>NC_084478.1:119576687-120826687 GCF_027409185.1 Cynocephalus volans | reverse complement strand
GCCTCTTGCACCAGTTATCCAAGTTGTGAATGCAAAGGAAAAGTTCCTGGAGGAAATTAAAAGTGCTGCTCCAGTGAGCACACGAATGATAATAAAGTGAAACAGCCTTATTGCTGATACGGAGGAAGTGTTAGTGGTCTGGATAGAGGATCAAACCAGCCATGTAATTTCCTTAAGTCAAAGCCTAATCCAAAGCAAGGCCCTCACTCTCTTCGATTGTATGAAGGCTGAGAGAGGTGAGGAAGCTGCAGAAGAAGAGTTTGAAGCTAGCAGAGTTTGGTTCATGAAGTTTAAGGAAAGAAGCCGTCTCCATGACACAAAAGTGCAAGGTGAAGCAGCAAGTGCTGATGCAGAAGCTTTAGCAAGTGATCTAGAAGATCTAGCTGAGATCACTGATGAAGGCAGCTACACTGAACAACAGATTTTCAGTGTAAATGGAACATCCTTCTGTTGGGAGAAGATGCCATCTAGGACTTTCATAGCTGAGGAGGAGTCATGCCTGGCTTCAAAGTATCAAGGGACAGGCCGACTCTCTTATTAGAGGCTAATGCAGCTGGTGACTTTAGGTTGAAGCCAATGCTCACTTACCATTTCAAAAATCATAGGGTCCTTAAGAATTGTGCTAAATCTACTCTGTGCTCTATAAATGGAACAACAAAGCCTAGATGACAGCACATCTGTTTACAGCATGGCTCACTCAATATTTAAAACCCACTGTTTGAGATCTATTGTTCAGCAAAAGGATTCCTTTCAAAATATTGCTGCTCATTGACAATGTGCGTAGTCACCCAAGATCTCTGATGGAGATGCACAAGGAGAATCATGTTGTTTCCATGCCTGTTAACACAACATTCATTCTGCAGCTCATGGATCAAGGAGTAATTTTGACTTTCAAGTCTCATTATTTAAGAAATACGTTTCACGAGGCTATTGTTGCCATAAATAGTGATTCCTCTGATAAATCAGGACAAAGTAAATTGAAAACCCTCAGGAAAGGATTTACCACTTTAGATGCGATTAAGAACATTCCTGATTCATAGGAGTAGGTCAAAATATCAACATTAACAGGAGTTTGGAAGAAGTTGATTACAACCCTCATCGATGACTTTGAGGGGTTCAAGACTTCAGTGGAGGAAGTAACTGCAGATGTGGTGGAAATAGCAAGAGAAGTACAATTAGAATTGGAACCCGAAGATGTGACTGAATTACTGAAATCTTGTAATAAAACTTCAATGAATGAGGAGTTGCTTCTTATGGATGAGCAAAGAAAGTGGTTTCTTGAGATGGAAACTACTCCTGGTGAAGATGCTGTGAACATTGTTGAAATGACAACAAAGGATTTAAATATTACGTAAGCTTAGTTGATAAAGCAGCAGCAGGGTTTGAGAGCATTGACTCCATTTTGAAAGAAGTTCTACTGTGGGTAAAATGCTATCAAACAGCATTGCATGCTACAGAGAAATCTTTCAGGAAAGGAACAATCAATTGATGTGGCAAACTTCATTGTTGTCTTACTTTAAAAAATTGCCACAGTCACCCCAACCTTCAGCCACCATCACCCTGATTAGTCAGCGGTCATCAACATCAAGATAAGACCCTGCACCAGCAAAAAGACTATGATGCATTGAAGGCTCAGATGATCATTAGCATTTTTAGCAATAAAGTATTTTCAAATTAGTGTATGTACATTGTTTTTTAGACATAATGCTATTGCACACTTAGTAGACTACAGTAGAGTGTAAACATAACTGTTATACAGACTGGGAAACCAACAAAATTGTGTGACTTGCTTTATTGCGATACACGCTTTATTGTGGTGGTTTGGAAGTGAACCTGCAATCCCACCAAGGTATGCCTGTGATTGGTTTCTTCAAGGATGTATTGAAATATTCTCAAGATTATTCTCCCATGAGGCCCTGGTTTAGACAGGTCTGGAGTGACTTCAGAAGGACTACCACATACATGGCAGATAATATGGCATAATTACACTCACTCCATAGAGAAATACTATGTCTATGCTTTTGACTCTCAAATTTGTGTATCCAGCTTATACTTTTCCTATGAACACCAGACTCATATCTCTGACTGCCTGTCTCTTCACCTGGATGTCTAATAAGCATTTCAAAGTCAGCATGTCCAAAAATGAACTCCATCTCTATCCCAAAAAACCTGGTCCTCCCAATATCAATTAATGTCAACTCCACCTTTAAAGTTGCTCAACTAAAAAAACGGACTTAATTCCTCTCTTTTTTACCTCAGATCCAGCAAGTTAGCAAAACCCTGTCTACTTTACCTTCAGAATATATCCATAATCTAACTACATTTCAACACCTCTATTATTTCCTCCGTGGTCCAAGCCTCCATCATCTTTTTTTTTAATTGAGATACAATCCACATAGTATATAATTCACCCATTTAAAGTGTACATTGAATGGTTTTTAGTATATTCACAGAGTTTTGAAACCATCACCAAAATCAATTTTAGAATATTTGTATTACACCAAAAGAAAACCTGTACATGTTTTTGAGCAGACATGTTTTTATTTCTCTTGGGTATATGCTGAGGAATAGAAATGCTGAGTCATATGGTAACTCTAAGTTTAACCTTCTGAGGAACTGTCAGACTGTTTTCCAACTCCATCATCTTTTCCCTGAATTATTTCAATAGCTTCCTAACCATTCTCCCTACTTCTGCCTATGTCCCCTTTCAGTTTATTTTTACACAGTAGCCAGGGTGATGGTGTTGTAACCTAAGTCAGATGTCACTCCTCAGTCTCACTTAGAGTAAGAGACAAAGTTCTAGAAGCTCTATATGATCTCCTCCCTCAATTACCTCCCTGACTTTATCTCCCATTACTCTCCCCTGTATTTGCTCTGTTGCAGTCACAGAGGCCACTTCCCTATTCCTCCAGTACACCAAGTACTCTGCCACCCCAGAATTTTTGCACTTGCTATTCCTCCTGCCTTAAATGCTTTTCTTCCAGGTATCTGCATGGCTACTCAATCACTTCCTTCTGGCTGTTACCCCAATGTCATCTGACTAATGAGATCTTTCCTTGCTACCTTATTCTTACCTCTTCCCCTCTAAACATGTAATATCACTTCTTCGCTGCTTCATTATTTTTTCTTTGGAACTTACAATTTTCTTATATACTAAACAGTATATTTTACTTATTTATCCACTTTATTGTCTGTCTTCTGCTTTAGAAGGAAAGTTCTATGAAGCAGAGATTTTTAGCTCTCTTGCTAATGTTTACTACTGCATGCCCAATACCTAGACCAGGTCTGTTCCATAGTATTGTTTCAACAAATACTTAAATGAATAAATGGATGAATGATCAGGTAAATGAATGAATAGTTAAGAGCATGAGCTATGGAGTCAGACAAACCTTGTTTTGAGTCTCAGCTCTGCCACTTACTAACAGTGTGACCTTGGGTAAGTTTCCCTGAGTCTTAATTTCTTGCATGAGTCACAGGCTGATGTAAGAATTTTAATGAGATAATCTATGTAAAGCCCTCAGTGTAGCTCTTGGCATATAGCAATTATAAGTGATATAAAAATAATTATTATAAAATATTTTCTAAGATGCATATTTGAAAGCATAGAGGATGAATTTTTAAGCCATGTCCTGGCTGAGGCTGGACATGGCACCTTCAGAGATAAAGTGGCAAGATTTCTGAATCAGCAAAGTGATAGCAGAAATTCTTGGGGGTTATGAGGCATCACCTGGGGATCTTGTCCATTTTCCCAGCTTAAACAGCCCTCTGAAGAGATGAGGTTTCTTCTAACTCCAGCTATGTTTGAGGCCTATTCACCTCCACCCAGTCCTTGCACACCCTGAGCGGGCTCACTCATGATTTGTGAAAAGAGGTAAATATCTCCACTATTGCCATAGTAACCGTCCTATCACAAGAGGATCCCTGAGAGGGATCTGCCCAGAAAATGTTGTGAGCCTAAGCTTGCTGGAATCTCATCAGAAGCCAGCAGTAATTGACTTCTATACCCAGAAGCAGTTGGTGGGAGCTCAGAACCATTATGATGTGGCATCCAAGGAATGGAATGTGAGAGTGGTGATGCCCTAGCACAGTGGCGCTCAAACTTCGGCCTACATCAGAATCACATGTGAGTCTTATAAAAATGCAAATTGTTGAACCCTACCCTCGGAATTTTTTTATTCAATAGGTCTAGAATGGGGCCCAAGAATTTGCATTTCTAGCAAGTTCCCATGTGATGCTGAAGCTGCTGGGGAGTTGGGGACACACTTTGAGAACCACTGCTCTGGTACAAACGCACGATCATCCCTTAGCCTGAGAATCAGATTCAGTAGGTCTGGGACCCAGTCCAGGAATCTTTGTTTTAAGCCAGCACTCAAGGTAATTTTGAGGCATTTGTTCTATGGACCAACCACTCTTTCTGATGCCTGGTCTCGATGCCCAGGCCCTATCCTTGAAGATACTGGTTGAGTACCTTCTGGAGTGGCGCCTGAGAAACCATGTGTTTAATAAGCTCCCAGATGTTTCCGGTGCTTAAACATTGAAAGCTATTGTTTTTTCCTGTCATCAGTTAACTAGACTAATGAAACAGCTCTTTCCTGCCCTTTGTAAAGCACAGCTGGGAGATGTGAAGGGGAGAAGATCATGTCCACACCAGTGAGTGAGAGCTTGCATGAGAGACCTTTGAGAGAAATGCTTTTGAGAATAAGGACCATTGTGCAGGTAGGGGCAGAGGGAAGGGAGATGGAGAGAGCAGGCAAGTAGCTGCAAAGCCCAAGCAAGGTTTGCAAGGCAGGTCAACTTTTAGTCATTAGGGCAAGAACTACCCTGATAGCAGTAAATGCAGGCAGACTCCTACTCATCTCTCAAAACCCTGCTCAGAAGCATCTGTCCCTGACAGTGACCTGAGTGGCTTCCTTAAGACCAACTCAAAGTTGCCCTTTAGACAACTCCTCATGGAGAATTCTAAGATGGCAGGCTTAGGAGGAATCTCAGAGATCATTCATCTAACTTCCTCCTCATGGCATTATAGATGTGGACACTAAGTCCCAGAGACAGGAGAAGATTTGGGACATAATAAAAGCCCACACCTGTGCCAGAAAGGGGACCCTGCACATAATTTAGTAACAGCAGCTAAGAATTGTGCTAGGCATTTTATCTACATTATCTTGTGTAATAATCACCACAATCCCATTAACTAAGCACTATTATTATACCCCTTTACATCTTCCCCTGCACTCTGAGACCTAGAAAGGCTTTTGTACCTGAGCATATGTGTGCACTTGAATAGAGGTTGTTACAAGGGCAGTGAGCTGGATAAAGCAACAGTCAAGTAAACAATATCAGCCCCCTGATTGGTCAAAGCAGTAAATCCCAACAACCTAGCAACCATGTTTGGGGAAGAGGATTGGCAGCTATGTCATGACTGGGGACTGGGGAGGAAAGGAGACAAAATGGCTGCCCACCAGACAACTGCACATGTGCAGCAAAGGAAAGAAGGGGCCAGTTACCCACAGAGAAGGGGCTTTTCCTCTGCCCACAGGCAGGGAAAGGCAGCTATGCAATTGAGCCTGTGCAGTTGGGGCAGTGTTGTATAACAGGCGATCCTGGGGCCCAAGCAGCAAGTTGGCAGTGACACCTGTCAGAGATGGAGGCTTTGACACAGCTCAGAAGTGGTTGGACTAGGGTTTGAGCTCAGGTCTCTCTGAGACAAAAGACTCTGCTCTTGATTTTACATCAGTGGTTCTCACAATTTAGGGCACCTCAGAATGACCTGAGGAGATAGTTACAAATTGTCCCTGGGCCTAAGCCATAGAAATTCTGATCCAGAGAGCCCCAGATGGGATCCAGGAGGTTGCCTTTTCAAATGGCCCCTCCAGGAGATTCTGATGCAGCTGGCCCACTGCTTGTAATTGAGATACACTATCTTGGACATTCTAACAGGCCAACGCCATTCCTAGGCCATAAAACAGTGGTCATGGTCTACACCCTTACAAAGACAAACCACATTTCCCCTGCACCCTGCACCCAGGTTTCTTCAGCCCTGCTCACTGCCTTCACCATGTTCTGACCAAAGGCTCCAATTCATGGCCTTTTCCTTTTTAATACAAAAAGGTATAAAGTGATCACAGATGGCCCATAATTACTGAAAACCCATTAATATTTCTTGGATTTTATAATTCACACATTGTAAAAAAAAATAATTCAAGAAGTTCAAAAAAGCACAAAATTAATCGTGAAGACTTCTTTCTCACCTCTCACTCTAAATGAAACCACTATCAGTAATATCTGTGTATTCTTCTATTTTTTTTTTTTTTTTCTTTATCAACTACTGACTTTGGAGGATGTGCTTAAATCTACCTGTTGGCTATCCACAGGTCAATAATAAGAATTAACATTGAGTGCGCCCTACATATGCACCACTTGACACATATTATCTCATTTAATCCTCACAACAACCCAGTGAGGTCAGGTAGTATTATTATTCTCATTTTATATTTAAAGAAACTGAAGCTCACAGAGGATAAATAATTTGCTTGAAGTTACACAGAGGATGCATGAATTATGAACACCTTTATTTTTCTCCAGTGGAAAATGACTTGACTGGCCCTCCACTTTCCATGGTCTGGCTTGTCTCATTAGGAATGCCCACGCTTCCTCTAACTCTGTGAGACCAAACCTCAACCCTAGCTGTTTTCCTTCTCCCTAGGTGGGCCAGCCTCAGCCTCCATACCCCATATAGTGGGGAGTTAAGAGAGTTGCCTCCAACTCATGCTTCTCAGGGTTGTCACCTGCTGTTTGGGGGAAGGAAAAGACAGATTTCTCTTGGCTCATTCTGGCAGCTAAGTTAGCCACAGAGAGGCCAGAGCTGCTACTCTGTGGATGGTGATGCCTCAAGGTGCAGCTGCCGAGGTATCTCCAGCTCTGCCTCTACGCCACCTTCTGGAAAAAAGAGGAAGTGATCCCAGAAAAATGAAATCTAAAGCTGCAGCGGTCTTTGGCCCCCTGTCCCAGTTCTCCTGTTTTGTGCAGGAGCCTGAACACAGGGAGGGGACTGTGCTAGCAGCTGGTCAGTTCCCTTGAAGGCTGTTCTGTGGAATTCCTGATCACCCTCCTCTAAAAGCCTGCCAAGGGGATAGCCAAGGCTGCAATCTGCAGCCCCCTCACTCAGAGATGCTCTAAGGCCAGGGCTTCTTAACCTGGCCTCCCCAGATGAGGTTCATCCACAAAAGAAATCTGAGAACTTGGATGCAGAAAACACATCTTCATCTTTACTAACCTATAACTTCAGTTTCCTTCAATTCAATGTAGCATTTACTGGAATTATGAACATAAACAACACCCCACGGTGATTTTAGCAGTACCAGTGACTTTGTCATCAGTGGAAGTCACAGATGGTTGCATATTGCATTAAAACAGCTGTATCACAACATCTTCAAGTACCTGTACTGTTTGTATTCAACACTACTTTGTAATTACAGTGTAGAGACCTGCCACTAGATCTTGTTACTTTAATGTGTGATAAAGAAGCACATATATTGCTACAACACAACTGTTTTAATATTTTGACTATTGTATTTCAGTATAATAGGTTTATTTTTTTATTCCTATATATTTTCTTTTAGGCACTTAAAAACATGATTCTAAGAAGGGGTTCTATCGGCTTCATGGGCTGACCAAAGGGATCCATGGAGCCTAAAAATCAAGAACTCCAGCTCTTGGAAATTATGTCTAGCTCTGTCCTAGGAGCTTGGATGGGTGTAGCTGTGTATCTGCGCTGAGAGTCCAAGATGGGAAGGCTTGGTGGAGACAGGGCTGTGGAGGAGGAGGGGTGGGGGGAGGTGGGGAGGAACAAGTCCTGGTCGCTAAAAGTACAAGCAGAACAGAACAGAACGTAGGTGTGAGGCTGACTGTCACACACAAGGCCAGGCGTCAACTCCTCACCATTGCCAGAGGAGCCCACCCTCCCTTCACCCACCGAAAAATAGGAGGCTGGAATAACTCTGTGGCAGGTTAAAAACTCATTCCCCACAGCATAGCATGTACCACTAGATGGCGCAACTGTGCCAGCTGGTGGCCAAGCGGGGACTCCGCTAAAGAATCCCAGAATTTGCAGGATTTCTTGTGAAGGCCCAGTGAGGGCCTTCAGAGGCCTTAAAGCATTGAAAAGACTATGGTGTCCCCTCTCATGTGTAATTCAAAATGAAAGCAAAACTAAACTGTGAATGATTTTGCTGAAATTCCAGTGACTTATTTCTATAATTTCTGATTGCAAAATTTGGGACAAGGTCTTTGAAGTTGAACTTTTCCTGCGGCCCTGATTTCCTGGGGCTCTAAGTGTGCGTTTAGTCTACCTGCCTAGCAGGAAGCCCAGAGCTGCCTGCTAGTAAAAAGATAACCAAGCCAGATCCTGCTCTTGACCCTGACTGAGCTCAAGGCCCCATCCCCCACTGTGTCACAGTGTGTTGGACACTGGCAGAACCCAGAACATCTGGTAACTGCCTCCAGGCTCCTGGTAGGCTAAGAGGCTTGGACAGCTCCGTGGATACTGCCTCAGCCAATTTACGTGGCTCAAGCCAGCTCCAACATGGGTGTACCCCACCCTGTAATTCGGAAAACTAAGAACCACACACATGTTCACACATGGCATTATGCAAATGTTCTGGCTAAATGCAATGTCACCCAGGAACCCCACCTCTCAACTTCACCTTGCTCCTTGGTTCCTGGCCTCGTCTGGGGCAACAAAGCCAAACTCCTTTCATCTTCTGGGCATCTGCAGCTTATACATCACATGAATTTCTGCTAGCCTTCCTCAGACCCTCTACCTCTCCAGCAGGGACTTAGTACTGTTTGTTAAAAAGAAAAATTGAGAACTCTATCTCTTTAAATGTCAGTTATGTGACTATTTGGAATCCTACACAATTATGGTAATTTCCAGCCTCTTGGATGAACCCCAGGGGACTCAGGGTGGTACAAAGCTAGACTTCAAGGCCATCTACAACCCTGATCAGATCCAGAAGAGTGCCCCCCAAACTTCACCATTTTAGACCTGTTCCTGACATTTACTGCATCTGATAATGGCCTGCAGCTTACAAAACACCTCAGCCTTTCTGTACTCCCTCAATCCTTAGTTCAGCCAAGCCTGAGCCTATTGCAACAGTATGTACACTGGTAGATGGACATTTAAAAACTGACAGTTCCTTGTCCTCTTTCTATATGCCCAGGGTATCTGCGTGAAGTCAGGAAAAATAGAAATTTGCTCACCTGGAGAAGCGATCCCTCTGAACCCTTCAGAAATCCCTACCTTCTGTTGGGTACTATTTTAGTTTTCTACGCTTGTCTCACTGCCAACAGGGGTCAGGAAGCAAAGGAAACAATTCAGTTGGTCTAAAGAGTGCAATGAAGAGGGTTGTAGCCTTCTGTCATGCAAATCTGAAAAAGGCTGCCCTTAGGAGGGCTGAAGTTGATAGAGGTGTGAAAATCACATTGCCTTGTATGCACCTGCATTTGTAGTGGTTGTGTTCATGGTGTTTCTATACGTAGATGCAAGTTTCTGCCTGTTTCCTTAGGTCTTCTAGTGTGGTGTGGCCTGAATCTTCATTTAAAATTAAATTAAATTTATTTATTTATTTATTTATTGAAACACAATTGATTGTACATATCTGTGGGGTACAGCATTGAATACCCATACCTATGTGCAATATGTGATGCTCAAATCATGATAATTAGTATATTCAACATTACAAAGTGTAGTCCTTTTTGTGGTCCTTTACCAATTTCTTGTTAATCTCCCCCCCTTTTCTACCTCTGCTGGTCTCAGTCCTTTTCTCTCCTTTTGAAAGTTCAACAAATTATTGTGATTGTTGTATCTTTCTTTCTTTCTTTTTTAATTTATTTGTTTATTTTTTTAGCTCCCACTTATGAGTGAGGACATGTGGTATTTCTCTTTCTGTGCCTGGCTTATTTCACTTAACATGATTTTCTCTAAGTTCATCCATGTTGCTACGAATGGCAAAATTTCATTCTTTTTATAGCAGAGTAGTATTCCTTGTGTGTATATACCATATTTTCCTTATCCATTCATCTATCAATGGACATTTAGGTTGGTTCCCACTCTTGGCTATTGTAAATAGAGCCATGGTAAACATGGGAGTGCAGGTATCCCTTCGACATGATTTCCATTCTTTTAGTTATATACCCAGAAGTGGGATCGCTGGATTGTGTGGCAGTTCTATCTGTAGTTGTTTGAGGAAACTCCATATCATTTTCCATAATGGCTGCATTAATTTACAGTCCCACCAACAGTGTAGGAGGGTGCCCGTTTCTCTACTCCTCACTAGCATTTGTTATTCTCTGTCTTTTTGATAATGGCCAGTCTAACTGGGGTGAGATAATATGTTAATGTGGTTTTGGTTTGCATTTCCTGGATGCTGAGTGATGATGAGCATTTTTTTCATGTGTCTGTTGGCCATTTGTGTATCATCCTTTGAGAAACACCTCTTCAGCTACTTTGCCATTTTTTAATCAGGTTACTTGGGGTTTTTTTACTGTTAAGTTGCTTGAGTTCCTTGTATATTCTGGATATTAATCCTTTGTCTGATGAATATTTTGCAAATATTTTCTCCCATTCTATAGGTTGTCTTTTTGTTCTGTTAATTGTTTCTTTTGCTGTGCAGAAGGTTTTTAGTTTGATATAATCCCATTTATTACTGTTTTTTCTTTTGTTGTCTGTGTTTCTGGGGCCATATTAATAAAGTCTTTGCCCAGTCCTACTTCCTGAAGTGTTTCCCCTATGTTTTCTTTAGGAATTTTAGAATTTCAGGTTTTACATTTAAGTATTTAATCCATTTTGAGTTGATTTTGGTATATGGCAAGAGGTGCAGGTCTAGTTTTATTCATCTACATATGGATGTCCAGTTTTACCAGCACTATTTGTTGAAGAGGCAGTCTTTCCCCCAATGCATGTTCTTGGTGGCTTTGTCAAAGACCAGTTGATTGTAAGTATGTGGGTCGATTTCCAGATTCTCTATTCTGTTTCATTGGTCCAAGTATCTGTTTTTATGCCAGTACTGTGCTGTTTTGGTTGTTATAGCTTTGTAGTATAATATGAAGTCAGGTAATATAATGCCTCCAGCTTTATTATTTATTTGCTCAGGATGGCTTTGGATCTTTAGGATCTTTGTTGTTCAATATGAATGTCAGGATTGTTTTTTTCTATTTCTGTGAAGAATGGCATTGGTATTTTGATGGGGATTGCATTTAACCTGTAGATTACTTTGGGTAATATGGACATTTCCACAATGTTAATTCTTCCAGTTCATGAGCATGAAATGTCTTTTAATCTTTCAGTTTATTTCAACAGTGATTTGTAGTTGTCACTGTAGAGATCATTTGCCTCCTTGGTTAACTTTATTTCTAGGTTTTTTTTTTTTTTTTTGGTGACTATTGTAAATGAGCTAGCCTTCTTGATTCCTTTTTCTACTAGTTCTTTGTTGGAGTACTAAAATGCTACTCATTTTCACGTGTTGATTTTGTATCCTGTAACTTTATTGGAATTGTTTATCAAATTTGAGAGCATTTTTGTAGAGTCTTTTAGGCTTTTCTATATATAGGGTCATGTCATCTGCAAACAGTGACAATTTGGCTTCGTCTTTTCCTGTCTGGATTCCTTTTATTTCTTTCTCTTGTCTGATTGCTCTGGCTAGTACTTCCAATACCATGCTAAATAGGAGTGGTGAGAGTGGGCATCCTTGTCTAAAAGCTTTTCCCCATTCAGGATGATATTGGCAGTGGGTTTGTTGTATATGGCTTCTATAGTGTTATGATACTTTCCTCTATACCTAATTTGCTGAGAGCCTTTATCATGAAGGGATGTTTAATTTTGTCAAATGCTTTTTTTCTGCAGCTGTTGAGATAATCATGCGTTTTTTGTCCTTGATTTTGTTGATGTGATGTATCACATTTATCGACTTGCCTATGTTGAAACATCCTTGCATCCCTGGAATGAATCCCACCTGATCATGCTGTATAATTTGTTTTATGTGTTGCTATATTCTGTTTGCTAATATTTTGTAGAGGATTTTTGCATCTATGTTCATCAGAGATATTGGACTGTGATTTTCTTTGTTTGTTGTATCTTTGTCTGGTTTTGGTATTAGGGTGATGCTGGCCTCACACAATGAACTTGGGAGAATGACTTCTGTTTCAATTTTTTGGAATAGTTTGAAGAGAGTTGGTATGAATTCCTCTAATGGTTTGTTAGAATTCAGCAGTAAAGCCATCTGGTCCTGAGCTTTTTGTTGTTGTTGTTGGGAGACTCCTGATTACTGTTTCAATCTCATTGCTTGTTTTTGGTCTGTTCAGGTTTTCTATGTCTTCTTGGTTCAGTCTTGGTAGTGTCCAGAAATTTGTCCATTTCCTCCAGGTTTTCAAATTTGTTGGCATAGAGTTGTTTATAGTAGCCTCTAATGATTCTTTGTATTTGTCTGGTATTGGTTGTAATGTCTCCTTTTTCATTTCTGATTATCATTATTTGGGTCTTCTCTCTCCTTTTTTTAGTTAGCTTAGCTAATGGTTTGTCTATTTTGTTTATCTTCTCAAAAAACCAACTTTTTGTTTCATTGATCTTTTGTATCATCTTCTGTATCTCTAATTCATTTAGTTGTCCTCTGATCTTAATTATTACTGTTCAACTACTAATTTGGGGGTTGGATTGTTCTTGTTTATCTAGTTCTTTGAGGTGGCGCATCAGGTTGTTTATTTGAAATCTTCCTATTCTCTTGATGTAAGCATTTATTGCAATAAACTTCCCTCTTAATACCACTTTTGCAGTATCCTACAGGTTTTGGTATGAAGTGTCTCTATTTTCATTAGCTTCAAAAAAATTTTTGGTTTCCTGTTTAATTTCTTCTTAGACCTATAGGTTGTCTAGGAGCATGCTGTTTAATTTCCATGTATTTGTATAGTTTCCAGAGTTTTACTTGTTATTGATTTCTAATTTTAATCTACTGTGGTCTGAAAAGATACTTGCAATGATTTAAATTTTTTAAAATGTGCTGAGGCTTGATTTGTGGTGTAACATGTGGTCTATCCTAGAGATTGTTCTGTGCACTGAGAATAATGTCTGTCTCTCTCTGTAGCTGTTGTATGAAATGTTCTATAAATATCTGGCCAGTCCGGTTGGTCTAATGTATAGTTTAAATCCTTTGTTTCTCTATTGATTTGTTGCCTAGATGATCTTCCAAAGCTGAGATGGGGGTGTTCAGATCCCCTACTATTATCATATTGGGGTCTATCTCTTTCTTTAGGTCTAATAGTGTTTGCTTTATATACCTGAGTGTTCTAGTGTTGGGTTCATTCTAGTATTTATGATCATTATGCCTTATTGCTGGATAGATCCCTTTATCATTAAATAATTGCCTTCTTGGTCTCTTTTTCTTGAGTTTTGCCTTAAAGCCTATTTTATCCAATATAAGAATATCTACTCCTATTCATTTTTGGTTTCTATTTGCATTGTTTATCTTTTTCCATCCCCTCATTATTAGTCTGTGTGTGTCTTTATAGATGAGGTGAGTCTCTTGAAGACAGCATATAGTTGGGGTTAGCTTTTTAATCCAGTCAGTCTGTCTGTGTCTTTTGAATGGGGAATTTAATCCATTTACATCTAGGGTTGTTATTGAAAGGTGTTGAGTTACTCCCGACATTTCTGGTATTTTATCAATTTTTTGGATGTCTTAAATATCTTTTGCTCCTTTTGCCCCTTTTATTGTTTGTCTTCTGTGTTTGTCAGTTTTTTGAATGTCTTAAATATCTTTTGCTCCTTTTGCCCCCTTTATTGTTTGTCTTCTGTGTTTGTCAGTTTTTTGAAGTGGTTAGATACAGTTTCTGTCTCTTCTCATTCGTATTTTTATTCTACTAGTGGGCTTTGTTCTTTCCTGTGTATTCATTATTGTGTATTTGTTCTTTCTTGTGTATTCATGATATTTTTTTTTTGAATTCCATATGCAGTACTCTCTTGAGGATTTCTTGTAGTTCTGGTTGTGTGGTGATAAACTCCCACAGTTTTTGTTTTTCTGGGAAATACACTATTTCTCTCTCATTTCTGAAGGATAGATGTGATTGGTATAGCATTCTTGGCTGGAAGTTTTTTTCTTTTAGTATTTTGAATATATCATCCTGTTCTCTTCTGGCCTTTAGGGTTTCTGTTGAGAAATCTGCTTTTAATCTGATGGGGACTCCCTTATAGGTGACTTGAGGCTTTTCTCTTACTGTTTTTAAGATTCTCTCTTTGTCTTTGAGCTTTGCCCATTTTAATATAGTGTGTCTCGGAAAGGACCTTTTAGGATTGACTCTGTTCGGGTATCTTTGAGCCTCCTGGAACTGAAGGTCTATGTCTCTGCCTATACCTGGGAAGTTTCCCGTTATTATTTATTTGAATAGGTTTTCAATGCCTTTTCCTTTCTCCTCCCCTTCTGGAACACCCATGATTCAGATGTTTGTGTCCTTAAGGTTGTCTTAGATTTTCTTCATTTTTTAAATTATTTTTTCTCACTTTTCTTTTTTTATCTGCCTGGGCTATTTCTAAAAGACCATCTTCAAGATCAGAAATTCTTTCCTCTGCTTGCTCTAACCTGTTGCCTAAGCTCATGACTGTGTTTTTTATTTCACTGAATGAATCCTTCAGTTCCAGGAGTTCTGCTTCTTTCTTTTAAAAAGTATTAATCTCTTTATAAATTTCCTCTTTCATATCCTGGATACTTTTTCTCATTTCATTGTGGTGTCTAACTGAGTCTTCTCATATCTCATTGAGTTTCCTTAAGATTATTGCTCATAATTCCTTTTCAATCATTTCAGGGGTTTCCTGCTCTATGGGGTCTGGTACTTGAGAATTACTGTATTCCTTTGGTGGTGTCATTTTTTCTTTTTTCTTTTTTATTCATATTTCTAGGATCTCTACACTGATGACTGGTCATCTGGTAGAGCAGTTGATTTTTTCTATTACTCTGGAGTGGGCTTTGAGGGACTTCCACCTGTAGATATGTTCTATATTGAACATTGAGTAGGGTGTTTTAGTATTAGTTCCAGGTAGACACAGTAGTGTAGTCTCCATGTGGGTACTTCAGCCCTGTTCAGTGTTAGAGTTGTGTGTGAGTGCCTCCATGGCTTAGGCACTGGGGCACTTAGTGATTCCTTGCTGAGATTATTAACATTGTGTTGGTTTGTCAAGTACATGGGCAAACTCTTGAGTTCTTGGGAGAAATGCTTGGGTGCCCTGTTGCTCTTTGGCTGGGGTGGATGTCCCTGGGAGGGCTTGTTGGCACCTCCGCTAGTGTCCCATGACCCTGATGGGTGCACTGGGGTATACTGGAGTTCCTCAGTTTGAATGGGTGTCCCTGGGTGGGGTTTCTCATTCCTCTTTCCTACAGGCAGAGGCTCCTCCACAATCCTTGCTTCCCCCAGTTGGGGGACGGGTCAGTGGTGATAGGGAATTTTCTTTCTTATTCTATTTGGGTATCCTGGTTTCTGCACTTTCAAGGGGTTCTATGTGTGTCTCTCCCCAAATCAACACAGTCACATGGGCTGCCCATGTACCTCCCACTCCTGGGTGTGCTACCACATGTGGCAGCATAATTCCCCTTGTGGATTGGGCCACTGGGTTATGGGTCTGTGCTTGCTCACCTCTTTACCCAGGCTTCGCTGGTGATGCTGTTTGTTGTCAATGCAGTGAAGTCATCAGTGGGCTGCCTGCTTGGTGGCCGTGGTTGTTGCTGTGGCAACAAGCTGACCTAGAGGTGACAGTGGCTGTTCTGGTGGGTGTGGAGGACCACTCATATAGAAGCAGTGTCTGTGGCAGTGGTGGGGGCTGCCTGCAGCAGCTCGTGAGGTCCCCAGTCACACTCCTTCCATCTGCTGAGTGGGGGATGCCTGCAGCAGCTCCTGAGGTCCCCAGGCACGCTCCTGCCATCTCATGACCTGAATCTTTACAGATGGAAATTCATGATCTGTTACAAGTAATTTCCTTTTACTTCTCCTTTGCACTGCAGTTAGGCCTCTCTCTGTATCTCTCTATGTCTCTGTCTTTCTCTCTCTCCTGTATATGTATGTATACATACACACACATATACAAACACATAAAATTATGTGTGTAGTAGATACATTATATTGTCTACTAGTTTTCCTGTTTCATTTCAGGATAGTAAAGGGTTGTCGGAAAGTACTTGTTAAAAATTTCAGTGCTTACTAAAGTGCTCTACACTGTTTCGAGTGCTTTATATGTATATTTTACTTAATCCTCACAAAACCTAAATGAGATGTGTGTTATTTTCACTCTTAGTTTGCAGATGAATAGGGGTGGAGAGGTTAAGTAACTTGCCCAAGGTCACACAGCTAGTAAGTGACAGAGCAGCAACCTGAACCCAAATGTATTTGACTCCAAATGCAGTACACGTTCAGCTGCTGACAATGTGGTAGATTATCTATAATGTTTCTTTTTGGTGTTATAACGGGCCCAGAATGATTCTAAGGGCAGTGTATTCCAAAATTCTTTGGGCCTTCCTAAAAACAGTATAGATAGCCCCAGGATGACTGAAAACACTAATGCATACGTTTAGGTTTTTTTTTTTTTTAACACACACACAGCTAGTTAATGACTTGAGTCAAATTAAATGGTGTCTTATTCCTTGTTTCTTGTGTTCAATGAGATTGTATAATGCTTGAAAGCAGATTTGCACCAACCATACTTTCCATTTGAAAAAATGTACATTGTCTAACACTGAATGTGACAATGGGATTTAAAAGGTTCCATGTGGACTATACTGGAAAATCCCCATCCCATCAGACACCAGCCACATTAAGAGGACTTAGTGACTAACAAATGAGATACCCAAACTTTTATTGTCCTCAATTAACAAGATCTATTGCGCAAAAATGCACAACAAATACCTGCCTTATTTAGAGAAATTGGCCACTCATCTTTGTACGCTGATGCAGCGTCAGTGGTTTTCTCCATGCGTCCATGGAAAACTGCAGATCTCATTCTCAAGTATCTCTGAATTCAATCACTAGATGGCAGCGTTCCCCAAGCTTTTAATAGCATAGACGGTCAGCTTTGTTCGATGACGTTTTTTTCATGAGTCATAGGTCAAATTAACCATCTTTCCTGCCACCAGAAGAATGTCCAGATGTTTTCCATGCTGCAATTTCAGGAAAGGAAAATTGTTTCTGGCAACTTGGTGACATTTTAACAATAACCTTAAACCTGTTCCAATACAGCTGGATGGATGTCTTCAGTTTAGTTCAAATACTTATTGAGCCCATACTATGTCACAAACTCTGAGCTAGGTGCTGGAGGAACAGAGATAAAGCCGAAGAGGCTTGACTCTTTAGAAAGGAACAGTCTGGTTGGGGAGAATGATGCATAAACAAAAAGTTATATAACGATACCATAAGCACTGTGATGGCATAAGCACAGGGTGAGGCACCCTCAACCTAGAAGCTCAGGGAAGAACTTTTGGAGCAGGTGACACCAAAAGCTGAATCTTAACGAATGGGCAGGCATTAGCCAAGGAAGAAAGTGTGGAAATGTATTTCTGGTAGAAGAAACAGACTGAGCAGAAAGGTTTGCAACACTGTGGCATGTGCTGGGGAACTAGGTAGGAGATGTTGGGTACAATAAGAGAACACAGTATGAGGTGCAAGGGTAGGTAGAGGTCAAGTCAAGGAATGCAATAATAATATTACAACCAGGAACCAATATATGAAACCATCTGCTCCTCCCAACTACTTCCTGAGTTAAGAGCATCATCACCTTGTCTTGAGAAGGAACAATCTTTTCATGTCTCACAACGATATGTTCAGTTCCAAGTTACATTGGCAATCATTTATTGAGCCTCTAAGAGTGCCATGCTAAGAGCCCTTTCATGCATTGCCTTTTTTTAATATCAGCAATAACTCTATAGATGGGTATTATTATGCTATTTTATCTTCATTTTACAAATCAGGAAACCTAGGTTCAGAGAGGTTAAGTGACTTGCTCACAGTCACACAGCTAACAAGTGATGGAGCCGGGATTTGAACAGAAGCATGTATGAGGTACAGAGAAATTACAGGAGAGAGCGGGCATCACTAATAACACTAATGGGCATACGGGGCTGAGAATGACAAGGCAGACTTTCTGGCAGAGGTAATGCTTAAGCCGTGTTAAGTAAAATTAATGATAATAGCGAAAATATTTAACATTTTTGAGTATATAATATGTGCTTCATTTAACCCTTACAACAATCCTGGGAGGAAGGAACAATTATTATCCCTGTTTTACAGGTGAGGACACTGAGGCACAGTGAAATTAACCAACTTGCCCAAGGTCCCATGGCTAGTAAGTGGCAGAGCCTGGATTTGAGACCATATGGTCTGGCTCTGGATCTAGGAAGACTTGAGTGGGGGGCATTTCGGGCAGAGGAATAGCAGGCAGGTATGAAGTGGCATGGAACACAGGGAACTCAAAACAACTTGGAATTGCTGAATTCTAAACTGGGGGTAGCTGAAAGGTCAGGAGTGTGAGGCTAGAGAAGTTCACAGGAGCTATATTGTGAAGGGTTCTCTGTTGTCAGCTTGGTCTTGACATGCCACCAGCAGGAGGAGGGAAAGCATAGGAGAGTTTTAAGCAGGGACTGACCTAATCCTACCCGTGTGATGATTGTCTTCCCTGCCCCAACTCCCTCAGGTGACTAACTCATCCTGCAATACAGAAATCACACCAAAGCCAGTACTTGACCTAAATGTGCATCATCAAATAAATAAATAAATAAATAATGTGCATCATTGTACTTCTTGCTGCTACATTTCCAAATACTCTGTAAAACAGTAATGCTGTAAGACAGTGGTTCTCACAGGAGGGCCTTGGACTGATAGCATCAGCCCCAGCTGGAAATGAGGGTCCTGCGGTCCTACCTAGGACTTACTGAATTGGAAGCCCTGAAGGTAGGGCCTGACAGCTTGTTTTTTTTAACAAGTCTCCAGGTGATTCTGAGGCACGCTAATCCCTGAAAACCACTGCTTTACACTGTTACTTCAACCCTGCATGTGTATGCGATGTATTTCCTCTCCCAACTCCTTGAGGTAAGGAACCATGCCCTCTCTCTCTCTTTTTTTTTTTTTTTTTTTTTTTTGTCTTTTTGTGACCGGTAAGGGGATCGCAACCCGTGGCGTGGTGTCGTCCGCACTGCGCTCAGCCAGTGAGTGCACCGGGCCATTCCTATATAGGATCCGAACCCGCTGCGGGAGCGCCGCTGAGCTCCCAAGCACTGCACTCGCCCGAGTGCACCACGGGCCGGCCCCCATGCGCTCTTTTATCACCCTGCTCGCCACCCCCACCTTCTGCCCCCGGCATGGAACACTATGCATAACCCAGCTCTGCCACTAACTAGCTGTGTGTCTCTTATTCTTTCTATGTCTCGGCTTAATCATCTGTAAAACTGGAATAATTATAATATCTACCTCATTCGGTTGTTGTGTATATCAAGAGTTAATGCAAATAAAGCTATTAGGGCAGTTCTTGACTCATATGAGGTTCTCAGTTTTATATATTAGTAGTGATTTGTGCCTAATGTTCAATAAATACTCATGAATTGATTGATAACTGAGAGTAAACTTATTTATTTACTCATTGCAGCTGGCCTGTATGGGGATCTGAACCCTTAACCTTGATATTTTAACACTGCGCTCTAACCAACTGAGCTAACAGGCCAACTCCCTGAGAGTAAATTTAGACAAAGAGGGAAAAGAATAAGAAAAGGCAGGATGGGATAGCAGATCAGAGAAAATAAGAAAAGAAAACTTGTTTTAGATAGATTCAGCCAGCTCTATAGGGCTGTCCTAGAGCCTGACTTGGCGGAGAGTCAGAGAAGAAGTGGGAAGGAGAAAAGAAGCAGAAATAGGCCTGGTATTATTTATATGCAATGTACGGAAAAGACAAATCCATAGAAACAGAAGGTAGATTTGTGGTTGCCAGGGGGTGAGTGGTGGGTTGGAATGGTGTGACTGCTATGGGTATGGGGGTTTTGTCGGGTGGCAGTGGGAGGGTTGATGAAAATATTCTTGATTTAGATAGTGGTGCTGGTTGCACAACTCTGTGAATATACTCAAAACCACTGAATTGTATACTTGAAAAGGGTAAATTTTATGGTATAGGAATTATTTCTCAAAAAACAAAAAAACTGATATTAAAAAAATAGGCCTGGTCGGTCTGGTAAGAAAAGTCAAGACCTTTGCCTTTTCTCCCATTAAGCCCCAGGAAACTAGGCACAGAGCAGGTGCAGAACTGAGAACAGGAAAGAAAGAGTCTTGTGGCTGGATTTTGTTCTAATTTATTTGCTTGCCACATAGGGGTACTCCACTCATTTCCTGTGTCATTATTTCTAAAGACATAAAGTCTGACATTTTCATTAAGTCTCACCATATCAATGGCATAAAATTAAATTGCAAGAGAGAGAGACACAACCTGATTATAATAAAAGTGCAACCCAAGACTGGCGAATAGGGAATCTCACAAATATGTGTGTCACATGCTTGAGGTTAACATGGGTGAAAATATCAACCCTTTTTTTTCTAAGTCCTCGGGCAATATAACCTAGCCAAATAGTCCAGGAAGATCTAATTATATCCCCTAAGATTCCAAACCACTTAATTTTCCCTCCAAGCTTTTAAAGTTTCCAAGAAAATCATTCAACGATTATTTCGCTGAGTGATAAAAACAGACTTACGCCTTTATAACACAGAATGGAGGAATCAGGACTTGAAGACTTTTGAGGTTTAAATAAATGCTCAACAGTGTTAATTTGAGCGGGGGGAGGCCACTTTATTTTATTAAAGGTAGTTTATACATGTCTGCTCTACAGAACCTCTGTGTAACAAGATTGCTTACTGCCAAGAGAGTTCTACCAGGAAAAATCAGAGACAAGAAGCACAATAAAGAAGCACAAAGGAATGAATATATTGACAAAATTAATTTAAGTAAAGGCAAAAGGGAGGATGTACAGGCTAGTAGTTAGAGTGAAGGACACCACATGCCACAGGCCTAACTTTTTTAGGTGTCAAATCCTAAACCAAATTAAAGATATGAATACGTATAGTGCAGTGGTTGAGCATGTAGATTCTGGAATTAGCCTGCCTGGGTCAAATACCGACTTTATTTTCTGCTCTCCTGACTTCCCTACTACTTTAGTCTTCTTATTTCCTTCACAGCACTTTCTACAATCTTTATCATTATGACCTGACTCTTACTAGATTAGAAGTTCTGTAAGGGGCCATACAGTAGGTACTCAATAAATATTTGTGGAGTTAAATAGAACCATTAGCTTTCTGTCTTTGGACAACTTGCCCCTCTAAGTCTCAGGGTTTTCTTCCATCTGTTAATTGGGGATGGTTGTAATACCCACTTAATAGGGTTGTTGAGAGGAAACTACATAAAAGTACAGTGCCTGGCACCTAGCAAGTGCTCAGAAAATGCTACCTATTATTATTATAAAGCAGAATATCTGGATAAGCAATATGCTGCAACGGGCAACTCAATAGGCTGGAGTCCTATCTTTAAAAGTGACATTTTATTTATTTTTAAAAATGACCTGAAACAAACCTAGAATGTCATGAATAAATACTGGGTTATGACTATGTTGGTGACTTTTATATTATTCTCTGTAGTTTTATATGTTAAGTGGTTTTAAAACATAGTGCAAAGTCTTTGACACTTTTCCTACAGATAGGGTCGCTGTCCCTTCCTGTTGAAACTTGGAAGGCTCACTTGTGACCCATAGGATGTTGTGGGAGTGACACTATGTGAGTTCTGAGGCCAAGTCAGAAGAGGCCATTTTTTTTCCTCTTTGCTTGCTGGAACTCTAACACTTGGAGCCCTGAGCCATCATATACGCAGTTCGACCACCCTGAAGCCACTAGACAGTGAAGAAGCCAGTCGTGCATAGAGGCTACATGTAGGCCCTTGGGCTGGCACTTCTAGTCTTTGGAACCTCCCAGCCCAGGCACCAGAAACGTGAGTGAACAAGACTTCAGATCATTCCAGCTCCCAGCCATCAAGTCACCCCCAGCTTTCAAGGTTTCCTAGCAGAGACACTGGACATTGCAGAGCAGAGATTGCTCACCCCATTGTGCCCTTTCTAAATTCCTGACCCAAGAAATTCATGAGCATAATGAAACTGTGGTTGTTTTAAGTTGCTAAATTGGGTGGTCATTTGTAACACTGTGTTTTAAATATTTCATAATTTAAAAGAAAGATCATTAAAAGGGCCAGCCCTCCTGTCATGCTGCCACTCCCAATTCAGGTTTGGGTCATCTGGGCAAGAGCTAGGATGTGCCTCAAGAGTAAATAGCCATGTCATGATGTCATTTGGAGGGCACTACATCTCCAAAACAACCCATTCTAAGGTCTAAAATCCCCCCAATCAAGATTTGTTTGAAAGATTTTAACTCTGAGAGTCCACTGTTAAAATATGAATAAAATAAAATAAAAGGTACAGGAGTGGAGGATAAAGAAGGAGGCCGTTTATCCTGGACATCCTGTTCACAAAGGGCTCTAACTTTAGGCTTCTGAAGTTATCACCAAATGAGGGTCTGGATATACAGTGCACAATGATACGAGAAAAAGAAGATATTCATCATAAAACTTTAAACTTCTGTCTCATTACCAGGCCCACTACCTGTTCTGCACTGTGAATTATTTTTTTAATAAACCTGGCAATTATCATGTGACTAGTACAATTATATTATGGAACATGGCCATCCGTGGTGGAACATTTAAATTAGAATTACTATATAGATTATGAATGACTCATGGCCATCAGCCAAAGTCCTAATTGGCAAAACAGTCTCTGTTATATCAAAAATCTTGTGACATTATTTAGCTGCAAAGATTCCAAACATTTGCATCAGTCAAAAAAAAAAATTAATTAATCTTTGTGGGGAGATAGAAACAAATTAATGCATTGTCTTTCTTATAAGTTAAAAGTGTAATTTTGTTCCATGTAAACATTGAAAGTACAGCATAATTTGAGTAACATGTTTGGTGTTTAAAATACATATTTACAGCAAGTCTTCATACCTGAAAATTGCCCCTGTGTGTATGGCTTTCTGAGAAGCCTTAGGTTATGCTTAAAAAACTGTCATTTTGGACAAGTGTTGGAGATGAAGTTTTTTACAGAAATTATCTTTGAAATCTTTTCTCACTTTGAGGTCCAGTGAGCGTTTGACCAAAAAATAAAAATAAAAAATAAAATAAATAAATAATAATAATAATAAATAAATAAAAATTTTTAAAAAGCTCCTGGGGGACAAACGTGGGGCCCAGAAAGGACTACAGATTGGGGAATCTCTTATGTCAAATATTTCTCTCTCCAAGTTTTGCCCAAGGCTCCCAGAGGAAGGGGGCCCAGGGGGCCAGGGCAGACTGGATCAGCCTTTTCTGAATGCGGATGCCCCGATGCAAAACTGAACTCTCCTCTGTGAATCCAAACAGGGTAGCAGCACACATGGTTACCATGGCTACTGCTCTATTGCACAAGCTGCTGTCTGATGCCAGGAAGGGGTGTGTGCACCAAACCGGGGCCTGTCCATTCCCTGCAATACTAACCCTGCCTCGAAAGCTCTCTGATCGGCTAGGCAGTGCCGGCCAGCAGAGGGCTCTACACGGCCTGTTGTTGGGCCCCAGAGCCTGCCCAGAAGGGCCTCACCAGGCAGTGGCAGCGGTGGTGGCAGCTGCTGCCACCTTGTGTCCTGTGAGGAGGAGTAATTGCTTCAACAGCTCCACCTTTCAATGAAAGAGTGCTCTCCCAAGAAATGAGGTGGTTTGGTGACCCTGTCCCACCATTCCCTGGCCACCAACCTGGCCTGTGGTCCCCCAAGGAATGCTGAGTGGGGGTAGCCTCTTCCACGTGCTTTCCTTTCCCTCTCACCTGTGTTCTTCCTCTCACTTCTCTCTTCTCTTCCCTGCTTCTTTTCCCCTCCTCCCATCTTTCCTCTTTCTTCTAATCTCTTTACTTCCTTTTCCCCTCGCTTACTGCTTTCCTCTTGGCCTTTCCACAACCTCCTCCTCATTTCCCTCTTTTACTGCCCTTTATTTGATCCTTCACTCTTTTCTCACTTTTTTTTTTTTATAAAACAATCTCTGCTTTATCTTCTCCCCTCTTTCTTGTTTTCTGATGATTTATTGCTCTCTTTTTTCTTTTTGATCTCCTAACTCAGCTTTACCTGCCATTCTTTATCCGGAGGTTGCAAACTGGTGACTTGTAAGCCAAATTTGGCCCATAGTTGGGTTTTGTTGGCCCATGGTGTGGTTTTTTTCCTAGTAAATTTTTTTTTTGCTAACATTAAGCAATCAGAAGATTTCCTTCCACAAAAACTCTGGATTTTAAACTTCACTTGAAAAACAGAGTATCTGGTAACTCTGGCCCACATTCCCACAAGGCAACAATCAGCTGGAGCTGAGTCGGGCTGCCCCTTTGATGAGGCAGGTGATTTTCAGTGTACCACAGGCCCAACAAGCCTCCTTCCTGATAATGGGTACTACTTGCTTGGCCCCTGTATGTATAAGGGTTTCAGATCTCTTCTCCAATATCTTCTCTTCCTTCTTATCACAGCTTCTGTTGGGAAGCAGTAAACCCACTGGTTAAGCTCCGAGCCTCTGAAGTCACTCAGAACTGGAGTCAAATTTCAGTTTATCACTCTGTGTGAACTCAGGCACATCTCTCAAGTTCTCTGAAACTCACTTCCCTCATATATAAGATAGGGACATCTTAAGAACTATCTTATGGGGTTTTGGTGGAATCAAGTGAGATAATGCTTATAAAGTGGTTAGCACAGTGTCTGCCACATAGTAGGCCCTCAATTAATGATATTTATTATCTTCTGTTCTTATTTACATCTTCTCCACTGCTTTTCAACTGCTCTTCCTTCCTTTTCCTTCTACTATCCCTTCTTTTCTCTCTCTTGTCTTTTTGTCTATTTGTGTGTGTGTATACGTGTGCACATGTGTGTGTACACGTGTTTCTATACCCCATTATTGTCTCTATTTTCTGCTCTTATTTCCTTTTTAAATTCCCTTTGTTTAATCTTCAGAGCTCGCTCAAGGATTTACTCTTCCTCCAGCCCTTCTTCTTTTCCTACCTTCTCCATGGTTCCCTGCCTTGCTTTCCCCTTCCTCCCCCCCACCCCACATACACGTGTCCCCAGTCCCTCATACGTGCAGAAATCTGGAGTTCTAGGATTATGGGATATGAGTATACATAATATTAAGCTATTTCTAATTGCCAGATCTTGAAAGAGGTTTAGAATGGGTAAGAGGAAGGGAAAGCTGTACATCTAAAGATCATTCCTCGTGAGCAAGAGTGCTGCATCCCCACTTCTAGACTCTACAGGCCCTAGTACAGCAAGCTCAATATTGTAGACTGAGCTCTCTCTTCTTCCTAAGACAGTGAGAGCCCTGTGAGACATTTAACAATGTTTATTATGAAATGTTGAGGACAGACAAAAGGTTTGTGTACCTTCTTGTTTAACCACCACTCACTCTAAGAAAATTGAATATTACCAACATAGCTAGAGCTCCCTGTGTTCCTCTCTATGACTACACCCCCTCCTTTTCCTCCAGAGGTTGCCTCCATCCTAAATTAGATTACCCTTCCATGAGTTTCTTTATTCTTTTACTGCATAAGTATGTAGCAGCAGGAACCCTTTTAAGGGATTTGCCAGCTCCCTAGTAGCAGACACACCATTTTGGCTGAGATGACAGAAGAAGGTTTTGATGATTCTTTGGGGCAGACAGCTTTCAGCTTCATATACAGCCTAGATCCTGCAGGCTGCCAACAGTTAGCAAAGATTGTGGTGGTTAATAACATGGACTCTGCAGCCACACTGACTGGGTCTGAATACCAGCGCTGCACTGCCTGCCTACGTAACCCTGTAAAGTCTTTAGAATAGTGCCTGGTACATAGTAAATGCTCCCTAAATGGAAACTTTTAATTAGCAATAGTGAAGGGCACTTGCTAGATAATGGAAGTGGAAGCCCTCTTACTTTGACATCAACAAAGAGACGCTTCAGCTAGATAATGAGTGGCCTCTGAAACTCCAGATGGGAAGAGAGATTTCATGAATCTGGATGAAACTGATCCAGAATAAGAGTGGTTGGGGGCCTGCCCTACTCTGATTAGTGCCTTACGAGGTGTTTGGATCTCATAACAGAATTTCTGCAGACCCCTTCAAGTTTATTCTAAGAGCACATTCCTGATAAGGGCCTGGAGATTGTGCTATAAAAATATAACGATGTGATAATGTCTATCCAATGATAATAAGCTTTCGTCCAACACACACACATACACACACACACACACGTTAAAAAAGACCAACTACAAAGAACAACAAAAATAGAAACAAACAATGGACCCATCCTAGTTTGTGGCTGTCGACATTGAAGTTTGATTCTGGGATCTTGGGAGTATGGTGGTGCCACTGATGTACAATTTAAACAATTGGGGAAACAATTTAAAGTGGAAGAAGACTCTAAGTTTAGATACGTTTAGCTGAAAACGATGGTGGACTGTGTGAATGGAAATGCTCTCCAAACAGCCTATAAAGTAGGAAGGCAATTGCTCTACTTGCTAACTGAGCAAGTAAACCAAATAAAGGGCAATGGTTATTCAGTTTTCAGTCGTATCAACTGGTCTTGATAGGGCTCAGGAATCCACCTTTTGATAGTATCTCAAGTGACTCTGCTACAGGTTGTTTTTACACAGAGCACACTTGGAACATTTCTGATACCTGCCGTGAGGAAGGGAGTTTCATGTGGGGAAGATGGTAGGGTCCCAGGATGATGCAAAAGGAAGAGGGTCAAAAAGCAATCTGGACTGCTCCTCACAAATGTTTGCTTTTTGTTGATAAATAGGTCTTTGGTTGATAAACAGGTCCAGTCTCTTCCTTCTGGTCTAATTCTGTCCTCTCTGTCCTGACTGGGAAATAAATCATATATTCCCTTGCACTGCTGTATTATCATCTCATATTTGGTTGTTGGCATCTGGCTTGGGGAATATGGGGAGGAACCAGTACTGGAGTCAAGGGGAGCGTTTAGTGTATTGGGGTAGGACAATTGGGATGGAGATGGAGAGAGGTTCTGAGTTTTGCATCAAGGATTCACAGTACAACCTGAGTTGAGCATGCTACTTTGAGAGACATCAATCTAGAACATGGGGCGAGAGAGACCAATGCTATAGATATACATTTCAGAGTTATTAGCAGAGATGATAAGTTATATCTACACTACACAAAATAAAATAATTTAGCAACCATGTTGTATATTTGTCAGTATAGACAAGTGATCTGGATAATTCAGGCTGTCCACTAATGATTGCATGAGCTGCATAATTGCCAACTCATTTTCTCACTTTGGGCTATTGTAAACATGGTTCCAGTTACCACTTAAGAACCTTGCCTTGGGAAAGATCACGTGAAAGTGAAGACATCCAGATAAAGCAAACTGTGGTTGAAGAGCTATAGAACTGATGATTGCTGTGAGATTATAAAATCAAAGAAACACTTGGCCAAGAGAGACATAGAACAGGGGAGGACAGCTTGAAGCTGTTTAAATTTCTGGAGGTACCAATAAAGACTAACAACTCCTCCTCTTCTCTATAATCCACAAACAAGGGGTTACCCAATGAAACCAATGGCAAATAAACATAAAACAAGTAAAATGGATTGTTTTTCTGTACGTCACCCCTCTGTGGAAGTCACTACTGCAGGAAGCTGTAAATGGAAATGTCTGGGCCATACTTTAAAAGTGGATGGGCTAAATTCAGCTCTAATAACATTTGCATCTTCGGCCCAAGTTAAGGAGAATTAATCTTCATACTTCAAGTTCCAAGCCCATAACTTGATGGGGCAGGGGAAGGGTGAACTTCAGGAAAGAATCTTGTCTCCTAAAAAGAGCAATATACAATTAACACACACTGTGGGTTTTCTTTAGCTGGCTTGGGTCAGTACACAGGAGTCTGGATCCGTTTTGCTCTCACTTCTCTCAGAACCTTTTTTGCCAAATTCATGATCCCACACAATTCAGAGTTGGAAAAACCCTTAAAGAGGACCTAATTCAACCCTGTCATTTTTCAGGTGGGATTCAAAGCCAGGAAATGACTTGCTTAAGGTCACAAACCTAGTTATGTGCAAAGGTAGAAATGCAAACAAACTAGTTATTTGGTGTAGTACAGATAAAATGCCCAGATACTTGTCTGAATTGACTAGATCAGTGGTTCTCAACACTGACTGCAAGAGTGGTATTCAAAATATTTAGTAACGGGTACAGCACTGGGCACTGATTAATTAGAATGGAATCTGGCTAAATGCTGAAGCAGCGTCCAGAAGGACTCCTGCTGGGCCAGGCATTAACTCTTTCGTTACTGGTTGTGGGGAAGTCGGAGGATTCTGGGTTGGAGGACACCAGGTGTCCAGGGCATTTGGGTCTCAGGGCATTTACCAAGTTTATTGAAAATATTCCTCATAATATGTATGGCTATCCCAGTGCATCTTGAATGAATTATCCACCTTGTTTGGCCTGCACACTAAAATCGTTTGGGGAGCCTTTAAGAAATCAGTGCCTGGGTAATTTTCATGTGCAGCCACGGATAAGAACCATTAGACTAGATATTCTGGCACTGTGGAGAACTATTTCTTTTTAAGCTTAGATCACAACTATCACTCAGGAACATAACTAAAATGAGAACCAGTGATCAAGCCTGCTGGACTTCCTCTAAGACCTCTGGACTTAATCTTGGTTCCTAAACAAGCATATGATGACTTCTCTGGGAAGGCCTTCATAACACTGCCTGGGCCCCACATTCTGCATAAATTTTCTCTGCAATAAACTGAAGTCATCATATTTGGTCTGGATATAAGGTAAGACAGAAACCCCACACAAGGTCATCTTCAATTCTACAAGCCAGGATAGATATCTTTGTATGTCCGATGCAGTTTTCTTTGTACTGTGAGCTAGTGATGAGCCTGAAAGTGAATCCTTTTCAATGGGAGCTAGGGAGGGGTTTGGGAGCCTGGGATGGAAGTTTCCACCAGATGGGGCAAATCCCTTGAAGAGGTCCAGTGAGTAAGCTGACTGCATCCCCTCTCAGAGGACAGTCTGAAATGGAGTTGATAAGGGATGGGAGTTAAGGGGTTACACGGGGGTAGGGATGGGGGTGGTTAAGAAGTGTGAAGAGATAAGATATAACCTGGGGAACAAAATAGCAGAGGGCAGTTCAGACACTAAGTACAGGTGAGCATGGAGAAGTCAGACACAGGAAGAGATGTGGGGAGATAAAGGGAATTTCTAGATGAATCACAACAACCATTGTTTTTTTCTCCAACATTTTTAAGCATAAATAGAAGGTGGAAAAATTTCACAGTGAACACCAATATACCCACCACCTAGATTCTACAATTTATATTTTACTGTACTTTGCATTATCACATACTTCATTTCTCTATCCCTCTATCCATTCACCAACCCATCTTATTATTTTGATACATGTCAAGTAAATTGCAGATAATACATTTCTACTTAAATACTTAAGTATGACTATCATTAACTAGAGTTCATAACTTGTTCATGGTACTTTTTTCTTTTGAAATTAAATTTACCTTAAATGCAATACATAAATCTTAATTGAATCACCAGTGAGTTACAACAAACTAATACACATGTATAACCAGTTGAAACCCCTTTCAACTTAATAGAACATCACCATCACTTCAGAAAGTTCCTCATACCCTTTTCCAGTTAATCCCCACCTTTATTTCTGCCTTAAGCAACCACTGTTGTTTTTTCACCATAGATTAATTTTGCCTGTTCTAGACCTTTATGCAAATGAAATCATACAGTTTATACTCTTTCGTCTAAGGATTCTTCGTTTAGCACATATACTTAAGATTCATCCATGTTGTTACATGTATCAGTAATTCATCCCATTTTATTCCTAAGTAATATTCCATTTGTATCTATACCACAGTTTATTTTATTTTATTTTATTTTTTAATCCATTCACCTATTAATGAACACATGATCTATTTCCAGTTTGGAGGTATTGTGGGTAAAGCTGCTACAAACATTTATATATAAGTTTTTACATGGACAAATGATTTCATTTCTTTCTGGCAAAGCTGTATGCTTACTTTTATAATTAAATTCCAGACATTTTTCCAAAGTGATTATACCATTTTACACTCCCAGAAAAAATGTATGCAAGTTCGAGTTGCTCCACATCCTCACCAACATTTAGTGTTGTCAGTCTATTTAATTTTAGCCTTTCTTGTGGGTTTGTAGTGATATCTCATTGTGATTTTAATTTGCGGTTCTCTGATGTCTAATGATGTTGACTGCATAGTCATGTGCTTATTGACCATTCACATATCTTTTGGGAAAATTATATTCAAATATTTTACCCACTTTTATTAGATTATCTGTCTTTATATATCCTGATACCAGTCCTTTATCAGATATACAGTTTACAAACACTTTATCCTAGTGACTGGTTTGTCTATTCATTTTCTTAATGGTGTCTTTTGATAGAGAGATGTTTTTAATTTGGATGAAGTTAAATGTATCATTTTTTTAATTATATGGTTATTGTTCTTTGTGTTCCAGCAAACTTTTGTTTACCCTCTCCCCACAAGTCGTAAATATATGCTCCTGTTTTCTTCTAAAATTTTTATGGCTTAAGTTTTATCATTAGGTATGTGATCCTACAAAAATCACTTATTTTGTATAGTGCTATGGTCTGAATATGTATGTCCCTCCAAAATTCATGTGTTGAAATCCTAATCCCTATGTTGATGTATTAAAAAGAGGAGGGCTTTGGGAGGTAATTAGGTCATGAGGGCAGAACCCTCATGAATGGGGTTAGTGCCCTTATAAAAGAGGCCCAAGGGAGCTTGTTTGCCCTCTCCACCATGTGAGGACACAGTAAACAGATATCTATGAATCAGAGAGTGGGCCCTCACCAGACACTGAATTTGCTAGTGCCTTGATCTTGGCCTTCCCAGACTCCAGAACTGTGAGAAATAAATATCTGTTGTTTTTAAGCCACCCAGTTTATGGCATTTTGTTATGGCAGCCAAATGTACTAAGACATGTAGTATGATACAAGAATCGAGGTTCAGTTTTTTCTGTTTGCATATTTAGTTTTCCAACACCATTTGTTGAAGTGTCTTTACTTTCCCTATTAGATTGTTTTGGCATCTTTGTCAAAAGTAAAATTATATAAGTGTGTGTTTATTTCTAAACTCTATATTTTGTTCCATCGCTTTGTCAGTCCTCATGCCAATGATATATGGTGTTGATTACAGTAGTTTTACAGTAGATGTTGAAGTCAAGTAAAGTTTTATGACTTTGTTCTTTTGAAGGTTCTTTTGGATATCTATGTCCTTTCTATTTCCAAATAAAGTTTAAAATTAGTTTGTACATTTCTACAAAAGAGCCAGATGGGATTAGGTTTGCTATGTCACTGAATTCTAAGACCAATGTGGGGAGAGTAATATCTAAACCAGATGAGTCTTTCAGTACATGAGCATGGTATCTCTATCCATTTATTTAGATCTTCTTTAATATTTTTTATGTTATTGCAAATGAAATTGATTCTTGAGTAGCACTTTCCAGTTGTTTGCTAGCATAAAAAATACATTTTTCTTATGTTGACACTCTGCCATGTGACTGTTAAATTCACTTATTAGTCCCAATAGCTATTTTAAATTCCTTAGGATTTTTCTATGTAAATAAGCACATCATCTGTAAATAGATATAATTTTAATTCTTCCTTTCCAATACTTATGTGTCTAATTTATTTTGCTTGCTTTATTGCAATGGCTAGGACCTCCAATAATTAAAAGTGGTCAAAACATGCAATATTTCACCATTAAGTATGGCGGTAGATACACATTTTTCATAGGTACCTTTATCAAATTGAAGAAGTTCTCTTCTATTCCTAGTTTGCTCAGAATTTTAACCATGTCTGACTGCTGATTATGTCAAATGTTTCTTCTGCATATTTTGATGTAATCATATAATTTCTCTCCTTGTACTGTTAATATGGTGAATTATATTGATTGATTTTTAAATGCTATGTAAACCTTGCATTCCTAAGATAAACCCTGCTTGGTCTTGCTATGTTATCCTTTTTATATACAGCTAGAATTCTATTAGCTAATATCATGTTAAGGAGATTTGCACCTGTGTTCATGATAGATACTGGTTTATAATTTTCTTTCCTTTTAATATCTTTGCCAGATTTCTCTGTTGGAGTTATGGTGGCTCATAAAATGAGCTGAAATATGTTTCCTTTTTCTCTATTTTCTGTCTGAATTTGTGTAAGATTGGTGTTGTTTATTCCTCAAATCTTCGATAGACTCTACCAATGAAATAATCTGGGCCTAGAATGTTCTTTCAGGAAAAGTTTTTGACAATAAACCCTAATTTTAATAGATTATGGTGCTATTCATATTTTCTATTTTATCCTATGTCAATTTTGGTGAATTGTATTTTTAAGTAATTTTTCTATTTCATCTATGTTACTGAATTTGTTGACTTAAAGTTCTTCATAGTAGTCCTATACTATCAAGTATACATTTAATGTTTGCAGATTGTTAATAGTAAACCCTTTTTCATTCCTGATATTGGCAATTTGTATTTTCTGGGTTTTTTCTTTGTCTGTCTTACTAGGAGTTTATCAATTTTGTTGGTCTTTTAAAAGAATCAATTAATGGCTTTATTAATTTTTTCTATTTTTCATCTGTTTTGTATTCCATTGATTTCTGCTCTTTATTATTTTCTTCCTTCTACTTTGGGTTTAACTTGCTCTTGTTTTTCTAGCTTCTTAGGGTGAAAATTTATATTACTGATTTTGGAGTATTCTTCTTTTCTAATATAATTGTTTGAAGCTATAAATTTTCTTCTATGCATGGCTCAGGCTGCCTCCCATTAATTTTGATAGGTTGTATTTTTATTATAGCTCAGTTTTCAATATTGTCTAATTTCCCTTCTGATTTCTTATTTGACCTATGGTTATTTAGAAATGTGTTAATTCCCAAATATTTCTGTTTTTTTCTAGATATCTTATTGTTATTAATTTCTAATTTAGTTCCACAATGGTCAGAGAACAGACTCTGTATGATATCTGTATTAGTTTCCCAGGGCTGCTATAATAAAGTACCACAAACTGAGAAGCTTAAAACAACAGAAATTTATTGTCTCACAATTCTGGAGTCTTTAAGTCCAGCACTGAGATGTTGATAGGGCCATGCTCCCTCTGAAACCTGTAGTGGAGATGCCTTCTTTGCCTCTTCCTAGCTTCTGGTGGTTTGCTGGAAATCACTGTCATTTCTTTGCTTGCAGCTGCAGCACTTCAATCTCTGCCTCCATCATCACACAGCATTCTCCCCTCATGTGTCTATGTCTCTGTGTTTCTCCTCTGCTTTTTATCAGGGCACCAGTTATATTGGATTAAGGACCCAACCTACTCCAGTATAATTTCATCTTTACTTAACTAATTACTGCAATGACCCTATTTCCAAATAAGATGATGTTCTGAGGTACTTGGGGTAAGGGTTTCAACATACTTCTTTGGGGGACACAATTCAATCCATAACCATATCTGTCTTTTAAAATGTATTGAGACTTGTTTTATTCCCTAATATCTGATTTATCTTGGTGAGCATACCATGATTACTTGAAAAAAAGGTGTATTCGGCAGTCGTTGGGTGTAGTGTTCTAGAAATATCACTTAAGTCAGGTGGTTGATAGTGTTGTTCAGATCGTGTATGTCTTAACTGATATTTTTGTCCAGTTTTTCCATCAATTACTGAGGGACAGATGTTAATATCTACAACTATGGCTGAAATTATCTATTATTTTCTTTAATTCTGTTCATTTTTGCTTCATGTATTTGGAGGTTCTTTTATTAGGCATCTTAGAGGGGTCTTCAAAAAGTTCATAGAAGGATTCATATTATCTTTTAATTGAAAATTTCCATGAACTTTTTGAAGCACCCTCATGCATGTATGATATTTTTGTCTTTCTGATAAATGCCCCCTTTTGTCATTATAAAATTTTTCTTTTTACCTCAGTCTTTTCCTAGAGGTCTACTTTATCAGCTATTAATATAGCCACTCTAATCTTATGCTTATTCTTATATCTTTTTATATCTTATGCTTATATCTTATTATATCTTTTTCCATTCATTTACTTTCAGTCCGTCTTACCTTTATATTTAAAGTGCATCAGTTGTAGACAATATAGAGTTATGTCTTCTTTTTTATTGATTTGACAATGTCTGCCTTTTAATTGGAGTGTTCTGTTTATTAACATTTAATGTGATTATTGACATGGTTGGCTACAGATCTTTTATTCTATTATTTGATTTCTGTTTGTTCCTGTTTTATATTCTTTTCTTCCTCCTTCTTTGGCTTTTTTTGGGGGGGGGTATTTGGATATTTTTTAGGATTTCATTCTAAATTAAAAATCTATTTATTGGCTTTTTGGTTATACTTCTTTGCATTACACTTTTTAAGGGGTTGCTCTAGGGATTACTGTTACGGATCCTTAACTTTTTATTATCTATTTAATAGTTGATATTATACCACTTTATATAAAATATAGAAACTTTTCAGCTGTTTAGGCTAATTTACCTCCCCTCCCAACTATATTCTGTAGCTGTCAGTAGTTGTCAGATAAATTAGATCTGTATATACTTCAAATCCTGCAAAATAATGTTATCATCTTTGCTTTGAACAGCTGTTTGTATTTTAAGGAAATTAAGAATGAAATGGTTTTTATATTTACTAAATATTCACCATTTCTGATACTCTTCGTTCCTTCCTGAAGATTCTAATTTTCATCTGGTATGATTTCCCATCAGCCTGAATAACTCCCTTTATCATGTCTTGTAGTACAGATTTGCTAGAGACAATGTCTCTTAATTTTCTTCAGTGTAAATCTATTTGTATTCATTCTTGGTGAATAATTTCTCTGGATATAAATGTTTAGTTTAAGAGTCCCCCCCCCTTAAAGATATTATTCCACTGTCTTCTTCACTCCATTGTTTCTTCTAATTTCAAAATTTGGATTATTTCTTTATTATTTGAATCATTGTTTCCCTGTATAATGTTCACTTTCTCTCATTGTTTCTGAGATTTTCTCTTTATTCATCAGTTTGACTACGATTTGCCTAGACATGGTTTTCTTTGTATTTATCTTGCTTGGGGTTCACTGAGATTCCTGTAGAATCCGTAAAAGTAAGTCTTTTACCAAATCATGGATATTTTCAGCCATTAGTTTTTCTTTATTTTATTTTATTTTATTTTATTTTATTTTGTCAATATGCAATGTGGTTGATTATTCTGGCCCATTACCGAAACCTCCCTCCCTCCTCCCTCTGCCTCCTCCCTCCCAACAATGTCCTTTCTGTTTGCTTGTCGTATCAACTTCAAGGAATTGTAATTGTTGTGTCTTCTTCCCCCCCCCCCCCCCGCCGAGTGTTTGTGTATTTATTTATTTATTTTTAGCTCCCACCAATAAGTGAGAACATGTGGTATTTCTCTTTCTGTGCCTGACTTGTTTCACTTAATATAATTCTCTCTAGGTCCAGCTATTATTTTTTCAAAAAGTCCCCTCCTCCACTTTAGTCTCCCTCCTTTCCTTCTGGAACTCCAATTACACATAAGTCATACCTTTGATACTGCCCCACTGGTCCCTGAGGCTTTTTTCTCCTTTCATTGTCAGATTGGATCATTTCTATGGCTCTATCTTCAAATTCACTGACTCCTTCTTTTGTCATCTACATTCTGCTATTAAGCCCATTTAGAATTTTTAAATTTCAGATATTGTATTTTTCAGTTTTAGAATTTTCATATGTTTTATTTTTAGTTTCTATTTATCTGCTGAGATTCGCAATCTTTACATTTATTTTAAGCCTATTTTCTTCACTGAGATAATTATAATAGCTGCTTTAAAATTTTTGCTTGCAACATGAGTCATTTCAGAGCTAGTCTTCATTGAATGCTTTTTCTCTTGAGAATGGGTCATATTTTCCTGCTGCTTCATATATCCCATAGTTTTGGATTGTAACCTGGACTTCATGAAACTCTGATTGATGTTATATTTCTTTGGAGAGTGTTAATATTTTTGTTTTAGCAAACAATTAAATTGATTGGACTCAAGCTGCAAACTCTCACTGATATGATGTCAGATCAATTCTTTTATTCAGCTGAACTGCTTAGAATCTTCTCTGCACTTGTGAAGTTCAGAGGTCAACCAGAGATTTGGAAAGAATATATACAAAGAATTTGTGCTTCCTTTGCTGCTTTCCTTTCTGAGAATCCATCCTCCCTTGCTTTGTAGCAGCTGTGGCTGCCCAAATTCTGTCTTTTGGTGACTCAGTACAGAAAAATCACTAGTCTTCTGTCAGAATATTAGCTGGTTCCATGGCACAGACTAGGTCCTGCACTCAGGAAAGAAACTGAAAAAGAAAATTTACACTTTGCCATTCTCTTTGGCCAACTGCTGACTCCCAGAATCTACCTGCTTTCTGTTGCTTTCCAGTTTCTTGGGGGAGCTTTTAAAATTCTGACCAGATTTTATTTTATTTTATTTTATTTTATCTTTTGGAGTATAGGTTCAATAGAAGCTTATTTGGCCGTGACCAGACATAGACCCCATTAGTTTAAAAAATATATTTAATTACAGAAAAACACATGGCTATATTCTTTATTCTCATTGTTAAAATTCCAAATTATACAGACAGAGCAAATTTCTCTCTTGGCTCAACCTATCTCATTCTCTTACACCAAAGTAACCATCATTAGTTTGGTATGTCTCTCTCCATATCTTGCTCTATGAAATAAAATATATATGAATGTATACTAATATAAAATTCAGGGACTTTACCTATATAAATGAGATAGGTGAAATAATATAGAGGGTAAGAACTTAGGTTCTAGTGTCAAACTGCCTGAATTCAAATCCCCATTTTAGCACTTACCACATATGTGACCTTAGAGAATTTCATCAAATTTTCTGTGCCTCAATTTTCTCATCTGTAAAATGGGTATGATGATTTTTCCAACCTCATAGGTAGAGATATAATGATGGTAATAATTAATACATATAAAGTTCTTGGGATAACATCTGGCACATATTAAGTCCTCAGTTAATACCATCAATTATTGTTATTCTGCAACTCATTTTCACCCCTTAACAATTCTGAATACTTTATATTTTATCCTGCTACATAGTATTTCATAATATGTATGCATCAGGTTTGTCTTGCTCATTACCCTACTGATTGACATATAGTTTTCATTTTTTTTCTCTTGTACTAATATGACTACAATGAACATCCTGTTACATGCCTCTTTATGTGCATGGAAGAGAATTTCTCTATAAATAAATACCTAGAAGTAGAATTTCCAGGCCAAAATGTATGTACATTTAAGTTTTATATGTAATGTGGAATAAAGCAAATGAATAATTGAGTGATATTCTGATTCCACAAACACTGCTGCCCTTCAGCACAAGAATTCTCAGGGAGATATAGATGTAAGGTGAAAGAGGTTAATAAAATCCCACGTCATCCTGAGTATGAATTGAAATGATCAGTTTACACAAAAGACACAATAACCATTGCAGTAGTAATAAGTGTTTTAGAGGTCAGATAGTAGTCTGGAAATAACATTTCATGTGGAAAATGAGGTTTCTTGGAGAAACAGCTGATCAAAGTTCTTTCAATGGCCTGCAAGACCTAGTATGATCTGGTCCCATCTTTGTCCATATCCCCCACTCCTTTCCCCATACCTCACTCCACTCCTCCCTCACTGATCACCCTATCAAAACATCCCTTGATCCCAGCATTCTTGATCTCCCCTACATTTTCAGTTTTCATTTTTGACCATAGCACTTAATATCTTCTAACATACCTATATACATATATGAATATATGGATATATATATATGTATGTGTGTAACCATCTATCTATTTACCTACCTACCTATCCACCTGTCTTATTGTATCAGTCAAGTATTGTCCAAATAGTTCATCCCAATTCTCAGCAACTTAGAACAACAATCATTTATTCTCAATCACATATCTCTGGGTTGACTGGAAGTTGGTTCTAAGCTGCAATTGAGGTCTGATCCTCCTCCACTTGTTTCTCATCTTCCTTGGACCAGCAGGCTACCAGGGACATATCTTTCTCAAGTTTATGGCAGAAGCATGAGAAAGCAAGCCCAACTGCACAAGCACATTTTAAGCTTTTGTTACATTACCTCGACCAATATTCCATCAGCTAAAGCAAGTCTTATGGTCAAAACCAACATTAATGGGATAATGTACAATAATAATACACTCTGCCTGTAATTGGAGGAACTATAGAGTCATATGGCAGAGTACAGATAGACAGAGGGTGAAAATTCAAACACAAAAATTAAATCTACCACACATTATTGTTTATTTTCTGTCTTATTCAATTAGAATATAAATTTTGCAAAAGCATGTTTTGTTCGCTGATATATTCCAAGTACCTAGAATAGTTCCTGACACCTAATAGGTACTAAGTAAATATTTCTTGAATTAATATGTGAATGAAGTATTTCTGTCAGAATTAATTGCCCCTTCCTTCTTGCTTCCACAGCACCTGGTTTTTACCTGACAGGTGACACTCAGTGTGTCGGGCCTTGGCTGTGGTTTCCTCAAGAGACACTATAGGACTGTGTATCTGCTATTGCATCCACACTCTCAGCAGCAAGGGGGAAAGGGCAGAAACCTCAAGCCTGAGTCTCCTACTGTGAACCCCGAGAAGTCACTGTAGTGTGGGTAGGCATGCCCTGCTGCTCTACCACGTATGCAGTGTTCTGCTTGCAATCACAAATGAAAAGCAAAGGCCGTGACAGGAAGCCTGCTGGGCACTTCTGACTGAAAAAGAACAACTATAATCATGACGTGGAATCAAAGCAACAAGAAATGAGGAATTGTTCTTTTTACCCCCAAGCAAAAATTATCAGTACCGTCTCTCATCCCTGCCAAATCCTGTATTAAGCTAGCTGTCACACTGGCAAAGGTCTGGAACAATTCCCTTAAAGATGTTAATGATTGATAATGGCATATCGTTTGACCTCCTTTGCAACAAGACAGTGCCTTCACCCTAAGGATCTAGTAGGTGGGAGAGAAGCTAGATAGGGGCACATGGCTTTTTTAGTGGTCCCTGAATCATCCAGCAAAGAGCATGGCCAATAATAATAATAATTTTGCATGCACACACACACACCTTAATGCCTGGGCCCCAACCACAGAGATTCTGATTTAATTGGTCCAGGCATTAGGATTTTTAAAAAGAAAAGCTCCCCAAGTAATTCTAACATGCAGCAAAGCTTAAAAATTGCTACACGTGGCTGGATACAACTGCCACAAACCAGTAAAGACCCTGATGGATAGGAGTGATAAGAAATTTCTCTCTACTGGATCTTCCCTAATAGTGTAAAACCATATTATTATCTTATCCATCTTTACTTTTTATTATTATTATTATTATTATTATTATTTATTATTATTATTATTATTATTATTATTATTATTTGGTGGCTGGTCAGTACAAGGATCAGAACCCTTGACCTTGGTGTTATCAGCACCACACTCTAATCAGGTGAGCTAACCAGCCAGCCCTATCACCCATCTTTAAACCAAAAAACTCTTCTTGACTCTACTTTCCCCTCCACTATGGCTCTATTTTTTTCTTTTCTTCTTTGTAGAAAAACTCCTGGAAAGGATTGTCTACACTCTCTGCCTCCCATTTCTTTCCTCCTACTCTCTCTTGAACCCACCTAATAAGGTATTGGCTTCCACCATTCCTCCAAAACTGCTCTTATCAATGTCACTAGCAACATCCACATTGTGAAATCCAAGGATTACTTCTCAGTTCTCTTCTTAATTGATCCATCAGCACACTTTTTAACAGCTGGTCACTTTCTCCTCCTTGAAATACTTTCTTCAGTTGGCTTCTAGGATGCTGCACTCCTTTGTCCTCTTACCTCTGTGGCCATTTCTTCTGTCTCCTTTGCTGGTTTCCCCTCATCTTCTGACCTCTAAATGTTGGAGTACTCAGGGCTTAGTCCTAGTACCTCTTCTCCTCTCTATCTATCCTCATTCCTTAGAGGATCTTATCCTGGGTTTTAATTTTATATATCATCAATACAGTCATGACTCCAACTATCTATTTGACATCCACACTTAGATGTCAGTTAAGTATTTTAAATTTAATATGTTCAAAACTCAGTTTCTGATCTTCCTTCCCTAAACCTGCTCCTATTGTAGTCTTTCTCATCTCAGTAAACAGCAACTCTTTATTCCTTTTGCTAGGATCCAAAACCTTGGAATTATACCTTACATCTTATCGATCAGAAAGTTGTGTCAACTCTACCTTCAAAAATTATTGAGAATCTGGCCACTCTTACCATGTCCACTCTGCCACCCTGGCCCAAGTCACCATCTTATCTTGCATGGATTATTACAATGGCCTTTTAACTTTCTTGCTTCTGCCCTGGCCCATCTTAAGTCTGTTCTCAACATAGAAGCAAGAGTGATCCTATTAAAATGCAAGTCAGATGACATTCCTTTACTCAAAATATCAACAGTTTGCCATGTCCCTGAGAGTTAAAACCAACATCCTGACCATGACTTTCAAAGCCCCACATGATCTGGCCCTGTTTTCTCTCTGACCTCATCTTCCTACCACTCTCCTTCTCACTCTATCTTCTCTAGCCATGCTGGTCTGCTCATTTTTCCTTGACCACACAAGGCACTGTCCCACCTTAGGGCCTTTGCACTTGCTGTTCCTTTTGCTTGTAACACTTTACTCCCCATAGCTACATGGCCTACTTCCTTGGCCCCTTCAAATGTCACCTTCTTAGTGAAGTCACCCTATCCCAGAATTACTCTGCACCATCCTCATTGTATACATTCCCTGTTTCCTTCTCTGCTTGTCCTAACATAGCACATATTATAATCTAACACAGTGCTGTGGACTGAATATCCTCCCAAAACTCATTGAAGCTTGACCTGCATTGTAACAGTGCTAAGAGGGTGGGAAATCTGATTATGATATTTGAAAGGTGGGGTCTATAAAAGATGATTAGATTGTGAGGACTGTGCCCTCATGAATGGATTGATCTGTTCATGAAGTAATGGGCGTGGTTCTGATGGCTTTGTAAGGTGGGCAAGTGAGGTTAAATCTCTCTTGCTCATGCCATTCTCTTGCCATGTGATACCCTGTGCTGCTGTAGATAGTCACCACCAAGAAGACCCTCACCAGATGTGTTCCTTGGACCTTGGACTTCCCAGCTTCCAAACTCTAAGAAATAAATTTCCTTTCTTTATAAATTACCCAATTTCAGGTATTCTGTTATAAGCAACAGAAACAGACTAATACATATACTATATATTTTTCTTATTTATCTTTATTATTTGTTTCCACTAACCCACCAAATGTATACTCCCTGAAGGCATAGATTTTTGTCCATTCCTTTCCATTTTGTTCATGGATGTTCTCCTGAACTTATAACCATGCTTGGCACATAGCTGGTGCCATGGGCGAAAGAAAGTAGAAGGTATGTTATTTATTGATATTAATACTTTATATTACTCTTTACCGAATGAACTAGCTCAAACCTAGTATCTCGTTCTTTTTGGGGGGTCAAGACAGTTATTACAGGGTTTAAAGGCATGGGTGCTAGAGTATAACAGTCTCCATTTATAAGCTGTATGACTTTGGGCAAGGCACTTAAATTTCCTGACATCAGTTACCTAATGGCACACATGAGCCTCAAGTGAGACAATTCAGTAAAGTGGTTAGCTTATCTGCAAAATGGGTCAAAGCATGCATCGCAAGCATGAAGAAACAAAATAACCAAGGTGACTCAAAACCATTAGGACCATGGACACTAACTTAGATCTCTAGGTTGAATGAAATTCTACTCTAACTGGAACTAGGTATGCCAACTGATTCATCAAAAGCCAAGTTCTTTGAGTTTGTATGTGAAATAGTTAACAATGCAGGAGCTATAATTGTGACCTGGATTCAAATCTTAGCTTCATCATTATATGACCTTGAGTGAGTTATTACTTATCTCTTGGAAATTTCTTCCTCTATAACATAATACGTTATTAGTAACAATACATTGTTATTAACTATAGTCACCATAAAAATAGCACCTTGCCTCATAAGGTTGTTGTGAGAAGTAAATGAGATAAAGCATACCTAGCTCAGTGCTTGGCACATATTATTCTTATAATTATTGTTATTTAAATAACCCTTATTGAAGCACATCAGCATTTATTTTGTGTTTGAAAAATGCTAATAACTAGTAAATATTAGATGCTGCAAAAATACTTATTTAATATATGAAGAAATTCAAATTTGGGTCAGGTTGATCTGCTCATTTACACATACCTGGGGCCAGCAGCAGGTTTTTCTCCTTTTGCACTTACAGACCATAACATAGACACCAAACTTACCTTTCAGGAACACCAGAGGGCAGGTAATTGATGGTTAGTATTTTCATTAATGCTTCTGAAACAGCTGAAAAATGGATTCAGTCTTTAACATTTCAGGACAAGAGATAAGACCAAGAAAGTATAGAGGAACGACCAAGTGTTTTTCTATAATTAGAATATTTTCAATTAAACTGAAATCTTTCTGACATCAAACATACATTGGGAAAGGACAGTGGGGAGGTGGAGTTCATTTTCAGTAGGAATTCTTAGTGGCCCAGTCTTCCTGATTTGTTAATACTCAACTGGCATGCAAATATGAGAACTGATATAAAATTGCTTCTGAGCCTTCCCTTATAATGCCCAAACAACCAGAAGATCCAGTCAATACAATGGAAAAGTCGTTTGGATCTCTTTGCTTGGTTACACATAGTGAAAACATCCAGTTGATTTAATTTTTCACTTCTCAGCCAGTTCCTTGGGTGACAGGCAGAGATAGTCCAAATTCGCTTTTCTTTTTCTTTTTTATTCTATCTGATCACTTGCTTTTGGGAATGGAAACATCTGAGCCTCAATAGGTTACAATCAACTTGTCATTGAAGCACAAAGAACATAGAAAAGCTAGAGACATTTAGAGTAAAACCAAGAATGTCAACTTCAGGCTTTGAGAATGCTTCTCTTCCCCCACTGCAGGTTTACTAAGGTACAATTGACAAAAATTGTATATATTTAAGGTATACAATGTAATGTTTAGATATATGTATACATTGTGAAATGACCACCATCAAGCTAATCAACATACCCATTACTTCATATAGTTAACTTTTTTGTGTGACGAGAACACTTAAGATCTACTATCTTGGCAAATTTCAAGTATTCAATACATTATTATTAACTATAGTCACCAAGTTGTACATTAGATCTCCAGAACTTATCCTATAACTGGAAGTTTGTACCCTTGGACTAAAATCCACCCTCCACCTGTCATTTGCAAAAATGTAGATGAACCTAGAGGGTAGTTATTGATGGAGAATCAGCTTACTTTGTTTTGCACATAATCGCATTCTTACTTTTATTAATAAGTGTGCCTTGCATATGATTAGTTCTTTGTATTTTTTTCCCCAAAGTAAACTTCATGTACATTATCTTATTTGGTCCTAAAAGAACTTCTTGAAATGAATAAAGTAAGCAAAACTACTCCCATTTTAGAGATAAGAAAATTGAGGCAGAGAATTGGTTAGTGAATCTATAAGGTTACATAGATACCTAGTGATAGATTTTAGACTAGAACCCAGATTTCCTAACTGCTGATCCAAAACTTCTTCCACTAAACCACAGCACCGCCTTATGCTGAGTGCTTTACACATTTTCCTGATCTCGTTCATTATGGTGATCCTCATGAAAAGAAAAAGTTATTGTGACAAAAGTGTTCAAAATTATTCGACTCTTTTAAAAGCCTCCTTAAATTAAAACTTACTCTTCTTTCTAGCCTCCCAACACCTTCCCTCCCCTACTCTCATTCCCTTGACACTTATAAAGAAGCTGCAAAATTGTATAAGTAATGTGCTTTAAGCATTAAGGGTCTTCTGTCAAATATCTCCCTAATTTGCTGGTTCTCCCCATTTAAAATATAATTTCCTAAATGCAATGTCATATCCTGGATGGAATCCTGGAAAAAAATATATATTAGTGGAAAACTGGTGAAACCTGAATAAAGGCCAAAGTTTAGTTAATGGTAATGTGCCAGTGTTAATTTCCTAATTTTGATAAATGTACTATAGTTACATAAGATGTCAACATTAGGGGAAACTGGTTGAAGGGTATATGGGAAATCTCTGTTCTTTGAAACTTTTGCAACTTTCCTGTAAATATTAAATTGTGTTTGCAACTTTTCTGTAAATATAAAATTACTGTGAAATAAAGTTTATTAAAATATAATTGCAAAGTATAGCAATTTTGAAATTAACTTATAAGATATCTCACCTGGAACATATGTATTTTTATCATTATTCGTACCACACTTTTACTTTCTCCTCTACTTTCCCCCTATCCTTTTAGTGTAAGTCCACGTTAGCAGTGGCAGGGATGGTGAATAAAAAAATACTTTCCCCAAATAATTTTAAACCTCATTTTCCTTTGAAACACCTATCAAAGTTGCCAGTAAATGCTTCTCAGAGCTGTAAGCACATGGCACAGTTCTGACGAATAAACTTTGTATTGACATTGGAACACTAAGAGTTTGGAAGCAGCAGCTGGCTGCCCACTGGCTGAAGAAGTTAAAACAGTGAGTATCACATGCTTCCCATCTCCCAACAAGTTGCCTGGTCTTTTCCCTAAATCAAGGTTCATAAGCCATAGACTGGGGAATTGAAAGGAAAGAAGATCCTCAAAGCAAACTCCATCTTTAAATAATCTTGCAAACCATAGAAACCACCTCCCTTCCTCTTATAAACATACTTCGCACCCAGAATTTCCAGTAAAATTATTCATTTCCAGCATTTTGCCTCTAAGTGACACTTGTCAGTATCATAAAATACTCAGTTGTGACAGAGAAAGGAAAATATGCTAAGAAATCTAGATTCAAATTGCATTGGCACTAATGATAGTGTAACTTTAGCAGAGTCAATGTTCTGTAGTAAATGGGGATATAATCTAAAACATGACTAAAGGATGCTAATCGTAAGCCAGGAAACACATTCTTTCTTAAATTTTCTCTACCCCACCTATCCTGTTTTCTGAGCAAAATTATCAAGAGACAGGAGAGGAGGAAATAGACTAATTGATGTACTGTATTTTTACCACAAAGATGATAATCCTACAAAACAAGTCCTTTGAGATGGTCTTTCAGTACCTGGGTTTAGCGGCAGGCAGCTACTCCTACTCTCCTTTCCTCCTCAGACCACTCCTTTTGACCAATGAATATCATACTCAAGGTTTGATTAGGTAAAAGCTTTTGGGTTTGTATCTAGATAATTTTTGATATATTAACCAATATGTATTTTCATTCCAGGTGTTTCCTGTTACTCCATTACCCTTCTCCCATTCAGACAAATTCACTGTAAAGCATCCCTTGACTCAGAGTAGGGCCATCACAGCATAAATAATGAGAGAAAGAAAGAAAAGAGTCAATTGTTGGATTTTGAAGTTTAAATAGAAACAAACCAAATGGCCCATCAATGCGAGCCTGGATAAATAAGCTGTGATATCATCAAATGATGGATATCATACAGATGTCAAAATGAATAATCTAGAGTTATGCACAACAATGTCGATGAAGTTAACAATATGATATTAGGTGAAAAAAATAAATCCCCAAAAGGTAAGACATGATACACCTTTAATAGAATTAAAAACAACTGTGATTTTAAACATGTCATCCAACAACCACAGAATATACATTTATCTCATCAGCACATGGAACATTCTCCAGGATAGACCACATGTTGGGTCACAAAGCAAGTCTCAACAACGTTTTAAAAAATGAAATTACTTCAAGTATCCTTTCAGACCACAACGGATTAAAACTAGAAATCAATAACAAGCAAAACTCTGGAAACTAGACAAATACATGGAAATTAAACAAGATGCTCCCAAATGACATATGGGTCCAAGAAGAAATTAAACAGGAAATCAAAAAATTTCTCAAAACTAATGAAAATAAAGACACATCACACCAAAACCTGCAGGATACTGCAAAGGCAGAACTAAGAGGGAAGTTTATCACAATAAACACATCAAAAGAACAAAAACATTTCTAATAAACAACCTAATGCTACACCTCAAAGAACTAGAAAAACAAGAACAATCCAATCCCCAAATTGGTAGATGGAATGAAATAATTAAGATCAGAGCAGAACTAAATGAAATGGAGACCCAAAAAATAATACAAAGATGAATTAAACAAAAAGTTGGTTTTTTTGAGAAGATAAACAAAATAGATTAAACATTAGCTAGGCTAACTAAAAAAAGAACAGAAAAGATCAAGTAAAAATTAGAAATGAAAAAGGAGACATTACAACTGCTACCTCAGAAATACAAAGAGTCATTAGAAACTATTACAAATAACTGTACACCAACAAATTTGAAAACTTGGAAGAAATGGACAAATTTCTAGACACATTTTTGGACACAAACTACCAAGACCGAACCAAGAATAAATAGAAAACCTGAACTGACCAATAACAAGCAACGAGATTGAAGCAGTAATCAGCAGTCTCCCAACAAAGAAAAGCCCAGGACCAGATGGCTTTATTGCTGAATTCTACCAAACCTCTGAAGAGCAATTAATACCAATTCTCTTCAAACTATTTCCAACAAATGAAACAGAGGCTATTCTCCTAAACTCATTCTGTGAGGCCAGCATCACTCTGACACCAAAACCAGACAAAGATACAACAAAAAACGAAAACTATAGGCCAATATCCTTGATGAAAATAGATGCAAAAATCCTCAATAAAATATTAGCAAATAGAATACAACACATCAAAAAAAATTATACACCATGACCAAGTGGGATTCATCCCAGGGAAGCAAGGAAGGTTCAACATATAGAAGTCAATAAATGCGATACACCACATCAAAAAAATCAAGGACAAAAAAGCATATTATTGTTGCAATAGATGCAGGAAAAGCATTTGACAAAATTTGACATCACTTCATGGTGAAGACACTCAGCAAATTAGGTATAGAAAGAAAGTATCTCAACAAAATAAAAGTCATATATGACAAACCCACTGCCAATATCATCCTGATGAAGAAAGTTGAAAGCCTTTCCCTTAAAAATGGGAATAAGACAAGGACGTCCACTCTAACCACTCCTATTTAACATAGTATTGGAAGTAGTAGCCAGATCAATCAGGCAAGAGAAAGAAATAAAGGGCATCCAAATTGGAAAGGATGAAGTCAAACTGCTTGCAGTTTGCAGATGACATGATCCTATATATAGAAAAGCCTAAAGACTCTATAAAAAAAAAAAAACAAACAAAAAAAAAACCCGCTTGAGTTGATAAATGATTTCAGTAAAGTTGCAGGACACAAAATCAACATGAAAAAATCAGTGCCATTTTTATACTCCAACAAAAAACTAGCAGAAAAAGAAATCAAGAAAGCTAGCCCAATTACAAGAGTCACCAAAAAACAAACAACAACAACAAAACAAAATAAAACAAAACAAAAACCTAGGAATAAACTTAACCAAGGAGATAAAAGATCTCTATAATCAGAACTACAAATCACTGTTAAAAGAAATTAAAGAGTACACAAAAAGATGGATAGACATCCCACCCTCTTGGATTGGAAAAATTAATATTGGAAAAATGTCCATATTACCCAAAGCACTCTGCAGATTCAATGCAATCCCTATCAAAATACTAAGGACATTCTTCACAGACATAGAAAAAACAATCCTAACATTCATACAGAACAAAGAAAAACCCCAAATAGCCAAAGAAATCCTGAGCAAAAAATAAAATAAAATAAAATAAAATAAAATAAAATAAAATAAAATAAAATAAAGCTGGAGGCATAACATTACCTGACTTCAAATTATCCTACAAAGCTATAGTAACGAAAATATCATGGTACTGGCATAAAAACAGTCACATGAACCAATGGAATAGAATAGATAACCCAGAAATCAACCCACATACTTACGGCCAACTGATTTTCAACAAAGGCATCAAGAACATACATTGGGGAAAAGACAGCCTCTTCAATAAGTGGTGCTGGGAAAACTGGACATCCATTTGTAGAAGAATGGAACTCAATTTGTACCTCTCACCATTCACCAAAATCAACTCAAAATGGATTAAATACTTAAATATATGTCCTGAAACTATTAAACTCCTAAAAGAAAACGTAGGGGAAACATGTCAGGAAGTAGGACTGTTCAAAGACTTAATGAATACGACCCCAAAAGCACAAGCAACAAAGGAAAAATAAACAAATGGGATTCTATCACACTAAAAAGCTTCTGCACAGCAAAAGAAACAATTAACAGAGTGAAAAGACAACCTACAGAGTGGGAGAAAATATTTGCAAACTGTGCATCTGACAAGGGATTAATATCCAGAATATACAAGGAACTCAAAACAACTTAACAGTAAAAAAGCAAATAACCCAGTTAAAAAAATGGAAAAGGAGCTGAATAGATATTTCTTAAAGGAAGATATACAAATGACCAACAGACACATGAAAAAATGTTCAACATCACTAAGCATCAGGGAAATGCAAATCAAAACCATACTGAGATATCATCTCACTCCAGTTAGACTATTATCAAAAAGTCAGAGAATAAGAAACACTGGTCAGGATGCAGAGAAAGAGGAGCCCTCCTACACTGTTGGTGGGACAGCAAATTGGTGCAGCCATTATGGAAAACGATATGGAGGTTCCTCAAACAACTACAGATAGAACTGCCATATGATCCAGCAATTCCACTGCTGTGTATATACCCAAAGGAATGGAAATCATCATGTCAAAGGCATACCTGTACTCCCATGTTTATCACAGTTCTGTTTACAATAGTCAACAGTTGGAATCAATCTAAATATCCATCATCAGATGACGGGATAAGGAAAATTTGGTATATTTACACAATGGAATACTACTCTGCCATAAAAAGGAATGAAAATTTGCCATTCACAGCAACATGGATGAACTTAGAGAAAATTGTATTAAGTGAAATAAGCCAGGCACAGAAAGAGAAATACCACATGTGCTCACTTATAAGTGGGGACTAAAAAAATAAAGAAATAAAAAATAAAGAACCAAACAAATAAACAAATAAAACAAAGAAAGATACAACAATCACTAAAATACGGTGAACTTTCAAAAGAGGAGAACAGACCTATAGTTACTAGAGGTGGGAAAGGGGGAAGGGGAAGGGGGTAAGAGAGGAATAGGTAAAGGACCACGAAAATTGATTACATGGTAGAATGTTGAATATACTAATTATCCTGATTTGAACATCACATATTGCACACAGGTAATGATATTCAGTGCTGTACCCCACAGACATGTACAATCAACTATATTCCAACAAAAAAATCCCACAAAAATAAAAATTAAAATTAAATACTTTTTAGAACACATATAGAGGCAATAAAATGATATAAAAGAAAAGCAAGAGAATGATGAACATGGGATTCAGGATAATGGTTATGTCAGGTAGGGGGTGGTGGGGGAAGGCAGGGATATGATGGGTGGACCACGTGGATAGGTGTACGTTATTGTTAAGGTGTTAACTTTCTAACTTTTGTTTTGAATGGGGTGTTTTAGGCATCTATTGCAATTATTAAAAATAAATAACTGGTTAAATCAAAGAGGGCCACGAGGGTGTATCTTGAAAACAAGTATTATGATTAATTTACTTCTGTGCACCTAAGGACCATTTTTAAAATATTGAATAACAACAAATAAAGTCAAAGCAGAGATAATTATTTGAGACCAATAGGTTTCAAGTTTCCTTATCCCTTATACTGAGGCTCAGGCCATAAACAGTGGTTGTGGGGAGAAGAGTCTTCCTCACCCCCACAATAACATATAGATCTTACAAACGGGCGATCTTACAAGCTGATAGTGAGACATCATAGTGACCTATGAGCAGGGGTCTTGTGTGCGACACTGGGAGGAAGAGTCCTGGGGGCAGGAGGAACCATGGACGTCTCGGCTAGTTTAGGGAATCCAAGAGAAGACTGATCTGGTAGGACTCGGAAGGACACAGAAATAGCTATCTACAGCCCAGAGTTATGTGAGATCAGAAGAAATGTCTACAGATGGACTTGAGGCAAATGAGACAGATGGGTCTCATTCAGCCCTACTTCATTTCCTGCAGCTACAGAGAGACAAAGGGGAAAGCCTATGTGCCATGGGCTTGAGGGGCATGGAAGTGGCTGGAGAAGAAAGCTGTATCTGAAGAAGCCCAGTGGTGAACAAAGGACAATGCAACAGTGACATGCTTGAATCCATAGCCAAGGACCGATGAAATGTGGCACATCCAGGCAGATGCCAGTATCCTCCCCTTCCCCACATCACTCCAACCCCATTCTGGGGAAACTCTGGGAAATCTCCAGAACTTGGATACAACTCTGAAGAAAGGGGAGGGGCCAAAAATGACCAGAAGTGACTAAGATGGAGAGTGTACTACTGGCCTGAAATAAGACGTGATATAAAAATTTGGTTTAGTTATGGAAGATTCAAGAAAGTTACGTTTCTTATGCAACCGAGCTTGTGACCTGAGATATGAAATCTCTGCAAATCCCTACCTGAATAAACTGTCCAATCAAGCCCTATGGTTATCTGGGAATATGAGACATGGAGGCAAAGCAGACAGATTAGCCTTGCCTTTGCCCCATAATTGGCTCTATGACCTTTGGCGAATCTCTGGGTCTCAGTCTCATTTATAAAAATAAGGGTGGTGACTAGAGCCCAGGTCAAATTTTGACCCTGCTAGTAGCTCACTGCGTGACCTTGGGTGCATTTCTTTCCTTCTCTTGGTCTCCATTTCCTCACCTGTAGTACAACAGAAATACATGAAATCTAAACATTCCCTGTAGCTCCAATAATCTATAACTCTAACTTTCATATGGGCTTCTTTGGACTTCAAATGCACTAGATGCAGGTAATATCCTCTGGGTCACTACTATTAATGTAAAGGTAACTTTTATTTTCTTCCAAAAAGTTTATAGCCAAATTGGGTTTGTAGAGGGTCATTTAACCAAATCTGCAGCCTGTCACTCAGATGGCCAGACACAGCTCAGACTTTAATATTTGACCACGAATAACCAGCATGATTCCTCTGCAGAGCTAAATACAATTTTTGTTATTTTTCTAAATATTATTGGTTTGGCTGTCTCTGCTTGAGAATGGTTTCTAGGGTCATGAATATATCAGACACTCTTCTTCTAATCAAACCTCAAAAGAGAGAATGCGGGTCTATTTATGTTTTTAGGAGTCTGTGTATATGTTTTGGCCCCCTGTCTACTCTATTTATTTGCCTGTGAAACACCAAAGACATGGGGAAATAGGGGGACTGAAACATGGTGGCCACAGGTCTGGTGAGCTTGGAATGTGGGAATAGGGGAACAGGAGACTCACTATCAGCGTATATACCCAAAGGGTAGTGTGGAGGGAGTGTGGAGACAAAGTAGAGGTACTGGTGGAAAGGTGCATTGCCTGCAGTCTCAAACACATGCAGATACAGAATGGGTGGGATAAGAGGGCTTAAGAGGTCGTAGATACAGACAGACATGGACTTGAGCCCTGGCTGTACCCCTTACTAGCTGTGCAACCTTCCTCATTTGTAAAAGATGGGATGGAAATAATAGTACCTACCTTAGAAGATTATTGTGAGGTCTAAATAAAATAGTACATGTAAAAGTACTTAGCATCATGCCCAACACACAGTGAGTGCCTAATAAACAGTAGTGTTCTGATGATTAATAATAGTGGCAATTCTACAAAATCCCAAAGCTAGAAGAAACCCCTGAGATCATTTAATTCAGTCCATTGCTTGAATAGATGAACTCTTCGAAACTCAGAGGGGTGAAGGGATTTGTCTGAGGGCACACAGCTAGCAAATGACAGCTCTGGTACTACGATCTGGATCTGTTCCTAACGTCTTTTTGAGATGAAGGTCACTTTGGTCCTCTATGTCCTTCTACCCCTCCTTTCCCCATTTTGGTAACTACTACAAAGCTCCAGGTGATTCCTATTTCGGGTAGATTTCCATCTCTAGAAGCCAGCCTACCTCTAGGGAAGATCTCAGCAGAAAAGAATGGCAAGAGCAGCTTCCTCAGCAGCTGGAGCTGCCTGCTTCGGTGAACACCGACTTTTCCACTTTGTGCCCAGCCTTGTACCAAATGCTTTGCTCTCTGCAGCAAGTGCCTGGGCTCATGGCTTCGGTGCTATCCTTAGAAGTTTGTTGAAGAAGACTGTTGTTGTTTCTTTCATAGAGATCACATGGTGCTTTTTCACAGTGTCTCCTCCTCACCACCACTAGCAATAAGAATAGCATTTTGTGATGTACGTAAGGTGATATCCAAAACTGTTAACTTCTAGTTCATCATGAGCAATGACCAACTAGAAAAGATGCCGGAAGGCTCACTAGAGCAGGAGACTGAAGGCCTTCTGCTACCCCAGCCAGGAGCCCTGTAGTTGTGGATCATGAGGAAAACCCAAGGGTTTCAGAGGAGGGGCAGGAGCAGTGGAGACTGCAGGGGACACTTGGTGCAAAAGCAATTTACCCAAAGGCAAGCAAGTATTTCAATGCTTTAACAACAGTATAACTGCACCGGAACATATGCAAAGTACCTGCTTTGGATGTACTCAGGTAGTACTTTAGGCTTTAGGCCTGGGGTTGACAAAGGGAGCCAGCCAGAGATACGCCCTGCACTCTAGAAACTCACAAGTAGACAACTGTGTGCATGCCAGGGTTCTAGGACAGCTGGGCAGAAGAGTGAAGCCTCTCTCTGCTGACAAATGGCCAATTTACAGCAAGCAACAAATTGCTCCTAAAATTGAGAACTCCTCTTGCTGCCACTGGTCTATGCCTTCAAGGACTTCACCTGGCAAACAATTCAGGAGCCTTTAGATACTCTGCTCAATACATGTAGACAAGGTGTCTTTGCTGCAGCGGATTGATCTAGTATTGTTCTGAATAGGAACCGAAGGGGAAGGCTCTGGTCCGTGGAGGACACCATACCATCTTTTAAAAACACACACACACCATCTTTTTTAGCCCGGACAATTTGCCGTACAGCCACTCCCCTCTCCTTGTCTTATGTGGTAAGGTGTTCCAGGAAACCACAGAAGTACTGGATCTCAGCAATGACTCTCCAAAGGCATATTTAGCCAATGTTGTTTTGAAAAAAGTAGAGCTCGTCTAATGGGCTGCATAAAGATGATAATTAAATTAAACAAAATTAATCCCAAGAACTACTATTATGGGATTGGCTGATTACATAGGTAGCTAAGACCCACTAACTACCATTTTCCCTGCTGGACTCAGAAACGACATTTTTGAGATGTATGAGTAAGTAGTAAAAGCAACACAGCCTTGTCCACAGAAGGAGCTCTTCTTTACACGTACTGAGAATTGGGAGGCAGGACAGAGTCTCTGAGGTTGTGCGCTCTGGCCTGATGGCCTCCCTTTTGAATGCTCCTTGCTGTGCTGTGCCACAATTAATCAAACTTTCTAGGTTTTAGTTAATTTCAGGACCCCAATAAATTGGTTTGTACTGGCATTAGTCCAGCCCTGATAATTTCACAGCCGTGTGCTTGGAAACTGCTGCAAGTTTGCACAGGACTTAGCAAGCAGGGAGCTGGGGGAGAAAGCATAAAAGGAACTCTTGTTTGGCTTAAGTTCCACTAATATTGGAGAAAGCTGAACTCTAAGTTACAGAAAAACATGATTTAGCACATGGACTTTGTAGTTGGGAGTGGGTTTCTCTGTATTCTTGTAACTCTCCCTCCGCCTCCCTTCAACTCATCGTGGGTTTGAAAACAATAAGATTAAATAAACCCAAACCTTTAGTTTGACATTTCTCTTTGTCTGATTGTTCTCAAGTTTTTGTCTCTGATTTCACAAGAGTCCCTTGAGGAATAAGCACTGGAGCCCATAATCTAGTAAAAGGTTCATTTGGGTTTAGCCTTCTTATTTTTAAAGATATGATTCTTTGAGTTGTCCCCCCCCCCGCCCAATTTCAGGCTACTTTTATGATTTGAGAAGTTACCAGGAAAATTCAAAGACAGTGAGAGGAGGGGTCCCTAATGAGAATAGAAATTTGGGGCTGCCTGTATAAATTAGCTGCTGTGGAAAATAATCCCAACTACCAAGTCTTGCAGGCTTTCAGAGGCACAGCTATGTCTCTGGCACTTGGGTTCTGGAATGTTCTGTGGCTAGAGAAACACAAGTTGGAAGGGGCCAATAGGCAGAGTGAATGGACACCTGGAATATGATTTTACAATCAAAGACTGCTGGAGCTTGAAGGAATCTGAGAGATCATGGAGTTCAATTCTTGCATTTTACAGATAGGGAAACTGAGGCTCACAGGGAGCAAGAGGTTAGGATATGACCTGTCCAAGGCAGAGACAAGGGTAGAGCTAAGAGTCCTAACTCACAATTCAAGAATTCTTCCAGGTTCTGATGATGCTTCTCTTACGGCAAGAACATTATATTTTCTCTAATATGAAAAGGGGGAAAAAGGACTTGGACACTTGGTTATGGGGCCAATGTGAGAGTGACTGTTTAGATTTTCAGATTTTCTTGGCAAAACTCCCTGGACGTGCGGATTCTTTGCTAGGTTTTTAAATCATCCAAACACAGAGAAAACTGGAGATGAGTGTTTGACTGTGTCTACATGATGCCTAAACAGACAGTTGATTCAGTCAAAAAATATTATTCATGTTGCTGGTTTGGCAACACAACCCGTTGGTGAACAGAATCTTTCACTTTTTAACTGCTTGAGAGGCAGTGTGGAGTGAAAGAAAAAGCCCTAGACCGGCTGTCAGCAAACCTGGCTTCCAGACCTGTTTGTGCCACATCCCCCCGTCCCACTCTGGGCCTCAGTTTCTTCCTCTGTAAATTAATCAGATTTGTACTAAATTGTCTCTAAGGTGCTTTAGAGTTTTCTCCTTCTAAGGTACTATTCTATGCCTACTCAGTCATTTTCCAATATGGGATGGGAGAGGATGATGTCCCTGCTTGTGGTCTTTGCCATCCGCATATGAGGTCAGAAGCCCCACAGTTCTAGTGTGAGAAGAGATTTCTGGATGTGATTCACAGCCTATTTCCATTTCATTCTACACTAGGCTTCTAAATAGGCAGCTCCTTGCTGTCCCTAGTCCCCTCCTTTAATCTCCATCTTATAAAGGGAAAAGGAGTCCAGTACTCAGTTGACAGGAAAAATTCAGCAGTACTGTCAGGGGTCCTGTACTTTTTCTTCTGGACCTCATCAAGCTAGTGCCAACTCTTCACCAGCCCATGCCCCCCTTCCATATTAGCCATGTCCAAAGGCTGGATAATTGGCCTGTGGGATTTTTTAAAAGAAATGGGGAACAAGGAAATAGTGTTGATCTAGTGATGGATTCCATGTCAGGTGCTGATTCAGACTCTTTCTGGTTGATTTCCGACTTTTCTCCTGTGAATTAGATCTCCTGGCTCTTGCTCCAGCCATTCCATTAACTTGCTGAAGCTTTTTGAGTGGATTCAGCCAATGGTGTTCTGGAGCCAGCTCTCACCAGCTTATGAGAAGCGACTGTGTACAGCTTTTACCAACTCCACATTAAGTGACAACACATTAAACAACATAAGGTTGAAGTTGGCCATGTTGGAGATATTTACACAACAGAAATTAGAAATTGCTACAAATCAGGGCTTCTTTTTTCTCCTTAGAGAGACAGTTCAAATGCCTTTACGGGCTAGGAAGATAATGTGAATGAGTAAAACAGGCCTGCGGGTAACAAAAGGGATACAATAGGGAGTGGTGGGGACTGCAGGGGTTGGCACGCACAGACATTGCCTAAAAGCAGCAGCCACTACTCTGTTCCAGCCTACATTACCATGAAGAGATGTCAGCCCAGTGCGGCCAGCAATTCTAATTTTTCAAGAGGAACTGGAATCAAGAATTTTATGCAAAATCTCCCAATGATGAAAATTAAAGCTTTTTGGACCAATTCAAAATTTGAAAAAGAAAATATCTGTTCAGTCCAGACGAAACATGCGGGCAGGCTCTCCTCAGCCCTTGGGTCAGCAGTTTGCCATCTTTACTTTCTGGAATCTCCAGTTCCTGCTCTTATGCCCTGGGTTATAGCTCTGATGCTGAGTTGCTGGCATCTTTCCTGATCAGAAACAAGTTTCTCTTTCTTGAGAACTAAAAGAACAGGTAAGTTGGATCTGAGAATATCCAGGTGCTTTCTTAGAATTCTACTCTAGCATGTGCCATGAAGCTGGAGAAGAGGATCCTAGCCCCCAAATCTGCATCTAACACTTCATGATATTCTCCAGACACCAGGACAATACCTGATGCATATGCACCTGCGTGCAAAGAGAGAGTGATTTCCACCTTGGCATCAGTCTCTTTACTGTTCCATTTGAAGGCATGTTGGCACCCTACTCTCCAACTCTCTCCCTGCCTTGAAGAAAAGGGTCGGAAATTGGGCTAATTATTGGTTTTCTCTTCCTGCTTTTATCCCCACTGTCTTCCAAAGACAGGCAAACTGAAGCTTGAACAGCTAATAAAGAACTTTACTGAATGTGAAATAGCTTTTTTGGACTAACTAGATGGAAGCAGGGAGGAGAAAGTGAGGATGGAAACAACTACTGTACTGTCTCTCTAGGGAGAAAAAAGAAGTCCTGATTTGTAGCAATTTCTAATTTCTGTTGTGTAAATATCCACAACATGGCCGACTTCAAACTAACAATGTGTTGTCACTTAATGTGGAGTTGGTAAAAGCTGTACACAGTCGCCTCTCATAAGCTGGTGAGAGCTGGCTCCACAACACCACTGGCTGAATCCACAGCAGTATTATCATCATCCCCTTTTTACATATAAGGAAACAGGCTCAGAAAGGTTATATGACTTTTTGTGATTCCTATTCAAGTATGCTTGATTCAAAGCTTTGGTTCTTTTGAGTGCATCATGTTACTTTCTTGAGGAGAGATAGATGCTGTAGTTAAGACAAGACAGTCACTTTTGCTGGTTCTGCTAAAAAATAATAATGGCTGTACTAATTTACAGTCACTGTGTAGAAGAATTCTCCTTTTCCTGCATCCTCACCAGCGTTTATTGTTCTTGGTCTTTTTAATAATGGCCAGTCTAACTGGGGTGAGATGATATCTCAGTGTGGCTTTTGATTTGCATTTCTCTGATGACTATAGTGATGTCGAGCATTTATTCATATACCAGCAGGCCATTTGTATGTCTTCCTTTGAAAAATGTGGACATCCCTCAAACAACAACAGAGAGAACTACCATATGATCCAGCAATCCCACTACTGGGTATATATCCAAAGGAATGGAAATCATCATGTCAAAGGGATACCTGCACTCCCATATTCACCGCAGCTCTACTTACAACAGCCCAAATATGGAACCAACCTAAGTGTCCATCTACAGATGACTGGATAAGGAAAATGCAGCATACATACATACATACATACATATATATATATATATATATATATATATATATATATATACACATACATACATATATATATACACACACACACACACACAATGGAATACTACTCAGCCATAAAAAAGAATGAAAATCTGCCATTTGCAGCAACATGGATGAGCCTGGAGAAAATTATAAGAGAAATAAGCCAGACAAGGAAAGAGAAATACCACATGTATACCACATGTTCTCACTTATAACTGGGTGCAAAGAAAGAAAGAAAGAAAAAGGAAGGAAGGAAGGAAGGAAGGAAGGAAGGGAGGGAGGGAGGGAGGGAGGGAGGGAGGAAGGAAGGAAAGAAAGAAAAGACCAAAACAATATGTTGAACTTTCAGAAGGGGAAAAGAAACATAAGGATACTAGAGATGGGGTGGAGGGGGGTGTTGGGGGAGGGATAGGTTGGGTAAAGGTAGTAAAGAAAAATCACAATTTATAACAATAATATGCTTATTTAATAATAATAATAATAATAATAATAATAATGGATGGATCTGCTACTTAGTTCTGGAGATAAAGGTGAATAGCCTTGGAAGTTCATGGTGGTTCTAAGGAACCGTGGGTACCTCGAAGTCCAATAGTAAACTACCTAAGCAAATGTAGTTTGGTAAGGTGATTAAACATTCTATAGCAATAAAACTTCTAGGGGGGCAGTTTCTATTCTACCATATTGCATGTTTCTATGCCATAGCATGACACTTGGACATATTATATTTCCCGTTTGTTTTTATGAAATTCCTGGTTAACGAGTTTTACACCCCTTTATAAAACTGCTTGAAAATGCAGGTAAACTATGTGAAATAAATCTGCAATCAGAAGTGGTGTGTCTTACGTATCACATGGCTGTTGCTCATGTGTCCCATTCATGATAATTGGGACACACTATAATTTTGGATGAAGAAAGTCACCCCCTTTCAACTTTTGGATATTTACTACAATCCTGTATACCATGATGAGTTTACCTTGATTTTAAAAATAAACATGTTCCTGAAATTTTCTGTAAACCAAATCTTGCTTTTTCAATGGTATTTATTATAAATCTGGAGATGTGCTCTTTGGGAAAAGAATCACTTCACATGCTTCCACAGATATCTTAAAATTACTTAAAAGGAAAACCATTTCCATAAAAATACTATTCAGATACACCACAAAGCATAATAAAAAATACCTTGGATTACTTTTGTTTGCTATAATACCTGAAAGGTGTACATGGAAAGTGAAAGCTTAAGTAAAAAGAATACAGTGAGCCAACAAGTACCTGCTTCTCTTAACTCTGTTTCCAAGGTTACGTAAGCTATTCTATTTACTTCCCTGGTTTTCATAAAGTTCTAGGAAACAGAATTGTTTTCACTAGTGGTATCAGTCAGAATTTGCTAGGTTATGCTGCAAAAGTAAGCAACTTCCAAATCTCAGAAGTTTAACACACAAAGTTTAACACAAAAAAATGTTATTTATAACTCACTCTAGATATCCAGAATGAGTCTGCTGAGGGCTTTGCTCATCTTAGTCACTCAGGAACTCAGGCTTCACTTCAATACATGCATCCATTATTCCTGTGGCAGGGGGAAGGGAATGGGGTAAATCATGCGGGCTCTCTTAAAGTTTCCACCTAGAGGTCACACATCACTATTGCTAAGATTTCATTGACCAAAGAAAATCAGATGGTCTTGCTTAACCCCAATGAGGGAAGAAAAGTAAAATTCTACTATGAGCCTAAAAGGAGGAAAGCTGGAAATATTAGATGAACCACGCTATGACACCAATTCTGTTTTCTAGCAAGTTTTAGAAATGGCTAGCAGAAAAAAAACTACAACAGAGACAAAAATTCAGTAACAAACAAACAAGAATACATACAAGTAACATAGGGGCTCATTAAAATGTAGATGAATGGTCCTAAAAGTTCTGTAGAGTGTCTTGTCAATTTCTATATATTAAATCAAGTATCTGATTAATATAAACTCTAGATTGGTCTGATTTTCTGTACGAACAGGTAAACCTACAACCACAATATTCTCATCAATCTTTACATATCCTGCTATTTTTTTGGGGGGGGAAATTAATTAAATAACCTGAGTTTTCTATGTTCTAGTGGGACAAGAAGCATTTAAAAGACTAAAATTTGTGTCATCAAAACATTGTTCAGTATCATTCTGTAACACCTCCACTCTCACATTTATTTTTTTAAATGAGCATCAGTTCTGCAACATAGTATAGAAGATCAGCACACAACAAGCAATTGTATTCACATATACTAGCAATAAATACGGGAAAATCGAAATTAAAAACATAAGAAACTTACAATTGCTCTAAAGAAAATAAAATATGTAGGTATGAATCTAACAATATATGTACAGGAGTTGTATGCTGAAAACTACAAAACACTGATGAATGAAATCAAAGAAGACCTAAGTAAATGGAGAGACACACTGTGTTTGTGGATTGGAAGACTCAACACATTAAAGTTGTCAATTCTCCCCAAACTGATCTATAGATTTAACGTAATCCCGACGCAAATTCCAGCAAGATTTTTTGTAGACATAGACAAGTTCATCCCAAAGTTATACAGAAAGGTATAGGACCTAGACTAGCTAAAACAATCTTTAAAAAAAGAATAAAACTGGAGGAATTACTCTATTCAATATTCAGGCCTAATACATGTCTACAAAAATCAAGACTGTATGATATTTATTGGTGGAGGGATCGACACATAGATCAATGGGACAGAACAGAGAAACCAGAAGTAGACCCACAGAAATATTCCAACCAACAATTGACCAAGGTGTATAAGCAATTCGATGGTGGAAAGATAACTTTTTCAGCAAGTGATACTGGAGCAATTGTACATCTATAGGTAAAAATGTAAAACTCAACTTAAACCTCATAGCTTATATAAAAATTAACTCAAAATATATTATAGATTTAAATGCAAAATTTAAAATTATAACACTTTTAGAACAAAGAGTTCTTAGACTTAAGGCTAAAACATGATACATAAGAGGAAAATTTGATAAATTGAACCTCATCAAAATGACAAACTTTTGTTCTGTAAAAGCCCATGCAAAGAGGATGAAAAGGCAAGCTACAGACTGGGAGAAAATATTTCTGAAGAAGATATATAGATGACAAATAAACATATAAAAAGATGGTAGATATCATTAAGTATTAGGGAAATGCAAATTAAAAGCACAATGAGGTATCACTATATACCTATCAGAATGGCTGAAATAAAAACTAATGACAACGACAAACATTGGCAAGGATGCAGAGAAATTGGATCTCTCATACATTGCTGGTGGGAATGTAAAATCATACAGCCACTCTAAAACAGAGTATGGTAGTCCTTACAAAACTAAACATGTGATTACCATACAACCCGGGAACTGTGCTGTTGGGCATTTATCCCAGAGAAATGAAAACCCGAGTTTATGCCAAAACCTGTAGACAAATGGTCATACCAGCTTTATTTGTAATAGCCAAAATCTAGAATCAACCCTTCAATGCATGAATGGTTAAACAAGCTGTGATACATCCATACCATAGATTACAAATAAGTACTACTCAGCAATAAAATGAAACGAACTATTAATACCTGGAAAAATTTGAATGGGTCTCCAGAGAATTATGTTGGAGAGGGAGACCAATCTCAAAAGGTTACATGCTGTATAATTCCATGTAACATTCTTAAATGACAAAATTATAGAGATGGTGAACAGCTTAGTGGTTGCTAGGGAGTAGAGAAAGTGGTAGGGAAGAAGATGGGTGTGACTATTAAAGAGTAACACAGGAGGTCCTTGCGGTGTTGGCACTGTTCTGTATCTTGTCGTGATATCTGTTTATATCTTGTCACATGAAACTACATGTGATACAATTGCATAAAACTATACACACAGGCAAATGAGTGCATATAAAGCTGGTAAAATTAGAATAAGGTGAATGGATTGTATCAATGTTAATTTCCTGACTGTGGCATTGTACTATAGTTATGCATTATGTCACCATTGGGGAAAACTGGGTGAAGGGCATTTAGGAACCTGATGAATTATTTCTTATAATTGCATGTGAATCTACAATTATCTCACAATAAAAAGTTTTTAAAAATTGAGTATGAGATGGTCTATGCTCTCATCTTCATTTAATAAATAGAGAAAAAATAAGGCATGGAGATAATCATCAGTTTAGTTTGTTTAAGACCTGGTAGGAAGTCTAGGTTAGGACCCACCCAAATTGGAGTTCATAATTCAGAAATCAAGACTGGAACTAACATGAGCACCACTAACATCGATACTAACAAAGAAACTTTCAGAGAATTCCAGCAGCCCCATATGCAGTTACCTGCAACTATATAAGAGATCCTGAGCAAGTTCAATATAACCAATTCAATAGAACCAACTGACAATAATAATTTGCTTTAAGCCACAGTTTTGGGATGGTTTGTTATGCAGTGATTAGAATACTACATCAAGAAAGTAGAGTGAATGGTTGTGGCCAAATAGATGAGCTTTCAAATCCAAGCGAACTGTTTTTTGTTTGTTTGTTTTTGTTCTTTTTCTAATGCTAGGATCCACGTTTGTCCCACACTATTCCTTGAAACCCATTTTCCTGAATACTCTGTAAGCAAGTTGGAAGTGATGATGGGGGTTGGGGAATGCTTACACAAAGGAAATTGAACAACCAATCCTTGCCCTTGAAGAACTCACAGTCTAGTGAGACAAAACATCAGCGCATTAAATAGCATGCAAACAGTTATAAGGCAACAAATCAGCAAGTTCAAACTAATATACTACAGCACAAATTGAATGCATCTGGCAATGTATGGCTACCCAAGCAGCAGGATGGAGCTAGACATTTTGGGCCCTGAAGGCAACACTTCAGAAAGGGCTGCCTTTCCTTTGTTAACAGTGAAGTAAACATCTCCAGCAATGCAGGGGCTAGTTGGATGATATTAACACTTCTGAAGAAAGAAAAAGGAGGTCACTTCCAGGGACAATTATTATTGTTTTCATTTTCTTTGTTCTCTGTTCCTGATATGTGGTTTTTCTGGCAAGCCACAATTTCCCATCAATTTTCCTCATGTATAGATTGGAGATAACCAGAGTGTAGTAAGTGGGTTGAAAGTCAGCAAATCTGAATTGGAATCTCAAATCTGCCATTTACTAGCTGTGTGACTTTGAATACATCACCTACACCCACCTGTTTCCTCTTCTGTGAAATGAAGAGATTGAGTTGAATGGTTCAGAAGGTCCTCACCAACTCTTACACTTGAGGTCACAGATAGCTCAGTTTGTTAGAGGGTTTTGAAAAGTAATAATGATATATAGGAAAGTACCCTGTAAAGCATAAAGTGCTATACGGATGTTAGGAATATCCATATTATCTAGTCTATGTAGAAAAAAAGCCCTGCAGCTTTCCTCCAAATTTAGGGGCTTAAAATATAAATGGGTACTGTCTGTCAAGGCAGCGCTTCCGTGGTCCTTAGAGGATTCTGATAATTCCATGCAACTATACCTCATGGAATAAACACGAGTTTGGAGTAGTCTGTCAGGCCCACCAAGGCATCAGCAGTGCTCGGAACTGCTAAAACGGCGGTGGCTATGGTGGGCCACTCCAAGTTTTCTTCAAGACACAACAGCAGAGGCCCTTTCCATGGGGCTTGGGAGCCCTCTTTGCGGGAGAGAGCAGATTTCTAAAATTCACACCCCCCCCCCCCGCAACACACCCATCTCCACCCCCGTCCCCTTTAAGGACACCAAAGCTTTGTCACTTAACTAGCCACAATGTGGATCTGGGCAATGCCCCGAAATGATAAGCAGCGGGCTAGCGCGTAATTTGCGAGGCCAGCTCCTCCTGTGTCCCGCGCACCAGCTCAGGACCAGACCAGGTGCACCCAGAAAGGCCGTTGTGCCAGAGCAGAGGGCGGTACGGGCTTCTAGCAGGGAAGTGGGAGGGTAGCCGGGGTCTTCATGGCGCGCGCAAGGGGTGGGGAGCTCCTAGGTGCATCCAGTGTCGAGGGGGAGGAGGGGCCGGAGGAGATGTGCGGTCCCTTTAAGACCCCAACGCTCGCCTAGCCAAAGGAGGGGGGTGCAGTGGGGGCGCTGCGTGATGGGAAAGTCGCCGGCTGAGCCTCACACTTTCTCCCGATTTTTTAACTTTCGGGTCGGGGAAGCAGGAATAAAGCCGTAGTGGCGGGCGGAGAGGGGTGCGTGCTTGTAGCGGCTGCGTGCTTGCGGACTTCCCGCCAGCGCCGAGCCGCCGGCCTCTCGGGCCAAGTGGGGAGCGGGCGGGCTGGCGGGCGGGCAGGTGGCCCCGGGCCCCGCGCCCGCGCCTTGGCTCTGCCCCCGGGAGCCGAGCGAACCGCTGCTCCCTCGTGGTGTGAGGGCGGTGATGTTTTTCCTCCCACCCACTTTTGAGTCCCCCCTCCCCCCTCGCGCGCACTCTAGCTCTCGCCACAACCTGCGAGCCCCAGACCTCGGAGGAGCGCCCCGGGGAGCCCGGAGCGCGTGCACGCGTGGCAGACGGAGGAGGCCAGTGCCCAGGTCAGTGAGCAGTGCCCGGCGTCCGCTTTCCCCACCGCCTTCTCCAGCCTTTGCACAGGTGGGGTGCCTTCTGTTGGCTGGAGCGGCCCCTGGAAGTTCCCCCAGGGCACCCCAAACTCCCCGACCTGCCACCCCAGCCCGTGCGGGTCCGGCTGCCAGCGGCGGGGATGGAGGAGGGGCCCGAGGGGCTTGAGCAAGGCAGGTCGGGGACTCTGGATTCGAACTCACAACTCGCCACTCCCAGCTCGGCCTGCATTTCTCCACGCTCTGGTGCCTCCTCCCCGCTGAGCCACTTAACGGACTATGCAGTTCCATTAATGATCGCATGTGTCCCGAGCCTGTTTTCTCATTTGATGACGTGCTCTGGACCAGTGGCTGATTAATGCGTGCTAAAGTTGATGTAACGGGGTGGACGGGCGACAGGCTCCTCTATCCTCTAGACATCTGCCTTATTTTCTGGCCCAGACCTCTGGGGTCAGAGTTTGAGACACTAGGTTCAGAAAGCAACCTGGTATTGCCATAGTATAGGGCCTGGAAAGCCTGCCTTCCAGTTCCTCCCTAACTCAAGTCGTTTGAGTTCTCTGCCCCCCCCCCCCCCCCCGGGTGCCCATTTTGAAGGTGGAATTGTGTGGAATAAAATGAGAGGATAGATAGGAAGGTGTTTTGCAAGCCAAACACAAGGCATTGTTTGTCAATCATAAGTAGCAACGAAGGCGAAGGCATTGCCTCTGACAAGAGATACCCTGGGCTAAAACTGCCATTTTTCAGTGGCAAACCGCCACCAGTTAAACTGAGCTTTTCTTGTTGGGTGGCAGAGTGGGGAAAGGATTTCAGCTGATGCACAAGGGCCGGAGACTCCAGTGTCTTTCTTATTGTTTGTCAGAAAGAAAATTGCTACCCTAGGGGCTGTCCCACAGATGATAGTGAATGTGAGATTACAAGATCAGTCAAGCCTCTAGGGAGGATTAAAGAGACACTGTGGGGCGTGAAGAACTGGCTGACATGTGCTCATCCCTTAGCCTTTCTTTGGGGATGTTTCTTTGGTTCTGTTCTACTCAAGAGACCTGTTCTGAGAGTGGGCTCCTGACATTTGATGGCCCAGACTGCCTTGCAGTTACAGATAGGCAAGGAGCAGTTGGTCTCTGCTTGATGCAGATGAACAATGTGCCTGCTTGTTTCATGGAAGCACCTTAATCGATACCTTTCTTTTGGTATCTGACATATTTCTTGTTCTCTTGTAAAGCCCACTCACCCTTCCACCCTACCCACACCCCCAGTATTAGTTGCAGAGTTTTGTTTTCTTCCGTTGCTTTCTTGTTGGGTCTTGGACTCTCCCAAAATATGTCAATGGCTACATTTCTAAGTAACCTGTAAGAGAGCCAGTGCAAGTTCAATGGCACAACAGCCTGTGTGAAGCAGACAGAGAGTTAATGCAGAAATAACTCCAGTTAACTGGGTCAAAGTATAATTTGAAAAATTAAGGACAGTTTGGCTCTTTGCAAGAATAAGAGTCGGCATGTTTGCTGAGCAATGCTTGCTTGTGTTTACTGCAGCAGTCCCAACAAATGTCTTGAACCACCTCCCTCCCCCAAAAGAAAAAATAAAGGGATAAAGAGAAATTGAAGGGTGGGGAGATGTGGGGAGGGAACTCTTCTTGGTTCACATTTCTGCACAGACTACAAAGGCAAGACTTTAGGATCTTGTAAATCAAAAGTGAATATTTATAAAGCGATTCATTTTCTGATCTCCATTACTGCCTGGGAGGCCACATAGATGACAAGAAAGCCAAAAGAGATTAATTGCTTTCTAGTCACTAACTTTTCTATTTGCTCACAGTGTTAGTTGGGTCCCAAGAAAAGCAAAATTTTCTAAGAGCCTCTCTCTTGCCAGCTTGAGTTATGAAGCAATGCTACTGTTCACCAAATCGCCCAACCATTATACAAGAAAAACAACCCTGTTGGTTCTTGCATGGGGAGACCCAAAAACCGTGGTTTCAAAAACACCCCCTGAGATCCATATTTGATTGTGATAAATTGGATTTCAGTGGTTAAAATCTTCCTCTTTGGAGCCTTGGGGGATAAGCTTATTAAAATAGGTTCAGGAAGAACCTCACTGAGGTGGGCAGCTGTGTTAAATCATTAATGAAAATGATTTGCTTCAAGGAAACCTAGTAGCTCTCAGGGGACAGAAATGTTCTGAATGATTGAAAGTGGATCACTAATTCACAGAGACGTCAAAATCCAGGCCTTTGGAAGGCTAGAAACATGTCCTAGGAGAATTTGTTCCTTCTTTAAGGAGCAGGGTGGAGATAGAAAAAGAATGCAGATGGATGCTGCAAATATTGCTTACTAGTACAAATTATTCTGTATGATCAGTTTTTCCTAGGTTACATATTCATAATTTGAAACAATGGATTTTGAATGACCTAGGCAACTTCATAGCATTTAAAGTAGGAGCTGTGGCATCCACTTCAGAGCCCAAAGACGTACAATTCTCCAAAATGATCTTGCATTACTTCAAGTTCTTTATGCTCAGTATTTATAGTAAGTTGGACTCTCTGAAAAGATCAATGAGTTCAGTTCCCATCCAGAGTTAGCCCCAGATAAAATGTGTTGTTTCTAGAATATTTAAATATTTTCAGATCATGCATTGGAAGAGTTTTGCAAACTCTAAAGCCTATGGAAATATCCTGTGACTGGATATGAGCTACAGCAAAGTTTCTGTGTTCGAAGGCTCAAAATGTTTAAGATTTTTTTCCCCCTTAGACTGGAAATGCCAATCTTATATTTTAAAAAGTTTTAGTTGCCTTAATGGTCTTTTGCATGGTGGTGCAAGGTGAACAAGTTACCTATTTAAATTTGCCTATTTTCCCTTAAAATTGGCCCATTTTAAATTTCGGTTTCACAGTGGACTTTGTGGGGGAGGAATATGTCTGAACCATTCTAAGCAATAAAACTTTTCAGGTGTTTAATCGCATCCATTTGCTAATTACATCTGTCTTTTCCAGTATAAGTAACCAATCCGAAGATCCTTACAGATCTCACTGAGGACACAGGAGAACCATTTATCAATTTGTACTTCATCCCTAAAAGATTAATGATAGCAGTAGTCTTGAAGCTAAGATTAGTTAACTTTTATTTCAGAAATTGCTTGGGTCTCATGACTGTTACTTTTACCTTGTTTGCCAAAATAGCCGTTTTGCAAACTCCAGCTTCTCTTTTCTCCCAAAGAAAACCTCTTGAGAAATCAACTTTAATTCCCTTAGAAAGGAGGATTTCAAAATTTATATTTATTTTCCTATGACTTGCTGTAAGGATTTAGCCTCAGCCAGCTTGGATAGGAACACATGTTCATTTGCTTGAAATTTCTCCCACAATCTTTGCAAGACAAGAGGGGAAAGTCCTTTTTCTTATGCAGGCACACAATGCTTGCACTTATGTAAATTCTTCTGCATTTTTTTTCCTAGCAAGTTAAAAGCCTAAGCATCAATGATCTCCATCAGTTCCAAAGGATTTGTTCTAAGTGTTTTTTCTGCTTTCTTCCCAACAGCTTGAGCACACCAGGCCCTAAAGGTTCTGAGTTGCTTTTTGCAGTAGCCCAAATGAGAAAAAAGTGGAAAATGGGAAATATGAAAAACATCTTTTCCTTGTTGTTGTTCTTTCTTTTCCTAGAAGGAAGCAAAACAGAGCAAGTAAAACGTAAGTGTTTTGAGTTCAAAAAATAATATGCTTTCTTATAATTTCTTTGAAAACGTGGTTATAATCTGTAGGGATTGTGATTTAGCTCAAATGTGGCCACACCATTATTCTAAAAGAAGAAGGTGAATGTTACTGGTTTATGCATGAGTTGATAAAAGAATGAGAGCGTTGAATTGGGCCAACTAAATTTGGGGCTGTTTTTCTGATTATCATATAGTTTTCATCTCATAGAACACATGACACATTAGCCTATTTTCCCTTTCCTGTTCTAAACTTTACAAATCTCATTTCATTTTACGTAACTCTAGAAATATCTGACAGATGAGCTGGATTTTTTCCCACATTTCAGACTCTTCAGTAAAGGTTTTCAGTTTATGAAAAAGAATAACACAGAAAAGAAAAAAAATAAAAAGTAAAGCAGACTCTGCCTATTCCTGTATGCCGAAAAATGAAGAAGGAAGAAACCTTTGCATGAACTGGATTCAGATGAAAAATCCTTTGAGGAAATTGAGATTCCAGGGACTGTTAGCAAATTGGATGCCATTTATTGAAAGGAAAGTTCCCGCAAAGCCAGGGAATATTTCTAGAAAGTCAGCGATCCGTGTGATGGGCTAACACATTGGAGAAAGCAGAGAGTGGCAGAAAGGGGGAGACAATTAAGCCTCCTTGCTGCCACATTTGGGAGATTTATGAGTAACCGTTGACATCTCTGTTTTTGTTAGGAGCTTTCTGCTGCCTTTGCACAGTGTAGGCTTCACCTTCTTTGGGCCACTTGCAGCCACCTCTGAGGTAGACACTTGCTCTAAATTCAAAGGAAAAGCCATAGCTCTAGTTCTCCTTTTTGGCTTCATCAAAAGAAGCACAAAGTGGAATTGGTCCAAGAGGGGCATTCTCTGCTCCACTGAACTTATTCATGAGAAGGAGCTGTGAAAATATTCTTGGTAGGAGCTGAAGCAAGCATCTAAAGTCTATCACTTAAACATTTATTTTCTCTATCAGCATAAGTTAAATATCTCAAGCAGAATGCTTGCTGACAGGGAGAACAATGTCAAGCCTATTCCATAGTTAAGAATGTTTCTGTCCCACTATGACTTTCTTAGTAAACTTAGTCTTCTTCCTGGGAGAAACAGTGCTTTTGACTAGGCTTTTAAGCATGAGTGATCTGTGGTGATATCTAGTGTGACTGGGACTCAAAAGGAAGTTTAGCAGAGCATGATCTCAGCAAGGAAGCTTGGATCAGCTTCTTCCCTTGTATTCCTCAAACTATCTCCTTCTCCTTCCACTTGAATATCGCCCATCTCAGAGCCCTCCTATTCCAGAAGTTCTTCTTGATTTAAGTGGATGTGAAAGAAACGTCTATCCATTCTCAGTTCAGCTCACAATCAGCGGAGCTTAAAAATCCCTCCTCTCTTAGAAAGAAACTTGCCTTATGGCTTCTTACTGATGGCCTCATGGGGGAAGCTTGTAATTCTCAGAAGACCATCTCTTTTGGAAAGCCTTCCATATTTATGAAGAATTGTGGAATATTGTCCGTAAAGTTTAGGACTTAGTTGACAGACCAAAGATGGAAGCGACTTAAAAAAATTTTATGGACCAAAAACTACTATTTTCTAATGTTTCCTGGTGCTTGTGAATTTGTCCCAAGCCCTTTGATAGTCAGTTGGTGCCAAATTGATTACGTAACAGATGGCCTAGGGAATCAGTTCTGGTCTGATGTTTCAGGTTTAATAGTCAGATGATAGGCTAAGGTGATGGTCATTATCTAAGTGAGCCACTGAGCGTCATTCTGTGTGGCTATATCCGAGTTGTCTTGATGATGTACAAAGTTATCTCCACTAAAGGGGAAACCTCAAAGCATATATCACATGTATGTTGCCTTGATACACATACCTACACATAACACACACATAGACACTCACGATATGCATGCACAGAGATTTATATTGCAGCTCTAACAGTGAGAAGTTAGAAGCGGTGGAAATAACCTATAGAGGAATGGTTACATAAATGATCCAAGTAATGTAATATCATGCTACCACTAATAATACTTTTTACTGAAAATTTGTTGGCCCTGGAAAATGCTTATATTAGCTTATTTTTAAATTTCTTAAACTATAAAATTAATATATGCTCATTATACAAAATGATACGGAAATGTCTGAGCTGCATAAAGAACGTGTACCCCTTAACTCCCATTCCACTCTCCAGGGGTAACCATTATTAGTGGTTTGCTATGTGTTCTTCCAAACATTTTTTTCTGTGTTATAAAATCATACATACATGTGTGCAGGGTTTTTTCTTTTACAAAAATGAGATATTATATATATTTTTCTCTAACTTGCTTTTACTCAACAGTGTGTCTAGGGCATCCTTCCATGTCGCAATATTGCAATATAACAGTGCCATATTCTAATGCCTGCATAGTTTCCAATTGCATTTTGTGCCATGGTTTATTTAAACAGTCTCTATGTGTAGATATTTAGGTTGCTTCCAGTTTATGCTATTATAAGTAAGGTATTAATGAACCTCTTTAGGCACTTATGCAAGTATTTGCGAGGAATTGTTAAGTTAAAAGGTATGTTCAATTTTAATCTTGGTAAGTATAGAGCTACCAAATTGCCCTTCAAATTAGTTGTATTAATTTATACTCCCACCATCTATGTATTAGTGTCCATTTCTAATTCTTTCACCAATAGTATTATTAATCGTTGGTATTTGGGAGCCAATTTAGTAAGGGAAATCATATTTCAGTTTTGCTTTGATATTTTCCTATTACTGGAGCATCTTTTCAATTATTTTTTAGTTCAATTATATTCAGTGAATTGCCGATTTTTCAGTCAGGTTGCTTGTCTTTTTGATTTGTAAAATGTTATTTATTAACATTTTATTTCAAATTTTCTTATTAATCTTTTGCGTCTCAAATACAATTTTCTCAATCTGCCATTTGCTTTAAACTTTAAGCTGTATTTTCCCAAATAGAAATTTTAAGTTTTTAAGGTAGTCAGATCTGCCATTCATTTCCTGTATGGCTTCTGGATTTCTTCTTATTCCTAGGAAGGTCTTTTATGCCCTTTATTCTCATATATATTATCCATAGTTTATTATTCTGTCTGAAATTTATATTCATGTGTGGTATGCAATAGCAATCTATTTTTTAAAAATTTCTGGATGGTAGGTTTATGGATGTTATTTTTGTTTGTCTTTGTGCTTCTTCGGTCTATTCCAAAGTTTCCACAATTGGCAAGTATTACTTTTACAACAGGAGAAAAAGTTTTTTAAAGTAAAAGGACATCTCATTTCCCATGTTTTTACTGTCCAGTTCCAGAGAAGGGTAGGTATGGGAGTCGACAAAGGATGAAGAAGGTTTTCTTAAAAAAAAAAAAAAAAAAAAAAACTGGGAAAACTTCAGGAAACATGGAAGTGTAGGGGTAATAGACCTTCAGCCTCTCTGCTTGCTGCCTGACACCACTTTACCCAATGAAGCCAAAGTTTTTGATCTTTCAGGAGTTATTCAGAATATAAGTTTCTAGGTCAGGGAGGGTGCTCTGTAGACTGTTTGCTCTCCTATTTGGGGTATCAGGGTGGAATGAGGGGGGGGATGCCATTATGGTCAAAGATGCTCACTCAATTGGTGTGGCAATCTGAAGAGGTCTGGAAAAAATCCTTTACTTGTGCAAAGCTGTTTTCACAAGGAATGGTGAAGGTGGGTGCTGCCACTTGCTGGTAGCTAATTAACCATAGTTACAGTTGCTCTAACAAGAGAGAAGACAGGCTCAGAAAACCAGGAAATACTGATAGGGTACTGCAATGGATGAATGAGTCATGTGCTGCTTATATAAAAGTTTATTACTGTCCAGCATCAGCAAGATTTGAGGTCTTTAGCCGGGAAAAGGTCTTTCTGTAACTCTGTTATGCTCTGTTGTTAAAGTTGTAGTCAGTGGGGCCAGGAAGCTCTTTTGAAGTTCACAGGAGCGTAACATTCATAGCATAATATTCATGCAAATATGTGACAAATGGGCTGAAGAGTTTGCCCTTTTTGGCAGATCTAACTTAGGTAATGAACTATTGATCAAAGTGTGGTTGAAGAATTGAGTTATTAAGAATATTCAATTACATGTTTCTAATAGACCAGCCTGTGCCAAATCTGGCAAAGGTTCTGGGGAGGGAAATTGTTCATGTATTTTATGAAGTCCGTTCCTGCTTTATGAGGTGAGCTAACTGGATCTTCAAGGGACTGGATGCTCACTCATTTTTCTCCTAAGAAGAAAAGTTTCCAACATTTATATTTGGCTGAAAGTGGGCCTCTTGACTTCTCAGGAAAGGCAAGCCACCTAATGATTGAAATGAAGGAAGAAGATACTTAGGAAGTTTGAGACCTGTGAAGCATGGCCCACCCAGAACCTCTCTGTCTGTTGTGGAAGCCAGCCAGAAAGGCATGAGTTTTCCACCTCCAGATTCTCACTTGGACCTTTGAGGTGATTATTGGACAATAGAAAGAAGCAAGCAAAAGAGTAGGCCTATTCATATCTTAGACATTTAAGTAGGTGGAAGTAAAAGAAAAAAAGAATACCTTAAAATTAGATAATTTAATGTTTTTCAAAGTACCTTCTTAATTATTTTTTATTTTGGGGAAGGGGCTGTGGGGTTTGGCATGGAGGCTCTGGAGTTAACCTAGATCCAACTCCCAGCTCCATGACTGACTTATGTACCCTGGGAACATTGTTTAACCTCTCCAGCTTTAGTTTTCTTATCGGTACAGTGAGGGAAATAATAGCATAATGAGCATCAACATGGCCATTTGAAGAATAAATGAGATTGTGTACACCAAGTGCTTTGCACAGTGGCTGGCACATAGTTAGCTTTTAGTAACTGGTTGCTATTAGAGCAACTCTTTTACAAGCCAAATGAGAGTGTCCCCTTAATTTTAATATGTGAAACTTGAAACCCAATGAGGTCAAATGGCTTTGTGCATGGACAGACAGCATGCCCCAGCCAGAACCAGAACTAAAACCTAGGTCTCCAAATTCAGTGTTCTGTTCACTACACCCATTTGCCTCTGGCAATCTCTGAGGAAGCCAGTTCATTCTCTTGAACAGAAGCCCGGTCCTTTACACATGGCAGCCACTTAATACATAAGAGATGATCCAAGTGAATCAATAAAGAGCTTTGTAACCAGAATTCCTAAGAGAGGCAGTATACTATTTGGGAGTTAAAATACTGAGACTAGGTCTAAAATGATTCAGGAACCTAAGTAAGCTAAGCCAAAGGAAAGTTGTGAGGAAGGTTTAAAATATGTGCCTTTATGTTCGTGCTTCTTAGATTCTCCTGACTTCTCAGTAAGACTGGAATGTCCTCCCAGTTTAATGGAAAGAGGACTATGCTTAAAGTCAAGAGACCTGGTTTCTGGTCAGTCTTCTGTTGCTTGCTGTGTGGCATTGGTTGAGTCATTCATGTTCTTTGAAGTAAAGATTCTCCACTTAGAAACTGAGAAGAATTCTTGCTTTCTGGACAGCAAACTAAAGGACAACAGAATAGGAGTTGGAGAGGTGGTAAAAGGGAAACCAAGGTCTGGCTTTGGGTACATGGAACAAACCACCTGGACTTTTAATATTGTCACAAGGTCATTGCAAAGAGTATTTTATTCATTTAAGATTTATAGTGTTCCTGGTTCTAAAAAGATTAGATATAGGTTAGAGAAGACAGAATAGGTCAAGATAACGTTTTTAAAGATGAAATCAAATAGAAGCCATCTGAAGAAAGTAGAAAGAGTAGATGTTTTTAACATCTGCTTTTGGTAGATTATAGCATTTGCACTCTAAATTTGGCTTATGCTTCTTGAAAGGATAAAAAGAGAAACTTTGGGCTTCTTGGCAAGAGAAAATGTACAGTTTCATCTACAGAGATTATTCCTATCACCCACCCACTCAAGCAGTATTGATCATGAGATGTTTGAATAAAGCACATTCTCGGTGGTACAAGGAGACCATTTGTAACTTTGGTTTTATAGAAGAAAGAATTGTCTGGCATTTCTTTATTGACTCTCTGTAAAAGAACTGGGAAAATATTAAACTATGATTCAATAAAGATCTTTCTATAAGTAGTAAGGAGATGTGGTCTAGGTATTTTGCCTTTGCCTGATCTAAATTAATCGGAGGATAGAAGATGGAAATGTTAAACAAATGGATGTTTAATATGTCTACTAGACTGGATTGTCATCAGCTGTTAGATGCCCTAAGCAAACTTCATATTAGCATGATTTGTTTTTCTGATTTTAAAATAGGTGACTATTGTTAAACATTCAGAAGATTCATAGAAATATAAGAAAAACAAAGATCAGCGGTAATCACAATATGTATGAATAACCATAGTTAATTGGTGTATATACTTCTCATCTTTTTTTCTAAGCTCAGCTATGCATACATATTATTTTACAAAAATGAAGCACTGTCTTGCAACCAATTTGGATCAAGGTTTATTATGTTAACTCATAATCAGAGTCTCTAAAATGAACCTGTAGTGAAGATATATCCTATGTTTTCTGAAGTGAAAGCTGGGTGATTTAGATGCCAGTTGCAGGGAATGCAAATCTGATTCTGTTGTGAAAAGTTCAAGAGCCCAGCTTATATTCTTGACTAAACAGAAAGAAAGTATTCCTGATCAAATAGAAAGTCTCCTTTAACAGAGACTTATGCAGCTGAGGTGCTGATAGGAAGAACAATTTGTTTTTTTGAACATGAGCTTTGATTTTTGCCCAAAGTCCTATGCCATATGACATGGAAGAGATTATTTTAGCCAGAAAAAAAAATATTCAGGTCAGGTTTCACCAGCCAAGCAGCCTTTCTGTAAAAGGATCTCCCCATGGCCTCAGTAAAGACTAATGAGTATACCATCAACTCCCAGTTATCGGGAAATAGAAGGGCACAGTGAATTGAAATTTTATGGAAAATCTTCACTTCTTGATTTAGCCAATGATGTCACCTTGCTCGACTGTCAAACCTCTTTGAACTGTGGACGCTCTTCTAATTGAGTTTGCCCACCTGTTAGAAAAGTGAAATAGTCACAGGCAAGTAGTGGGAGGGCTATGCTGTGAATGGAACACTCAATATGTATGTATATTAAGTTGGATTAATTTTGGGCAAATGATCCAGCAAGTAAGAATAAGATAGCTCCTGGATGAAGGAATGAGCTGTACACCCAGGATGGAGAATTTGGCTTCTTCCTAGCTTTCCTTTTTTACTGGCTTCCACAGCCTGGAAATGAAGTCTTAAGGTCCTGAGGAAATCTGACAGAGTATTCAACTCTATAAACATAATTGCCAGAGAAATAAGAGACTTCTTTTCCGTAACTACTATATCTTGCCCTTTCTACATTCTGCTTCAAGTTTGATAAATGACAGAAGAGAAGTACTTATGCCTTTGTTTTTTCTTCACTGTTCTAGTAGCCTTTTTAAGAAAGAAATAATTTAAAAGGAATTTGTTTACTTGATGTTTCCACTCATATAATGAACAGCAAAGATTCATCTCTCCCTTTCCACTGACCATATGTGTTATAGTAGAATAAATATTATTGTAATACTGACATGATGATGTGTCTACAGTAATAGCTCTTATCAAAAACAGTTCATGGGAGTGTTTTCTTGCTTTTGAACTGATGATGAAGTTACTGACCTTTTGACCTAATCCTGGGAACTGGGCAGTAATGACTGGGCAAAATATTGATGACACAGGGGGACATCTTTGTTATTGTTTACTTTTTGTCACTATCGTTCCTGTTAACAGAGACTCCTAAAGTAGTAGGGCTTACTACCTCTAATTAGTGCCAGCTGAATCATTTGAAAAATAGCCGTAATGATGCAGGTGGAAGGTCCATTTCACATGTTACTTGGAATTCCTTTGAGACCAAATTCTACTCTAGATACCATTAGTTAGTAGTAAGTCACGCATTCTCCAGATGGTACCTCTCAGTTATTGGCAAGGGATCACCTTACTTTTCTTGCTCATATCTCCTGGAAGTTAGTGAGGCATCTTTGTTTCAGTGAAACAGCTCATTTGTTCTTCTTGTCCAAGACGATATACTGAGACTTTAGGTGTGGTTGATTATACTGTGTAACTCATTAAATTTTCTCCTGGGTGATGCCAAAAACTTTTTAAAAGTTTAAACTTATAAGCATGTGCTGAAATTGACTTTATCATAGTTTCTGAAAATTGATAATTATCCAACGTGTTCATGGAGAAATCAGTATAATTGTGCTAACCACTCAATTTTGGGACAACCATTCTAAAACATGTCTTAAAGATTATGGTGTTTGCTTTTTTATGTGCTTGAAAAAATATCAGTGTCAGCAATTGCAGAAGCATTGTTTAATAGCACCAATGGTGTTACCATTCAGCTTGTTGTCTGCCTCCAGTTCCTGAATTTGCTCTTTCCAGGAATTGTGGATTTCTCTCTCAGGTATAATTGGCCAAATCACATACTGCTGAGATAATAAGACCAATGTACTTGATGAAAGACCATTATGTTTGCATTTAGGATTACATTTCTATCAGCAGTTAAGGTTTGAGTAAGATATTTGCATCCTCAAGAAGCATAGTTTGGAAGACAATGGTATAGTAATGTGGGATAAATGCTATGTGAGCATATGAGGAAAGTGCTGTTAAATTTAAAGAGAATGAAAAGGAACTTTTAGCTGGGGTAATCTTGTCTTCCTAACAAGATTTCAAAACCCCTGAGAGTATGAGTTCTATTTTATACTTTATGCTTTGTCACTGATATGTATATAGAAAGACAGTGCAAAAATTCTCTGCTAGTTGTACCATTTTATATCATCCATCTTGAGTATGACTTGATTTCACTATAAACAACACTGGTTCTTTAAAAGGTGATCAAAGCTGTATTTCAAAGGTAGAGTAGAAGGGTAATTTGAGAAAAGGTTAGGCAAGAATGTGTGGAAGCCCTTCACTTTCCAAGGTTTGAAAGCGGGTGACCTGCACCTTATCAACTACATAGCAGGACCTGCCTCGTAGGGTTGTTGTGAAAATTTAGTGAATTTGTATATGTAAACCCTTAGAACAGTTCCTGGCTTATAGGAAGTGCTTAACAAATATTAGTTGTTGTTTTTGTTATTATTGTTATCATCATTCTCATCTAGATCTAAGTTTTTCTAGAACTGGTTCCCTGGCTGCTTTTTACATTTATCATCTACCTCTTATCCTTTAACCAAATTTGGAGCAGGAAAATTCACATCACTCTGTTTTCATACTTTGTCTAACAACACTCTTTAGAGGCTGAAATTGGAGGAAATGGAATATAGTGGCTGAAATCAGTTATTTGGGTTATCTGTGGTTTTCATGAATAATGGTGAGCTCAGATATATTGAAGTGGTCCACTTAATTGTGTCAGTGAAATAATAAAGATATTTCAGTAGAAACTTCCCAAACTGAAATAAAATGAAAAAAAAAGAAACAGAATATTAAAGAACTGTGGGAAAATAATTACATACATGTAAAAAGAATACCTGGTATTTAAAATGAGAAAAAATAGAGGAAGGAACAAATGAAATATTTGAAATAATAATGGCTGGGAATTTTCCAAAATTAGTGACAGACAACAATCCAGGAAGCTCAGAGAACACCAAGTAGAATATATATGAAAAAATCTACACCTAGGCATATCATATTCAAACTCCATACAGTCAAAGACAAAGAGAACATCTTGAAAGAAGCCAGAAAAAAAAAAATCCACATTACCTGCATTTCGGACTTGAAAGAAGCCAGAAAAAAAAAAAAAAAAAAAACCCACATTACCTGTTGAGGAACAATAAGAATTACAACAGATTTCCTTTCAAAAACTATGCAAACAGGGAGAGAATGGATTGAAATACTTAAATTTTTGAAAGAAAAAAATAAACACTAACAATTTTGTATTCTGTATCCAGGGAGTGTATCTTTCAAAGGACATTGTTGGGGGGGAGGGGGGGAGGGAGAAGGGAGGGAGGTTTTGGTGATGGGGAGCAATAATCAGCCACAATGTATATCGACAAAATAAAAAATTTAAAAAAAAAGTGAATGAGAAATAAAGACTTTCTCAGACAGACAAAAAGTGAGGGAATGTGTCACCAGTAGACCTACCTTGCAAGAAATGTTAATAGAAATTCTTCAGAAAAAAAGGTAAATGACAGAGGTCAGAAACTTGGCTCTATATGAAGAAAAGAAGAGTGTTAGAGAAGTAATAAATGAAGGTAAAATAAAATCTTGATATAATAGAGAACAATTTGTTCAAAATAATAACAACAACAATAACTTAGATGATTAGAGCTCATGGGAAAGTGAAAAGGATGACAGCAATGTAGTAAGGGATGGGAGGAAAGAATTGGGAATATTCTGTTAGAAGGTACCTGCACTATACATGAAGTGGAATAGTGTTATTTAAAAGTGGACTTATATTTGTTTTAAATGTATGTTGCAAACTCTAGGGCAGCCACTAAAAACATTTTTAAAAGAAGTATAACTTATATGCAAAGAGAAAAGAAAAAATGGGATAATATAAAATGTTCAATTAAAATCAAAGAAGGCAGAAAAAAGTGGAAAGCAAAAAAATGCAACAAGGACAGCAAATAGAAAATAGTGCAAATATGATCAATATTAATCCAGTGCTTAAAGCGAAATATATAGCATGGAAATAATGTATTTTATAAAAGAAAGATTTTTTTTCTCATCAACTTTAAAAGCATAGTAAAGGAATATTTATGAACAATCCTGTGTCCACAAATTTGATAACTTAGATAAAATGGACCAATTTTTCAAAAGGCACAAACTATCAAAACTCACACAAGATGAAATAGATAATCTGAATAGACTTCTATCTATTAAAGAAATTGAATCAATGAGTAATAACTTCCAAAACAGAAAGCACCAGTCCCAGACGGTTTCACTGGTGAATACTACCGAACACTTAAGAAATAAATTATACCAAATCTATACAATCTGCTCAAGAAAAGAGAAGCAGAAGGAGCACTACCTAGCTCATTCTATGAGGCCAACATTATTCTAATACCAAAACCAGACAAAGACATTACAAGAAAAGAAAACCACAGACCATCATCTCTCATGAACATAGATAAAAAAATGCTCAAGAAAATATTACCAAATTGAATCCAACAATGTATGAAAAGAATTATACACCACAACTAAGAGGGATTTATTCCAGGTATGCAAGGCTGTTTCAACATTCAAAAAGCAATCAATGTAATTCATCACATCAGTAGGCTAAAGAAAAAAAAAATCACATGATTATATCAATAGATGCAGAAAAAGCTTTTGATAAAATCCCACATTATCCAGCAAACTAAGAATAGAGAGGAACTCCCTCAACTTGATAAAGGACACCTACAAAAACCCTATGGCTAATAACATCATACTTAATGGTGAAAAACTAGATGCTTTCCCACTAAGATCAGGAACAAGCCAATAATATCCACTCTAACTACTCCTATTCAACATTGTACTGGAAGTCCTAGCTGATGTAGTAAGATGGGAAATGGAAATAAGAGGTATACCGGTTGAGAAGGAAGAAATAAAACTGCCTTTGTTCGGACATGACATGATTGTCCATGTAGAAAATTTCAAAGAGGTAACAGCAAAAAACAAACAAACAAACAAACAAAAAAAACCAAAAATCTCCTTTAATTAATAAGTTGATTATAGCAAGGTTAAAGGATATGAGGTTAATATACAAAAGCCAGTTGCTTTCCTATATACCAACAATGAACAATTGAAATTTAAAATTTAAAAAGCACAATACCATTTACATTAGCACCAATGAAAATGAAATATTTAGGTATAAATCTAACAAAATGTGGACAAGATCTTTATGAGGAAAACTATAAAATTCTGATGAAAGCAATCAAAGAAGGACTAAATAAATGGAGAGATATTCCATGTTTATGAATAGGAAGACTCAATATTGTAAAGATGTCAGTTCTTGCCAACTTGATCAATACAATACCAGTCAAAATCCCAGCAAGTCACTTTTTGAAAATCAATAAACTGACTCTAAAGTCTATATAGAAAGGCAAAAGACCCAGAATAGTTAACACAATACTGAAGGAGAACAAAGTCAGAGGACTGACACTACCTGACATCAAGATATACTATGAAGCTACAGTAATCAAGACTGTGTGATATTGGCAAAAGAACAGACAAGATAGATCAATGGAACAGAATAGAGAACCCAGAAATTGACCCACATAAACATGTAAACTTCATCAACTGATCTTTGACAGAAGGAGCAAAGACAACTCATTGGAAAGACAATAGTCTTTTCACAAATGGTGCTGAAACAACTGGACATCCACATGCAAAAAGAAAAAGAAGAAGAATCTAGAGATTGGCCTTAAACCTTTCACAAAAAACTCAAAATGGATCAAAGACCTACATGTAAAATGCAAAACTATAAAACTTCTAGAAGATAGCATAGGAAAAAGTCAAGGTGGTCTTATGTTTGTTAATGAGTTTTAGATACAACACCAAAAGCGTATTCCATGAAGGAAAAAAATGATAAATTGGACTTTATTAAAAGTAAAATATTTAGCTCTGTGAAAGACACTGTTAAGAAAATGAAAAGACAAACCAAGTACTGTGCCTTTATAATGCACATATCTGGTAAAGGCCTTATATTCAAAATATACAAAGAACTCTTATGAGTCAACAATAAGCAAATTAACAACCTAATTAATAAATGGGCAAAATATCTAAAGAGACACCTCACCAAAGATATACAGAAGGCAAATAAGTATATGAAGAGACACTCAGCATTATATACTATTAGGGGATAACAAAACAACAATGGAATACCACTACACATCTGTTAGAATGGCTGACATTCAAAACACTGACAACACCAAATGCTGGTGAGGATGTTGAGCAGCAGGAACTCTCTTTCATTGCTGGGGGAAAGCAAAATGACCGTTACTTTGGAAGGCAGTTTGGCTGTGTCTTACAAAGCTAAATGTAGCCTTACCATAAGATCCAGGAACCATACTCTTACGCAAATGAGTTGAAAACGTATGTCTCTACCAAAACTTGTATACAGTATAGCTTAAAGTCAGGTAGTGTTATGCCTCCAGCTTTATTTTTTTTGCTCAGCATTGCTTTGGCTATGCGTGGTCTTTTATTATTCCATATAAATGACTGGATAGTTTTTTCCATTTCTGAGAAAAATGTCTTTGGAATTTTGATGGGGATTGCATTGAATTTGTATATCACTTTGGGTAGTATGGACATTTTCACTATGTTGATTCTTCCAATCCAAGAGCATGGGATATCTTTCCATCTTCTTGTATCCTCTCTAATTTCTCTCAGCAGTGGTTTGAAGTTCTCATTATAGAGATTTTTCACATCCTTGGTTAACTCAGTTCCTAAGTATTTTATTTTTTTGGTCGCTATTGTAAATGGGCAGGCTTTCTTGATTTCTCGTTCTGCATGTTCACTATTGGAGAAAAGAAATGCTACTGATTTTTGTGTGTTGATTTTGTATCCTGCTACGGTGCTGAAATCATTTATCAATTCCAGCAGTTTTTTTGTAGAGGTTTTAGGCTGTTCGATATATGGGATCATGTCATCTGCAAACAGGGACAGATTGACTTCATCTTTTCCAATCTGGATGCCCTTTATTTCCTTCTCTTCGCTGATTGCTCTGGCTAATACTTCCAACACTATGTTGAATAGGAGTGGTGAGAGTGGGCATCCTTGTCTAGTTCCTGTTCTTAAAGGAAAAGCTTTCAGCTTTTCCCCATTCAGGATGATATTGGCAGTGGGTTTGGCATATATGGCTTTAATTATGTTGAGATACTTTCCCTGTATACCTAACTTATAGAGGGTCTTTGTCATGAATGAGTGCTGAACTTTATCAAATGCTTTTCCAGCATCTATAGAGATGATCATATGGTCCTTGTGTTTGAGTTTATTAATATGGTGTATCACATTTATTGATTTGCGTATGTTGAACCAACCTTGCATCCCTGGGATGAATCCCACTTGATCATGATGAATGATTTTTCGTATGTGTTGCTGTATTCTGTTTGCTAGTATTTTAGTGAGGATTTTTGTATCTATATTCATCAAGGATATCGGCCTGTAGTTTTCTTTTTTGGTTATATCTTTACCTGGTTTTGCTATCAGGATGATGTTTACTTCATAGAATGAGTTTGGGAGATTTGCGTCCGTTTCAATCTTTTGGAATAGTTTGTAAAGAATCGGTGTCAATTCCTCTTTGAATGTTTGGTAAAATTCTGCTGTGAATCCATCTGGTCCTGGGCTTTTCTTTGTTGGGAGCCTTCTGATAACAGCTTCAATCTCCTTTATTGTTATTGGTCTGTTCAAATTTTCTACGTCTTCATGGTTCAGTTTTGGGAGCTTGTGTGTGTCCAGAAATTTATCCATTTCCTCCAGATTTTCAAATTTGTTGGCGTATAGTTGTTTATAGTAGTCTCGAATGATTCCTTGTATTTCAGATGAATCAGTTGTAATATCGCCTTTTTCATTTCTGATTTTTGTTATTTGAGTCTTCTCTCTTCTTTGCTTTTGTTAGCCATGCTAATGGTTTGTCAATTTTATTTATCTTTTCAAAAAACCAACTTTTTGATTCGTTGACCTTTTGAATTGTTTTTTGGTTTTCAATTTCATTCAGTTCTGCTCTGATCTTAATGATTTCTTTCCGTCTGCTAACTTTAGGTTTGGATTGTTCTTGTTTTTCTAGTTCTTTAAGGTGAAGTGTTAGGTTGTTCACTTGCCATCTTTCCATTCTTCTGAAGTGAGCGTTTAATGCAATAAATTTTCCCCTCAATACTGCTTTTGCAGTGTCCCACAGGTTTTGGTATGATGTATCATTGTTTTCATTAGTTTCAATAAATTTTTTGATTTCCTGCTTGATTTCTTCTTGGACCCATATGTCATTAAGTAGAATGCTGTTTCATTTCCATGTGTTTGTATAGTTTCCAGAGTTTCGTTTGTTATTAATTTCTAGTTTTAATCCATTGTGGTCTGAGAAGATACATGGGATAATTCCAATTTTTTTGAATTTATTGAGACTTGATTTGTGACCTAATATGTGATCTATCCTGGAGAATGATCCATATGCTGATGAGAAGAATGAATATTCTGTGGTTGTTGGGCAGAATGTTCTGTAGATATCTGCCAATTCCAATTGGTCTAGAGTCTTGTTTAGATCTTGTGTTTCTCTACTGATTCTTTGCCTAGATGATCTGTCTAATATTGACAGTGGGGTGTTCAGGTCCCCTGCTATTATGGTATTAGTGTCTATTTCCTTCTTTAGGTCTAATAGAGTTTGTTTTATAAATCTGGCTGCTCCAACACTGGGTGCGTACATATTTATGATTGTTATGTCTTCTTGATGGATCACTCCTTTTATCATTAAGTAGTGTCCCTCATTGTCTCTTTTTATGGTTTTTAATTTAAAGTCTATTTTGTCAGATATAAGAATAGCTACTCCAGCTCGTTTTTCTTTTCTGTTTGCATGGTAAATCTTTTTCCATCCTTTCACTCTTAGTCTGTGTGAATCTTTATGGGTGAGGTGGGTCTCTTGTAGGCAGCATATAGTTGGGTCCTGCTTTTTGATCCAGTCAGCCAGTCTGTGTCTTTTGATTGGTGAATTTAAGCCTTTTACATTAAGAGTTGTTATTGAAAGGTGTTGATTTATTCCTAGCATTTTATTGGTTGTTTGATTGTCTTAGGTGTCTTTTGTTCCTTGCTTTCTGATTTACTGTTTGGTTTCTGTGTTTGTTGGTTCCTTAGGTTGTAGATAGCATTTTTGTTTGCTTGTTTTCTCTTCATGAATGCCTTTTTTATTATACTAGTGGGTATTGATTTTTCTTGGGTTTTTATGGCAGTGGTAGTTATTTTTCAGGAACCAAACCCAGTACTCCCTTGAGGATTTCTTGTAAGGGTGGTCGTGTGGTAGTGAACTCCCGCAGTTTTTGTTTGTCTGAGAAATATACTATTTGCCCTTCATTTCGAAAGGATAGCCTTGCAGGGTAGAGTATTCTTGGCTGGCAATCTTTGTCTTTTAGTATTTTGAAAATATCATCCCATTCCTTTCTAGCTTTTAATAACCAAAATAGTATGGTACTGGCATAAAAACAGACACACTGACCAATGGAATAGAATAGAGAATCCAGAAATCACCCCACACACTTACTGCCATCTGATCTTTCACAAAGGCACCAAGCCTATTCACTGGGGAAGGGACTGCCTCTTCAGCAAATGGTGCTGGGAGAACTGGATATCCATATGCAGGAGAATGAAACTAGATCCATACCTCTCACCGTATACTAAAATCAACTCAAAATGGATTAAGGATTTAAATATACACCCTGAAACAATAAAACTTCTTAAAGAAAACATAGGAGAAACACTTCAGGAAATAGGACTGGACATAGACTTCATGAATACGACCCCAAAAGCACGGGCACCAAAGGAAAAATAAACAAATGGGATTATATCAAACTAAAAAGCTTCTGCACAGCAAAGGAAACAATTAACAGAGTTAAAAGACAACGAACAGGGTGGGAGAAAATATTTGCAAAATATACATCTGACAAAGGATTAATATCCAGAATATATAAGGAACTCAAACAACTTTACAAGAAGAAAACAAGCAACCCAATTAAAAAATGGGCAAAAGAGCTAAGTAGGCATTTCTCTAAGGAAGATATCCAAATGGCCAACAGACATATGAAAAAATGCTCAACATCACTCAGCATCTGGGAAATGCAAATCAAAACCACACTGAGATACCATCTAACCCCAGTTAGGATGGCTAAAATCCAAAAGACTCTGAACGATAAATGCTGGCGAGGTTGCGGAGAAAAAGGAACTCTCATACATTGTTGGTGGGACTGCAAAATGGTGCAGCCTCTATGGAAAATGGTATGGAGGTTCCTCAAACAATTGCAGATAGATCTACCATACGACCCAGCTATCCCACTGTTGGGAATATACCCAGAGGAATGGAAATCATCAAGTTGAAGGTATACCTGTTCCCCAATGTTCATTGCAGCACTCTTTACAATAGCCAAGAGTTGGAACCAGCCCAAATGTCCATCATCAGATGAGTGGATACGGAAAATGTGGTACATCTACACAATGGAATACTACTCAGGTATAAAAATGAATGAAATACTGCCATTTGCAGCAACATGGATGGACCTCAAGAGAATTATATTAAGTGAAACAAGTCAGGCACAGAAAGAGAAATAGCACATGTTCTCACTTATTGGTGGGAGCTAAAAATTAATATATAAATTCACACACACACACACACACACACAAAACCGGGGGGGGGGGGAGAAGATATAACAACCACAATTCCTTGAAGTTGATACGACAAGCAAACAGAAAGGACATTGTTGGGGGGGAGGGGGGGAGGGAGAAGGGAGGGAGGTTTTGGTGATGGGGAGCAATAATCAGCCACAATGTATATCGACAAAATAAAATTTAAAAAAAAATAACAAAACTTGTCTACAAATGTTTATAGCAGCTTTATTTACAATTTCCCCAAAAAGGAAGGAAACATAATGTTTTTCCATAGGGGAACAAATGCACAAGCTTTGGTTCGTTGGTATAATTGAGTATATTCAAAGATAAGAAGAAGTGAACTGTCAAGTCATGATAAGACATGGAGGAATCCTAAATGCATATCACTAAATAGAGGAAGCTAGTTTTAAAAGGCTGTCTACCATATGATACCAAGTACGTGTCTTCCTGGAAAAGACAAAACTATGGACATAGTGGTTGCCAGGAGTTGGGGTGGGGGAAGGAGGAGGGAAGGGATGAATAGGGAGAGGACAGTAGCTATTTAGGGTAGTGAAACTATTCTGTATGATACTGTAATGGTGGATATATTTCATTATACATTTGTCAAAACGCATAGAACTGTACAATACAAAGAGTGAACACTAATGTAAATCATGTACTTTAGTTAATACTAATGTATCAGTATTAGTTAATCAATAGCAGCAAATTACTACACTAATGAAAGATGTTAGTAATAAGGGGAAGTGGGAGTGGGGGTGGAAAAGGGGTATATGGGAAGTCACTGTACTTTTTGCTCATTTTTTTTTTTTTTGGCAAACCTAGAACTGCTCAAAAAGTAAAGTCTGTTTAAAAAAAAAAAAAAAGAAACAACTGGAGGGACATTACCAGAATGTAAAAAGTGATTGTTTTCTAGTGGTGGGATTGTAGGTGATTTTTCTTTCCTCTATATATTTCTTTTACTATTGTTTTATTAAGGTGTAATTTACAAGCAGCAAAATTCACCCCTTCTTTTAGAGTACAGTTTTATGAGTTTTGACAAATAAATTCTGATGTGTAGGCATCACCATATCAAGATATAAAATGGCTCCGTCACACAGAAAACTTGTGCCTCTTTGAAGTAAAATCCTTCCCCTACCCCAGTCCTTGGCAACTACTAATCCGTTTTCTGCCCTTATAAATTTGCCTTTTCCAGAATGTAAATAATTGGAATCATACAGTATGTAGACTTTGAGCCTGGCCTTTTTCACTTAGTATAGTGCCTTTGAGATTCATCAGTGTTTGTCTGTGTTGGTCATTCTTTTTTTTTTTTTTTTTTTTGGTAGCTGGCTGGTACGTGAATCTGAACCCTTGACCTTGGTGTAATCAACTCTGCACTCTAACCAATTGAGCTAACTGGTCAGCCCATTCATTCTTTTTTATTGCTGACTAATATTCCATTGTTTGGGGGTTTATGCTTGTAAATTCATCAGTTGAAGGACATTTGAATTGCTTCTCTTTTTTGCTGACTATGAATAAAGCCACTTTAAACATTTATGTACAGGTTTTTGTTTGAATATACGTTTTTATTTCACTCTGGTATATACCTAGGAGCGGGATTGCTGAGTGTATAATATGTTTAAATTTATAAGGATCTGCCAAGTTATCTTCCAGAGTAGCCATACTATCTTGTATTTCCACCAACCAAGTATGAGGAGACTTCCCATTGTTTTATATCCTCACTAGCACTTGGTATTGTCAGGATTTTTGAGTTTAGCCATTTGAGCTAACCGGCCATGCCTATATAGGGATCCGAACCCGTGGCCTTCGTGTTATCAGTAGCACACTCTCCCAAGGGAGCCATGGGCCAGCCCTTATATTCCCGTTTTTTAAACCAAGTTGTTTTATTTTATTTTATTTTTTTTAATTATTATTTTTTATTTTATTTTATTTTGTTGATATACAATGTGGTTGATTATTCTGGCCCATTACCGAAAGCTCCCTCCCTCCTCCCTCTCTCCACTCCCATCCAACAATGTCCTATCAACATTGTTGTTTGCTTGTCATATCAACTGTTTGCTTGTCATATCAACTTCAAGGAATTGTAGTTGTTATGTCTTCTTCCCCCCCCCTGGTTTTTGTGTATGTGTGTATGAATTTATTTATGTATTTTCAGCTCCCACCAATAAGTGAGAACATGTGGTATTTCTCTTTCTGTGCCTGACTTGTTTCACTTAATATAATTCTCTCAAGGTCCATCCATGTTGTTGCAAACGGCAGTATTTCATTCTTTTTTATAGCTGAGTAGTATTCCATTGTGTAGATATACCACATTTTCCATATCCACTCATCCAATGATGGACATTTGGGCTGGTTCCAACTCTTGGCTATTGTAAATAGTGCTGCAATGAACATTGGAGAACGGTATACCTTTGACTTGATGATTTCCATTCCTCTGGGTATATTCCCAGCAGTGGGATAGCTGGGTCATATGGTAGATCTATCTGCAATTGTTTGAGGAACCTCCATACCATTTTCCATAGAGGCTGCACCATTTTGCAGTCCCACCAACAATGTATGAGAGTTCCTTTTTCTCCCATTTGTTTATTTTTCCTTTGGTTGCCCGTGCTTTTGGGGTCGTATTCATGAAGTCTGTGTCCAGTCCTATTTCCTGAAGTGTTTCTCCTATGTTTTCTTTAAGAAGTTTTATTGTTTCAGGGTGTACATTTAATTCTTTAATCCATTTTGAGTTGACTTTAGTGTATGGTGAAAGGTATGGGTCTAGTTTCATTCTCCTGCATATTGATATCCAGTTCTCCCAGCACCTTTTGCTAAAGAGGCAGTCTCTTCCAGAGTGTATAGGCTTGGCACCTTTGTCAAAGATCAGATGGCTGTAGGTGTGTGGGTTGATTTCTTGATTCTCTATTCTATTCCATTGATCAGTGTGTCTGTTTTTAGGCCAGTACCATACTGTTTTGGTTATTATAGCTTTGTAGTATAGTTTAAAGTCAGGTAGTGTTATGCCTCCAGCTTTATTTTTTTTGCTTAGCGTTGCTTTGGCTATGCATGGTCTTTTGTTATTCCATATAAATGTCTGGATAGTTCTTTCCATTTCTGAGAAAAATGTCTTTGGAATTTTGATGGGGATTGCATTAAATTTGTATATCACTTTGGGTAGTATGGACATTTTCACTATGTTGATTCTTCCAATCCAAGAACATGGGATATCTTTCCATCTTCTTGTATCCTCTCTAATTTCTCTCAGCAGTGGTTTGAAGTTCTCGTTATAGAGATTTTTCACATCCTTGGTTAACTCAATTCCTAAGTATTTTATTTTTTTGGTGGCTATCATAAATGGGCAGGCTTTCTTGATTTCTTGTTCTGCATGTTCACTATTGGAGAAAAGAAATGCTACTGATATTTCTGTGTTGATTTTGTATCCTGCTACTGTGCTGAAATCATTTATCAACTAAACTGAGTTGTTTTAAGTTTTGATTTCTTTTCTTTTCTTTTCTGTTTTAAAAGGTAATTTATTATACATATATGTGGGATACAAAGTTGACTTTCAATAGTTGTGTACAATGTGTGTTGGTCAGATCAGGATAGTTAGCTTATTCATCTTACAATACATAATCATTCTTTGTGTCCATTAACCAATTTCTCATTAACCCCCCTCCATCTTCTTCCTTTCCCATTTTCTACCTCTAATAATCACAGTTCTTTTCTCTCCTTCTAAAAGTTCAATGTATCATTGTGATTGTTGTTTCTTTCTCTCTCTCTCTCTCTCTCTCTCTCTCTCACTCTCTCTTTATTGTTTGTTTATTTATGGTTTCAGCTTCCACTAATGAGTGAGGACATGTGGTAGTACTCTTTCTGCACCTTGGTTGTTTCACTTAGCATAATTTTCTCGAGGCTCATCCATGTTGCTGTGAATGGCAGAATTTCATTCTTTTTAATGGCTGACTAGTATTCCATTGTGTATGTATTTTCCTTACATTTTCCTTATCCAGTAATGCATTGATGGATACTTAGGTTGGTTTCATAGCCTAGCTATTGTAAATAGAGCTGTGATAAACATGCCAGTGCAGGTATCCTTTTGACATAGGATTTCTAGTACTCTGTATATATATCCAGTAGCAGGATTGCTGGATCATATGGTAGTTCTATCTGTAGTTGTTTCCTGAGCCTCCGTACTGTTCTCCATAATGGCTGTACTAACTTACCACCAACAGTGCAGAAGAGTTCCCTTTTCTCCACATCCTCACCAGCATTTGTTATTTTGTTGATAATAACCAGTCTAACTGGGGTGAAGTGATATCTCAAAGTGGTTTTGATTTGCATTTTCCTGATGATTAGTGATGTTGAACATTTTTTCACATACCTGTTGGCTATTTGTATGTCCTCCTTTGAGAAATGTCTATTCAGCTCCTTGCCTATTTTTAAATTGGATTATTTGGTTTTTTACTGTAAAGTTGTTTGAGCTCTTCGCATATTCTGGATATTAATCCCTTGTTGGATGCATAGTTTGCAAATATTTTCTCCCATTCTGTAGGTTGTTTTTTCACTCTGTTGATTGTGTCCTTTGCTGTGCAGAAGATTTTTAGTTTGTTGTAATACCATTCATTTATTTTTCATTTTGTTGCCTGTGCTTTTGGGGTCTTATTCAGAAAGTCTTTGCCCAGTCCTACATCTTGAAGTGTTTCACCTATGCTTTCTTCTAGGAGTTTTAAAGTTTAACGTCTTATATTTAAGTCCTTAATCCATTTTGAATTCATTTTGTAAACAGTGAGAGGTATGGGTCTCGTTTCATTCTTGTCCATACAGATGTCCAGTTTTCCTAGCACTATTTATTGAGGAGGCTCTCCTTTGCCCATTGTATGTTCTTGATGCCCTTGTCGAAGATCAGTTGGCTGTAAATATATAGGTTGATTTCTGGATTCTTTATTCTGTTTCATTGGTCTGTGTGTCTGCTTTTATGCCAGTGCCAGGCTGTTTTGGTTACTGTAGATTTGTAATACAGTTTGAAGTCAGGAAGTGTAATGCCTCCAGCTTTACTTTTTTGCTCAGGATTTCTTTGGCTATTCAGGGTCTTCTATTGTTCCATGTGAATGTTAGGATTGTTTTTTTCTATTTCTGTGAAGAATGTCATTGGTATTCTGATGGGGATCACATTGAATCTGTAGATAACTTTAGGTAGTATGGACATTTTCACTACATTGATTCTTCCGATCCATGAACAAGGAATGTCTTTCCATCTTTTGGTGTCCTCTTTAATATCTTTCAGCAGTTATTTGTAGTTTTCATTGTAGAGATCTTTCACCTCCTTGGTTAGATTTATTCATACGTATTTTATTTTTTTGGTGACTATTGTAAATGAGCTTGCTTTCTTGATTTCTTTTTCTTCTAGTTTGTTATTGGAGTATAAAAATGCTACTGATTTTTGAATATTGATTTTGTATTCTGCAACCTTACTGAATTCATTTATCAGCTCTAAGATTTTTTGGTAGAGTCTCTCGGGTTTTCTATATATAGAATCATGTCATCTGCAAATAGGGACAATTTGACTTTGTCTTTTCCTATTTGGATGCCCTTTATTTATTTCTCTTGTCTAATTGCTCTGGCAAGTACTTCTAATACTATAATTTCTTTATATATTTCGGATAAAAGTCCTTTATCAGAAATTTAATTTGCAATTTGCAATATTTTCTCTCAGTCTGTGGCTTTTCTTTTTATTTACTAACACGGTCTTCCAGCAAACAGAAGTGCTTTATTTTGATAAAGTTCTATTTTATAATTCTTTTATGGAGTGTTGTTGGTGTCATATCTAATAACTTTTTGCCTAACCCAAGATCACAAAGATATTCTTTGGTCTATTCTTCTAGAAGTTTTAAAGTATTACATTTTACATTAGTCTGTGATCCATCTTGAGTTTATTTTTGTATACAGTGTGAGATATAGATTAAGTTTCATTTTATTTTATGCTTGGCACATGATTATCTAGATGTTTGAACAATATTTGTTGAAAATATTGTCCTTTCTCCATTGAATTGCCTTTGCACTTCTGTTGAAAATCATTTGAGCATATGTGTGTTGGTCTATTTTTGACTCTGCTCTATTCTATTGATCTATTTATCTAATGTTTTCCCCACACCACATTGTTTTTAAAACTGTAGCTCTATATTGTCTCCAACATCTTACTTTTTCAAATTTAATTAGACTATTCTACTTCCTTTGCCTTTCCAAATGAACTATTATTAGATCACTAATTTTTACAAAATATACTGCTGATATTTAGGTTTAGTTTGCATAGAATCTATAAATAACTTTCAGGGGAATTGACATCTTAACAAAATTATGTCTTACAATTCACAAATAAGATATATCTCTCAATTTTTTTAGGCCATTATTGACCTTCATTAGTGTTTTGTAGTTTTCTTAGTGCAGATCTTGTACATATTTTGTAAGATTTATACCTCAGTATTTTATGTGTTTTGGGGGGAGCTATTGCAAATAGTATACTTTCAAATTTAAATTTCTTATTATTCATTATAGAATATATAAATGTTTTTGGTTTTTGTATATTGGGCTTATATCCTGTGATCTTGCTAAATTCTCCTACTATTTATAGTAACTTTTTAATAGATTCTTTGGGATTTTCTATGTAGAAAATCATGTTATCTGTAAATAGAACATTTAATTTTTTACTTTCCAATGTGTAGGCCTTTTATTCCTTTTTCTTATCTAATTTCACTGGCTAAGATCTCCAGGAGTGGTGGGGCAGACATCCTTACATAATTCCAAATCTTAGGGGGAAAGCATTCAGTCTTTTGCCAATAAGTGTGATGCTAGCTACCAGTTTTTTGTTGATGTCCTTTATCAGGTTGAAGAAGTTCTCTTCCCAGTTTCCTGGGAGTTTCTGTTCAACAGATGTCGAATCTTGTCAAATGCTTTTTCTACATCTATTGCAAAGATTATGTGGTTTTTTTCCCACTTTGTTGATATGGTGAATAACATTGATTGAATAGTGAATGTTGAACTAGCCTTAAATTTCCAGAGTATGACCCATTTGCTCATGAAGTATCACCCTTTTTATATATTGTTGGATGTTACCTGCTAAAATTTTGTCGAGAACTATGCTCATGAGGGATATTATTCTGAAATTTCTTTTCTTATATTATCATTATTTTGTTTTGCTATCAGTATAATACTTGCATCAAAGATTCAGTTGGGAAGCATTCCCTCTTCTTCAGCTTTCTGGAAGGGTTTGGTAGAATGTTTGATTTTACCAGTGATGCCGTCTGGCTCTGTAATTTTCTTTGTGAGAAAGTTTTCAACTATCAATTTAAAATTTTAAAATATATAGTACTATTTATGTTACCTATCTCTTCTTGAATAAGCTTTAATAATTTGTCTCTTTCTAAGAATTATTACATTTCACCTAAGTTGTCAAACTAACTGGCATAAACTTATTTATAATATTCCCTTTTTACCATTTTAATGTCTGTAGGTTCTGTAATGAAGTCCCCTCTTTTGTTCCTAATATTGGTAATTTGCTTCTCTCTTTTTATCTGTGTTAGTCTTGTAGGGATTTATCAATTTTATTGATTTTCCTAAAGAACCAGGTTTTGGTCTCAGTAGGTTTTTTTTCTATTAATTTTCCATCTTTAATTCCATTGATTTCTGCTCTTTATTATTCTTTTCCTCTGTATTGTTTTGGTTTATTTTGTTCTAATTTTTCTAGTTTCTTAAGGTGTTGATTTGAGACTTTTCTCCTTTTCTAATTTGGCTATTTAGTGATATGAATTTCCCTCTAAGTCCTTCTTTAGCTGAATCCACCAATTAGATGTGCTGTTTTCATTTTCATTTAGTTCAAAATGCTTTATGATTTTCCTTTTGATTTCTACTTCAATCCATGGGCTGTTTATATGTTACCAGTATGTTAAAAGTGATTGTCTTCTTGGGCTAGGATTGTGTGTAATGTTTTTTTCCTCTATATACTTTCATGTTTTCATTGTTGTTCTTTTTGTATGTTTGTGTATGTTTTCCAATTTTCTGAGCATGCATTACTGTTCTAATTAGAAAAAAATCAACTATATAAAATAATGCTCTACATTTTATAGCACTTTTTAATTTTAAAAGAGCTTTATTTAATCCTTCAACATCTGCTGGAGAAACATAATCCATATTTCACAGATGTTCAAAACTGAAGTTGACAGAGTTTAAGTGACTTGATCTGTGTCACACAGCTAGAGCTAGTTAGGACTCAACTCAGTTCTTCTGCCTCCCAGTTTATTGTTCTGAAGAAGTTGGAAATAAAGATTTGAAAAGTAAATATGAATTCATCTTGTGGGTATTTGGAAAGATTCATAGAGGGTCTTTGATGCAAAAAGTGTCACAAAACATTTATCTGAATGTAGTTTTAGTTTGGATCTCTAATTACTAGTGAGATTGAACCTCTTTTCATGTTTATTCCGTGTTTCATTTCTTCTTCTCTGAATTGCCTGTTCATGTCCTTAGATCACTTTTCTTTTGGGTTGGTCTTTCACTTATTGATTTGAGTGATTTGGAAATGTTCCAGTACTAATACATTGTTTATTATTTGTTGGAAATATCTTCTCCCAGTTTCTTGCCTATCTGTCTTTTCTTTATTCTTTTGATTTTGATCATCAGGGAAATGTGTACTGGAGTGAGGAAAATTAATGTATTTGCTCTAAAAAGAGTATCGGTTTATTTTGACTTTGTACGATGGGAAGCAGGAGATAGAAGAGGATAGGGTTAGAAGATAAACTGCTTGATATGGAAATTCAGTTTAACAATCATTTGTCAGTTGCTTACCTTTACTGGACACATAGTGCTAAGCCATGTGATGGATAGAGACTAACGAATAAATCTTGTCTACTTTTGAGGACCCTGATTAAGAAATAAGACATGTAAAATAAGACAAGTAACATGGTATGTGCTCAATAGAACTGTGGTACAAGATAAACTGTGGATACCAATATTTCTGTTCCAACAAAGGGGAGTGAGTGTGTGAGTTAATTGGGAGTTGTTCATACAAGAAGAAGTCTGTAAGTTGAATGGGAACAGGGACTATGTATAAAAAATTTTGCTCATGATTTTATCCTCAGCTCTTAGCATATTGCCTGACAAACAGTAAGTACTCAAACATTTGTTTAGCGATTAGATGATGTTAACATGTATGGGCAAAGCCATTTATAGAGATACACAATGTTTGTAGTCCATTGCTCTTACACCACCACCAAGCACCTCTGATAATGTTCTGCTACACCCATATTTCATATATTAGCTTGCATTTCCAAAGAAAGGAAACACAACATTTTCAAAAAAAAAGGACACATGACATGCTCCTTTACCTTACCATTATAGTAAAGCAGTAGTTAAGATTTTGAACTTCACTATCAGACATACTTGGGTTTGAGTCCCATCTCACCTACTTACTGGTTATGTTACCCTTGATTCTCTGCATCTATATAATGTGACTAGTAGTACCTACATTATGGGTCATTGTGAGGATCCAGTGAGCAAAGTATGTAAAACACTGAGGCCCATAGTAAGGCTTCTATAAATATTCGCTATGCCTCTTCCCTTGATGTATTTGTATACTAAAATGGGAAGAACCTGTGATTGCCCTTGGATTTTGTGACTTGGTCCATGTTTTCTAACAGGCATATTCTTCCTCTCCTTCCTCACAGATTCAGAGACATATTGTGTGTTTCAAGACAAGAAGTACAGAGTGGGAGAGAGATGGCATCCTTACCTGGAACCTTATGGATTGGTTTACTGTGTGAACTGCATCTGCTCAGAGGTACAATCCCTTATGGCATGTGATTTCCCAGTATGCTCCTCAGCCTGTAGAAGGGCTTTTCGTGCCCAAATGGCCAGGGAGCAGTGATTACAAAAGCCTAAAAGAAATTAAGAAGAAGAAGATTTAAAGGAAAATAAATATCTCTTGTCTTTTTTCCTTTATTATTTTTTGGCCTGATTTTTATGCGATCCCTGAGTATTTGCTATGGACAGAAACATAATGTGGTCTCTTAGGACGTGGTGGGAGAAGGCAAAAGAGCTTGATAGTGGTAGCAGGAGAAAAAGCTCAATATAATGTTTGGATTGAAAGACATAATTTTTGAGAACTATTTTCAAGGCTGGCCTTTAAAGAGGAGATTAGAAGAGATTATAAACTGTTTCACTGGGAGTATATTTTTTACCGTAATTAAGACTGAGGTTGTGAAACCTTGGCCTATATCTGGTGAAGATTAGAGTTCTCTTTGCTCAGCCTTGGCTTCTGTCCTGTTACTCAAAGAGGTGTTTGGACAGCTTAAATGCCATCTCTGCAATAGACAAAGCAGGTAGGTCCATTTTTATTCCATGGCCTTGACCCAGGACTACAGCTGTGGACCATCTTTCTGAACAAACCTCTACCATCATATATTAGGCCAGAGTTTCTTGACCTCTGCACTATTGACATTTGGGGAGAGATAATTCCAAGTAGGGTGCTGTCCTGTGCATTGTAGGATGTTCAGCAGCATTCCTGGCCTCTACCCATAGACAACAGTAGCACTGGCCCCAGTTATGCCAAACAAAAATGTCTCCAGACATGGCCAAGTTGCCTGGGGAGCAAAACCACCTATGGTGGAGAACCACTGCAGTAGGCCGGTTGGGAAGAGAGGCCTTGAGAATTCTGAACATATAAGAATCTTTAAGATCAACCTCTTTCTTAAGACCTTGTATAAGGACTGCAACTCCTCCTTCATTCCCGACTACAGTGGGAACAGTCACTTCCAAGTCATTTGAACAGAATTTTGGGCTTTCAGAATTTTGAGCATGTAGAAACCTAGCCTTAGGCAACATCAGGCAGTATTAAGAGGCTTTGGGGTTCTAGAATTAAGACGAGTTAAGTTTCCAACCCTGGTTCTGCCACCTGTGAGCTATGTTACATTGAACAAGTTACCTAATGTCTCTGAGATTCTTTCAGCTTCCTCTTCTTTAAAAAGGGGTAATGATATTACCTATTTCATAGGATTGTGTTAAGGATTAAATTCATTAATCCATTTAAATCACTTCAAACAGTGCTTGACCACAGTAAACATTCAAGAAATTTTAACTGCTGTTATTGTCATCATCATTATTATCATTGGGTTATCATTATTATTATTAACCTACTAACTTTAAAACAGAATTCAGTATACAGCATTAAGGAGGATTCAGCTGGGAAGTGTGGTTTCTGATGTGCTTAAGTGATCTCACTTCAAGGTGATACCACCCAGCTCTGAGGAGTGTAACACATAAGGAGCCTCTGTGGTGTTTTCAAATGCAACACTCTGAAAGTTTATTTTAGAAAGCCCATGAGAAAAGAAAAAGGGTTGTGGTAAGATGATTCCTATTTGGATAAAAGAAGCCTGTCTCTTTAAATGGCTAGGGCATGTATTAAATAGAGCATCTGGGGACTGATTAAATGCTTGATATGGCATGATTTTGTTGGATTCTTGACCCAAAACATTGGAGACAAACAGCTAACCATTGGGGGCTTAGGCTTTGATGTCTGCAGGGCAGTGAAACTGTTAATACGATCCCAATGCCAACAGCTCAAGCACTAAGCATCTTCTCTTTCTCCATCCTCTTCACCACCTTCTTCCCACACAACAGCTTGACTGATACAAGTAGCCCTTGCTTCAAATTAATTGTGGATGGAAAATGTAAAATTGATTCCAGAGTCTTCCTTCATTCTAGCAATGGCTGAGAGCTGTCAGAGCTAAGGATCTTGTCACTTGTAAATTAGGCAAGGACTCAATCACCCCACCCAGGCATACTAGCTAATCAACTCAATTCCAGACTCTAGCTTGTTCTCAGAAGAATTTTGGCTGAAAAAGGAAATGAGAAGAGTAGTCACTCAGCCTGCTGGACCAAAGCAGAGTTATATGAAATCCAGAATCCATGTGCTAGGAATTCTTCCTTGCCCACGGGAGGGTAGCAGCTCAAGGGACCCATTGCTCATTATTTCTTCCCTTCCATGGCATTGGGCAGGTGATTATGAAATCAGAGTAGTCTCTTGGAAAAGACATGCAGCTATAGCTGAGGAATGGTAGAAATGCCACAGGGCCAGGCCAAAAGAAGCCTCCCACAATTAATGGGAGGCTTTGAAAACTGGAGCAGTAGTGATCCCAGCCTTAGAAAAACATGCCAGGAAGCTATCAACCAACCCAGCAGAAGTGCTAGTGATGAGAAAAAGGAAGAAAATGTTGATTGCATTCAGCTTCTTGGGAATGTGCTATTCACTGTCTGGGTGAGTCCCTGTATGACTGTTTCTCAAACTGGCACGATCCCAACGACCTTTGAAAGACATTTATTTTTTCTTGTTGCCTTCTCTCTTTCAGAATGGGAATGTGCTTTGCAGCCGAGTCAGATGTCCAAACCTTCATTGTCTCTCTCCTGTGCACATTCCTCATTTGTGCTGCCCTCGCTGCCCAGGTAAATCAATTTGCCTCTTTCTTTCCCAGATGTGGTTCTCTTTCCTCTCTCTTCACCCTACCCAACCCATCTCCCATTTCCCAGAAGGGAAACTTCCAGACAGAGATAACAACAGAACACTTTTAGGCAGCTCAAATTGGCCCCGAAGTACTGTTTATAGTGCAAGTGAGGCACATTCTAGACTCTAATAAGTTATTGGGTACCCAGTAACAGGTTTTCACTGGGCTTTTAATCAGTTGAAGGTGGATGTCAATTGGGAGAAGAGAATTGTGGCCCAGAAATTTTCTGCCATGAACAGCCTCTTCCTGCCATGGGCAGCGGGCACCAGGGGAGTTGTAGCATGGCGGCACGTGTCCTATGCAATTAGTGCTGCAATTGCATCCAAGCATAGCTTCTAAATGATGAGGGTCTGTTCATAAATCAAAGGAGCTGAGCCAGTAAGATTTATGACAATATAAAGCTGCCTGCCTGCTGAATAGTCACCTCCTCCCAACTGCTCAGTTATTATGTACACATTGTTAAGAGCAACTCTGAGGGGGAGCCGGGTAGAGACTTTTTCACGAGGCTGTTAGGACATCTACTTTCACGATTTGTGGGGAGGGTGTTTGTCTGAGGCAAGAGATCCCTCAATGACACTTTATTCACATCTGGCTGGGGTCTGGTTCCCACGCCAAAGGTGTGTAAACGTGGAATGATTCAGAGAGTGCCTGTGGGCCCAACAGCAGCCCTAGGAAAAGCTATTTGACAGTCTTGGGATCTGTGAAGGTGATCTGCCTTGTCATCCTGTAAGTTGATTCACTTTCCCTCTAGAATGGAGATTCTTGAGCTGGAGGTCCTGCGTGGGTTTTAGGGATTCAGAGAACCCTTTAATATTGTTCGCAGTTTTGGTGTAACTGAATTCCTTTAGAGAGGATGCTTAGCTTTATTGGTATTCCTAAAGGTGTGCACGTGGCCCCTAAAACATGAAGAACCACTACCCTAGGGCATAGGTGGTGCTTTTTAAGTAGTAAGGAAACCTCCAGAACTTCTAAGAGAGAAATCAAAAGTGTCAGGGCAATAATGGTAGCAATGGGGCTGGGAATGAGGTTAAGTGAAAACTCAGTTTACTGAAATGTTACAAGAGTAGAGTTTTTGTTTAGTGGAGAAGAAACCCCCAATCCCTTTTTGTTAACACCTTTATAAAGTATGCTTTCCTGCATCAGTAAATATATGCTAATGAACACAGAGTGTTCTTTCTCAGATGGCAAAAGATCACGCAATATCACAGATTTATCATTCTGAGTTTTGGTGATAATTATATGTGCTTCAAGATGTGAGAGATTGACCTCACAACCTAAAGGTTGTGACCAACGTAAAGGTTGTTTTTTGGAATAAATTCCTAAGTGAGGCTTACTATTTTTGTATGTATGTATTTACTCCTCTACTTAAACTGGATTACAAAGTTGTGGTATGGGGGAGAGGGGGTTCTGGTAAATGGGAACAATGTTTCTGATAAAGTGGCTACTCTGAAGAATTTATTGCTTTTTTTGCAACCTGCCAGGTAGCCTGTACAGTAGCCTTATAAAAGCTTTTTTCCCAGAAGTCTCCAAAAGTGGTCTAATGTCATAGGAACATAACTAAACTACTATGGAGAGATTGTTCTTCCCTGGAAAGGAGTTTTAGGCATGACCTAGACAGAAAGCACAGGGCAGAATGGCATAGAATGGGGTATGGGTGTCACCTACCCCAGCTGCTTAACAGGAAGCAAGTATTGAGAAAAAGGGAAAGTATAAGCTAGCAGTTACTTCAAAAGAAAAAGAGAATGTTAAAAGAATTGAAGTCATAAATCCCAAAGGAAAGAAAATTGAAAGAAAGGAAAACCATTCTCTTTAAGATTTAAAAAGCTCATTTTATGGAATACAGAAAAGCTATTCTTTTTCTTTTCCTTCTTGCTCTTATAGCTCACTTCTTTGTGAGTTCATTTCTCTTCTTGCTAACTATAACCTTTATAGTTCTTTCTTTGCATAGTAGAACTAAGGTTCCCAAATCCTTATATGCAAAAATGTCATTATTTTGCCCTCATTCTTGAATGATAATTTGACGGGGTGCGTGTTTATTTTCCCTGAGCACTTTGAAGATATTACTAAATATTTTGTTGGCTTCTTTTGTTTTCAATAAGAAGTCTGCTGTTTGATTGTAGTTCTTTTGTGGGTAATCTGTTTTCTCATTCTTTCAGCTTTTAAGATTTTTCTCTTTTTCTTCGAGGCACACAATGAGAAGTGTAGATGTATGATTTATTTTTCTTTCGCCTGCTTAGCACGTTTTTTTTTTTCAGCCAAAGAACTCAAATTTCTCCTCATTTTTTAATGATTATTTTTGTGAAAATTACCTCTTCTCCTTTTATCATTTTTCTCATTCTCAGAGTTCTTTGGTGTATGTTACTGCATCTCATTCAGTTTATCCTCCATATCACTTTATTTTTCCATCTCGGTACACTCCCCATAGTGACACATTATTTCAACTCTATCCTCCAATTCATGAAATCTTTTCATGTATACTATTTAGGCCATCTGTTGAGCTTGGTTTGTTTCTTTGTTTTATTTTCAACAACTATATTTTCCCTCATATTTTCATATTATTTTTTAAAAATTTCTACATGTTGCTATTTTATAATCCTCTGTTATTGTTTCTTGGGATCTTATTCTCTTTTTTATTTAAAATATTTAAAGTATTATAATAAAGTATTTTATTTAAAGTATTTAATTTAAATACTTAAGAGTACTTAAAGTCCATTTCAGATTGTTCAAACATCTATATTTTTTCAGGTGTGAATTCTCTTTGTTGGATTTCTTGACAGCTTTTCTTAGTTCTGAATTTTCCTTGGTTTTTTAGTTTTTGTTTAAAAGCTCATCATCCATGGGGCTCTTTCATGAGCTCTTCCTTTTTTGTGGATGGGTGTTTTAGGCCTTGCAGTTCACTTAGCTCTAAGCTGGGTGATATGTTAGAGTCTCAGCTTAAGCTCCCTCATGCCTGGATGATCTATTACTACCTCTGTTTTCTTGTGCAGTACTAGTCTCTGATAACAATCTAGAATTGGGACCTCTGCTATAGCTGCCTACCTTGGGCAATCAGTGCATTTTAGGGAACAACCTTGGGTGGGCACAGGTATGTCAGACCCTGTTTACATATGAGGAATGTGACCATCATCCCCAGCTTCACACAGGAAGCCACTTGCCAACCGTAGCTCCTCCTCAGCTGTCTGGGCCAACTATCTGTATCCAGTCCCAGCTGCTAATGGACCGTATGGCTTTGGCCTCCACTTGTTACTGTACTTTCCTCCTCTGTTTTATTCCAGAATTAGCTTTTGTTTCTGAGTATGATTTTGCAGTTTCAAAGTCTTATTTATTTATTTTTCTTGTCTCACATTTTATTTCTCTTCTTCATTTGGAAAAGAACAGGAAGATTTCTCATGTGCTCTCTTTGCCATATTGAATGAGATTGCAACCAGTTATTCTTTCTTCCTATTGATAAAACAAGAGTATGTGGGTTTAAACCATAACAGAGAAGAATGGAGTGTGATAAAAGGAAGCACTTTGGGACACAGTGATTGTTAAATCATAGAATAAATGACTAAGGAGAATTTTAGTCTCTTTACTGAATATTTCTGGAAATAAAAAGGTACCCACCCATCTGAGATAGAGTTGGCACAGTCTGCTTTGAGACAGGGCAATGGATGTGATGACTCCTCTGTATTCCTTCCACTCCAGTGATTATTAGGCATGAAGAAACTCATGCCTTCAGGGCTACACAAATGTTTGGTCAAAGAAAGGGGCTCTGGTTTTCTGTCTTAACCCAATGGAAGGTACTGTGTTGGAAATGTCCTCACTTAAAAATAGAATATTTAAAACTAAGATAATGAACAAGCTCTATATCAAAAAGATAAACAAACTGTATACCCAAATTAAAGGTTTTACATACTGTCCTATAGCTGTATTGACTTAGGGGAGCATTTACCTAGGTAGTGACAGATTCGGTGGGAGGGTCCTACCTGCCATGCTTAGAGCTCATCTTCCATTGAAGCAGACAGAGAAGCTATCTCTTTCCATTTGTTTCTGTGTTTTCCATGGCTCTTGCTTGCTAAACTCCTCACCCCTGAAATTTCCAAGGGTCCCACCTGTATTTGAGGTTATCTCTTGCAGCTTCTGCTAAACTGTGGAAATCAGAGTATGCAGACTGCTTTTCGAGAATTACCAGAGAGAAATCTATACTGTTTCCCATGAAGAGCAAGTAAAAACTTTTTCATCAGCACTTGTCCAAGTCTCCACGGTAGAGGTCAAGTCCTGGTCACATACCACAGGGCTCTACTGGGCCCAAAGAGGCTGGTGCTACATGGAGGCTGGAACATTCTTAAGGGACAAGTCAAGACTGCACAGGAGTTGTGAAGGTCATTAAATCTACCCAGGTCTCTAGGTAGGACTCTGTATACTCCTTGATAATTAGATATTTGTAGGAATGAAATTCCCTATCTTCTCTTTTGGGGGAATGAAATGGTAAAGGGAGAAAAGGGACAGAATCACTATGACTTCTTTCCTTCTGTCTTTTACATATAATTTTATCACCAAAAGAATACTTTTATAGTGACCAGGAGCCTAAATCATGATATTATCTAAGAGACTTATTTTTTGTTATGGTCATACCACTGAGAATTTGCTATTCAGAATTAATAAATTTGGGTTCCCTTGGAGATATTCCAGCATTCCTGGGTTATTAAAGAGCTGTTATAAAATTGCCAAAATAACTGATTTGATCTGGTTACCAGAGACCTAATCTACAGTGTTTCTTTTTGTCTGGGTGTGAAAAAGTTTGGCTCCATGTTATGGTTTTAATAGGGGCAGTGACACTGTGGTTTTGCCGAAAGAGGCACCCCTCACCCCAGTCTTTTAAATTCAAGGTGGGTTAAGGAAAAGTCCTTTCCAGTGATGCACTGTAGTCTGTGTTCCCATAAGGATAATGCTGGAAGGCCTATGTCATTTCTCTTTCAACAGTAGTTGGGTTGTGACTGAGCTAGCCAACAGAGGCATTTCTGTGATAATGCAATGTGTGCATTTCTAAAAATCCTCAAAATCTGCAAAATTGTACACTAAAAAATAGTAGGACTTAAGGGGAAAAACAGCATTGGACAAAACCACTCAAAACTTATACAACTTTGGGGCTGAGCCCGTGGCGCACTCGAGAGAGTGCAGCGCTGGGAGCGCAGCGACGCTCCCGCCGCAGGTTCGGATCCTATATAGGAATGGCCGGTGCACTCACTGGCTGAGTGCCGGTCACGAAAAAAAAAAAAAAAAAACTTATACAACTTTGTAACCGGAATACTAACAAAACAACTATACTAATAAAATGCTAGCACAGTTTGAAAAGGCACTTATATTTCTAATAAATAAAAGAATATTACAGTAAATATATACTTAACCTTTTAAAATGGTGACAGCTTGAAGGAATGGGGTATAAAGAAGAATTGAGGCTGCTGAGTTAGAGAGACAAAAGGAAAATGCTTAAAGATCAGGGAGAATCATGTCAATAAGTATTTATAAGATAGAGCATGTGGCCAAAGTAAGCCAAGAGGAAGAATGTAGGGTGAGTGGGAATAGGGTAGAGTACTGTATACCTTAATGGCTTGCTGATTTTAGTTGAGTTAGTGTACTTGGCATTCAGCTGCTGTCAGTTGGTAATGCAAAATATTAATTCGCTGGGGAAAATAATTTTTATTTTTACTAATCTCGTTCCTTTATTTAACACACACATATGAGCACATTTGCATTACACACATCCATACTATAGCAGAAACAGACTGTATCAGATGAGGTAGATATATGGCATTTGGCCTTTGACAGTTTAGAGTGAAGGTTGGAAGTCACTCAATCACTCTGAATCTATGGCTTGGTCTTTAATCACTGAGCTACCTGCACTCTGTGTTACCCTTTCCTCCCATCCATACATTTATATAAAATGGGGGTCTAGGTCTACAGCTATGTCTGTGCCTATGCCTGTGACTTTCAGTGTTACAGTAATCAAGTAGACAAGCCTTTGTTTCCTCCAGTTTTTTTTTTTAGGGCAAAAGTTCAAGGGGGATATTTATTTATTTTTGTATTGTGGTAAAGTACACATAATATAAAACTTATCATTCTAAAGTGTACAATTTAGTGGCATTAAGAACATTCACAATGTTGTGCAGCTATCACCACTAATCTAGTTCCTGAAATTTTTCACCACTCCAAAAGGAAACCCTGTACCCATTACACAGTCACTCCCCATTCCTCTTTCCCTCCATCTCCTGGCAACCACTAATTCACTACTTTCTGTCTTTCTGTTTTTGCCTATCCTGAGCATCTCACATAAATGGAATCATACATCCTGTGGCCTTCTGCATCTGGCTTCGTTCACTTGGCATACCGTTTTCAAGGTTCATCCACACTGTAGCATGTATCAGTACTTTAGTCCTTTTTAAGGCTGAATAATATTCCATTGTATGAATGTATCACTTTTGTTTATCCATTCATCCGTTGATGGATGTTTGGGTTGTTTCCACCCTTTGGCTACTGTAAATAATGCTGCTATGAACGTTCATGTACAAGCTTTTGCGTGGTATATGTTTTTAATTCTTTTGGGTATATACCTAGTAGTGGAATTTCTGGGTCATATGGTGATTTTATGTTTAACTTATTGAGGAATCTCCCACTAATGTTAGGGCTGCTCCATCTTCTTTTGGTTCATCTCTTTGAGTATCTGCTGCTTGCCATCCTCACGGTTGCCACCCTCCGCGTCTGATCTCCATTCTTCTCTCCTCTCCTCTCCTCTTTTTTTGTTTTCTGAATTCTTTATTCATTTGCCTCTTGAATTTTATTTAAATAGGGCCATTTCTTTTAAGCAGTAACAGCCAATTAGCATATTCTTTTCCTTTAGTAAGCTTAGCTATAGCATGCAAGATGACCAATCAGGGGCTATTTCTTTGCCTACAGAAGATTGATGTATTTTTTTAAAAAAACTCTTTCTGGGTCCAGAACTACCCAAAAGCCTAAGGATTCTGGAATGTTGGTCTCTGGGTAGCAGAGGTTGTACTTTATTATTATTGTTGTTGTTGTTGTTGCTTTATACTGATTGCTTTTATACTAAATTGCCAGAGGACATGTCTCTTGATCACTTGACTGTCCATGTGTATACTGACTGCTCTCATAGACCCCTTTAACAGTCTTCCATGCTTTATTTCCATTATTTTTCTCCATTATTTTACCTTGGATACTATGTAGAGTATGAAGGGTTAAAACCTTCTTCAAGAAAGTGGCATCCAACTTGCCTCCTGCTGGGTGAGGTGATCTTTGTCTTTGGTAATTGGGAATTGCTTTTTTAAGAGAATGTGATTTCCTATTAGCGTGCTAGAAACAATTACATCATATAAGAATAGGGCTTTTAGGAGAGTTGTGGCCTTCAGTTACAGTAGAGCAGAACTCTTTAGTTCTTTTTATTTCAATGATACAAACCAAAGCTGGCCTCACACAAAAATGAAAGTGTCACCTCATTAAGGGATATTGAGAGATCCCCTTTGTCCCAACTAAATCTTCCATTTGCTTTCTATATTCAAGAAACCTCCACCATTCTAATCACTTTTCTGGATTTAGATAGTGTTTCCAAAGTTTTCTCTAAGGAACACAATTTTATGGAATGATAATAGGGTTTACTAGGGAAAACATTTATATGATCAAATAAATGAGAGTTTCTAAGTTGGAGAAGATTAAACAGATTACTTTCAATGCAGAACTTCTCAGAGCATTTAGTATATTGATATGCATTATAAATCTACCAGAGAGGTATATGGGATGCAGTGTTTTCTAAGCTTATACATCCATAGGACTTGTTTTTTGTAGAGTGTTTTGCAGTATTAGTGTTCTTTAGTATATGTTTTAGGAAGTATTGGATTATGCCATTTAATTTCCAGCAGTTAAATTATCACAATAAGCTATTGGTACATACAGTATCTTCTTGGTTTGGAGAAGTTTGTTAGGCTAGCAGGCCATTTTAGCAGAAGACCATAAACTAGGGCTACTCACACTTTAGCATGCTTGAGGATTGCCCCGGGGGATTTAATAAAATGCACTCTCTCAGGCCCTACACTAAAAATTCAGGCTTAGTTGAACTGCAGTAGGTATCATGCATTTTAAACAAGCACCCCAGTTAATTCTGACGCAGTTGAACTGAAGACTGCACTACAGTAATAGGGCCCAGAGGAGATTTTGAGAGAGGAGGTCAAGAGAACTGCCCACAAATAGTAGTCCTGCATAAGATCTTGGAGTAGAAAGCCCTGGACATCTGCGGAAGGCTGTGGGCAACCTGACAGCATTGTCTCTCTGACAATAGGGAGCATAAGCACCCCAGAAATGCATTTTTCCTGTGTGACATATCCCCAGGACCAAACCTGCAGTAACTGTGTGCGGTGTGCCGTCTGGCCTGCCTCCCCTGCTTTTCCAGAGCTCCCACCCAAAGCCTTTCTCTTCTGCCATCTGAGCTCTTGGCTGTCACGTCTAGAAAGCAGGACCCTCTGTGGGGAACTCCCCCCACTTCCCCGCCCATTGTTCATGACTTGTTGTTGGCGAGAAATGAATGGCATTTCTCGGAATTAGCCCAGGAATTTCTGCTGATAAACAAATGAAACTCTCAAAGGGAAAAGCAATCAACATAGTTTGAAATAAAATCAGTGTTTTCAGTTTAGTCTGTTTTCAACTTAGTTTGAAATAAGAGTCACATTTAGGGTATTTTAAGGAAACAATTAGTAAAATGTCTTTTAGTGGGCTTTGATCCTAGTTGCAGAACTGACCCTTGAACCAGGGCCTGCTTTCTACTTGAGTAAGCAGAGGCGGCAATTATTACCTTGATTGCCTGTGACCTGTGATTCCAAGACCTGTCCAGCCAGTGGATCAGCCTTACCCACCCCACCCCAACTTCCCTGCCAAGTTGCGTGGCCCCTGAAATTGTCATTACAGCTTCATCTTTTTAATGTAGATTTTGATTCCTGATCAATTCATCTATCTCTGAAAATGGTAACTTTACTCCTATTAATCATTTATAATTTAATCTGAACACATGATCTAGAAAGCAGAATTTGATCGTAGAGAGAGGGGATGGATATTGGGGAAGGGGATCCTGGGGCTACTAACTCGGCTGGATACCTGGAAGAGTTACGGGGGCACTGGGGATTGAAGGAGGAGCTTAGAGACTCAGGCTTTACTTCTTTACAGTCCCCACATAGCACCAAGCCTGTCCGTAGTATAAGGATACGTTCTTTATTCGTGGCAGTGGGCACAGTGGTTTCTAGGATGAGTTGCCAGTTCTCAAGTTTTTCACTTTGGGGTTGTTAATTTAAAACCAATATGTTCTTGAAGTAACCAAATATCCTTGCTATCTGTTGCTTAGAGCCAAAGTGTTTCACTTCAGGGTTTTGGATGCAAAATAACTATAACCCAAAAGGTTTGCCAGATTATTTGCAGCCACTAAGATAAATAACAGTCTTTATTAGAATGATTTTTGTCTGATTTTTGTATTTAGATTTTTACACTGTCAGCTATTCCTTAAAAGTGATTTTAGAAACTGGCAGACTTAGGGTGTCAGTTATTGAAATCTATTCCAAAATCCACCCCCTCACAGTACTCCATTTTTGGCCATCAAAGTAGTCTATTTTATAAATGTCTTGATGTGTTGTCTCTTGTCTTTGCCACATACACGCTAAGACCCAGAGTGGAAAGTGGTTCAGCAATATATGTGTGGCTGCTTAAAAAGTGTTTTCTAGGGTCGTGCTCCCAGAATTGGAGAGAGGCTATGAAGTATTTGCACTGCATCTTTCAAAAAAGGACTAAACCAAAGGTGTCTGCAGGATAGGGATAAAGAGGATTGGTTTTGGATTTTATTTTAATTGAGGAGAAAGAGAAAGACATTGAACTTGGGAGTAGAGGTTATTTTTTTAAACATGAAGATAAGGTAAGCGTCCCTGCAAGTTCTACTTTCTTTGTTTAACAAATTCATGCAGCTTTGATATCTCCACATTCACAAGATCATGCCCTCAGGGACCTAAAGCCAAATCAGAGTGCATACTCAACATGATTCCTTTTACATGGTGTATTCATTTATTAGTTTAATAGGAGAGAAATGGAGGTTAGGAAATAATGGGCAGGGAAATGTGGCTTGCTTTCTTGCTTGCTTTTTTTCTTTGTTTCTTTATTGCCCTTTTCTTCTTTCCTTTTTATTCTCTGTTTTTATTTTTAAATTTGCAGTTATTTTATCATGGTAAAATATACATAACATAAAATTAACCATTTTAACCATATTTACATGTACAGTTCCGTAGCATTACGTAAGTCACATTGTTATGCAACCATCACCACCATCCATCCCCAGAACTGTTTCATCTTCCCAAACTGATGCTCTTTACCCATTAAACACTAACTCCCCATTCCCCCTCCCTCCAGCCTCTGGTAACCACCATTCTCCTTCCTGCTTCTATGAATTTGACTACTCTAGGTACCTCATATGGATGGAATCATACAGTGTTTGTCTCTCTGTGACTGGCTTACTTCACTTAGCATAATGTCTTCAAGGTTAATTCATGATGGAGTGTGTCTTTCTTTTTCAAATGGGGAAGAAATTGGAGAAGAAATTTAAGAGGTAGAGATGAGGAAGTGAAGTCAGAGACAACCAAGGAGTCTTAGAGGAATCTAGCAAATGTTGGTTTTCAGAACACATTTTTCATAGGATGAGAAAGACTCCAGAGACCACAGTTTTTGACAGTGACAGGTATGAAAGCAGTAACTAGCATTAATGACTGTGTGAAATGCTAGGTTTTGAAAGATAGACATATTCCTTATTATTGTTTTCCAGGGAACTTCAGACAGTGTCATCATCGATTAAGAGCTTATCACCGGCAAGTTTTGGTATCTGCTTTTGGAAAAATCCATAGGGGTAGAACTGTATCCCTGTCTCCCTTTATCTAGAGAAGTACATTTCCAAAAGGGCCTCCTCTGATCATTTTCTGAAAGAAATCATGTCTGGAGCCATTCAATATGATTTTATTAGAAAGATTATTAAAGGATTAGAGTATCAAACCCATGAGGCAATGTTGAATGAAAACTGTAATTATTGAACCTGGTGAAAGAAAGACTGAGGGGACTTCAACAAACTTCAGAAAGATAAATGGGTCTTAGATGATATTGATCAGCTTTCTCCTTCGATCTTCAGAGTGGGGAAATGGGCAGAAATGAGCTTCAGCATAAGAAAGTTTGGCACAAGGAAGTACTTCCAGGCATGGATAAGGGGAGCAGAAGGCACTTCTAAGTCAGTATATTACAGCTCGAATTTAATGTTGAGTAAAAGCAAGACACACATAAATGCACAAATACATGCAATATGATTCAATTAATATAAAATTCAAAATGGGCAAAATTAAACTTTATTGTTAGGGATATGCATAAATATGATAAAACTATAATGAAAAGCAAGGAAATGATCGCAATAGTCAGCATGGTGGTGACCTCCACTGGGGAGGAAGGGGGCTTCTGGGTTGCTGGCAATGCACTCTTTCTTGATCTGCATGGTAATCATCAGTTCAACTGTATATTTATGTTTCAGGTACGTAAGTTATTTCTTGTAGTTAAATATATTTTTAAATGACATTTCATTTTCATTTGTTTGGAATGGTTATGATTGGAGGCAACGGTGAACAGAAAACCTTGAAAGGTTGCAGCCAAGCTTAGGATTCTGTATGTGCATATGGCTGTTTGGGAAGCTGCTGTTTTTGTCTGTTTGTTTGCATTGTTTTGGTGTTTGGTTTGGTCTTTTTTTACTTTTGGCACAAAGCAGAATAGTACCAAAGCCTAGAAAAAGGGGTGCCCTGTGTCCTCTAGATGGGCCTTTGGAATTAGTAAGAAGGCATTTGGGGCATTTGGGGCTTTGATCACCAAGCTGCATAGTGCATAGTACATTGGCATCCCAAAGCCATCGTGCTCCAGGCTTATATCACTGACCAGAAGGCTTGTTTGGCTTCTAGAAAGTCAGGCTAATCAGGACCCCCTTTGGGTAGGAGGGAGAACTTTGGTCCTAAGGAGTATGCACGCCCCACTCCCAGGTGAGCTGTATTGTGCTATCATGGGGAAAGGAAGGCATGGGGCCAGAAAAGAGAAGGAATCCAGCACTGCTCTCCCCGCAACTGTGAGCACTTTAATTGTGGGACTTTCACAGAGCTGTTTGTTCCTGTTTTCTCAACTTGTGAAATGAGAGTGATAATTCTTACCTCCTCCTAATATTTGCATTGTTAGTGAACAAAAAAGTTGATGTGGAAAATTGCTTTGAAAAGTAGAAGGAGGTGTATATAAGTAAGGCAGCATTCAACAAGGGAAAGAAGGAATTTAATTTCTGGGTTCCCAGACTGCATCTGGGCATATCTGCAGTATGGGCAAAGCCTGAAGTCTTAGCTTTTGGTACTTGTTTCCATAGATCCCAGTGACATCAGCCTCATAACCAGGCACTGATCATGTGTCTCCAGTCTCAGGGAAAAGACATGCAGGGTCTAAAGGAAACAGGTGACAGGTTTAATGACTGTCAGGCAGAAGGCATAAAATAAATGGCATCGCTTCTGCCTGTCCTTTCTATTTCCTTCTGATTAGATTTTCAGAGGAACCTTGAGTAGTGCGCTGCACAGTAATGCTGACATTCTCAAAGCCAAGCGGGCCCTTAACAGAAACATGGGGTAATGCTAAGCTTGCACTCAGAGATAAGGCCAAAATCTCTGGACTGTCTTGAGAACTTGAGAGGGATTTTTTTGCGAGTTGTGAAGGGCAGCTAGGTCTAACCCCTCCCCCCCCCAAATCATAAAAACAGCCAGCAGGACTCTCTGCTCTGTACTGCTGTGTGCTGATTTGACTGCCATAATTCTTTTTAGCTGGCCAGGACTGCTTTGGTCCCTACTTTCTTATTAATTCATGTTCTAGCTGGAGCCTGTCATCCAGCACCTCTTGCAGGACCACAGCATGACCCTACTGCAGGGGGTATCTCAGACCACCAGGATCAGGGAAAAGAGCCATTACTGTAGTGCTGCTTCCAAATCAGGAAGGATCAGCTTCCCTGTCTCCCCAGCTTCTCCCAGGGTTTTGGAAATGTCCGGGAACTGTTTTGGTTGTCTCAGTGACCAGGGAATGTCATTGGCATTTAGTGGGCAAGACCTAAGAGTGCTAAATGTTCCACAATGAGTAGGAACACAATGCAGTAGAGAAGTGTCCCACACAGAATTCCAGTGGTGACCTTATTGAGAAACACTGGACAACAACCTTACCCAGAGAAGCCCAGGGAAGGGAGTCTCCTCCTAACCAGAAGTTGGTGGTACGAGTCCACTCATTCATTCACTCACTCACTCATTCATTCATTTCACAATCGTTTACAGAATACAAGCTTTTGGCCAGACCCCATGTATGGTACTGAGGTTTCAGAGTCACTGCCTCAAGGAGCTCACAGTCTAGTGAGAGAGACAGGTGGTACGAGATTATTAAAACATTATGTGATGAGTACACAGGTAGAGGTATGGACAAGGGCAGTGCAGGCAGAGAGGGGAGAGAGACTCTACAAGAGCCAGGAGCCAAGCAAAGCCTCAGAGAGGAGTCAACATTCAAGCGGGATTCTGACAAATGAATGGGACTTTGCCAGCTGGAGAAGGAGGAGGTGGGGAGGGCACATGCAGCGGCATGTGTGGGACCCACGACTGTAGTTGAGTGTGGTCTGTGTGGGAAGGAGGAGGGTAGAAAGGTAAGTTGGTGGAGGCCCATCAACTGCAAAAGTAGGGAGTAGGTAAAGTTTGTCTTAGTGTTCCTAAACATCTTTTTGCTCCCCCTTTCCTCTCTTGCAATCCCTCACATCCTCCCCTCTCTCACAGTCACTCAGCTGTCACATAGTCACTGACACCTGATGGGAATGAGGTTGGGTTACTCCATCCAGGGGGTTTTGCTCTTTATCAGCAGGAAGGTCAATGGAATTCCAGAGTCAGTGGGAGAGACTTTGTGGAGGGGACCTTGAAGAACTGAGCATGAAGGAGACAGGGACAGAGGGACTTCGTTCAGTTTACAGACACTCGATGTGAGTGTGAGTGTACATGAGCATGGGTGTGAGGGTGCATGCTGGAGTGAGTGAGATTGTGTGTGTGTGTGTGTAATGGGACAATAATAGTTCCTATCTCAAAGGATTAACTGAATTAAGGTACTTAAGGGGCTTAGCACAGTGCTTGGGCCATAGTATACCCTCAATAAATGCAAGCTATAGTTATTATTTTAGAAAGCTGGGCCAGAGTTCAGTCTGGAGAAGTGGGAACATGCTGGCCAGGATGCAGATGAACATTTTATGCTAAGACTTCTTGGCTGTGTCTGGCAATTTTCAAATATGTGCCTAGGCCAAATCCTAACACTGGGACAATATAATTTTTCAGCATGTTGGTTTATCAGACTGTAGATGTTCCCAAGTGGAGCCATAGCATTATTTTGTGTACATTTAGATACTTTCTCCATCCCCACAGAACACATGGCAGGTGGAAAGCTGTTGTTTTACAGATGGTGCAGGCCTGCTTTGAGGCCCAGATCAGTAGGTCTGTCCTCCTGCAGGGGAGCAAAGAATAGAAGAGCCACAGCACTAGGGCCAGAGCCAGGGAAATGCATTAGAAAGAAATTAACTTGAAGGGGGGCCGGATTAGGTAACAAAAGTCTTAGCAAGAGAAGGAAGGAAGGAAGGAGCAAAAGGGGAGGAAAAAAAAAATACTGGGAAGGACAGGATACATAAGATCATCCAGCTGCCCCCAAACTGAACTTACAATGTTTTTTGTGTTCTCTTTGGAAGAGGGGTTGGCTTGTCCAGCGTTCAATGGAAACTTGTTGATTGACACTGAGTTGGGCACAAGTTCAGTGTGAGTGTGCTTTCAGCTATTTACTTGATTTTTAAAAATTGCACCCTTTGCAGTAAGACTGTTTAGCTTCTACTGGCGCCCTGGGGCAGTGAGTTTAGATTGTTAAAATAGCAGCCATTAACACTCTCTGTGTTATGACACTGTCCTCCCTGCCCCCCTTTAGAGGAATTGGGATGAGGTTGTTTGACAAAAGTTAAATTCTCCTCTTCCCAACACTAGTAACTGAAACTCCTCCTCTGAGTCAGGCATGTTTGCCTAGCCCTAACCCCGAAAGCCTCCACATCTGCCTACCTCCTCCCTACCATCCCCACTTGCACACACGTGTCTGTCCCGTACACTCTCAAACTCATGCACACTCACATACACGCACATGCTCACGCCCACACCCATCTCACAAGCTAGAGGAACCCTAGGGAGCTTTGTGCTTGCCTTGCTGTTCTTTTGTTTTGCTTTTCTTTATTTGCTTTGTTTTGATTTGAAATCAGTCTTTGGGATTACATTGGATAATTTTTTCATATTATTAACAGTGCTGCGGAGGGATCATGTAAGGACTTTCTCCTCAGTCCTGGTCATGCTTTCTCCTCCAAACTAATAAATACAACGCTGACTTTCCTTGATCAATCAGACTGGTTTTTGTCAGACTTTGCATACAATACCTCTTGAAAATATAGCCCAGGGAACTCTAAAAGATGCATGAATTCCTGGATTATCTACATTATTCATAGGTCCGCTTAAAAGGGAATTTTTCATGAGAGGACTGAAGGGCTGTGGCTTCCCCAAAGGCCCTGGGGAAGACCAAAGGAGCAGAGAGAGTGGGGAAAGTGTGTAGCTACTCAGCTCCCTGAGCAAGGTAATAATCTGGACTGGACATACAGCCCCCCACTGTCTCAAGGTCAGCTTTGGTCCCAACTGAACTGCCACCAGGAGTTTAGGACTAGGAGGCATGGAGGGGAAGTTCTGTGTTCTCTGGACATCTTTGGCACATGGTGTCTATACCAGCAATGTCCAATAGAACTTTTTGCAATGATGGAAACATTTTATATCTGCACTCTCCAAAATGGCAGCCACTGGTACATGTGGCTGTTGGACACTTGAAATGTGACTGGTGTGAAACTGAGGACCTGCATTTTAATTGTATTTAATGTTAATAGTTTAAATGTAAATAGGCCAATGTGACTAGTGGCTACTGTAGTGTATGGCACAACTCATTCCCATTCGTTGAATACTTTCGTGTTGCACTGAATTTAATTTTGTACCTCCTATCCATCTGTTGAGTGTCTTGCAACTAGTTCCTAAACTTCTCAATGGCAGGAATCATATATTTTACAACCAGAAAATTATACCTCAAAGAGATATTTTGTCTAGCCCCCTCCCCTCATTTGACAAACAGGGAGAAAGACTCTAACTTACCCGAAGCCACGGTGCTCATTAGTAACATTTGCTGTGCCTGGAAACCAGGTCTCCCTGCCTGCTGGACTGTGCTTCTGCCACATCTCCCTTGCAGACAAGTTTCAAGAGTAAATACTCCCTTCCTCTCCACTCTCTTCACTGCTTATAACTGAGATTCATCCCCTGATATTTGGAAATAATTTGGAGTCCACATCTGTATTTATCTCCTCATGTGCCAAGGCACATAGTGGGCTCTGGATAAATGTTGTGAAGTGAATCAATTCTCTAAGGTCTTCCCGTTGCGTATTATCTTATCTTATATATTTTTCAAAAAAATATCTTTTTCTGTCTCAGTGTGTTTGAGTCAGCCAGTGCTCGTGTTGTCTCAGTCCAAGGAGACAGGACCTCTGTGGATGTTGCTATGGCCTATGCAGGTGTTTGAGTGTAGACTAGAGAACCCTGTGAAGCTACTTGACAGGCTGTAGCACTCTGGGCTCTGGGCCCCTCCGTATCCTGAATTCTCTAGACTTGATAGTAGCCAGAGATATCAGGCATAATTCCCTCTCTTCTCCACCTTTTCACAATAACCTAGAACTAAAGGTACCACAGGTGGGTCTTGGGGTCTGTATCTTCTGGTCACCTTAGAAAGTGAGGGAAAACACCCAGTCCAAACTAACCTCAGAATCAACTGCTAAATGGGAAAACAATATAGCTTGTAGGTCCAAGTAAAGTATCCTTACATCTCCCTTCTCTTCTCTCTGTTTCCCACCTCAGGCCTTTGCCCCCAACCCAGAGCCAACCAACAGTAACTCAGCAATAGTTGAATTGAAGCAAAACCTGTTAACAGCCTCCAAAGGCTGAGTTTCAGCTTAGCAGTGGGTTCTTCCAGGCAACCCTGCCAAGAGCCAGGCAGAAGCAAGGGAGCAAATAGTCTGTTTCCTATGTGCAGTGGAATGGCCAGCTTGTTTGCTGGTACCACCTAACGAAGGAGCGATCTGGTACTAAGATAGAAGGCTTCCAGGGACCCACCCAGCCCTAAAAATCTTAAGCCCAAGCATAGTCATCGTATGCCAAGGATACTGGAGAAAGTCTTTGGAGCATGTAGAACACCAAGCCAATTGGTGTGCCTGCTAGGCCAGCTCAGGATTCCTAGCATTCCGGCCATGCCATGTACACCCCCACCTCCGGAGGACAGCCAGTGGCCACAGCAGAGGCCACGTCCAGCGGGCTAAGAGCCTGCTTCCTCACTTAGGGCCTGCCTGCTTGCCCTGTGCTGAGTTCAGGGAGGTGGACAATTTGTACCACCCACTTTATCCTAAGAATCTGATTTGCCGTGGGCTTTCCAGGCAGTGAATCATTTTGAGCAAGCACTTAAGCAACTTTCCACTGAGTCATCTGAGGACTGTCAGGTTCACTAATCCTGACATATACTGTGTATATCCTTTTTCAGATCCTGTCCCCATTCTGATACTGGGAGAAGAGGGTGTGTAAACAACAGAACTTTAACGATCTGCTTATTGGAAATTATTTGTATCAGGGCTTCCCTTTGCCTCCCTGTCTCTGAAAAGACCTGAAGCACTAAGAAAAACCCTGCCAGTACCAACTCCTGATCTGCGTATGATTTTGGCTACATAGCTACAGAGTATGTTTTCTTTACTACATAATTTACTACACAGCTACATAGCTAGTAGTATGTTCTCTTTACTCTGAGTGGCGGTGCATGTTGTATTTTTTAGGCCTTCTATGGATCTGTTTTCATTTGGCTCTTCTAGACCAGGGGCTGGCAACATTTTTTCTGTAAAGGGCTAGATAGTAAATATTTTAGCATTTGTAGGCCATACAGTCTCTGTTGTGACAACTCTTCCATTTTAGTGTGAAAGCAGCCATAAACAATATATAAATGAATGAGCATGGCCATATTCCAATAAAACTTTACAAAAACAAGTCACAGTTCAGATTTGGCCCACAACCCCTGTTCTAGACATAATGGGCTAAGTCAGATTAGTAGGTGAGACTTGGTTTTAGCTGCTAGAGTGCCTCTGAGTATCACTTTGGGGAAGGGACCGCTCTTAACCTCATTTTTGAGGGGGAAGAGACGTAGAAATTGTAGGAATATTTTCATCTTTCCCATTTTGAATATCAAAGTCTATTTCTCATCAAATATTGGATACCTTGTAATAATAAGAATTATCTAAATTATGACGCAGTAATGACCTACAAAGCTCAGGGTTTAAAACAACAAAGGTTTATTTCTTATTCACACTACACATCCATCTCAGGTTGGCACCTGTCATTCTCAGTCAGGGAACCTGGCTGACAAAGCCTCGCTGTCTAGAATTTAGTTCCACTGGTATGGGAAGAGAACATAGCAGACTGTGCCCTGGCTCTTAAAGACTTTTGCCCAGAAGTGACACAGATTACTTCTGCTCATATGTCATTGGCCAGAGCAAGTCACACGGCATGACTTGACTTCTAGGGGACAGGGAAATGCAATGATATCATATGCCTGGAAGGAGGAGAATTGGAATATTCATGAGCAGCCCTAATGACAACCACACACTCCACGAAAACCTTTCCAGGTTTCTTCATGTCCTTCCTTGCCTAGCCTTTAGGTTATCTGGCCTAATTGTCTCTTTTTCCCAACTCTGCCTGGCTTTCCTCTGCCATGTGACATTGACATTGACACATGGGAGAGGGATAGCTTAGGAACTAAAGCACTGAGACAGTAATCATTTCTTAAAATGCTGTGTAGACCAGCCAGGAAGCCAGGCCTCTGAGCCAGGTCCTACATGCCACTGGATCCAAGGATTGATTGCCATTGGGCAGCAAGCCTGAGAACAATTGGACCTCCCATGCCTCTGGTTTCGATTTCACTCTGGTTTATTTTTAATAGGAATTTAAGTCAGAGAGGGAGTACTAAGCATATTGACTCGAGGAAGTTCCTGCCCTTAGTGCTATAGAGAGCAGTTGTCAAGATGGAGGAGGGATATGGAAAGTAAAAGGTAGAAAGTAGAGGTGATATTAATGCAATATTATGGGATAAAGTGAAATGTTTGGCCCATGAATTTGGAGGAGGGAATATATTCGCAAAGATGAAAGAATTAGTCAGGATAAGCCAATTGCTCTGTTAATCCCCAAATCTCAGTGGCTAAACACAGCCGGTGTTGGGGGGGGGGGGGGACTATGAACAGGGAGGGCTCTACTCCATACAGTCATTGAGGAACCCAGACCCTTTTTACTTTAGTGGCCTCGTCTTCCACTTGGGCCTCAGAATCCTCTACTGGATCCTCTGCATGTGGCCCTCGGTCTAGGGAAAAGAGAAAAGGAGAGTTGTGCAGGAAGTATGAGAAGTCAGACTTCTAAGGTGTGTACATTATTTCTCACCACATTCATTGACTAGAATTCATTCACGTGGCTCCACCTGATTGCAGGTGAGGCTGTGAAATGTAGTGTAGCTGGGTGCCAGGGGTGGGGGATGAAAATGGGCTTGATGAGCACACAGCATTGTGTACACTACTGTACACTTGTTTTAAGCAGGAATGATTCTTTATATGAAGGGTTCAAACTGGCTGAATCTTAGACTGCAGTCTTCACCGACATACTGTCAATATTGAAATGTTTGCAACTCATAGAGCATTGTAGGCCTTGGTGGAATAAGAAACTAGTCCTGCCCTCAGAAGTCTTATGTTATAAATAGAGATGAGATCAATGCAGCTCCCCCAAACCTCACATTTTGCTTTGTACTTTGCACGGCCTCTGGGCCCGTATGTAAGGGCACTTATGTTCTCACTGATGTAGAGGCTTGGGATATGCGTTGGGGGCAGGAATGTGAAGATGGCCTTCAGCAAAATGATGATCAGTGACCCTGAGCAACTCATTTTGAATCCTAAACTGTTCATAAACCACTCTTGGAAAGTAAAAGGAAGCCATAAAAATAGAAACCATATAACTAATCTTTCCCTTTTTGCCCTGTCTACCAGAGCATTCAGAGTCCTTCACACTCACATACAACAATTATGTTAGCCCTATTGGTGGTATTTCTTGTAGCCACTTCTTCTTGGCTCACGGCTTTTCTATTTTTATTTTTAATTACTTCATGGCATATGCCATTTATTGCAGACAGGAGAAAAAATGCAGGTATGGTTTCTTTTTGTTATATTTAATGCTGGTTTGAAGACTGGTATTTGTGAAAAAGATCTTTCTGTGTATTTCTGAGTGGTTGGTTTTACATGGTGCAGTTTTGAAAAAGAACTTTAGGTCAAAGAAAGGCTCAACTCTCTAAACCAAAGGAGTACTTCATCCCTTCAAGGGCAGCTAGAGCTTTGGTGTCTAACCTAAAGCTATTAGTGAGAATGGAGGAAGCCCTTTCAGGTTTCCTTTCTCCCAAGCTGTGTTTTGAATATTTAGGGATCAGATCATTTCTGTCTATTATTTTCTCCAGTCCAGGATTTCTCAACCACTTTGGGGCCAGATAATCCTTTGTCGTGGGGGGCCATTCTGTGCACTGTAGGATGTTTAGTAGCTTCCCTGACCTCTACCCACTAGATACCAGTGATACTCTCCCCTACTAGTGACAATCAAAAATGTCTCCAGACATTGCCAAATGCCACCTGGGGGAGAGGGGGCTGCCCTCAGTTGAGAACCACTGCTGTAGTCCTAGTGTATTATTTTTAAATTTTGTATACATACCCTTACTTCCCCAGGATCCTGGTCCGTAATTAAATGTATTTTGCCATTTCTCATAGAGGTGGGAGTTGGAGAGAAAGAGTATAGGTGGCAGGGAGCTCAGTTCTAAGATTGCTTGCATTTATACTTTAGTGGGGTATAGACTGAGGCAGTGTGGAACACATACCACATGTGTATGTCCAGTACTGAGAGTGAAAAGTCTTTTCAATACCAATTAACCTTTGAGAAGCTGACTTGTTTCTAGGGCATTATTGAGGGTTCTGAATAAGATGAACTCTAGAATCAAGCCCTAAAGCAGCACTCCTCAAACTTGACCGTGCACGCAAATGACTAGGGATCTTACTGAAGTGCAGATGATGATTGAGTAGATCTGGGGTGTGGGTCTGAGATTCTGCGTGGATGACACTAATGCCACTGTTCCCCATATCACACTTTGAGTAGGGGGATGGTGGCCTCTGAGAACAGGAGCTGGCCATCCAGACACCATGTTCAGGTTCCATAGAGGGAACTGTTTTGTTCCAGGATTATTCCACTGGCCTAGTAACTAGTGAGGTAATCTGCAGTTTTTAAACATTCCTTCCTTCTGCCACTCTCAAGAAGGCACAACCCAAGGTGATAGCCTCCTTCCCCTCTCCATCGTTCTCTCCAGTCTTTTAAAGCTAATATGAGATGAGGTAAAGTACTTCTTTTTAATTAGCTACCTTATATATTTTAGACCTTTTGTGTGTCCGTGTGTGAGATAGATTTTTTTTTCAGAGGAAACAATGAGAAGAACTTAGCAAAAGCCGTTAAAGTGACAGAAAAGATTCTGTGTAGGTGGCTGTTTTATCCTAGCTGCAGTTTCAGATAATACAACCTTGATCTCTAGAGCAATATAGTGTAACTCCACTTCTGGGGCCACAGACCTTGGTTTCAATTCTGGTTTGATCACTTCCTAACTTTAGTTTCCTCATCTGTCACAGTAGATAACAGCAATACCTATCTCAGAGGGTGGCTGTAGGGAGAAAAGAGCTAATGAACATGAACTTGAAGTCCTGAAGACAGAGACTGCTCAGTGTAAGCATGAGTCAGTATTAGTTGCTAAGATTATTAGTGCAGTTACTGTAATTATTAGAACTGTGACCCGCAAACTCTTTTCTGCCTCTAAATTGTTTGCATATGTCTCGCTCCCATCAGTGACATCTCATTGATCCTCAATCAGGGATGAGGTGGTATGCGGAGTTTGAAACCACTCCCACCAGAGACTGTGGTCTGCTTGCTCCCCTTTTGCAAATTACTGGTCTAAAGCAATGATTGAACCTCATGTTCTTCTAGCCTTTGTAAATCCAAAGATGGTAACATACCTTTTTTACTTAATCTCTGACCCGTGCCATCACTTTCCCCCCTAATAACTGCTCAAATATGAGGACGGGGGACATCACATGAGCATCAGGCTGCCAAACAAAGAATCCCAGTTTCAAACAGAAAATTTTCATTAATCTTTGACATTTCTTTACTCTTCACACCTCTATTTCCTGAGGAGTAATCACCATGCCATGGCAATCTCTGGTGGAGTTTTTTTTTTTTAAATCAAGATTCCTTACATCTTTCCCTTCCTTTGTATTGTTTAAGCTTACCTAAATTACTCTCCCTCCAGCAAGGACTTTGGCTTTGGTCTTAAAGGATTTCCTAGGAGGAGAAACATGATACTTTCTCTTTTCCTCTAGTAGTTCCATGACATGGCAGACGAGCTGCCTCCTTTGGTCTCCAGGAAGAAGCGGACTGCATTTTCCTAACAGCGTTTTGTTCCCACTGCTCCAGCAGCCTGGAGCCTTCATCTGCCACCACCTTCCCTGCAGCCTCTGCCAACGGCCTCTAGGGCCCACTTTCTGAAGGCTGCTGCTAACGGTTTTCCAAACATAGCAAAATATGTGCTTGGAGATAAGTTTTCTCAATTAATCCTCAAGTACTGAATGCCTTTTTTCTTCCTTTAGTATGTAATGGGATAGCAATGGGCTCTCCCTGTCAGGCCTTCTGACAGGTTCTGCCTCCAACCTCATTGTCTCTCCTCCAATCACCACAGAGCAGTCTTTCAAAAATGTAAATCTCGTCCAATTATTTCGCTGCTTAAATCACTTCACTGGCGTCTCATCATATACAGGAAGAAAGCAAAATCCTGGGCTTGACTCCTTTGTATCCCCAGGTGCCTGATGTCATAGGGCTGTTGTTACAAGTGCCAAACTGTGGTTCCAGTCATTAGCGCTGTACAGTATTTCACAGGGGGTGTTTTCTCTTGATTTATAGGGCTTGCTAATGAAAGAAAGAAGAAAAGGAAAAGATACAGAAGATGCTGTGCAGCCACCTACGAGAAACATCTTAGGTCTTAGCTGAAGGTTGAGTGACTGAGGGTGGGAATAGGGTTGTGAATTCAGTGGTTAATCACATCCATGAGATGGCAGATATCCAGATCCTCATAATGTCTAGGTATCAGATGTGGCGCAGGGCATTGTTTCTTCAAGGGGTGTTCCTGGGATGTTCATAATTGTTACCTAGATGAAAAAGGAAAATCCAGTGGTTCGGTAAAGTCAGATAAAATGCTGAGTTGTAATTAAACAGGTTTCTTTACTATGGAACTCTGAGATACTTTAACACACTGAAAGGGACATTGTGAGTGTAGAATATGGATCTTTTCCCAACTTTATTTGAAGCACAGAATTTTGTTTTCACAGAGCATCTTGTGGACCAGTAGTGCTCTGCAGAGCAGACTTGGGAAATGCTGGTGTAGGCAATACAAAGGAATGCTTGACTGAACTCCCCACTGTCTCATCCAGATGCCTCACATTGTTTCTCTAAATGCTGCTTGAGGGTAGTGACTAATTTGTCCATTTCAAAGGGTCATTGACCTTCAAAAAAAGCCTGGCTCCCAAAGGATTAGAACTAACCAAGTAATAGTAGAACTCATTCTTAATTTATTTAGGGAGAACAGGAAGGCAGTGAGTGACATATGCTACCATAAAACCTGTCATTAACAATGAGGTGTCATGTAGAATAGCAGCTTTAACATTTTCATTGCAACTATAAATCCATTTATTACACCTTTTCGCAATTAGAAATTTTAAAATCCATACTAAAGTAGCAAAGGAATAATACAACCCTATCAGATCCACCGAGGAAGGGGTTCTTTTTGTTTGGCTATATTATCCAAGATTTGAGATTGAGGAATTAGCCTCTGAAAACAGAGGGATTTGTGATTTTTCTTTTTCAATTATTGAACTAGATTTTAGTGGTCTTTTCTAGCCCTCATGTTTTGTGGCTCTGGGTAAAATTAAGACACCTAAATTTGAATCCTTGCTTTGGCACTAAATAACAGTGTCCTCTTTGCATCTTTGGACCCTTATCCATCTGTCAAAAGAGAAGGCCATTCCAGTCTTCTTTTGGAGATATACATGGGAAACCCTAGGAGGCTTATATAATGAGATTGGAATGGTCCATGGGCTGAATAATAGAGCTGATGATAAAGCTGTTCAGTAAAGTGGAAGAAATTTTGACAGGAAAGAACATAGAGGTCCCCTCCGAAGATTGGATTATGAGAAACTTCCACCAGTAGGTGCTCTCAGCACATAGAAAGCTGAAAATGAGTATGCATAGCCCTAGAGCCCTAGAATCTGGATAGAGTTGCCTGCAAAGACCTGGTACTACTGAAGTGAAACCCACAGTCATCTTGCTTTGTATTGCCGTAGTGAGGGTACCTCTTTGGGATCATGGAACACTTATAATCTGATAGAACTCATGGACCCTTTTCCTGGAAGAATGCATGTACCCTCATACACTCAAAATACAATAACTCACTTCAGAATCACTTTTGAGAGTCAGTCACACTTATTTCTTTCCAGCTATCTGGGCGTCAAATGAGGAACCGCTTTGCCCCTGGATGTGCATGTTTATATCTTAGTGGAATTAATAATAGACTGTCAACATTCAAGCATATGTCACTATTTGAATGTTTGCTTTTCTAGAGCGAGAGGGAGATAGAGAAGTACAGGACATAGGCCCTGTCTCCTTTGTACTTATTGATCACTTAGAAAGCAGTATACATGTTATCAGGTGCTAAACTGTAGGGTACAGGCAGACCATTTGAGTTGCTGCAGGAAATCAGTGTTAGATGGACCCTGGGAGATGGGTAGGATATGAGTAAGCAAAGAGTAGTCTGTTGGGGTGGTTGGGTCTAGCATGAGTCAAGGCAGAGTAGGCAAGAAGCACAGAGAGGGCAGGGGCTGGCCAATCTGAAGCAGAGCATTCTTTAGCCAAGTAGCACGTCTTCAGGGGATGCATCTGTAAGATGTGCTTCATGGCCCTGGCTGGGCCACGCTGTGATGCGGCTCCATAAATGGCACTTTAGCCCTTGGGTGCTTGCCCACAGGCAGGTGACTGACATTGCAAGGGTAGAATTGCTATCTGAAAGGCAGCAAATCACAAGCTGAGGGACCTTTTCTGACTTGACAGAACCTCTATGGGATGTAGTAAGCTCTGGACATTGGACCGCCAGAGCAGCCACAGTTACAAGTCTCTTTTTTGCGCTTGGATGGAAGGCACTTGGTAAGCTGGAGATACTCATAACCTATTGGCTGTGTTGCACATAGCTTCTTTACTCCCTGAGCCTTTTAAAAATATATAATCATGTTTGTTCTTACCATATCCCTGTGAAGCAGAAACAGGTGAAATGCTTACACCCAACAAACACACACATACTCAGAAACACAGAAAGTTCTTTAGAAACTGAGGCCCAGAGATGCAAAGTGACAGCAATCCCATCATACAGCAAGCCAATATTACAATCTAGCCAAGAACACATGTGCTCCCTCCACCAAAATAAAGACCCAAATCTATGCCCAGTCTTCAAGCACCCCCTGCTTCACAGAGATCTGATCTCTTCTGGCATAAACTCTTTCCTCAAGCCATCCTTCCCAGCGGTATGCCTGACAAGACAGCATATTCAGGCAGGGTCAGCTACTGACTGACAGCAGCTGAAATGTTAACGGAAGTGGGATGAAAAACAGCACTCAGATGGGGTCTGGATGAGGAGGGGGAGAAGTGGGATTAGACCAGGGTGTGAGCTTTCAGCGCCCTCTTCCACTCTCTTTTCTCCAGCTGGAGCGGCAGATGACTGTTTCCTCTCACTCAGCACCTTCTTGGTTGGGACAGAGTGTTGTGTCTGTCTGTTTAGTTGGAGAGTGATCTGCTGAATCTGCTACAAGAATTTCCTGGTCTGAGACCCCACTGGGGGTTGGGCTGGGGGTGGGAGTAGGGAGGTCACTAGTCTTGCTGAAGGTGGGGCCCACACAGGGTCTCCTTGAAGATTGCAAGCAGGAGAATTTCTCCTGCATTAGTCCTTCCTGTAGCTCAGCTGTCTGGCAGGCCCAACCCATCTCCCAAGGCGTACAACCCATGGCCGGGGGCACTGGGCAAAATTATGACCTGATATTGACTCCTCTACCCCTTTGTGGTTCTCCCTTTTTAAAAAATGTACATTTCCCTTCTTCACCTGCCTCCCTGTTACCAGGGTACAAAGCATCTTCATTTTGTCCAGGCCTGCCCCATTCTGATAGTCAGCCTTTGTGTCTGCATTGTAAGATGCTTAGCAGTTTAGTTTTTTTTTTGGTAACAGCTTTATTGAGATATAATTCACATGCTATACAATTCACCTCTTTAAAGTATACAGTTTAGTTGGTTTTAGTGTATTCATGAGATATTGCAACCATCACCACTATCTAATTCCAGACTATTTTCATCATCCCCCCAAAGAAGCCCCATACCTACTAGCAGTCACTCCCCATTCTGCCCTTCTCCGAGCTCCTGGCATCCACTACTCTACTTCTGTCTCTGTGGATTTGCCTATTTTGGATATTACATATAAATGGAATCATACAACATGTGATGTTTTGTGACTGGCGTCTTTCACTTCACATAAAGTTTTCAAGCTTCATCCATTATAAATGAATAATATTGCATTGTATGAATATACCATATTTTGTTCATTCATCTGTGGATGAACATTTGGGTTGTTTTCACCTTTTGACTATTGTGAATAATGCTACTATAAACTTTCATGTGTAAGTATCTGTTTGAGCCCTTGCTTTCAGTACCCTTGCATATGTACCTAGGAGTGAAATTGTTGGTTCATATGGTAACTCTGTTTAACTTTTTGAGGAACTCCTAGACTGTTTTCCAAAGCAACTGTACCAGTTTACATTTTTACGTTCTCAGCAGCAGTGTATAATGGTTCTAATTTCTCCAGATCCTTGCCAACAGTTGCTATTATTTTCTTTTTTATTATAGATATCCTAGGGGGTGTGAAGTGGTATTTCAATGTGTTTTCTTTGTTTCCCCTCCCAGGGCCTTTCTCTTTATTGGGGGACTGTTCCAGTCTTCTGTACCTGTTGCTCTGAATGTGTTAAACCTCTGGGAAAGATGAGGCCGTTCTCTAACTAATGCTTGAACCTGGGGCTATGTCAGGCATTCTGGCAGAGCAGAGAGAAAGAGAGTTTAGGGACATGGCAAACTTGCCACCTTTGGAAGCTCCACCGTAGCAGGAGCAGTCTGCTCCATTGATTGGTTTCCCTTCCCACAAAGTGCAGAAGTTGTTAGGCAAGGCTTCCTTGAAGAGGTGAGACTAGAGCTGGGCCATGAAGGATGGTGAAGAAGGTAAGAAGGTGGGTGAAGGGAGAAATGGAGAGGCATCCTTAGCTGAAATTATGAAATCCTTTCTGAAAAGCGGCTCAGATACTGACCTCACCAAAGATGAAACTCAGAACAGTCAACAATCACATTTGTTTAGAAATTCTAGAAAACATGCAGCAGGAGAGGAGACTGGAAGTGATGGCTAAAATACAGTGGGAGAGTTAGCTGAGGAGTTCAGTATTTTTTCTCTCTTCCTTGACTTTTAGAACCCCTCATAATCACAAATATATTCATTTGTTACCCTTCTCACCAGTAAATCCACCTGTGTGGAGCCCTCAGGAAATCTAAAGCAGAGTCTGTAGGTTTGGTAAATGGTCTGACCAGAACTCGCCTGCTTGGTTGAAGAAACCACACCTGGTGGGCTCCCCACTGAGATGAGGGGAATGGGGCACATGGTGTCAGCTGAGAGCTGGGGCATTAAAGGATTCTCAGTGAATGTGATTGCTCAGAAGTGACTCTCTAGTTACCACTCAGAATCTGGCAAGTTTTGAGAAGTTCTATGGGGCAGTGAAAGACTGTTCACTGCATAGGGGTAAAACAAACCTTGTCAGTGTGTTGCAGGTGTTGAGAATTTCTAACAGTTATAGCGCATGATACTGATTGAAAACTAAGTGTCACTGCTATGGAGTTCAGCATGAGCCTTATACAGAGTCAGGGTCTGCCAGTGTGGTAAGAGGATGGTGACTATAAGGACTAGGCAGCCCCACATCTCTTTCCTTGCCAGCCTGTTTTCTGCCTTCCAGAAACCCTGTCACTTATAGCTACTTGTAATCTAGCCATAATAGCATTTGTTGAGCACTGATAGGTACCCAGTACTATGCTGAGAACAATGTATATCTTATCTCATTAGATCCTCACAATGACGTATGAGGTGTGTACTATTATCATCCCCATTTTATAGATGAGGAAATTGAGGCTCAGAGATGTTAAGTGATTTACTCAGCTAATAAGCAAAAACTGATTAGTAGTAGAGCTTTCATTTGAACCCAAATGGAACATTCTGAAGTAAGGCCTTTCCTCCCACTACAACAGGTCTTGGCAGCTGCATTTTCAGCAAGCTTCCTCACATGAGTCCTAAGTTCTGGAAAGTTCTATAGTTCTTGCCCTGGGCTTTACAGCCTCATTATGGATAAAGCATCAAAGGCCCATGTTACAGTGTAACTATTTAGAAAAGGACCCTGTTTTAAAGGGAACTATGCAGCCTATCAGCCAAGTGCAAATCAATCAATCAATCAATCATGGTTTCCCATTGGCACCTTGGTATGGATTAGTTAATGGGATTAGTGCTGAGGTCCCCTAGCTGGACCTCAATGTGATGGGCTACAGGAGAGTTACGTTTTTATGGAGGAAGAGAGTTGGGGGTAGATCTGGAAATCATAGGACTCTGCAAGAAAAGCAGACCTAGTTAAGTCATCACATCAAGAAAGGGCAAAAAGAGTGATAGTGGTTGGAGCACTGAAAGGAAGAAATCCAAATAGTAGGCATCACCATTTCACCTGATGGACCCATTGGAAGCAGTACCTCTTATCTCAGTGAGTATCCCAAAGAAGAACTCATCTGAACCCACATGGCCTCAGAGCCTGAGCACTGTTACCTTTTGGAAGGGGACTACAGACACATGCTGTTTGGGATGCATTCATTCTGCAAGATGTGTTACGTCCTTGCTGTATGCTCTGGCTTAGCCCGACCAAGATGTAGGACCAGCTGTCCCTCCCTCCACAACAGCAGCTCTGTCGGAGGGCCACAGGCGGTTTCCCACTAACACCCTCATTTGTGTGCTTTCTTTCCATTTGAGTCAAGGCCTAAGAGCCAGCCCAAATTTATACAATTTCTTTAAAACTGTTTAAGAAAGGAAGTAACAGTCCCTGCTTTCCCCCAGATGGAAGTACTGATTAATGTCAGTAGGATAGAACCCCCTCACCGGAATAAGACAGAAACAGAGTCGTAACTAGGGTCAGTCCCCCTAGTAGGAATAGAGCTGGGATTCTGATGACCAGCTTTGTAGGCCTGATTTTCTACGGTTGGAAGGGACGCCGAATGTTCGCCTAGTCTAGTCTGTCGCCTTCAAGTAGAATTTTTTTCAAACATAGTCTAAATTTAATTTTGAATGTGAAAACATTCATATCATTTAAGAACATGAATGCATATGTGTATGTACATGTTTATATGATTACATATCTGTGTATATATATATAAAGGTTTGCAGTGTAATGTCTTATTCACCCGTCCCACATCCACCCAATTCTTATCTTCCCCCCACAACATGTAGTTCCCCCTGTGATTTTTATTACATTCTGGGTATCTTTCCAGATTTTCTTTTTGAAAATATAAGCAAATATTAATATATACTCTTATAAAAATGCATTCTCTTGTACATAATAGGTAGTGTGCTATGCACAGCATTTTACATCTTGTTATTTTCTTCATTTATAATACAGTTGTCCCTCAGTATCCACTGGGAATTGGTTCCAGGAGTTGGCCCCCCCCCCCCGCCCAGATACCAAAATCTATGGATACTCAAATCCCTGATATAAAATGGTGTCATATTTGCATATAACCTATGCACATCCTCTTATATACTTTAAATCATTTCTAGATTACTTATAATACCTAATACAGTGTAAATGCTACACAAATAGTTGTCATACTGTATATAGTGTATTGTTTAGAGAATAATGACTAGAGAAAGAAGTCTGTACATGTTCAGTACAGATGCAGTTTTTTTCCTCATTATTTTTGATCTGCAGTTGTTTGAATCCAAGAATGCAGAATCCATAGATGCAGAGGGATGACTGTATGTCTTTCTGTAGTAGTGCATAGAGAGCTTACTCATTCTTTTATATAACTGCATGGTATTTCATTGTATTAATGAACCATCTCATGTTTAAGCAGCTGTCTATTAATGGACGTGAAAGTTGTTCCCAATCTTTTGCCATTGCAAACAATAATGCAATGAATAACTTTTATATGTTTCACACATGTGCAACTATATCTGTAGAATGAATTCTTAAAATTAGGATTCCTAGGTCAAGTGTATATGTATGTTTAAATTAATAGCTATTGCTAAATTACTCTCTATGGTGCTTTTATCAATTCTTCACAGCCTTGTCAAGAGACTGTATTACTCAAACTTTTGGATTTTTGCAAAGCTGATAAGAAAAAATGGTGTCTTGGTACAGTTTTAATTTGCATTTTTCTTATGAATGAAGTTGAGCATATTTTCTAATGTCTAAGGGCCAGTTATTATTCCATTTTTGTCAGTTCTCTATTTTTTACTGATGGGGTATTAGTCTTTTTCTTATCAATTTCTAGGATTTCTTTATATATTAGGGACAAGTAAGATTTTAATCCAAAAATAGCAAGTCTCTGAAGAGGTTCTATGCCAGTGTACTACAGTGTCTTTTAGCAGCAAACCCTTTCTTCAAATAAAATCGTAAAGAAATAATAAAAACACATACACCAATAAAATTGGAGCTATTCTGTTGAAGTGGAAATGGGGAAGGGATTTTCCTTCCTCACATCCCTCAGACGTCTCTGAAGAATCCTAAAGCATTAGAAAACATGGTTTGAAAATGACTGCACTACATGGCTGGCTGGCCAGCCTGTGATTTGTTTCTAATAACCCTTTAATCTAGGAATACTTTATAGTGTCTAACCTGCATCCTTATTGATGCAGTTGATACTCCATCCCACTTGACATTGTTTGGCAACTTGTGATAATATGACCTCTCTTCCATTATGAACCTTTACTTGTTATTTAAATGCATTATCATTAACATTGTTTTGTGCCTGTCCCACCAATGACAGCAGGATCCTCCCTGGGTTTTTTGTTGTTGTTGTTTTGTTGGTGGCTGGCCAGTATGGGATCTGAACCCTTGATCTTGGTGACATAACACTACACTATAACCAACTGAGGTAACCATCCAGCCTGAGGATCCTCCTTGAAGTCAGGGAAATGTCTTATTTACCTTTGTAGCTTTAACCCAGCATAGTGCCAGGTGTTATCAAGGTATAGCCAAGGACCTATTGGTTGAGTATAGTCAAAGACCTCCATAAGTGCTTGTTGAATGAAGAACAAGAAGGAAACAGTGTCAACTCATATTCCCACAGTACCTACCATACACATAAGTACAAAGCAAATGCCTTTTAATTAATTGTCCAGTCATCCATGGAAACTAGAATATCCCTTCATGTTCTTCAAGTTCATAGCTTTTTTTCCTGTGCTTTCTTTCTAGACCAACAACATCTATTATTTATTGTGATTATTGTTATGTACTGGATACCTTTAGGCTTTTTAAAATAAATTATTTCTAAACATTACAGCCATGTTAGGTAGATGGCATATTCATTTTGAAAATGAAGAAACCAAGGTACAAAGAGATTAAGTTGCCTTCCCAAAATCACAGAGCAAAAACATCCCAAAGCTAGTGTCTTAGTCCATTTGGCCTGCTATAACAAAATAGCATAAACTGAGTGGCTTATAAACAACAAAAATGTATTCCTCATGGTTCTGGATGCTGAGAAGTCCAAGATCAAGGTGCCGACAGATTTGGTGTCTGGTGAGGGCCCACTTTCTGGTTCGTAGATGATGCCTTCTTGCTGCATCTTCAGATGGTGGAAGAAGCAAACAAGATCCCTTGGGCCTATTTTATAAAGGTACTAATCCCATTTATGAGGGCTCCACCATCATGGCTCCACCTCCCAAAGGCCCCGCCTCCTAATACCATCACCTTGGGGGTTAAGGATTTCAACTTATGAATTTTGGAGGGACACAAATATTCATATCATAGCAGCTGCAACCCCAGAGACCAATGTTTGGAGACCCCAGAGACCAGGCTCAATTCTTTTTTTTTTTTTTTTTTTCATCATTGCAAGACACAGAGCTAAAAAAAACACCATGTACAAACAGCACCCTGTTCCAGACATTCCTTTCCTAGCCCTTTTGCTAGTCTCTTCTCCCTTGTATTTCTGATACCTGAAGTAGAGCCCATTGAACTATACAGTTCTGTTTTGTTGCATGTGTGTGTCTCTGTCTCACAGGTAATTAAAGGAAACACATCCTCTTCTTTCAAGCCTTTACCTTCTTCTCCATATCCCCCCTCCACATCCACCTCCAAGATGGCCTGCAGATGTGCTTGGGCTATGCCGGTGGAATGACAGAGAACCAGAGAAACATTAGAATCAGGCTCAACCGTCTGAAGTAGGAACCAGAGTAACGATAGCAATGACAAAAGAAGGGATAGCTTAGCATTGAGGAGATAAGCAACCAATCTTTGGAAGCTCTGGGGTGGTCTTCATTTATCTCTTAACACTGGGAGTTGATTTGTCTCCTGACATACAAGCTGCCTTTCTGAGTATCCAAGAACTGCCCCACTAAGAAAATGGAAATTCAGTGGTGGGGAGTGTGGGAAAGAGAGCAACCAGCATGAGGACGTTGGGTTTCAGAGAGAGAAAAGAAGGGTAGTGCCAAGCGGGAGAGAATAGTGTACCAAAGGACGTAGAGTAGGACCACAGACTTCTTGGTAAAATATGTAGCCTCTCATAGAAGTCCTGAGATTGTAAAATCTAATTGCAAAAGGACAACCATTTAAACCGAAGGAGTGGATCTCTAATGGTGGCATTTTAGGCATCAATGAGAGGAAATGTGGTACGAGATATTTAGGATAAGGGGATGTTTTCTGAGCACCCCAGAAATCATAATTCTACTTAAATATAAGACCATCCTTCAGAAGGGGAGAATAAGTCACTAAACCACTTCTTTTCCAACACATCTGTAGTCATATGGCTTAGCGCTTGTCTGCTTATCCCACAATGTCCTTCCTCCACCCCTCCTCATAGTGCTCTGTGGGAATTTAGCTGGAAACAGGGGAGTTGGGAGAGCCTAGAAGCCATGCACCCTGATTATTTCTGTTGTGGCATTCTCCTGAGGGGCCCTGGGGCCAACATTGCTTCAGACTGATTTTCTGCCAGTTTGGGGCCAGGAACACTGAATGTGTTCCAAGGATGGTTGGTTAGAAGCCCAGCTACCTTGGTAAACCTGGAATGGATAGGGTAGAGTATGAGATGGCTTTCCTTGCTTCTGTGGTTGGGAAGCATGCTGTGATTGGCCCTCTAAAGATTCATGGGAAGATTTGAGGCCCATATCCCATTCTTGGATAGAAAAATTGAGGCCCAAAGAGGTAAAGTGGCTTGTGAAAGGTTATGTATGGGGAGCTGGTACCTGAGCTTGGATTCTGACTCAGTGATCCTGACCCAAAGTTTTAACACCCACTGTGTGAAGACAGCACAAACTTGAAGGCAGGAAAACTGTACTTCCAAGTTGACTCTCCTGTTTAAATAGCTGTGTGACATGGGTCAAATCTGGTATCAGTAGTCTCATTTCCATAATTCTCCCCCCCACACACATGCACATACACCATTAAGGATGTTAGAAGAATGAAATGAAAATAAATGAGAAGATGCTAAAATAATTTTATTGCATGTAACTAGTCTTAAGCATGACCATAATTGGTTTCTTTTTCTTTGATTTTGTTTTGTCTTCCTCCCTTTTGCTTTCTCCCCATCTCCTGTTGAGTAGTTTAATAGACTCCAATGCCAGGCTACTCAGAAGACTATTGCAAGAATACTCTCAAGGTCATGCTTCCACTGGAAAACCTCACCCTGCAATTGCCTTGCCATTGATCCCTTAGTGGAAGGCCCGGTGTAAAAATCAATCCATATTCTTTTGTAGCAAAATAACTCCAAACTTTTTTTTTTTCTGGTTTGGTATTCCAAAGATCTGGCAGCTTCTGTAAGACTCATGGCAAAAATTGTTTTGTAGGTCATTGTAGTTTTCTTTCACCACAAAATGCTGAGATTTGGAATAATTGGAGCCCAGGGGGCAAATGGCCCTGCTCCTGTCCTTTCTCCAATGGGTTTCACTCATGTCTGCCAGCTGCAGCTGTCTGGCTGAATGCACTCATGGGCAGAGGCAGGACTCTTAGCCCAGGCAGAGGGTCAGTTAGTATGAGTTAAACTCTAGGAGCTAAGGCTTCTTTTCAAGGCAAAATTTAGGAACTTTCTTTGTGTCCTGCAAGAGGTCATTAATAAGTAGTTAACACCCAAGGAGTGAGATAGTTCAGAAATTGAGGCTAGATCAACTTATATAGCAAAGTATAGAATTGAGTTGGTTACCTAAATATTTGAAGCCAAAGAAAGTGCGATATCTGTTTTCTGGGTATTTTATGCCACAACATTCTAGAAAGACAACACAGCCTCCATGTTCCATTGGTTTGGGCTAGGCTTTTAAACTAAATGGTCCCTTCCTTGTTACAGGTTTGAAGTGATTGGCACCCTTCTTGATAGTGGCTAGGAGAGAAGATTCTAGAATCAATCAGGTCAATTCATATCCTGGTGCTGCCATGTTGAAGTTGTGTGGCCTTGGGCAAGTCAATTAATTTCTTAAGTCTTAGTTTCCTCATCAGCAAAATGGGCAAAATTATAATGTCTACATCAGAACGTAAGAGCCAATGAGATAATGTATGTAAAAGCACTCACCATTGTGCCCAGCATAAAGTTAGTGGTCTGTAAATGTTAACTGTTGTTACATTATTATTATTATTGTTGTTATTATTATTATTAGGCTTTATTATTTTCACTACATCCTGAGAATAATTTCATTCTGTTTTTTTTAAACAGCTGCATTGAGGTATAGTTAACCCACTATAAATTGGACTCATATTCATTATAGTTTTGACTGATGGAAAGAAAGGATAGTTCAACTCTCTAAGCCTTTCCCTAGTGAAACACGCAACTCCCCTGATTTCTCTTCTTCCTCTATCCTGCGGCTGGTACTTTCCAAGCTCTGTTTGTATTTATTGTTAATTCATGCATCAATGATTAGTTTAGTCTTGAGACTTGTTCACTGTTGTTTGATGTGGGTGTGTGTGTGTGTGCATGTGTACACATACAGCATTTACTTTAAGGAAGTCCAGAGTAAAGACTTCTAGAGACTGTTAACTTAGAGTCGGCTCACTGAGTGCATTGACTTTTTGCTACATGGCAACCCTGTGCTAGACTCTACAGAGAAAAGAAGCATGTAAAGTTCCCAGTCCTCAAAAAGTAATAGATACACATGCATACATAGATTGATAGAAAGAAGTTGAAATTTAGGATTAGGAGGCCAGATTTTGATTCCCTTTTTCATCAGTGACTAGTTTTGTGACTTCAGATATGTCATCCAACCTCAGCGTCTTGTTTCCCTCAAATGAAAAATGAAGGAAAGAATCTACCCTATTTGATTCACAGGGCTGTTAATGAGGCTGGGTCCATTGTAATAATATACATGAAAGCTCTTCAAAATGGTTTGCTAGGTTACTATAATTCATAAATATGAGTTCCAATAATATTCAAGTGCCAAATTGTGTGCTTCAAATATCAGATGCCTTAAGAGGTCCAGATTGTGGGCTGGGAATGCTATTAGGGAGGGCTTCTTGGAGGAAAGGGGACATGAGCTGAGCCTTCAAAATCAGATAGGACTTCAATAGGCGGGGAAGAGTAGAGGGAAGGATTCAAAATAAGCAAAAACTACAGAGGCTGGAACAAGCATATGACGGTTCTTGAAAAAGTTCATGGAATAATAGAATCAAAGGTAATAAAAATTTTTCCATGAACTTTTTCAAGACCCCTTGTACAAGCATATAACTACTGATATAAAACATGGGGAGAGGATATAGTTACTATGGTAGTTCTAATAGATGGTTCCTCTTCTGAAGGAACAAAGGGAAAAGATTAGAGGTAGCATGGACTCCTTCCTTTCATTTAGGACTATTAGCACCATCAAGGCAGTGGCCTTGCCCTTATTCTCTGATCTCTCTCTAATGCTTATTACAGTGCCTGGCACATAGTAGGTGCTCAATAAGTGCTCAACAAATGAATGAATGGATAGATGGTGATGTCAGCTGCTGTTCTTGTCTGGCTGCTTTAATATTATCTAAAATCATTAGCCATTGTGGCAGGGACTGTCTTTTAACTCCCTCTATGTCGTACAGCCCCATCTGCTGTTGGTATTTATGAAATTCTTTGCAATGATGCCAGTACTTGGTGTGGTTTTTCTCCACCCTGTTCCAGAAGACTCCTTACCCCCAACAAACAATAAGGTGACCAGCAAGTCGTGTGAGTACAATGGAACCACTTACCAACATGGAGAGCTATTCATGGCTGAAGGACTCTTTCAGAACCGGCAACCCAATCAATGCACCCAGTGCAGCTGTTCGGTAAGACCCTGCATCTTAATGTCCCTGCTAGTCCCTACCTGAATAAGAAAGCTTCCTCTATACTTGTACTTTCCATTTGAGCCTACACTGTAAGATGTTTGAATAAGAAGTGAGTTGTATTTAAATCATAAGCCTCCCTGCCAATCCAAACCCCCAGATCTCGTCAACCCTGAAAAACTCTGTGGTATTCCAGTCTTAAAGTTGTAGGACTGCTTAAATGGGCAAAGATGAGCTGTCTGTCTTGATCTACATTCCTTGTCATAGTAGTTATACCACCAAAGACTTCAGCCAAAGGACTCACAATCATTTAATGCCTTGGGAATGCTATGGGTGAAAAAGTCACTGTTACCATGTAGGGCCATTCAGTCCAACTCACGAGAAAATGAGGTGTGTGTTGTTTCCCATCTCTGAAGTATTCTACTAACCAGTTAACTCCTGGTACCCTGCAATGAGAAAACTCTCTATAAATACTTGATCATGATGATTCCCATGACATTACTTGTCAAAAGAACTGCTTTTACCTGTTAATAGGCATTTGGGTTGTGTCTAGTTTTACAGTTGTAATACAACTCAGCAATTAAAAATATGAACTAGTAATACATGGAGAAAACATAGATTAATCTCAAAATACTATTGATGAGTAAAAAAAGCAAGACCAAAGAGAGTACATATTATATAATTACATTTCATAAACTTCTTTGAAAGGGCAAACTAATTTATGAAGACAGAAAGCAGGTCAGTGATTGCCTGGGCAGGACAGAGAGGGGAGGGCTGTGAGGTGTGGATTCTGAAGGGTTATTTAAAAACTTTTGAAAGTGATAGATATGTTCAGTACTTTGATTGTAGTAATGGTTGGTTTCACAGGTTTCTACATTATCAAATTGTGTCAAGCTTATTAGAAGTACATTTTAAATTTGAAAAAAAAAGAATGTACACTTCACCAAGTATACCAATTATCTCTACCTAATTGTGAAGTGTAGCGAACATAGTAGATAAAACTAGAAAATGGAGGAAAATGGATGTTTAAACTGAAGCATGAAGGAATGAAATTAGATGTACAAACAACTTTTCTGCCTGTAAGGAGCATGAAACACTGGATTGCCAGGGGAAGTTATAGAATCTCTTCTCTTCAGGATTTTTAATAAACATGCATTATCTCAGTATTTTGGGAGAATTTGGTTGTGGCCTTGCTTTCCTAATGATCTTTTGGGAATCCTTCTAGGCCCAGAAGAATCATATGCTTCTAAGAACTAAGAGCAAGATTTAAGGAATAACATTTGGAAGATAAAATTTTAGGAAATGGAGATTATTGCAGTGACAGATGTAGGTAGCAAGTAAATTTGATCCTCTCTCGCCTTGTGCTGGACTAAGCAGGGGAATTCAGATCATCTCGTACAGGTTTGTATTACCCCAGAGAGCTTGTCTCTTTTGTTTGGAAGGAAGACCCTAGTGAATGTTACAAATGGAGGCTATGACACAATTACTCATTCTCTTAAACCCCCAACATCCAGCTGGGGCTTGACGGGGACCAAGGGGTGCAGAGAACAGTGAAGAAAAGAGCAAGACTATATTTGATGGTCTGGAGACTCATGACAGCCCTCACAGACTATGTTGTACCACCTTAGACCAAGATGCGCAACTAGGATTGCTAACTCTTCTGGGACTTATTCTCTGGCACAGAGAAATAGTAAATAGAAAAGAAAAAGCACAATAAAATGTAGGAAGTACCTAGAACAGACTATGGGAGAGCACTGGGGAAGGTCATGCCATGTTTTGAGCCCCTGCTCTATCCCAGATACTGAGCTAAGCCCTTACACTTATCCCAGATCCTTCTGATCTTAATTATGTTTCTCCTTGGCAGGAGGGGAATGTGTACTGTGGTCTCAAGACTTGCCCCAAATTAACCTGTGCATTCCCAGTCTCTGTTCCGGATTCCTGCTGCCAGGTGTGCAGAGGTAGGTGTCCCATAACCCAAGAACTAATGGTGCTGCCATTATGAGGAGGAGAACTTAGAAATAAGGAAAATACCTGTTCAGTGTCCTAGAGAAAGGGGACTTGCATGTTATCCTTAGTTTTTGCAGGTATTTTGTTCACAAAAGGAAAAAATTAAAGGTACTGATTTTAAGTAAGGGCTATAGCCTAAAAAAAATCTGTGCTCTGGAGTGTGGCAGGGGAAGCTGGATGGAAGTCATCTAATGTGAAAGTGAATGTCTTTATCTCTCCTTCCTTAATCCTGTGTAGCTTGGCCTTGAAGTTATGATATCATAAAACACAGGCCATTTCCATGCACAGCCTTAAAAGGAAGAATTGGCCTTGCAAAGCATGCATATGAACATTTTGAAGACTTTGCAGGGCAAATTTAAGTATATTTTTAAAATTCCACAGTGATATTGTGACAAGCTCAATAAAAGCAAAACGGAAGGCATCGTCTTCTCAAATTATATCCATGATGGAATTGTCATCTTCCCAAACCAGTCTTTTCTTTTTGGGGTTCCATTTTTTTAATAATGGCATCATTTTTTCTTCTAGGTTCCTGGGATCAAACCTAATTACCTTTAATTCCTCCTTTGTTGCCTCTTCTCAAATTACCAAATCTATCAGCAATCTTTTATATCTCTCCCTTTTCCCACTTTCCCACTGGCAGTATCCTGATATTGTCTTCTTTTTTTCCCATCTAATCAACATATTTATTGAGCATCTACTGTATGCTTGGCACTGTGCTAGAAGCTGAGTATATATTGGTAAATATGGTAGACATATAGGGCACTGCTAAACCATGTGGCATCTTTATGTGAATTACAAAAAGGATCCCCTTATTTAAGATACTTTACTGCCATTTTCAGAAAGTCCTTGTGAATGCACCTCCTTAGCTGTGGCACCCTTGTGCAGTATACAACCTACACAACTATATATGGCATACGTAGCAGCAAAAATATGTTCTTTGCTCTTATGTTATGGAACTCACATTCTTCCAGAGAAGACAAATAAACAAATAAGTAAACAAGTGTTTAAATATAAACAATGTAAGTGCTACAAAGAAAATAAATGACTGAGGTAGAAAATAAGAGGTTTATTTAGGGTGAGTGGTTGGGAAGGCCTCTCTGAGGAAATAACATTTAAGCTCAGATCTGAAAGATGAAAAGGAGCCATCCATGCATACAGCCTGGGGAAGAGCATTACAGGCACAGAGAAAAGAAAGTTCAAAGGCCCCAGGCAGGGAAGGGCTTAGAGTACTTAAGGAGGCTAAAGACCAGTGTGGCTGGAATATAGTGATTGTGGTTGAAACTGGCACAAGATGAGGCTGGAGAGGTGGACAGGAGTTAGACCATGCAGGGCTTTGAAGGCCATGGGAAAGAGTTTGGATTTCTGTTTTTAGTGCATTTGGAAGCCATTGGAAAGTTGTGAGCAAGAGCATGACATGATCCAATTGATGTATTAAAGGATCTCACTGGCTGTTGGGTCCAGATTAGATTGGAGGGAGGCATAATGCAAGTGGAGAGAGCAGGAAGAAGGTTAGTGCAGCAACCTCTCTAGTGTGAGAGCACGGGTGCTTAGACTGGGGACATAGTGTAGAGTACTGGTTCAGAGTAGAGCCTCTGGAGCCAGACTGCCTTGGGTCTAATCCTAGCCCTACTTTCTAGCTGGATGACCTTACTCACCCTTTCAAACAATCTTTAAAGTAAGAATAATGTTAGCACCTACCTCCAAGATGGTTGTGAGATTTAAATGGGATAATGCAGGAAAAAGACGTAGCACAGTGTCTTGCGATTAGTAAAGACTCAATAATGAGAAGTGGACAAATAGCAAATAAACCCAGAGCACTGGTTCTCAACGATGGGTGCATATTGAAATTACCTTGGTAGATTTATACCCAGTCAGGGAGGAGGAGGTGATTACAACGTGCAGCCAAGGTTGACAACCACTGAGTGAAAGAAAAAATTATAGAATTTGCTGGTAGAGGAAAGGTAAGTGACTCTTATATATTACGGCTATTTTAATCTTACAAAAAGATAGCCTTAACTTTGCTACACCCCTGTTCAAAAGTCTTTATGCTGGCACATACCATATTTGCTATGTGCCAGTCCTGTTTCTAAGCACTTTATGGATATGAACTCATTTAATCTCATGACAACTATGGTGACTACTATTATTATTCCCGTTGTATGGATGAGGAGACTGAGGCAGAGAGAGGTTAAGAAGCTTGTCCAAGGTCAGGTACCTAGGGAGTTGAGGAGCTAAGATTTGAATCCTTGCTCCAGACTCAAGGCTATTAACCATGACCCTCTTTTAGCAAATGGGATGGCTCCTTGTTGCCACTAGAATATCTCATCCCCCTGACTCTGATAGTAAAGACCTTCCATGGTCTAGCCTCAGTTTACCTTTAAAGGCTGATATTCTTCCATTCATGTACCTCAGGTTCCATTTACGTTGTTCTTACCTTTGTATCTTTGCTCTCTCAGTGTTTCTCAGACTTTAGTGTGCTTCAGAATTATCTAGAGAACTTGTTGAAATTCAGATCCCTGGGCCACACCTGCAAAAATTCTGATTTAGTGGCCTTGGGGTGAGGCCCAGGAATCTGCATTCAAACAGAACCCATCATTTATCCTAATCCAGAGTGGGGTCTATGGACCAGGTCTATGGACACCACTTTGAGAAGTAATTCCTAAAACCGTGTAGATGACTGGGACAGCCTGGATGGTTTTTCATCTCAGTTTAATGCACTTAAATTGAACTTATTAAAAGTCTGAAACCTGAGTAAGCCAAAAGAAAAGTAACCGATTTCAGTCTCTGTTTGGTCAGAGCATGTGGTTCCAACCATATGGCAACCGAGTTTGGAGTGAATGAGTGGTGGCTGTTTTGTAATAAGGAACTGGGGAAAACGGAGGCAAAATGGCTGCCTAAGTAACAACTGCACATATATAGGTTGGAAGGAGGGAATGTTGCCTCTTCTGGAAAATCCTTTCCCGCCATCCCTGCCTATAGAAATCCTGCCAGTCCTTCAAGACCTAGCTCAAATGCAGCCTTCTCAGATTCTAACACAGGTCATCCTCAGGTCACATTTTGATAAATACTAGCTAGAAGATTTTGCTCTCTTCTCTGCCTTCCTACCTCCATCCCTAATTTCTCCACCCCTAAACCCTGCTTATCCTTCAAAGGTCAGCCTAAATGCCACCTCCTCCATGAAGTGTTTTTTAATCCTGCATGTTAGGAGTAAACTTCCCTTCTCTCTAGGACCCCTCAGCACTTAACCTGTGCTTCTCCAGAAGCATTTCTCACCTTGTCACCTTTGGGTTTTTTTATTATTTGTGCCCGTGTCTTATCATCCCTACCATTGTATAAACTTAAGGCAGAAACTCTTTCTGGTTCACCTTTATTTCCCCCACTGTGCAAAGCACAGAGTATGTGGTCTTTGAATGAATGCATACCAGGTTGGAAAGATTACTAGAAAGTTAGTCATGGTTTTAATTAATGCTAATAAAATAGTATGATTGTTGTGCTTTTTTTCCCTTGAATTACTGACTGACTGCGGTAAGTGGTACTGACTATATATCGGTTCATGGTCGATAGGAAATTACTTGGTGTCATTCCTGATCCCCAAGTTGTTTTTCTCCCCTATCCCACTTTAGGACACTGTAGTTAATATTTCATTTTGGAAGGACTGACCTTGTTCTGACTACCAGCATATGCTCCTCTGTTTTAATATGCTATTTGTACCAGCCTTCATAAGTCAATATGGATTCAGTTACAGACTAATTTGATTTATGCTTCAATAAGTCCCTGGATCTTTCCATACCTGTTTCTTACAATGTGTGCATATACTTGTATATTTGTACTGCAGTGCAGCCATAACGTTTCACTCAGAAAAGATAGATGTTTTGTTCCTTGCCTCCTTTCTCATCTTTGCCCCACCTTATTTTGAGTCTTCCTCAAAGAGAAGAAAGTTCATACTAAGCAGAGATGTATATGTGATTGCTAATATAACCAGCTGGTCACTATAATCCAGTTGTAAGGCTGAGATTATTTTGTTTTAGGAAAAGGATATGTGAAATCTAAACAAAACAATTGATATAAGAAAGGAAAGGAAACTGCAAAAAGACATATTATTACATCTGAGAGGCAATATAGTGCAGAGGACGTAGAGTCTGCAGCCAGGAGGTAAACTTGACATTGCAGGGCTACCACTTACTAGTGCTGTTATGTTGGACATGCTACTTAACCACTCAGAACCTTTGTTTTCTCAGCTGTAAAAATGGAGGTTATAATATCTACCACCCATGGAATAGTTGTAAAGATTAACTGAGATGGCATAGAATGCTAGGAGAGAGCCTAACAGAGAGTTATTGCTTAATAAGTGACAATTATTGTCTTTTATGTAATAATTACTACATTTATTACCCTGGAGTTAAATAGAATTGAACCTCCTATATCTCTGATAGTTTTGCTTTTTTATTTATTTAATCTCCGTAAGCAGAACTTTATTTCTAGTTCTTGTGGTAACAGATCCTGGGACTATCTTCTTTACAGTTCTCTTGTCACAATTTAAATTTCGTTTCTTTTATTATGTCCTCAGAAGCAACAGATGAAAGCTAGTTATTACTGATCATGTATTGTCCCTTCATATACTTGACAATTCATTAAGTTCTTTTTTGGCTATCTCTTCTCTAGCCTAAATACACCATTTTTTCCATCTTTCCTTATGAAGATTAAATCCTACACTTTGATAAAAGTTGTTGGTTTTTTCCCGTGCCTCCAGTTTTCTTTACATCTTTCACTTATATGTAATGTGGTGAAACGCCTTTGAAGTTCTAATTTTTGAAACACCTAGGTATTTTTTTCTGTTCAAATGATGTTTTTACAAAGGTGTATCTTGTGTAAGCATATTACTCATACAGCAGGGAACCCAGACACTTCTCCCCTATGCTGGCCACCTAACTGCAGGCCAAATACTGAGGAAGAAATAATAACGTGCAAATGTTCATATAAAGGGCCCCATTGAAACAGCCTCTCTGCACTGTCACCAAACACTAATTTGTGCCTTTCTTCCTGGGTCAGACAGCAATCCTAGACAGAGATCGACTCTTAGACCCAGCCTCAGTTGTTTAGACATGTCTTTGAGGCTAGAATAGTCAGGAGAGTGTTGGCAGAGTATGTGTCATCGCTGGCACTTCAGCAAACTTCATCTGGACTGGAAGTGTAGTGCAAACAGCCACTGGAACCTTAAGGAAAACTTTATCAGAAGAAAAAAATCTCTTCAGAGATTGTGCTACTGCTACATTCTGAGTAGACAGGCCTCACACCCAGACTCACACCCGGCTTCCCTCCACTGTTCATTATTTCTGCTTGTCTCCTGTCTGTCTTGCCAAAGCAAAGGGGAAGGCTATGTACTTGGACTCTAGACAAGAAAGATGTATTTGGGGTAGGCTGTTGACTGTACCGAAAGCCAAGTAAGCATTTGGTAGATGATCTGTATATGTAGCAACTACTATATGCCAAGCAGTGTTTTAAGCACTTACATGTGGAACAGCTCATTTGATCTTCACAACAATAGTAGGAACTATTTTTTATACCATTCTACAGATGAGGAAACTGAGGCAGAGAAGTTAAGTGATTTGGCCAAGGATACATGTACTAAGGGGCAGAGCTAGAATGTGAACCTAGTCGGTCTGGCTCCCGAGTCCCAAGCTATTAACCCCCACACTATCTGTTTGGATCCATTCTTAAGAATGTGACAAGGGCCTCTCCTAATGCAGGGGAGTAAAGGGGGAGAGGGGACATACGTGGCAAATTGGTATAGGCAGATACTTTGGAGAGAGTAACCACACTTCCCATCTTTCCCCATCAAGGCCTCAACCTGCCCATTCCCAAACACAGTGGACCACCTTTGTCCCACCCTTCTCTCTCTCTAGGCTTAAAGAGTCTTGAGTGTAAATATCTACCTTTTTTCATTCAGCAGACATTTGCTAAGCTACCACTAAGTACCCGGCACTGTGCCAGTGCTGGAGATACAATGGTGAACAGAAACAGACATGGAACCTGCCCTCACGGAGTTTTAGTGGAGAAGACAGACATTTACCATATGATGATACAAGTAAACATAAAATTGCAACTGTGCCACATGCCACAAAGGAGAGGTGTTACAAAAGCCAGTAATTGAGGGAGGTGGACCTACTCAGGGAGGTACAGTAAGGCTCCTAGGACTCTCTCTCCAGCCTCAACTCACACCACATTCCTCCTCAGTCTCTGCACTGCAGGGTGAAGGAGGATTGGCTCACAAGGTAGGGAAGTAACTTGTGGCAATCCTATATTCCCAGGATCCCCAGCTTCTGATCCCACCGTGAAACAAACCCCTCCCCAATGCTATAGGAGTCTCCATATTGTTCTTTGTACATTGTACGTACTGCATAATACTCTAGTCTGGGAATTTTCTTCTTAAGGAACTGCTTGATCATGTTCGTCAGTGGCTACTATTTCTTACTGTATTATCCAATCTAAATTCTTCAGCTTGTTTTTAAAGGCCCTCTTTAAAACAGTCTGATACTTCCTTAACCTACTTCCCATCCTCATTTCTCTGACTTGAACACATACACGTTCTCCTCTAGGCTGGCTGATCTCTTTGGACTACAGCATGCCACGTTACTTCCCACCTTCCCTCCTGTTATGTGCTTCTCTTAAACACTTCCTCTTTACAAGCTTGGAACAGCTCCTCTCCTCTCTTCTACCTATTAGGATTCCATTCATCTTTCAAAAGCCTGGCTGAAATGACACCTTTTCTAATAGTCTTTCCTGATCACTGTCATCCTCATTGATTTCCTTCTTCTTTGACCAGCTTGAGGGCTTAGTCTGGTCCATAGAGTTTATCATTTGCAAATATTTTTGATATTGTTCATTGTTTTGTGTGTCTTGGCTTCTCAACTGGGAAGCTCTATAGAAAAGGAGCGTCTTTTCTTCTTCCCCTGTTTCTGCTAGCATAGTGTTAAGCATATATCTTGCTGATAGATTTATTAAAAACAGAGAAAGCCACAGTCACAAAAAGCTATTACAACACTCCAAGTGCAGGCCTGGCTAGGGAGGCAGGAGAAATGACTGAACTCACAACTTGTTCAACCCAAGCCCATTCACCCAACACATAGTCAATGAACTCAAGGAGAGAACTGAAGTCTCTTTTTATGAAATTGAGATATTTGTGCTTAATCCTTCAAGGTAAATGAAATTAGAAGCAACTGTTTTAAAGTAATCTGTCAGTGTTCAAGACAACTGCCATTTTACCTAAGATTCTTGATTTCTCTTTTTGAAAAGCAGCAAAATTTCACCTCAGATGTCATCTTGGCTAAAATCCAGGAATCTTGGGGAAAGTGGTATGTGGGATAGTTCATTTTTTTAAACATCATAAAAATCTACCAAATTTTTCAAAGTTTTCAAAATCAAAGGAAACTGGAGAAAATAACAGCAACTCCAAATATAGATTCTCTCAAAAAGTTATTTTTGCTTTGGCCCACATTTTCTGCAAAACATGATCATCTCCTAGTCCTAATGATAGGAAGGAAACATTAATGAGAAACACTACTTGAAAAAATGAAAGTTTATTTTGCATAACAAATTTTATGCCCATTGATTAACAACTCTCCATTTCCACCACCAAGATGAGTAAGTTCTAGAGAACTGCTGTATAGCATTGTGCCTATAGTTAAGAATACTAGACTGTACACTTAACAAATTTGTTAAGAGAGTAGATCTCTTCTAAAATGTTCTTACCACAATAAAATAAAAATTTAAAGTTTTTTGTGTTAGTATGTTCTCACCTAAACTTCAAAATATATTGAAATACACTGATATTTTTATAGCTATAGAATAGTCTGAACCAGCATTAGTAATCCCTTTTCAAAAGTGAATCATTTGTGTTCATGAATATGGGACCGTCTTAGAGATTTTTCATCCTTGCCTACCTCTCCTTTTCTAAATTCCAACAGGAATCTTTCTCCTTCTATGGAAACATTCCAGGTTGTTTTTGTTCTCTCTTCATCCCTTGTGCTCAGAATTCATCTCTGCGTGCTGGCTGACTGATTCAGGACCCCCACCCCTCTGAGATCATCATGTTCCTTCTTGGCATGTTACTTATGTCTAGAATATTTTTTCCTGGACAGAAAGTCTTTCAGACAGTGGATGGGACAGCACTGACTTTCATATTGAGCTTAACAAATTAATAGCAGTGATTCCTAATTAGCCATCTGGGATATCCTGTCAGGGTCAATAATGCCCCATCCTGTTTGTGGGGTTGGAGGTCTTTTTTTGTGTGCATATGAGTCTGGTTCTACAATAAAAATAAAGAATTCCCAGTGAAGCATTTCAGAGCAATTATTTCTTCATGGGTGGTTAAAGCCACTTTTCCTTCAGCCTTCTTCTTTCTAACTACTTCAAGGGATTCCATAGCTGCCCAGAAACACTATTGGATGTGCCCATTACTCACGCTAAAATAATCTTCATGAGCTTAGACTCCAGCATTTATAGAAATCAATCTGACTTGTTAACTGATAGTGTAAACAGAGGAGAAAGAAACATGAGAAAAAGAAGCAATGTCAGGCAGAGGAATCAATTGAGTATTACCCACATTATAATTGTAAGTACTTACAAAGTCCAGGTCTCCACAGCCCAGGCAAAGTGGACAGTTGATGTAATTATCCAGTTGATTCAAGGAAGAGCTGGGATGACTACATCCACTTTCCACTTGGCTTTAACTGTTAAAACCATATCCATGTTCCCCATTCCCACCAAGTAGTCCAGTTCTCTTGGGGTAGGACAGGAAGCCAAAGTGATGCTCATGGAAAGAAGAAGGACCTTACAACTGACTGCTTTTTATTTCCAGGTTGACCAGGCAGTAAACACAAGTAGATCACTGAGTTTCCCCTTTCTGTCTTGCTTTTTATTTTCAGTATGGATGTGGTAGCACAGGACCCAACTTCATTTGGCGACTTGGATTTTTAACACTCCATTTCACAACTATATAAGTTGCACTGCCTCCCAAAGAAGCAGATATCTGTCCTTTTAAGCTTCATTTGTAGCCAAGATAGAAAAGGATTTTAATTAAGGTGCAAATTCCTTTTCTAAGAAGATGAAAATAAAGAGAGGACTAGCATAATTATGAGAGAATCTAAGTGAGTCTAGAAGTATAAGCTGAAAAAATCTCTGCAGTGATTTTTTTTTTTTTTTTTATCTCCAGGGCCCTGGCTTCTAATGATTTAGAAACAAAATGATTCCCTTTCTATATGCGGACATAAATTTTCTCTTTGTTAGTCTTTATTTAATCCAAACTCTTTCCTATGTTAAATACCTAACACACTTGTGGGAGTCCCTTAAGCTAGCATTTACCCATGTGTAAGCTATTCTTGAGGAGAAGGAGGAAAAAGAAGTGGAGGGAAATGATGGGGAGAAAAGGGAGGGGGAAAAACAGCTGACATTTACATGATACTTCCCCTATGCCAGGCACTGTCCTAAGCATTTTGTGTATACTAATTCATTTAATCTTCACAACCCTACAAGGTGGGCATTATTGTCTCCATTTTGGCAATAAGGAAACTGAGACACAAAGAGGTTAATTTGTTTGCCCAAGGTCACACAGGTAGGAAAGGGCAGAGCCAGGATTTGGACCCAAGTTGTCTTGCTCCAGTCTGTTTTCTTAGCCATTACACTATACCACCTCTTAACTTGGGGAAGTGAAGCAACTTTGGAAACTCTTCTCTGAGGCTACTGGGAGGAACAGACATTGTGATGACTCTGTTCCCAGGGGCCAGATATGGTAACAATCCAGCAGATGCATTGAGAGTACTCTGGGAAGCAAAGACCCCATTTTCTAACCATAAACTTAGATCTGTTTTAGCCACATCACATCTCCATTGAAAGAGCAGAGTGAGGATTGTGGGCACCATCCAGCCAATAGTTTCTTTATCCCCTCTCTTCTGATTCCTTTCTACAAACACATATGCCCTCACAATGCACTTTTTAAAAAATAAGTATTTCTCATTTTTCTGGATAAATGCTTTCATGCTCCTCTTCAGATTTGGCTTGCTACTATTGGCAGGAAATTCCCTCTTGTCTGTGTTTTAGTATTTCCCAAGCAGATATTTTGTTAAAAATGCTAAGAACTTATATTGACAGCCCAAACAATAAAGTGCTTTATTTGATGATAAAGTGTTTTCTAAAAAAAAAAAAAAAAAAAATGTGACTGTCCGCTTTCCAAGACACAGGAAGACTTCTTATAGTACTATATACTATTATTGGAAGCTCAAATGTCTATCAGTGGTAATTCCTATACCAGTGTTCATTAAAGCTTCCATCAAATTTCAGCATGTTCATTCCCTCCCAGAAGAATCTGTAGAATTAGATGTTTGGCAGAGGCCCCCTAAGATCATCTCCTTTGACTCAGTCCTTCATGTCCAGCTTGGGTACTGAGTGTTGGAGATAAAGTGCCCCACCATGGAACCTGGTACATGGTAGATGAATATTTCACGATGGGTTTCTTCCTCCCTACCCTCTTCCACTTAGGCTATAAAGCCCTTTAACTATTTGCCCTGAATCTGCTGTTTTCAACTTGTACCTGTGAAAATACAGAGATCACTTCCCCTAGTTTTGGGGATTCATTTTGTTTCTATTTGCCTTATGATTAGAATGAATATATATATGAACATATATATATATATATGCACATACACACATGCACATACACACACACACACACACACACACACATACACACACACACACAAGGATAATTCCAAAAGCTTGTGGAAAAGTAGAATTGAAAGATAATACGAATTTTTTCATGAATTTTGTGAAGGGGTGTGTGTGTGTGTGTGTGTGTGTGTGTGTGTGTGTGTGTGTGTGTGTGTGTGTGTGTGTGTGTGTGTAATTTACCATTAGTGAGAGGTGCAATTTTAATAATCATGCCTGCCAGAAAAATAGGCAATAAAACTGGGTTGTCCCAGATAAATTGGGCCCTGTGGCCACGCTGTTTATGATGTCTCATGTGATTCAGAAGTGGCCACATACTGGCGTAGTTTTGCTGTCTGAGGCTTATCTTCAGGGTATCTCAGAATCTCATTGTACACTTAGTCCTTTTAAGAGGACAGGCTTTAGTTCCCTGACCTGCTCAAGCCAACTGGAAATTAGTGGAAGCCATGGGAGTTGTAAACAGTCTGAATTTCAGCCTAGCTTTCGACAATTTTTCGAATACTTGTTCTCCATTTCTGCTATTACCAGAAAGCCAAGCCATTCCAGCTCCATAGGGTACCACTCAGAGTATAATTGAGGTTTGAATAAACAACACATGTGGCTTTTAAGGTTAAATGAATATTGTTTGACATACAGTACACTAGAGTTGTTTTTCATTTTGGTTTTAAAAATTGGTTAAAATTACATCTTATTGCTTCTCGGAATTAACTAGAATCCATCTGTCTCCATTAGAATCACTGTTTTTTACCAAAAGCCTTGGCTGAAAGAAAGAGGCTCCATCTCACTCTAGATAATTTGTCCAGTGAATCAAAGAAAAATAAAAGCAAAGCAGCAGGTTTTTTAGGATATTGGTGCCTCCTTTTTTTTTTTTTCAAGATATAATATCTAAGATGGTAAACAGACGTATCTATTTTTAGCTATTCAAAAAGACCCTACCCAGGCCTAGAGAACCACTTATAGCCATACAAAATGTCCACATTTAAGAAGATACTTCCAGTCTAATGACAGTTTAAATTAAGTAGAACACCTAAAATGTTGAAGCCTTTAGCAGCTACATAATACAACATTCAAGCTTAGAGAATTCCATTTTGATGACTTTGAAAGCTCAAAAGCACCAGAAATACTAGCAGTTCATAGTATTTATGTGATATATATTTATATATAATGTATATAGTATATATTACATATATAAATATAGTATATACATATATGAGAGGTCTTCAAAAAGTTCATGGAAGGGTTTGTATTATTTCTCAATTCCATTTTTCCACGAACTTTTTGAAGTACACTTATATGTGTGTGTGTGTGTGTGTGTGTGTGTGTGTGTGTGTGTGCGCACATGTGCAGGAGTAATGGCTCCAGTAGTTTTTAATGAAGTGAAATAGTTCAAATTTAGGTACATAAGCCTGTCTGCAAATGCTCGGGTTTTCCAATGCAGGTCGTGACACCTTCATCTGAACTTGTGTTACAGGGTGTTTCATATTCTTCTCTCATACTTGCTACTGACTTGCCTTATTGCTTTGCCGTCTTTCCTCTATGCTCATTTGTACAAGGGACTATACGCTTCTGTAATGCTTCTAGATTCTGACTGGACTATAAGTATTTAAAGACTCTCTTTAATTATAAGCCTTTTTAAAACTGTAGGGTCTAAATGCAATGAATCGAACTTCTCCGAAGGCCATGCTAAGTAAATGTTTTGTGTCAACACCAATCATTAAATCTACATTTAAAGAGGACATTTCATGAAGAGAGCTATTCTATCATTTTTCTTTCCTAATTTGTTTTCTCTCTTTTGGCTACTTAGTTTGAAACCACATCATATAGCTTTCACATTTTGTTTTGACATTTGCTGGTGAATCTTTTCTGGTTTCTAATCTTTTCTCTGGTCCCACATCTTCCTTTGACTCAGACCCATCACTGCTAGCTAAAATGGGACAAGCAAATGTAAGTTCATCCCTACTCAGTCACTGGCATTGACAGTGCCCTTCCCCAGCTCTCCAGATTTGCCACCCAAGAGTCATTGTGTACTGCTTTCTCCTTTGCCTTCCTTCTCCATTATCAAATCTTCCATTGGGGTATTATTTTCTTTTTAAATGCAGTAGTCTGATTTAACCCTTCTTCTCTATTATTGTGTGGAAGCTCATGGTCTAGCACATATTACCATTGCAGCCTCCTGGATGGCTTCCCAGATTCTACTTGCTCCGTAATTAGTCTATACTCTGTTGCCAGAATAAACTTTGATGAATATCTTTTTTTTTTTTAACCATAAGAAACTCTACGTAAAATTGGTAACAGGATTAAATGTGAATTATTCAGTCTTTTTTTCTTTGAAGTCCATGCAGTAATTATTTACTACCCTTATTTACCTCAACAACCCACCTCAGTCTCTTTCTCCCTCTCTCTCACCACATGCCATTTCCAGCCCCATTTCTCCTGTTTCCACATCTGAAGTTTCTACTCAGGCAAGCCATACCTTGCTTGCTATCTCCAGTATGTGATTTGCTGTTTCCAAAGCTGTGGTCCTTTGCACAAGCCTTTTTCCCTCGGGTTGAGATTCTCTCTGCCCACATCACTGTCTGTGTTCTATAGTATCTACCTTTATTTTTATCCTAAAAAATTTATTTATTTATATTTGATTATACGTATTTATAGGGTACAGAGTTGACTATCAGGATTCGTATGCAGTATGTGATGATCAAATCAATATTATTCGCATGTTCATCATTACAAATCATAATTAGTCTTTGTGTCCCTTACAGCATCTACTTTTAAAAATGTGACTTAACAGTTCTTTTAGGGAGCTTTCCACAATTATATGTGACTTCTCACTTCTCCCACATAATATCTTCTAAGCAGGTATATTTTATTTAAATTTCCAGTTGTTGCTCTATGTGTGCGTTTTGAGGCTGTTTTCTGTATTAATTATCTGTCACCTCCAACCAGGGTATAAACGTCCTAAGGGCAAGGGCCCAGCCTGCTTTCTCTCTTCCTCTTGCCTCTCCACCCAAGAAGTGTTCAGTGCATGCCGACTCTAGGGCATTATTTTTTAGTCATAGGAAAAGGTAAAATCATCTTCACTCTTACAGCGGTCAGTCAGGGTTTCCACATAGGTCTGCATGCAGTCTTTGTCTACCATCTTTACTCAGACATAGAATAACCAGCAAGAGAAGAGTATACTATTGGCCAAGCACTTAATTCTGTATTTTTGACTGCCGTTCAATTCAATATATAGAGAGAGCACCTAATATGTATTCAGCAATATGCTAAGTGCTCCAGCTCAGTTATTCTCAAACTCCTGCATGCATCAGCATCCCTGGAGGGCTGGTCAAAACCCAGATCACTGGTCCCTGCCCCAGACTTTCTGACTTAGTAGGTTTGGGGTGGGGTCTGAAATTTCGCATTTCTAACAACTGTCCAGGTGGTGCTGATACTGCTGTTCCAGGGAACACACTTTGAGAAACAGTGATCTAGGAGATATGAAGGTTGTCTAAGACATGGTCTCTGACTTCAAGAGATTTATAGTATCTCCAGGGAGACAAGGTAGGCCTAGGAAATATTTAAGAGCAGAAAATATTGTACAATGTCTCAATATTCATCCATTCAACAAATATTGAATCAGTACTAGGTACCCAGCACTGTTTCAGGTGCTAGGGTTAAATCTGTGAACATAATAGATAAATATCTGAGCTCTCATGGGGAAATTTTATGGGGGAAAGCAGACAAAAAATAAATGGAATATATAAAATGTAAGACAGTGGTAAATGCTAAGTAGAAAAAGCAAAGGGGAGGATAAAAAATATCAGAGGGGGGTTGAAATTTTAGATGGGGGTGGTCAGTGAAGCCCTCCTAATTCCATCATTTGACAGGTATTTATTGAGTGACTACTGTGTGATGATGGTAATACAGCCATAAATAACACAGATAATAAACCCTGCCCTTATAGAATGGACATACTTATCTGGGAATCAGGAAACCCAGGGTTTTGGTGTTAACTCTCACAAACTCATTAACTGTGAATGGCTACTTCCCTCTCTGAATCTTGGTCTCACCATCTGTTAAATGGAGCAGTTAGATAAAGTTATGCTTGAAGTCCTCTACATTTTTAAGGCTACAGGATGCTAAGCCTTTTATTCAATCAGAAATATGTAAGAGAGTTTAAGGAAGACTTTGTAGAGGAGAAAAGACCTAAATGGTTTTCATAGGTATAAGGGAGTTATGGGGGAGGGGAGATGGGAAAGTGATTTCAGAAGAATAACATGAGCTGAAGCATGAAAGCAAGAATGGGAGTCTTGTTCAATGAAGAGCAAGGAGATCAAAGAGTTGCCATTGTAGAGTAGCTGAGATAGTTGGGTAGGAGGTAAGTGTTCAATAAAGATGAGGCAGGGGCTGATTCTAGAAAGTCTTAGACAGAAACCCACAGAGGGTTATGATCAGTGAAGGATACAATTATACAATCAAAGTGGTGTTTTAGGAAGATTAACGAAGAAGAGTTAAATCTTCAAAATTCATCATTTTTTTTCCATAAGATGATCTTTGAATCACGAAAGGTTAAAGCCATAATTTGTCTGAAGTTACTACTTAATTTTAATATTGCTATCAAGCTAATTTTCAGGTCCTTGTCAAACCCTAAAAGCTAATGATATTATGTAATTTTCCCTAACAGTACTACCACATGCTTGAACTGGTAACATGTTACTATTTAGATTTAGGTTTTTGAAAGCTTGGGAGATGAATTAGAATAGAAAATTCTTAACACTTTTCCTTTTTCATATTCCTTGTCATCTCATGAAATATCTGGTTGAATATTGGGTTTATCTTCAGTCACATATGAGTTTATAACTTACATAGTACTTATTTAGAGGGATGCAAACTTCTCTGAGACCAGGCTTTTCCCATTTGCTCACTTGGTCATAGGTAACACAAGGTAATATTCTTAGAAATTACGCTCTTGTTTTTGATTTTTAATCAGCTCAGGAATGTTTGTATCTGTTGTGTGTTTGTTGCTCTCAAGGCTGAAAGCAGAATCTTCCTCCTAAAAACAGTTACTCTGGAAGACAGCAATGGTAGGGGTCCGCTGCCCAAAGAGTGGGTCATATAGATCTAGAGAGGGTTGTGTCAGGCAAAAATAAAAGAGGGGTTCTTGGATATTTGTTATGTAAACACTCTAATCACAGCAAGTTCTATCTTAACTTTCAGATCAAGTCATAACTTCTCAGAGATATAATGGTGAATTGTGAACAAATCATGACAGATCAAATCCTCAAAACTCATTGTTTAAGGGTAGTTTAAACACAAGTTAAATATGACCAGCAAAATTCTTAACTGTCAATGGAATAAAAGAAGCGAAAGTGACAATGATGGCTATATTAAGGTGGAAAGTGATTATTTTCCCTTTCATTTTCCAAGTTCTGGATAATGTTGCTAGATATTCTATTTAGAAAGTGGCAACTTTTCTTCAGAATTGTTTTGAAAAATGAGGCACACTCGGTGAAATTTTTCAGTGCTATTTTTTGAAGGACAGCCACAAGAGCTAAAACATCTTGAGAGCTTTGGGATTATAGTGCCAAAAATGTTGCTGGGTTACAAGGGTGACAGTTTTCCCTTCTATGTATGTATGATTATTTCTTTATTTCTTTTTAATAAATAGGGGATGGAGAGTTGTCGTGGGAACATTCTGATGGTGATATCTTCCGGCAGCCTGCCAACAGAGAAGCAGTAAGTGTGAATAGCTCAAATAATTCAACACTCCACAGCATCAGGCCAAGCTTTCCTCTCTCCATGGCTACTATCCCAGCAAATCCAAAAAAGGGCCCATTTCTAACACCATTTTACTTCCCCTTTCCCACAAATTTGAAAGACCTCATCACCAACCTGCAGCCATTTAAGTGCACTGTACAATTGGTAACTGGGGCCAGTACATGAACACAAAGAACCCACAATCCCAGCTCTTCATCCAGATCAGAAGTTGGTACCCTTTCAGGGTGACTTGCCAAATCTTTATGTCCTCTATAAGGAAGGTCTCTACCCCTGTCCTCAACAGTGAAGACCTTCTGTGGGATTGTAAGATAGTCTACCCCGTCCTTTCAGTGGGATTTAGTGGGTACTTTGGACATGTCCACATAAACCCTCCCCTAAGTTGGAAGAAAGGAAAGGTAGCAGGTCAGATTCTCCCCATTTCACCCTGAGACGTCTCATTTCTGTTCCTGACACTAATCTTAGAATAAGCCTCACAGGTAGGCATCTCTCTACATATACTAACGGCATTTTTTGTTCTTTTGTATTTTGAATTAATTAACAAAATAGAATCTCTCTCTAAAAAATATGTCTAAGAAGAGTGACACTTCACAGTTCTTAAAATCTGAAAAGAGATGTTTCAGTTCAAAGAATCTATCATATTAAAGGACTTAAAAAACCGTAGAAAAACATACAAAGGTGTTCATTGCCCATAAATAGATGTTTAGCACACATAGAAAGTATACAGGGACATTTACTGCAGCATTGTCTTCATTAGAACAAAATAAATGGAGACAACCTAAATGTCTATCAATAGGTGCTTGGTTAAACATACCCAATCTATGGGACACCACAGTTGTTAAAAAGAATATGGTACAGCTAAAAATAGTAAAGTGGAGAGAGCTCCAAGATATATTACATAACAAAAAAAGGTGCAGGATAAAATGTACACTATCACGTCCTTATGTAAAAGCTGTGTGTGCATGCATGTAAATACATATAAAAAGATCTGGAAGGTCATATACCAACATATTAAGAGTAGTAATGTTAGAGTGGTAGAAGTGGGTAGGAGGAAAGGTGGACTTTGACTTTTTACTTTGTATCTTCTGCATTATTTGATGTTTTTCCATAAGCATGAATTAGTTTTGCGATAAATAAAATGTAAATAATTTTCCAAAACATTAGGAATTAGTTGTTAGCAAACATTGGATATAAGGCAGGAAGGAGCGTAGGAAATGATAGGGCAGGCTGAGGATAGCGAGGGAGTGAGGAAGGTGTTGATAGAAGACACAGCAGAACGACCGAAACAAACATCACAGTGTTGGTTAGGCCGGACTTCCCAGTCATCACATGGGCCACTTCTGACTTGCATGTCCCCAACTTGCCAACACCCAACACAAAGCCTCAGGAATAAGATGGAACAAGTTCTATTTGTTTTATTCTCTAGCAGTATTGTTTTCTGGACACTGCTCTTTCTGAATGAATGTAGAAGGATTGTGGGCGGAGTAGGGAACAGTACTCTGGCCATCTCAAAAAAGCAGCATCCCATAAGAGAGGGTGGGCTTCCCACTTTGCCAGTTAATATAGATCCTGAAGAAAGATTTTCTCCAACTCTACCTGCTTTACAGTAAGTGAGATTCCTCCCAGATCCTGACAGGAGATGATGTCAGTTATCAGTCTCAGTTTTCTGTGTTGTGAATTTCCTCTTTTCCTCAGCCCCTATTTTTTGTTTGGTGAGAAGTTGAGAGTGGCTAAGATAGTGGCTGTCAACCACATGTCATTCTAAACCAAACTTAGGGCTCAACCACCTTAAGCTATGTGCCTTACTCCTTAAGAGGCCCCACACCAAGCACTGTGGCCACCTCAGCGGTCTTGCTGGTAATGCTATTAATCGGCCTTTCTTCTTGACTGTGTTACACTGCCCCCCACTCCATCCCTTGTCTTTCAGCTTCATTGTTCTTCCTAAACTGCTAGTGATAGGGCTGGACTTAACCCAGTACTTCCTGTAGCAAAAGAGGTCAAGTACAGAATGCAGGGCCTCAAATATTTATTGATTTTCAAAGGAGTTCAAGACCTACCTTTAGAAACAAACATTTTGGCTTGGTAGATCAAAATGGCCAGATGGTTCCAATTTATTATAAATAAACATTTTCCTTTGTCCTAATAGGGATAGATATTATGGGATATGATTTGAATGATAAATATTATCTATAGTGATAGAAAAATATGTGCTTGACACATGGCAGGCTTGCAGTAAGTATGTGTTGAATGAATGCGTGCGGAAGGTGTAATGAAATGTATGTGGTGGAGGGAGTGATGAGAGGGCTTTTCATTAATTTTAATAAACAGGCATTTGTCTCAAATTAGAGAGAAATTCATCAAATATGTTGTTTGCACATGATCAACATAAAACGAGAAGACAGGAGAATCCTTTCTGAATATCCTTTGCAGGCTTCCTACGTGGGAGAAAAAATGGCAGCCCCAACAACATATTTCCTATCTAGTAGGCTGTTCTTTTCATAGATTGTTCCTATTTACAGGGAACCATCAAAACTTCAGTTCAACAGAAACACAACTGATTGGCTTATTTTACCAAGTGGGTTGAAAACCATTAGCTTACCACGTTTTACGAAGTACACAGGAAGGGAAACCAGAGGTTTAAATATGACTCCTTTGTAAAAATGTGGAACAGGTTTATTTCTGGGTTGTAATTTCACATCAATTGATCCTCATGCCACTGGGGGGAGTGTGGTGTGTGTGGGTGGGGGTGGGGTGGTAAGTGGGAAGGGAGAAGTAGGAAGTAGTCACAGGGTAGAAAGCCAAAACATGAAAGCAAGCATAATATTGTTCTGGACAACAACCGAACTCTGATTTTTGCTCCCAGTAGATTACATTGAAATTTACCATTAAAAAAAAAAAAAAAAAGTGAAAGGGTTTAGGATAGAAACAACATGAAACAGATAAAAATCCATATCTCATTCACATTGTCAGAACAATTTTCAGTTTGGGAAGGAAACTGGCCTAAGTGTCTTTCAGTCACGGATAGTCCTAGGTTAGTAGTGACTAAGATACAATATTTTCATGGCTGTGTGGTTAAGAATGCATTCTGAAGACACTTTTTAAATTAAACTTTTTATTTTGAGATAACTGTCAATTCACTTGCAATTGTAAGAGATAATACAGAGAGATACTGTGTGCCCTTTGCCCGATTTCCCCTAATTGTAACATCTAGCAGATCTATAGTACAATATCACAATCATGAAGGTCCTTTTATTTTTTTTTTTTTTTTTTTTTTTTTCGTGACCGGCACTCAGCCAGTGAGTGTACCGGCCATTCCTATATAGGATCCGAACCCGCGGCCGCTGGGAGCGTCGCCGCGCTCCCAGCGCAGCACCCTCCCGAGTGCGCCACAGGCTCGGCCCATGAAGGTCCTTTTATAAGGCCCTTTCTGGGACTCTGAAGTTTTTCTGTCTCGTCCAGTAAAACCCTTATACCTTAGAACAAGTAAGGAAGAAATTCCTGGGGAGCCTCTACAAGGGTGGGGATTTTCCAACACTAGAAAAGAACTGTTTTAGAGCCACCTCAGAAGCCTGAAATATTTTTCAGTTCTTCCAGTAAGTAAATCAAAAAATACCAAAAAACTGAGCAAAACAAAGCACAGCTGTATGGTCATTTCTAACTTCTAGTTTTGACTTGCCTGCTTAAGCAGCCTATTTGTAATCGGTTTATAAGATGAATTCCAATTTCATTTACAACTCCAAGGCATTAATGCCTATTTCTCCTTTGCTCTAAGTTACAAGGTCAGAATGGCCCCTGCTAATAGGCCTCTTTCATTTGTTTAGGGGAGCGAATCTAAAAGAGCCGTTACCCTTAAATCAAAATCTCACACTGCCCCCATCACCCCTGGCTCTGAAACAGAAGATCCTTTGTGTCAGTGATTCTCAACCTTGGCTTCAAATTAGAGACCAGGGGGAGTATATAAAAACATTCTTATTTATTTATTTATTTATATTGGTTATAAATAAATAAATATTTATTTATAAATAAATATTTATGAGATATTTAATAAATATTTATGAATATTCATGAGATACAGAGCTGATTGTCCCCCCTCGTGCCCTAGATGTGAAGGCCAGATCCATACCGGCAGCATGCCCATTACCACAAATTGTGATTGTACCCCATGTCCCCCACCCAATTATCCCCATCCTCCCTACTCCCCCCCCTTTCTCCCACTCCACTTTGTATCCCTAGGTATGTTCTCTCCCTCTGCAAGTCCAACACACCCTTGTGGTCTTTCTTTCCTTCCTTCTTTCTCTCTTAACTCCCACTTATGAGTGAGTATATGCAGTATTTATGCCTCTGTGCTTTGCTTATTTCACTCAACATAAGTTTCTCCAGGCTCATCAATGTTGTTGCAAATGGGAGAATTTCATTCTTTTTTATGGCAGAGTAGTATTCCATGGTGTATATATCCCACAGTTTCCTTATTCAATCGTCCATCAGTGGACATTTACATTGGTTCCATATCTTGGTTATTGTAAACAGAGTGCAACAAAAGAAAAAGTAAACAAATGGGACTATATCAAACTAAAAAGCTTCTGCAAAGGAAAGAATCAACAGAGTGAAATGATAGCCTACAGATTGGGAAAAAAATTTTTTGCTAACTATGCATCCCGACAAGGGATTAATATCCATAATATACAAGGAACTCAAGCAATTACACAGTAAAAAAAAAAAACAAATAACCCAATTAAAAAATGGGCAAAGGAACTGAATAGACACTTTTCAAAGGAAGACATACAAATGGCCAACAGTTACATGAAAAAATGCTCAACATCATTAGTCATCAGAGAAATGCAAATTAAAACTACATTGAGATACCACGTCACCCCAGTTTGACTGGCTATGATCAAAAAGATGGGGAATAACAAATGCTGGCGAGGGTGTGGAGGGAAGGGAACACTACTGCACTGTCAGTGGGACTGTAAATTAGCACAACCGCTATGGAAAACAGTATGGAGGCTTCTCAAACCAGTATATAAAAATTTTGATAGCCAGGCCTCACCCAGACCAGTAACATCAGAATCCCTGCTCTCCAGGTGACTCTAGTCTGCAACTAAGATGGAGAACAAGTGGTGTATGCAGTTGTGAACACTGTAGCTGAAAGAACTTCTATATTTGAAAAAACTTCTTTTTAGGGTGGCTTTTAGCCAAATGTTTGTGGACCACTGAGTTTGACCAGACATTCTCTCTCCTGCTTTCTCCTCCTTCTCTTCCTCATCCTCCTTCTGTTCATCTTTCTCTCTCCTTCCCCCCACTCCCACTCTTCTACCATCTCCAAAAACTCAGCCTTCATTGTCATCCTGAATAAATCACTTCTCCTCCCTGGCCTCAGTTTCTCTGTCTGTAAAACAAAAACTTCAACAAGATGAGGTTCTGGGGGGCTGACTGGTCTATGATAGGGCCTCTGATAAAAATCCCTGAGGGTTTGTTTTCGGTTTTTGTCTTGAATCATTTTCCTACCCTTATCATATGTCCAGGATCTGAGTCCCTGGTGCTGAAGAACACCTTTTATTGTGTGTTCACTACCATAAACCAGAGAACTTCTTGTACTTACGGCTTATCCTAGGTCAGCAACCTTTCCTTCTCTAATTCTATCGCTGCCAAACTCCTTCCTTTTAGCATCAGTGGGACACCTACCAGCCACTGTCCTCTCTGTATTTCCTTTGGCAAACCTTTGCCAAACTCCAGAAAGGACAGAACAATCTGTAATGGCCTTCGTGGAATGTGAGTGATTATGGCATAAAAAGACATATGAGCCATTGTAGGAAATGAGAAATATTTGCACCAAGAATCCCATCCATGTGCATGATAACAAATTGATGCAAATTCTTATTTGTGTGAATTTTTATAGCAAGGTACCAGCATGGGCTCTTCTTAGATATAGAGAATAATGTTCTCTTTCAAAAGGTCCTCTTACTCCAGCTCTTATTTGCTCTTCTCTTCCTCCACCAATGCCCCCCACTCAGCCCTCACCAAGAGAGCAATAACAGTTCACAAAGCTAATTTTGCAACATGTGTCTTTGGCTCATAACTTTAATAAATGTTTTATGGGATGATGGGGTCAGGGGACCCCATAACTATCTTCCCAAGGTTCCCTGCTATTTCTACCACTGAATATAAGGATCTTCCTTTTTAATTGCCTGCAAATGATTTTTTAATGGGTTCTCCCTCCTTCACCCCTAACAATTGCCCCTAAAACACAATTAATGTTATTTGGCTTTAACCCTTAAGGTTCCATTCTTCATTCATTCCATTCTCCTCTACCCCCAGCCTACCTCAGTTGCTAGGAGAGAGGTGGGTAGCAGAATAGTGAGCTCATCATGTGCCTTGAACCCTTGCTAAAAGAGCAATGGTTGGATTGTTTGTACTGAAAGACTCTAAGCTTTCCTTAGGGACCATAGTTTAATTCTTTCAACAAGTATTTGATGAGCACCTTCTAGATGCTAGACATTGTTCTAGACACCAGAATGCAGCAGTGAACAAAACAATGCCCTTGCCCTTGTGGAATTTACATTCTAATACCATTGTGTACTGTCATTTCTTCTATCTATAAAATGTCTAGGGTGTCTGTGCCCTGCTGTATGATCTTGTACCATTGCCTGCATTTAGAGTCTCAGTACATCTTACTGAGACTGTACTTGACTCTCGTCTTTTCCTTCTATCCACATTATCACCCTACACATTATCAAATTTCAACGCTTTGAAACACAGTTCTGATTAAGTTATTTCCCTTCTTTAAAAAAAAAAGCCCTCAAAGGCTTCCACACCGCTACCTCTGTTGCTTACCAAATAAAGTCCTCACCCCTTAGCCTGTCATTTAAAGTCCTTCATGATCTGGCTCCAACCCACTTTTGGAATGTTATCCTTCAGCTGTTCCCTTTTATGGACTGTATGTTCTCTGCTACACCTTCTCAACTTGGAAGCCTCTGCCTAGAATATTCCCCACAAACTCTGCCTGTAAAAAGTCTACCCACCCTTCATGGCTCAGGTCACAAACCCTCCCCAACTAGAAGCTCCCTTTCTCCTCCTAATTTGCACAGCACTTTATACTCCTGCTGTGGCCTCTGTCACACTCTGCCTTGTGTTGCAGACTACTGTCAACTCTCAAACCCAAGTGTGAGTCTTAGGAGCAAGAAGAATGCTTTAGCCTTTTTGGTTGTTTTCTTCCTCAGGAGCTTGTCTATGAATCTAGTCTGATCTACAACAAAAGAGAAAAACCTCAGCATGTTGCCAGTGCTGCTTTTACATTATATTCCTATTTCTATTGTTGTAGGTGGCCAGGCAGTCAAGATCAAAGCTCATCACTAACAATCAAAACAACCAAATGGCATTGAATGTATAACTCAGTGTCTGCCATCTCTTTGGTGGCTTTCTTGAACTAAATTTGTTCTTGTTATTTTACAGAGACATTCTTACCACCGCTCTCACTATGATCCTCCACCAAGCCGACAGGCTGGAGGTCTGCCCCGTTTTCCTGGGGCCAGAAGTCACCGGGGAGCTCTTATGGATTCCCAGCAAGCATCAGGGACAATTGTGCAGATTGTCATCAATAATAAACACAAACATGGACAAGGTAAGGGACATCTTCCTTTTGCACTACTTCCACATCAGGGCTTCAGCAGCCCTGGCCTTTGGAAGGCTGGAGATGGGAAAGGACTCTTTCTCCCACAAATATCACATATTCACATATGGGTCACTTACCATCTAGTCTACAAAGTGGATATGGACAAGTGACTCCAGGAGACCCTTAAGACTTCCCTAAATGTAGCCAAAAGGGCATAGTCAAGCCCCCTGTGTGCTTATGTAGCAGCCCCCAGCATTTTCTCAGTTGCCCCTGGGGGTTGGAGGTCATTTGGTAAAATTCCTTGGGTCTTTAACAGAATGACAGGTTGTTCGTTTCCCAGTAGGGCACCCAACATTCAAAGGTGCTCAGTGCCAAACACTTCTGAAGCTGTCATCCAACACCTTAGAAACAGCAATTCTCACACCTCAGCATACCTCGCATTCTCCTGGGCCTCTCGTTAAAGATGTTTATTCCCGACCCCATGCTCACAGATTCTGGTTCAATGTATAGCATATGAGGAGACTGTCCTTAGGAAATGAGTTCTCCAGTGAGAAGTCCAGAAACCAACTGGCTAAGCATCAGGAGGACTGATCAGGTTCACACTAACATGCAGCCCACTAAGCCGACCAACTGGCTACAGCAAGCACCCACACACATCCATGGGTCCCATTTTTTCCTGCACAGCATTCTCTGGCCTCCAACTCCCACCCTCAGTAGCAGGGGTGGGGGGAGGAGAAATTCAATCAAACAATTGACTGCTTCTTACTTTTTTAGGCATCCTGTCAACCAGCTCTTCGGAGCAAGAACTCAGCTGGTTCCTTTTTATGAAACCACAAACATGTTTTGTTTCCTTTACAGGAAAAACAAATCAAAGGCAGTTCTCTGAATGGGTTAAAAGTAATAAATTATTAAACCAAATGATTGAATAACATGGGTGAAAAACAATCCGTTACAAAGAACTCCTACTATAAATCTCAACAAAGCTAGTCAAGCCAAAGCTAGTTGATCACATCTGTTACTAGTTAGATGTAAATTTCAGATTACAGATAAAAAAATTTAATTGCTTTTGAAACTTACAGGCTTAAAAGAACATTCAGAATAAAACTTTTAATAAAAATGGTAGTATATTAGAAGAATTGGAAATATTTACTATTGATCTATGTTGATTTGAAATTTATTATTTTTAAGTTCCAGGGCATTGTGATACAAGTTTACAAAATGAGGAGGAGGAGTTAGGTAAAGACACAGTTTGATTTTCAATCCCAAATTGCCTCCAATAGATTCCATTTACTCTAAAAGTATTTCAAAGCCTTAAAAGAAATGTGGGGAAATGGACTTTGAAAATCCTAAATTCCATAATTTCCACAAGTCTTCTTCATTTTCAGGGCAGAGGCTCATCCCTTGATTTTCTCTATGTCCTACAAAAGCCCCAGCTGGTTTACATTTATTCATTTACTCCCATTGATTTGGATGCAGTAGTTCTCTTCTGACCTTTCTATTATAGTTCACTGGAGAATCACTTGTCCCCACTTCCAACTCCCAACTCCCAGCTGGATGATTCAAAACCATCTTGAGAATTCATTGGTGGGTAGAAGACTGTGTTTCCCTCTAGAGAATTGACCTCACACTATTCTAATGCAGAATGTGGGCTCTCACCCAGTTTGAACTGTTCCCTTAGTCCAAATGTCTAGGGGAGAGGGAACCTGGCCATATAACACTGGGAGTCCTGCCTTCCCTGCTCCTAAGCATGGTTCCCCCTTCTCCTTAGCTCTCTTGCTAAAGATATGGTCCTCTGAGATACATGTACTTGGTTCCTTGGTAGAGTCAAAGAGAAGAAGGGATAGGACTCCACCATTTTGAACTTGAATCCAGCCTAAATTTTCTTGAAGCAGGCTATATACCCACTTGACCAAATTTTTTAGGAGGGAGTGTCACTTTCTGGTGAGGAGACAGAAGAGGTGAGGACAGGAGAGAGAACAACACATCTGACCGGTCTTGTGTGGTCCTGTCCACAGCTCTGAACCTCACGGTTTAGGTGTCAAGTCTCTATTCTGTTTCACTGAAGGTTGGGAGCCTCTCCTATTTAGGTTCTTGGAAATCATTACATGGATTGACCCATTAGAGTGCCCAGTACTCTAGCAGCGCTTGCAAAGGACAGGAAAAGGCAGCCAACATCATCAATATTTCTTAATGTGACCCAGTGGACTTGATGAGAAAGAAATAGCCCAATGATTCATCCTTCTGAGGCCGTTGTCTTGCAGCCAAATCAGTCAATTCCTAGAAACGCCCCAAGTGGAGCTATTTCTCTATCCCGCCACCACCACCAGCCCCGCCTGAAGTGATACAACCCACCCTGGAGATGTTGTTGATTGGGATGCCGACAGGTCTCCCCGGGTGTGATGAGGTGATGGGAATAATGAGAAACACACCCAGTCCCAGTCATGGCTTGAAATCTCCACAGTGTCTCAGCACTCTCAGAAAGGGAGAGAATTCATCCTCAGACCTCCCTATTTGCAGCCTTGTGCAGTTCTTATCCTGGAGCCTAGCTCTGTGCCTTACGGTAGAAGCCGGATATGTTTTGGGTTGACTTGCATGGAAGGATGGTCCCTTCATAGACCCCTCGGCCTGTAGCCCAGATGCTTGCTCTTTTAAGGGCCCTCAAAAAACATGGAGCCAGTGACTTCACTTTCCACTCAACAAATGTCAGACTGCCAAAGGATATCTGTGGAACAGTCAGTGACTCACTGTAGCCAAAATCTCTACAGCCACAATGAGGGGGGAGACTGAGGAAACTGCCTGAAAATTAGAAGCATAAAAGGCTACCCTTTCATGAGTTACCCAGGAGCCATGGTCCTTTCCCTCTCAGTCCTGTCTTTGCACCTTCCTTCCCACACTACAGAGCAGGCTGGCACCTTAAGCTCCAAACCCACCTATGATAGTGGATTAGACTCTTATACTATTTGACATTCTGAGTGGATTTGCTTTAGGATCTGGAAGAACCTGCCTCTTTGGGAAGAGCAATCGTTTTTACATCTAGTCTCCCTGGACAGCAAATCTCTCTGGGAAATATTCATTCCTGGAAGCACATTCACTTAGGCCATATAAATCTTCTATGGAACTGCAGATATTAACACTACATTCTACTAGACGTTCCTTAACAAATGCCTGGAACAGATAAACTTTGCTTTCTTGTGTTCATTTATTCTTCCATTTACAAAAGTATTTAAGGACTGCCAACTATGTGTCAGGCAATTTGTGAGCATCCAGAGGCTGCTGCTGAAGTACCTGGATAGCTGCTGATAGTAGAATGTGTCCCAAGCTGATTTTGGTTACAGAGACTGCTCTGTAAACTTATCTCCATGGCCATGACAAGGCCAAAGGATGCTTGATGTGTTAAGGAATTCAAGACTTGGGTTCTGAGCATAAGGACCCATTTTAGCTCCCTAGCCTTTAATTCCCAGTCCTGTGTTCTCTTCCAGTGTGTGTTTCCAATGGAAAGACCTATTCACATGGAGAGTCCTGGCACCCCAACCTCCGAGCATTTGGCATTGTGGAGTGTGTGCTATGCACGTGTAATGTCACCAAGCAAGAGTGCAAGAAAATCCACTGCCCCAATCGATACCCCTGCAAGTATCCTCAAAAAATAGATGGAAAGTGCTGCAAGGTGTGTCCAGGTAAAAAGGCAAAAGGTGCGTTGGTTGGAGGCCCTGCCTTTGGTTGACCGAGATTCCCCATATAGTCCTCAACTTTGATCATTAGAAACATAATCAACCTGTCATATAATTGTAATGATAATAGTTCCAATAATAATGAACTTCATTCTCTCCTCTCTTGAGGGACTGATAAGATGGTTGCTTGAAAGAAGTTTATTACTGAGAAATATACTGGGAATTTGCTTGTGTCTACCACACTGCCCATGCAGCCCTAAGTGCTGAACTTATTTTTATTTTAATTTTTTTAGAGAATTTAGGTTATTGTGATTATTAGGAAGAACAGTAGCACCTTTCACTTATATCACTACTTAACTCATTAACGCAAAATCACATCCATTACCCTTTTGAGACAGCATCGAGAGACAGGTCAGTTATAGAAGGAGACCAGGTCTGGTCCAAATCTAAATCATTGTGTGACCTTGGGAATGTGTCATATCCATTCTGGGTCTCATCAGCCTCATCTGTACAATGAAAAGTTTGAAACAATTGAAGTCAAAGCTCCCTTTCAGTACTAAAATCCTATAATTATATTATTAATCATCTTTTAAAGGTAAGAAAACTGAGATGTATAAAGTGAAGTGACTTGCTCAGAGTTACACAACTATTTGATAGTAAAACCAAGGCCTAGAATCCAGGTCACTTCCAGCCCATTTTCCTTTCCAGGCCAGTAGAAAATGTTGACTAATAAAAGGCAAATTAATTATTTAAATAGTCATTTTAAAGCATGAGCTAGATAAAATTACAGTCTGTAGTACTGGGGTTGACAGAGTATGGGATGGGTAATCAAGCATTCTAGCCCTGGCTCTGCCACTGGTTTTGTGTGTGATCTAAAACAAGTCACTTCATTTCTCTGAGCCTCAGTTTCCTTCTCTGCAAAATGAGAAGAATTAGAGTAGATGATTTCTCAGGGCCCTTCTACTTCCAACATTCTAGGAGTCAATGAATTAGTCACTCAGGCACATGAATTTAATATTTCTTATGCCTTCTGAAAAGTATTTTTATCAATAAAGATGATAAACTAAACATTTTTAAGTGGAATCAGAGAGCTAAGTCATTTATCCCTTCAACTTAGGCAATTCTTCATGACTAGCAGGCAAACATGTACTTAGTCAATGTATATTTATTGAGCATTTTCATGTAGACCAGTCTCAAACTTGTCTGCACATTGGAAACCCTCGGAGAGCTTCTAAAAACACCTATGTCCCATCCCAAGAGGGTATGACTTAATTGATTCGATGTGTAGCAATATTAATGTGCAGAAAAGTTTGAGAACCACTGCTGTAGGCCCAGGGTGGTTTATAGTCTTGCTACTCAAAGTGTGGTTCATGGTCCAGCAGCACCTGGTTGATTAAAAATGCTGAGTCTCAGCCCCAGACCTACTGTATCAGAATTTGCATTTTGACAAGATCCTCAGGTGGTTCTAATGCACATTAAAGTTTGAGAAGCACTGGTTTATGGCACACACAAAATCTTAGTGTAATAACCCCATCTTCTAGATAAACAGGGTGCAAGGTGTGGATAGGAACGACAGGAGTTATCTGACATGAAGTAGAGAACCGGGGCATTGAAATTCATGAGGACTTGTATTTATTAGGAGAGAGCACGTTGTCAGGATGATGCGGACATGAGGGCCATCCAGCCACGATGACGTATTATAACTTCCAAGTCTGTGGTCTCACTGGATCCCCAAACCTTTTAATGTGACTTAGTCATAGTTCCACCAACGTAATTTTCTCTTCTATCAAGTGTCTAACACCTATAGTTAAAAATGTAGTACCAGATAATTTCAAGCCAAACTAATAGTTACCTAAACTACCCAAGATAAACCCTCTCACTGTATAATATTCCAATTTGAATCTCAGACCTTCAGACCAAATCCCATTTCATTGTGTGCTTTGGATTTTATTAATGCAGGTGATTCAAATAAAAAATGAAAGAATCAAAAAGTTGTGAGAACAGGCATTGCCTTTTAAGTAATTGCCTTCTCAGGTTGGTAATGTTTATTAAAACCTTTGGCTGAGCATTTTCACTCCTTGGAATCCTAAGAAAGTAATAAGAGACATACACAAAGATAAAAAAAAAAAAGATTTTTGATGCAGTGCTGTTTACAGTAGTGAAAAATTGGGAACAATCCGATAGTCTACCAATATGGAAATGGTTAAATAAATTATGGTATAGCTGTACTGTGGACTATTATACAGTCATTAAAAATCACTGTAGACCAAGGTTTAATGACATGGAAAGATGTTTACAATGTTAAGTACCAAGAGCAAGCTACAAACCAATATGTGTATGATGATACCACTTTTTGTGTTAAAAAAAAAAAAAAAGAAAGTGTTCATACTCATATAGTATAGACCAAACAAACAAACAAACAAACAAAAAGACTGGAAGGGCATATGGCAGAATGTGAACAGTGACCATCTTTGAATGACTGAATTATAGGTAATTCTTATTTTCTTCTTTTTGCTTGTATGCATCTTGTGAGTTTTCAATAGTAGACATGTATTACTTTTGTAATTAGAAAAAATAAGAGTTATTATTTTAAAAATATTTTAAAAACTGCCCTCCAGAATCCCAATTGGCAATACATTGAAGAGTCTGATTGACTAAACCAGTTTTTTTGGAAGAGGTGCTTTTCCTGTTTTCTTACCTTGCTCAGGTATGTGGAGATAGCTTTACTGAGCAATACGGAAGGATAGTTTCTGTCCGATTCTGTGTATCTTTCTCCCAGTGGGCCAGAGATGGTTGTCTGCATGTTGAATCACTCCTGCTAGTCACATTGCCTAAGAGTCACTATCCACATAGCCCAGGGCACCTGCTCAAGGTACTCAGCAACAGCAGAGTATCAAGGGGCATGCACTTATTTATGCATTCATTCTGAAAATATGTAATCAATAATTTTAAATTGTGATGAATACTGTGAAGAAAAACCAAACAGGATCAGGAGATAGTGAATAGAGCAGAAGCACTTTTAGAAGAGTGGTCATGAAAAGCTTCTCTAAAGAGGTGGTGTTTGAGTTGAATTCTGTATGGTGTGAAGGGAGGAGAAATGGGACGATCATGATGTCACTGGCCTCTTAAAAAATGACATGTGACAGAGGAAAAGGAACAAGGGAATGAGGAGGCAAGAAGATCAAAGGCAAAAAGAACAGTAAATTCAGTTATGTTGATAAGGGGAAAGAGATAAATAAAATTCACTGATGATCCAGCCAAAAATTTCCTTGTAACAAATAATTGCAGGCTCCTCCAGTAACAAACTAGGACCAAAATAAAGGATATGAGTTTCACCTCTCTCCCCTATGCTGGGGTAGAGGCTGGCCTTGCCTTGCATATCAGTGGCCACCTACAGAATTGGGTGGGAATTCTACTTCCTGACGGTTCCCCAACCCACCACTCATACCCACTAGACCACCCCAATACCTGGAATTCCCATAAATACACATTTCTTTGGGGTTATAGCATAAAAAGCCCCTGTTAAGACTTAAAAGTTTTCTAGGCTGGGATAATTTCATCAGTCATCAGCACTTCCATAATAAGTGGTTTCTCATTTCTTCGTTCTGGAGGGCTTAGGAAAGGAGCATTCTCATGGGATGTGAGAATGGCCAGAAATGACTTAAAGCACAGCATGCTTCCCCGGAAGGAAATGAAAGAAGATGAACACGGAGTGATTAGGAAGCACCTTGAAGTGGAGAATGTAGAAAGAGGAGGATGTTGCCAAATAGGTAGTTCTAAAGACAAACTTTGCTTTCCTTAGTGTTTTCAAGTGCCAGCCAGGGTTGAGTCACTAATGAGTTTTGTTGCTTGAAGATCCCTTCCGTCTAGTAAGTTAAGCTCTTGGAGGGGAGAGGGAGGAGGTGCAGGATGACTCTTCAGGACACTGGGAGAAATTTTAGCCTATTACAGGTATTTCCACTGCCATCGTGGATTTCATGTCACTTATAGCTAGAGCCAATACTAAGTTGATGAGAAAAGTTTAACTAATGAACTTGGCTCTCATTCTAAAGGTGATAATTCAATACACAGAGGTTCATGTACACTCAGTGACCTCCTCCCTCCCTCCATCCATTGGAAAAGTGCTAGCACACATCCCTGAATTACCTAACGTATCACTAAAAAGACTGGCCCACTGAGTAATTAAATAGCTAAAAAGAAGAACAAAAGGAGAAAGGAAGTATGATTCTAGGATAATCCACAAATTGAGTAATCCAACTTGGAATCGTCAAGAGAAGATTATAGTTTTGTCCTTGCAGTGCCAAATGGTGTTGGGGGTGGGAAAGCTAATCAGGTCAGCAGGAGACATACAATAGCAATTTGATTACAACTTCTAGTCCAATTGTGTCTAAATGGCTAACAGTGAATCTCCCTAATTGGCGTCACAGATCCAAAGCACTCAACACTCTACGGTTTCATCCTGAACAATTCAGATATTCTTACAGATGGCTTCTGCACATATTCAAAGTTTTCAGGATGTCCGTGCCTTCCCTTTGCTGTTCCTGATTTGAGTGCACACTTTAAATACGTGGCTGAAAAGGGTGCTGATTACCAGGCCAGCAAAGAAACTTACCAACCCAGAGAAATTTTTTTGGTAGGGGGCTGAGAAAAGGGGAGGGGGGAGCAATATAGACAATATTACGGGGCTGGTAACTTTATGCCTGGGAGCTGAAATTCAACAGTTTAGTTTACGTGTTAAATGATCCATAGTTGAGGATTTGACCAATTTTTTGTATCTCCCAACCATTCATTTGGCGTAGCATACATATGACTAATCTGACATCTAGGTCTTGGCACTGGTGTTGATCCGGTATTATCGTTTCCTTAACAAACAAATCAAAGAGCATTCAGAAATGTCAAGCCAATTTGGATAGATCCTTTGGGCAAGTATGTGCACATAAATGAGTGTCATGAGTGTTTACTAAGTATACCTAAATGATGTCAGGGAAGTTAACCCAGGCCCTCTGTCAGCCCATCCCCTGGGCCTCTCTTGGCAACACTGGGCTGGACAGAGCATGATTCGGAGTCGATGTGGAAAATCCTGTGTTCTCTTAAGTGCCTAAGAGATTTGTACCTGGCTATGTTTTTCCTCCTTATGAAAGTCCACTTCTCAGTGATGGTGGTAGGGAGATCCAAGTTTAGTTTGTGGGCCAAAGTTCTGCAGAGTTATGAATTCTGTTATCATGTGAACTTCAGTGAAAGGTTATATGCTCCTTTGTGATTTTTGGCTGTTACAGGGGCAGCCTAACCTGAGGTAATAAAATAAGAGTGGAATTTCTGTCTCTAAGAATGTTCTTATTGTTATCTACCTTTGGTAAGTGTGAGATGTTATAAACAATGTGATAGATAAATACAGAGGCTCACTTCTAGTTTTAGAAAACCATGACAAAACTCTATTGGCTTCCTGATTCCAGAAGAACTTCCAGGCCAAAGTTTTGACAGCAAAGGCTATTTTTGTGGAGAAGAAACAATGCCTGTGTATGAGTCTGTGTTCATGGAAGATGGGGAGACTACCAGAAAAATAGCACTGGAGACCGAGAGACCACCTCAGGTAGAGGTCCACGTTTGGACCATTCGAAAGGGTGAGCAAGACAATATTAATTTCTTGTCTTTGTGGAGAGAAGGGCACAGAGAAGGAAGGGAAGACTCACCTTAATTTTGCTTCAACTTGTTCTTCTGTTTGCGACAGGTTTCTCGATGGCTTAGAAACTGACACGTCTAACACAGTTGTTATTATCACCTTTGAAATTTACTAAACATTAAGGATTGACCCTTGGAGTTCTCAAGGTTGTGTTTCTCACACCACTAAAAGCTGGAGGAATGGTTCTCAACCCTGGCTGCACATCAGAATCATCTGGGAGAGTTTTTGTTTTGCTTTCTAATACCAAATGCCCTGGCCCTACCCCCAGAGGTTCTGATTAGTTGGTCTGGGGTAGAGGCTGGGCATCAGTGATTTTTCTTAAAGCTCCACAGTTGATTCTAATGTGCAGCCAGGATTGCAAACTGCCAAACTGTTATCTACTATTCTAACATGAAGCTCAACAAACATGAAAATGTATTCATTCAGTGTGAAGCTATGTCCCTAGAATCACACTGTGTACTCTGAGGTAAGACAAATTTAAAACATCACCCTGCTCTCAAGAAGATTATATTCTCACTAGAGAAATAATCCCAGTCACTATGTCCAATGCCTTTTCTGATTACCCATAGTGACTACCATAGCAAGCCACATTCTGTTAATTGTGATCCTACAGCTATTCAAACCATTCTGTAAGTATAAGACTAGTGCTGATCTAGTCTAGTCAAGTTTTCTAGGAATCCAAGTGTAGAGGTGAGATTTCACTTGGAAAATAATATACATGCTGTTTCTACTGGCTCCACATGAGACTAGAGAGTGCTCAAACTTTAGTGTGCCTCAGCATTACGCAAGGAGCTGGTTTAAAACGTGGCTACCTGGCCCCATCCCAGAGATGTGAATTCAGTAGGCTTTGGATAGGGTCTAAACATTTGCATGTTAACACATAGTCAGATGATTCGAGTGCATGTTGCACTCAGTCCGTACTTTGAGAAATACTGCTCCAATATTTATGGGGCTTTTTTCCTCTCCCCTTTCCCAACAATCTTTCTTTCTCTAAAGAATGCATTCCTCTCCACCCCTTAAAAATATGCTAAAACATACAAATATTTCTGGTCCGTGCTTATTTCTGCTCTATACCTAGGAATGTCAATTTTCCATCTAACTTCCTAGCTTGTCTGTAACTAGTCACCTAGGACTGCACACTGGTCTGTTGGCTTCTCCAGCAGTGATCCCACTATTTATCACCCCAAATCTCTCAACCCACAGAGGTGTGTGGATGATTTTCAACTTCCTATTGTAGCATCTAAACAGCCTCTTATTCACAGTGTTGGGTTATCAACACTTGGTGGGCAGAGAAAAACCAAGCCGTTGTTTACTTTGGCCCCTGTAGACCTCTTGAAGATTATTTAAGTGGGCAAGTGACATGTTGCTCCTTAAATACAAGACAGTTTTCAATTGTTTACCTGTTATCCTGATAAAAGCTATTTAGGCAAGGTTGAGACTGTGAGGGCCACTCTATTCTAACTCTCCCCATTTTTTTTAATAAGGGAAGGCTCAAGAACTGTGAATATTTCCCAAAGGAAAATATGCTTTTCAGTGAGTTCAGGAACAAAGGTGCCTTCTCCATTTACACAAACAACCTGCCTGCAATCCTACTGCTGGCTCTCATTGCTTAGCCAGGAGGACAGCCCTGTGGTTTGGCAGGGAAATATTCGACCCAGATTTGGGGCAAGGGCAGAATTTCTAATACTGACTTTGGCTACAGAAGCTCCAACCGTCACCCATGCTTGATTCCACATGGTTTTCCCTAGGAGGGGGTCCCATGGTTAGCGGTACTATCTCCCTTATCTCCATCCCCTGAAGAAGCCAAGGGAGGCCAGTGAGCCAAGGAAACAAATGGAGTCAATTATAACCTTTGTGCCATCCAAGTTCCTGGTTTAAGCATGTTACACAGGCCAGCTTGATATTCCTAAGCCCCAATAATGAGATGATGTGCTTAGCCTAAGCAGAAAAAGGGGGTTGATGGTTCCAGATAGAGAGTGCCTGACCACCTGCCCCACTTTTCGCTTGGCTCTAGGCATCCTGCAACACTTCCATATTGAGAAGATCTCCAAGAGGATGTTTGAAGAGCTCCATCACTTCAAGCTGGTGACCAGGACAACCCTGAGTAAGTGGTATTTCTCTTTACTCTTCCCTGGAAAACATATCCAGTTTTCAATGTAGCACAGCCACAACTCAAGTCTTTCTGTATTCTCAGTGAACATTAGTAATGCTCAGTGTCACCATTAGAGGGTGTTCTATGTTGCCTCTAGGTGACTTAGCAGCAAATAGGGTGTCTGAATGTGAAGTGAAAAGCTTGGACATGGTGAATACAAATCCAGATGTAGTCTGAGCGTGAGCTACCTCAGGTCAAGGTTTCCTGAATGTCTTTAATAAAATTGCTAGGCCCAGAAGCTCAAGAGGGTTGAAAGCTCACAGGATATCAGGTCTGCTGCATTTGTGGGGACTTCATCTGGAAGGCTTTGTCCTCGGGTGCTGGAGATGAGAGACAGAGAAAATGAATGCATACCAATTCCTGTGTTGTAGCAAAGTTCTTTGACTCTTTGGAACTGCTCCTGGGTGGTCATGTTTCTTTAAAAGCATTCAGGCAGTCAAGCATACTTGCAACTCTCCCACTTTCTACACTAGATGGAGCCTAGGGACTAGATACTGCTAGGCACTGGGTGGGGGGAGGAGCACTTGTAATGGAATAAAAGGCACAAAATTTCTATCCACAGGGAATTCTAATGGGCAAGACAGAACATGATAATACCTTCAGTATGAATTAGTATAGTTCTGAGGAGTTAAATACGTAAGTGTTCAGGGGAATCTGCAAAGAACAATGAGATGAGAACCAGGTGGGTTTAGTCGGGGAAGACTTCGGGGAGGAGGTGTGTTTGGAAAGAGAAGGGTGTGACTGGGCAACAGATCAGGAAATCAGTCCAGGAAGAGGGTGCAGCCTAAGAGAAGACTCAGACAGGAGCAAACAAGAACTGTGGGTGGGGGTGAGGAACGAGTGCAAAGGCCAAATAGGGTGCACTGAAACATGAGAAGAGTTGGAGGTAGGAAGCAGTCAGAGGGCCTGGAAGAAGCCAGTGAAAAGTTCAGATGTAAGGCAACTAGCACTGGTAGTTACTGCAAACTTACAAACAGCGTAGTGCTTTCACAGTGGTGCATTGGAAAGATGTCTCTGGGCTATTGGATGGATTTATTGAGCACCTACTTTGGTGAAGCCAGATTATGAAGACCCCAATTTGCCATGCGAAGAAGTTGAACTTGATCTCCAGGCGGGAAAACCCCAGTGGAAGTTTTTAAGCAAGTGAATGATGCATTCAGATCTGTTTTTTAGAAAGAGGTCCTTGCTGTGTGGAGTGAAAGGTGGACTATTAGTGGAGAAAGCTGGTGATAGTCTGAATTAGGAAGCTATTATACTATATTAAGTCAGTGAGACAGAAGGGGAGAGGTCATTGTATGAGACATTTCTGAGGTTAAATCAACAAGATCGGTATTAAAGAGAGAAATGAGTTTGGAATGATTCCAATATTAACAACTTTATTTATTTATTTATTTTGGTGTCTGGCCAGTAGGGGGATCTGAATCCTTGACCTTGGTGTTATCAGCATCATGCTCTAACCAAGTGAGCAAACGGCCAGACCTATTATCAACTTTATAGATTGGGTGAATAGTATTGCTATTCACCAACAGGAAACTCTGAAGAATAAGTAGGTATTGTGGGGAAAAAAAAGAGTTTCACTTGAAACATGTTTGGATTTAGATGCTTACAAGGCCATCTGATGAGAGTTATCCAATAGGCAGCTGGAAACAGATTTGATGAGGTTAATTGTCTTCTGCAGAACTGACAGAAAATAAACAAGACAGTATGAGAATTCAAATGGAGGAGTTGGGAGTCCATACATGTGAGTAAGGAATAAAGGAGGAAGAGTCTAGGATCTCAGGATCAGTGATGGGACTTTTGAAATTACCAGTTAATTTCAAAGAACATGTTTTAGTTCACGCTGTAAGCAAGGCACTGTGCTAGGCTCTAGAAAATTAAAAGATGATTTAGATGTACTCTGTTCCCATAGTAGTTAGGATTTGGGGTATATAATGGAAGTCGATGGTGTCTGCCTTAGAGTATGCGCAGCTGAGGACAGTGGGTAATGAGACAATCCTATAGGGTCACCTGGGGACAAAGAAGAACTAGCCTGACTCCTTTATATAATGTGCCTAAGAGAGCCTGGCACATGACAGGGCTTCAGTAAAAGCTGTGTTTTTGCCCAACCCCTCTTTTTATTTCTACCTTCCCATTGAGTCAGAGAGAATAGGGAAAAGTCAGGAATCCAAGGGAGAAAGGAGCAGAAATCAATTTCATAGGGAAGGGGGACATTTTCTCATGTGGCTAGGGAAAGAAAAAAGGTTCAAAACAGATATGGGGTTAAGAGGCATTTGCTTACTTTGGACCAGGAGTTGTCCAGATTGCAGCATTATGAGCGCAGGAATGAAAAGAAGACTGAAGAGAGTATCCAGGGTGAGCAGAGACAACAGGGAATGGAAGGGGTACAACCGAGTTTACTAAGAGTGGGAAGGAATCCCATGGGGTATATGAGAATGGAACACTATAAGGAGCCATGGGAGGGGATTTAGAGGTGGTAAGGGGGCATGTAGACATAGGAAAAAGCAAAGGTGAGTGGTTTTTGACAAAGGGTGACAGGAATAGAGAAAAGAGCAGCAAATAAGTAATAATCAAGTAACCCAAACCAATATTTGGGACCCCTAGGAGTAAGCAAAGCTCCAGTAATGCCATGGGTATTTTTTTCCAATGTGCCTTTTTCGACCTGGTGCCAAGTGAGCCACCTAAATAGTTAACAAACAGATAGTGGAGCATTTTACAAATGCTAAATATACTGTAAAAATTCCAAGAATACTTAGATTTTGTTTTTGAGGAGACAGTTACATATTATTCTTGGGATTCTTACTAATGCTCTGTGTTGAAAGCTCCATGGCCCATTTTCTATATCTGTGTTTTGGGGGATATTTTGCTGCAAGTACCTGACATTTGTATTCCACATCTCTTGGTGGGTCCATTGAGTAAGTCAGTAGGATGGGGTATATTGGTTCTATCCCTAATTTGCTCTGCTCTCCTCTCACACTCTCCTGGCCACTTTGTGTTTGCCCCTTAGGCCAGTGGAAGATATTCACCGAAGGAGAAGCTCAGATCAGCCAGATGTGTTCAAGTCGTGTGTGCAGAACAGAGCTTGAAGATTTGGTCAAAGTTTTGTACCTGGAGAGGTCTGAAAAGGGCCACTGTTAGGCAAGACAAAGAGTACTGGATAGGGTAAGGCAAGAAAACTCAAGCTGCAGCTGGACTGCAGTCTTATTTCGCTTAAGTCAACAGTGCCCTAAAACCTCAAAATCGAATGCAGTCAATTATTCATGCCATGCACAGCATAACTTGCTCCTTTATGTGGAGTGGTGTCTCAGCCCCTCAACATCTGCTCCAAAGAGACTAGGAGAGTCTTGAATTATTTGTGGGAGGAGGAGGGAAAGGACACCATGACACTGCTCTAGTTTCTTGGAGAATCACATTTCTTTACAGGTTAAAGAGCAAACAAAACCCCTGGGTTTCTATCTACAAAGTTATTCAAATGAAAGAAAGAGAAGGAAATTGCTTAGTAGGAGTTCTGGAGTACGGAGCAATTATTTGAATGAAATTATACCCTGAATTTTAGAATGTCTTGTGTTCTTTAAAGTATTAACTCCTCATTCTCACACTATGCACGCACAGATATGTGCACACACACCCCCACATGCACATTAAACTACAGCCTTCATCCTAAGGCAAAGCCAGCCTAGACTCTACCCTATTTTCCCTTGCCTGGCTCCCAAAGATCTTGGAGGTTGTTGGCACCCAGGATAATAAACGATTGTGAGTGGAAGGCTCTGCCCGTAGGTCTCTAAGAGTGTCACCAACTATAGTGGCAGGGTGAAGAACAACACTATTTCATGGCCTCATTCACTTTGAAGTGGTTAAATAACATTTCCCTAATGATACCACTTCTCTTTCCTCCCTGAACCTATGGGGGCCTATATAAAGAAGTTAGAATTGGGTAAAATTCTCAGAAACTGAATCCATAGAAGATAAAATAATTGTTGAAGAAAGTGGTTGATAGAGGTCAAAAGGGCCATCTTTTTGTTTTCAGGTCAGTAAAACTCACCAATCAATAGATCAAGACTCATTAATTTTATTGAGGCCATAGTCATCTAGCCAGAAAATTTAGGCTAAATTATTAAATCCTAGAAACTCCTTAAAAGGGCAGTTTTCCTTATTCAATTACAGGAGTTGATTTTTCTTTTGCAAAGTGACTCAGTCCTCATGAGCTTCTGAATGTTGAGTTATTGCTCATTTAGGGAGCTGGGAATTCTGATAAAGATCTTTACCCACACCTTCCAGCATCCTTCCCTTATCCACCAAGCATGGATTTGAATAGGGGATCCTAGTCAAGGCTGCTCCTAAAATGTCTATTTGCAGCCCAATACCAGAGCATAAATTATCCATTTTGTGGTCTGGCTTTAGAAATCATCTTTGTGGGAAAACTATAAATTCTTCACAGCAGGGATCTCAAGCTTTCCTTCTAGATTTGTTCCCTCTGAAGTACATGAATGAACTCTAATGAGTACTTAGAAGTATTAAGGACCCAGAAATCCATATTCCCTTGCTGTCACCATAGGTTAGAGAATATTTTTTTTTCCTTAGAGTATTTGATGTCCATAGGGAACAATGTCGAAGACCTAGTCTTTATGGCAGCCTGGCATAGAGGAGTCAGTTCTCATACAAGAGACACAACGGCCCTGTGGCCAGCACTTCATGGGACAGCCTATCACACACATTCTCCTCAGGAGAAGGAGGTAGGACATCCTGGGCTGAAAGGCCACAGAACACTATTGTGTGTTTGTGGCAGTGGGGGTTGGGGTGGAGGGTTGTTGAGCAGCTGCCACCTCCCTCCCAGAGGTGGCAGTGTTTCCTTAGTGTGGAGACCAGTAACTGGATCCTGAAGCAAAGCAGTGATTGCCCTTCTCGGCGATTCACCCCAAAGCCTTCCCACCCAGGTGTGCTCTGAAAGCTCAGCCTTAGGAGAACACCCAGAGAGCTTCCCTAGATTGACTCCTGCCTCCAGGTGCTGGAACACACCTTTCCAAAGTGCTTTGAGAAGCAGGAGCTGGGAAGCTGTGTTAAGTCACCATAGAAACCTTCCAGTGTTTGACATTGTGTAGGCAGTAGGACATAAGGAAAAGAGGCCAGGCTGCCTATAGTTAGTAGAGAAGAATGGATGTGGCTCTTCTTATGTATTTATTTGTATCATAAACACTTGGAACAACAAAGACCATAAGCAGCACTTAGCAGTCGTATCCATTTTCTAGTTAACTCATGTAAACAAGTAAGAGTAATATAACAGTATTACCCTTTCACTCTTCTCACAAGACATGTACCAAAATATGGTACTTATTTATGTAGTCACTGTATTTCTGGATTTTTAAATTAATAAAAAAGTTAATTTTGAAAAACCATCTCTAGTTATATCGCGTGAGTGATTGACTCTCTGGTCAATACTGACCTTGGACTGGGTAACAGGTGATGAGGGGGCCTGTTGGTTTCACACCCAGCTTCACATCCCTCCCACACTATAGCATAGTGGTTAAAAGTGTGAACTGTGCAGTCAGACTACTTGGATTTTTAAGCCCAGCTCTGTACTTACCAGCTGTGTTTGTCAGTCTCCCCAACTATAAAATAGGATAATAGTGGTACTATTGCATTCAGTTACGACCATGAATGTTCAAAGATGGCACAGCACTGGAATTGGCCATTGAATGCTGACCTCCCTTTAGGCCAGGACACTTAAGAGATTGGGTACAGAAGGCCATTGACTTAGGTTTCAAAGGGGCCTCAATTTTGGTCTGCTGCTCACAATTTTTTTATACAGAAATTCAAAAAGGGAGCAGGGTAAAGTTTTGTCACTCATATTGATCCAAACTAAATTTCCTCAGATCCCCAATATAAGCCAAATTTTTGCTATTATAGAAGCCAAAATGTGAGACTACTTCAAGAGAGTAGTCAAATGTGTCAAGTACTGTTGAGATGTCAAATAATATAATGACAGAAAAGTATGCATTGGTGTTAGCAATACAGAAGAAAAGCAGTATGGAGTGATGGAGCAGAGGTAGAGAGATGTGGAATTGGAGACCGCAGCTAAAAACAACTCTTTGGAGAAGCTCTACTGCAGAGTACGGAGAGATGTGGTGAAGGAGGTAGCTGCAGAAAGAGATGAAGTTTTGAGGGAAAATCATTTTGTCTTAAATGTGGAAGCTGTGTGGCCATATCAGAACACTTGGTGGAGGAATCCTATAGAAAGGAAAAGACTGAAGATAATAGGAAAGGGGGGGTTAACCTGTTGTGTGAGATGCGTAAGAAGCCATGCCCCCATTCTGTGCCCCTGGAACTCAGAACAATTCTTGACCCACAACCCAGGTGGAATTTTGGCCTTTGGTTGCCAACTCCTTACATTGAGTGCACTTAATTCCCCTCATCTCTGTTAGCTTGGCCCCCCTTTACACCCAGCAATGGTGGGCTATAAATCCCAATATTGCTTCACCTCCACTGAGGGAACTGCAAAACTCATACCAGACATCTTGGCTCCATCTTGCACGCTTCCCTTTCTTTGATCAGCCACATCCAAATTTCATCCAGTCCTGTCAGTTTGGTCTCCTAAATGTAGACGATGTTTATAGTCTTTTGCTCTCATCTTCTTTTGCAAGATCTTTTCTTCCCTATAGTCTCCACCCACCTGCCCCCACCATGATTCCCAGGAAGCACCAAAGATCATCTCATATGAGCTCAAGGAGAAGTCCTACCTGCTACCACACGTTACCCACCCTTTTATTCCTTTCTTGCTTTAACCCTTGAAGGGGATCAGGGTATGCCATCCTAAAATATGCCACTTTGGCATAAAGATTATTTTAAGTTAAAGGCAACTGAGAATCAACAGATGCAGAAAGAGTTCTCTGCTCTCCCTTTTTCTGCCTAAAAGCAGGGCGTAAGTTTCTTTTAGAGGAAGGTACCCCCCTCCCTGCCATACCAGGGAGAAAAGAGTGACTCTTATCATTGAAGACAGGGAGTCAACACCGAGATGAGTGCATTAGTTTGTTTTCTGTCACTCATAACAGAACACCTGAAACTGGGTAATTCATGAAGAAATAAAGTTTATTTCTTATAGTTTTGGAAGCTGGTAAGTCTGGGGTCCAAGGGATACATATGGTGAAGGCCTTCTTCTTGGTGAGAGCTTCCTGCAGGGTCCCATGGTGATCAGGGTATCACATGGTGAGAATGGCAAGAGCAAGAGCTCTTTTATGTGCTCTCCTTATAAAGCTACCAGTTCATGTCCATGACAACCATTAAACTATCAACCCATTACTCCATAAATGGGTTAATCCATTCATAAGGGCACAGTCCTCATGATTCAATCATCTCTTAAAGGTCCCACCTTTCAAATACCATAATCGGATTTCCCACCCTCCTAACACTGTTACAATGGGGGTCAAGTTTCTAATACAAGAACTTTCAGGGGACACATTTAACCCACAGCATTGAGTTTGCATAAACAGACCTTGCTAAAATAGCCCTTATCTTCCATAAGTTCCCCATATATTTCCTAGTCACTTCCCCATGATTTATCATCCCTTGAAGCCCAAACCATCTTTGCTTTGTTAAAGGGTATATAAACCTCCAAGACTAATTGCTTCTTTGAGTCTCAGTTCCTTTCTGTGAACAGAACTATTAATCAATCAAAATTGTGTGCTTTTTATCCTGTTAATCTATCTCTTGTTAGTTAAATTTGCACATCCCTAGACACTGAAACTAAGAGGATAGAGGAAAGATTTTTCCTCCCCAACACTCACCACTATAATAGGCACTGCTACAAAAAGTGCCCATCTGACTGCATCCATTACCACACATCCCCTGACAGTCACCACCAGTGCCAACTCTGCTGTGGCTGGTGGGGGCTTTTTCTGCTGGTCTAGAGGTAACGACTACAGTGATGGTCCTCTGAAATCTTCAGTGTTCCTCAGTCGCATCGTATCCTGTGCACAAGTGGAGAGAATGCCCTCCTCCCTTCCCACCTGTGATGTTACACTTTGTCACCTTACATTAAACAAATACTTCTTGAGTGTGTATTATGTGCACCAGAGCAAGTTCTTCTTGTGCCCTAGAGTTTCATAGAGTTTCTCATGGAAACAAGTCCTTCAGGTTCCACTTTCAGCCCTTTTCTTTCTTTTTTTTAAAATCAATTGTTTTCATTGTACACGTTTATGCTGTACAGTTTATTGTTTCAATACATGCATATATTGTGTAATGGTCTAACAGAATAATTAGCATATCTACCATCTAAACATTTATCCTTTCTTTGTGGTTAGAACATGCAAGATGCTCTTTTCTGGCTATCTTGAAATACACAATACAATATTATTAGCTATTGTCACCCTAGAGCACCAGAACTTATTCCTCCCATCTAACTGTACCTTTGTAACTCTGTACCAGTCTACCAACTTTTCCCCAGCTCCTCTACCCCCTTCCCTTTCCCTGTCTCTGGTAACCATTATTCTACTCTCTATTTTTCTCTTTTAAATTTATTTTTCTTAATTGACCCATGATAATTATATAAATGTAGTAAAATACGATATTTGGGTACATTTATACTGTGTGCAATGATCATATCCAGGGAGCTCAGTATATACATCACCTCAAACATTTGTCACTTTGTTAGGAACGTTCAACATTCTCTTGACTAGATATTCAAAGTATTTTGTTGTTAACTGTAGTCTCCCTATATTACTAGAGAACCCTAGATCCCATTCTTCCTATTTCTGTACTATTTTGTATCCTCTGACCACCCTTGTCCTATCCTCCCCTCCTTCTCTCCACTAATCTCTAGTAACCACTATTCTACTCTCTACTTCTATGAGGTCAACTTTTTAAATTTACACACGAGTGAGGACATGTGGTATTTCTCTTTCTGTGCCTGGCTTATTTCACTTAACATAATTTTCTCTAAATTCATCCATATTGCTATGAATGGCAGTATTTCATTCTTTTTTATGGCTGATTAGTATTCCATTATGTATATATACCACATTTTCTTTATCCAATCATCCGCTGAAGGACATTTAGATTGGTCCCAACTCTTGGCTATTGCGGATAGAGCCAAGATAAACATGGGAGTGCAGGTGTCCCTTCAACAGTCAATTTCCATTCCTTTGGGTATATACCCAGTAGTGGGATCATACTTTCAGCCCTTTTCTCAGGGCTCAGTTGCCAGTGTGCAGAGTCTGTAGTAAGTACAAGCCACCAAGGCAGACACAAGATTGTACTTTAAATCCCTCTCCCCTTTGGGGCATATGTTCTGCTTCCGTTCCCCACTGAAACCCTAACACAAATTGACTTCAAGTGGCCCAACCCACCAGTCTACCAAACATGCCCAGACACATTTGTCACCTCCAAGTGGGAGAGTGGCTCCTTGAATGTAGAGCTCCAGCCATAACATACAGTCCACCAAATATTTCATACACATTTACAACTTTGTGCCTTTGGATATGCTCTTCCCACCACCATAGTGTTCTTCCCTCTTCTTTGACTGGCAAACTCCTACTCATCTTTCAAGATCCAGTCCAAACATTACCACCTCTATGAAGCCTTGCCTGCCGTCCTCCTAGTTTGCATTTTCCCTTTCTTCCTATGTACCATATCCTCCAAACCATGGCATGCAACTCCACGTTCCTGGAATTTATCATGTTCTTAGTACTTAGCCTTCGCACAAAGCTCCCTTTACCTAGAACGTTAATCCCCTGGATGATGTCTCTAATTAACGAACACCTACTCATCTTTTAAAACTTACATTGCTCATCTCTGAGACCTTGTCCACCTCCTTCAGGCACAGTTAGTTGTTCCCTCCCCTGTGTTCCCAGGAAGTAACAATCAAGGCACTTAGTAATCTTAGGGGCCTCTCCAGCCACTGTAGTAGTCAATGGACATGCATGTTTTCTCAGTTAATCTTCACCACAGCCCTATGTGGTAGGTGCCATTATTGACCCTACTTTAGAGATGGGGACATTGAGGGCATTCACCTTTTATATGCTGTTTTATGTAAAAATGTGAAGTATTTGCTCAGCCACAGTCTCTCTGATTAGACCGGAGAGCTCTGAGAATGCAGGGACCCATTGCCCAGCACTTCCAGACCTTAAGTGAATACTTGCCAAGTGAAGAGTCCATCTGATGAGATTCTTTCTCCAGTTGGGAAAGAAAGCAGTTCAGGGAATATTTAAATATCCAGGGGCTACAAATGTCCATCATCAGATGAGTGGATACGGAAAATGTGGTACATCTACACAATGGAATACTACTCAGCTATAAAAACGAATGAAATACTGCCATTTGCAACAACATGGATGGACCTTGAGAGAATTATATTAAGTGAAACAAGTCAGGCACAGAAAGAGAAATACCACATGTTCTCACTTATTGGTGGGAGCTAAAAATTAATATATAAATTCTCACACACACACACACACACACACACACACAAAAAAAAAAAAACCGGGGGAGGTGGAAGAAGATATAACAACCACAATTACTTGAAGTTGATACGACAAGCAAACAGAAAGGACATTGTTGGGGGGGAGGGGGGAGGGAGAAGGGAGGGAGGTTTTGGTGATGGGGAGCAATAATCAGCCACAATGTATATCGGCAAAATAAAATTTAAAAAAATAAATAAATAAAATTAAATTAAATAAAATAAATAAATAAATAAATAAATAAAATATCCAGGGGCTAGACAGTCCTTCAGGACATTTTTTCTATACCCTACTCTAGGGAAAACTAAGAAAAGCTGAGTTAACAAGTACAAATGAAAAGATGCTTGTTTGCTTTGCAAAATGGTCTGCCATGAGATGTCCTTTAAAATAACTGATAAATATTGGATTTACACATAGATTTATTTTTAATGCTTAAAGCAGGAGGTTCCTGCATTTGTGGCATAGGCCTCCCACTAATATGCAGCTGTGAAGGATTCTTGCTAAGACTTCAATATTGCGGATGATAAATAATATCTGTATTTCTATGAACGCTACCTATATTATAGTGTAATATTTAGAATAGCTATAATACATATTACAATACTTACATATCTCCATACCTTTCCATATGGGCACACACATACATATGTGTATGTGAGAATAATTAGGCTCCAACATAGTATATATAGAGCCTTCACAAAATGGCCCATGCAAGAGACCCAAAGCCTAGCTTCAAGTTAATGTAGTCAAGAGGAGTTCTGAATTAACTCCAAGTACAAGGGTACTTCAAAAAGTTCATGGAAAGATTAGTACTATCTTTTAATTCTATTTTTCCAGAAACTTTTTGAAATACCCTCATAAAAGCAGCTCTCAATCTAGGAATGACTACTGGCCAAAAGTTTAGAATTCAGCATGCATTTTCTTATAGAAATATCATTCTATCTGATGCTTGGATTCCCAGGCCAGTCCACACAAGCCTCTTGAACCCTGAATATAGTCAAGTTATATATAGTACTAATTAGTACCTGCTTAAGTTCCGTCCTGGGGGCAGGGACAGGTGGTGAGGAGAGGAGTGAGCAGGGAGTTTCCTCACATTTATGGGTGGGATGGGTGGGAGGGGAGATGAGGAGCAAGCTCTAGGCAAAATCACAAAGAAGACAAAGTTTGTACTTGACAGTTTCCTTTCTCCGTTTTATCAAGCACTCTCCAGGTCCCCCAGTGCCGTCATTCAGTCCTTGGGATCCAGCTACTCCACCTGCCTTGCTCAACAAAGAACCTCAGGCTCTGCCATTAACCACCTCCCTCAACAATCAAAACCTGAATCCCTTCAGGGCAGCTGGCTGGCATTAGGAAGGAAGCAAGTTTAGAGAAGTGAATGATAGTTGCTTAACCATCAGATACCTTTTTACTTTTAAAGACTTCATTATTCTTTATTATCCTCAAAATGAATTCCCCAGCTTCAAAATTATACGCAGAGGGCTGAAGTGAGTGAAAACCTTCTGGCAGTAGAAGCTGTAGAAAAGAGCTTTGGCGGGGGGTGGTGGGGAGTGGGTGGAGGTTGAGATTTGGGGGGATGGGAGAAGTAAGCAGCACCAAGCAAGCAGGCCATATCCACCTGCCTAAGTATCTGCAACCCCAACCCATTGAACAGAACACTAATGTTATTCCTGCTTTTCCAGCTTTCTCCTTCTTTCACTTCTAAACCTGCTACTTCTGTAAAATGCCCAGGTTTTGGTTTGTTTGTTGTGAGAAGCAGCAGCTTCCATGGCATCAGAGGCCCTAGTGAGGAGAAAGGGGTTGTATGTCTACCTGTGTGGCTGAGAACTGTCTGTACGGTTGTCCATTGGCACTCACCTGGTCATAGCCCTGTACTAGTCCTAGGAGGGGTTGCTCAGAAAGGAAATCTGAAACTTAGGAATGTATCCATGTAGGGAGCTATCTTCATTGGGAAGTAAGCAGAGGAAAAGGAAGCCCTGCAGAAGGGCTTTAGCCATTTCAGTCCTGGAATCAAGGTGTTCACCTCTATTCAAGGAATCACCCAAATTAATAATAAAATAAAAAGTTTGGGGCCAAACCTAGCGAGGAGTCTACTCCAGTCTAGAGAAGACAGAGTTAATACCTGCAAACAATTCACATTTTTCTCCCTGTTTTCTATATTCTTAATCTCAGTTTCCTTATCTGTAAAATGGGGACAAGAATAATCTCTACCTCACAGGGTTCTTGTGAGGCTTAAATGATAGTGACTGGCACAGAACAAGTGCACATAAATACCTTTTTCTTAAAAAAAATAAGTGAACCATTTGTTTTTGCATTATAGTTCAAAGAAGAAGGAACACAGTCTCAACTTGGGTTCATTTTAGATAGAAAGTAGAACTTGAGCATGGCCTTGAAGGAAGGGTCTACCTGGGATAACCAACAAAGAGAATCCTTCAGGGGTAGGGAGGGATCCTGATATAAAAAAGGAGAGGAAATCATCCCCAAAGAACTTTAGCCTGGACTTGGTAAGAGCAAGAACCTGACTTTACCACCGAGCAGAGGAGGAAAAATCTACCACCTCGAAACTGGGAGTTGTGGATGCTGCATTTAGTTTTACAGTGTAATCACATGACTACAAGGTAGGAAAACCTGGTTAACCACTCCTTTTTTTTTTCCCTAAAACATGATCTTGGATTGTTGTTGACCGTAATTTCAATAAAAGCCCACAGTATGACATGTGACATGACTATTTCCAATATTCATTTACATATAGGTTGTAGTAACAGGAAAGCTTCCATTCATTCATTAGCTGTTTATGGAACACCTATAGTAGGCCAGGCACTATGCTTGGCTTTGGCCTTCCAGTGGTGAACAAGATGGATGTGGCTGCCGACACAGAGATTACAGTCTATCAGGGAATACAGACACTGAACAAGTAATTACAAGTGTGAAGGGCAGTATGAAATGCACGTCCAAAATGCTATGACAGTGTAAATCATGGGGACTTGTCTTCATCATGCAGGAGCAAAGAAGATTTTCCAGAGGAAATGACATTGAGGATGACACATAAAGAAGAGTTAGGAGTTGGGGGTTCACACCATATTTTGTTTGTAAACAGGGTTTCACTGCTTTAAAAGAGTTTGAACAACCGTTGGACTACAGCATTGATTTTTCAGGTGACTCCCATTATAATGTAGGTGCCCCCGGTAGAGAGAGCTGGGTACCCACTATAAACACTCCCCTATAAAAAAATTTCACCAAGAAAAATAAAGAGTAGAGCCCTAAGGGGATGGAACACAGACAGGGAAATCTTAATGGAGAGAAGGGATATAAGTCGGAAGCGCTATCTGAAAAGTCAGGCTTAAGTATGGCTCTCCAGAGGGGATGAAGAACCACTTAAGTGGTGGGGTGGGGACAGTGGTATACCAAAATGAGAAGTATCACTGATACTGTTTAGAATTGCTGGCGCGTGGTGATCATAAAAATCTGACCAACTTTTAGTTGGTTTTAATATTGTTTCTAAATTCTTTGTAGACAGTGCACCCACTTATTGACTGCACCCTTTTGGAGCACTCCCAACCCCCCACCCCCATATGCCATTAGGTGGCACTCAGACAGAAGTTGGAGAAAGGCAAACACAAAAGTTTTCAGCCCAGTTCTCAGTAGCCTTTTGCTCTGCAGTTCTAAGAAAATCAGCTCTCTGGAGTACCTCTTGGGATAAGGCCTCTTCTCAAGTAGCTAAAGTCATTATTGTACACTTGCTGTGTTATTGCTGGGGAAAGTAGTCACTTACGGCCCAGAGGTCACATCAGGCAGAAAGGAGAATTGAGGCAATCAGCTGGTTGTCAGGCAACCGAAAACCCCCTTCTGCAAGGACTGGCTGATTATTTTCTCAAATATCCCTTTTGCTTTGGCTAGTGGAGTCCCAGTCTGAGTATGATTACTCTCCTGGATCTGAAACAAAGGCATAATCACATTGGGTGGGATTGGAAAGGACCAGATATTAACCCCAAGCCACAGGCAGGGGGATGCCTGGAGCAAGACAACAGGCTTGAGAGGGCTTTGCTGCAATTCATTAGGGAAAGAGGAGGGTGTTTGGTTGAAATTAAAAGGTCAGTGTGCATTTGAAGTCAGAACTGTGGCCTATGGGATGCCTTAAAGTTTCAGAAACTGAGGATGAGCTCCAAGACTATTGAGACATTCTGGCAACTTTGGAGAGGGAACCCCTCCAGGAGAAGAACACAGACAATTCAAGCTGATTGAATGGCTTTGGATAGAAAGTGGGACTCTGGGTTGGATGAGATGGAGAAGGTCTGCAAGCAAGTACAGGGGAAGGAGGTTCTGAGAAAGAACAAAGAAAAAAAGTATTCTTAAAACTGCAGTCTGCTAAAGTTTTGGGGTAGACATTACTCTCCTTGCCCTCCCAACAAACTAAGATGTGGTCAGATTTGGTCTTGGTCACATATTTGGCAGCCCCCTTCTGCCTTTCAGCCCTCAGCCCTGGTGCTCAGCACCCTCTTATTTCCCCGTGAGTGTTTTCTAACACTGGTAGAAGCTGGGGAATATTTGGGGTTTGGCTCTTAGAAGTGGTACCAACCAAACATCTGTCAAAGTTTGACTACTGTCATAAATACAAAAAGAAGCAATTTCCCCAAGCAAACATGACACCCCAAAGGCTGACTTCTCTAATCCACTAGACCTGCCTGGAGCCATTTCTGATCCCCGCTCTGCTTTTAGGATGGAATTGTTCAGTACCCTTCCCTGAAGCAAGCCAACTAATTCAGACTGTGTTAACAACTACTTATAAGTTAATGCTTTACCAAGTGAAAAATTTGTATTCTGTGAAGAAGAATCTTTACTTAATTTAGTGATCCCTAAACATTTTGAGTCCACATGACTTATTTTATCAATCAAAACTTTCTCTGATTATCCCATGACAGTAGTTGTACTTCTAGTATCTGCTGATTGAGAAAATATATAATGAAAAAAGTTACTAAGAATTCTGCCACATATTTAGAAGGTTTTGTGCTTTATTAATCACAATAGCACCCATGTGTGCTTGAGAAATAGTAGTAAATATATGTGTAAGATAGTTTTATTCCAAATATAAACAATACCTCGTTCACAGGCAGATTTGCATGTCCCTCACAAAAACTCCCTGGCTCCCTAGAGGGTTGTGGCCCTAGATTAATAACCACTCTCTGAACCAGAAAGTTGATTGAAACAGGAAGTTTAATCTCTGAAAGTTTTGAACTGAAGATACTTTTGTGTCAGCAGGGTAGGGTGGAGACTTTTTGATGTACCTCACAGATATATTTTTTGTAGGAGGTCTGAGCAGGGCTAATAAATAGCTGACAAAAGAAAAATTAAGAAATGCTCATGTTTCAGGGAGCAACACTTAATGCTCGTGTGAATTACTTCCACAGAGACAAATGCTGGAGGAAGCTGGTGAAACAGCCAGAGTTTGACTTTCGAGAGCAGAGATTGCCAAACAATAGCCCATTCATCACAGTCTGACTACTGTCACAAACATAATAGAATCAAATTCCCCAAACAGGGCTAATGGAGAAGATCTGCACAACTCTGAGAATATACTAAAACCTGCTTAATTGTATACTTTATTAGGGTGAATATTATGTCATGTGTATTATATCTCAATAAAAGTTTTATTTTTTAAAAAACTAATTCTTTTTTTTTTTTAATTTTATTTTGTCGATATACATTGTAGCTGATTAATGCTCCCCATCACCAAAACCTCCCTCCCTTCTCCCTCCCCCCCTCCCACCCAACAATGTCCTTTCTGTTTGTTTGTTGTATCAACTTCAAATAATTGTGGTTGTTATATCTTCTTCCCCCCCCCCGGTTTGTGTGTGTGTGTGTGTATGTGTGTGTGTGAATTTATATATTAATTTTTAGCTCCCTCCAATAAGTGAGAACATGTGGTATTTCTCTTTCTGTGCCTGACTTGTTTCACTTAATATAATTCTCTCAAGGTCCATCCATGTTGTTGCAAATGGCAGTATTTCATTCGTTTTTATAGCTGAGTAGTATTCCATTGTGTAGATGTACCACATTTTCCGTATCCACTCATCTGATGATGGGCATTTGGGCTGGTTCCAACTCTTGGCTATTGTAAAGAGTGCTGCGATGAACATTGGGGAACAGGTATACCTTCGACTTGATGATTTCCATTCCTCTGGGTATATTCCCAACAGTGGGATGGCTGGGTCGTATGGTAGATCTATTTGCAATTGTTTAAGGAACCTCCATACCATTTTCCATAGAGGCTGCACCATTTTGCAGTCCCACCAACAATGTATGAGAGTTCCTTTTTCTCCGCAGCCTCGCCAGCATTTATCGTTCATAGTCTTTTGGATTTTAGCCATCCTAACTGGGGTTAGATGGTATCTCAATGTGGTTTTGATTTGCATTTCCCGGATGCTGAGTGATGTTGAGCATTTTTTCATATGTCTGTTGGCCATTTGGATATCTTCCTTAGAGAAATGCCTACTTAGCTCTTTTGCCCATTTTTTAATTGGGTTGCTTGTTTTCTTCTTGTTCCTTATATATTCTGGATATTAATCCTTTGTCAGATGTATATTTTGCAAATATTTTCTCCCACTCTGTTGGTTGTCTTTTAACTCTTTTAATTGTTTCTTTTGCTGTGCAGAAGCTTTTTAGTTTGATATAATCCCATTTGTTTATTTTTCCTTTGGTTGCCCGTGCTTTTGGGGTCGTATTCATGAAGTCTGTGCCAAGTCCTATTTCCTGAAGTGTTTCCCCTATGTTTTCTTTAAGAAGTTTTATTGTCTCAGGGTGTATATTTAAATCCTTAATCCATTTTGAGTTGATTTTAGTATACGGTGAGAGGTATAGATCTAGTTTCATTCTCCTGCATATCGATATCCAGTTATCCCAGCACCACTTGCTGAAGAGGCAGTCCCTTCCCCAGTGAATAGGCTTGGTGCCTTTGTCAAAGATCAGATGGCAGTAAGTGTGTGGGTTGATTTCTGGATTCTCTATTCTATTCCATTGGTCAGTGTGTCTGTTTTTATGCCAGTACCATACTGTTTTGGTTATTATAGCTTTGTAGTATAGCTTAAAGTCAGGTAGTGTTTTGCCTCCAGCTTTATTTTTTTTGCTGAGCATTGCTTTGGCTATGCGTGGTCTTTTATTGTTCCATATAAGTGTCTGAACAGTTTTTTCCATTTCTGAGAAAAATGTCTTTGGAATTTTGATGGGGATTGCATTGAATTTGTATATCACTTTCGGTAGTATGGACATTTTCACTATGTTGATTCTTCCAATCCAAGAGCATGGAATATCTTTCCATCTTCTTGTATCCTCTCTAATTTCTCTCAGCAGTGGTTTGTAGTTCTCATTATAGAGATTTTTCACCTCCTTGGTTAACTCAATTCCTAAGTATTTTATTTTTTTGGTGGCTATTGTAAATGGGCAGGCTTTCTTGATTTCTCCTTCTGCATGTTCACTATTGGAGAAAAGAAATGCTACTGATTTTTGTGTGTTGATTTTGTATCCTGCTACTGTGCTGAAATCATTTATCAATTCCAACAGTTTTTTTGTAGAGGTTTTAGGCTGTTCGACATATAGGATCATGTCATCTGCAAACAGGGACAGTTTGACTTCATCTTTTCCAATCTGGATGCCCTTTATTTCCTTCTCTTCTCTGATTGCTCTGGCTGGTACTTCCAACACTATGTTGAATAGGAGTGGTGAGAGTGGGCATCCTTGTCTAGTGCCTGTTCTTAAAGGAAAAGCTTTCAGCTTTTCCCCATTCAGGATGATATTGGCAGTGGGTTTGGCATATATGGCTTTAATTATGTTGAGATACTTTCCCTCTATACCTAACTTATAGAGGGTCTTTGTCATGAATGAGTGCTGAACTTTATCAAATGCTTTTTCAGCATCTATAGAGATGATCATATGGTCCTTGTGTTTGAGTTTATTAATATGGTGTATCACATTTATTGATTTGCGTATGTTGAACCAACCTTGCATCCCTGGGATGAATCCCACTTGATCGTGATGAATAATTTTTCGTATGTGTTGCTGTATTCTGTTTGCTAGTATTTTAGTGAGGATTTTTGCATCTATATTCATCAAGGATATCGGCCTGTAGTTTTCTTTTTTGGTTATATCTTTACCTGGTTTTGCTATCAGGATGATGTTTGCTTCATAGAATGAGTTTGGGAGATTTGCGTCCGTTTCAATCTTTTGGAATAGTTTGTAAAGAATCGGTGTCAATTCCTCTTTGAATGTTTGGTAAAATTCTGCTGTGAATCCATCTGGTCCTGGGCTTTTCTTTGTTGGGAGCCTTCTGATAACAGCTTCAATCTCCTTTATTGTTATTGGTCTGTTCAAATTTTCTACGTCTTCACGGTTCAGTTTTGGGAGCTTGTGTGTGTCCAGAAATTTATCCATTTCCTCCAGATTTTCAAATTTGTTGGCGTATAGTTGTTTATAGTAGTCTCGAATGATTCCTTGTATTTCAGATGAATCAGTTGTAATATCGCCTTTTTCATTTCTAATTTTGGTTATTTGAGTCTTCTCTCTTCTTTTTTTTGTTAGCCATGCTAATGGTTTGTCAATTTTATTTATCTTTTCAAAAAACCAACTTTTTGATTCGTTGATCTTTTGAATTGTTTTTTGGTTTTCAATTTCATTCAGTTCTGCTCTGATCTTAATGATTTCTTTCCGTCTGCTAACTTTAGGATTGGATTGTTCTTGTTTTTCTAGTTCTTTAAGGTGAAGTGTTAGGTTGTTCACTTGCCATCTTTCCATTCTTCTGAAGTGAGCATTTAATGCAATAAATTTTCCCCTCAATACTGCTTTTGCAGTATCCCACAGGTTCTGGTATGATGTATCATTGTTTTCATTAGTTTCAATAAACTTTTTGATTTCCTGCTTGATTTCTTCTTGGACCCATATGTCATTAGTAGAATGCTGTTTAATTTCCATGTGTTTGTATAGTTTCCAGAGTTTTGTTTGTTATTAATTTCTAGTTTTAATCCATTGTGGTCTGAGAAGATACATGGGATAATTCCAATTTTTTTGAATTTATTGAGACTTGATTTGTGACCTAATATGTGATCTATCCTGGAGAATGATCCATGTGCTGATGAGAAGAATGAATATTCTGAGGTTGTTGGGTGGAATGTTCTGTAGATATCTGCCAATTCCAATTGGTCTAGAGTCTTGTTTAGATCTTGTGTTTCTCTACTGATTCTTTGCCTAGATGATCTGTCTAATATTGACAGTGGAGTGTTCAGGTCCCCTGCTATTATGGTATTAGTGTCTATTTCCTTCTTTAGGTCTAATAGAGTTTGTTTTATAAATCTGGCTGCTCCAACATTGGGTGCGTACATATTTATGATTGTTATGTCTTCTTGATGGATCAGTCCTTTTATTATTAAGTAGTGTCCCTCATTGTCTCTTTTTATGGTTTTTAGTTTAAAGTCTATTTTGTCAGATATAAGAATAGCCACTCCAGCTCGTTTTTCTTTTCTGTTTGCATGGTAAATCTTTTTCCATCCTTTCACTCTTAGTCTGTGTGAATCTTTATGGGTGAGGTGGGTCTCTTGTAGGCAGCATATAGTTGGGTCCTGCTTTTTGATCCAGTCAGCCAGTCTGTGTCTTTTAATTGGGGAATTTAAGCCTTTTACATTAAGAGTTGTTATTGAAAGGTGTTGATTTATTCCTAGCATTTTATTGGTTGTTTGGTTGTCTTAGGTGTCTTTTGTTCCTTGCTTTCTGATTTACTGTTTGGTTTCTTTGTTTGTTGGTTCCTTAGGTTGTAGATAGTGTTTTTGTTAGCTTGTTTTCTCTTCATGAATGCCATTTTTATTGCACTAGCGGGTTTAGATTTTTCTTAGGTTTTTATGGCAGTGGTAGTTATTTTTCAGGAACCAAACCCAGTACTCCCTTGAGGATTTCTTGTAAGGGTGGTCTTGTGGTAGTGAACTCCCGCAGTTTTTGTTTGTCTGAGAAATATACTATTTGCCCCTCATTTCGGAAGGATAGCCTTGCAGGGTAGAGTATTCTTGGCTGGCAATCTTTGTCTTTTAGTATTTTGAAAATATCATCCCATTCCTTTCTAGCTTTTAGGGTTTGTGATGAAAAGTCTGATGTTAACCTGATTGGGGCTCCCTTATAGCTGATTTGACGCTTCTCTCTTGCAGCTTTTAAGATTCTCTCTTTGTCTCTGAGTTTTGCCAATTTGACTATGACATGTCTTGGAGAAGGCCTTTTTGGGTTGAATACGTTTGGAGATCGTTGAGCTTCCTGGATCTGAAGATCTGTGATTTTTCCTATACCTGGGAAGTTTTCTGCCACTATTTTGTTGAATATGTTTTCAATGGAATCTCCATTTTCCTCCCCTTCTGGAATACCCATGACTCGGATATTTGAGCGCTTGAGGTTGTCTGATATCTCTCTCAGATTTTCTTCCATGTCCTTGATTCTTTTTTCTTTCTTTTTGTCTGCTTGTGTTATTTCAAACAGCCCATCTTCAAGTTCAGAGGTTCTCTCTTCAACTTCGACAAGCCTGCTGGTTAAACTCTCCGTTGTGTTTTTTATTTCGCTGAATAACTTCTTCAGTTCAGCAAGTTCTGCTACATTTTTTTTCAGGACATTGATTTCCTTGTATATTTCCTCTTTCAGATCCTGTATACTTTTCCTCATTTCATCATGATGTCTAGCTGAGTTTTCTTGTATCTCATTCAGTTTCCTTAGAATTATCACTCGAAATTCCTTGTCAGTTATTTCAAGGGCTTCTTGTTCTATAGGATCTAGAGTATGAGATTTATTAACTTTTGGTGGTGTACTTTCTTGATTTTTTGTATTTGTGGTGTCTTTTTTTTTGGTGTTTATTCATTGTGGCAGGGGGTTTCACAGTCCACCGGTTTGAGACTAATGACTAACTAGGATGTTGCTGTGGTTGCCAATTTGGTATGGCTCCCGTCGTGACTGCTCAGTTGGCCTCTAGTGTCTTGTGTGTGTGGTTGCCTCGGGTCTTGGGCTTCTCCGGGGATCCACCTTTCTGGTCAGCTTGTACTCTGCTGGGCTGGTGGATCACGTACCACAGGGTGTGTGATCTCTGTTGAGCTTTCACTTTCTGTACAGGACTTCTCCCCGTTCAGTGTGCTCTGGCCCAGGCTGTTAGATCGTGCAGTGGCGACCCCACCGGGTGTGTGGTTTCTGTCGAGTCTCCGCCTCCCTGGCCGCACGTCTTCCCCCTCTGTGCACACTGTGCTGGGCTGGGGCGTGTCTTCTGCACCCCTTGTCTATCAGCTGGGCCTTCAAGACCCTGCTCAGCACCGCCTCGCCCAGGAAATCTACCAGGTTTCTGCTAGGCACAGACGACCGGTCTCTCTGGGTGCCTTTGTAGCACTGTGTAGATCTTTCTCGGGTCTTGTTCACCTTTGTATCCCCCCGGTATAAACCGTGTCTAGTGCCCGCCTGCAGCCTGCTCTCCGGCAGGTTCAAGCGGACCTGGGAACTCTCCTACCACACTATTCCCAACCAGAAATTCGTTAGGCTTTTTTCCAAACTGGTGGTCGCAGAGATGGTATCTGCCTCCCAGTAACAGGAAGTTTACCGGGCCGGAGTCCAGGGTGTGGTGGAGTGACAGTCGGCCCCCCCATACTTCCTAGCCCTCCCAACACTGGTCGGGACGCCCCACACCCCCAGCCCTGCCAGAGAACCGCGGAGGGAGTGGGAGAGGAGGCCGGCCCGCAGGGTCCGGAAAGCCCCGCGCCAGGCCAAGCAAATGGGCTCAATGATGGCCGAGCAGGGCGGAGCTGCCCGCACCTGGGAAAATGGAGGCAGCACCGGGGCAGTGAGTGGCCTGGTGGTGCAGGCGGGAGCCGCGTGGGCATCCACCCCCCGAACAGAGCTGTGCCAGGGATCACTCACAGTGCTGTGCCAGGTCGGGCGCTCGCTCTCTCTCTGGTTTGTTGCCTTCCATGTTCTCGGCGCTGCCGCCTCGGGCTGTTCAGTCGCGGCGCCGCTCGGGCGCTCCCAGGAATCTTCTTTAATGCCGGCCTGAAACCTCGAATCCTGAATAGGGCAGCTGGCCGCCTTCAGTGCGGCCCCAGCCTCCGGGATCCTGGCTGCATCCACAGCAGCCCTGGCGCCGTGTTCCCTGTTTCAAGACTCGCTTTTGCAGCTAAGAATCAGTTCTTTTCCTGCTCCACACTTCAAAGCTGTTGCCTGTAAATGAGGCAGCCTCTCCTGCCAGGGGCAAAGTGGCGTTGAGCCCCCACGACCGGCCAGCAGCAGCAGTCCTCCCTTAAGAGATGGCCAGAGAAAGGTCCACAAGTTTCCCGGCTGCCTGAGGCCCAGTGGCCACCTTTTCCACCTCAGCTACTCCGCGCCAGCCGCCGCAGCCGCCGCCATCTTGAAACTCCCCTAAAAAACTAATTCAATGAGTGTCATCAGGATTATTGAGTTCAACACAGTTGCCATATTAAGTTCCCTGTATCTGAGTCCCTTGTACCTCCAATATCCAGGGCCTGTGAGTTTGGGCTGTTCTCACCTCCACAGAAGGCCAACTCCTATTGATATCATCTATCTGACTTTGTATATTCTGAGATGATGAAGAAAAACATCAGGTGGCAAAATGGAGTGGGGTGGTTAAAACACCAGCACTGAAATCACACAGCCTGCGTCCCTGTCCTTGCTGTATAACTTTGGGTAAGTCATTTAATCTCTCAAAGCCTTGTCTTACTGTTCGATCATATTGCTTGCTCCTGCCTCCTAATATCGCTTTGAGGAATAATGAGTAAATGGACACAAAATGCTTAGCACAATACCTAGCTGATTCAAACTGACCAAAGGCCATTTGATAATGTGCAACTAATATTTGGTAAATAATGATAGCTGGCAAAGAAGATGGAAGCAGTGAGGCCTAGCTACTCCTCTACACTCTACCAGATTATAATAAAAACAAGGCCTTAGATAATCTGTATCATATGGACATGTATTCATTAGCAATGTAAGCACAATATGTCATAAAACCTGTTCCATAAGCTTAATGAAGTCCTAGATCTCTATATTTTTAAGTGATCTGAGCACATCCTATGGAAGACACAGCACATACCCTCTAGTTGGCATCAGGCAGTCAGAAATCTTCCTAAACCAATAGCTGAGCACAAGACCCATTCAGGATCAAGTACCTTGTGTCATCCTGTGGAGTACAGGGTAAAGGCTTTGGTGAATTCTTATACCCTGTTCGTGAAAAGATAGGGAGTGTCTTCGATTAATTTTATCTAATCCACATATATTGAATAACTTTAATTTTACAAACAAGAGCCCGTTTCTAACATTCATCATAATAATATGACAGTTTCACCAATAAAAATGATTTCACATGCAATCTTCTAGTTAGCAAAATGTCACTTCTTGATTAAGATACCAATAGCAGAGGGACTTATAGTAGCCATCTCGGTACTGTAATCCTTTCTAATTAATTCTTTTCGACCACCCTGAACTATACATTCTTAACTATAAAAAAATACACGTAGTACTATTCAAGATTCCTTTCATCTAAGTTGTCAAATCATGGGCATGGAGTTGTTTGTGGTATTCCTTTATTTTCTTTTCATCCTCTTGGTTCTGTAGTGATGTCTCCTCTTTCATTACTGATACTGGTAATTTGTGTTGGTCAATCTAGCCAGAGGTTTGTCAATTTTATTGATCTTTTCAGAGAGCCAGCTATTGGTTTCATTACTTTCTCTTGCTTTTCTGTTTTTAGTTTCATTGATTTCTGCTCTTATTTTTATCATTTCTTTCTTTTTTTTGCTTTGGGTATAATTTGTTCTTATTTTTCTAGTTTCTGAGAGTGGAAGTTTATAATACTGATTTGAGACCTTGAGCTTAATTATTTCTAATATAACCATTAAGTGCTACAGATTTCCCTCTAAGTGCTGATTTAATTGAATTTCACAGTTATGCCATGTTGTATTTTTTTTTCATTCAGTTCAAAATATATATATTTTTAAATTTCCCTAGATACTTACTCTGTGACCCATGGATTATATACAAGTGTGTTCTTTCATTTATGAATATTTGGAGATATTCTACATATCTTTGTTATTGACTTTTAGTTTAATTATGTTAAGATCAGTGTATGATTTATATTGTTTTAAATTTCTTGAGGTTTGTTTTATGACCCAGAATATGTCTTCTCTTGGTATGTGTTCTATACACACTTGAAAAGAATGTATATTCTCCTGTTGTTGGGTGAAGTGTTTTATAAATGGCAATTAGATCAAATTGTTGATAGTGTTCTAGTCTTCTGTATCCTTGCTGATTTTCTGTACACTTGTTCTATCAATTACTGAGAGAGAAATACTGAAGTTTCCAACAATAATTCTGAATTTATCTGTTTCTCCTTATTTCTATCAATTTTTGCTCAAGTATTTGAAGTTCTGGTAGATGCATATGTATTTAAAATTTTTATATCTTCAGGGAGAATTCACTTCTCTATTATTATGAAATGTCTCTCAGTATTTCTGATCATATTGTTTGCTCTAAGGTCTACTTATATCAATATAGCTCTCTTAACTTTCTTATGTTTAGTGTTTTCATGGTATATCATTTTCCATCCTTTCACTTTTTAAACTATCTGTGTCTTTATAGTTAAAGTGGGTTTCGTATAGATAGGTTATAGTTGGGTCTTGTGTTTTTATGCATTCTGACAATCTCTGTCCTTTTCTGGCAAGTAAATATTATGTATATATATATATATATATATAATATATATTATAGTTATAATGTTTTGTTTTGATATATGCATACATTGTGAACTTATTAAATAAAGCTAATTAACATATCTCTCACCTCACATGCTTATCCTTTTTTTGTGGTGAGAACATTTTAGATCTAATCTCTTAGCAATTTGCAAGTATACGACACGTTATTATGAACTGTAGTCACTATGCTGTACAATAGATCTCCAGAATTTATTCATTCTGTCTAACTGAAATTGTGTACCCTTTGACCACCATCTCCCCATCTTCCCTACTCCCACTGCAGTCATCCAGCCCCTGGCAACTACCATCCTACTTCCTGCTTCTATGAGTTCCACTTTTTTAGATTCCACATATAAGTGAGATCATGTAGTATTTATCTTTCTGTGCCTGGCTTATTTTACTTAGCATACTGTCTTCCAGGTTGAACCTTGTCGGACAGGATTTTCATCTTTTTAAAGGCTGGATAGTATTCCATTATATATATGCATACACACACACACACACACACACACACACACACACACACATGCCACGTTTTTTATCCATTCATCTACTGACAGACATTTAGATTGATTCTATATCTTGGCTATTGTGAATAATGCTGAAATGAACATGGGAGTGCAGTTATCTCTTCAATATACTGATTTCATTTCTTTTGGATATGTACTCAGAATTGGGATTGCTGGATCATATGGCAGTTCTATTTTTAATTTTTTGAGGAACCTTCATACTGTTCTCCATAATGGCTGTACTAATTTACATTCCCACCAACAATGTACAATGGCTCCCTTTTCTCCACCTCCTCACCAACAATTGTTATCTTGTGTCTCTTTAATAAAAGCCATTCTACTGGCCTGTTAGCTCAGTTAGTTAGAGCATGGTGCTGATAAGACCAAGGTCTAGGGTTTGATCTCTGTACTAGCCAGCAAAAATAAAATAAAATAAAATAAAATAAAATAAAATAAAATAAAATAAAAGCCATTCTAACAGGTATGAGGTGATATGTCATTCCAGTTTTAATTTGTATTTCTTGGTGATTAGTAATGTTGAGCATTTTTTCATATACCTGTTGGCCATTTGTATATCTTCTTTTGAAAAATGTCTATATGGGCCCTTTGCACATTTTAAAATCAGGCTATTTGTTTTCTTGCTATTGAGTTGTCTAAGTACTTTTGTATATTTTGGATATTAACGCCTTATCAAATGTATGGTTTACAAATATTTTCTCCTAAAATAAAAAATGTATATATATTTTTATTTATCCTGTTTTGCAGGTTGTCTCTTCACTACATTGATTGTTTCCTTGGCTCTGCGGAAGCCAAGGAAAGCCATTTTAGTTTGATGCAATCCTATTCATCTATTTTTGCTTTTGTTGCCCATGCTTTTGGTGTCATATCCAAGAATCTATTGCCCAAACCAATTTCAGGAAACTTTTCCCCTGTGTTTCTTCTAGTAGTTTTACAGTTTCAAATCTTATATTTAAGTCTTTAATCTATTTTGATTTGATTCTTTGGTATGGTGTGAGATAAGTGTTCAATTTCACTCTTCTGCTTGTGGATGTCCAATTTTCCCAAAACTATTTGTTGAAGAGACTGTTTTATTCTCATTGTGTGTTCTTGGCCCTTTGTAAAAAATCAGTTGGATATAAATGCATGGATTTATTTATGGGCTCTCTATTCTATTCCATTGGTTGATGTGTCTGTTTTTATGCCATTACCATGCTGTTTTGATTACTATAGCTTTGTAGTAGATTTTGAGGACAGGTAGTATGATACCTGCATCTTTGTTCTTTTCTCAAGACTGCTTTGGCTATTTAGGGTCTTTTGTGATTCTATACAAATTTTAAGATATTTTATTATTGCTGTGAAAAATGCCATTGGGATTTTAGTAGGGATTGCTTTGAATTTGTAAATTGCTTTGGGTAGTATGGAAATTTTAACAATATTAATTCTTCCAATTCATAAACATTAACTATCTTTCTATTTGTTTACATTTATTTGTGTCTTTTTCAGTTTTTCTTTTTTATCAATGTTTTATAGTTTTCAGTGTACAGAGCTTTCACCTCCGTGGTTCTCTGTCTTTTGATTAGTGTGTTTTGGACTATTTGCATCTAATGTAGTTAGTGATATGTTTGGATTTAGGTCTACCATTTTATTACTTTTTTATGTTTGTTTCTCTGTTTTTAATCTCCTGCTTTAAAAATATTATTAAAATATTAATTAATATAAATATTAGTTTTATTTGAATATTTTAATTTACCTATTTAGTGATTGCACCACAGATTAAAATATACAGTTAACTTTTCAAAATTTTAATTTTAGAATCAATAGCTTATCCTTTCAAGTAGAATGTAGAAATCTTACCACCATATGGATCCCCTTACACTCCCCCTGAATGTTGTAGTCATTATATTTATATTACATTTACATACACTGAAAACCCCATCAGGCAGTGTTATAATTTTTGTTTTTAACTATTATAACATGTTAAAACCTTAAGAGTAGAAGAGTTGTCTATTATATTTACCCAGATACTTACCATTTCTATTGCTCTTTCTTCATTCTCAAAGATACCAGTTTGCCTCTGGTATCACTTTCTATCTACCTCAAGATTTGATCTTTGATTTTCAAAAATATAATTATAATGTGTCTATGCATGGTTTTCTTTATATTTATCCTACATAGAGTTTACTAAGCTTCTTGAATCTTTCACTAAATTTAAGATATTTTTGGCCATTATATCATCAAGGTTTTTTTTCTGCCCATTCTATTTCCTCTTTCTAGAGCTCCAATTACATTAATGTTAGACCTTAAGGTATTATCCTACAGGTCCCTAAAACTCTGTAGAGTCTTTTTTTTTTTAATCTTATTTCTCTCTTTGCTTCAGACTGGATGATTTTTATTATTGTTCTTTCCTATGTTGTCTCCATTCTGCCTATCCAGTAAATTTTTATTTCATATGTACTGTTTTCAACTCTAAATTTCCATTTTATTCTTTTAAAAAATAACTTCTATTTCTCTGCTAATATTTTCTGTCATTTCATTGATTGTGAGCATATTTTTCTTCACTTCATTGAGCATTAATTGTAATAGCTGCTATATATTTATTTTCCACTGTCTTAGTCCATTTAGACTTCTATGACAGAATACCATAAGTTGGGTGGCTTATAAACAACAGAAATTTATTTCTCACATTTCTGTAGGCTGAGAAGTCCAAGATCAAGGCACTGGCAGATTCATTGTCTGGTGAGGGCCTGCTTTCTGGTTCATAGATGTTGCCTTCTTGCTGTGTGCTTATATAGTGGAAGGGACAAATGAACTCCCTGAGGTTTCTTCTACAGGAGCACTAATCCCATTTGTGAGAGTGCCACCCTCATAACCTTATCACCTCCCAAAGGCCCCACCTCCAGGTACCATCACATTGGAGATCAGGTTTCAACATATGATTTTGGGGGAGACACATTTAGACTATGGCAGCCACTAATTCCAGCATCATTGTCATTTCACAGCTGCTTTTCATTGTCTTTTTTTTGAGATTGGATCACATTTTCCTGGTTCTTCATATGTCAAGCAATTTTGTATTGCAACCTGAACATTATGAATGTTAGGTTGTGGAGGCTCTGAGATTCCAATATACTCCCCTGAAGAATGTCAATATTTTTGTTTTAGCAGTAAATTAACTTGGTTAGACTCAAACTACAAACTCTGATTATTTAGTTGGGCTGCTTTAAATCTGTCCCACACATGCACAGTTCATGGAGTCATAGACTTGGGTAGAATTTGGTGGTCCTCATCCAGATCTTTAGATCTGTGCTTTCTGGAATTCTTCCCTTACTTTCCAGTGGCTGTGGCTGCCCAGAACTCTGTCCTCTGGTTCTTCAGGTCATAAAGTCCACTGGCTTTCTATCACAGTGTTAACTGCCTCACACAATCCAAACTTTGTCCTACCTTCAGGCTAAAAGGAGAAAAAGATGGGAAACTCACTCTATACCTTCCTTTTTTCCAAGTATTCATACCTTTCACTCACTCGCTAGTGCATTTGTGTCATTATTTGTTGTATTTTGTTTAGAGCAGTGATGGCAAACTTTTTCCATAAAGGGACAGATAAGGAACATTTTAAGTTTTGTGAGCCATAAAGTCTATCATCAAGCATGAAAGTAGAAATCAACAATATATAAACAGATGGTTGTGGCCATGTTCCAATAAATCCTAATTTAGAAAGACAGGTGACAGGCTTAATTTGGTCTATGGGCCATAATTTACCAAACCCAAGTCTGTTATTTTCAAAAGAGTTGATAAGAGCCTACTTGGCCATAACTGTAGTTGAAACCTCGCTATAAAATATTTTGTTTTAGGTAATTCGTTTTAGGACATGTCCATAGTAATTGGCTAAATAGAAAAAATTTAAATTAAGCAAATTTCAAGTAGAAGAAATATAAAAAGACTTGTAAAAATGTAATAAAAATCACAATGGGGGTTATAACCGTCTTATGATATATGAAGTATAAGTTTGATGAATATGAGTTACAAGTCAATGTGTGATTATGAGGTTACTTTTTTAGGTTGCTTGACTTAGAGTTATAAAGGGCAAGATTCATTAATTCATTCAATAAATGTTTACTGAGCCTATAATATGTCAGACATTGTGCTAGGTACTGGGGTTATAATGGCAAGCAAAACAGCATAGTATAATGGTTGAGAGCATGGACTCTGGAACCAGACTTCCTGAGTTTGAATCCTGGCTCCTGTCATTTATTTGTTTTGTGGGCTTGGGCAAGTTATTTTGCCTCTTTGTGTCTCAGTTTCCTCCATATGTATGACAATAATAATGCTTCATGGAGTCACTATGAAAATTAAATGATGTAATATTCATAAACCGCTGAGAAGTTGCCTGACACATAGTAAAACATACATAAGTGTTTTTTAAACAATAAGGTCTTATACCATCTCTGCCTGCAAAGAACTTAAAGTCTAGTGGGAGAACCTGACTTTAATCAAAAAAGCACATAAGCAAATGTAAAATCCAAGTGTAGTCAGTGCTACAAAGAAGATTCACATGGAGCTGTAAGAGTTTGTATTACAAGGATTTGACTAGGGAAGGCATCTCTAAGGAACTGATATTTGAGCTGAGGGTAAGTAGGAGTGTATTAGGCAAAAACCACGTTCTGGGAAGGAGCATGAAGGGTGACACTGTATTTCCTGTCTTGCTAACTAAGCACTCCGTTTGATGAGGGTATGGCCCAGGTCTTAAACTTCTATGTTCTCCATCATGCCTGGTAAGTATAAGGATGGCCCATGATAAATATCTGGACAAGTCTGATGATGCCCGTGCAAGCAAGAGCTGCCATCCAGGAGGCTTATTCTCCTTTTGCCTGGCTACCTCAAATCCAGGAAAATCTTCACAAACCAACTGTATAAAAAATGTTTGGGGGTGTTAAAGCATTCTATCTAGAAGGCAAGGCCACTGAAGGGAAGCAGCAGTTTGGATGATGAATATAACTCTGTTCGTTAGCATTTTGGCTGCCGCATCATTTCAAAAGCATTTGCTCCACAGGCTCAGCCTTGGGAATCAAAGGAGCTGTGCTGAGAAGAGGACACTGTGGGCTGAGGCTCCCCATGCTTCCTCATGGTGTTCAGTTCCGAAGCCCACGATCCTCTGGAGGGACATTCTTTACAAAGCAAGTTCTCCATTTCATCACATGTGCCTAACAGATCAGAATCATCAGCCACCTGCAACAATTTTATTTCCAGGGTTCTTTCTCTTGTCAACCACAGATCAGGAAACAAATGTATGAAAGTAGATATCTTTTTTCCTCTTTCAAAATAGGAGCAGCTGACATCATTTGCAGTACGGAACTGCTGAAAACCTTGAGCAACCCATTTCAGGGCACTTTCTGGGGAACATTTCCATCTGATGTAGAGATGTGTACAATCCAACCTCAGGATCCACCCATTTTGCTTAGTGCTTTGCTATATTTTTGAAGGTTTCTTGTTCACTTGTAAGAAACCAGATAAAAATAAAACAACGCATCACTTAAGATAGGATTCTTTGTTTACAAACCACTGAAAATCTGCTCCAAATTGTCTTAACCAAGATTAAATAAATAAATAAAGGAACTTATTTGTCAATGTAATTGTGTAGTTTAGGGGAAAACCTAGCTTCGGGTGAGCTTTGTTCTGCTCACCTAGTCTCTTGCTCACTTCTCTATTTCTCAGCTCCATTTCTTTGATGAGGCTCCATTCTCAGGTATGTTCTCCCTTCTTGATACAAAGAGGCACTTGGCTGCTACTTCCAAGGCTATGTACTACAACATTTATGTCAAACAAGAAAAAGCATTTTTCCCCAGCCAAAGTCTTGAAATTCAGTCTAATTTGAATAGCTTGGGTCATATGCCCACCCCAAACCAATCACTGTGTCCTGAGGATGAAATAAGTGCCTGGCTTATCCTAGTTCATGTGTTCCACAAGTCATGAGCCAGCTGCCTCACAACTACATGTATCCTCAAATGGGAAACAGGATTGTTGGGAAAGGAGAAAGTGGAAATGCATGGTGGGAAGGCAAACAACAAATGTCCACTTTGTGCAACAGTAATTGTTGCATATATTATATGTGTTTTAACTTTAAATTTGCCTAAGCCCTTTATATCCATTAACACACTAGAGCCTTGCAACAATCCTCAAAGGTAGCCAAACCTGGAAATATTGTTCCCATTTTATAGCTGAGGAAACTGAAGCCCTGATGGGTCAAGTGAATTGGAAAAGTCTGCACTGGTGCATAGTTTTAGAAACTTGACTCTTGGGTTGTAGAAATCTGTATTCTGTAAACACCAAATCCCATATTGGGCTGTGTATATCTTATCTTTTTTTTTAACTGCAAAACCCACTCCTGTTTCTCTCCTTCTTCCCATCCTCACAGCCTTTCTTATATATTTAACATGCAGTTTTTTTGTTCGAATGTGTTCTTTCAAACTGTGTATTGTTTTTTGTGCATGTATTCTTAATCTACATTAGTACCATGTTATATATATCTCATTCTATTTCTTAGTTTTTTCATTCAGCACCACATTTTTAGATCAATCCATGTTGCTGTGTGTATATTTAATCTGTTACTTCCAACTATTGCGTAATACTCCGTGGCATGCATCTTCCACAGTTTACCTATCTCAGTCAACGGTTCCCACTGATATCCTGCTACCTTCCACCACCACAAATAATACTTTCACAAACACCTTCATACATGTACCCCTATGGTCTTGTGTGGGTATGTTCTTAGATATATATACTCAAGAGGAGAATTATTGGGTCATAGGATATATGTATATTTAATGCGACTAAGTTAGTTATATGACCCTAAAGCCAATGAGGCCTTCCTTGACCACTCTTTCTTCAATTTCAGCTCCCGTGTAATATTTCTCTGCTTAGCACTTATAACTGTCTAGTAAACTATATATTTTATTTATTATCTTCATTATCTTATTGTTTTTCTTTATTGTCTCCCCCATTACAATGTAAGCTGCATCAGCAGAAATGTTTTTGTTCACTGTTTTGCTCACTGTCTATATCCCAGTTACCTAAAACAGTGCTTGGCACAAGGACACTTCAGTGATACTTCATTGGAGTAGTACCAAATTGTTTTCCAGAATAGCCAGACCAGCCTACATTATGCAGAACAGAAGTGTCCTTATGTCTCTATGTCTTAACATTTGGCATTATCACCTTTTTAATTCTCGCCAGTCTGAGAGCTGCTTAGTTAAACTTGCATTTCTCTAATTACTAATGAATTTAAGCATGTTTTCATAGATTTCATTTTATCCAAGTGCTGCTCTTGGAAGTGAGCTCTTTGTTACTAAAGAGGCAAATGAAGTGCTAGTAGAGATGCCCAAACAAACTCCCTGAGCTGCCCATCCATATCCCTGGCTAAATGCAAGCACAGTCAGGGTGTCTAACATCTGCTTGGCAAAGAAAATTCTGAAATCCAAGACAACAACAGTTCAGAACATCAGTTTTAACTCTACCTCTCAAATCATGTATCTTTTGGCTGTTAGAAACTCTTTAACCAAGCTTGTTGAAGAGGAAGTCTAAATTTCATGGCATTCTTCACTTGTTGAACAGAAAACTATCTGAATGCCATTTTTTCCTCATTAGCCCCAGTTAACACACCCAAGGAAGGATGTGTCTCGGGATTAGCTCATAAATGAAGCTCAAGTTTCGTGTGCCATATCCTCCCTTTCTGGACCTATTCCAGATCCTCTTAGCCTACAGTGGGGAGCAGGTTTCAGCTTCATCTCTTTCTCTGTTCCAGGCAGTTTGGTGTGCCAAATGGGCAAATGCTTAGAACCAAGGAGATGAAGCTCTAAACATTCATTTATTCCACCTTTATTTAGGAAAGAACCTATGATGTGCCAGAAAGCAGTCTAGGCACTGGGGATACAATCTCAGACATCAGGCTATGCACAATCTCTAAGACAAAGAGACCCACTGTATAAGCAATTACATTCAGAGACTCTGATGAGGTTTATGCTGGAAGGAAACACAGGGTTCTGGGGCATACAATGGAAGGTACCTGATTTGCTCTGAAAAGGGAAAAACAGGAGTAGATGAAACAGGAGTAAGGCTCCTCACAGGCCTATTGCTTGAATTGAAACTAGAAGATCAAGTAGAAGCTTGCCAGAAGGATTGGGAGGTGAGAGGAAAAGCCATGTGCACATTCTGAAAAATTATAGGTAACTCACTGTGGCTTAAAAGAAGGATAGAAAGGTGTGGTATTCATTAATATATGTGGTTTTTTTGCCAAATATTCCACTTCTCTCCTACCCCTTTATTCTGAACACCAGTAAGATTGACTTTTGACTCCCCTTGTGTCCAGGAATGGGCAATAAATTGTGAGCAGAAATGATACCTGTCATTTCCAGTCTGAGCATTTAATTGCCAGAGTAGCCATAAGGCTGTCTTCCCTCTGCCATGGTGACAGGCAATGCTCGAGATGGTGGACCTCTCTCAGCCTTTGTCTCAGAATGAAGATGAGGCAGAGCAGAGCCCCCTGCTGCCTGGCAATAGACAAGCAGCATGAATGAGAAAGAAACTTTTGATTTTTATACCACTAAGATTTGGGGTTTGTTTGTTACTGCAGCATAACCTACCCTATCCTAACTAATGCAGAAGGGAGGAGCAGCAGGAGTGAGGAATGGAGTCAGAGAGGTAAGCAAGAGGCTAATCACATTCAACTTCTTAGACCACACTAAGAAGCTTTATCCTGTAGGATTAGTAGTTTTTAACCTCTGTTCTATAGAACGCTTAGTGACTCAGGGAAGGTGGGAGACTCAGAATATTCAAGGATCAGGCTTCTGACCCTCACTTCAGTGAGAATACTTTTGCTTTTGTCTGTGGTTATACATGTATACATGTACATACATATGAGTTTATTTAAATATTTATTTTTTAAAACGTCTTCACTGCCAACAACATAAATGAAAAAATTGAAAACCCAGATGAAACATGATCGAACTTGATTTTAGAAGGATTGCTCTAGATATTCTGTGATAATGAATTGTAAAGAGGCAAGACTGAAGGCAAGGAGATCACTTAGGAAGCTACTGCAAGAGTCCAGATGAGAGAAGATGGTGGACTGGACCAGGGACGTGGCAGTAAGAGTGGTAAGAAGTAAATATTTTTTTTAAAAAAGATTGAGGAAATAGAATCCACAGACTTGGTGACAGATTATCAGTGGGAAGTGAGAAAGAGGAAGGCGTCAGTGATGACTCATGGTTTCTGCTTTAGAGAGAATGTTGGTGCCATTCACTAAGGTGGGGAGCACAGGAGAAACAAGTTGGGGAAGCCGTTGATAAGCTCAGGTTTGAACATGTTGATCGCCACGTGACTGTGAGACAGTCAAGTAGGGAGGGATCTTAGGATGGACGTCTGGGTTCAAGAAGTCCTAGTTCTACCACTTAATCACTATGAGAATGTGGACAAGTTATTTTGAGAACTGGAGCCTCAGTTTCCTCATCTGTAAAATGGATTAACAAAGTATTCAGCTTTATCAGTATCATTGGTTTTATCAAATGTAAATTTTGTGTGAGAAGGTGCTTTGTAAATTCTAAAATACCATACAAGTGGCAATAATAAATATTTTCATGGGGGAAGAAATTAATGTGAAGAGGAAGGGAGATTTACCAGGGGAGATTTACCAGGGGACATTCGGGAATTCTTTGGTCTGCAGAGGGACTCTACTACAGAGCTCTCTGTCTGATTTGTGATGGCATCACCAGGGACATTCCAATCTCTGGGAAACTTATCCCTACAAAGAAATTCTTTCCTTTGGCTTGGTGTCATGGAGATTTAGCTGACTTAGGCTGGGGCTGGGAGAATTGGAGGGAGGCTGCTTAATACAGGCAGTGGGAAATTGGGATGAGGCCAGTGAAAATGTGGCAGGCTGGGAAACATTTTTTGCAGATAGAAAGCTTTTTTTTTTTTTAGATTTTTATTGTCGTAAAATATACATAACATAAAATTTACTATTTTAACAATTTTTAAGTGCATGGTTCAGTCATATTAAGTACATTCACATTGTTGATCCACCATCACCACTATCCATCTCCAGAACTTTTACATCATCCCAAACTGAATCTCTGTACCCATCAAACAATAACTCCCCACTCCTTTCCCCATCCCCTGACAGCCACCTTTCTACTTTCTGTCTCTATGAATTTGACTATTATAGATACCTCCTATAGGTGGAATCACACAATATTTGTTCTTTTGTGTCTGGCTTATTTCACTTAGCGTGATGTTGACAAGGTTCATCTACATTGTAGCATGTATCAGAATCTCATTTCTTTTTAAGGCTGAATAATATTCCATTGCATGTCTAAACCACAGTTTATTATCTGTGTATCAACTGATGAACATTTGGGTTGTTTTTACCCTTTGGCTATTGTGGATAATGCTTCCATGAACAATGGTGTACAGATATCTATTAAAGTCCCTGCTTTCAATTTTGGGGGGCATATACCTGGAAATGAAATTGCCCAATCGTACAATAATTCTATGTTTAATTTTTCTTGAGCAGCCACTGTACTATTTCCTTAGTGGCTGCGCCATTTTACACTCTCACCAATAATGCACAAGAGTTCCACTTTCTCCTAGTCCTTGCCAACACTTATTTTCAGGGATTTTATTAAAAAATAATAATAATTAGCCATCCTTATGGGTGTGAGGTGATATCTCACTGTGATTTTGAATTGCATTTTCCTAATGGCTGATGATGTTGAGAATCTTTTCATGTGTATATCTTCTTTGGAGAAATGTCTATTCAAATTTTTGCCCACTTTTCTTATTGTGTTGCTTGTGTTTGGGTTGTTGAGTTGTAGGAGTTCTTTATATATTCTGGATACTAATCTTTTATCAGACATATGACTTGCAAATGTTTTCTCTCATTCCATGGGCTGCCTTTTCACTCTGTTGATAGTGCACTTTGATGCACAAAATTTTTTAAATTTTGATCAAATTCAAGTTATCTATTTTTTTGCTGTTGCCTGTGCTTTTGATGTTATATCCAATAAATCATTGCCAAATACAATGTCAAGAAATTTTTTCTCCATATTTTCTTCTAGTAGTTGTATAGCTTTAGTTGTTATGTTTAATTATTTGACATATTTTAAATTAATTTTTTGTATATGTTGTAAGGTAAGGCTCCATCTTTATTCTCTTGCATATAGATATCCATTTTTCCCATCATCATTTGTTGAAGAGACTGTCCTTTCCCCATTGAATGATCTTGTCACTCTTGTTGAAAATCATTTGACCATAGATGTATGGGCTTATTTCCAGGCTCCCTATTCTATTTCATTCGTTTACATGTCTGCTTTTATGCCAGTACCATATTTTTCTGTTTACTGTAGCTTTGTAATAAGTTTTGAAATCAGGAAGTGGGAATCCTCCTACTTTGTTCTTCTTTTTCAAGAACATTTTGGCTATTCAGGGTCCCTTGAGATTCCATATGAATTTTAGGATGGGTTTTTCTATTTCTGCAAAAAATGTCAGAATTGCATTGAATCTGTACATTGATTTGAGATAAAGCATTTTAAAAATCATTTTCTCATCCAAGTACTAAACAGGCCTGACTCTGCTTAACTTCTGAGATCAGACAAAATTGGACATGTTCAGGGTGGTATGGCAGTAGACTTAAAAATCATTTTCAAAGGTGATTTTGCATTTTTAAACCAACTCTTGTGTCTTATTTGTTGCTTATAAAAAGCACACTCATGAGTAAAGAATTTAGAAGAGGCAAAGATAATAGTAATAAAAATCTGGAGAACAATATTCTAGATGGGGAATCAGAGATCTTGGTCTCTGCACTATAGTTACAGATGTAGCCTGTGTGTTTTTGCAAGGCATTTGCATGTACTTGTGCCTTGGTTTCTATCTGCTCTGAGACACAAAGAGCCTTTAAGATATCTCATAAATGGCCTAAAAACAATCGGAGTTTTTATATTAGATGCACAGCTATAGACCTATACAAAGAGATTTCATAGGGAGTCTTTACTAATGGCTCATCATTGTTGTTAAATCAATCAGTTATTTAACTGAACCCAAAAGAAATAAGATGACCACCTGTTTATTGACATGATGGGTATGTCTGCCTATCCAAGACTATCCAGAGTAAATAGTTTGGAAAGCTGAAAAGAATTTTGAGACAGTGTGTGTTCCCCCAAACCTAACACCCATTCCAAACTGCCTGTGCCTGGACAGGCCATCTCCCCTTGACTGTATTACTGTCTATTGACACTATGAGCATTTACAACACCAACTTCAAGCCAAGTGGAGCCAGAAGCAGATGATACCCCCCTACTACTATCAGCCAAATTTGGACCTTCCCTACTTTGGGACAAGAGGCAATACCTACACTTCACCTCTAAAGAATTTCTCCTTATTATGACCTATAACTTACTTCTTTAGCTCTTGTATTAGTTATCCATTGCTGTGTAGTAAGTTACCCCAAAACTTAGTGGCTGCAAACAACAAGCATTTATATCCTCATAGTCTGGGGGGCTCAGGAATCCAGGAACAGCTTAACTGGGTGGTTCTGATTCACGCATTCTCATGAGGCTGCAGTCAAAGTGTCAGCAAGGATTGCAGCCATCTGAAGACTCAACTGGAGGAGGATCTGCTACCAAACTCACCCACATGGCTGTTAGTAGGCCTCAAAATATCTGCTTCCAAGCTCACTCACATGTGCCTTTCCATAGAGCTGCCTCATGAATGGCAGTGGCTTAACCCAGAGCAAGTAATCCAAAGGTCAGTGAGATAGAGCCCCCAAGATGTAAGCCACAGTCTTTTTATAACCTAATCCCAGAAGTGATATATCACTTCTTTTATATTCTGTTTGTTAGAAGTGAATCACTAAGTCTGGCCCACAGTCAAAGGGAAGGGTTACACAAAGGTTTGAATACCAAGAGGTGGAGATCTGTGGGGGTCATCTCAGAGGCTGACTACCCATTAATCCCATGGCTCTATGAACTCCAGGCACATGGGCTTCTTCCAGTTTCTCATACTTGCTAAGCGCTCTCCCATGACAGCAGGAGCTCTGTTCAGGTTGTTTTTCCTGACTGGGATATTCTTCCTATTCTCACTTATTTAATGCCTTCTCATCTTTCAGGATTCAGCTCAAAAACTACTTTCTTACCATTTTTATTTCACTTATCACAGTGGAAAATTTATAATTTGGGTATGATTAATGAATGTCTGACTTCCTAAATAACAACATGAGGGTAGGAACCATGTCTGTTTTTCCTCACCATTGAACTCTCAGTACCTAGCAATATTCCTGACATAGAGTGGTGTTCAATAAACTCTTGTTGAGTGAATTAGGGTGACATGAAAACAACGGCTCCAGAACTCTGCAAGAGTAGGACATACACAAGGGAATTCCCATGGCACTGTGACTTTGTGATATGATTGTCATGCAGCAAATTTCAAAGTTCAGGCCTTTAGTTGAGATGTTCACATGCTTGAAGATCACCTTATACTGATTTTGTTTTAGAAACGGGGACAGAAGTACTGCCAGCTTTATCTCTGATGGGCTTGAAATTCTTGTTCTTGAAGGAAAACAACACTCTGATTCTCAACACAAGAGCAGAACAGTTCATACAATCACTATTGTCAAAAAATAGTAGTAAATAGCAGAAATTTTTAGCCATCTATTCTTGCCCTAGTCTGGAAGCAGGAGAATGGTCCACATGGCATCTTAATGTCCTCTCTGGTTCCCAGGGTTGTACGATATCAGTGTCTTTAACCAATCTACTCAGCAAGTGACAGTGATGAGCTTGGCACTGGAAAACCTCAGCGAGAGAGAGAGACTGTGACTCTGGAGCATCTCCTGAGCAGAGCCTCTACATTTGAAATTAATCATTCCTGAAGGGCAAGACCAGCTCTGAGGTAGAAAAGGATGAGCAGACCCTTTGTGCCCATCTGGCCTATACATTCTCCTAGGAGCCTTTTAAAGGAAGGAAATGGTGAAAGGGCCCACTTACCACGGCATAATTATTCAGGCTGATAAGAAGAACAAAGAGACCACTGTCTCAGTGGGGTTGGCAACCAAAGAGTGGGGGTTTCAAGCTGGATTTGCTCCAGCATCCCAGGGCTACTGAAAATTGGATCATTAAGAGTTTATGGCCTCACAGAGCTATTTTAATCCTGTTCCATCCTTCAGTGCTGGCCTCAACTTCAAGCTGCCACACATTCTTTTATCCCCCACGAACTGTGGCTTGGAGTGAACAAAAGAGAGGCTAATCCTTTGGAGGGAGAAAAGCCTGGGGCTAAAAGATGAGGTTGCAGGGGAAAGGGTTTGTTGGACCTAATGAGCTGCCTGCCAGTGTTGCTGTTACTGCCGTTGCCACCACAGCTGCTCAAATGTTCTCATGCAGCTCACTAGATGGTACATGCTCATGTAGAAAAGGAAAAAGAAAGCAACTGCCCTGCCTCCTCTGAATAAGGCAGAGTATATCAAGTAAGAAAACAGTCCTAACCTCCCTGCTCAGAGGGAATGAGAGAGGACAGGAAGGAGGATGGGACCCCTCCTGGGGCTAATTGTTCATTCCAGAAGCAAAGAAAAACTGTCAAATTTGGGCTGAGGTAACTGATGCCAGAGAACCACCATGCCTTGAGCCCAGAGCATAGGTTAACTAGCTTAATTAAATTGTTTCACATTGCATCCATAAATCATAACATCACTTTGTACCCTATAAATATATACAGCTATAGCTTGTCAATTTACAATTTAAAAAAATTTTAAAAACAAGTTGGAAGTCAAGAACAACTACAAGGCTTTTGGCCTAAGCAATTGGAAGGATCAAATTGCCAGCAACTTAAATGGTGAAGAGAAGTAGAGGAGCAAATTTGAGAGGAAGAGGACATCAGAGTTTGATAACTAATGGATCTGAGTTTGCCCAGGTCTGGAGGGACTAGAAAAAAAGGTGGCAACTGGTGGCTGCATGGGATGGGTCGTAGAGGAAAGTGGATTGGAACAACCTCAGTACAGCTACAAATAGAGCTGATTGGCGGCAGACTGAGGAAATGGACTAACTTGGACTTGAGCTGCCCTTCTTTTGCCTCTTCCTTCTTCTGCCTGGATCTCAGTGTCTTTCACTGCCCCACACAGCTTCGTCCTGTTGGTCAATACCTCATACTCTAATCCAGGGGTAGATAAACTTTCTGTAAAGAGCCAGATAGTAAATATTTTAGACTTTGTGAACCAATTGGTCTCTCTTACACTCTACCATCGTAGCATTGTAGAACCACTGTAGAAAATACATAAATGAATGAGTGTGGTTTTGTGCCAATAAAACTCTATTTTCAATAAATAAGTAAATAAACACACTAACAAATAAAGGGGGGGGGGAAGAAGACACAACAATCACAAAAATTCCTTGAACTTTTTAAGTCAAGTGAACAGATACGATGGGGGGTGGGAGAGGAGGGGGTGGAGAGGAACAGGTAAAGAGGCATGAAAATCAACTACAATGTATATTGAGAAGTAAGATAAAACAAACAAACAAACAAACAAAAAACAGACCTGACCTGATTTGGCTCATGAGCTGTGGTTTGTCATCCTCTGCTGTAGATCTGTGATGAGCTGCCACCGAAACATAGGCTTCATGTGGCCATCCAACCTTGTAACATACTTACAATCTAATTTCAAGATGAAATATTAGAAAGGCCCATTTGGATAGCTACCCCTCAAATATGGCTGGATATTATTGTTTTAGTGGAAGAACTAATGGTCTCATTGGTATTCTTTTACTTTATAAAGTGAATAATCCAAGTTAGAACCCAATAAAAGGCCTTTACATTTCAAATAAGTGGGAAAAAGTATCTCATAAACATTTAAAAATTTTCCTGAATTGGCTATCATTAAAAAATAAAAGTTACTGGCCACTGCCCTAGAACTATTTCTGTTCTCCCCAAGTCAACCAGCATGTTCTCAGTCCTATTCCCCTCAGGGCCCTGCCAGGTGACTGTCTAATCCAGTTATAAAGTGTTAATGGTTCCCACCTTCCATAAAGTTTACAATCCAAAGCTGACTTTTGAAGGTGCTAGTCTTGACACAAGTTTGTTGGTCTGTACAACTTCCATCTCCAAATGTATAGAACAATTCAGTTCACATGAATAACCACTGGAACCTGGTGAACCTCTGAAGATGAACTGTTACAATGAGCAAATGTGAGCAATGTGTTTAATTTATGAAAATATTAGATATATTAAAAATGTAGAGAAAAATATAATGAACACCTAAGTACCTACCACCTGGCTTAATAAATAAAATATTAGAGATACAGTTAAAGCCCTTTGTATACCTCTCCCTTATCTCATTTTCCTCCCTTTCTTCCTACAGGCAACCTCTATCTTGAAGATGGTTGTGTCCTTTCTTTGTACTTCTACTGTATATGAATATATACATATGAATGTATGCCTAAATATACAGTATTGCTTCGCATGTTGTTAATCTTTGTATCAATGTTATGATACTGTAAGTACATTTTCAAGTTAAATCCATAGTTGATGCATGTACTTCATTTGAACTGTCATTGTAGTCTTTCATTGTAAGAATGTGCCTCACTTTATTTATCCATTCTCCCATTGATGATTTCCTAGGTTGATTCCAATTTTACACTATTTCAAACAACACTGCAATGAACATTCTAGTTCTAGACTGAACTAGAGGTTGAATGCTTTTTTGCTGAGATCCTCCACCAATGTTCATGGAACCCCCACTCTATATGAGTGGCACATGTGAGAATACAAAGTCCTCTTCTGGAGTACCTTATGACCAAAATGCTAAAAGATCTTTAGAATTCTCTTATCTCATTGTGGTTGGGCAAACATTTTTGAACTAAACCAAAGTGACCAAGCCAGGAGAAGCTGGAGGGACAAGGTCATGGTTACCTTCTCTTTTGATTCTCTGTTCAGTATCTTGGTCTCTGAGAATGAAAGCAAAATATTCTTCTTTGGCCACAGACTCTTCTTGCCTGGCCTGATGGATCTGCATGCATCAGTGATGTAGGGAAGCTTAAGCAGTCAATAAGAATCAGGTTCAATGTCATTCCATCAAACATCACATGTGGAAAGAGACTTTCAGATGGTGGAGTCAAACTCATGCTGCCTTGCAGCGCACAGGCAAAACGTAACCAAATAACTAGCCAACCCCTGGATTTCCAAGTCGGTCTCCAGGGAACTGCTATTGCTTTATGGTAGAGCTGGACCAAAGAACATGTGATATTTATGAGTGTTTACTTAGGAGGACTCACTATAAGTCAGTGAAAAACTTGACAGTTTGGACATTAATGTGGACTGGCTTTTATTTTCCTGAACATTTCCTAAAGATTTTCTGTTGCTGACTGTGTTCACATTTGCCCCTTTTATAGATCTGCTCCTAGAGACTGTCAATTGTCTAGACCTGCCAGAAATAGGGACAAAAGGTTTTGAAGCATCAGTGGATATTATCATTTAGGTCACATTATAAGGAAGGTACGTTCAACCATTTTGCCTCCCCACTATTAATTACATCCTTTATCTCAAAAGTGTCTGATACCACTCCACTGTCCTTAAGAACCCAAGGAACCAATGCAATTCTGTTATCTACAGATGGCAAATACACATTGTGGCTGGTCTGAAAAAACTACAGTTTAAATTCTTTCAGGAACGTTTGCTTTCTTAGATTAAGTCCCTTACTGCTGTCACATAATTTCTCTGTGAACTCCCCTTAGGGATATAGCCTAAAGCCTAGTAGTGAGCCCAAAGTTAATAACTCTTATGTCCCATTCCACACATGAAATCTGTTTTCCCCCTCCACACTCAAGTACTTTTTCAGGGAAAGTCTGAATAAAATATAACAACATTAGGCTGTTTCTACGTGATACTAAATCAGGAGTTAATTAGAATAATTTTTTTTTTTAATTATCACAATCATATGAAAAAACATGGTCAAATAAATTTTTTTGGATCTCAGTCAATAATTTCTAAAACTGTAATATTTATTACCACTAGCAAATGCAAAATGAAAGCTGGCAAACAGACTAACTTTAAATTTTTTAAAAAATATTTATGTATTTGCTTTAACATGTATTAGAAAAATACAACTATTATATCAGACCTATTATTTCAGAAATTATTGCTCAGGACAAGGCCACATTTTTTAAATTGACAAAAATTGTATATATTCATGGTTTACAACATGATGTTTTGAAATATGTATATATTGTGCAATGGCTAAATCAAGCTAGTTAACATATCTCACATACTTATCTTTTTTTGTGGTGAGAACACTTAAAATCTACTCTAAGCAGTTTTCAAGTATAAAATACATTGTTATTAACTATAGTTACTATGTTGTACAGTAGATATCTTGCGAGGCTACTTTTTTAAAATGTGAGTCAATTGGATGAAAACATTAAATGAATAATAGGACAGGTGATTTATGCATCTAGCAAAAATAGTAAAGGTGATATGAAAATAAGTGTTGTTTAGAAAACAGAGTTAAGTAAATGTTTTTGTTTCCTTCCTAGGATTCTGAAGAAATAGTCTAGGGGTTCAAAAAGTAATTTGAATATTATTCAAAAATATTTGTAAACAACTCTAGATTTTTAACTGAAGAAAATGAAACTGAAAACAATGCATACAATAAAAATGTGATATATGCTAAATTTAACACATTGAAGACCAACAGTGCATTAGCTTGAGCTGTTCAGTAGATTCACTTTTGCACAGAACTCAAATTTCACTTGCCTTTCAGTTTCATCAAAGAATATACTGTACTTCTACGGCATGCTATTGAATGAGGGAATAAAATCAATTAGCATTTGCAAATACTTATCTGTGTAGTTAGAAAAATCTTACTACCATGCAGCCAAAACAAATTACAGATGAAGGGATACAATTGCATCATAACTCCTGATTCTAAATGTTTGTGTTTATCAAAACAGTCATATTTGTGAATTTTTCTTTATAAATAAATATGTATAAGGGTTATCAAATAAATTTATGTTAGTAAACTACTGCTATGTATCTCTTTTATATATTGAGGTCCTGTATAGAACTTTACTTGAAAAGGAGGCCTCATTAATGAACAGATTTGAAAACCATTGGTGGAGATGAAGCAGCCAGTTGAAATACTAAATTTTTCACTACCATGATATATTGAGATTTTATGTAGAATGAGAGAGAAGGAGATTCTGCATAATAAGAGCTAACAGTTATTTAGCACTTCTTAAATCAGATAGGTGCAGTTATGTTGCAGCAATAAATAACTCCGAAATTTCAGTTGTGAAACACAAAGGTTTATTTTTCACTCATGCTCCATGTCTATCATGGCTTGGTTGAGCCTCTGTTCCATACTATCTTCACTCAAGAACCCAAGCTAATAGATCAACCTCTACCAGGAACATTGCAGTTACATAGCAGAGAAAAAACGAAATATAACATTCCAGACCCTGGCTCTTAAAGCGTCTGCCTGAATACAACACATGTCATTTTTACTCATACTATATTGGCCAAGCCAAGTCCCATGTCCATGCCTGCATTCAACAGGGCAGGGATATGTAACCATTCTATAGGAAGGGGCACTAAAAGAAAGGGCACAGAATATAAGTAAACAGTTCTACAGTCTGCCATACTTATTATGTGCCAGGTCTTTTTAATTTATGCCTCACAACAAACTGATAGGGTAGTTACTATAATTACCCCATTCTGCAGGTGAGGAAATGGAGGCTCAGAGTTTAAATAATTTACTGACGGTCACACAGATGGATAGGAACCAAGCAGTGATTTAGAACCCAGCCAGCCTGACCCTGGAGCCTGTGCCCTTAAGCCCATTCTATAGTGATTAAATTGGGCTTCTCATCAAACTGACCAGTATTGCTCTTCAGCCCTAATCCATAGTGGATATTTTAAATAGGTTATGCAATTATACCTACAGCTATGACTCCACAGGAGCCTTTAATATAATTCCATACTCTATTTAATATATTAATGTATGAATTCCACAAAGACAACAGTTCCAGTCATCTTCAAACACGAAAATCAAACACATTTAAAATAGTGACAGTTCATTGCAGCTCAGTTTTTTTGTTACCAAAAAAAGATACCTCTGTATAAAGGTTACTGCCAGCCTTAGAATTAAGCACAGCATGTAGTGTAATTTCCTCTTCCCTAGGATAAAAATAAGCCACCAATCTAGGATTGTGGGAAGATGGTGGACTAGAGGAACCCAGGATGCGTTCCTCTGGCAGAAGACCAGAACAGGCCCATTGCTACCACTGCCGCACTCACTGGTGAAATTGTCGGGACCCAGGACTGTTGCCCGCCTTCCCACAGTGAGTTTTGCCCTGTGCCCACACTGCTGTTGCCTGCAGTGGGACTCCAGCCACTGCTGCTGTCAGTAATCACCACATCAGCGATGTAGCACTGACCAGACCAGCCATGAACAGGACCCCTGCCCACACTGCCTCACCAGCATGTGGGACCCCCCTTGTAGTTGTGTGCAGCCAAATTGGCTGGGTGCACAAATCCCCACCACCACTACCTCTAGTGTACTCCCAAGGCTGTCCACACCACCACTGCACCAGCCAACCCTGGTTGTGCACAGGATATCCTGCCCAGGTGGATGCACCAGCCAGCCCCCCGCCATGGCCTCCTGCAACATGGCTGCCACCACCACCATCACACCTGCCAGACCGGCCAAGCAAGATCCACGCCCATGCTGCTGCATCTGCCAGACTGGCCTGTGGGCAGGAGCCCCTACCAATTCTTTTTTTTTTTTTTTTTTTGCTATAGAAATTTTTTTTAAATTTTATTTTGTAGATATACATTGTGGCTGATTATTGCTCCCCATCACCAAAGCCTCCCTCCCTTATCCCTCCCCCCCTCCCCCCAACAATGTCCTTTCTGTTTGCTTGTCGTATCAACTTCAAGTAATTGTGGTTGTTATATCTTCTCCCCCCCCCCCGGTTTGTGTGTGTGTGTGTGTGTGTGTGTGTGTGTGTGAATTTATATATTAATTTTTAGCTCCCACCAATAAGTGAGAACATGTGGTATTTTTCTTTCTGTGCCTGACTTGTTTCACTTAATATAATTCTCTCAAGGTCCATCCATGTTGTTGCAAATGGCAGCATTTCATTCGTTTTTATAGCTGAGTAGTATTCCATTGTGTAGATGTACCACATTTTCCGTATCCACTCATCTGATGATGGACATTTGGGCTGGTTCCAAATCTTGGCTATTGTAAAGAGTGCTGCGATGAACATTGGGGAACAGGTATACCTTCGACTTGATGATTTCCATTCCTCTGGGTATATTCCCAACAGTGGGATAGCTGGGTCGTATGGTAGATCTAACTGCAATTCTTTGAGGAACCTCCATACCATTTTCCATAGAGGCTGCACCATTTTGCAGTCCCACCAACAATGTATGAGAGTTCCTTTTTCTCCGCAACCTCGCCAGCATTTATCGTTCAGAGTCTTTTGGATTTTAGCCATCCTAACTGGGGTTAGATGGTATCTCAATGTGGTTTTCATTTGCATTTCCCAGATGCTGAGTACTGTTGAGCATTTTTTCATATGTCTGTTGGCCATTTCAACCCACACACTTACTTCCATCTGATCTTTGACAAAGGCACCAAGCCTATTCACTGGGGAAGGGACTGCCTCTTCAGCAAATGGTGCTGGGATAACTGGATATCCATATGCAGGAGAATGAAACTAGATCCATACCTCTCACCGTATACTAAAATCAACTCAAAATGGATTAAGGATTTAAATATACACCCTGAAACAATAAAACTTCTTAAAGAAAACATAGGAGAAACACTTCAGGAAATAGGACTGGGCACAGACTTCATGAATACGACCCCAAAAGCACGGGCAACCAAAGGAAAAATAAACAAATGGGATTATATCAAACTAAAAAGCTTCTGCACAGCAAAAGAAACAATTAACAGAGTTAAAAGACAACGAACAGAGTGGGAGAAAATATTTGCAAAATATACATCTGACAAAGGATTAATATCCAGAATATATAAGGAACTCAAACAACTGTACAAGAAGAAAACAAGCAACCCAATTAAAAAATGGGCAAAAGAGCTAAGTAGGCATTTCTCTAAGGAAGATATACAAATGCCCTACCAATTCTGAAGTAGTAGCCAACCTAGCTGGGTATGGGACCCCAGCTGCTATCGCTTGCAGCATGGGTCCTGCCAGCAGCCATATACACTGCCACAACTGTCGCTGCACAAGCCAGACTGGCCATGAGCAGGACCCACCACTGCCACCACACATGGACAAAAGAAGAGTCATAAATGGAACCACCAGAAAGAGGTAAGCCAGTACAGACCCTTGCTCCAGTGGCCCAGCCCACAGGGGGAATTATACCCCATGTGCAGTGTACACAGCTGCTTTTACCCAGGGAGAAACACTCATAGAGAAACTAGAGAGTACAGAAACTCAGGATAGCCAAACAGTGTACAGAAGAAAATTCCCAGCCACCACCAACCCATCCCCCAGCCAAGGAAAGCAGAGACCCAGGAAAAGCCTTGGCCTATAGGAACAAGGAAAGAGAAACTTTGCCCAGGGTCACCTATTCAAGCCAAGGAGATTCAATATACTCCAGTGTGCCCATCAGGGCCACGGGACACTAGCTAGGGAACCAACAAGTTCACCTAGTGTTACCCACCCCAGCCAAAAAGTGAAGGTACACAGGCACTTTGTCCAGGACCTCAGGAGCTTACCCACATCCTTGATATACCAACACAGTGTTACTAACCTCAGCAAGAAATCACTAAGTGCCCCACTGCTTATACCACAGAGGGGCTCACACACTATTCCGACACTGAATACAGCAAAAGTACCCACGCAGAGACTACACTACTGTGTCTGCCCAGAACCAGTACTAAAACACCCTACCCAACAGTCAATATAAAACACATCTACAGGAGGAAGTCTCTCTCCTCAAAGCCCACTCCAGAGTAATAGAAGAAGCAACTGCTCTACTGGATGACTAGACATCAATGTAGAGAGATTAGAAATTTTAAAAAAAAAGAAATATGACATCATCAAAGGAATACAATAATTTTCAAGTACCAGACCCCATAGAGCAGGAAACTGTTGAAATGTCTGAAAAGGAATTACAAGTAAAAAATCTTAAAGAAACTCAGTGAGATACAAGAAGACTCAGTTAGGCAACACAATGAAACAAGAAAAACAATCCAGGACTTGAAGGAAGAAATTTGCAAAGAGATAAATACCATTAAAAAAAAGAATGTAGCAGAACTCCTAGAACTGAAAGACTCATTCAATGAAATAAAAACTACAACTGAGAGCATGAGCAGCAGGCTAGAACAATCGGAAGAAAGAATTTTGGATTTCGAAGACAGTCTTTTTTAAATAACCCAAGCAGACAAAAAGAAAGAAGGAAAGAAAAAAGAATTAAAAAGGAAGAAAACCTAAGAGAGCCAGCAGGCCACCTTAAGCGCAGAAACATTCGAATCATGGGTGTTCCAGAGCAGAGGGGAATAAGAGAGGAAAAGGGATTGAAAACATATTCGATGAAGCAATAGTGAAAAACTTCCCAGGTATTCACAGAGATATGGACTTCTGAATCCAGGAGTCTCAAAGATCCCCAAACAGATTCAATCCAAAAAAGGTCCTCTTCAAGACACAATATAGTCAAACTGGCAAATTAAAGACAAAGAGAGAATCCTAAAAACACCAAGAGAAAAGCATTAAGTCACCTATAAGGGACTCCCCAGCAGACTACCGTGGACTTCTCAACAGAAACTCTAGGCCAAAAGAGATTAGGATGATATATTCAAAGTACTAAAAGGAAAAAAGTGCCAGACAAGAATACTATACCTTCAGCAGATAGCCGGCAAGGCTATCCTTCAGAAATGAAGGGGAAATAGTGTATTTCCCAGACAAACAAAAACTGTGGGAGTTCACGAACACACAACCAGCACTACCAGAAATCATTAGAGGAGTCCTGCACCTGTAACCCCAAAAAAGATAGTCAACACAATGAATACACGAGAAAAAATAAACACCACTGGTAGAGCAGATATACAAATGAGAAAGAGAAAGAAACTAAACATACCACCTCAAAAAACCAATGAACACCGAAGACAATAAAAGGTGAAGAAAGGAACAAAAGATACTTAAATCAACCATATGAAAAGTAATTAAATGTCAGGAGTAAGACAATACCTTTCAATAACAATCCTAAATGTATATGGATTAAATTCCCCCACTCAAAAGACATACACTGGCTGACTGGATTAAAAAGCTAGACCCAACTATATACTGTCTACAAGAGGTTCACCTCACCCAAAAAGACACACACAGACTAAAAGTAAAGGGATGGACAAAGATATACCACACAAATGGAAACCAAAAAATGAGCAGGAGTAGCTATTCTTATATCAGATAAAATAAACTTTAAACCAAAAACCATAAAAAGAGACAAATAAGACCATTATATAATGATAAAGGGATCTATTCAGTAAGAAGACATAACAATCATAAATATATAGGCACCCAAACTGGAGCACACAGGTATATAAAGCAAACACAATTAGAACTAAAGAAAAAGATAGACCCCAATATGATAATAGATGGGGAACTGAACTTCCCTCTCTCAGCATTGGACAGATCATCTAGGCAACAAATCAACAGAAAAACAGGATTTAAACTATACTTTAAACCAACAGGACTTGGCAGATATCTGCAGAACATTTCATCCAACAACTACAGTATATATATTCTTTTCATCAGCACATGGAACGTTCTCTGGGACAGACCACATGTTGTGTCACAAATCAAGTCTCAACAAATTTTTAAAAATTTAAATCATTTCAACTATATTTTCTGACCACAATGGATTAAAACTAGAAATCAATAACAAGTGAAACTCTGGAAAATATACAAACACATGGAAATTAAACAACATGCTCCTGAATGACCTATGGCTCTAAGAAGAAATTAAAAAGGAAATCAAAAAATTTCTTGAAACTAATGAAATTAGGGACACATCATACCAAAACCTGTGGAATACTGCAAAAAGCAGTATTAAGAGGGAAGTTTATTGCAAAAAGCACTTCCATCAAAAAAATAGAAAAATTTCAAACAAACAACCTAACACTACACCTCAAAGCTCTAGAAAAACAAGAATGATCCAACCCCAAAATTAGTAAGGAGAAAGAATTAAGATCAGAGCAGATCTGAATGAAATAGAAACCCATAAATGATACAAAAGATCAATGAAGCAAAAAGTTGGTTTTTTGAAAAGATAAACAAAATAGACAAACCATTAGCTAGGCTAACTGAAAAAAGAAGACACAACACCCAAATAACAAAATCAGAAATGAAAGAAGAAACATTACAACTGACACCACAGACATTAAAAGAATCATTAGAGACTATTATAAACAACTATATGCCAACAAATCTGGAAACCTGGAGGAAATGGATAAATTTTGGGACACATACAAACTACAAAGACTGAACCAGGAAGAAATAGAAAACCTGAACAGACAAATAACAAGCAACAAGATTGAAGCAGTAATCAGCAGTCTCCCAAGAAAGAAAAGCCCAAGACCAGATGGCTTTACTACTGAATTCTAACAAACATTTAAAGGGGAATTAATACCAGTTTTCTTCAAACTATTCCAAAAAATTGAAACAAAGTTCATTCTCTCAAACTCATTCTATTAGGCCGGTATCACCCTGATACCAAAACCAGAAAAAGATACAACAGAAAAAGAAAACTAGAGGCAAATATCTTTTATGAACATAGATGCAAAAATCCTCAACAAAATATTAGCAACACATCAAAAAAATTATACACTATAATCAAGTGGGATTCTATCCTAGAGATGCAAGGATGGTTCAGCATACACAAGTCAATATATTAACAAAATCAAGGAAAAAGCCGTATGATTATCTGAATAGATGCAGAAAAGTCATTTGGGAAATTTCAACATCCCTTCATGATAAAGATTCTCAGCAAATTAGGTATAGAAGGAAAGTATCTCAACACAATAAAAGCCATATATGACAAACCCACTGTCAATATCATCCTGAATGGAACAGGAGCAAGGCAAGGATGCCCACTCTCTCCACTCCTTTTTAACATAGTATTGGAAGTACTAGCCAGAGCAACCAGGCAAGAGAAAGAAATAAAGGGCATACAGATTGGAAAAGGCAAAGTCAAACTGTCCCTGTTTGCAGATGACATGATCCTATTGCAGATAATAGAAAACCTAAAGATTCTCCATAAAACTCTTAGAGCTGATAAACAATTCCATAAAGTTGCAGGATACAAAGTCAACATGCAAAAATCAGTAGTGTTTTTATATTCCAGTAATGAACTAGCAGGAAAAGAAATCAAGAAAGCAAGCCCATTTACAATAGTCACCAAAAAAAAAAAAGAAAGAAAAGAAAAGAAAAGAAATACCTAGGAATGAATTTAACCAAGGAGACAAAAGATCTCTACAATGAGAACTACAAATCATTGCTGAAAAAAATTAAAGAGGACAAAAAGATGGAAGTGCATTCCATGCTCTTAGTTTAGAATAATTAACTTTGTGAAAATGTCCATACTACCCATACAAGTTCAATGCAATCCCCATCAAAATACCAATGGTGTTCTTCACAGAAACTGAAAAAACAATCCTAACATTCACATGGAACAACAAAAGATCCCAAATAGCAAAAAAATGTAAAGCGAGAGACATAACACTACCTGATTTCAGAATACACTACAAAGCTACAGTAACCAAAACGGTGTGGTATTGGCATAAAAACAGACACACAGATCAATGGAACAGAATAGAGAACCCAGAAGTCAACCCACATATTTACAGCCAACTAATCTTCAACAATGGCAACAAGGACAAACATTGGGGAAAAGACTGCCTCTTCAATAAGTGGTGCTGGGAAAACTAGACATTGATATGTAGAAGAATGAAACTAGATCTGTACCTTTTGCCATATACCAAAATAAACTCAAAATGGATTAAAGACTTAAATAAAATACCTGAATTTATAAAACTACTGAAAGAAAACATAGGGGAAACACTTCAGGATGTAGGACCTAGCAAAGACCAGAATAAGACTCCAAAAGAACAGGCAACAAAAGAAAAAATAAACAAAAGGAAATATATCAAACTAAAAAGTTTCTGCACAACAAAAGAAACAACAGAGTGAAAAGACAACCTACAGAATGGGAGAAAATATCTGCAAACTCTGCACCCAACAAGGGATTAATATTCAGAATATACAAAGAACTCAAAAACTTAACAGTAAGAAGACAAGTAACCTGATTAAAAAATGGGCAAAGGAACTGAATAAACATTTCTCAAAGGAAGATATACAAATGGCCAACAGACACACGAAAAAATGATCAACATCACTAAGCTTCAGGGAAAATGCAAATCAAAACCATATCGAGATATCATCTCACCTCAGTTAGACTGGCTATTATCAAAAAGACAGAGAATAACAAATGCTGACAAGGATGTGGAGAAAAGGGAACTCTTCTATGCTGCTGGTGGAACTTAAAAGTAGTGGAGCCATTATGGAAAACAGTATGGAGTTTCCTCAAACAACTACAGAGAGAACTGTCATACGATCCAGCCATCCCACTACTGGGTATATATATCCAAAGGAATGGAAATCATTATGTTGAAGGGACACCTGCACTCCCATGTTTATTGCAGCTGTATTTTCAATAGCCAAGAGTCGGAACCAACCTAAATGTCCATCGACAGATTAGTGGATAAGGAAAATGTGGTATATATACACAGTGGAATAGTACTCAGCAGTAAAAAAGAATGAAATTCTGCCATTCGCAGCAACATGAATGAGTTTGGAGAAAATTACGTTGAGTGAAATAAGCCAGGCACAGAAAGAGAAATACCACATGTCCTCACTCATAAGTGAAAGCAAATAAATAAATAAGTGAAAAGAAAGAAAAAGAACAATCACAATAATACGCTGAAGTTTCAAAAAAAGAGAAGAGAACTGTGACTGTGATTACTAGAGATAGGAGTGGGAGGGAGGTTGCTGAGAAATTGGCTAAGGGTAACAAAGATTAATTACATTTTATAAACATGAATATACTAATTACCCTGATTTGATCATCACATATTATACACAGGTATTGATATTCAAATCTGTACTCCACAAATATGTGTAATTATGTTTCAAAATAAAACTGTCAAAAAAAAAAAATAAGCCAACAAGGGCTTAGGCTCACCTAAGCCCACTTTCAGGGTGTTCCCTAACTTATACTCAAGAAAAGAGGGAACTTGAAGCAAAGAGGCTCATTGGGCAGACTCTGACTAAGAGAGAACCTATGAGCCTTAGGATAATAGGATCCCTGTTGTTGTGAACAATACCACTAATATTACAGCTTCTAAGTGGAGCCGGCACCTTGGTTTTTGTATAGACGTGATGCACCTAAGGGCCAAAGTCAGTCAAGAAACAAACCACTAATTGGGCTGGAATTTCCTCAGTGCAGAAGGCAGCTGGAGTTGTGAAATTGAGGACCACTAACAAACTGGGGTGATAAATCCTTGTCTATAGTTGGACCAAATGCACAGGTTAAAGTCCAGAGGCAAATTCCTATGAATATATTCCATGGCCATAGTGGCAATCTCTGGACCTCTCCTACCTCATTTTCTAATATTCATGTCTTTGCTTGTAACATTTATAAGTTTTTAAGCAGGTAAGTGAGTAGGGAAAAATATGTTTTTAAATATAAAATATGGGAAATGACTCAGTTGAGCATTACCTGTGCTTTAACACATTTTGTCCACACAATGACCCCATGAGTAAGATGCTCATACTTAACCTGATTTTATAAATAAAGAAACTAAAACTTAAGGAGCTATGGTAACTTATTCGTGCTCCAAGAGGGCAGAGACTATACTTTTTTCTCAATTTCCAGCACCTCACTCAGTGTCTGACACATAGTTGATGCTCAAGGAATAGTTGAGTGAATGAATGAGCAAGCAATTGATTCCTTTCACACTATGTACAAGTCATTGGTCCTACCCCCATTATGCCCTCAATCATCTCATCCTTCACCATTCAGACTAGGCCACCTGACCTTTACCAAGGCTTGGGGTGGGGTGGCAGTGGAGGGAAGGCTGTTGCTTAGCCAATCAAATTCAAATTTTTGTTCCCACATTTGCTTCCAAGAGTAAACAAAGTAATGCAATATTGATGAAGGCAGCTCTTGGGGAAAACGTTTTTCCACCACGTGCCTCATATGTTTCCAAACACAGTCTCCAGAAGCCCCATTTTTTTTTTCTAATGTAATTTGCACTCTCCATCTAAACAAGACAGTTTGAAAAGGGCACCATTCTGTATTAAAGATTTTGGTCTTGATTTCCAGCCATCAATGGAATTAACCACATTTTGGCATTGGAGAGGTTGCATTTCTGATTCTCTCTGCAATCTTATAAAGGCAGAAGAGGAAAGCAGGGTGCCAGGGAGAAGGCATCAGCTTGGTGTCTGTGGCATAACCACTCAGGAAATTCCATTCTCTGAAAAATTCACATCTCCTTCCTATAGGTCCTATGGCTGGGGCCCACAACTAGGGACAGAGGCCACACAGGGCTCTCCCTTTAGCCCCTTCCCCTACCCTCATCAAAAGCAGAAAGGTGCTGATGGCCAGATATCCAAGGGGACTAGGACGTTGTCTACTAGAATAGCTTTTCCTGAAGATTTTTTTTTTTTTTTCTTTTTCGTGACCGGCACTCAGCCAGTGAGTGTACCGGCCATTCCTATATAGGATCCTATATAGGATCCGAACCCGCGGCCGCTGGGAGCATTGCTGCGCTCCCAGTGCAGCACCCTCCCGAGTGCGCCACAGGCTCGGCCCTGCTTTTCCTGAAGATTTTAAGGATAAGAGGAACTTTCCTCTGTGTAGGCTAAATCCTGAGCACACAAGCTCTTACTTTGCCATTTTAAAATGGTGGGTTTTGAGAGGTTGAGCTTAGAACGACTGCATTGCCAAAGTCTCCCACGAAGGCAGTAGTGTTTAACAATTTCTTAGCTATAAAACACTTTGCAAAAATGAAACTCAATATATAAAATAGATAAGAAGTGTAGCTACCCTGGATAAAGTAGGGGAGGGGACCTAGACCTCTGACAATTTTTTCTCTCTTTATCAGCCTCTGAAGACTCTCCATGAATCCAGGCAGGTGCAGGTCATAATTCAAAGGGTATTGCCCTTGAGTGTAAGGTCCAAGACACTGGAGTGTTACCTGTCTGGCTCACCAGCCTCTGTATCCCAGACCTGTATTCAAAGTCTGGCACATAAGAAGAGCATCATAGTCAAGCATCAAATGAATTAGGTGTGCTAGTGATTTGTGGCAGTTGCTGTTCATTAAGTGATTTGTCCTCATGTGATGTGTGTGCCTCTGTATGTGCATTGAAAGAAAAAGGCACCAAAAGCTGAGGATTGGAGTACATTGAAGCTGAGATGAGTGGGCAAGTTTTTGATGGTGAGGGAGCCTGCAACAGTTGGATTGTGAAGAGGAGCTGAATGGTGAATGGCTCAGCAGGCTGCCAGCTCCAGCAGATATGCAGGCCAAGCAGGTTCCTTTGCTCATTCATTTGTTAAACAGTTATTGAGTGCCTGTCATGTGTCAGGCTAGCTCTTAAGAGACAAAAATTACTAAAACACAGTCCCTGCTCTCAAGGGGCTTATGATCGGGTGCAGGAGACAGATAAGAAAACAAAGCAGGCCAATAAATAGTGTCATGACTATAAACATTTTTAAACTATTAAACTAATGTATCTTTTATTCCCTGAAAGTTTTGATGTGCTAGGTTTCAACGAATTTGTAGGTTTCCACTCTTTAAGGGCAGGTGGGTACCAGCAAGAGATTTCTAACCTTTGACTGTCAGATTACATGGGTTTTTAGTCTATAGATGAGGTTTTTTTAAACATAGGATCCAATGTTAAGCAAAGTACACAAAGAACAAAGTTCATCTTAATTTTCACTAATATCTCACCAGAAATTAGCATTTATGTTCATTATAAATGTAGGCAACTGTATTGGTCCTTTTCTGTTGCTTATAACAAAATACCTGGAACTGGGTAATTTATAAGAAAACAAAATTTATTGCCTACAGTTTCAGAGGCTGGGAAGTCCAAAGTCCAGGGAGCACATCTGGTGAGGTTCTTGTCCTCATGGTGACAACAGTGACCCAGGGGTCTCACATGGCAGAAAATGGTGGAACAGAGAGAGAGAACTTCTCATGTGCTCTTCTCTTAAAGCCCTCAGAATCATACCCTGACCAGCATTGTTAGTCCATTCACTACTGCACGGTCCTACAATCTAATCACCTCTTCAAGGGCCCACCTTTCAATTGCCATAATAGGATTTCCCACCCTCTTTACACTGTCACAGAGGGCACTAAGTTTTGGGGGGGGGGAACATTCAACACAAGGCAGCAACAAGCCACAAAAATATTAGCCATATCTGTGATTTTTGTCACCAATAGAAATCAGAGACATTTTCATATCAAATTAATATTGCTATATCTATTTCAAAATGTTATTTATCCTCGTCATTACTTCAAGATTATGATGGTGACTAGACCTGCCACTAGATCTTATCATTTAATGCATGAATGAAGCATAGATATTATACTATTATGAATTTGTTTTTATATTTTCACAGCTATATTTCAATATAACTGGCTTCCTTTACAATCCTATGTAGGAGAAGGGGTCTATAGGTATCATTAGATTGCTAAAGAGGGCTACTAGGTAAAAAAATGGTTAAGAATCCTTGTTTGTTAGACAATAGTTTTAAGAGTGAAGTTTTAACAAAGAAGAAAAGAATTTTCACTGATCCTCTCTACTCCTTCAAACTCTGGATTTTCTGAATGCCTGATACAGGATTTTACTACCCAAAACATCCTTTATATATTCAAAGCAAAGTATGGGGTTTTGCTATAAGCCAGGAGTCAAGAGAAATCAGTCTAGGATGTACAAGAAGTTTCCACCTGCCTAGGGAGTAAAGATTACTTCTGAGACTGGGGAGGTGAAACTGTGGAAAAAAGAAGAGAAGGAGAGGGACAAGTGGAGAGATACAAGAGGGGCCAGGTAGAAACCACATAAGCAGTGAGGCATGTTCCTCACCTGGAAAAGACCGTGAAGATGTGAAGCCCCCTTGGGGAAGACTTGTATTGATCTTGGCATTCATGTGGTAGGACAGTAATAGGGTAGGGAGGTACCTAACTGTGTAGGCCTCATGTAGCACTCCTATTTTTTCATAGCCTGCATCTGGCATGCAGAAAATCCAGAGTTTGAAGAAGTATAGAGGATCATTGGGCCACCTGAAGATCGGGTTTGGAATGAAGAGGTAGCAAAATCAGGGGGCTTTGCAGCCAGAAACAAATAGCTAAGACTATGTATTTCAACAACTGATATAACCAATGAAGTCCCTAATAGACCAGAGGGACCCCACTACACATCACCCTTCACAGGGGTGTAAGGATTGTTCCAGACCAGCCATTTCAGAGCAGAGAATAGTGAGCACCCAGACGAATGAGCATGGAACCATTCTCCCCAACCCTACTACCCCAAGACACCATATTTTGTAAGAGAAAGGGAAATGAATTTAAAACATGCAAGATTCAACATTTATCCAAAGAGGCACCTTCTTTCAATTGGCACAGTGAATTGTGTGTCTGCACTCCCTCCCCTCTCCCCAGAAGGGTGGGAAGTTCCTGAGGTAGTTTAATTCAATTCTAGAGAACATTTTTGCACATCTGAGTTGTTGGGTATACATTCCAACCCTGCTGTAGGTCTTTTTTTGTTGCTATGATATAGAAGTCAGTTCAGAGTCAAGAGGAAGACCAAAGGAGAAGTGTTCAGAGGGTGTGGGTGGTGAGATATGTGTATCAGGAAAGGCTGCACTGAGGAGGGAATGCTTGAGCTGTGCCTTGAAAGATGAATCTATTTTCTGGAGACAGACACTTCACTTGCAAAGTCAACCTTCTTGGTCAAGAAAGTAACAGTTCACATGCTGTCTTAGTCCATTTTCTGTTGCTATTACAGAATACCTTAGACTGGGCAATTTATAAATAATAGAAGTTTATTTGGCTCATGGTTCTGGAGGCTGGGAAGTCCAAAAGCATGGTGCCAGCATCTGGCAAGGGTCTTCATGCTGCATCATCCCATGGCAGAAGGGCAAACGAGTGTGAAAGACACAGAGAAGAAAGAGGCTTTGCTCCCATGATAATGAACCCACTCCCACAATAACAGCTTTAATACATTCATGAGGGTAATGCATTCTTTACCTAGTCACCTCTTAAAGGTCCCACCCCTTAACACTGTCACAATGACAACCAAATTTCAACATGAGTTTTGGAGGGGATATTCAAACCATAGCACATGGTGTGTTTTGAAGGGTACCAAGAAGAACCTCTAGTACCCTCAAAATGGCACCCAAAACACCATCATTCAAGATCTATTCTTTTCGTCTTAAATGGTTTCTAGACCAGTTCTTTTCAGACTATTATATGCACTTGAATTGTTTGCAGATCTTGTTAAGCTGACAATTCTGACTCAGTAGGTCTGGGGTGGGACCTGAGATTCTGCATTTCTGACAAGCTCTCAGAGGATGCTGGTGCTGCTGGTTCATAAATCACACTTTGAGTAGCAAGCTACTAGAGTACCTCAATATATGTAGTTAATAATAGCTTATATTTACTGTGTCCCTATTACGTGGTGGTTATTGTACAAAGCCCTTCAAACACTATCACCTCATTTGATCCTCATGATAACCTTATTAGGAAATTGAGAACTTTCAATAACCAAATTCAGAGAATTTCAGTAATTTTCCCAAGGTCAGTGCTGTGAAGTAGCTGAGATTGAATACAGGCTGCCACATCTTGGATCCTAACTCTTGGCTATTATACTCTATTGCCTCCCAGAAGGGGTAACAACTTAAGATGACAGTTTTAGTTTTGTTTTGGTGTTTGCTTTTTCTTTTTTAAAGAAGCTGGACCTTTCTACAGCTGCCACTCTGTATAGCACATACAAATATAATTGATCTATTTAGCAGAGCTGGGAAACCCAAAGCCCACTTACTCAGCTACCCTACTCATCTCCCATAGCAGCTTCAAAAGCACCATCTTAGACCCCAGGGGCTCTGAGATACTCAGTTTACAGTCTAGTGCTTTGAGATGTTATGAGTTACCTTATAGAAAGATCAGTGGATAGTTCATTGAGAGTAAACTCAGTGTTGGGATGCAGGCTTAATCAGGGGTGCTGAAAACAGGGCACCAGAAGGAGAGATGGGAGGTTACAAACAAAGCCACATCCCTCTTTGCTCAGAGCTCATACTATCCTGGGTAGTGTCTTCCCTGAAGCTTGTCTCAGTTTGACTGGTTTCTCTCCCTTTCTTCCCACTATTGGTTTGTACCCCTGCTCCCAATAGCAGAAATGGCCTTGTAGTTTGCTCCTCTTCTCAGACCCAAAGCCCTGGCACCTGGGGCTATGCCCTCCTGTGGCAGACTTTTAGAGTATCTAGTCTCATGGTGTTAAAACTTTGCTCTGTTGAATCGGGAGCTCCTCCAGACCCTTCAGCCACACTACTGGGTGGGATGAGGGTAAGGAGAAAGAGAAGGGGAGGTTAGCAGGGACAAGTGACTCATCCATCACAGAAGCAGAAAACCTGAGAGCCTAAGGAATTGGGAGTTCCAACTGCTGATTTTTGTTCCTGATATAGGCCATTGTGATATGGGCATTCTGAGTCCTCCTCTGCTAACTGAGGCCTAACTAATGCTGCATCTCTTATTTTCTGATGTGGGCTGTAGAATGCTTCCCACTACTTGCCTGACCTTGGCCAGAATCTGTCCTTCTGGAGTCAAGGAAGACTTTATGCCCTGAGTCACGACAAATTCTGGAAATAGACACTGGATAACCATTTGCAATTAATTTCAACCTAGCGTTGTCTCTGATCATGCTCTAGTGTCTTCCATTCAGCTATCTGCCCAAATGTCATGTCCTCAGAGAAGCCTTCCCTGACCACCCTATCTAAAGAAGCGCTCTCATACCCTGCTTTGTTTTCTTCATAGCACTTATCACTGCCTGGTTTTAAATTATGTATTTATTGTTTCTCTCCCCACTAAAATGTAAGCTCCAGGTTACTATAATCTCCTGCAGAACCTAAACTATTGCCTGGGACATAATGGATGTTCAATAAATGTTTCTTCAATGAATGTATGGACGAATTAATGAATTAATCCAATTTACACTTAATAACAGACTTATTTATTAGATCTGTGGAGCTTCTCTTTTCACAGGAGGGTACATAATGTGAACTTGCACATTCCCTGGAATATGGTAATAGCTCAATAATTAACTGAATGAGAGAGAGAGATGGCTATGGGGAGTGATACTTGGTGCAGAATAATGATTTTTGCTATTTGTGGGGGGCACCCATCCCAGGAGGGTAAAATATCAAACTCAGAACCATTTAAAAAGCACTGAAGCACTTTTGATATTACAAATAGAGTTCAAATTTAAAAGTATTTACAAATTTAAAAAACTGCAAAGGGGAAAGTGAAAAAGGAAGATTGTTTTTACCATACAAACTACAAAAGGGACATGAGCTTTTTGTTTATCAAAAAATCAGCATGAACTATAACGGTTGCGGGCAACACTGGGCTGACAGTCTCTAGGGGTACCTTTCACTTGAAAATTCTGATTCTACGCCCGAGCACATCCCATGGCATGTGATTCAGCTGTGCAGTATCTCTTTCTTAAGGAGGGCCTCTCACGAAAGAAAATGCTGCTCAAATTGTTTTCCCCGTTGTAAAAAAAGCCATGGAAATTACCAAACCACAACTGAACTGTGGTCAAAGCAGTCCTGGAGGAGCATTAGCAAGAGTGTGCCATAAAACAGAGGCACCCTTTTTTTCCCTTCCCCATGCTGATCACATCATTTTCCAAGACAATGGCAACTATCCACCGGGTGTTTAATTTATGCAAATCCATAGCAACTCATAGGTAGAACTGACACAGCAGGGGGCTGCAGAAGGCAGACCTTGATGTTCTAATTGAGATTCTGTCCCCGGATGGCTGTGGAGAATGTGAAATACCTCATATACAATCTGGGCTAATTCATTAGTGTCCAAACCTGCCGCCAGGTGAGATGGGGCAGACACTGGCAGGCTTTCACTTTTTTAAGTGACAGTTTAAAATTACAGAAATAATACCTGCTCATTGAGAAAAAAAAATGAATAGAATATAAATAAGCCAGGTTATTAAAATGACCAAGAATTCAGGGATAGCTATTGTTTATATATTGATATTCCAGACATTTCTCCAAGCATATATATACATATATTTTTCAAAACTAAAAATTATAGTGTACTTTTTTTCACTTAGCAATATATTGTAAAGATTCTTCCTTGTCAAGACATGTAGGTCTAAATTATCAGTAGATGGTTTCCAGGATTTTATTATATAAACATAGTTGTAGTGAACATACTTGCAACCGAATATGTAATTATTTATTTAGAATAATTATCTAAAAGTGGGATTGCGGAGTCAAAGGGTATGTACATTTTAAGATTTATGATATTATCTCTTCTCTGACAACAATTGGTATTATCATATGATAGTAACAATTATTATTATTACTACTATTCTATGAGCAGCAAGTACTAATTGAGATCTTACTATATGCCAGACACTGTTCTAGACACTTCGTTCAAATTACCCCATTTAATCCTCAGCACAATTCTATGTGATAGGGGAAACTGAGGTAGAGACATTAAGTAACTTGATTAAAGTTACACAGCCAGCAAGTGGCAGAGTACTCATAAAGACAGTAGCCTATAATCATAACTACCACACTGCCGTTGTCAATTTAATAAAGTAAGCAATCAACTTTAAGCTTTTAAGTTCTAGCCCACAGCCTGAATTATAGGTATTTCCCAATGTTTTCCAAATTTGTCCTCTCACGGGCATCTCTCATCTTTTGTTTATCAAAGCAAGTACCTTATCCAAGAAGTCTGACACAGATTTCTTAGCCTAAAAAGACAAAATACCAAATGTAAAAAGGTTAATTTTTTTTTTAAAGTGCAATTGAAAACCATTCTAAAGAAAAGCCAGTGCTTCTGCTTTGGTACCAGTGCCAACTGCAGATGACAATCGAGTGGAAGTGCATTCTCATTTGTACAATGTTTCTTTTATTTACCCAAAAAATCCTCCATGACACCAAGACTCCTGTGAACCTCTCAGCTAATTTTACACTCACTTTTTAATTGCAAATGTTTGTAAGCAGGTGTCACTGGGAATTCACTAGTGTTGATGTGATCCCATTTCCTGTAGCTTTTACCCCTGGGGTACTGTCTGCCTATGGGTACTATTTTCCCTTCCACTTTTACCACTGAAGTGGCTTGAACTTCAGCTCTGTTCAAAACAGCAGAGAAACTAAGCATGCTTTACTTGGATTTGCATCCTGGTTTCACAAATAGAAGTCATGTGACCTTGACTAAGTTACTTAGCCTCTCTACGGCTTATTTACTTCATTTATAAGATGAAGGTGATAAAACGGCTCCTAGTTCACTTGGATTTTGTAAGATGAAATGGGAAAATGGGTGTAAAACACTTAAAATGTGAGTTATCATTAGAAAGTTGGTGTTGCCTATTTGTCAAGAGCATAAACTTTTTTTTAAAATATAGGATTCCATTTATTTATTTATTTTTTAAATTTTAACATTGTTGATTGTACATACCTCTGGGGTACAGAGTTGAATACCATTACCTGTGTGCAATACGTGATGCTCAAATCAGGATAATTAGTTATTCAACATTATACAATGTAATCGTTTTTTGTGGCCATTTACCAATTCCTCCCTTACCTTCCCTTCCACACCCCCTTTCCTACCTCTGATAACTTCAGTTCTGTCCTCTCTTTTTGAAAGTTCAACATATTATCGTGATTGTTGCTTCTTTCTTTCTTTCTTTCATCTGTTTAGTTTTTAGCTCCCACTTATGAATGAGTACATGCGGTATTTCTCTTTCTGTGCCTGGCTAATTTCACTGAACATGATTTTCTCTAAGTTCATCCTTGTTGCTGCAAATGGCAGTATTTCGTTATGTTTCATGGCAGAGTAGCATTCCATTGTAGATATATACCACATTTTCCTTATCCAGTCATCCAACAATGCGCGTTTAGGTTGATTCCAACTCTTGGCCATTGTAAATAGAGCTGCGATAAACATGGGAGTGCAGGTATCCCTTCTACATGATGATTTCCATTCCTTTGGATAGATATACTCAGCAATGGAATTGCTGGACCATATGGCAGTTCTATCTATAGTTGTTTAAGAAAACTCCATAGTGTTTTCCATAATGGCTGCACTAATTTACAGTCCCACCAACAGTGTAGAAGTGTTCCATTCTCTGCATCTTCACTAGCATTTTTTATTCTCTGTCTTTTTGATATTAGCCAGTCTAATTGGGGTGAGATTGATACCTCAGTGTGGTTTTGACTTGCATTTCCCTGATGTTGAGTGATGTTGAGAATTTTTTCACATATCTGTTGGCCATTTGTATATTCCTTTGAGAAATGCCTATTTAGCCTCTTTGCCCATTTTCTAATCTGGTGGTTGGGTTTTTTTACTGTTAAGTTGTTTGAGTTTCTTGTGTATTAGGGATATTAATTCTTCATCGGATGCATAGTTTGCAAATATTTCTCCCACACTGTAGGTTGTCTTTTCATCAAGAGCACAAACTTTGGGGTCAAACTTCTAGATTCAAATCTTGGTCCTGACACTTTTCAGTTGTGTGAACTTGGGCAATTTATCATCTTTGCCTCAATTTCCCCATCTGAAATATGAGGTCCATACCTCATAAGATTTGTATGAAGATTCAATGAGTTAACTTATGTAAAGTGCTCAGAAGAATGCCTGACACATAGTAGATGTTGGCTATTAATACCATTGCTATTATTATTATTAGAGCACTGCAAGGCCTACATTAAAGGAACTTATAGAATGTCGGTGAGGATGTGGAAAAACTAGAACCTTCATACATTGCTGATGGGAGTGTAAATTGGTGCAATCACTGTAGAAAAACAGTTTGTTGCTTCTTCAATAAGTTAAGCATAGAATTACCGTAGGACCCAGAAATTTCCCTCCTAAGTATATACCCCAAATAATTGAAAACAGGTATTCAAAAGAAAACCTGTACACAAATGTTCACAATAGCATTATTTACAATAGGTAAAAGCAACCCAAATGTTCACCACCTGATGAAAATAAAAACAAAATGTGACATATCTGTAAGTTGGAATTATACTTGGCCATAAAAAGGAATGAAGTAAATTTGCAGCTACAACATGAATAAACCTTGAGACATTGTTCAGGTAAAAGAAGCCAGTAATGAAATATCATATATTGCATGATTCCATTTATGTGAAATGTGCAGAACAGGCAATCCACAGAGACAGCAAATAGTCTTAGTGGTTTCCTGGGTCCGGAACAGAGAGGGAGGGAGAGCATGAATGGAGAATGACTGCTAATGTTTATGCATTTTCTTTTTGGGGTGATGAAAGTGTTCCAAAATTAGATTGTGGTGTTGGTGTACAACTCTATGAATACACTAAATAAAACCATTGGATTATATACTTAAAATGGATGAATTTTATGGTGTGTGTCTTATACCTCAATATAGTTAGGATTTTTTAGAGGCTTATGTATATGAGAGAAGGATGAAGTTCTCACCATAACATGTTGCCAGCAGTTTTGGTCAAATGTGATGGGGTTTTTTTTGTGGTCCTAACAAGATAATGCTCAAATCAAAGATCAGTCCCTCTCAAGAGCAGTGTTAACCAGCTTGTGCCATGGCCCTCTGCGATCTTTGTCACCAAGTAATCTGTTTTGAATCTTACTGCAGCCATGGGAATGCTCATTGTCCTGTGGTCTACTGTACTCAAGAAAATTTCATGTTGTAAATTAACCATGATGGAGAGCAAGAACCTTGTCTCTCTTATTATCCATAGTATCCAAAGTGCCTGTCTGGCACGTAGCACATGCTCAATAAATACATGATGAAGGAATAAATTGATAGATGAATAGACAGGCAGCATGAGTTGTGGCAAGAATTTGTAGCCAGAAGAACTTGGATTCAAATCTCATCTCCACTACTTACCAGATATGCAACATCCAGCAAATCATTTACATTCTCTCCAGCTCAATTTCTTGTAAATTGGGGAAAATAGTACCTCTTCTATAGTCAGTAAGGTTTATTATTATTATTATTATTATTATTATTATTATTATTATTAATTTATTTATTTATTAAGAATATTCATGAGATACATAGCTAATTGTCCCCCCTCCTGCCCATGATGTGAGGGCCAGATTCATACTGAGGGCATACCCATTACCAGTAATTACTTTTGTACACCATGTCCCCTCTCAATTATCCCCTAACCTCCTTCCCCATCCCCCTCTCCCCTCCACTCCTATTTGTAGCCCTAGGAATATACCCTCCCTCTGTTAGACCATAGCACTACTGTGGTCTTTCTTTCCTTCTTTCCTTTCTCTCTTAGCTCCCACATATGAGTGAGCACATGCAGTATTTATGCCTCTGTGCTTTGCTTATTTCACTCAACATAAGTTTCTCCAGGTTCATCCATATTGTTGCAAATGGGAGTATTTCATTCTTTTTTATGGCAGAGTAGTATTCCGTGGTGTATATATACCACAGTTTCCTTATCCAGTCGTACATTGGTGGACACTTAGGTTGTAGTAAGTTTTAACTGAGATAATACATGCTATGGAATAACTCAACAAATGTTGGTTTCCTTCCCTTTTCTTCCACCAATTGGAGAAGCCCTGGGGAAATGGGGAGTTCCGTACTGATAAATAGCTTTGTGTTAAGTCCTGAGGTGGCAATGAACATGAACATTGACACTTTCGTAAGCACAAACTTAATGTCATGTGATATCTGTCCTCAATCGTGAAAGCTGGCAGTGAAATTTGAGCCCATAAAATGCCAGAATTGGGAGGGCTGTCAGTAAGAGGTCATCTAGTCCAAGCACTATACTTGATAGAGAATCTTCAAATGCCACAACATTAGTGGGCCATTTGGAGACTTTGGCTTAATAAAAAAAGAAATAGCTAGCGAGGTGTATGGCAGACATCTGGGGGACCACCAGTGAGAAATTCCAGGAGTGATTCATTGTCCTCACCCCTGAAAAAGTTTCTATGGTATCTGACAGCTTAATCATCATGTGTGTTTTTATACAGGGTGAGGCAAAGGTCACTGTACAAGAGAGAACCACTAGAGGAACAGGTGTTGATCTTCAATCTTCTAAATATATTAGTTAAAGTAGAATGTCTGCAGCGGGAAAAAACAGTCAGCATATCTATATAGAGTCCTGCTTACACTTCAATTTTAAGGACCAATCTTAATTTCTTCATTAAATTTTGTGCCTTGTTTTCATATGAAGGAACTATCTAAATTTGGCTCCCTGGTGTCCAGTGAAAAGTGGTATACAACTAAAATAGACAAATAATGTCTTCATTTATGAGGATCCTAAACCGAGAACCAAACTGTTAGTTAATGAACAATATAATTATCTAATTTGGAAAGTAAATAAAGGATAATTAATTTGCTAACTTGTTTTCCATAATTGATAACTTCAAGTGTAACTGATATTGCTATTTTTATTATATGGAGAAAGTGTATGTCACAGATTCTGTCTCTTTATTTATAAAATGCATAGAAGCATCAAGAGTGATATTAGAAACCAAAAAGGAAAAACAACACTAGGAGGCAGTAGAGCCTAATGGTTAAGAGCACAGGCTTGTTTTCCATTCAAGATCAAAGCCTAGTCTGATGTAGGAAGTAACCCACCATCTTATCATCACACACACACACACACACACACACACACACACACCTCACACATTTCAGATGTACAGAAATGGCTGATATTTAAAATGGAAATGTACAGTTGAGCTTGAAAGCAAGAAAGGACATCTCCAGGTGCAAGAAAGGAAGAAAATACTACAAATGGTAATTGGGACTTGAAGACTTGTGACTCAAAGAGATAAGTGGACCAGATATAGTTCTTAGGGTCTGGAATTTTAATGCTTAAAAGAGGATAGGAGTCAGGGCTGCAAGTTCTGTATGACAGAGAATTAGACCTGATATACTTGGGGAGGAGAGAGAAGAGAAAGAGTATTTCCTTTGAAAAAAATATAATCACTGGCATGCAGACAGTAGTGATGTGGTCCCTGCTCCAAGACATAGGTGGAAACAAAGTCAATCTAAAAAATCAATGGCTCCCAATACATCAGCCAGTCTTATTGGCCACCATACTTACTGTATGATGCTTAAATGATAAGACATGAAATGAGAAGAAAAGAAGCAAAGGGAAAAAACTGGTAACCAGAAAACAAAAAAATAACATTTCAATAATCTCAATAAATGTAAATGGGTTAAAAACACCTTTCTGAAGATAGAGACACTCAGATTAGATATGAAAAGTTCAGCTATATGTTGTCCAAAAGAACCATACCGGGGGGTTTCAAGATGGCGGCGGCTGCGGCGGCTGGCGCGGAGTAGCTGAGGTGGAAAAGGTGGCCACTGGGCCTCAGGCAGCCGGGAAACTTGTGGACCTTCCTCTGGCCATCTCTTAAGGGAGGACTGCTGCTGCTGGCCGGTCGTGGGGGCTCAACGCCACTTTGCCCCCGGCAGGAGAGGCTGCCTCATTTACAGGCAACAGCTTTGAAGTGTGGAGCAGGAAAAGAACTGATTCTTAGCTGCAAAAGCGAGTCTTGAAACAGGGAACACGGCGCCAGGGCTGCTGTGGATGCAGCCAGGATCCCGGAGGCTGGGGCCGCACTGAAGGCGGCCAGCTGCCCTATTCAGGATTCGAGGTTTCAGGCCGGCATTAAAGAAGATTCCTGGGAGCGCCCGAGCGGCGCCGCGACTGAACAGCCCGAGGCGGCAGCGCCGAGAACACGGAAGGCAACAAACCAGAGACAGAGCGAGCGCCCGACCTGGCACAGCACTGTGAGTGATCCCTGGCCCACGCGGCTCCCGCCTGCACCACCAGGCCACTCACTGCCCCGGTGCTGCCTCCATTTTCCCAGGTGCGGGCAGCTCCGCCCTGCTCGGCCATCACTGAGCCCATTTGCTTGGCCTGGCGCGGGGCTTTCCGGACCCTGCGGGCCGGCCTCCTCTCCCACTCCCTCCGCGGTTCTCTGGCGGGGCTGGGGGTGTGGGGCGTCCCGACCAGTGTTGGGAGGGCTAGAAAGTACGGGCGGGCCGCTCCGGCCCCGGTAAACTTCCTGTTACTAGGAGGCAGATAACATCTCTGCAACCACCAGTTTGGAAAAAAGCCTAACGAATTTCTGGTTGGGAATAGTGTGGTAGGAGAGTTCCCAGGTCCGCTTGAACCTGCCGGAGAGCAGGCTGCAGGCAGGCACTAGACTCGGTTTATACCGGGGGGATACAAAGGTGAACAAGACCCGAGAAAGATCTACACAGTGCTACAAAGGCACCCAGAGAGACCAGTTGTCTGTGCCTAGCAGAAACCTGATAGACTTCCTGGGCGAGGCGGTGCTGAGCAGGGTCTTGAAGGCCCAGCTGATAGACGAGGGGTGCAGAAGACACGCCCCAGCCCAGCACAGTGTGCACAGAGGGGGGAGACTCGACAGAAACCACACACCCGGTGGGGTCGCCACTGCACGATCTAACAGCCTGGGCCAGAGCACACGGAACGGGGAGAAGTCCTGTACAGAAAGTGAAAGCTCAACAGAGATCACACACCCTGTGGTACGTGATCCACCAGCCCAGCAGAGTACAAGCTGACCAGAAAGGTGGATCCCCGGAGAAGCCCAAGACCCGAGGCAACCACACACACAAGACACTAGAGGCCAACTGAGCAGTCACGGCGGGAGCCATACCAAATTAGCAACCACAGCAACATCCTAGTTAGTCATTAGTCTCAAACCAGTGGACTGTGAAACCCCCTGCCACAATGAATAAACACCAAAAAAAAGACACCAGAAATACAAAAAATCAAGAAAGTACACCACCAAAAGTTAATAAATCTCATACTCTAGATCCTATAGAACAAGAAGCCCTTGAAATAACTGACAAGGAATTTCGAGTGATAATTCTAAGGAAACTGAATGAGATACAAGAAAACTCAGCTAGACATCATGATGAAATGAGGAAAAGTATACAGGATCTGAAAGAGGAAATATACAAGGAAATCAATGTCCTGAAAAAAAATGTAGCAGAACTTGCTGAACTGAAGAAATTATTCAGCGAAATAAAAAACACAACGGAGAGTTTAACCAGCAGGCTTGTCGAAGTTGAAGAGAGAACCTCTGAACTTGAAGATGAGCTGTTTGAAATAACACAAGCAGACAAAAAGAAAGAAAAAAGAATCAAGGACATGGAAGAAAATCTGAGAGAGATATCAGACAACCTCAAGCGCTCAAATATCCGAGTCATGGGTATTCCAGAAGGGGAGGAAAATGGAGATTCCATTGAAAACATATTCAACAAAATAGTGGCAGAAAACTTCCCAGGTATAGGAAAAATCACAAATCTTCAGATCCAGGAAGCTCAACGATCTCCAAATGTATTCAACCCAAAAAGGCCTTCTCCAAGACATGTCATAGTCAAATTGGCAAAACTCAGAGACAAAGAGAGAATCTTAAAAGCTGCAAGAGAGAAGCGTCAAATCACCTATAAGGGAGCCCCAATCAGGTTAACATCAGACTTCTCATCACAAACCCTAAAAGCTAGAAAGGAATGGGATGATATTTTCAAAATACTAAAAGACAAAGATTGCCAGCCAAGAATACTCTACCCTGCAAGGCTATCCTTCCAAAATGAGGGGCAAATAGTATATTTCTCAGACAAACAAAAACTGCGGGAGTTCACTACCACAAGACCACCCTTACAAGAAATCCTCAAGGGAGTACTGGGTTTGGTTCCCGAAAAATAACTACCACTGCCATAAAAACCTAAGAAAAATCTAAACCCGCTAATACAATAAAAATGGCATTCATGAAGAGAAAACAAGCTAACAAAAACACTATCTACAACCTAAGGAACCAACAAACAAAGAAACCAAACAGTAAATCAGAAAGCAAGGAACAAAAGACACCTAAGACAACCAAACAACCAATAAAATGCTAGGAATAAATCAACACCTTTCAATAACAACTCTTAATGTTAAAGGCTTAAATTCCCCAATTAAAAGACACAGACTGGCTGACTGGATCAAAAAGCAGGACCCAACTATATGCTGCCTACAAGAGACCCACCTCACCCATAAAGATTCACACAGACTAAGAGTGAAAGGATGGAAAAAGATTTACCATGCAAACAGAAAAGAAAAACGAGCAGGAGTGGCTATTCTTATATCTGACAAAATAGACTTTAAACTAAAAACCATAAAAAGAGACAATGAGGGACACTACTTAATGATAAAAGGACTGATCCATCAAGAAGACATAACAATCATAAATATGTACGCACCCAATGTTGGAGCAGCCAGATTTATAAAACAAACTCTATTAGACCTAAAGAAGGAAATAGACACTAATACCATAATAGCAGGGGACCTGAACACTCCACTGTCAATATTAGACAGATCATCTAGGCAAAGAATCAGTAGAGAAACACAAGATCTAAACAAGACTCTAGACCAATTGGAATTGGCAGATATCTACAGAACATTCCACCCAACAACCTCAGAATATTCATTCTTCTCATCAGCACATGGATCATTCTCCAGGATAGATCACATATTAGGTCACAAATCAAGTCTCAATAAATTCAAAAAAATTGGAATTATCCCATGTATCTTCTCAGACCACAATGGATTAAAACTAGAAATTAATAACAAACAAAACTCGGGAAACTATGCAAACACATGGAAATTAAACAGCATTCTACTTAATGACATATGGGTCCAAGAAGAAATCAAGCAGGAAATCAAAAAGTTTATTGAAACTAATGAAAACAATGATACATCATACCAAAACCTGTGGGATACTGCAAAAGCACTATTGAGGGGAAAATTTATTGCGTTAAATGCTCACTTCAGAAGAATGGAAAGATGGCAAGTGAACAACCTAACACTTCACCTTAAAGAACTAGAAAAACAAGAACAATCCAATCCTAAAGTTAGCAGACGGAAAGAAATCATTAAGATCAGAGCAGAACTGAATGAAATTGAAAACCAAAAAACAATTCAAAAGATCAACGAATCAAAAAGTTGGTTTTTTGAAAAGATAAATAAAATTGACAAACCATTAGCATGGCTAACAAAAAAAAGAAGAGAGAAGACTCAAATAACAAAAATTAGAAATGAAAAAGGCGATATTACAACTGATTCATCTGAAATACAAGGAATCATTCGAGACTACTATAAACAACTATACGCCAACAAATTTGAAAATCTGGAGGAAATGGATAAATTTCTGGACACACACAAGCTCCCAAAACTGAACCGTGAAGACGTAGAAAATTTGAACAGACCAATAACAATAAAGGAGATTGAAGCTGTTATCAGAAGGCTCCCAACAAAGAAAAGCCCAGGACCAGATGGATTCACAGCAGAATTTTACCAAACATTCAAAGAGGAATTGACACCGATTCTTTACAAACTATTCCAAAAGATTGAAACGGACGCAAATCTCCCAAACTCATTCTATGAAGCAAACATCATCCTGATACCAAAACCAGGTAAAGATATAACCAAAAAAGAAAACTACAGGCCGATATCCTTGATGAATATAGATGCAAAAATCCTCACTAAAATACTAGCAAACAGAATACAGCAACACATACGAAAAATTATTCATCATGATCAAGTGGGATTCATCCCAGGGATGCAAGGTTGGTTCAACATACGCAAATCAATAAATGTGATACACCATATTAATAAACTCAAACACCAGGACCATATGATCATCTCTATAGATGCTGGAAAAGCATTTGATAAAGTTCAGCACTCATTCATGACAAAGACCCTCTATAAGTTAGGTATAGAGGGAAAGTATCTCAACATAATTAAAGCCATATATGACAAACCCACTGCCAATATCATCCTGAATGGGGAAAAGCTGAAAGCTTTTCCTTTAAGAACAGGCACTAGACAAGGATGCCCACTCTCACCACTCCTATTCAACATAGTGTTGGAAGTACTAGCCAGAGCAATCAGAGAAGAGAAGGAAATACAGGGCATTCAGATTGGGAAAGATGAAGTCAAACTGTCCCTGTTTGCAGATGACATGATCCTATATATCGAACAGCCTAAAACCTCTACAAAAAAACTGTTGGAATTGATAAATGATTTCAGCACAGTAGCAGGATACAAAATCAACACACAAAAATCAGTAGCATTTCTTTTCTCCAATAGTGAACATGCAGAAGGAGAAATCAAGAAAGCCTGCCCATTTACAATAGCCACCAAAAAAATAAAATACTTAGGAATTGAGTTAACCAAGGAGGTGAAAAATCTCTATAATGAGAACTACAAACCACTGCTGAGAGAAATTAGAGAGGATACAAGAAGATGGAAAGATATTCCATGCTCTTGGATTGGAAGAATCAACATAGTGAAAATGTCCATACTACCCAAAGTGATATACAAATTCAATGCAATCCCCATCAAAATTCCAAAGACATTTTTCTCAGAAATGGAAAAAACTATTCAGACATTTATATGGAACAATAAAAGACCACGAATAGCCAAAGCAATGCTCAGCAAAAAAAATAAAGCTGGAGGCATAACACTACCTGACTTTAAGCTATACTACAAAGCTATAATAACCAAAACAGTATGGTACTGGCATAAAAACAGACACACTGACCAATGGAATAGAATAGAGAATCCAGAAATCAACCCTCACACTTACTGCCATCTGATCTTTGACAAAGGCACCAAGCCTATTCACTGGGGAAGGGACTGCCTCTTCAGCAAGTGGTGTTGGGATAACTGGATATCGATATGCAGGAGAATGAAACTAGATCCATACCTCTCACCGTATACTAAAATCAACTCAAAATGGATTAAGGATTTAAATATACACCCTGAGACAATAAAACTTCTTAAAGAAAACATAGGGGAAACACTTCAGGAAATAGGACTGGGCACAGACTTCATGAATACGACCCCAAAAGCACGGGCAACCAAAGGAAAAATAAACAAATGGGATTATATCAAACTAAAAAGCTTCTGCACAGCAAAAGAAACAATTAAAAGAGTTAAAAGACAACCAACAGAGTGGGAGAAAATATTTGCAAAATATACATCTGACAAAGGATTAATATCCAGAATATATAAGGAACTCAAACAACTTTACAAGAAGAAAACAAGCAACCCAATTAAAAAATGGGCAAAAGAGCTAAGTAGGCATTTCTCTAAGGAAGATATCCAAATGGCCAACAGACATATGAAAAAATGCTCAACATCACTCAGCATCCGGGAAATGCAAATCAAAACCACATTGAGATACCATCTAACCCCAGTTAGGATGGCTAAAATCCAAAAGACTATGAACGATAAATGCTGGCGAGGCTGCGGAGAAAAAGGAACTCTCATACATTGTTGGTGGGACTGCAAAATGGTGCAGCCTCTATGGAAAATGGTATGGAGGTTCCTTAAACAATTGCAAATAGATCTACCATACGACCCAGCCATCCCACTGTTGGGAATATACCCAGAGGAATGGAAATCATCAAGTCGAAGGTATACCTGTTCCCCAATGTTCATCGCAGCACTCTTTACAATAGCCAAGAGTTGGAACCAGCCCAAATGCCCATCATCAGATGAGTGGATATGGAAAATGTGGTACATCTACACAATGGAATACTACTCAGCTATAAAAACGAATGAAATACTGCCATTTGCAACAACATGGATGGACCTTGAGAGAATTATATTAAGTGAAACAAGTCAGGCACAGAAAGAGAAATACCACATGTTCTCACTTATTGGAGGGAGCTAAACATTAATATATAAATTCACACACACACATACACACACACACACACACACAAATCGGGGGGGGGAGGGAAGAAGATATAACAACCACAATTACTTGAAGTTGATACAACAAGCAAACAGAAAGGACATTGTTGGGGGGGAGGGGGGGGAGGGAGAAGGGAGGGAGGTTTTGGTGATGGGGAGCATTAATCAGCTACAATGTATATCGACAAAATAAAATTAAAAAAAAAAAAAAAAAAAAAAAAAAAAAAAAAAAAAGAACCATACCAAAGCATCATGACACAGAAAAGTTAAAAGAAAAAAGGGGGATAGAGAAAGACAAGAGACAAAGTGGAATTTAAGGTGAAAAGCATTAAGACAAAGAGACTCATCACTTAATGATTAAAAAATAGGCACTCCCTAAGAAAAAATTAATTTGTATGCTTTTAAAAGTGTAGCTCAAAATGCATAAGGTGAAAGTTAACAGAATTAAGATGAAAAATAACTAAATCTATAATCTTAGTGAGAGAGTTTACCACACCTCTTTCAGGAACTGATAGATAAATAAACAAAAGTCATTGGGAATATACAAGATTTGAATAAAATAATAAAATTGAGCTAATAAACAAATATATAAAAATCACTGGCCAACCTGAAAAGGCTATATACTATATAAGTCCAACTATATAAATTCTGGAAAAGGCAAAACTATGGAGATAGTAAAAGGATAAGTAGATACAACCTAAAAGTAGGTTGTACACAGGAGATTTTTAGGGCAGTGAAACTATTCTGTATGATACTATGGCTGTGGATACATGTCATTATACATTTGTCAAAACCCACAGAACCTGCAACACCAAGAGCAACCCTAGTGTAAACTGTGGACTTTGTGTGATCATGTGTCAGTGTTGGTTCAGTGATTGTAACAAATGTACTGCTGTGGTGCAGGATGGCAATGATGGGAAAGCTGTGCTTGTGTGGCAAGAAGATGTATGTGAAAACTTTCTGTACTTTCCACCCAATTTTGCCGTGAACCTAAACTGCTGTAAACTGTTTAACAACCAGATCTCTGAATGAAGTTCCACCATGAATGTTGGTTGATGTTTTCCTTTATGTTAATGAGTGAGATAAAGTGAAACAATGAAGTCTTATGTTTTAACTTTACTCACTTGTCAATGACATGAGTGACTTATTTGCTGACTCAGAGAATAGTTTCAAATGTTGGAAGAATATTTCCTAAATTTTTTTGTTTGTTATCCAAACTGCAGTAAGTACAGAGACAACACAGTTTTAAGTTCAATTTGCATTATTAATATTTCTTCATCACTTTTGTAGGTCTACAGAATTACCAAAACAATAAATCAAGCCCTAATTTATAGCATATACAGATTTCTGTAGTTTAAATACTCTACCCATGGCCAATTTTAAGTTGCCAACATGAAATCACTGTGAAAAGAAGCACCATTATATAGCATTTCCTACATTTAGATACAATAAGTATAAATAACCTCAAAAACACATATAATAGTAAAATGTAGTGAACTAATTAAAGAGTGATGAATTTTGAATACTTAACGTTTTATATATAATTTCTTTAATTATAATTTTATATAATTTGATTTTTAATAATGATTATTTTTAACAACCAGATGGCAGATTTTCTGAAAATGTAACAGTTGGCTCTCACTGGATGACATGAACTGGCCCCAGCACACCACTGGCAAACTCAAAGAAAGTTGAAAGAAAGAAATAATAAAGGTGAAAGCAAAACTTAATAAAATAGAAAATAGACAAACTATAGAGATGATTAACAAAACTAAAAGCCAGTTCTTTGTAAAGGTTAATGTAATAGTCAAATATTTCGCAAGACCAATGGAAAAAAAGGTACAAGTAAACAATATTAGGAATGAAAAGTGCATGCATATAAAATAGAGAGTTTTGAATCATTAGAGACTACTATATATGACAGAGATTTATGCTGATAATTACAAAGAATAGATAATTTCCCAGAAAAATTGAACTGGACAAAATTGACTCAAAAAGAAATAAGAAATATGAATATACCAATGACCATTAAAGGAATTAAATTATTTTTAAGTTTTTAACTCTGACATTGATTTTTTAATTTTTAAAAAATTTTTATTTTATTTTAACTTCACACAGTACACACTGTAGTTGGTTTTCATGACCCTTTACCCATTCCTCTTCCCCCGCCCCTCTTCCCTTCCCCCCATCATATCTGTTCACTTGTCTTAACAAGTTCATGGAATTGTTGTGATTGTTGTGTCTTCTCCCCCACTTTATTTGTCTATATATTTATTTATTTATTTATTTTTAGCCCCCACAAATAAGTGTGAAATTGTGGTATTTCTCTTTCTGTCCCTGACTTGTTTCACTTAATATAATTTTCTCTAAATCCATCCATGTTGTTGTGAATGGTAGTATTTCATTCTTTTTCATAGCAGAGTAGAATTCCATTATGTAGATATACCACAGTTTCCTTATCCACTCATCTGATGATGGACATTTGGGCTGGCTCCAACTCTTGGCTATTGTAAATAGTGCTGCAATAAACATTGGAGTACAGGTATCTCTTTGGCATGATGATTTCCATTTCTCTGTGTATATTCCCAGCAGTGGAATAGCTGGGTCATATGGTAGATACATTTGTAATTATTTGAGGAAACTCCATACCATTTTTCATAAAGGTTGTACCATTTTGCAGTCCCACCAACATTGTATGAGAGTTCTTTTTTCTCAGCAGCCTCTCCAGCACTTATGATTCTCAGTCTTTTGGATATTAGCCATCGTGATTGGAGATAGATGGTATCTCAAGTGGTTTTGACTTGTATTTCCCAGATGCTGAGTGATGTTGAGCATTTTTTCATGTGTCTGTTGGTCATTCATATATCTTCCTTTGAGATGTGCCTATTCAGCTCCATTGCCCATTTTATAATTGAGTTTTTCGGGGTTTTTTTTTTTTTTTTTTTTTTTTTTTGCTGTAAAGTTGTTTGAGTTCCTTGTATATTTTGGATATTAATCCCTTGTCAGATGTATATTTTACAAATATTTTCTCCCACTCTGTTGGCTGTCTTTTCACCTGTTGATTGTTTCTTTTGCTGTGCAGAAGCTTTTTAGTTTGACATAATCTCATTTTTTTATTTTTCCTCTAGTTGCCTGTGCTTTGGGGATCCTACTCATGAAGTCTGTACCCAATCCTACTTCCTGGAGTGTTTCCCCTACATTTTCTTTAAGGAGTTTTATTGTTTCAGGATGTATATTTAATTCTGTGATCCAATTTTAGTTGATTTTGGTATATTGTGAGAGGTACAGGTCTAGTTTCATTCTCCTACATGTGATTATCCAGCTTTCCTAGCACCATTTGTTGAAGAGGCAGTCTCTTCCCCAGTGTGTAGACTTGTTGCCTTTGTCAAAGATCAGATGGCTGTAGATGTATGGGTTGATTTCTGGATTCTCTATTTTATTTCATTGATCTGTGTGTCTGTTTTCATGCCAGGACCATGCTGATTTGCTTTCTATAGCTTTGAAATACAGCTTAAAGTCAGGTAGTGTTATGCCTCCAGGGTAATTTATTTTGCTCAGGATTGCTTTGGCTATGCATGGTCTTTTGTTATCCCATATAAATGTCTGGACAGTTTTTTCCATTTCTGAGAAAAATGCCATTGGAATTTTGATGGGGATTGCATTGAATCTTTAGATCACTTTGGGTAATATGGACATTTTCACAATGTTAATTCTTCTGATCTGAGAGCATGGGATATCTTTCCGTCTTCTTGTGTCCTCTAATTTCTCTTAACAGTGGTTTGTAGTTCTCTTCATAGAGATTTTTCACACCCTTGGTTAACTTTATTCCTAAGTATTTTTTTTTTTTATTTTGGTGGCTATTGTAAATGGGCTAGCTTTCTTGATATCTTTTTCTGAATGTTCACTGTTGGAGTATAGAAATGCTACTGATTTTTGTGTGTTGATTTTGTGTCCTGCAACTTCGCTGAAATCATTTATCAACTCTAAGAGGTTTTTTTGTAGAGGATTTAGGCTGTTCTATATATACGATCATGTCATCCACAAACAGGGACAGTGTGACTTCATCTTTTCTAATATGGATGCCCTTTATTTCCTTCTCTTCTCTGATTGCTCTGGCTAGTACGTCCAACACTATGTTGAATAGGAGTGGTGAGAGTGGACATCCTTGTCTAGTTCCTGTTCTTAAGTGAAAAGCCCATTCAGGGTGATATTGGCAGTGAGCTTATCATATATGGCTTTAATTATGTTGAGATAATTTCCCTTTATACCTAACTTATAGAGAGTCTTTATCATGAACATATGTTGAATTTTGTCAAATGTTTTTTCAGTGTCTATACAGATGATCATATGGTTTTAGTCTTTGCTTTTATTGATGTGGTGTATCACATTTACTGATTTGCATATGTTGACCCAAACCTGCCTCCTTGGGATGAATCCCACTTGATCATGGTGGATAATTTTATGTATGTGTTGCTGTATTCTGTTAGCTAGTATTTTATTGAGGATTTTTGCATCTATATACATCAAGGATATTGGCCTGTAATTTTCTATTTTTGATGTATCTTTGTCTGGTTTTGGTATCAGGTTGATGTTTGCCTCATAGAATGAGTTTGGGAGAATGGCCTCTGTTTCAATCTTTTGGAATAGTTTGTAGAGAACTGGTATCAATTCCTCTTTGAAGGTTTGGTAGAACTCTGCAGTGAACCCATCTGGTCCTGGGCTTTTGTTTGTTGAGATCCTTCTGATAAAAGTTTCGATCTCTTTTACTGTTACTGGTCTGTTCAGATTTTCTATGTCTTCTTGGCTCAGTTTTGGTAGTCTGTGTGTATGCAGAAATTTATCCATTTCCTCCGGATTTTCAAATTTGTTGGCATATTGTTTATAGTAGTCTCTAATGATTCCTTGTATTTCTGAGGTATCAGTTGAAATATCACCTTTTTCATTTCTAATTTTTGTTATTTGGGACTTCTATATCATTTTCTTAGTTAGCCTTGCTGAAGGTTGTTAATTTTATTTATCTTTTATAAAAACCAACTTTTTGTTTCATTGATCTTTTGTATCTTTTTTCGGGTTTCTATTTCATTTACTTCTGCTCTGATTTTAATTATTTCTTTCCATCTACTAACTTTGGGTTTGAATTGTTCTTGTTTTTCTGGTTCTTTAACGTGAAGTGTTAGGTTGTTTACTTGCCATCTTTCCAGTCTTCTGAAGTAAGCATTTAATGTGATAAATTTCCCCCTTAGTACTGCTTTTGCAGTATCCCACAGGTTTTGGTATGATGTGTCATTATTTTCATTAGCTTCAAGAAATTTTCTCATTTCCTGTTTCATTCCTTCTTAGACCCAAATGTCAGTAAGTAGAATATTGTTTAATTTCCATGTGTTTGTATAGTTTCCAGAGTTTCATTTGTTATTGATTTCTAATTTTAATCCATTGTGATCTGAAAAAATACATGGAATAATTACAAGTTTTTTGAATTTGTTGAGACTTACTTTGTGACCTAGCATGTGATCTATCCTTGAGAATGTACCATGAACTGATGAAAAGAATGAATATTCTGAGGTTGTTCGATGGAATGCTCTGTAGATACCTGCCAAGTCCAAGTGGTCTAAAGTGTTGTTTAGATCTTGTGTTTCTCTATTGATTTTTTTGCCTAGATGATCTGTTCAATGTTGAAAGTGGGGTGTTCAGGTCCCCTGCTATTATGGTGTTACTGGCAATTTCAATTTTTAGATCAAATACTGTTTTCTTTATAAATCTGGCTGCTCTGACATTGGGTGTGTATATATTTATGATTGTTATGTCTTCTTGATGGACAGATCCTTTTATTATTATATAGTGGCCTTCTTTGTCTCTTTTTATGGTTTTGCTTTAAGTCTATTTTATCTGATATACAAATAGCTACTCCAGCTTGTTTTTCATTTCTATTTGCATGGTATATCTTTTTCCATCCTTTCGCTCTTACTCTATGTGTGTCTGTATTAGTCAGTTTCGTGTTGCTATAACAGAATTACATGAGACTGGGTAATTTATAAAGAAGAGAGGTTTGTTTGGCTTACGATTCGGGGACATCTACATCTGGCATGGGTCTCAGGCTGCTTCTACTCATGGCAGAAAGTGGCAGGGAGCCAGCAGGTACAAGCAGATCACATGGCAAGAGGAAGCAAGAGAAAGGAAGCAGAGAGAGCAGAGAGAAAGTGCTAGGGTCTTTTTAAGAACCAAGCTCTTGTGGGAACTAATAGAGCAAGAACTCACTCATTAATCCCTCCTCCCCCAGGGAGAGCATTAATCCATTCATGAGGGATCCTCCCTCATGATTCAATCAGTTTCCAACACTGCCACATTGGAGATCAAATTTCCACATGAGTTTTGGAGGGGACAACACATCTAAACTCCATCAGTGTCATTACAGGTGAGGTGAGTCTCTTGAAGGCAGTATATTGTTGGGTCCATCTTTTTAATCCAGTCAGTCAGTCTGTGTCTTTTGAGTGGGGAATTTTATCTCTTTAATTTAGAGTTATTATTGAAAGGTGTTGATTTACTTCTAGCATTTTATTGATTTTTGTTTAGATGTCTTAAGTATCTTTTGTTCCTTTCTTTCTGATTTTCTGTCTGTCTTCTGTATTTGTTGGTTTCTTGTGGTGGTAGATAAAGTATTTTTTCTCTTTATTATTAGCATTTTTGTTTTACTGGTAGGTTTTGTTCTTTCTTGAGTATTCACAGCAGTGATGGTTGTGTTTCAGGTATCAAACCCAGTACTCCCTTGAGAATTTCTTATAAGGGTGGTCATCTAGTAGTGAACTCCTGCAGTTTTCATTTGTCCGAGAAATATACTATTTTTCCTTCATTTTGGAAGGATAGTCTTGCTGGGTAAAGTATTCTTGGCTGGCAATTTTTGTCCTTTAGTATTTTGAGCATATCATCCCATTCTTTTCTGGCTTTTAGGGTTTCTGATGAAAAGTCTGATGTTAGTCTGATTGGGGCTCCCTTATGGGTGACTTTCCACTTCTCTCTTGCAGCTTTTAAGATTCTCTCTTTGTCTTTGAGTTTTGCCAGTTTGACTATAAATATGTCTTGGAGAGGACCTTTTTGGGTTGAATATGTTTGGAGATCTTTGGGCCTCCTGAATCTGAGGATCTGTCTTTCCCTATACTTGGGAAGTTTTCTGCTATTATTTCGTTGAATATGTTTTCAATGCCATTTCCTATTTCCTCCCCTTCTTGAATACCCATGATTAGGATATTTGAGTGCTTAAGGTTGTCTGTTATCTCTCTTACATTTTCTTCAATTTTTAAAATTCTTTTTTCTTTTTTCTGGTCTGCCTGTGTTAATTCAAGCAGCCTGTCTTCAAGGTCAGAAATTCTCTCTTCTGCTTCTTTTAGCCTGCTGGTTAGACTCTCTGTTGTGTATTTTATATTGTTGAATGAATTCTTCAGCTCCACTAGCTCTGCTACATTCTTTTTCAGGGCATTGATTTCTTTGTACATTTCTTCTTTCAGATCCTGTATATTTTTTCTCATTTTGTGTTGTTTAACTGAGCTTTCCTGTATCTCACTTAGTTTCCTTAGAATTGTTGTTCTAAATTTCTTGTCAGTCGTTTCAAGGACTTCCTGTTCTATAGGGTCTCGAGTCGGAAAGTTATTATTTTCCCTTGGTGGTGATGTACTTTCTTGATTTTTCATATTTCTGGTATCTTTCCTTTGGTGTTTAGTCATTGTGGCAGGGGGTATCACAGTCCACTCATTCCACTCTGATGTCTGGCCTGGATCCTGAAGGGACTGCCTATTCTGGGCAGTGGGAACTAGCTTGGGCTGGGGGTCCCTCAGTGCCTGCCTGTTGTGCCACGGCTGGCTCTGGGCATGTGGGTCCGGTGACTCTTGTACCTCTCTGGGCAGCAAGGACTGACCTGCACTGGGGGTCCCACAGTGCCTGCCCGTCCTGGTGCAGCTGTCTTGGGGCATGTTGGCCTAGTGGTTCTCAGGCCTCTCTAATCAGTGGGAACTGACCTAGGCTGGAGGTCCTGTGGTGCCTGCCTTTTCTGGCATGGCTGACTTGGGACATGTGGGCCTGGTGGCTCTCAGGCCTCTCAGTGCAGCAGGGACTGGGCAGGGGATCCCACATCACCTGTTTCTTCCAGTGCAGGTAACTCAGGGCATGTGGACCCAGTGGTTCTTGGGCCTCTCTGGGCAGCGGGAACTGGTCTGGACTGGGAGTCCCATGGTACCTGCCTCCTGTGGCACAGCTGACCTGGGGCGTGTAGGCCTGAGTCTCTCAGGCCTGTCTTGGTGGTAGGCACTGGCCTGACATAGGGGCCCCGCAGTGCCTGACTTTTCTGGTGCAGCTTTCTTGGGGAGTGTTGGCCTAGTGGCTCTCAAGCCTCCCTAAGCAGTGGGGACTGACCTGGGCTAGAGATCCAGTGGCGCCTGCCTTTTCTGGTGTTGCTGACTTGGGGCATGTGGGCCCGGTGGTTCTCAGGCCTCTCTGGCTGGTGGGCACTGGCCTGAGCTATGGATCCTGCAGTGCCTGCCTTTTCTGGTGCAGCTATCTTGGGGTGTGTTGGCCTAGTGGCTCTCAAGCCTCTCTAAGCAATGGGCACTGACCTGGGCTGGAGGTCTTGCAGCACCTGTCTTTTCTGGCATGGCTGACTCTGGGCATGTGGGCCCTGTGGGCCTCAGGCCTCTTTGGGCAGTGGGCACTGGCCTACATGGCTCCTACTTGTTTTGGTGCAGATCTTGGGCCTCCTATTGTTGCTTTTTAACAGTTGCAAGTTGGTTGATTTGTGGGAGAGAGCAACACTAGGAACTGTATACTCTATTATCTTGACCAGAAGCTCTAAAGGAATTAAATTTGTAATTGAAAATATCACTCCAGAAAAGGATCTGCCTAGGCAGTTTTTGTAGGTGAGTTTTACCAGACACTCAAAGAACTGACAATGTCATCTTTCACAAACTATTCTATTAATTAGAAAAAGAGGGGAAGTTACCCATTTTATTTTATTAGCTGCTATAACTTTGATACTAAATCTGAACAGAAACAGAGTTAGAAAAATACAGTTTGGTCTTGCTTATAAACAGAGATAAGAGGCAAAGTCCTAAATAAAATTTAAATATAACTAACAAATCAAATCCATCAGTGTAAATACACAACAACCATCATAACCAAATATATTCAAGAATGCAAGGATGACAATATTGGAAAATCTTTCAAGTCATTGCATTACCAGATTCACCGAGCATTGGCCATTGCAGTTACCATATTGGACAGGTATCTTTACTGAGCAAATTAATGTGGCCTTGGGTATATAGTCTATGGCCATCAATTTAGAAAATATGTTCTTTTCTGTACCATTCAGAAAAGGGTATCAGAAACAGATTGTATTCATATGGAATGGAAAAAAATTAATGTTTACAATTTTGCCCCAGGTCTATTTTAACCCTTCTGCCTTCTGTCGTAATACAGTTTGAAGAGATCTGGACCATCTGCATGTTTCAGGACATCACACAGAATCATTGCATTGTTGACATCATTCTTATTGGGCAGGATGAACAAAGAGGCAGCTTAATATGCTCAAAGACTTGGCAAGACACACATGCTTCATGAGGTAAAAGACAAATCCTACAAGTATTCAGAGACGTGCTAATTTGTTAAAATTTTTAGGGGTTCAGTGGTTAGGGACATGCCAGGATATCCTTTCCATAGCAAAGGAACATTTGTAGTATCTTGCATTCCTTACCACAGAGAAGGAAGCACAACACCTGATAGGTCTCTTTGGGTTCTAGAAGCAAAACATTCCACAGTGGCCCATATACTGGGTATCAGAGAATGCTGTCAGCTTTGAGTGGAACTGGGAGAATAGGGCTCTACAGCAGGTCAAGGTTGTTTGCAAGCAGCCCTTCTGTGTGAAGAATATGATTTGAAAGACCCTATGATGTAGAGATTCCAGAGGTGGGAAAAATGCACTGTGAATTTCATGGAAAATTCCGGTGGGAAAACTACAATTCAGGTATCTGAGGATCTGGAGCAAGACCATGTCATCTACAGTGGGAAATTACATACCTTTTGAGAAACATCTCTTGGCATGTTGCTGGGCCCTGGTAGAGATAATACACTTAACTATGGAACATCAAGTAATAATGTATACAGAACTACTTATTATGAGTCGAGTTCTATCCTATTCACCAAGTCATAAAGTCAGTCAGGCCCAGCAGTAGTTCCATCATAAGACAGAAAGTGTACTCCAGGATTGAGATCAAACAGGACCAGAGGACATGAATAAGCTGCATGAGCAAGTACACCAGACCCCCCTATAACACCCACTAAGGTTGTACTAGCACTTTTCCTCCAGCTTGCACCTATGGCCATATGGGGTATACTTTGGGTATAGGTACCTAAATAATAAACAGATTTCAATATGTCCAACATCTCTATGCAGAACCTTGTGATACTTTATCAAAGGACATAAAATCAGACCATGACAGTTTCTTCAAGACTCATCTGTAAATATAAATTTATGCCAAACAAAATTCATAAGTATGTACAATTATGTGTCAATTAAAATGAATACATTTTTTAAAATCCCAATTTGGTACAACTTGATAAATCGATTCTAAAATTTTATTGAAACATAAAGTTTCAAAAATAGCCAAGAAATTTTCAGAATACCAAAGAAGAACTTGCCTACCAAATAGCATGGATATTTATAAAACCATACTAATTTAAAAATGTAGTGTTTGTCACAAGAATAGTCAAATACATTAATAGAACAGAAAAGAAATCTCAGTAATAGACATGTATGTATTGGAATTTTCTGTATGATACAGATAGCTTTACAGATCAGTAGAGAAAGGATAGACTGTTCACTAAACGGGATTGGGATAATTGGCTTTGCATAGGGAAAAAATTAATTAGACCCTTTTACCATAGGAAAATAAAATCTGGACGTACTAAAAATATAAATATAAAAAATAAGATGTGAAATTATTTAAAAGAATATAGAGATGAGTATCGTTATGACCTCAGGACTGGTTAAACAAAACACACAAGAAAAACACAAATCATGGAAATATTGAGAGATTGGACAAATCAAAATTTAAAACCTCTGTATAATAGACAACACATACAAAATAAAAAGTTAAGCAACAAACAGGAAAAGGTATTTGAAATATATGTAATAAAGAATTAGTACACATAATATATAAAGAAATTCTGATCATCAACCAAAAATATAAGCATCCCAATAGAAAAAAATTGACAAATGTTATGAATAAAAATTTTACTTGAGAAGGAACCTGCTTGGCAAAATAATAATAATATTAATAATACAGAAGAAGGAAGAGGAGGAGCAATATTCAAATTTGTAAGCAGGTAATGTTTTTATGTGAAATACCATTTGACAGCCATCAGATTGGTAAAAATTTAAAAAGTTTGATAATTTGAGAGTGTGAATATATGTGGTAACACCACCACTCTGAAGAACAATTTGGCAGTTAATACTAAAATTAAAAAATACAAAGGCCACATAAATCAACAATTTTACTTCTGGATACATATCCTAGAGAAACTCTGAAACATATGCATCAGGAAGAATATGAAAGGATGTTTATCTCAGCACCATTTTTAATAGTGAAAAGTAAGAAAAAACTTATTCAATATAGGAATGCACATATAAACTGTGATATATTCATACAATTAAATCAACATTAGATCTGTGTGTATCAACATGTACAGATCTCAAAAACATAATGTTGTGTAAAACAAAAATATCGCTATTATATTGCTTATATTGCTTATTTTATTTTTTATTTATTAAAGCAAAATTTACATAACATAAAATCAATTATTTTAAAGTATGTAATTCTGTGGCATTTTGTACACAGATGCTCCTTGATTTATGATGGGGTTACTTCCTGTTGGGCTGGATCACAGACTCCTCTGCCCATCCTGTGCAGGTCATCAGTCAGGTAGTTGAAAAAAGATTCTGGCAGCTGATAACAGGATAGACATGCTTTATTCTGACATGAGCTCTGCTGGCCAGCAGTTCAGAGCAGTTGCCTTTTATACCAAAAGTATACAACAATGACAATGAGCCAAGGAATATACGGGCATGCATGTGCAGTCACACCACTCTTATATAACTTGTTCACAACAGATGTGCTGTATCACACCCAGCCAGATATGAGACGAGGGGTCTTACTATACCAGCTCCATTTTCCTCACACTCTACCACTTCAGGGTCCCTCACATACAATCTACATGTCTGAGATCTTCCGCAATGTTCCCTTAGCAAGGATAGCTGACCCTTGCATCCATAGGCCACAGCAGCAATATAGGCTTCAGCAACATGCTACCAAAACACAGGCGCTTCCTCCCAGTACAACTAACATTTAGTTCCTGGAGGATGACGTATTGGCCCACCATTACTGGAGGGGATCTCCAGTCATTTTCAGACAGCATGACTTTCACTGGTTAATTGCTGCAAAGTCTCAGTAACATTATGATGATAGTCAGGGATATACACACAACATTCTGTTCAGGCCAGGTCTAGTTAGCAGTTGTCATTGGGATGATCTCCCATGGGAATCCTGCAGCCACACTGTTAGGAAACTCAGTGCATATGTATGTGCCCAGTTGACAATGGTGTTGGCAGCCATAAGACTATGGGCGAAAAGACAAAAAAAGTTATTGGCACCAATAGAAGGGATTCTCGTCACTCTGGCAGAATACATGCCAGCTTACCATCCTGGAAAGAATGGTTGCAGGAACAGGTGCTATGGCTCTATGCAACAGGGCCTCCACTGGAGAGGGCCCACCCTTGTGGGGTCTCTCATTCAAGATTCTGACTGTTGGCCAGAACCACCATGTCCACCCCTTCAGGGATGGGGGTTCAGTGGATAGCCTTAGTCCCTTTTTCAGAAGACCATTGTACTATTCAATCATTCCTGCTGCCTGGGGATGATACAGCACATGTAAGTTCCCCTGAATGGACAACTGGAAAACCCATTTCTGTACTTCATGTCCAATAAAATGGGTTCCATTACCATTTTCTGTGACCAGGTGATGACTACACATGGCTGTAAGGCTACTCAATACCTTAATAGTGCTTAAATGGTCTGGGGCCTTGCAGGGCCATACAAACAGAAGTATCAATGGCTGTAAAGATATTCCTGAAATTCTCTGTCCTGGGAAGAAAAGAAATCCACTTGTCCCAAAAAATCTACTTGCCATCGAGTCAGGGGCACCCTTCCATGGGTTGTCTGCCCATCACTATGCTGCACCTGCTGGGGGTGTGGACACTCTTGAGCACACACTAGACAAACACGACACATTTATTATATCTTCCATTTTATGGGCAGGTCCCACTTTTAAGCCATTGACCACATGGTCTTGCAACCAGCATGCTGCATTCGTCGATGTAGCCACTGGGCTGCATCAGTGGCTGGATCTCTCTCCAATGCATCGGCTTCATCATTGCCTGGACTGGCTAAGGGGAAGCGTCCTGTGATATGGGAACGAGTTACTTCCTTTTCATGTCCTAATTCCCATAACTCTTACCACATGGCTTGTCCCCACAGGGGTAAGTGGCCTACCATCCACTGTCAATATTTCCAAGTAGATATCCAAAGGGTAAGACCCTTATATACAGCCCACTCACATTGTTCCAAATGGCTTAGCAGTGCTGGAGCCACCTTGGTTAAATCTGCAAAATAATCAGAGGTTAGTAAGACATCATCTGTATAATGAAACATTGTAACCGTGCTGGGCCTAGTCCACTTGGCTAGGTCCGCAGCCACCAAACCACGACACATGGCTGGGCTATGCAGGTAGCCTTGGGGCAACACTTGAGAAGTCCATTGCCTTGCTTCCCGGGTGAAGGCAAATTGATCTTGGCTATCAGCTGAGATCAGGATAGAGGAAAAAGCACTTACTAGGTCCAGCACATAATGATGAGTTCCTAGCTGAGTCATCAGTTGATCCATTAAGTCGTGAACTGAAGGCACAGCCACATGCAAAAGAAGCACTACTTTGTTCAGTTCCCAATAGTCCACAGTCATCCTCCAGGTAGATATCCAAAAGGTAAGACCCTTCTATATGGCCCACCATCTGGCTTTTTCACTAGCCATACCGCGACATTATGGGGCTATGTGTGGGGCAAATGATGCTGACTTTTTCTTTTTTTTTTTTTTAATTTTATTTTGTCGATATACATTGTGGCTGATTATTGCTCCCCATCACCAAAACCTCCCTCCCTTCTCCCTCCCCCCCTCCCCCCCAACAATGTCCTTTCTGTTTGCTTGTCGTATCAACTTCAAGTAGTTGTGGTTATTATATCTTCTCCCCACCCGTTTTGTGTGTGTGTGTGTGTGTGTGTGTGTGTGTGTGCGCGTGCGTGTGCGTGTGTGTGTGAATTTATATATTAATTTTTAGCTCCCACCAATAAGTGAGAACATGTGGTATTTCTCTTTCTGTGCCTGACTTGTTTCACTTAATATAATTCTCTCAAGGTCCATCCATGTTGTTGCAAATGGCAGTATTTCATTCGTTTTTATAGCTGAGTAGTATTCCATTATGTAGATGTACCTACCACATTTTCCGTATCCACTCATCTGATGATGGGCATTTGGGCTGATTCCAACTCTTGGCTATTGTAAAGAGTGCTGCGATAAACATTGGAGAACAGGTATACCTTCGACTTGATGATTTCCATTCCTCTGGGTATATTCCCAACAGTGGGATAGCTGGGTCGTATGGTAGATCTATCTGCAATTGTTTAAGGAACCTCCATACCATTTTCCATAGAGGCTGCACCATTTTGCAGTCCCACCAACAATGTATGAGAGTTCCTTTTTCTCCGTAGCCTCGTCAGCATTTATCGTTCATAGTCTTTTGGATTTTAGCCATCCTAACTGGGGTTAGATGGTATCTCAATGTGGTTTTGATTTGCATTTCCCGGATGCTGAGTGATGTTGAGCATTTTTTCATATGTCTGTTGGCCATTTGGATATCTTCCTTAGAGAAACGCCTACTTAGCTCTTTTGCCCATTTTTTAATTGGGTTGCTTGTTTTTTCTTGTAAAGTTGTTTGAGTTCCTTATATATTCTGGATATTAATCCTTTGTCAGATATATATTTTGCAAATATTTTCTCCCACTCTGTTGGCTGTCTTTTAACTCCGTTAATTGTTTCTTTTGCTGTGCAGAAGCTTTTTAGTTTGACATAATCCCATTTGTTTATTTTTCCTTTGGTTGCCTGTGCTTTTGGGGTCGTATTCATGAAGTCTGTGCCCAGTCCTATTTCCTGAAGTGTTTCCCCTATGTTTTCTTTAAGAAGTTTTATTGTCTCAGGGTGTATATTTAAATCCTTAATCCATTTTGAGTTGATTTTAGTATACGGTGAGAGGTATGGATCTAGTTTCATTCTCCTGCATATGGATATCCAGTTATCCCAGCACCATTTGCTGAAGAGGCAGTCCCTTCCCCAGTGAATAGGCTTGGTGCTTTTGTCAAAGATCAGATGGCAGTAAGTGTGTGGGTTGATTTCTGGATTCTCTATTCTATTCCATTGGTCAGTGTGTCTGTTTTTATGCCAGTACCATACTGTTTTGGTTATTATAGCTTTGTAGTATATCTTAAAGTCAGGTAGTGTTATGCCTCCAGCTTTATTTTTTTTGCTCAGCTTGTTTTGGCTATGCGTTGTCTTTTATTGTTCAATATAAATGTCTGGATAGTTTTTTCCATTTCTGAGAAAAATGTCTTTGGAATTTTGATGGGAATTGCATTGAATTTGTGTATCACTTTGGGTAGTATGGACATTTTCACTATGTTGATTCTTCCAATCCAAGAGCATGGGATATCTTTCCATCTTCTTGTATCCTCTCTAATTTCTCTCAGATGCTGACTTTTTCTAACTCCAATATAATGGTACCAGTCTCCATACGTCCTCCCAGCAGGTGATACTGTTTCACATTGACTACATATCTTGGCTTGGGTAACACATGTGGGTCATGTTTAGCATGTCCCCATAACACAGGCTTCACTGTCCATATCTGCAACTGGAATTCTCCAATCATCATTTGCAGGTATAACCCATAAAGTACATCTATACCCAAGAAAGTATTCAGCTACTGGGGATAGATATGCAGTATATACACGAGGGGGCAATCATCCTATGTCCATCAGCAAAGACACAGCTTTGACTTTAATAGAATGTCCTTCATAGCCATCAACATTCACTGTGGCCCCTGGACACGTGTGGGTTGCCACATATCAGGCTACATTCCTTGCCAGTGTGCACCACTGCTAACACTCACTATACATTTGTCTCTGACCAATGTATTGCCAGTTAAACATGAGGCCTCTGGTCCTCATCTTCCCCCAAAAGATGAGCACCTCAGCCTGCTCCCTAGCCAAAAGAAAACAGTCCATCCACCTCTGCAGAAGTAGCCATGAAATCTTTCAGGTTCACTGAGTGTACTTTATCATTTGTCTCTTTTGGAAGTTTGGTGTAATGCTGTTCAGGGTGCAATTTTTGCCACAAGGCAAACAGGACTGCATTTGGTGGCCAGTCAATTTTTTCCACATCAGCTCCTGCCATAAGCAAGACATACCACATCTGCATATGGCTGGTCTTGCTTGGTACCTTTGGGGCAACATTCTGAGCATTTCTTGGGGACTTGGTCTTCACCAACTTTCAGACCCCCTTTGGTTGTCTCCTCCCCTCTGCTTCACGCAGACTGGCCATCATGGTCATTACTTCATTTATAGGTCAGCCAACGTATGGGGCCAGTATGGCCATCAGTGACCTAAAGGACATTTATGGAGCATTTTGCAGCACAACATTTCTCATGCTGACTGTAAAACGTTCATCATCCGGGCCATGGGTATTCACATTCAACATGGACTACTGCACCCCAGCTCCCGAATAATTTGAACCAGCTTGCCATACATTTGCCATCTACTCACAGTTTCAGGCAGTTCTGTGACATTTGTCCACAGGGTCCGAATGGCTGCATTCAGCCATTCCATCAAGGAGTGGTTATCCTGTCCTGGTGAATATCTGCGGCTATTCTGTAGCCACTTCCACAGGGACGGGTGCATGGTGATAGAGGCTAACTTTCCCATTTTATCACCAGAGCACATCATACTATCCAACCCTAGGTCTCACAACTGCAGGAGCCAAGCAGCTAGGGGTTCACCATGTTTCTGCCCAAACTGTTTCCCCAAGTCCACCAACTCAGCTCGAGTGTAGGGGAAATAAGTAGTAAATTGGGTCACTTGTGAATTGCCTACTGGTTGTCTGCCTGGTCCCATGCTTCAGTTTCTGATGCACAACAGGTCATGCCAGTGGACGCACAGTCTTCACCAACTAACCATTGGGTTCATCATCATCCCCAGTGTCAAAAGCAGGGATGACCCATGCTGCACTTCAGCCTCCAGGAAAGTACCCACGCTTCCAACATGTCTGCTTTCTGCCACAAATCTCAAAGCTGTGCTGCTTCATCAAGTGCCTGGTCCATGTTGGCTCACAGTACAGTGAGCAACAGCCAGATCCTAGTCAACAAGAAAGCTGCCGGGTACCGCATACTTGAGGGTAGCCACATTTCCTTCCCCTGCCTAGGGGCTAATGGCTCCCTTACCTGCTTGGAATCCTGTCACAATTATGCCAATTGTCGGGCTGGATCACAGACCCCTCTGCCCCATCCTGCACAGGTCATGAGTCAGGTAGCTGAAAAAAGATTGTGGCAGCTGATAACAGGATAGACATGCTTTATTCCAATATGAGCTGTGCTGGCCAATGGTTCAGAGCCACTGTCTTTTTTACTGAAAGTGCACAACAATGGCAATGAGCCAAGGAGTATATGGACACGCATCTGCAGTCTCACCACTCTTATATAACTTGTTTACAATGGATGTGCTGAATCACACCCAGCCAGATATGAAGCGAGGGAACCTGACTATACTGACTCCATTTTCCTCACACTTCCCAATAAACTCATAATAAAATTGAAAAATCATAAGTTGAACCATTGTAAGTCAGAGACTGTCTGTAGTTGCCTATTCTAGACATTTCATATAAATGGAGTCACACAATATGTGACCTTTTTGTGTGTGGCCTTCGCTTAACTTAATGTTTTCATGGTTCATCCATGTTGTAGCATGTATTAGTATTTCATTCCTTTTTATAGGTGAATAATATTGTATTGTGTAAATACACCACTTCTCCTTATCCATTCAGCAGTTAATGGACATTTGGGTGTTTTCCACTGTTTGGCTATTTTTAATAGTGCTGCTATGAACATTTGTCCACAAGTGTTTGAATACCTGGTTTCAGTTCTTTTGGATATTATACTTAGGAGTGGAATTGCTGGGTTGTGTGATAGTTCTATACTGACCTTTGTAAGAAACCAAACTGTTTTCCACAGTGGCTACACCATTCTATGTTCCCACTCACAGTGGGTTCCAATGTTCTTCACAGTCTCAACACATTATTATTATTATTATTATTATTATTATTTTATTTTTTGCTTAGTATAGCCTTACTAGTAGGTTTGAAATGGTGTCTCATTGTGGTTTTGATTTGTTTCCTTAATGAGTAATTGACTAATGATGTTAAGCATCTTTTCGTGTGATTTCTGACCATTTATATATCTTCTTTGGAGAAATGTGTATTCAATTCTTTTACCAATATTTAAATTTAGTTGTTTGTCTTTTTGTTGTTTAGTTGATGTACTTTTTATACTCCAGATATTAAACCCTTATCATATATATGATATACAAATATTTTCTCCCGTTCTGTAGATTGTCTTTTCATGTTATTGATGATGCACAAAGTTTAGTTTTAATGAAATAAAATTTCTCTATTTTTTTTGTTCTTTGTGATTTTGGTGTCATATTGCCAAATCCAGAGTCATGAAGATTTACCCCTGTTTTCTTTTAAGAGTTTTATAGATTCAGCCCTTATATTTACGTTATTCATTCATTTTACATTACTTTTTGTATATGGCGTGAGGTAGGGATCCAATTTTATTCTTTTGCCTGTGGAAATCCAGTTATCCTAGCATCATTTGTTGAAGAGACTTTTCTTTCCTCATTGAGTGGACCTAACGCTCTTGTCAAAAACCAATTGGCTATAGGTGTATGGGTTTATATCTGAACTCTCAATTTTATTCTGTTGGCTCATAGGTCCATCCTTATGCCAGTACCAGACTGTTTTGATTACCATAACATTGCAGCTAGTGTTAAGATTGGGGAAGTGTAAGTCCTCCAATTATAACCTACTTTTTCAAGATTGTTTTGACTATTCAGGACACCTTAAATTCCACTTGAATTTGAGGATTGGCTTTTCCATTTTTTCAAAGAAGGCTGTTATAATTTTGGTAGAGATTGTATTGCATCTGTAGATAGCTTTAGATACTATTAGCATCTTAACAATATTGTCTTTCTATCTATGAATGAAGGATGTCTTTCCATTTATTTAGGGCTTCTGTAATTTAATTCAGCAATATTTTGTAAATTTCAATATATAATTCCTTCATATTTTTGGTTAAATTTGCTCCTATATATTTTATACATTTTGGTGCTACTGTAAAATAAATTTTCTTAAGTTGATTTTCAGATTTTTAATTACTACTGTGTAGAAATAAAACCAATTATTGTGTGTTGTCTGTATCCTACAACTTTTCTGAATTCCTTTATTACGTCTATGTTTGTTTGTGAATTCTTTAGGATTTTTAAAATGTATAAGAGCATGTCATCTTCAAATAAAGATAATTTTACTTCTTCCTTTCCAATCTGGAAACCATTATTTATTTTTTTCTTTTCTAAATTGCTCTGGCTAGAACTTTCAGTCCAATGTTGAATAGAAATGGTAAAAGCAATTACCCTTTCCTTTATCCTTACCTTAGGGGAAAAACTCACATTTTTCCATTATTGAGTATAATATTAGCTGTGTGATTTTCAAAAATGCATTCCATCAGATTGAGGAAGTTTCCTTCTATTCTTATTTTCAGTGTTTTTGCCATGAAAGATGTTGGATTTTGTCAAATGCTTTTCTGCATCAGTTGAGATGATCATGTGTGGTTTTTCTCTCTTTATTCTGTTAATATTGTGGTGTATTACATTGAATGACTTTTCATATGTTGAACTACCCTTACTTTCCTGGGATAAATTCCACTTGTTCATGACGAATAATCCTCTTCATATGATGCTGGATTTGGTTTGCTACTATTTTGATGTGGATTTTTGCATCTATATTTATAAAGGATACCAATCCATAATTTTGTTTTCTTACAATGTTTTTATCTGACCTCAGTAACAAGGTAATGCTGGCCTCATATAATGAATTATTTAGTGGTGCCTCTTCTATTTTCTGGAAGGATTTGAGAATGACTGGGGTTAATTCTTTTTTAAAAGTGTGGTAGAACTCACCAGTGAAACCATTTGATTCTAGGCTTTTCTTTTTAGGAAAGTTTTTGATTACTGACTCAATCTTTTTACTCATTATATGTCAGTTCAAATTTTCTATTTCTCCTTAAACCATTTTAAGTTTTTGTGTTTCTAGAAATGTTTTCCATTCTTTCAGGCTATCTAATTTGCTGACGTACAATTGTTCATAGTAATCTCTTATAATTCTTTTATTTTTCTAATATCTGTAGTTATGGAGGAAAGCAAGATGGCTGACTAGATGTGCCAAGGGCACATCCCTCCTACAGAAAAAGGACCAGAGCAACTAATAGACAGCTAAATATTGATGGGTTGCAGCATAGAGAAGAGAGAAAGGCATGCAACATCAGCCACCAAGTCTCTGCCACCAGGACTGGAAAAGAAGGGACTTTCCCTTGCAGGAAAATGGTAGGAAGAGGGCCTACACCTACACCGATCCCCATCCTAACCATAGAGTCCATCAGTTCCTACTGCAGGAGGATTCCACAGCTCTTGCAAACCTGGATCCAAGTGTAGGGAGCCTAGAATAGTATATGCACTGCATTGCTCCAGAACAGGAGAACACATCATGCACTCTCTGCTACCACCCTCAGGACCCAAGCCAATGCACTATGGCACCACATTGAAACCAGAGCCATTGCAGAAGCATGCTCTGCTCTGGGGCCCATAGCCATTGAACTTCCCTAGCTTTAATGTTCCACCATCTTCCCAATGCACTCACATAAGAAGCTATAATGTCCTTATCATAGCAGCCTGAAGCCTGTGCCCAGGAGCAGCTGTGACCCCAGTCTTACAAATCTGGAAAGCCAATCTCAGGTCTGCTGAACTGCCAAACTCCCATGTCGCTGGCCAGAGGTCAGACAGACAGGTGGAATGCCTACCTTTTCCCCACGACCACTCCACCCCACCCCCACACCAGTAAGCTGAGTTCTGTGTACCTGAGCACCCAACCTGGAAAAAAGGCTTATGGATTCCTACCCTAATGAACACACCCCTGAGCTGGTAGAAATAAAACACATTTGTGCCCTCCCTAAGAAGTAGCCAGGTGGTTTCACCCTCCACAGTTCCACTTAGCAGCCTCACCACTGCTGCAGAAGTGGCTGGCTAGGCTCCCTCTCTACAGACCTGCCTACTAACCTTACCCATGGCCGAAGAAGTACCTTAGCATCTATGCCCTTGGCAGACCCTCTCCCAAACCACCTAGGAAAGCACAGACTCAAACCTGGACTTGACAAGTGGTGCAGTGAACCAACCCCTGGCAGACCTGCACCCAGCTAGCCAAGTTAAAGTGTGCCCACAACCCTGGCTAAGAGAAATAGCCCAGCTGTCACGCCCTGGGCAGACCCACCCACTTTGAGTCATCACACTCACATGTATCTGAGTGAGAAATAGCCTGGCTGATGTGCCCCTGGCAGGCCCACCCCCAGTCATGGAATTAGCCTGGTGAACATGCCACTGGAAGATCAGTCCTAGAGACTCTGACGTAACACACACCCACACCTGAGCCTGAGAATCAATTCAGCAAACCCATCCCCAGTAAGTCAGCTCCTGAGATGACTGACCCACAGTGTGCATACATACACCTCCAGCCTGAGAACCAACCAAGCAAGCCCACCCCAGCAAAGCTGCACCACTGTACCAACAAACCTCACAAACATAGGACACTGAGGCACTTGCAGATGTAGCAAAAGTGGATTACAGTTGAAAAACTATAGAGACTATACTACTGCACCCATTTAGAAAAAGCCATTGTATTCTGCCCAATGAAAACCCTAGGGTGCATTTGCAGGTAAAAGTCTTTTCCCATGAAAGCCACTCTATGAAACAAAAAGGGGTGGCTGTTTTACCAGATGCACAGATATCAATGCAGGGAAACAAGAAACATGGGGGGAAAAAACTAATGACATCACCAAAGAAACATAGTAATTAATTGTCCAGTAACTAATGCCAAAGAATGAGAAATTGCCAATTTGCTGCAAAAGGGATTCAAATTAATAATTTAAAGGAAATTAACTGAGATACAAGAGAATACAGACAAACCAATGAATCAGAAAAACAATTCATGATCTGAATTAGAAATTTAATGATGAGATTGATATCATAAAAAAATCAAACAGAAATCTTGGAATTGAAGAATTCATTAAAAGAAATAAAGAACATATTTGAGAGTTTCGTCAACAAACTGAATCAAGCAGAAGAAAGAAATCCTGATCTGGAAGACAGTTACTTTGAAACAACCCAGGAAAAGGGAAAAAAAGAATACAGAGAAAAAAATCAACAAAGTCTGCAAGAGTTATCGGATACTATTAAGTGAACAAATTTACAAATGATGGGCATTCCAGATGAAGGAAAAAACAAAAACGATATTGAAAACATATTTAATGAAGTAATAGCAGAAAAATTCCCTAGTCTCAGGAAAGACACAAACATCAAAATCCAGGCATTTCAAAGGTCCCCAAATATATTCAGTACAAAAAGGTCCTCCCTAAGACTCATTACAGTTAAACTGTCAAAAGTTACAAAGAGAATTCTAAAAACAGCAAGAGAAAAGTGTCAAGTTGCTTATAAGAGAATCCCAATTAGATAAACACCACAGTTCTCAGCAGAAACCCTACAAGCCAAAAGGAAATGGGAGTATATATTCAAAGTATAGAAAGAAAAAATCCCCTGCCAGTCAAGTATATTATACCCAGTAAAGCTATCCTTATGAGAAAAAGGAGAAATAAAGTCTTTCTCAAACAAGCAAAAATTAAAGGAATTCATTACCACTAGTCTGGCCTTACAAAAAAATGCTTACAGGAGTTCTACATCTACAAGAGAAAGAATGATAACAATCATCAGGAAAACAGATGAAAATATAAAGTTTAATGGTAGAGTACATACAGAAATTAGAAAGAGAAAGAAACCAAACCTTATCAGTACAGAACACCACCAAACCACAAGGATTAATACTGAGAGGAAGAAAGGAACAAAGGATACACAAAACAATCAGAAAACAACCAACAAATGACAGGAATAAGACCTCATATATCATTAATGTAACCTAAACAGATTAAATTCTCCAATTAAAAGACACATACTGGCTGACAGGATTAAAAACCAAAAAACATATAAAACCAGGACCCATCCATTTGCTGCCTCCAAGAAATACACCTTACCTACAAAAACACACACAGACTGAAAGTGAAGGGATGTAAAAAGATATTCTATGCAACTGAACAACAAAAGCCAGCAGGAGTAGCAATAAATTTATATTTACATTTAGCAGATAAAACAAACTTTAAATAAAAATCTTTACTAAAAGACAAGGAAGGGCATTATATAATGATAAAGGGATCAATCAATACAGCAAGAAAATATAACAGTTATAAATATATATGCGCCTATCACAGGAGCACTCAAATATATGATGCAAATACTATCAGATATAAAGGAAGAGATAGACACCAACACAATAATATTTGGGGACTTTAACACCCCACTCTCAGTATTGAACAGATTATTGAGACAAAAAAATCAACAAAGAAGCATCAGATGTAAATGACACCATAGACTGGATGGACCTAACAGACATTTGCAGAACAGTTCATCCAGCAGGTGAAGAACACACATTCTTTTCTTCATAACATGGAACATTTTCCAGGACTGACCATATGTTAGGCCACAAAACAAGTCTTAACAAGTTCAAAAAAACCTGAAATTATATCAAGTATTCTTTCTGACCACAATGGAACAAAACTAGAAATCAAGAACACAGGGAATAATTAAGTTTTGTAATGATGAATATACTAATTATCCTGACTTGATCATCACATATTGTACACAGGTATTGATACTCAACTCTGTACTCCACAAATATGTATAATCAATTATGTTTCAATAAAAAAAATCTATTTTCAGAGGACATGGTTTTATATAGAAAGAAACCTAAAGATTCTACTAAAAAACTCCTAGACCTGATAAACAAATTCAGTAGTTTCAGAATACAAAATAAGCACAGAAAAATCAGTAGCACTTCTGTGCACCAAAAATGAATTAGAAGAAAAAGAAATCAAGAACAGAAAGCAAGAGTGTGTCCCACTATTGGGGACCCAAGCTGGATCCTCAGGTAGCCATCCCTCTGCCCAAGCAGAAGTCAAGAGCATATGCCACAACTGGAGACCCAAGTGGGAGCCCTGGGTAGCCTCCCTCTACCTGAAGAGAAGGCAGGGTGTGCCATAAATACTGCTTCCATGCAAGTAGTCCACCACAGCCACCACCAAAGTTACTGTCACTGTAAGGATGGCTCACTGCCACAGTAGCAGCCAGGACCACCCTGTAGGAAGCCCACCACAAACTTGACTGCACTGACACAAGGAGAAGCACCAGCAGAGCTTAAGAAAAGAGGAGGAAGTCTTTCTGCTCAAAGCCCACTGCAGAGTAATAGAAGAAATACCTCTGCTCTACCTGATGACCAGACATCAAGGCAGAGATACTAGAAATAAGAATAAATAAGAAAATATGACACTATCAGAGGAATAGAGTAATTCTCAAATACCAGATCCCATGACCAAGAAACCATTGAAATGACTGAAAAATAATTCTGAGCAATGACTTTAAGAAAACTCAAAGAAATAAGAGAAGGCTCAATTAAAGAACAAAATGAAATGAGAAAAAGTATCCAGGATATGAAGGATGAAATTTACAAAGAGATTAATACCTTAAAAAAGAATGTAGCAGAACTCCTAGAACTGAAGGAGTCATATACTGAAATGAAAAACACAACTGAGAGCTTAAGCAGCAGGTTAGAGCAAGCAGAAGAAGGAATTTCAGATCTCAAAGACAGTCTTTCTGAAGTAACCCAGTAGGACAAAAGAAAGGAAAAAAGAAATTTCTAAAACTGAAGAAAAACTATGAGTACTAGCAGAAAATCTTAAATGCACAAACATCTGAATCATGGATATTCCAGAAAGGGAGGAGAAAGGAAAAGGCATTGAAAACCTATACAATGAAATAATCATGGAAAGCTTGCCAGGTATAGGGAGACACATGGACCTCAAATCCAGCAAGCTCAAAGATCCACAAACTGATTCAATCCAACAATATCCTCTCCGAGACACATTATAGCTAAACTGGCAAAGCTCAAAGAGAAAAAGAGAACTGTAAAAGCAGCAAGAGAAAAGCATCATGTCACCTACAAGGGATCACCCATGAGATTAATGACAGACTTCTCAATGAAACTCTACAGGCCAGGAGAGAATGGGATGATATATTCAAAATACTAAATGGAAAAAAAATGCCAGCCAAAATACTATGTCCAGCAAGGCTATCCTTCAGTAATGAATGAAAAATAGTTTATTTCCCAGAAAAACAAAAACTGTGGGGTTCATCAGCACATGACCAGACCTACAAGAAATCATCAAGGGAGTCCAGCATCTGGAATCTGAAAGATGATCATCACTATTACAAAAACACAAGAACAAAATACATTGGTAAAACAAAGATGCAAACAAAAAAGAGAAAGAAACTAGATCTTACCACCTCAAAAAAACAGCAAACATTGACAACAAATAATAAAAGGGAAAGAAAGGAGCAAAAGATATTTAAAACATCTAAACACAAAGCAATAAAATTCCAGGGTAAGACAACACCTGACAATAACAACCGTAATGTAAATGGATTAAACTCCCCATTCAAAAGACACAGGTTGTAGGATTGGATTAAAAAGCTAGATCCAACTATCTGCTGTCTTCAGGAGACTCAGCTCACCTGTAAAGACACACAGACTAAAAGTGAAAGGATAGAAAAAAATATAGCACACAAGTGGAAACCCAAAGCAAGCAGGAGTACTTATTCTTATATTGAATAAAATAGACTTTAAACTAAAAACCATAAAAAGAGACAAAGAAGGCCACTATATAATGATAAGGAATCTATCCAGCAAGATGACATAGCAACACTGGGGCACCCAGATATATAAATCAAACACTATTAGACCTATAGAAAGAGATAGACCCCAATATGATAATAGTGGGGGACCTGAACCCCCCTGTCTCAGCATTGGACAGATCACCTAGGCAAAAATTCAACAGAGAAACACAGGATTTAAACTATAGTTTAGAGCTATTAGACCTGACAGATATCTACAGAACATTTCATTCAACAACTTCAGAATATACATTCTTCTCATCAGCACATGGATCATTCTCCATGATAGACCACATGTTAGGTGACAAATCAAGTCTCAGCAAATTTTAAAAAATCAAAATCATTTTAAGTATGTTTTCAGACCAGAACAGATTAAAACTGGAAAGCAACAATAAGTGAAACTGTGGAAAGGAAGGAAGGAAGGGAGGGAGGGAGGGAGGGAGGGAAGGAGGGAGGGAGGAAGGACCACAACAATTCATTGAACGTTCAGAATGAGAGAACAAACCTAAGGCTACTGGAGATGGGGGGAGGGAGAGAGGGCATTTGGGGAGGGACAGGTCAGGTAAAGGGCATAAAGAAAAATCATGATTTGTGATAATGAATGTGTTAACAATAATAATAATAAAATACATGGAAATTAAACAATGGGCTCCTGAATTATTCATGGGTCCAAAAAGAAATCAGGAAATCAAAAAAAATTTTTTTTCTTTGAAATAAACTAAAATAAAGACACTTCATACCAAGACTTGTGGGATCCTGCAAAAGCAGTACTAACAGAGAAGTTTATTACAATAAACACCTATATCAAAAGAATAGAAAGACTTCAATTAAATCGCTTAATGATACACCTCAAAGAAGTAGAAAAATAAGAACAATTCAAAACTAAAAATAGTTCGCAGAAAGAAATAGTTAAGATCAGAGCAGATTTAAAAGAAATAGAGACTGAAAAAAATAATACAAAAGACCAATGAAGCAATAAGTTGGTTTTTTGAAAAGAAACAAATAGACAAACCACTAGCTAGGCTAACTATGAAAAGAAGAGAGAACACCCAAATAACAAATATCAGAAATGAAAAAGGAGACATTGCAACCCATAGCACACAAATGCAAAGAATCATTAGATACTATTATATACAACTATATGCCAACAAATATGAAAATCTGGAAGAAATGGACAAATTTCTGGACACATACAAACTACCAAGACTGAACCAAGAAGAAACAGAAAACCTTAACAGACCAATAACAAGCAATGAGATTGAAGCAGTAATCAGCAGTCTCCCAACAAAAAAAAGCCCAGGACCAGATGGCTTTACTGCTAAATTCTACCAAACCCTTAAAGAGGAATTCATACCAATTGTCTTCAAACTTTTCCAAAAAACTGAAACAGAGGCCTTTCTCCCAAACTCATTCTATGAGGCCAGCATCACTCTGATACCAAAACCAGACAACAAAGATGCAACAAAAAAAGAAAACTACATACCAAAATACCTGGTGAACACAGATGCAGAAATCCTCAACAAAACATTAGCCATTAGAATACAGAAACACATCAAAAAAATTATACACCGTGATCAAGGGGGATTCATTCCAGTGAGGAAAGTATGGTCCAACAAACTCGAGTCAATAAACATGACACACCACATCAACAAAACCAAGGATAAAAAACATATGACTATCTCAATAGATGCTGAAAAAGTATTTGTCAAAATTTAAAATCCTTTCATGATAGTGACTCTCAGCAAATTAGGTATAGAAAGAATCTCAATACAATAAAAGCCATATATGACAAACCAATCACCCATATCATCCAAAAATTATGCACCATGATCAAGTGGGATTCATCCCAGAAGTGTAAGGATGATTCACCATATGCAAGTCAACAAATGTGATACATCACATCAGCAAAATTAAGGACCAATTCTATATGGTTATCTCAATAGATGCAGAAAAACATTTGACAAAATTCAACATACCTTCATGATAAATACTCTCAACCAATTACAAATAGAAAGAAAGTATCTGAACACAATAAAAGCCATCTATGACAAGCCTATATCATCCTGAGTGAGGAAAAACTGAAGGCTTTTCCCTTAAGAACAGGAACAAGACAAGGATGCCCACTCTCACCACTCCTATTTATCATAGTATTGGAAGTACTGGATAGAACAATCAGGCACAAGAAAGAAATAAAGGGCACTCAGATTGGAAGAGACAAAGTCGAACTGTCCCTGTTTACAGATGATGTCATCCTATATGTAGAAAAACCTAAAGACTCTATCAAAAAAACTCTTAGAGCTGATAAATAATATTGGTAATGTTGCAGGATACAAAATCAACACATAAAAATCAGTAGAGTTTTTATACTCCAATAATGAATGAGCAGAAAAAGAAATCAAGAAAACAAGTCCGTTTATATAGTCAACAAAAAAAATTAAAAACCTAGGAATGAATTTTCTCTACAATGAGTACTACAAAAACTACTGAAAGAAATCGAAGAGGACACAAAAAGGTGGAAAGACATCCCATGCTCTTGGATTGGAAGAATTAACTTTATGAAACTGTCCATACTACCCAAAGCAATCTACAGATTCAATGCAATCCCCATTAAAATACCAGTGATGTTCTTCACAGAAATAGAAAAAACAATCCTAACATTCATATCAAACAGCAAAAGATTCCAAATAGCCAAAGCAATCCTGAGCAAAATAAATAAATAAATAAAGCCAGAGGCATGATACTACTTGACTTCAAATTATATCACAAAGCTATAGTAACCAAAACAGAATGGTACTGGCATAAAAACAGACACTCAGACCAATGGAACAGAATAGAGAATCCATAAATCAACCAACATACTTACAGCCAAGTGATCTTTCACAAAGGTAACAAGTACATACACTGGGGAAAAGACTGCTTCTTCAATAAGTGATGCTGGGAAAATTGGACATCCACATGCAGAAGGATGAAACTAGACCCATACCTCTTTCCATATACCAAAATCAACTCAGACTGGCTTAAAAACTTAGTATAAGACCCCAAATCATAAAACTACTAAAAGAAAACATAGGGGAAACACTTCAGGATATAGGACTGGGCAAAGACTTTATGAATAAGACCCTCAAAATAAAAGGAACAAAAGAAAAAATAAACAAATGAGATTATATCAAACGAAAAAGCTGCTGCACAGAAAAGGAAACAGTCAATAGAGAAAAATGACAACCTACAAAGTGAGAGAAAATATTTGCAAAGTATGCACCCAACAAGGGACTAATATCCCGAATACACAAGGGACTCAAACAACCTCATGGTAAAAAAAGTAAACCCAAATAATCCAATTAAAAAATAGGCCAAGGAGCTGAATATTTTTCAAAGGAAGACATACAAGAGATCAACGGATACATGAAAAAATGCCCAGCATCACTAATCATCATGGAAATGCAAGTCAAAACCATACTGAGATATCATCTCACCCCAGTTAGACTAGCCATTGTTAAAAAGTCTGAGAATAATAAATGCTGATGGGAATGTAGAGAAAGGGGAACTCTTCTACACTGTTGCTGGGACTGTAAAATAGCACAGCCATTATGGAGAATAGTATAGAGGTTTTTTAAAAAATCTACAGATAGAACTACCATACAATCCAGCAATCCCACTTCTGGGTATATACCCAAAGGAATAGAAATCATCATGACGAAGGGACACCTGCACCACCATGTTCATTGCAGTTGTATTCACAATAGTCAAGATTTGGAACTAATCTAAATATCTATCAATACATGATTGAACAAAGCAAATGTGGTATATATACACAATGGAATACTATTTAGCCATAAAAAAGAATGAATTTCTGCCATTCACAGCTACATGGATGAGCTTGGAGAAAATTGTGTTAAGTGAAATAAGCCAGTCATAGAAAGAGGAATACCACATGTTCTCACTCATAAGTGAGTGCTAAGAAGGAAAGAAGGAAGGAAGGAAGGAAGGAAGGAAGGAAGGAAGGAAGGAAGGAAGGAAGGAAGGAAGGAAGGAAGGAAGGAAGGAAGGAAGGAAGGAAGGAAGGAAGGAAGGGAGGAAGGAAGGAAGGGAAGGAAGGAAGGAAGGCCACAGTAACAAATGACCACATTGAACTTTCAGAAGGAGAGAACAGACCCACGGTTACTAGAGGTGGTAAAGGGGGAGGCAGAGGGGGTTAGGGAATAATTGGGTAAGGGACACAAGGAATAATTATGATTTGTAATAATGAATATGCTAATAATATTGATTTCATTATCACATATTGTACACAAATAACGATAGTTAACACTACTGTCAAAAAATGTATAATCAATTGTGCGTCAATAAAAAAGAAATAAAGAAAGCAGCCTTATTTACAATAGAAACAAAAAAAATGAGATACCTAGAAATAAATTTAACCAAGGAGGTGAAAGATCTCCAGATGGAAAACTATAAAACACTGATTAAAGAAATTAAAGAACCAAAAAAATGGAAAGAAATACCATGCTTATGGAAAAATGAATATTGTCAAAGTGACCCATACTACCCAAAGCTATCTACAGATTCAATGCAATCACCATCAAACTGACAATGACATACTTCACAGAAACAGAAAAAACAATTCAAAAATTTGTATGGAATAACAAGAGATCCTGTTCAACCAAAGCAACCTTGAGCAAAATGAACAAAGCCTCACAGTCTCAAACTTCAATATATAATACAATGCTATAGTAATCAAAATAGCATCATACTGACATAAAAGCAGACACATAGACCAATGGCACAGAATAGAGAACCCAGAAATCCATAGACCTACAGCCAACTGATTTTTGACAAAGGAGCCAAGAACATTGGGGAAAGGACAGCCTCTTCAATAAATGGTGCTGAGAAAACTAAAGATACATATGCAGAAGAATGAAACTATACTCCTATCTCTCATCATATACAAAAATCAACTCTAAATGAATTAAAGACTTAAATGTTTACTTTATCAAACTAAAGGCTTCTGCACAGCAAAGGAAACAATCAACACAATGAAGAGACAACCTGCAGAATGGGAGAAAATATTTGCAAACTATACATCTGACAAGAGATTAATATTCAGAATATACAGGGAACTCAAATAACTCAATAATTTTTTTAAAAGATTAAAAAATTGACAAAGGAGCTGAGTAGACTTTTCTCAAAAGAAGACATACATATAGCCAATGGGTATATGAAAAAAAATGCTCAATATCACTAATCATCAGAGAAATGCAAATCAAAACCACAATGAGATATTGTCTCAACCCAATTAGACTGGCTATTACCAAAAAGACAGAAAGTAATAAATGCTATCAAGGATGCAGAGAAAGGAGAACTCTTATACAGTGGTGGGAATGTAATTTAGAACAGACATTATGGAAAACAGTATGAAGGTTTCTGAAAACACCACAGATAGATCTACCATATGATCCAGCAATCCACTACTGGGTTTATATCTGAAGGAAAGGAAATCAACATGTCGAAGGGATACCTGCACTCCCATGTTTATTGCAGCTGTATTCACAATAGCCAAGAGTTGGAACTAACCTAAATGTCTATCAACGGATGAATGAACAAAGAAAATTTGGTATATATACACAATGGAATACTACTCAGCCATAAAAAGGAATGAAATTCTGCTATTCGCAGCAACATGGATGAGCTTAGAGAAAATTAAGCGAAATAAGCAAGGCACAGAAAGAGGCATGTTCTCACTTACATGTAGAATCTAAAATAAGTGAACTCATAGAAGCAGAGAGTAAAATGGTGGTTATCAGGGGATCGTGGGTAAAGGGAATGAGGAGATGATTGTCCAAGGTACAAAGATACAGTTAGACAGGAGAAATAAGTGATAAATATTTAAGGTGATGGAGTTAACTTGATTTAATCCTTCCACACTGCAAACATATATTATAGTGTCACTGTGTATGCCATAATTATATATGATTATAATTTGTCAAAAAATTAGACAAAATTCAAAAAATAAATAAATAAATTGTGAAAAAATAAAACATACAGGCTTATGAAAATAAAAAGACAAGCCACATACTGGGAGAAAGTATTTGTGAAATATATATCTAATAAAGAACTGTTATCCAAAATATACAAGAATGCTTAAAACTCAACAATAAGAAAACAACAACCTGATTAAAAATGGGCAAAAGACCTGAACAGACACCTCTCCAAAGAAAACATACAGATAGAAAAAAAGCATATGAAAAGATGCTTAACATCAAATGTCACTAGGGAATTGCACATGAATACAATGAGATACCTCTATACACATGTTAGAATGGCCAAAAACCAAAATACTGACAACACCAAATGCTGATGAGGATATGGAACAACAGGAACTCTCATCCATTGCTGGTGAGAATGTAAAATGGTACAGCCACTTTGGAAGAGAGTTTGGCCATTTCCTACCGAACTAAATATACTCTTACTATGTGATACAGCAATCACTGTACTTCCATATCTAATCCAAAGGACTTGAAAACTTACATTCACACAAAAATCTGCATGTGGATGTTTATAGCAGCTTTACTCATAATTTCCAAACCTGAAAGCAACCAAGGTGTCCTGCAGCAGGTGAATATATAAATAAATTGTAGTATATCCAGACAATGGAATATTATTTGGTGCTAAAAATAAGTGAGCTAACAATGCATGAAAAACCATGGGAATCTTTTTCTTTCTTGTAAAGTTTATTCCTGAAAATTAGTCCCTTGCCCCTAGTGTCCCTTTTATCTTTTTATTTTAATTTAAATTTTTATTTTAATTGACAAATAACAACTATATTTATGGGGCACAACATGATATTTTGATATACAAATACATTGTGAAATAAATATCAGGGTAATTAATATCCATCATCTCAGATATTTAACTTTTTTTGTAGTTAGAACATTTAAAATACATTATTTTTTGCAATTTGAGAATATACAATACATGTTGTTGTTTTTTTTGTCTTTTTATGTGACCGGCCACACTGCACTTGCGCTGCTGCGCTCCCAGAGCTGCACTCTCCCAAGTGCGCCACGGGGTCGGCCCTACAATACATTATTTTTAACTATGGTCGCTACACTGTGCAATATAGCTTAAAAACTTATTCTTCCTGTCTAACTGAAATTTTGTATCCTTTGACTAACATTTCCCCATTCCCCATCCCCTCCAGCTTTTGGTAATCACCATTCTACTCTCTACTTCTATAACTGTTTTAGATTCTACAAATAAGTGAGATCATACAGTATTTGTCTTTTTGTGCTTGGTTTATTTCACTCAGCATAACCCCCTCCAGGTTCATCCATGTTGTCATAAATGAAACAATTTCCTTCTTTTTTAAGGCTGAATAGTATTCCATTGTGGATATATACCACATTTTCTTTATCCATTCATCTGTTGATGAAGACTTAGGTTGACTACATCTCGGCTATTGTGAATAATGCTGCAATGAACATGGGAGTGCAGATATCTCTTCAACATACTGATTTCATTTCTTTTGTATGTATAACCAGCAGGAGATTGTCAGATCATATCGTAATTCTATTTTTTGTTTTTTGAGGAACCTACATGTTGTTTTTCATAAAGGTGGTACCAATCTCCATTCTCTCCAACAGCATACAAGGGATCCCTTTTCTCCACATCCTCTCCAGCACTTACCTTTCACCTTTTTGGTAACAGCCATGCTAACAGTTGTGAGGTGATATCGCATTGTGGTTTTGATTTTCACTGCCATGATTATTAGTGATGTTGAGAATTATTTCATAAACCTCTTGGCCATTTGTATGTCTTCTTCTGAGAAATGTCTATGCAAATATTTTCTTCCACTCTGTGAGTTATCTCTTCTGTTAATTGTTTACTTTGTGGAAGCTTTTAGTTTCATGTAATCCCATTTGTCTATTTTTGTTTCTATTGCTTGTGCTTTGGGGGTCATATCCAAAAAATCATTGCCCAGACCAATGTCACTGAACTTTCCCCATATGTTTTTTTCTAGTAGTTTTACAAGTTCAGGTTTTACATTTAAGTCTTTAATTCACTTTTGAGTTGATTTTTGTATATGGTGTGAGATAAGGGCCCAATTTCATTCTTCTGCCTGTGGATATTCAGTTTTCTCAACACCATTTACTGAAGAGAATCTCCTTTCCCCATTCTGTGTTCTGGAACCATTGTTGAAAATCAATTGAACATAAATCCATGTGTTTATTTCTGGCTCTCTGCCCTGTTCCACCTGTTGATGTGTCTGTTTTTAAGACATGAAGGAATCTCAAATGCATACTACTAAGTGTAAGATGTCAATTCGCTAAAGACTACATACTATATGCTTCCAAATATGTGACATTCTGGGAAAAGCAAAACTATGGAGACAGTAAAAAGATCAGTGTTTGACAGGGGCTAAGGGGGAGGGAAGGATGAATAGGTGTAGCACAGAGGATTTTTAGGACAGGAAAACTATTCTATACAATACTATAATGGTGGATACATATCATTATACATTTTTCCAAACCCCTAGAATGTACAGCACTAAGAATAAACCCTAGTGTAAACTATGTACTTTGGGTGATAATGATGTGTCAATGTAGGGTCATTAAGTGTAACAAATGTACCATTTTGGGGAGCCTGTGCATATGTAGGGGTAGAAGGTATATGGGAGCCCTTTGTACTTTCCATTCCATTTTGCTGTGAACTCATAACTGCTCTAAAAAATAAAGTCTATTTTATTTATTTTTAGTGCAGGCATAATAGTCTTTGGAGACTAATAGGCTTAGAATTCTAGCTCTGATGAATACTAGCTGTGTAACCTTGGAAAATTTGTTTAACTTGTTGGAACTTCAGTTTTCTTATTTTATAAATGAAGATTCCTCATAGGGTTGCTGTGAGAATTAAATAAAACAGTATGTGCACAGTGCCTGGCACATAGTATAATAGTAGCTATTGTTATGACCAGAGACTCATGGAACTGAATGGGTCCTCAGATTGTGCAGGGACCTAGAACTGTAACCTCTCCCAGTACTTTGATCCATCTAGTTTTTCATCCAATTAAATGTTTTCTTTTTGTTGTAATTAAGCCTATCCACTCTAGTTTGGACCACTGAAGAACTGAAGAACAAGTTTATCACTGTCATATTATTAATACCTCAAGAGCATGACTATCTAACTAGATGCCCTTGAGCGCTTTGCTCTTTCTGCCTTCTGTAAGAGGATACTAATTCCCACCCCACCCACATTGCAAGGTTGTTATGAGAACTTTATAAACTAACGTGTCTGATTATGGTTTGAAAGTTTAAAGGGCTGTACAACTGTAAGGTATTAATAGTTACTTGAAGAAATGTAAGTTCTCTCTTAGACTTCTCCTAACCCTCCTCATATTCATCTGAAAATGTGGAGACCAGTAGCATATTAACAAATTCATTCATTCATTCATTCCACAAATTTGAATTGAGGTCCTACTTTGTGTCCAGCACATTATTAGGTGCTGGGGGAACAAAGATTAATAAGTCCCACAAAGAAGCTTAAAATTTAATAGAGAGAAAAACATGAAAAATAAGTCTGTAGATCTACCATATGACCCAGCTATCCCACTGCTGGGAATATACCCAGAGGAATGGAAATCATCAAGTCGAAGGTATACCTGTTCCCCAATGTTCATTGCAGCACTCTTTACAATAGCCAAGAGTTGGAACCAGCCCAAATGTCCATCATCAGATGAGTGGACACGGAAAATGTGGTACATCTACACAGTGGAATACTACTCAGCTATAAAAACGAATGAAATACTGCCATTTGCAACAACATGGATGGACCTTGAGAGAATTATATTAAGTGAAACAAGTCAGGCACAGAAAGAGAAATACCACATGTTCTCACTTATTGGTGGGAGCTAAAAATTAATATATAAATTCACACACACACACACACACACACACAGAACTGGGGGGGGGAGAAGATATAACAACCACAATTACTTGAAGTTGATAAGACAAGCAAACAGAAAGGACATTGTTGGGGGGGGGGGGGGGAGGGAGAAGGGAGGGAGGTTTTGGTGATGGGGAGCAATAATCAGCCACAATGTATATCGACAAAATAAAATTTAAAAAAAAATAAAAAATAAAATAAAAAAATAAAAAACAGAAAATAGAGATCAATAAAACTGATAAAAAAAATAAAACCCACATTTAACTAAAAAAATAAATAAAAAAATAAAAACGAATGAAATACTGCCGTTTGCAACAACATGGATGGACCTTGAGAGAATTATATTAAGTGAAACGAGTCAGGCACAGAAAGAGAAATACCACATGTTCTCACTGATTGGTGGGAGATAAAAATTAATATATAAATTCACACACACACACACACACAAAAAAAAAAACTGGGTTGGGGGGAACAAGATATAACAACCACAATTACTTGAAGTTGATACGACAAGCAAACAGAGGGGACATTGGTGGCGGGGAGGGAGGGAGGGAAGAGGGAGGGAGGTTTTGGTGAGGGGCAACAATAATCAGCCACAATGTAGATCGACAAAATAAAATTAAAAATAAATAAATTAATTAATTAATTAATTAAATAAAATAAAATATTTTTTAAAAGCAAAAAAAAAGCTCATCTTTACTTCAACATCTGCTTGAAGATGTAATAGCTTAAAGCAATAAGTACACAAGTTTTTTAATGTCTTTTTTCAATCTATCATTTATCTAGATATACAGATAACAAAGTCAGTATATCCAAAGTCAAAACACACACACACATTCATAGATTGCTCTAGTAACAGTGTGAAGCAAAAATTGTACTCAGTATTTCACTACCAGCCTACCTTACTCCCTTTGCAAGCAGAAGAGAGATTTAGAACTTTTCACATTTTGAGTGTGTAAAATTTAATCAATTCTCAATTATCTGCAATGGTTTATTCTTTTTTGGATTATTCCATACCTTCTTTTTAAAACCAAAGTCACTGTGATCAGCTACCTCTAAAGCTTTCAAGAGCTCTAACATACTCTACAAGAAATATCAGTTGCTACATGTACAAATCATACAAAAATAATAAAAAGTAATTTTAATGCTATAAAATAAATATTTGAAAAATATTGACTTTAAGATGCCTGTGGAATATCTCTTTGGATGTTATAAGCCAATGGGAACATAGATCGGGAGAGATGTGGGAGTTATCAGTATATATGCATTAGCTAGATATGATGAGGGAGAAATACTCATCTTGTATAATATTAGTTGTTTGAACAATGGGTAGATGATGATGCCCTCATTGAGATAAAGAATATATAGGACAAGGATCAGAGGGTTATGTATATAGGACATTTCTAGACTGAGATTTTGGTTGGAGATACAAAGATAGCATAGAGATGATAACTAAAGTAATGGAAATCGGTGAAATGCTGAAGACTAGGAGATTAAGTAAAATAAGGACTGACAAGTGTCTTTTGAATATTTATTGGATATTTAGTTTTCACTTGCAATTTTCTGGACACAAAGGACTCTGAAAATACCAAACTGGAGAGCTAGAAAAAGCACTGGCAGTCAGCACCTTGTTTTCCACGCATCTGGTGTGGACCTACCTATACAGGACTGTCCCAAGTTCACCAATTACTGTGTGTGCTTCAACAGCTTGATTACCCCCTTGCCCCTGAGCTGCCCAGACAAAGAAATCACCCAGACACTTGTTGAAACACTGTAATCAATTTCAGCAAAGCAAAATAAATAAATAAATAAATAAACTTAGTCGCTAATGGAACTAACTATACAGACATCCCCAAGGGTGCAGAGGTTTATGTGCTGTGCCTGGACTATGTTTAAAAAATTAAAACTGGATTTGTTTTAAAAAGGGCAAAGTGTCAAATCACTAAATGCAGAAAATTCCATTTGTAACACAGATGCCAACTCTCACACTGGTTTATGATGAGAGAAAGTGAAGATTTACAATATACTTTCCACAAAGTCCTGACAGCCACTGAACTGGGACCTCAGGGGGTCAGCTCAGAGGTTCTACCTAATTACCCAGGGGGAGAGGGCAAAGGGAGAGAGTGCTTAGTCACAGAACAGGCTTTGTCTTTAAGAGGACCACCTCTCACACCTGGACTTCTTGAGCTCTGTTACTTGGGCTCTTTCAGTATTTATACCAGAATCAAAGCAAGAAGTAATTTGGGCCCTTACCCTAAGCTCAGGGAAGAGTTTTCACGTAGCAGCAATGGATCAATTGGTTATAGTCACTTTTCTGGCATCTTTGGAAGCTACACAAACTAGGACAAGCTTGGTTATGCTGCAGTAAAAAGTGATCTCAAAATTTGATTGGCTTATAATTAATGTTTATTTCTTGTTCATACTGCATGTCCAGCATAGATTGATGAGAGGGCAGTGGGGAAGGTACTAGTCATTGTGGATCTAAGTTGTCCTCACTCTGAAACCCTGGCTGATAGAGAAAGGGCCATCTAGGATATTGTTCGCCAACCCAGCATAAGGAAAAGAGAAAGTGGCAAAGCAAGCACTGATTCTCCGAGTTTCCACCTAGAAGTGACACATGCCATTTCTGCTCATATTTTATTGGCCAAAGCAAGTCACATGTCTGAGCTTGATTTTAAAGGAGTAGGGAAGTATAATCCTCATGTAGGTAGAGACACTGTAGGGAGGGACACAGAATATGGGTGAACAATATAATAGTCTCCCAGAGAAGCCATGATAAATACGTGTTAAACATCAAATAGATTACATAATAGGTGCTCTCTGAACACGAACGCCTAGGTAGCTGTCACAAAAATACCCACTGCCCACTAGCTGGCTACTGTGCCTCAGAATCCACAATTCAAAACTTATTCTGTGGGATTTAAAACATTGCACTAGCAGAAGACATTGGCTACCAAAGAGTAAATGCCTTGGGTGTGACAGCACATTAATCTGTATCAAATTAATATAGTTTTCAGAATAGTTGTCCCTCAGTGGACTGCTATCATTGGAAGCAGGGAGCACAGCCCCGAGGCATGTTATGTAATATCTACTATATGCCAGGCACTATGTTGGCTCTTTCACATACTCTTATTTTCTCCCCTTGCCAATTCCGATTTGAAGATAATACAAAAGATTGTGTGTTAACAGGAACTCTGGGACTGGGGTCTGCACCTGGTTCTGCCCCCCAGTCTCAGACAAGTAATCACTGCAGGATTCTGAGCTTTGCCTTCTCCCTTTGCCTGTGACACAATGTTCTCCTTCTATGGCTGCTGGAAGACTGGACTGCTACGGCTGCTACTCCTGTGGCAATAAGAGAATGCTGATAGACAGAAAATAAAAAAAAAAAAAAAAAAAAACGACCTAGTAGAGAAAAGGGTAAATAGTCAGAGTTGGCTCTACTGAAGTGGTAGAAACCACTGTTTAACAAAAGCTTTGAGAGCACTGTGGGTCAGGGCCTAAGTGCATATATTTACATGTTCAGGGTGTGACAAGAAGCTGGCAACCACATCTTTGGGGCAGGCCTGGTGCAGATCAACAAAAGGAATGGGAAGCAGACAGTGGTTGGGCGACTTGATCAGACTCATATCTTCAATGGAAGCAATTGGATCATGCTGATTTATAAAGGGGGTGATGAATATAACAACCACTGTGGCAAGGACCAGCGTGTGCAGTGGTGATGATTTCCTGCCTTAGTGGACAAGTTTAATCCTGTGTCTGAGGAATGAAGAAAAGTCCAAGGTTGTTTCTACCTCACTGAGATGCATAACGGCCTGGCTTGTTCCACAGAGATCTCCCACCTCTGTGTGGTGTCTATCTTAATCGTCACATTTGCATCACTGGCTGTCGTCTATGTTGTCAGGGGTTCCTATACCAGCAACTGATGGTTGGAGCCAAGGCAATGGAGCAGTTTCCTCACTTATCCTTCTGGCAGGATCCTGGCAACCTGGTAGCACATGGTATAACTTTGTGTGCCATTCTAAACCCCAAAATGTGCCTGCTGCATATCATGGTGTGGGGGTTGACCAGCTAGGGGAGGAGTCAGAAGAAAGGGATGACCATTTATCACCAATGTGATCACACTTTAAGTATCTAGCCTCTTCTTCAATTTCCGAAACCAGAGCATATGCAGCCAGATTTCTCATGCCATTTCCACTATAGGATCTCAATTCACCCTTAATATTGCTCTTGCTTTCCAGTTTGCTTTTGATTTGCATCCTTTTCTTACTGGTAAATCGCCTTCCCTTTGTTCCTTATATTCTGTTTTTTTCCTCTTGAGAGGTACAGTTATAGAATAGAGATAATATAATGTGTCCCGTGAAAACAGAGGCTGTTGCACTGACTGTTGTTATCAGCAGGTGCATGTAGGAGAGTTATAGTGGGTAAAAGGGCATGGCAGGCTCACTAGCCCTTTCTATTCTAAACACATTTTCACAAGTTTTTGAAACACTGGATTTTTTTAATTTGAAAAAAAAAGGTCATGAGTTGCCAGTGGCTGCACAGCTAGTCCAAGAAGTCATAATGAGTGCAGGGAAAGGTACAGCACTTAGGTTGCCACCTAGAGAGGACAATTAAGGGAGACAGCAGCAGGATGCTGGGTGCTTGGGATGAAGGGGCAGTATACACCCCATAAGACAGGAGAAACCTGCCCAAAGAAGACATTCCAGCAACAAGTTTGGCCTACTTCATAGTTCTTCCCAGAACCAATTCTTTCTTAATCTGCATTTGGGATTGGGTGGTGGTTCTTTTTAGATGAAGGAGAGAACCAACCTGATACCCCAGAGAGGTCCTCTGCAGAACCATCTACAGGGAGCTGGAAAAGTTTCTTCCAGAAGACACCTGTCAGTGGAGTCTGGCCTGCCAATCAGCTTTCTGCCAGTGGATACTAGTGCCCTCCATGCCTGCCAGAGTGGATTACATTGGGTGACTTTTAGCTCTGTCTACCAAATAATGGATAACTCAGCAGGAAAGTGAAGTTTAAAAGCCATAAAGAGTAGGTCACACCTGATTTCGGCACCTCCCTCTCCAACAACAACAACAACAAAACATGGATTATAAAGTTAATAAAGATCAACAGGAGGATTTCTCTCCAAAGGGACAGTACCAGTGAGGTGTATTCAGGTCTTTAGTAAATCCTTTCTACACTGCACATTCATTCATTTATTCATTTATCCATTCATTCAACATACATTTACCGAGCACCTACTGTGTTCCAGGCACTGCATTAGGTTTTGGGGAAAAAACAATAGACAAAAGAGATTTGACCTTCACCATCATTGAGCTCACAGTCTGGGGAAATTTGTTACAGACATTAACAAACACAGAAATTCATACATCATCACAAATTTGGAGGAGTGCTGTGAGGAAAATAGACAGGGATGCAACTAAGAAAAAAGAAGGGGCTCACTTTAAATAGGGGTGGTCAAGGAAGGTGTCTTTGAATAGATGACATTCAAGGTGAGACTTGAAGGATACGAAGGACCCAACATGATAAGCAGCAAGATATTTACATGATCTTAAAGTGTCTCTCCACAGATCGCATATTAGTTGCTAAGGGAAAAGTAGTAACTTTATAATGGAGAGATAACCAGATAACCCTGTGACCAGGTGATCAAAATTAATACCACCAGTAAGGAGCAGATGAACATTTTATGACTACATATGTGATATCCCAAGACAAACACCTCATCACTTATATAGTACTCAGGCATAACGTAATTTAACAGTGAGGAAATATCAAACAAACACAAAATGAGGAACATTTTATTTTTAAAAGGGGGTGTATTAGTCTGCTCAGGTTGTCATAAAAAAATTCCAAAGACTGGGTGACTTAAACAACAGACATTTATTTCTCACAATTCTGGAGTCTGGAAAGTTCAAGATCAAGGTACCATCAGGGTTTGCTCCTGGTGAGGCCTCTCTTCCTGACAAGGAGATGACCATTTTCTTGTTGTGTCCTCACATGGCCTTTCCTCTTTTCTCACATGAAGAGAGAGGGAGATCTCTGGTGTCTCTTGCTCTCAATACAGCAGTCCTATGGGATTAGGGCTCTACACCATTTTACCTTAATTACCTTCCCAAAGGCTCTATCTCCAAATGCAATCCCATTAGGGGTTAGGACTTCAACATATGATTTTTTTTGGGGGGGGGGGCGAAATTCAGTCCATACAGGGGAACTGTATTCTTCAAAATTGTCAATATCATAAAAGACAAAGAAAGGCTGAGGAACCATTCCAGAGTAAAGAATGCTAAAGGGACATGGCAATAAATCAATATATGATTGTAGAGATTGTAGACTGGATTCTCTATTGAAGGGAGAAAATGCTATAAAGGACATTTTGGGGTCAACTGGCAAATTTGAGTACAGACAGTAGACTGGATGAAACAATTGCATCAAAGTTAAATTCTTGTGATTGAAAACTGTACTGTGGTTATGAGGAGAATATCCCTTTACGTTGGAGATACATGCTGAAGTATTTAGAGGTAAAGAGCTATGATGTATGCAACTTATTCTCCAATGCTTTTTAATGTATATATAAAGAAAGCAAATAATAAAATAAGTGGGGTGGCAAAATGTCAACATGAGGTGAATTTGGATAAAGTGTGTAATTTTCCATGAATCTGTAATTATTTTCAAATTAAAAGGTAGCAAAAGAAAAGAGAAGAAGGAGCCAACCATGTGACAAGTGGCGTTAAGGGACTTCTCCTTCATAATATTCTTCCTTTACCTTTAAGGCACTTAAGATAATTTGTAATTAGGTATTTATTACTGCAATTGGTTATTTATTTGTCAACTCCCCTATAAGACTGTGAGCTTGTTGAGGGCCTTGTCAGCCCAGACCACCACTGCATCCCCAGCACCCAGCACAGTAGATTGGAGGCAGAGAGCACAGCAGGCAGGACAGGAGCGATGTCATCTGGATTTAGTCTTAAAAGATGCTCTGTTCAAAGAGAAAAGAAATAAGAAACACTAGTTTTTGTAAGGGATTGTGGGTGATCCTTTCCCTATCCAAGAATCACAGACCTTTTTAGGCCTATAAATAGTGTATAGAAGATATAAGAGGGGCATTTCAGCTACTAGGAAAACAAAACATATGGATGACAATTATTTTTATACAAGTAACTAATGCATCGTAACTGTCCAGAATACTCCCTAAAGTTTTCCCCAATTTTAACCTCTTTTTACACATATTTTATTGGATTTTTTTAATTTGAAAATCTGCAATTATCAGACAATAATAATGCTGCAATGGAATGCTAAACAGCAACAACAAAAAAGGCACTAAGCAAAGTATTTGTTTGCTTACCTGTTCAGAGGCTACTGCAATAGTCCAGGTGAAAGAGAGATAGGTAGGTGGCTTGGGTTAGGGTGGAGATAAGAGAGATGGAGAGAGGAGCAGGAAGGGGAGGAATTTGACAGTGATTTTGGAGGTTGTCTTAGTCTGTTTAGTGCTGCCATTACAGAATACCTGAAACTGGCTATTTATAAAAAGCAGAAATTTATTTCTCACAGTTTTGGAGGCTAAGAAGTCCAAGTTCAAGGCCCCAGCATCTTATGAGGGCCTTCTTGCTGTATCCCCACATGGTGGAAAGTGAAGGGCAGAAGGGGACAGACACTGCTGTCCTCACATGGCAGAAGAGTGGAAGAGAGTGAACCCACTCCTGCAAGCCCTTTTCATAACGGCAGTAATCCATTCATGAGGGCAGACCCCTCATGACCTAAACACTGCCCATTAGGTCCCACTTCCCAACACTGTTACATTGGGGACTAAGTTTCCAACACATAAATTTGGGGGACACATAGAAGAGGTATATTTGTTGTGCACCTACATATGCCCCCTTTCCTGTAGAACTAAGGACAGGTACCTCTTAAAAAGCCCTCTTTCTTACTCTCAATCTATTGAATTTCTCGTTTATATCTTTGCTGAGCTGAAGTAGGTAAATGAGTATTTTGGCTGTATTGCAGGCTTCATGAGAGACTAAAAAGAAGGAGAAACTAGTAAATAGTGTTCATGAAGTTCTTCATTATCTACTAACTGTGCCTAATTATTTTGCTCTAATTTAGATATTTCATCCGAGGATAACTGAGAGTTGAATGTACCTGTAGTTAGCTCAGTAGTGTGGTGAAGGTCCCCTTGTAGCCCCCCCCCAAGCCTTAGCCATGCAGCCTCTAAAATGTATAAGAGAAAAAGCACACCATTTGCCCTCCTCTTGTATCTCCCAAGGTGGCCAGGCTTGTGTCAGGGCTATAGGCAGTCATGCATTCACTCCCACAGTTAGGATCCTGATGAAATGATGCCTATGCAAATGATTCTCTGGGTACTGAGCTGGATATAGCAAACAAACCTGCAGAAAGGCCAGCTCTAGAGGCCAGTGGTTAGATGGGCCCAAGCTGTAGCCCAGGAATAAAATTCATCAGTCAAGCAATTAGTCCATAAATATTCACTGAGTACTTACTAGCGAGACACATACTTATGGTTCTCAGCAATGGGCAGCGCCTCCCTCAAAGGGCAACTGGAAATCTATAGGGACTCTTCTCCTAGTTGTCATAATGAAGGTGGGTGATGATAATGCTACTGGAATTTAGTGGGTGAGAAGCAAGAATGCTAAACATTCTGCAATGTGTGACACAATCCCACACAACATAGAAGTGTCTTGTATAAAATGTTCATAGCACTCTCATAGAGAAACACCATGCCAGGCTGGGGCACAGTGAGAAGCTGATGTGAGTAGGACATACCCCGTCCCTGTATTCAAGAGCTATTTGGTGTCAGAGGGTAGCCAGTGCCTCTCTGCTTACATCCTCTCTACTTATTATTTCCTTGGGAAGGAATAATTATAACTTTCATTTTAAAGGTGAGGGAAAAGACAGACACACTAGCCAGAGGACACAACAGCTAATAGTGGCAGATCTGGGACCCAATGTCTTGACTCCACAACTCCATTGAGGAGTCCATGAAGTCCTCTAATATACAAACATAAAACAGAACATTTTATGCTTAAATTTCCAATGCAAAACAGCTCTCAACTCAACTCTCAACTCTGGAGCAGATCAGCAATGTGGTTTTGGATGACAGTGTTTCCTAGAAAGTAAATGATGATAATGTCAAGATTCATAAATGTTAGCTTTCTTAATTGTATTTTTTTTTAGATAATTATAGTTTTGCTTATAGTTATAGGAGGTAATATAGAGAGATCCCATGTACACTTTATCCAGTTTTTCCCAAAGAAAACTATAGTTCAAAATCACAGCTGGGACATTGACATTGATACAATCTACCAATCTTATTTACATTTCCCCTTAATCATGTGTGTGTGTGTGTGTGTGTGTGTGTGTGTGTGTGTGTGTGTGTGTGTGTGTGTGAAGTTCTATACAATTTCAGCACATGTGTAGAGGTATTTGTGTATCCATCACCACAGTCAAGAAACAGTTTCCAACACTGTAAGGATCCCTCTTGCTACCCATTTACAACAACACACTCTACCCTTCCCCACAGCCTCCTCTTATCCCTAACCCTCAGAAAACCCTAATTTTTGCTCTGTTTCTAAAATTTGTCATATCAAAAATATTATATAAATGGGATCATACAGTATGTAACCTTTTGAGATTGGCTTTTTTCATTCAGCACGTAAGGACCCGACCAATAAGTAGGGAGGATGTAAGCATCCTTACATTGCTGAGTGGTATTCCATGGTATGGATGTACCATGGTTGATTTAACCATTCACCCAGTTAAAGGCCTCTGAGATGATTCCAGTTTGGGGCTATTAAGAACAAAACTTTTATAAACATTTGTGTACAGATTTTTCTGTTAACATAAGTTTTAATTTCTCTGAAATAAATCCCCAACAATGCAACTGCTGTGTCATCTGTTAATTGCATGCTTGCTTTTGCAAGAAAGTGCCTAAATTGTTTTCCAGAGTGTCTGTACATTCTACATTCTCACCAGCACAATATGAGTGATCCAGTTTCTCGACATCCTCACCAGCATTTCTTTTTTTTCACTGTTTTTCATTTTGCCCATTCTCGTATGTTTTTGAAGTGATATCTCATAATTCTTTTAATTTGCATTGCCTGCTAGCTAATGATGCTAAACATCTTTTCATGTGCTTAGTTGAAGGCCTTAATTCCAGGTAGAGTAATGCCTCCCACTTTATTCTCTTTTATGAGATTGTTTTAGCTATTCTAGGGCCTCTGCTCTTCCAAATAAATTTTAGAAAAAGCTTGTCTATGTCTATAAAATACTTTGCTGTGGTTGTGATAAAAACTGTATTAAACCTACAAATAAATCTGAAAAGAGCTGACATTTTTACTAGGCTGAGTCTTCTGATTCATGAACACACAATCTCTCCATTTATTTGCATCTTTGACTTCTTTTATCAGTATTTTGTAATTTCAGCATGCAGATCTTGTACATGTTTTTTAAGCTTATACTTAAGTATTTCATTATCTTTGGAATGATTAAAATAGTTTATATTTTTAATTTAGTTTTCTACCTGTTAATTTGATAGTATATAAAAATCCATTTGATTTTTGAGTGTTGATCTTGTATCCTGCAACCTTACCAAGCTCACTTATTAGTTCTAAGAAGGTTTTTTGCAGATTACTTGGGATTTTCTACGTAGACCATTCTGCCATCTGCAAATAAGGACAATTTTATTTCTTCCTTTACAGTATGTATACCTTTTATTTTTTTCTTACCTTATTGCGGTGGCTAGAACTTCAAGTATGTTGTTAACTAAAAGTGGTGAGAGTGGAAATCCTTGCTTTTTTCTTAATCTTAGGGGAAAGCATTCACTATTAAGTATGATGTTAGCTGTAGGTTTTTTGTAGATGCTGTTTATCGGGTTGAGGTGATTCTCCTTTGTTCCTAACTTGCTAGAAATTTTTGTCATGTATTGATGATGGATTTTGTCAAATGCTTTTTCTGCATCAATTGATATGCTTACATAATTTTTCTTTTTTAGTTTGTTGACATGGTAGAATTTTTATGTAGTTTTTATGATTATTATAGCTAGTAGCTACTAAACACTTACACCCTTATTTCATTTAAACCTTGCATCAGCCATGTGAGGTGGGTACTATTATTATCAGCCTAATTGTACAAAGGAAGAAAAGAAGGTCAGAGAGATTAAGTGACTTGCCTAAGGTCACACAGTTCATAAGGGTCAAATCTGGGAATTGAACCCAAGTCTCGTTCACATAGGAATTTCCTATGTCTTCCCACTCTGCTAGCCTCCCTTCAGGTGCTGACCAGAAATTCCTTAGCATAGGAGCTTCTATCATTGTGTAAACAGACAGAGGAACTTGACTATACTAAGTAGGCTCTTCACAAAGTGAAAGATCCTCTCTGTCATTTCTTGCTCTTGAACTTGAACAACAGTCCCTTTCCTGGAAGTCATGAAAGCTGGTGTTAAGTCAAAGCCAAAGTTCTTGGAAATGTATTTTGGGGAACCAGGTTCTGGGTGGGAGTAGCAGAGGGAATAATGATCAAACTCAATTATTCCAATTTCCAAGATTAACTAAGGTGGCGGCAGAGCATTCCTCCCCAGGGATGATACTGCTTATCAAGCAGCCCTGAAAAGATTCAGGTGTGTGCAAAATCTATCTAACATTATCCTTTAGTGCCACAGTGAAATCATGGACCCTCTGGTGACTCAGAACGGGCTTTCACAGCAGAGTAGGAAAAGCTACTTCATGCAATTGTTTTCCCCAAATGATTAAATTAAGCCTATTTCCCTGTTGCTGGAATCTTTTTTTCATTTTTTCAAATAAACAACTTTAGGATTTTTTTCTCTAGTCTCCTTAATACTGTACCACAGACAAAGGAGACATTTGACACAAACACTTTGGGAGCAGAATTTATAGTGTTTATTAGATTTCCTTTTGTTTTCTTGGTTAATACAAATAAACACTTCCCTCCTCTTTTAAAGGAAAAAAATATCTGGCTCCAACTTTCTTAGATTCTCTCTCTCTCTCTCTCTCTCTCTCTCTCTCTCTCTCTCTCTCTCTCTCCCTCTCCCTCTCTCTCTCTCTCTCCCGCCCCCAACCCATGACCCCCATCCCCTGCATCTCTTTCTCTGCTCCCCAACTCAGTTTTTTCCTTTAATTTCAGATAGAAATTTCAGAGAAAGGCACATGTTCCAGCTTCTCCAGTTCTTATTTCTCCAAAAATGGCTCAAGTGACTATGCCTTATGCTATTTTGCTCAGTAGCCTCAAGGTTTGCACTTACTTTCCTTCCCCTCAAAAGCTATGTTCCCCACCAATACATAGGCAGTGTGTGGCAATTTCATCCCCAGTGTTTCAGAGAAAGACTTTCCCTCCAATTGAGTCCAAAGCCTGAGGAATTTCCTTTATTTTGTTTCCTGGGCTCCCTTGAGCTATCTCCTCACTTTTCTCCTCTCTATCTGAGGGCCTCAGTCAGTTGAACAAGCTCTCATATGTTCATCTGAAGTAGAAGTAAGAAAAATAAACAAATCAGGTTCCTCTGTCCAGTTGTCTGTGATCCAAATTCTGTGGAGGTGAAAGGGCCCCTTTCAGGAAAAATAATTGGATCAGACCAGAACTGCCATTCAACATGGGCAAAGAGGGCAGCTGCCTTCCGAGGACTAATAACCACCTCCCCTACTTATTCACTGAGTTAGACCTTTAGATCCCTTTCTGACAAGACAGGTATGGTCAATAAAAGAGGCACATTGACTACCATTTTCCTGTGGAGGGAAACAGCCTGAGTAGGTATAGCCAAAGCGAGTGAAGGAACAGCTGAGGAGCACAGGGCCCTGGGCCCCTGTTATGGGTGGGTGAAAAACCACATTGCAGCAGGAAGGCCTCAGGGAGGGCAGGAAGATTGAGGTCTCTCAAAGACTAACAGTGGCCATATTGAAAATTTGCTCCTGGCTCACCCTAGCCAAGATCTAACCCCGAATTTTGTGTTCTGCTTGGCCAAATGCTGCTACCTGTCATGTCCAGGTGACTCTCTAGGCCTGTTCAGAAGTATTGGTATATCCTGACCATCCTACATGCTGCAAAATCTATTGCTCTCCCAGAGAAGAGTTCCCTAAGGAACAGTAATGCCTGGCAGAGTAGACCTGTAGCTGGTAGGATATTCTGGGTTCTGACAGCTATAAGACAAGAACACATTTCCTGGCCACTGTTAGTCAATGCCTTCTTTATGGCTCCAGAAATGTGTCTCCAAGTAACAAAATATGCTGATTAGCTACCCCACAGCAGCTAGTCTGTACTGGGCTGGAACGGGCTAGACTGGACCAGGATAGAGCAGAGACAAGCATTGTGAGGTATTAATAACACTGATACTGGCTGAGATGTCAGTATTGCCACAACCCCATTCACCTCCATCCTTTCAATTATGGAGATAATGGTGCAAGAGGTAGCTAAATACACTTGGACCTGGCAAGGAAAAGGCTAAGATTGCAGAAATGGAGTGAATGCTTGTGCGAAAGGAGAGAGAATAAGGTAGGCCTTCACACAGAAAGAGGCTCAGGGCTCCAGAAAGTGTCTCTGGCTAGACAGGAATTGGCAGTTAGGTTTCAAGAAGTCTGAGGAGCAGATAAGTCTGGTGATTGGATAAAATTGACTCAAAGACCAAGGTATCAGGAACATTCTGGAGGGTAGAAGAGCCAGCCTGACTAGGGTCTACCTCCTAGGGAATAAATTGTCCTTAGGAGGTGTTATAGTAAATGTTCTTTTTCTGAAGCAGGAATACCTTGTAGATACACCAATTCTAATAATCACCAGCCAATATTTATTGAACCCATGTTCTATGCTTATGCTTGGTAGAATTTCCATCACAGTCCTAGGTGGTCACCACCTCCAAGTCATTATGCTCAGTCCTGGGGATTTGGCAGTGAATAAAGCAGCATGGCCTTTAGAAACAGCTATGTGTTTACCAAAATCATTTCCCTCTTTTTTCCCAAGCTCACAACTGGGCTATCTACATTTCCCAGCCTGCTTTGCAGTTAGATGTGGTTATGTGATTGAGTTCCAGCAAATATAAACAGAAGTTATGTGTGCCACTTACATAACTGGCTTATAAAGAACACCTAAATTGTATGATATTCTTTCTTTTCCCCCATTAGTGGGCTGGATATGGATTCTCAAGTGGACTTTGGAAGCTACATGTTAAAGATGCTAGCACCCCCATCAGCCTAGTTCCTGAATGACTTAGTGGAACAGAACATATAACACTACCATCCACCCCTGCCATCACCAACTAGGCTTTATTTGAGTAAAAAATAAACTTTTACTTTGTTAAACCATTGAAATTGAGATTTAGGGATTTATCTCTTACTGAACCTAGCATTATCTTAACACAAAAATCAGTGGTCCTTGCTTTCATGGAACTTGCAGCTTAGTAGGTATACAGTAGAGGAGTTTCCAGAGACCTATGGAAACATAAAGGAGGAAATGACCAACATGGTCTAGGGCAATAGCAGAAGACTATACATAGACTGTAACATTTAAGATGAGTTTTGAAGGAGAAAAAGATTCCCCTTTAGAGACAAAGAATCAGGTTGAGGACAGCAAATGCAAAGGCCCCATAATGAAAGAGCTCAAGGAGAATATAGCAGAAAAGCAGAAGGCAACAGGGTTGGGGGAGGCCCATTGTGGTTCAAGCACTGATGAGAAATTTAAAAATACCAGGTCACTGTGTGGATATATGTCTATGTGACCCCAAACATTAGCATATTTGGAAACATCTAGAGGTTTGGGATAGGCCAGCATGACAGAGTCTCCTTCATGACATCAATTCAAGCCAATCCCCAGACAAGAACACCAGGAACCAAGAAATGAAGGCTGTAGCTTTAGTTCTTGCTGTTGGTAAGTCTGGATTCCCTGACCCCTAGCCTGTACCCTGTCCTTCTCACCCTTATCCACTCTCACCTTTATTCATTGAGGAAGGAGCCCAGTGAGTGGTCTTGCCCTCACCCCTCCCATTCACAGAGGTTGCTCTTCTCGGCAACAATCCACAGGCTGAACTCTGCAGCTGTGGCCTGTGAACACCTTCCAGGAGGCGATATCCCAGGAACCATAAGTCAAAGGGTAAGAGCAACCACCTGCATGTTCTGCTGTGTCTGATTAATTTCATACAAATATTCCAATGCTTCAGATGTTCCTGGACAGCTCTCCAACATCCTGCAATTAGCCTAAATGAATAAACTCCATGCAGGAAGATGGAATGAGGGTGACTCTAATCTGAGGGGTGAAGTTGAATAAGTAAAACATAGACTGAACTGGAAGAGACCTTTAAAATCGCCCCAGTTCAAATGCCTTGTGTAACAGATGAGAAAGCTGAGGTTCAGGAAGGGGTCATGGCTTGTCTTACGTCAGAGTGAGTCAGTAGCACAGACAGGGCCTCCAGGTCTCAATTCCCAGCACACTGCTCTTTCCACTATACTAATCAAGTATCTAGACCAGTTGGAAGAAGTATGCTGAAAGCTACTGATGAAGGAAATAGTGGGTGGTTTCAAGGCAGGGAAGCTTAGCATCCAGCCAAAATGTTACAGACAAGGGTCAGTCACATGCTTTCCGTTTATAATCTTTCCACTGGACTGCATGTGTCTGAGAAAAATAGGCAGAGGAAAAATTAACTTGAGTCTGTGCCTGGTCTATTTTGTAGAGGAAGAAGACAGTCACCCCTCTGATCTGACTTGAGTGGTATTAAGGAGACTTTCCTACCCCAGATATCTTCCCCAACAGCCTGCAATTTCAGGTAAGTATTGCCTTTCCTGGAGGCTGCCTTTAAAAGAGCTTGGAAAGAAAACACTGAATGCTGTTTCCAGCCACTAAAACCTTATAAATTAGGTGCCTGTTTGATTTCCAGGGGTTCTATTAATCTACATTGAGGAAAGCAGGACATGATGTAAGCCAAGGACCTGACTAATAGATCATGGAGTGCCTGGATTTCCTTAGAACTCTCCCATGCATTTAAAGAAAGTGCCCCTGCTTTGAAGACTAATTATGATGAGACAATAGCCCAGAGACCTGGATGGGGCCTAGAAATCCAGGCTGCCTCATACTGCAAGCTCCAGGGAGCTCTGTTGTGTGCACACTTTAGTCCTAATCACTGCCATTCTGAGGTCTCGCTGGCCACACTCCTGAACTCACCACACAAGAAGACCTCTTTTCACCTCTTCCTGCACCTGAATGCATAGTTATCACTCCCGCTCCTGACCCCTGAGATTGGTATGGTGTGCTCTCTCTCCCTGGACCTTACAAGGCAGGTAATGCAGGTAATTTTATGCACCTCATTTTACAAACAGGAAACCTGTGGCTCAGAGAAATTAGTGACTTATACAAAGTCGCAAAAGCAATAGAAGAAGTCATTGTCAAGTCCAACTGGAACCCAAGTGTTCTCTCTGTCTCCAAGTCCTGCCTTCTTTCTCTACGCTGGTATTTTACAAAGCATTTTCCACAGAGAACAAGGTCACTGAGAATTATGTTGCTAGAAAGAGGGGTTCCATGATCTAATAAACATTTGCCTCTTTTTCTACTCCCCTTGTGATACACTAGGCCCATCAGCATATTAGAGGCTCTGAGAAACAATCTGCATAATCCAGAGTTTCCAAAATGTACTTATGAATAGGAAAAACTCACAATACTTGGGCACTGACTGTGCCATGCCATGCCCTGTACAAAGTATCTTACATGCATTAGCTTATTCTATCCTCCAAACAATCTTACGATCTTCTTACTAAGCTTATCCCCATTTTACCAGTGATGAAATCAAGTCTCGGAGAAATAAGATGACTTGCCCAAGCTCACATAGTAAGAACATGACCAGGAAGGTTCTCAGATCCAGCAGTTTGACTATGTAACATTTGGCCACAGAAATTTTTTGCCCATAAGCCGTCTTTATATCCCACGGAACGAGCTAATGCAGAGGCAATTTTGGTAAACATAATCCCCCATTCACCAGCCTGTTAATGACAACCTTACCTTGTTCTTACTGCCTCATCTCTCAACACCCAGAATCACCTAGAAACTGTACTACTTTCAACTGCTGAGCAATGAACACACAGGCCGGGACATAAAACAGACATTTGGCTACAAGGGAGAGAGAAAGGTATAGAGAGCATGAACATTGTGCCAGAAGGGCAGCACCAGAGACTGGGGCTCTGAAACACGAGACAGGAGGACATCACCAACCAAACAGGCCTGTTTCACAGTTTTTCTCTGCATGCTCAGAGGCAGAATCATAACAAAATTCTCATTTGGATCAATCAAGCCCATCTTCTCTCTATCCAGCAGGGTAACTGGAGTGATATATATCCATTTTGTGGGCTGCTGCTGATTGCAATACCAGGCAAATGGACCAAGGTTGATTGGTCCATCTGAAAGTAGCAATTGAGTCCACCATGCAATGGTCCTGCCATGGGGCATGGGCACACATATATGCACGCATGTACACATGCACACTCACACACATACACAGACACAGATTCACAGTGACAAGAAGAAGGCTGATGAAGTAAGTTCAGACAACCAACCAGTCAGTTTGGTGGAGAGGAAAAAAGTAAGTCAAAGGAGATGCTTGACTAAACTGTTCAGTCAATCCAATCCAGTCAGTCAGTGGAAAAGCTCCAATAGACACAGCTAAGTTATCTTTGAGGATAGGGAGAGTGATAATGAGGCACAGAACCCAGGGAAAGAGAGGTGAATTGCAACACAAAGAATTTAGGTTAAATGTAAGGGAAAACTTTCTGATAATGAAGGGATGTCCAAATGTCTCCTTTGAAAGGAAATTTACAAGCAAAAAACAATGGACAGATGAAGAATTGTAGCCCTAATATTTTTAAATGCTCATGAAATTTTATAGGGAAAAAAAGTCCATGCAATAGAAAAATGGCAAAGGTTACGAACGGTCAAATCACAGCAGAAAATGTCTATCTGCTAACTCAGAGTCAAAAGAGAAATTCTCTCAGAATGCAAATGCCCAAGCCATGTATGATAATACAAGATTTTTGACTTCATTAAGAGTCAGGGAGATGCGTATTAATGTAACAAGAAAATACTTTTTACCCTTCATATTGCAAAAAATAAAAACTGAAAAGATTGATAGTATTCAGCGTTGGTGAGCATCCTCATACACCGCTGGTGGAATTGTGAATTGCTTCAACTTTTCCTATTCTGGCAGCAGTTCTAAAAATCTTAAAACCACATACCTTTTGACCCAGCATTCACACTCAGGGGAATATATTCTATGGAATTAAAAGAACAAGTATATAAGGATATACATAAGGAATGCAAAGCAGCTTTATACATAGTGGTTACAAAAAATTAAAACAACATAATATCCGTTAATAAGGGAATGGTAGAATAAATTAAGGGAAAAATTAAGGCAAAATTTAACAGAATATTCTGCAGGTATTTTGTAATGAATTAGATCTACAGTACTGGAGGAATGTCCATGACATATTTTTAAGGAAAAATAGGTTGTAAAATAATGTGTATAGTATGATCTCATTTTTGCAAACCAAAAAAGGAGGGAGGCTAATGTGTTTATCTGTGTGTACATATAGAAAAGTATGGAAATACATGCTTAAAGCTAATAATATTTATTATCTTGGGGAAGTAGAATTGTAGGAAAAAGAGGGGAAAATACTATTTTTTCTCTACTTTTCTTTTTTTTATTTTGGCAGCTGTCCAGTACAGGGATCAAATCCTGGACCTTGGTGTTATCAACACCATGCTCTAACCAACTGAGCTAACTGGCCAGCTCCTCTTTCTTTCTTCATATGCTGTTTTACTTTTTGTTACAACAGAATATATTACTATTTTTAAGTGGAAAATAATGACATTTTTATTTAATATGGAAAAAATCTCCTTTTTTAAGTTATCAAAAAACAAAGTAAAAATACTTAAAGGTTTTTTCACTCTTAAAATACTTTATCCCAATACTCCAAGGTCTATTAGAGAACAACAGCACTTCCCACTCCTAAATCCATTCCACGTAAATCTAAGAGAAAAAACCTTTCTCCCCACTGATTAGAAAGTCTTTGGGAACTATATTGTGGAATCAGGGCCAAAGACCAGTACTGACGCCCAAGGTCAGATGACAGAGTGCATGTTCATCACACAGAGTGTGTGACTTCAGTTGAAATATGAAGAACCTGGCTTCTTATGTGGCGCATAAACCAGTTCTAAAGGCATTTCCCCCCAAAAAGAAGTCCAAAGCATTTGGGCAGGAGCAGCCACTTTGGCGTAAGTATGTTTCCCCAAGGTGGCTGTCTGGAAGGACAACATGCAACCACTTCAAAGTGGCTCTCGTCTATTGGTGTAAGAATATTCTGGGCTGTTGATGCAAAAAAACACAAAAAGCCTGCCTCATTTTATGGCCACACCAATTCTGCTAAGTGTAATAAATACCTAAACCTGGATATTTGTACCTTTAATTCAATTCAACCTTTGAGGGTATTGCTTTGATTGTTTCAGATAACTTTTCGACTTGCTTTTGCAGAGCTCTCTTGTTGTCACAGTCTCAGGGTTCTGAGCCCTGCACAGCAAAAACTGACCTTATATAAAAATCCAAAGGGGTGCTGTGGTTACTATTTCTGATACTACCACTACTGAGAGAGTATTACTATTTTTTAGTGCATATTTAGTATGTGCCAGGCACTTTGTCAAGTGACAAACAGTCACCAGGAGCTTAAGTAATTTGCCTAAGGCCACGGAGCTAATATGATTTGGAGCTGGAGACTGAAACCAGTCTGATTCAAACGTCCTTTACTCTTAACTTCTCTGTTATTTGCCCTAAATAGCCACAATAGTTTTCTAGCTTTAGCTCTCAGTCCCATTCATTCATTCATGCATACGTGCATGCATGTATTAATTCTACCAAATTTATTGAGCACCTACTATGTGTGAGACATTGTGCTGGGGATACAGAAAATGAGACATCATTCTTACTCTTGAGAAACTTACATTCTGGTGTAGGATATAGATAAGCAAAAAAAGGTGTAACATGCTATGACAATGCAATATATACAAGGAACAAGGGATGCTTGGAAGCACATATGAGGAGTGACCAGCCCTGCCTGGCAGCAAGGAGAAGACAGCTGTTTCAGGTTCAAGAGAGGCTTGGTTGGAAAGAGACCATCTCAACATATCTAAAAGTCAAACCATGGATCTGGACTTTTCTTTATTATTTTTGTTAGGATCTAGAAAGTATAACATATAAGAAAACCCCTAACAGAGGAAAGGACCAACACTTTCATGTAGAAAAGCCACATGAAAAGAACATAATTTTCCTTTTTAAAACAAGGTAAAGGAGAGGTGGAGACCGGATTCTCCACCAGGCAGCACATGCTCTTGGAGACCACGGTGGATGCACCGCTCAAGTGCTGGGTAAATCAAACATCTCCACAGTTTCCTCCAGGCCTTAGACCTGCTTGGCTGGTCACTTCTAGGACAGGTGATCCAGTGTTATAAGGATTCATCAAAATAATGGGATGGACTGAGGGGGTTTCAAGATGGCGGCGGCTGCGGCGGCTGGCGCGGAGTAGCTGAGGTGGAAAAGGTGGCCACTGGGCCTCAGGCAGCCGGGAAACTTGTGGACCTTCCTCTGGCCATCTCTTAAGGGAGGACTGCTGCTGCTGGCCGGTCGTGGGGGCTCAACGCCACTTTGCCCCTGGCAGGAGAGGCTGCCTCATTTACAGGCAACAGCTTTGAAGTGTGGAGCAGGAAAAGAACTGATTCTTAGCTGCAAAAGCGAGTCTTGAAACAGGGAACACGGCGCCAGGGCTGCTGTGGATGCAGCCAGGATCCCGGAGGCTGGGGCCGCACTGAAGGCGGCCAGCTGCCCTATTCAGGATTCGAGGTTTCAGGCCGGCATTAAAGAAGATTCCTGGGAGTGCCCGAGCGGCGCCGCGACTGAACAGCCCGAGGCGGCAGTGCCGCGAACACGGAAGGCAACAAACCAGAGACAGAGCGAGCGCCCGACCTGGCACAGCACTGTGAGTGATACCTGGCACAGCTCTGTTCGGGGGGTGGATGCCCACGCGGCTCCCGCCTGCACCACCAGGCCACTCACTGCCCCGGTGCTGCCTCCATTTTCCCAGGTGCGGGCAGCTCCGCCCTGCTCAGCCATCACTGAGCCCATTTGCTTGGCCTGGCGCGGGGCTTTCCGGACCCTGCGGGGTGGCCTCCTCTCCCACTCCCTCCGCGGTTCTCTGGCGGGGCTGGAGGTGTGGGGCGTCCCGACCAGTGTTGGGAGGGCTAGGAAGTACAGGCGGGCCGACTGTCACTCCACCACACCCTGGACTCCGGCCCGGTAAACTTCCTGTTACTGGGAGGCAGATACCATCTCTGCGACCACCAGTTTGGAAAAAAGCTTAACGAATTTCTGGTTGGGAATAGTGTGGTAGGAGAGTTCCCAGGTCCGCTTGAACCTGCCGGAGAGCAGGCTGCAGGCGGGCACTAGACTCGGTTTATACCGGGGGGATACAAAGGTGAACAAGACCCGAGAAAGATCTACACAGTGCTACAAAGGCACCCAGAGAGACCGGTCGTCTGTGCCTAGCAGAAACCTGGTAGACTTCCTGGGCGAGGCGGTGCTGAGCAGGGTCTTGAAGGCCCAGCTGATAGACGAGGGGTGCAGAAGACACACCCCAGCCCAGCACAGTGTGCACAGAGGGGGGAGACGTGCAGCCAGGGAGGCGGAGACTCGACAGAAACCACACACCCGGTGGGGTCGCCACTGCACGATCTAACAGCCTGGGCCAGAGCACACGGAACGGGGAGAAGTCCTGTACAGAAAGTGAAAGCTCAACAGAGATCACACACCCTGTGGTACGTGATCCACCAGCCCAGCAGAGTACAAGCTGACCAGAAAGGTGGATCCCCGGAGAAGCCCAAGACCCGAGGCAACCACACACACAAGACACTAGAGGCCAACTGAGCAGTCACGGCGGGAGCCATACCAAATTGGCAACCACAGCAACATCCTAGTTAGTCATTAGTCTCAAACCGGTGGTCTGTGAAACCCCCTGCCACAATGAATAAACACCAAAAAAAAGACACCAGAAATACAAAAAATCAAGAAAGTACACCACCAAAAGTTAATAAATCTCATACTCTAGATCCTATAGAACAAGAAGCCCTTGAAATAACTGACAAGGAATTTCGAGTGATAATTCTAAGGAAACTGAATGAGATACAAGAAAACTCAGCTAGACATCATGATGAAATGAGGAAAAGTATACAGGATCTGAAAGAGGAAATATACAAGGAAATCAATGTCCTGAAAAAAAATGTAGCAGAACTTGCTGAACTGAAGAAGTTATTCAGCGAAATAAAAAACACAACGGAGAGTTTAACCAGCAGGCTTGTAGAAGTTGAAGAGAGAACCTCTGAACTTGAAGATGGGCTGTTTGAAATAACACAAGCAGACAAAAAGAAAGAAAAAAGAATCAAGGACATGGAAGAAAATCTGAGAGAGATATCAGACAACCTCAAGCGCTCAAATATCCGAGTCATGGGTATTCCAGAAGGGGAGGAAAATGGAGATTCCATTGAAAACATATTCCACAAAATAGTGGCAGAAAACTTCCCAGGTATAGGAAAAATCACAGATCTTCAGATCCAGGAAGCTCAACGATCTCCAAACGTATTCAACCCAAAAAGGCCTTCTCCAAGACATGTCATAGTCAAATTGGCAAAACTCAGAGACAAAGAGAGAATCTTAAAAGCTGCAAGAGAGAAGCGTCAAATCACCTATAAGGGAGCCCCAATCAGGTTAACATCAGACTTTTCATCACAAACCCTAAAAGCTAGAAAGGAATGGGATGATATTTTCAAAATACTAAAAGACAAAGATTGCCAGCCAAGAATACTCTACCCTGCAAGGCTATCCTTCCGAAATGAGGGGCAAATAGTATATTTCTCAGACAAACAAAAACTGCGGGAGTTCACTACCACAAGACCACCCTTACAAGAAATCCTCAAGGGAGTACTGGGTTTGGTTCCTGAAAAATAACTACCACTGCCATAAAAACCTAAGAAAAATCTAAACCCGCTAGTACAATAAAAATGGCATTCATGAAGAGAAAACAAGCTAACAAAAACACTATCTACAACCTAAGGAACCAACAAACAAAGAAACCAAACAGTAAATCAGAAAGCAAGGAACAAAAGACACCTAAGACAACCAAACAACCAATAAAATGCTAGGAATAAATCAACACCTTTCAATAACAACTCTTAATGTAAAAGGCTTAAATTCCCCAATTAAAAGACACAGACTGGCTGACTGGATCAAAAAGCAGGACCCAACTATATGCTGCCTACAAGAGACCCACCTCACCCATAAAGATTCACACAGACTAAGAGTGAAAGGATGGAAAAAGATTTACCATGCAAACAGAAAAGAAAAACGAGCTGGAGTAGCTATTCTTATATCTGACAAAATAGACTTTAAACTAAAAACCATAAGAAGAGACAATGAGCGACACTACTTAATGATAAAAGGACCGACCCATCAAGAAGACATATCAATCATAAATATGTACGCACCCAATGTTGGAGCAGCCAGATGTGTAAAACAAACTCTATTAGACCTAAGAAGGAAACAGACACTAATACCATAATAGCAGGGGACCTGAACACCCCACTGTCAATATTAGACAGATCATCTAGGCAAAGAATCAGTAGAGAAACACAAGATCTAAACAAGACTCTAGACCAATTGGAATTGGCAGATATCTACAGAACATTCCACCTAACAACCTCAGAATATCCATTCTTCTCATCAGCACATGGATCATTCTCCAGGATAGATCACATATTAGGTCACAAATCAAGTCTCAATAAATTCAAAAAAATTGGAATTATCCCATGTATCTTCTCAGACCACAATGGATTAAAACTAGAAATTAATAACAAACAAAACTCTGGAAACTATACAAACACATGGAAATTAAACAGCATTCTACTTAATGACATATGGGTCCAAGAAGAAATCAAGCAGGAAATCAAAAAGTTTATTGAAACTAATGAAAACAATGATACATCATACCAAAACCTGTGGGATACTGCAAAAGCAGTATTGAGGGGAAAATTTATTGCATTAAATGCTCACTTCAGAAGAATGGAAAGATGGCAAGTGAACAACCTAACACTTCACCTTAAAGAACTAGAAAAACAAGAACAATCCAATCCTAAAGTTAGCAGACAGAAAGAAATCATTAAGATCAGAGCAGAACTGAATGAAATTGAAAACCAAAAAACAATTCAAAAGATCAACGAATCAAAAAGTTGGTTTATTGAAAAGATCAATAAAATTGACAAACCATTAGCATGGCTAACAAAAAAAAGAAGAGAGAAGACTCAAATAACAAAAATTAGAAATGAAAAAGGCGATATTACAACTGATTCATCTGAAATACAAGGAATCATTCGAGACTACTATAAACAACTATACGCCAACAAATTTGAAAATCTGGAGGAAATGGATAAATTTCTGGACACACACAAGCTCCCAAAACTGAACCGTGAAGACGTAGAAAATTTGAACAGACCAATAACAATAAAGGAGATTGAAGCTGTTATCAGAAGGCTCCCAACAAAGAAAAGCCCAGGACCAGATGGATTCACAGCAGAATTTTACCAAACATTCAAAGAGGAATTGACACCGATTCTTTACAAACTATTCCAAAAGATTGAAACAGACGCAAATCTCCCAAACTCATTCTATGAAGCAAACATCATCCTGATACCAAAACCAGGTAAAGATATAACCAAAAAAGAAAACTACAGGCCGATATCCTTGATGAATATAGATGCAAAAATCCTCACTAAAATACTAGCAAACAGAATACAGCAACACATACGAAAAATTATTCATCACGATCAAGTGGGATTCATCCCAGGGATGCAAGGTTGGTTCAACATACGCAAATCAATAAATGTGATACACCATGTTAATAAACTCAAACACAAGGACCATATGATCATCTCTATAGATGCTGAAAAAGCATTTGATAAAGTTCAGCACTCATTCATGACAAAGACCCTCTATAAGTTAGGTATAGAGGGAAAGTATCTCAACATAATTAAAGCCATATATGACAAACCCACTGCCAATATCATCCTGAATGGGGAAAAGCTGAAAGCTTTTCCTTTAAGAACAGGCACTAGACAAGGATGCCCACTCTCACCACTCCTATTCAACATAGTGTTGGAAGTACTAGCCAGAGCAATCAGAGAAGAGAAGGAAATAAAGGGCATCCAGATTGGAAAAGATGAAGTCAAACTGTCCCTGTTTGCAGATGACATGATCCTATATATCGAACAGCCTAAAACCTCTACAAAAAAACTCTTGGAATTGATAAATGATTTCAGCACAGTAGCAGGATACAAAATCAACACACAAAAATCAGTAGCATTTCTTTTCTCCAATAGTGAACATGCAGAAGGAGAAATCAAGAAAGCCTGCCCATTTACAATAGCCACCAAAAAAATAAAATACTTAGGAATTGAGTTAACCAAGGAGGTGAAAAATCTCTATAATGAGAACTACAAACCACTGCTGAGAGAAATTAGAGAGGATACAAGAAGATGGAAAGATATTCCATGCTCTTGGATTGGAAGAATCAACATAGTGAAAATGTCCATACTACCGAAAGTGATATACAAATTCAATGCAATCCCCATCAAAATTCCAAAGACATTTTTCTCAGAAATGGAAAAAACTATTCAGACATTTATATGGAACAATAAAAGACCACGAATAGCCAAAGCAATGCTCAGCAAAAAAAATAAAGCTGGAGGCATAACACTACCTGACTTTAAGCTATACTACAAAGCTATAATAACCAAAACAGTATGGTACTGGCCTAAAAACAGACACACTGACCAATGGAATAGAATAGAGAATCCAGAAATCAACCCACACACTTACTGAAATCTGATCTTTGACAAAGGCACCAAGCCTATTCACTGGGGAAGGGACTGCCTCTTCAGCAACTGGTGCTGGGATAACTGGATATCGATATGCAGGAGAATGAAACTAGATCCATACCTCTCACCGTATACTAAAATCAACTCAAAATGGATTAAGGGTTTAAATATACACCCTGAGACAATAAAACTTCTTAAAGAAAACATAGGAGAAACACTTCAGGAAATAGGACTGGGCACAGACTTCATGAATACGACCCCAAAAGCACGGGCAACCAAAGGAAAAATAAACAAATGGGATTATATGAAAATAAAAAGCTTCTGCACAGCAAAAGAAACAATTAAAAGAGTTAAAAGACAACCAACAGAGTGGGAGAAAATATTTGCAAAATATACATCTGACAAAGGATTAATATCCAGAATATATAAGGAACTCAAACAACTTTACAAGAAGAAAACAAGCAACCCAATTAAAAAATGGGCAAAAGAGCTAAGTAGGCATTTCTCTAAGGAAGATATCCAAATGGCCAACAGACATATGAAAAAATGCTCAACATCACTCAGCATCCGGGAAATGCAAATCAAAACCACATTGAGATACCATCTAACCCCAGTTAGGATGGCTAAAATCCAAAAGACTATGAACGATAAATGCTGGCGAGGCTGCGGAGAAAAAGGAACTCTCATACATTGTTGGTGGGACTGCAAAATGGTGCAGCCTCTATGTAAAAGGCTATGGAGGTTCCTTAAACAATTGCAAATAGATCTACCATACGACCCAGCCATCCCACTGTTGGGAATATACCCAGAGGAATGGAAATCATCAAGTCGAAGGTATACCTGTTCCCCAATGTTCATCGCAGCACTCTTTACAATAGCCAAGAGTTGGAACCAGCCCAAATGCCCATCATCAGATGAGTGGATACGGAAAATGTGGTACATCTACACAATTGAATACTACTCAGCTATAAAAACGAATGAAATACTGCCATTTGCAGCAACATGGATGGACCTTGAGAGAATTATATTAAGTGAAACAAGTCAGGCACAGAAAGAGAAATACCACATGTTCTCACTTATTGGAGGGAGCTAAAAATTAATATATAAATTCACACACACACATACACACACACACACACAAACCGGGGGGGGGGGGGAAGAAGATATAACAACCACAATTATTTGAAGTTGATACAACAAGCAAACAGAAAGGACATTGTTGGGGGGGAGGGGGGGAGGGAGAAGGGAGGGAGGTTTTGGTGATGGGGAGCAATAATCAGCTACAATGTATATCGACAAAATAAAATTTAAAATAAATAAATAAATAAATAAATAAATAATTTAAAAAAATAAAAAAATAAAAAATAAAACAAGGTAAAAAAAATCTCTAAGTTCCTAAAATTACTATGAAGTGGTCAGTTGTTAGATACTTTCACTAATGCAATTAGAAATAAAAGCAAAGCACTTGGTGAATTGCAAGCAGGCCAAAGCCATCAGAGCATGGAAGTTGCTTAAATTGATTGAAATACGGAGGCAGAAAACTGTGGGTCAGCTTTTTGACACCAGAAGTGTGTGAGAAAGATTATCAAACAGAGTAAGTACCATCTTAGTGTATGTTATTTGAAGTTTACTGTGAGAAGGGGAACTAAATGTATCTCAGAACTTACGTTCCTTTAAATCTTTCATACCTTTTCTTTAAAAGACACAGAATATTTAGAGGTAATTGATATGAATGCAGTTATTTTAATAAAGAGTTTTCTATGATAAGATAAAGAGAGATTGGGTTATGCTAATCTAGCTTCTCTTAGTTACACATTGGAAGATGACTGTGAAGAGGTCTGGCAAGACCAAAATGTTCACCTAAGCCAGTAGAACCTTGACGTTACCATGGGTCTAAGCAAAGGGGTCAAGTTCACTCAGGAGATTAATGAGTGCTGCTGAGGAGACCAAGATTGTGAGTGTGGGTTCATTAGATCCAGCCAGGTGTAGTGAATGCTGTTATGAAGAGCACCATGTAAGAGGACAGCAGTACAAAACTTTCACCTTTGCTAGAAAGAAAGAAAAAGAAAAGGGAACGAGCTATATCTAGCCAGCAGTAAGTCAGTTTGCACCAGCTTTGTCCGTGAAGAATGAAACACAATTTGCCCCTAGTATAAGGCAAACCAAGAACAAGCAATGACTTGGAACCCATACCTCATGTGAAAAACTTTTTGTTTATCCAATGCATCAGTGGATCGACTCTCGGGGAGCTCATTAACTTGATTGGATTTGCAGCTTGATTTAGGGCCCATTCTGCCATCCTAAAAACAGAATGGAGGAAATAGCCAATGTGTACCAGTTATCTATTGCTGTGTAACAAACCACCCCAAAACTTAGTGATTGAAAACAACAATCCTTTATTTGGCTCATAATTCTGTGGTCATCCAAGTGGTTCATAAGGCCAGGATTAGGGTGAGGCAAAGTGAGCTGCCTAGGGTACAAAACTGAAGGAGGCACTCATTCTCAGGGTCATGCAATTGCTCACCCTGATCCTGGCCATGATGGTTCTGATCTAAGACAGCTGGGGTAATCTCTACTAGGGTCTTTGTTTTCCTATCTTTTTCTTTGTTTTTTTACTTTAAAGAAACTAATTTTTTTCACAAAAAAGCTCCTTTTTGTTGTTTTTGCCAAGTAATTTTAGCCCTACATACTATCTGTTTTTCAGGTCATGCAAAGATTCTATTTGCCTATGGGTTATTTTTAATATTCTGATTTTTAACAATTTCTCCATCTTCTTTCTGTAAGAATAGAGGTGAGTTAAAAATCTACTTGAAATGATAAAAATTAGACAGCACTTTAGAGTGCCTATCTGATTTATTAGTTAAAAGACTTGGTAGAGATTAATTACACTATAGTGTAATCTCCCCAATGTCTGGAGGGACAATGGAACTACTTGATGGTTCTTTCACATTCACACCTCCTCCTGGAAAAAGTAGAATGACTTTGTGATGAAGCCCTTATACAAATATAATGTATGCTGAAAAAATATTAATTTTTTTTATAATTGATCAAATGGAAAAAAAATCTCTTCTAGTATTAATTAGACAAATTAAGATTATTCACTCCACTGCCGAAAAAAATGGTAACAACACTACAGAGGCTTTTCATATCCAACTTTTAAATTAACTTCTTATTGTAGACTCTTAATTTTTCCTAGGAACCTATAGATACATAATTTGAAAATGAACACTCTATAGTGGTACATACGAAGAAAGAAAACTGTAGAGGGTTTAAAAATATCAAGACTGAGTTTCTATGGGTCATTAGCTCTTTAATTCTTCTGGGTTCTTTTATGCTATAGTGGTCAGCTTGTGAGTCGGCTAGCAACTAGATAATACAGGATAGCCTCACTCACATGTCTGGCTTTTGGTAGGCTACTGGCTGGGGCAATAGCAGTGACTGGCCACTTAGCTCTCCTTATTCAGTAGGCTAGCACAGGCTTCTTCACTGGAGTCCTTCACAGGATTCCTATAAGCAGTGAAAGAGAACAAGCCCCAATGTGCAAGCAGTTTTCAGGTCTCTGCTTATATTACATGTACTATAATCCCAATGGCCAAAGCAAGTCACACAGCCAAGCCTAGAGCAAGTATAGAAGTGGACTATGCAAGGGCATGGAATAGGGAAATATTAACATATTGGGTGCCACTGCTACACTAATCTACCACAAGACCTAAAGGTGAATTAGAGAAATAGAAAAGAACAGCTATGGTGAATGCATCAAGTAAATAAATCACTAAATTTTAATCAAGAGAGGACCAAAGAAGGATTCTCTCCAGACTTCATCAGCCACTCAGGATGGAACCTCCTCACTGAAGAAATGAGATTGGATGATGTCACATATGCATCCTTCAGAGTCTCACACATGGGCTTTCAAAGGACCTGTTTCATGTGTGAATTGTTCCCTAAACCTCTACCTGGCGAGAACCCTGAGAAGGACATCTCAACAGCCCCACAGGCATACACCACAGGAGGACTTAGGAATTCTACCCAAGGCAATTCCTTTTCTGAGAATTAGAGGAAAAGCAAACTTGACTCTTATCCCCAACTATATAAACACCATTTTGACATTGGAATTAAGGACTACTTCTGTTTGAAACTCAACTGTTCTCCAAATCTGCATCTAGTTGCATAAATGAAGAAAAGTTCCCATTTTCCCAATAGGTTTCAGCTAGAATTTGGCAAATAAACCAATAAAAGAAATACCTGGACATTTTCTACTCCTTCTAACCTCACCGCCTATTTAGCTAACTGCACTCCAATATCTATCTGGAATTTGGAGCCTGACACAAGCCAACCATGTTGCCCCAAATCTGTCTCCAAGCAACTCTGGCTATTTTGATGAGGAGGAAAGACAGGTTTTTTTCCCCTTCTTGGGAACTCTGAAGAGCAGAGGTCTGATGAGCGTTTTCCTTGCCTGCTAGAAGTTTTCAATCAAACACAGCAGCACTGAGGTATGCAAACAGGGAGACAAAGCAACGGTTGGATGACTGTAGAATCAGTCACCTTACATGGTATGCAAGCTTATTCCAAAACAAGCCACTTGGAGCAATTGTCAAGGACATCAAAGGTTTATTCTAAAAAGTGTCAGCAGTCTCAGTCACTCATTCTTCTCTGGAAATCATTCCAAACAAAGAGGATCTGAGAAGTTCGTTTTCACGTGGTGGAACCAGAGAGCACATTATTCACTGATGAGATGAGCTGACTGCATTTTATCCATTGACAGTTATTCCCCAGGCAGATCATCAAAATGCAGCTGTTGGGGTAATCATGGGAAATGTATTCACACACACATAAGATGGGTTATCTTTAGATGAATGAAAGACCTCGCAACTGAGGCAGGGCTTATTTGTGAATAAGCACTGGAGCCCTATTTGAAGAAAACTTCCCAACCATTGGCTTGACAAAGGATCTGAAGAAGTAATGGGATCACCAGGGAAAAAATTACCGCAGACCTTATGCCACACACAACTTACCCAAGAGATGGATCAATTCCACCAAGAGCCAGCTCATTCTCTAAAACAGTGGGTATTTCCCTACCATTACTTAGGAGTGACTTTTCCCTTTCACCAAAATTTTGACTGTAAATGAAAAAGATAAATAGGCCCTTTCAAAACCAAAGGCAATTAAGTCCAGCATACAAAGTTTCCAAAACTGTTTCCATGACCTTCCCTATGATCCCTAACAACATTGCTCATTCTAGAAAAAACAAGAAAAAAAATCCAAAAAACATTCATTTAAGGAGCAATGTCCTACATCTGCTCTTTGGGTGCTCAAACTGATTTAATAGGCTTTGGTATAGTTACCAGTAAGTTTATGAAATGCAATTGATTTTGATCACTTCCCATAAGTGTGAAAGGAGGTGGCCCCACTGGGACATTAGATTTCATCAGGATAATGGTCGTTAGCCTACTCTTTAGGAAGAAGAAAAGTCATTGGATTGCATTGGATTATATCATGACTATATGAGGATGGGTAAGGTGGGGTTTGAATGGTAGCCAAAGGAGTTTGGGCTGAGCTTACCCCTCCCCAGACATACTCTCTGCTCCATTTATACTGGTTGTCTCATTGCCCCCTAATTCCTATGCTTCTCACTCCTTTATCTCTTGTGCTGTTTCTCTATCTGGAAGTATTTTTCTCTGTTTCCGTTGCCTATAAAAATCCTAATAAGTTTTTGAAGGCTAGATCAAGTTTTATATCTTCTGAAAAGCCTTCTTTGACTCCCCCAAACTAAAACCATCTCTCCCTTTTCATAATCGATAACACCCACACTAGCACCTGGCTGTATACATCTTGTATTACTCTATGCTGGTTTCATAAGTATTAACCTTGCATTCCTGATTGGATTATATGGTCCTCAAAGCGAGAACCATGTATGCTATGTTGTTAATTAAATACTCTTCCTTCTATACACACACATTACCTACAAAGGTGTCTTTACTTAGGATACACTAAATGTTCATTAATGATCTGTACGTCAGTAAGAGGTCATTGAAGATGCTTCTGTAGGTAAGCAGGCTCTGAATGAGAGCAAAGGCCTCAGAATTGTTTTAAAGCAAACTTAATGAAACATAAAATATATCAGATTGCTTTCCAAACTGGTAAATCATTTTCCAGCACAATTAGCTAAATTGATTGGTCTTACATGGAGAATTTGTGGAGATGTGGCTACTTTGACGATGGGTAATAACTTCTGTTTTCTTTGTCCACATGTACATGTAGTAATTTTGGCTAAATAACCTGTCAGTAAAGTGACTTTGTTTTAGAGACCATTATTTTTTACTTTTCAACAAGTGGTAATAATGTCAGACAGATATAAAACCTCTGTGGTGAGAGAGCCATGAGTGCCAAGCTAACCCAGTGAAATGAATGGTGTCACCACAATCAGGATGGCAGCATGGGGAGACCAAAAGAACCCCGAACTGGGGAATCAGGAAAGCCAAGTTCATGTTTAGTCCTCGGTCTAGCTGGGTGATTGATGGATTATTCACTTCACCTCTTTGAGTCTGTTTCCTCATCCATAAAAAGATTGTCAATAGCTCAAAAAGACTAAGATGATACAGAGTCACTGCATCTTAAAGCTGGCTAAGACAAAGTCTGAACAGACAAGAGAACAGGAAATTTTCTCTACCACTTCCAGGCTGCACCACAGCTACAGCCCACTAGGTGTAGCTGATAGGCATTGGAAACAGTCCGCTGCTGTAGTGTTCATCCATCTGACAAGGCCACGCATACTGTGACTTATGAACCCAAGCTGTGTTGAAACCCAAGCCAGTGTTTAACTTATCACTATCTCAGTTCACTTTCATGTCATCCAAGTCTTCATGGAAGAGGATGTTCTTTTAGAGTAAGAAATTTTATTGAATGCCATAAATATAAACTGTCATCTCATCTCAAAGTTTTCAGGTTTGGCATTGCTTAAAACACTTCTCTTTTAGGGAGAAATTCAAATGTGCTTTAATTTTACAGGCTGTGTTTTATCACTGTGTGTTGGGGGAATAGACAGATAAAGATTAATTACTTTGGTCAGATGAGTACTGAGACAAAAAAACACTACTAACAACCTACAGATAATGTTAAGTGGATGAATGGGTTAAAACCAGTATTTAAAATCGTACTGTTATTAATTCATTCAACAAATGCTTTTATGAGTACATATTCTGTGTCAGGAATTGTGCCGGGTGCCGCTTCACTAGAAGACAAAGTAGGGTTCTCACTTTCCAGCCAGCGCTCTGTCTCCTGTTCCTAGTGCCTTTACTAGATGCCATAGTTAAGATACTGGGGACATTAGGGCTGTAGTTTGGCCCCTTTGGGCCTCGAAGTCAAAACACCATAACTTATTTCAGAGTTAACGCCACCTGGAGGGTCTTACCCTCATGCTGAAGTCTTCACCCTATTTCTCAGTTATCAGTGGCAAAGTGCACAAATATCAAAAAGAGACAAGTAAAAAGAAAGTGAGAAAAGCAAGCAAAAATGATGTTAAGAATGTAAACAGGAGAGAACAAAAAATAGCCATGAAAATCACATTAGTCAAACACGAAAAGGTCAGATGAGTCAAAGTTTCCATGAGCTTTTATAGACTATATGATACTTCTTTCCTCAGCCAAGGCTGGTGTTCTTGGACCTCCAAGGCTCTCATCCATTGTGGGGAGGTCCAGGGATAGCCATTAGAGACCTGGAAGCCCCAAATACATTGATGGTCTTTAAGAAAACGAGAGGGAGTCGTCTGCAGGGCTCAATAATCATTTGTTTAATGATTCAGTAGTAGGCACTGGGGGATCTAAAATAAAATAATGGGTATTTTCATGGATGAACAGAATATAGCAACTGGTTATCCTGAGGTGGGTGACACTTGGAAATCCAGATAGGAAGTCAATATCTAGGAAATATATTGGCAGATAGCAGGGACTGGGGGTTATGACAGGATTCCTGTCCCAAGAGGATATAGACAAAGAGCAACCTGATGTACTGCATAGTTAAAATAAAATGAAACAAGCCTGCAGGGCAGTTATCAGAGCAAGAACACAAAGTCAGAGCTCATCTAAAACGAGGTTAACCTAATGCCCTCTCCCAGAGTATTAGACTAGGAGCCTGTTGCTCCTTTCTTTTTTTTTTTTTTCTTCCAAATTTTATTTTATTTTGTCAATATACAATGTGTTTGATTACTGTGGCCGATTACCGAAACCTCCCTCCCTCCTCCCTCTCCCCCCTCCCTCCCAACAATGTCCTTTCTGTATGCTTGTCTGTATGCTTGTCGTATCAACCTCAAGGAATTGTAATTGTTGTGTCTTCATCCCTCCCCCTCCCCGGTTGTTTGTGAATTTATTTATTTATTTTTAGCTCCTGCAAATAAGTGAGAACATGTGATATTTCTCTTTCTGTGCCTGACTTGTTTCACTTAGTATAATTCTCTCTAGGTCCGTCCATGTCATTGCAAATGGCAGTATTTCATTCTTTTTTATAGCAGAGTAGTATTCCATTGTGTAGATGTACCACCTTTCTGACCATAGTTAGGAGTGGTCCTAGAGAGAAGATAGAGCTGAAGCCTGCAGGAGAGAGTCAAGCAGCTTCAGCTCTGGGGAGAGGAGAATACAGAGGCTCAGAAGCAGACAGCATTTGATACTGAGTCCTTCCCTCTGATGGGAAACTGATAAAAAGAATCAAACCAAGGTATTATTGGCCAACTATGTCAACATTTTCCAGAGTATATTTACATTTTAATCAAAGAAAAGAAATAACTGGGGTGCCCATATAAATGTATTTCTTGACGGAGTTGAGGGGGAGGAGTAGAAACTATGAAAAAGCCTACTATACCTGAGCGTCACCCACTCTAGGGGTCCCAGAGATACAAACTGCCTACTTTGTGTAAAGGAGGCATGTGATTTTTTTTGTCTGGATTGCATTTTAAGACTATGTGTTGGGAAGATGGACCTTCATGGAGTTGAATCCACCTACTCGTCTCAACATGTGAGAGAAAGGGAAGGCATGGAGCAGTGGGTGTGACTCACCTGCAGAAGTGAAAGCAGCCACCTGAAGCCCATCTGGATTTGGATTTGCCATTTTAGGAGTCAGAAATTGTTGATCAGAAACCGATACATAAGAAGTTGTAAATTTTGCAACCTAGCTCCATGTTTGCTATTTGTGCTGTCCCCTGTCTGTCCTACTGTAGTGATTAGCCTTCAAGCCTTTAAAGCCGTGATCAGCAAACTTTTTCTATCAAGTGCCAGATACTAAATATATCAGGCATTGTAGGCCATATAAAGTCTTTGTGATAGCTACTCATCTCTGCCATTATAGTGCATAAGTAGTCATAGACAATATGTAAATCAATGGGTGTAGCTGTGTTCCAATAAAACTTTATTTGCAAAAACAGGTGGTGGCCCAGATTTGGAGAGAGGCCTATAGTTTGCTGACTCCTGCTCTAGACTCCCAAATGGCTTGTGGGCTTATTGATAGAAGCAGCAGCAGAGCTGAGGGGCTAGGGAGATTGCAAGCAACTCTGCAATCAAGTTTAGGGTGAAAGAGTCCAAGTAGGGCAGCCATGGAGGGAAGGGAAACAGGAAGAGATCTCAGGCCTTGCTGTAAAAAAAATAAAATAAAACCTCAGAAAGCAGGTCTAGCTCTTAGAAGGGATGCTGAAGTTGATCAGTGGAAATCCTTGTGTGGGGCCCTCTGGTAGCTCCTCACATGGTATCTCTCAAATCATACCACACAACTACCACCTCTACTTGTCCATGAGGTCAATTCTGGAAAGGAAAAATGTAAATGATAGAAAAGTGAAGGAGGAAAGAGAGCTCAAGGGAGCGTGAAACAAAGAAGTCTGACTTCCCCTTTTTGAAACAACTTAGGCAAGAGGACGTCTGGAACCCTGATATAGGGCATTGAGACCTACAGGGAGATTTGAAAATGCAGGTCATAGTTATATAAGGGCCAAAGGAGTAACTAGCAGTCTTTAAAAGAACTTTTTGAGGTCTGAATTGGACCGCTGAGTTTTTCTTGAACTGCTTTGAGTGTACAAATGTTATGCTGCTTTGACCTTCAAGATATTAGGGACTAACAAGTATGCAGACCAACTCCAAACCACACTTAAAATGCAAAATAGATTTATGCGGGTGAAGCAACATGTACATATGCTTTGAGATAGTCTATTGGGACATTTTCTCAACTGTGCCCTACAAATAACAACTACATACTAGACATGCAGCCAACTTTTGTAGAATCCAACAATTGTCCCCATGGGAACAAAAATTGCTGTTTCTCATTGTATCTTCTGATATCCTAGCAGACACACAAAGGTGAGGGCACATAGAAGACAAAAGATTTGCTATCCCAAGGAGAAAGGGATACAATGGCATAACAAACCCAACCTTAGTCTGCTCCAGGTCGAAAAGATCTGATCCTGCTTCTTCAGAACTCTCTCCAGAAAAAGAAAGGCACACCCAGGAAGACTGTTCCAACTTAGTCACAACCATGGGGTAAGCCAACTAAGTAACTTAGGGGGAGAGGGGAAGGGAGGTTTACAAAAACACACCCTCAAGCATGTGCATCCATTCTAAAGCCAAAATGAATCTGAAGAAGAAACAACTCCTCATTTTCCACTTAGTTCTCATTAGGTTTTCTCTCTTTTGTTGTGTGAGCAGAAGACAGTCTCCTTGGTGAATAAGAAAGGCTTTAAGCCGAATCTAGACAGAGCTCATGAATCAGACGTGATGGAAAATGGATGACTCCAATTCATTAACCCAGGTCCATGACCCCTCAATGGCAGAGAACTAGAAATTTTACTCTCTTGATTTTATGGAGACATCTGAATAAGCTGAGACCACCTAGAAACACTGAGCCTTTTCAAATACACTCAGTTCAACCATATGCCTGTAGATTTGGCCTGAAACTAAAGAGACTCCACCTATGGCAAACTTGTTCGCACAATCAGAGGCATGTTTGTGTATGTTATGAACCGTACTTCAAATATGGCTCTCCTTATACCAAGACCATATCCACAAAAATAGTCAATTTGGGGGTCGTTAGTGGCTGACAGATACAAGGATCAAACCCTGGACCTTGGTGTTATCAGCACCACACTCCAAACAACTGAGCTAACCGGCCTGCCACAGTCATCTATTTTGACTGAATAGACCAGAAACAGTTTAGATTTATTCTACCTGCTAGCTAAGAATTGACTAGTAGAATGCTTTCAAATTACTATTAAAACTATAAGTAAGGTATTACAAGGCATTGTAAGGCATTATTCTAGGAGAGAAAATAAGCCTAATTTATGGCAAGAGAGATTTGGTCTTGACAGAAAAAGTCTTTCTGCACTGCCTTAATGTTTACCTATCAAAACAGGTCAGCAGTTTACTTAGAAGATGAGTGAGCATACTTAGATTCTACCTACCCCAGCTCTACTACTTATTTCTCTATGTAAACCTAGGCAAGTCACTTAACCCTCTGTGTCTGGAGTTCCTCAGCTATAAAGTGGAATAGTAATGCCTATTTTGCATGGTTGTAGTGAGGACTAAAGTGAAATCAGACTACTGCATAAACTATGGCTGAATACATGTTTTGATTCAACCAATGTTTATTGAAAGGCTACCATGTGCCAGCCACTAGAAGTTACATAGACGGAGAGAAGAGCTCTTAGGTTAGTGGATGAAGTATCCACATGCACAAGGTGATGAGCAGAGTTCTGTGAAAGCCCAGAGGAGAAAGAGCAACTCACTGCCTGGGAAAGTTTGAGGTGGGCTATGATAATTTTGCCAGCTAGAGAGGAAGAAAGTGGGGCAGGCTACCCTAAGAGGGTTGAGGTTGCCTAGGGACTGTATCCCAAACAAGAAATGATATGAAGAAGGGCAAGGCCTTATTAAAATCTTCAATGACACTAAGCCCTTGAAAAACATATAGTGCCCCTCTCCATATGTAACTCAAAAATAAAAATTAAGTATAAGGAAGTGCAACTAATTTCTGAATATCTCCAAGGAAATAATAAACTTATACTCGTATAGTGCTTGTGGTTTTCAAGGCATTATTGTAAGCATTTTACACTTGTTAATTCATTTAATCTTTATTACAATCCTAATGAATAGATGTCATTATTATCCTTCATATTACAGGTGAAAAAACTGGCTTATGTAGATGTAAAGTAACTTTCCCCAGGTCACATTGTCAATAAGTGTGAGAGACAGGATTTTGAACTTAGTTTATGTTTTTAATTGCTATGCTATACAGTCTGTCTGTGCAAGATGACACACTCTCTCTGTCTCTCTGTCTGTCTCTCTCTGTCTCCCTCTCTCTTCCTCTCTACCCCCCTTGCCACTCCCTCCTTCCCTCCTTCCATCCCTTCCTTCCTTCCCTCTTTCCTTCTTTTCTTCCTTCCTGTCTTTCTTCTGAGAAATCAAGTATCAGCAATTTGGCCCTTGCAGGTGCTTTTCTTAAACACAACTTTAGACTTTGTACAAATGTGTTTATGTTTCTCAAAATGTGATATGTGTGATTATATGATGAGGGTATATGAAGCCAGAGGCTAAACAAGGCCCATCTTCTTGGAACATCAATTTTAGTTAAGCATATATAGCTACGTGGAGCTAAAATTTACTAAGCATTTAACATGAGTCAGACATTTAGGCCTCAAAACAACCCCATGAAGTAAGTAATATTACTATTTCCACTTTATTTTTTATCATTTTATTTTTATTTTGGGGGGATGCGTGGCTGAGGCCCTCAGCCCTCCACACCCTGGGTTGGGAGCTCAGGACACTTCTGGCGATGGCCTGGTGGTCATTGATGAGCTGGATGCAGATGTTGGAAGTGTGTGGCTGAGGCCTTTTGACCCCCACTGCCCTGGCTTGGGAGACCAGAGCACCTCCAGCATCAGCCTGGTGGTTGTAGCTAGGCTGGATGTGGATGTCAGGGGATGTGGCTGAGGCCCTCAGCCCCCCAATACCCCAGCTCAATAGCCCAGGGTCCTTCCAGTGATGGCCTGATGGTCATTGTTTGGCTGGATGCAGACATCAGTGGGCACAGCTGAGGCCCTTGGTCCCCAATCACCCCAGCTCAGGAGCCCGGGGCACTTCTAGCTACAACCTGGTGGTCATCGCTGGGCTGGATGTGGACATTGAGGGAGCATGGCTGAGGCCCTCAGCCCTCCCTCCACCCCCGCTTGGAGGCCTGCGGGGCTTCCGGTCCTTCTAGCTTTTATAGGTGTTCTTTGGCGGTGTTAGATTTTTGCTGGTTAATATCAGAACTTTGTCTCTGATCTGTGGGGTTTTGTTTTTTCTTTCAGTTCTGTGTTGGATTATTAGCTACCCCCACCACTTAAACTCTTCACTGGAACTAATTTGTTGTCCTTTGCTTACTTCTAAAATGGGGGAACTTCCTGTGGGGACCAGCACTTGAGCCCTGTGGTTGAGCTAGATTGCTGCTTTGCTGCTGATTCCCTGGGGAAGGATTTTTGTGCAGCTCAGGTTTTAATTGTTCACTTTATAAGCTCTTCCGGATCTTGTGAGGTCTGATACACCTGGGTCATGTGGAAACTCTGGTCTGGGCCTGAGTCTTTTCAGCAAACTATACCCCCTGCACTTCTATATTCCTGACCAGTCTTCTCTGAGTGGTCCTGTGCTGATTGGGGGTCAGATCAGCTGTCCTTGCTGTGCCCCAGTGTTCCCCCGGTGGGCCTGTTTCCCCCACTGCCCATACTCCAAACACTTCCCATGGGATGGGCCATGTGCTGGTCTTCTGATGACTCACCAGCCTCTGAGAGTCTCCTTTCTTCAGTTGTCTGTGGCCGCTCGCTCCTATGTGGGTCCACGGGAAACTTGTTAGTGGTCTGGCTGACCTGGGGATCACCAAAGCTCTCTTCTCCCCTGCAGCCTCCAAGCAACTTCCTACAAAGGGCACAATGGTGCCTTTTGCCAAGTTTTGCTCCATGTGCTCACCAGGGCCAGCCTTGAAGTGGTCAGGACTCAAAATGGTCAGAGTGGTCCTTTCTTTCTCTCATCGTGACTTCTCCTACCTTCATGAACTCCATAGGTCTCTCCTCCTCTTCTCTTGAGCTCTAGCAGTCTCAGGTTGGCATTCGTTGCTTTTTATAGTTGTAAATTGGTTGATTGTGGAAAAGAGTGATGCTGGGGACCATCTATTCTGCCATCTTGATTGGAAGTCTATTTCCACATTAGTGATGAAGAAACTGAAGGTTATAGAGAATAAGTGACTTGTCCAAGGTAACATAACAAACAGTGGAACCAGCCTAAATTGGAGCCTGGCTCAAGTGATGCTGTGAAGGTTAATTCTAGGTATCAACTTGGTTAGATGAAGGAATGCTGAGAAGCCTGGTAAAGCTATCTTTTTAGGTGTGTTCGTGAGGGTGTTTCCAGCGGAGATTAGTATGAAAGTCTGAGTGGCCTGGGTGAGAAAGACTCACCCTCACTGTGGACAGGAGCCATCCAATCCGCTGGGGGTCCGGAGAGAACAAAAGACAGAGGAAAGAGGTGAAGTTCTCTCTCTGTCCGCTGGAGCTGGGATACACTCTTCTCTCCTGTCCATGGACATCAGAACATGAGACTCTTCAGCTTTTGGGTTCCAGGACTTACACCAAGGACACCATCAACTTCCCTGGTTTTCAGGCCTTTGCACTTGGACTGAACCATGCTACCAGCATCCAGTTTATGGACGGCCTATCATGGGAATTTTCTTCATAGTCACATGAGCTAATTCCCCTAATAAATCCCTCTCATATAATTATAACATATCCTATTGATTCTGTCTCTCTGGAGAACCCAAATACAAATGCCAAGTACTCTTAACTACCATGCTCTATATCTTTAAAGCACAGACATACGAGTATAGTAGAAAGCAAAATTCACATACACTGTTGAAGAAGTGTCAAACTTGTAGCCAGCTACTGTGAGCTACAACCTCAGATCCCACTGATAGAGTAAAAATTCATTATTCTCAGCCACTATGGCTACTGTGGTAAGGAAAAGTGACAAGCCCTACAAAAAGTGTAAACAACCAGAATTGGATGAGACTGGCAGGTTCAATGAGCTCCATTCATATTGACTAACAGGGACCATCTTGTGACCATTGAATTCTGGTTTCCTATATCAGTCAAGGTACCCCCCTTCCCCAGAAAAACAGATGGCATATTCAAATTTAGGAGAATTTCAGAGGGGTTGAATAAGGGGCTATTTATATAAAAGTGGATAGGATACAGGAGACACATAATGGATATTGCAGTAACTCAGAGCAGGTAGCAGCAAAGCTGTTACCAGCCCTAGGTCTGAAGGGACAAGGGGAAGAATGGTTACCAGAAGGCAGAAGGAGGGAGTGGTGTGGAGAAGACTACCTTGAGAAAAGCGGTGACTCTTGGTTGAGGGACACGGCCATCCCAAGTAAACCTCATAGTGAGAGAGCCAAGGGAATCTATACCCTAACATCACTCTCCTTCTTCCCTGTGACATCCTGTGGGAACTTCCCATTAGCCAAACTCATCAGAGGCCAGAGGGCAGGGGAGCTGGTTGATGTAATCCATACAGTTCAGATTATGGAGGTCAGAGATCAGGGAAGAAAAGGGCAGACAGTAGACTTGGAAAGAGCAAATAGAAGATAGCCGGCACAGTTCTCTTGACTGCTGTGGTATCAGAAACCTACCAGAATGTCCTGTTACCACTTTCTTGGTCTGCGGATACCATGGAGACTCAATATAAGTTGCCTCCAAAAGATCACTCTAGCCCATAGATACTAAAATCCAAAGTGTATTAGTTAAGATAGTGCTAGCTGATCTAATAGATAAAATCCAAACTCTCAGTGTCATAACACAGTAAAAGTATTTCACAATTCAATGTGTGTTTCTAGTTGTGAAGGGGTTCCACATTGGGATCAAGGACCCAGATTCTTCCATCTCATGCCTCTGCCCTCATCTGGGACCTTGGAGTTCTCTCCATTCAGCCAGTAGAAAGGGAAATTGACTAAAGTCACTGCTTTTTAACTACTTTGGCCTAAAAAATGACACAAAGCCATCCCTCTAAAACTCAGTTATTGAGAGCTAGTTACATGGCCCCCTCTAAATGTGAGGGGGGCTAAGAAATGCAGTCCCTGGCTGGATAGTTGCCACCCAACAGCAACCCTACAATAAGAAATAGGAGTAGGAATCTTTGGTGGTTAATAAGATATCTTTATCACAGATTGCTTGCAGATTGATATAAACTTAAATTTTTTATACAGACTGACAATGTCCTATCAACCATTTAATCAAGTGGTTATTGCAGGCTGTTATATGGTAAGCCCTGTGTGGAAGAGAAAGGAAGTATCAAGCATGATTACTACCCTTAAAAGAATTACAGCATTTGCAGAGGCATCCAGATAAAATAGCTAGAATCGAATCAACTATTCAGTTTTCCAGTAAACACATGAATGGTTGATTTAACTCATTCTTTTTTCATCTAGATGTTTGAAGGTCTCTACATAGACTCAAATAATTATATTCTGACTAAAGTTGATCCGTCAGTTTTGCTAAGCTACCAGTAACATATTTGTTTATTCAGAAAATATAGTCAAGCATTTTGTCTGCAGCTGTAGCAACAGCCTTAGATCCCGTAGTCACTACTGACCAGCCTCCTCATACCCCTCAGTATACTAAGGTCATTCATTTAATCACAAGAAATAGTTATTAAGGAACCTAATTTTATTATCTCATGAAAACAAAAGAATTCCAATTCACAACATGTAATTTTACCCCAAGGTTCCAACCTCTAATTCAATTCCTATTGACTTTGGCTTTTTCTTTTTTCCTCTCATATGTCCTTTAAGGGCACCTTAGTTATTTTATTCTTTGAGATTGAATTTTGTTAAAAAGGGCAATGATACACAGGTCAGGTTTGGTTTGCAAAAGTCAAGAGCTGCCTGGCAGAACAATTAGCAAGGGGACTGTGAGAAAGGTTGGAGTCCACACACATAGGCAAATATCAGCATTCCTAACATGCCAATCTTATGTTTTGCTGGGAGAAAAGTTAAACTTCTAATGATGTGAATATGTGACATTTTTCTTTCTTCTTTAGACGAAGAAAAGGCTGTAAGAAGGTTTAAAGTAAATAAAGCAGCAGGTATTGGTCGACTTACAAATGAAGATGTGGCACAAAACCTATGGAGGCTACATAAAGAGCCTGGATAATTGAAATCCACAGTTAGTTGAAAAACTTAAAATTAGCCTGCCTACCTTTCAACCTTCCTCTCAACCCAGCCACGAATGGCTCACAAGAAACAAGACCAGCTCCTTCAAATTGCACCTCCTTTTCTTGGCCTTTCCTTAAAAGGTACTAATTAGCTGCGAAAGGATTGTAGATCTATGATAGAAGAGAAACATGAAGCCTACTCCAGGCCCTAGATCAGGGAGGGAATATCATTTCTATAGTCATATAATGCTGATCAGGTAGAGTTAAGATACAACATCTGACAGAATTCACTGGGTATGGCTCTGCTTACTGGGCATACTTCCTCTAGCACAGCTATTCACCATTTCAAAGTAAATGAAAAATGACCTTAAGATACTGTACAATAAGAAAGGAGAGTTTTACACCAGTCCAGCAGCCAATCTTGTGCTTAGATAGAACAGGTGGCTATTTATAGAGTATTGTTTCAGTGTTCAAGGAAGGTCCTCCTGCCCCAAATAGCTATTCTTCCCCATTTCTGTGCCTAAATTCCTCCTAACAAAGCCAAAGCTCTTCCTTACACAAACAGAAAAAAGATGAAAATATTAATCTCCTCAGGGTGCCTGGGACTCTGATGCCTGCCAGTTTGAATGATGAGATTAGAAGAAAACAAAGGCCTAAAAGCTGAGCAACCATGCTCTTCAGATTTCCCCTTCAAGCTTATCAATTTATCTGAGAAGAGAACGATAATAAGAAGATTCAGGAAGTGAGAAAGGCAACTTAGACAAAACCCAGAAAGGGCACTTTACATCCTAAAGGGCTGCCAGAACCAATGCTAATGTTCTGAAGTTTCACAGTGATGTGGCTAAGAATGGATTCATTTCTGTTTTTTCTGCTTGGGTTTCAATGGATGTTTTCACTTGTGTCTGTCTTCAATTCTGGAAAATTCTCAACCATTACAATTGTGCCTCATTAATTCTATTTTTTTTTTTCTTCCTGGAACTCCTACTAGATAAACTTTGCAACTTCTTAATCTATCATTTATGTATCTTTCACATTTTCTTTCTCTTTAGCTCTCTGTCCTGCATTCCGAGTGATTTCCTCATTGAAAGATTTCACTGAATGAGATCTCATTCAATTCAATAATTCTCCCTTCAGTGAGTGATATCTAGTCTACTATTTATCTATAGAGGTTTTGTATTCAATAACATTTTTAATAAATTTATTGAAGTATAATGTACATGCAATAAAATTTATCCATTTAAATGTGTGATTAGATATAGAAATGTATATTACTCATTTAACAATCATCCCAGTTAAGATATAGAACATTTCCATCACACCAGAAACTTCCCTCATATTCCTTCGCTGTCTAACTCCCACAAGTCTAAAGCAACTGCTAATGCTATTTGTATATCATAGATTCATTTTTGCTGATCTAGAATATGATGTGTATGGAAGCATAAAGTAAATATTCATTGTGTCTGGTTTCTTTGGTTTAGCACATTGCTTTTGAGATTCATCCACATTGTTAAGAGTACCAGAAGTATATTCCTTTTTATTGCTGAGTAGTATTCCATTGAATTCCATGCCACAGTTTATCTGTTTACCAGTTGATGGATATTTAGGTTGCTTCTGATTTTTAGCTATTATGAATAAAACTGCTATGAATATTTGTATGCAAGTTTTTATGTGGACATATTTTCATTTCTATTGTTTTCATTTCTCCAAGTGGGATTGCTGAGTCATAGGTTAGGTGTACATTTAACTTTATAAGAAACTGACAAGCTATTTTATTTTATTTTTTATATTTTTATATTTTATTTTATTTTGTCAGTATACAGTGTGATTGATTATTGTGGCCCATTACCGAAACCTTCTTCCCTCCTCCCTCTCCCCCCTCCCTCCCAACAATGTCATTTCTGTTTGTTTGTCATATCAACTTCAAGGAGTTGTAATTGTTGTGTCTTCTTCCCTCCACCCCCCCTCGTTTTTTTGTGTATTTATTTATTTATCTTTAGCTCCCACAAATAAGTGAGAACATGTGATATTTCTCTTTCTGTGCCTGACTTGTTTCACTTAATATAATTCTCTCTAGGTCCATCCATGTCGTTGCAAATGGCAGTATTTCATTCTTTTTTATAGCTGAGTAGTGTTCCATTGTGTAGATATACCACATTTTCCATATCCATTCATCTGATGATGGGCATTTGGGCTGGTTCCAATTCTTAGCTATTGTAAAGAGTGCTGCAATGAACATTGGAGAACAGGTATACCTTCGACTTGATGATTTCCATTCCTCTGGGTAGATTCCCAGCAGTGGGATAGCTGGGTCATATGGTAGATCTATCTGCAATTGTTTAAGGAACCTCCGTACCATTTTCCATAGAGGCTGCACCATTTTGTCCCACCAACAATGTGTGAGAGTTCCTTTTTCTCCGCAACCTCGCCAGCATTTATTCTTCACAGTCTCTTGGATATTAGCCATCCTAACTGGGGTGAGATGGCATCTCAGTGTGGTTTTGATTTGCATTTCCCGAATGCTGAGTGATGTTGAGCATTTTATTATATGTCTGTTGGCCCTTTGTATATCTTCCTTTGAGAAATGCCTGTTTAGCTCTTTTGCCCTTTTTTTAATTGGGTTGCTTGTTTTTTTTCTTGTAAAGTTGTTTGAATTCCTTGTGTATTCTGTATATTAATCCTTTGTCAGATGTATGTTTTGCAAATATTTTCTCCAACTCTGTTGGTTGTCTTTTAACTTTGTTAATTGTTTCTTTTGCTGTGCAGAAGCTTTTTAGTTTGACATAATCCCATTTGTTTATTTTTCCTTTGGTTGCTCGTGCTTTTGGGGTCATATTCATGACGTCTGTGTCCAGTCCTACTTCCTGAAGTGTTTCTCCTATGTTTTCTTTAAGAAGTTTTATTGTTTCAGGGTGTATATTTTCATTTCTCCAAGTGGGATTGCTGAGTCATAGGTTAGGTGTACATTTAACTTCATAAGTAACTGACAAGCTATTTTAAAAGTGGCTGTATTATTTTAATTCCCTCCAGTAATATATGAGTGTTCCAGTGTTCTATATGCTTACATACACTTGTTATTATCAATCTATTTAGTTTTACCCATTTTAGTAGCTGCGAAATGGTATCTCATGATTATATTTGTATTGCCCTAGTGACTAATGATTTTAGTCACCTTTTCATGTACTTATTGGCCGATTAATTATTTACATATATTCTTTGATGAAGTGTCTGTATCATCAAAGAAACACACATTTTCTGATTTTTTTTCTGTTTTCATCGAAGAAACCGACACTTTTTCTGATAAAGTGTCTGTTCAAGTTATTTGCCCATTTTTACAAATTGAGTTGTTTAGCTACTTAGTACTGAATTGTGAGAGCTATTTACAATGTCAAATGAAAATCTTTGAGAATATTTTCTCCCAAAGTGTGTCATGCCTTCTTATTTTCTCAACTGTCACTTGAAAACCAGATTTTAAAAAATTTTTATAAAGAGTGTTGTGATGGTTAATTTTATGTCTCAACTTGACCAGACCATAGGGTGCACAGACGTTTGGCCAAACATTATTCTAGGTATGTCTGTGTGGGTGTTTCTAGATGAGATTAACATTTGAATAGGTAGAACGTGTAAAGCAGATTGCCTTCTGTAATGTGAGTAGCCCTCATTCGATCATTTGAAGGCCTGAACAGAACAAAAAGGCAGAGCAAGAGGGAACTCCTCTGCCTTGACTGTCTGAGCTAAGACATCAATTTTGCCCTGCCTTCAGACTCAAACTGAAACTTGAGCTCTTCTTGGATCACGAGCCTGACAGCTTTCAGATTGGAACTACCGGTGATTGTGACTTTGATGTATCTAAAAGTCACCACCAAACCCAAGGTCAACTAGGTTTTCTCTTATGTTATCTTCTAGGAATTTTATAGCTTTGTGTCTTACATTTAGATTTATGATCCATTCAGAGTTAATTTTCCTGAAGGACGTAGGGTCTGTATCTAGATTTTTTTTTGTATGAGGATGTTCAGTTGTTCTAGCACCATTTGCTGAAGAGACTATCCTTTCCCCCATTGAATTGCTTTTGCTCCTTTGTCAAAGATTACTCTACTATATTTATGTGAGTCTATGTCTGGACTCTCTATTCTGTTCCTTTGACCTATTTGTCTGTTCTTTCAACAATAACACAGTGTTTTTACTACTGTAGCTTTATAGTAAGTCTTAAAGTCAAGTAGTATCAGTCCTCCATCTTTGTTCTTCTCCTTCAATATTGTGGTGGCTATTTTGGGTCTTTTGCATTTCCATATAAACATTCAAATCAGTTCATCAATATCCACAAAATAACATGGGGATTGTGTTGAATCTATAGGTCAAGTTGGGAAGAACTAACATCTTAACAACTTTGAGTCTTCCTATCCATGAGCATGAAATACCTCTCCAGTTATTTTGATCTTCAATTTCTTTTATCAGAGTTTTGTAGTTATTCTCATATTGACCTCATACATATTTGTCAGATATTTACCTAAGTATTTCATTTTTCTGGTGTTAATTAAATGGTGTAGTGTTTAATTTTAAATCCCAATTGTTCATCACTGGTATATAGAAAAGTGACTTTTCTATATTAACCTGTATCCTACAATCTTGAAATAACCACTTGTTAGTTCCGGAAGGGTTGTTTGTTTGTGTCAATTCTGTGAGAATTTCTACATAGACAACATGTCATTTGTGAACACAGACAGTTTTATTTCTTCTTTCTCAATCTGTATACCATTTATTTCCTTTCTTCTCTCATTGCATTAGTTAGGACTTTCAATATGATATTGAGTAAGGTGTTGAGAAGGGACATCTTTGTTCCTGATCTTAACAGGAAAGCATCTAGTTTCTCACCAATAAGTATGATATTAGCTGTAGTATTTTTGTAGATGTTCTTTATCAAGTAGAGGAAGTTACCCTTTCTTACTAGTTTTCTGAGAGTTTTTATCATACATGGGAGTTGGATTTTGTCAAATGTTTTTCCTGAATCTATTGATATGTTCATGTGATTTTTCTTCTTTCGCCTGTTGATGTGATGAATTACCTTAATTTGTTTTTGAATGTTGAACAAGCCTTACATAACTGGAATAAATGCCAATTGGTCATGGTGTATAATTCTCTTTATACATTATTGTATTCTAATTGCTAATATTTTGTTGAGAATTTTGCAACTATGTCCATGAAAGTTATTGACCTGTAGTTTTCATTTCTTGTAATTTTTTTTTCTACTTTTGGTATTAGGGTAATGTTGACCTTATAAAATGTGTTAGGAATTATTTCCTCAGCTTCTTCATTCTTTGTCTACCCCAAGATAACAATGGCTTTCTCCTATCTTTTCTTCTAGAATTTTTATATTTAGCTTTCATTTTTAGGCCCATGATCCACTTTAAGTTAATTTTATATATGAAATGAGGAACAGCTTGAGGTTCTTTTTTTTTTGGCATTGGATATTCCATTGTCCCAGCACCATTTGTTGTGTGGCTGCATTTCTGGATTCTATTCTCTTTCATTAATCTGTGTGTCTATTTTTACACCAATAGCATGCTTTCTTGATTACTGTAACTTCATATATGGAAGTCTTGAAACAGATGGTGTCAATCATCTGACTTTATTCCTCTTATTCAAAATCATTTTGGATATTCTGGGGTCGTTGCATTTCCATATAAATTTTCAAATCACTTCATCATTTTCAAATAATAAAAAATAAATTTAAAAAGGAGAATTAGAGAATAGAATAGTGGATATCAGAGGCAAGGAAAGGGGGGAGGGGGGTTGGAGAATGACTGGTAGACCAGTAAAAAGTTACAAAGTTACAGTAAGATAGGAAGAATAAGTTCTGATGCTCTAGGGTGACAATAGCTAATAATATTGTATTATTATTAGAGAGCCAGAAAAGAGGATCTTGAATGTTATAACCACAAAGAAATGATAAACGTTTAGGTGACATATATGTTAACTATTCTGATTGGGTCTTTGTACAATATATGTATGTATACAGAAAACAAATTGAACCCCACAAACATGTACAATGAAAATATAAATTAAATAAATGAATAAATAATGAAAAATAAAAATAATAAATAAATAAAAACATGAGTTTGGAGACATTAGTAGAAGAAGGTTCAAAGAGTACAAGTAAATAGTATAGTACAATAAAGTGTAAGTGTTTTTTTAATTTTTATTGAATCAAAATTGATTATACATATTTTGGGGGTTGAACATTGCGATATGTTGATCAAATCAATGTTCCTAGTATATATATAGGAATGCAAATCGTAATTGTTCTTTATGTCCCTGGTCCAATTCCTCCTCATCCCCCTTTTCCTCCCTCCCTCCCCCCTCTAATTACCCTAGATTTCTTCTCTCCCTCTGAAAGAATAATAGTTACTCTGTTGATTTGCTGCCCAAATGATCTGCCCAATGCTGAGAGATGCGATCAGGTCCCCCAATACATTCACAGAGCAGATGCCTCTTCCATCACTCTTAAATGGGCTCTGTGGAGAGAGACATCCTCCTCCTTTCTTTATCTTTGCTGGTGACTCTCGTATCAATGCACTCCAGTGGCTAGTAGACCATCTGCGTGGTGGTTGTGGCATCTAGCCACCTTCACGGCAGCCCATGGTTATTCTGGTGGCTGTGGTGGGCCACCCACATGGAGGAGATGGTTTGGGCATGCTCCTTGGTGCTGGCAGTGTGCCTGGTTGTAGGATGGGGGTCTAGTTCCCTTCTCCATGCCCCAGGTCCCCAGGCAGGCCCTAAGGCAGTGGCACGGTGTGCCTCATTGTGGGAGGGGTGTCCAGTCCCCTTCTCCATGCCTCAGACCCCTGGGCAGGGCCCTGAGGTGCAGTCATGGTGTGCTTGGTTGTGGGAAGGAGGTTTGGTCCCCAGTTGCTAGCTCTGGGCCCCTGGGCAGGCCCTGAGGTATTGGTGGTGTGCCTGGATGTGAGAGTGGGGTCCAGTCCCCAGCTCCAATCCTCAGGTTCCTGGACAGGGCCCCAAGGTGCTGGCAGTGTGAGTGGTTGTGGGCAGGGGTCCTGCCTCTGGCTCCATGCCTCATGTCCCCTGGTGGACCCCAAGGTATTGGTGATGTGCCTGGGCCAGAACTAATTTTTGTCCTTTGCTTACTTCTAACATGGGGGAGCTTCCTGTGGGAACCAGTACTTGAGCTGTGTGGTTGAGCTAAATTGCTGCTTTGCTGCCGTTTCCCTAGGGAAGGCTTTTTGTGCAGCTCAGGGTTTAATGGTTAACCTCATAGGTACTTCTGGCTCTCTGGAGACCTGGTGCACCTGGGTTGTATTGAAACTCTGATCTGGGCCTGAGATTTTCATCAGACTGCACCCCCTGCAATTCTGCATTCCCAACCAGTCTCCTCTGAGTGGTCCTGCACTGATTGGGGGTGGATCAGCTGTCCTTGCTGTGTCCCAGTGTTCTCCTGGTGGGCCCGTCTCCCCCACTGCCCATGCTCCAAACACTTCCGATGGGATGGTCCCTTGCATTGACTCACTCACCTCTGAATGGCTCCCCTTTCTCAGCTGTTCTGGCTCCTTGCTCCTGCATGGGTCCACAGGAACCCTATTAGTGGTCTTGCTGTCCTGGGGGCCACCAAAGTTCTCTTCTCCCCTTCTGCCTTCAAGTAACTCCATCTAAAGGGCACAGCTGTGGCTTCTGCTGGCTCCTGCTCCACGTGCTCCAGCATTAAAGCTGCCGTGGCCCGAAATGCTGAGAGCAGTTTTTTCTTTCTCTCATCATGGTTTCTCCCACCTTCATGGGTTCCATAGGTCTGTCCTCCTCTTCCCTGAGCTCCAGCAGCTCCAGTTTGTCTGATGTTACATTTTTATAGTTGTAAATTCATTGATTTTGGGGCCAGCCCGTGGCTCACTCGGGAGAGTGCGGTGCTGATAAATTCATTGATTTTGGGGAGAGAGTGACACTAGGGACCATCAATTCCACCATGTTGACTGTAACCTCATAAGTGGGTTTTTTTTTAAATGTCAATAAGATAAGCTAGTAAACTTTCATAGGCCTTCCTTTGAATAAAGTATGGATTTGAAGGGGGGGAAATCACTTCATCATTTTCTTCAAGAAAACTTGTGGGAATGGTTGGTTAGTTCAGTTGGTTAAAATGCAGCCTTGTAACACCAAGGTCATGGGTTTGGATCACTGTAACAGCTAGCAGCCAGAAAAAAAATCCTGTGAAATTTTTCTTCAGATTCCATTAAATCTGCTGTTCAATTAAGGGGAATCAACATCTTAGCGATATTGAGTCTTCTTATGAATTTGCATAGAATATCTCTCCATTTATTTAGGTAATCTTTAATTTGTCTCAGCTATATTTTCTAGTTTTCAGTGTACAGATCTTGCACATATTTTGTTATATTTTTCCATAAATATTTTGTGGTTTTTGATGCTATTTTAAATGGTAGTTTTATTTAATTACAGTTTTCTAATTTTTGTTCATAGCATACAATTGATTTTCACATGTTGACCTCATATCCTGCATCCTTATAAAATTCACTTATTGGGAGTTTCAAGATGGCGGCGGCTGCGGCGGCTGGCGCGGAGTAGCTGAGGTGGAAAAGGTGGCCACTGGGCCTCAGGCAGCCGGGAAACTTGTGGACCTTCCTCTGGCCATCTCTTAAGGGAGAACTGCTGCTGCTGGCCGGTCGTGGGGGCTCAACGCCACTTTGCCCCCGGCAGGAGAGGCTGCCTCATTTACAGGCAACAGCTTTGAAGTGTGGAGCAGGAAAAGAACTGATTCTTAGCTGCAAAAGTGAGTCTTGAAACAGGGAACACGGCGCCAGGGCTGCTGTGGATGCAGCCAGGATCCCGGAGGCTGGGGCCGCACTGAAGGCGGACAGCTGCCCTATCCAGGATTCGAGGTTTCAAGCCGGCATTAAAGAAGACTCCTGGGAGCGCCCGAGCGGCGCCGCGACTGAACAGCCTGAGGCGGCAGCGCCGAGAACACGGAAGGCAACAAACCAGAGACAGAGCGAGCGCCCGACCTGGCACAGCACTGTGAGTGATCCCTGGCACAGCTCTGTTCGGGGGGTGGATGCCCACGCGGCTCCCCACCTGCACCACCAGGCCACTCACTGCCCCGGTGCTGCCTCCATTTTCCCAGGTGCGGGCAGCTCCGCCCTGCTCGGCCATCACTGAGCCCATTTGCTTGGCCTGGCGCGGGGCTTTCCGGACCCTGCGGGCCGACCTCCTCTCCCACTCCCTCCACGGTTCTCTGGCAGGGCTGGGGGTGTGGGGCGTCCCGACCAGTTTTGGGAGGGCTAGGAAGTACGGGCGGGCCGACTGTCACTCCACCACACCCTGGACTCCGGCCCCGGTAAACTTCCTGTTACTGGGAGGCAGATACCATCTCTGCGACCACCAGTTTGGAAAAAAGCCTAACGAATTTCTGGTTGGGAATAGTGTGGTAGGAGAGTTCCCAGGTCCGCTTGAACCTGCCGGAGAGCAGGCTGCAGGCGGGCACTAGACTCGGTTTATACCGGGGGGATACAAAGGTGAACAAGACCCGAGAAAGATCTACACAGTGCTACAAAGGCACCCAGAGAGACCGGTCGTCTGTGCCTAGCAGAAACCTGGTAGACTTCCTGGGCGAGGCGGTGCTGAGCAGGGTCTTGAAGGCCCAGCTGATAGACGAGGGGTGCAGAAGACACGCCCCAACCCAGCACAGTGTGCACAGAGGGGGAGACGTGCGGCCAGGGAGGCGGAGACTCGACAGAAACCATACACCCGGTGGGGTCGCCACTGCACAATCTAACAGCCTGGGCCAGAGCACACGGAACGGGGAGAAGTCCTGTACAGAAAGTGAAAGCTCAACAGAGATCACACACCCTGTGGTACGTGATCCACCAGCCCAGCAGAGTACAAGCTGACCAGAAAGGTGGATCCCCGGAGAAGCCCAAGACCCGGGGCAACCACACACACAAGACACTAGAGGCCAACTGAGCAGTCACGGCGGGAGCCATACCAAATTGGCAACCACAGCAACATCCTAGTTAGTCATTAGTCTTAAACCGGTGGACTGTGAAACCCCCTGCCACAATGAATAAACACCAAAAAAAAGACACCAGAAATACAAAAAATCAAGAAAGTACACCACCAAAAGTTAATAAATCTCATACTCTAGATCCTATAGAACAAGAAGCCCTTGAAATAACTGACAAGGAATTTCGAGTGATAATTCTAAGGAAACTGAATGAGATACAAGAAAACTCAGCTAGACATCATGATGAAATGAGGAAAAGTATACAGGATCTGAAAGAGGAAATATACAAGGAAATCAATGTCCTGAAAAAAAATGTAGCAGAACTTGCTGAACTGAAGAAGTTATTCAGCGAAATAAAAAACACAACGGAGAGTTTAACCAGCAGGCTTGTCGAAGTTGAAGAGAGAACCTCTGAACTTGAAGATGGGCTGTTTGAAATAACACAAGCAGACAAAAAGAAAGAAAAAAGAATCAAGGACATGGAAGAAAATCTGAGAGAGATATCAGACAACCTCAAGCGCTCAAATATCCGAGTCATGGGTATTCCAGAAGGGGAGGAAAATGGAGATTCCATTGAAAACATATTCAACAAAATAGTGGCAGAAAACTTCCCAGGTATAGGAAAAATCACAGATCTTCAGATCCAGGAAGCTCAACGATCTCCAAACGTATTCAACCCAAAAAGGCCTTCTCCAAGACATGTCATAGTCAAATTGGCAAAACTCAGAGACAAAGAGAGAATCTTAAAAGCTGCAAGAGAGAAGCGTCAAATCACCTATAAGGGAGCCCCAATCAGGTTAACATCAGACTTTTCATCACAAACCCTAAAAGCTAGAAAGGAATGGGATGATATTTTCAAAATACTAAAAGACAAAGATTGCCAGCCAAGAATACTCTACCCTGCAAGGCTATCCTTCCGAAATGAGGGGCAAATAGTATATTTCTCAGACAAACAAAAACTGCGGGAGTTCACTACCACAAGACCACCCTTACAAGAAATCCTCAAGGGAGTACTGGGTTTGGTTCCTGAAAAATAACTACCACTGCCATAAAAACCTAAGAAAAATCTAAACCCGCTAGTACAATAAAAATGGCATTCATGAAGAGAAAACAAGCTAACAAAAACACTGTCTACAACCTAAGGAACCAACAAACAAAGAAACCAAACAGTAAATCAGAAAGCAAGGAACAAAAGACACCTAAGACAACCAAACAACCAATAAAATGCTAAGAATAAATCAACACCTTTCAATAACAACTCTTAATGTTAAAGGCTTAAATTCCCCAATTAAAAGACACAGACTGGCTGACTGGATCAAAAAGCAGGACCCAACTATATGCTGCCTACAAGAGACCCACCTCACCCATAAAGATTCACACAGACTAAGAGTGAAAGGATGGAAAAAGATTTACCATGCAAACAGAAAAGAAAAACGAGCTGGAGTGGCTATTCTTATATCTGACAAAATAGACTTTAAACTAAAAACCATAAAAAGAGACAATGAGGGACACTGCTTAATGATAAAAGGACTGATCCATCAAGAAGACATAACAATCATAAATATGTACGCACCCAATGTTGGAGCAGCCAGATTTATAAAACAAACTCTATTAGACCTAAAGAAGGAAATAGACACTAATACCATAATAGCAGGGGACCTGAACACTCCACTGTCAAGATTAGACAGATCATCTAGGCAAAGAATCAGTAGAGAAACACAAGATCTAAACAAGACTCTAGACCAATTGGAATTGGCAGATATCTACAGAACATTCCACCCAACAACCTCGGAATATTCATTCTTCTCATCAGCACATGGATCATTCTCCAAGATAGATCACATATTAGGTCACAAATCAAGTCTCAATAAATTCAAAAAAATTGGAATTATCCCATGTATCTTCTCAGACCACAATGGATTAAAACTAGAAATTAATAACAAACAAAACTCTGGAAACTATACAAACACATGGAAATTAAACAGCATTCTACTTAATGACATATGGGTCCAAGAAGAAATAAAGCAGGAAATCAAAAAGTTTATTGAAACTAATGAAAACAATGATACATCATACCAAAACCTGTGGGATACTGCAAAAGCAGTATTGAGGGGAAAATTTATTGCATTAAATGCTCACTTCAGAAGAATGGAAAGATGGCAAGTGAACAACCTAACACTTCACCTTAAAGAACTAGAAAAACAAGAACAATCCAATCCTAAAGTTAGCAGACGGAAAGAAATCATTAAGATCAGAGCAGAACTGAATGAAATTGAAAACCAAAAAACAATTCAAAAGATCAACGAATCAAAAAGTTGGTTTTTTGAAAAGATAAATAAAATTGACAAACCATTAGCATGGCTAACAAAAAAAAGAAGAGAGAAGACTCAAATAACAAAAATTAGAAATGAAAAAGGCGATATTACAACTGATTCATCTGAAATACAAGGAATCATTCGAGACTACTATAAACAACTATACGCCAACAAATTTGAAAATCTGGAGGAAATGGATAAATTTCTGGACACACACAAGCTCCCAAAATTGAACCATGAAGACGTAGAAAATTTGAACAGACCAATAACAATAAAGGAGATTGAAGCTGTTATCAGAAGGCTCCCAACAAAGAAAAGCCCAGGACCAGATGGATTCACAGCAGAATTTTACCAAACATTCAAAGAGCAATTGACACCGATTCTTTACAAACTATTCCAAAAGATTGAAACGGACACAAATCTCCCAAACTCATTCTATGAAGCAAACATCATCCTGATACCAAAACCAGGTAAAGATATAACCAAAAAAGAAAACTACAGGCCGATATCCTTGATGAATATAGATGCAAAAATCCTCACTAAAATACTAGCAAACAGAATACAGCAACACATACGAAAAATTATTCATCACGATCAAGTGGGATTCATCCCAGGGATGCAAGGTTGGTTCAACATACGCAAATCAATAAATGTGATACACCATATTAATAAACTCAAACACAAGGACCATATGATCATCTCTATAGATGCTGAAAAAGCATTTGATAAAGTTCAGCACTCATTCATGACAAAGACCCTCTATAAGTTAGGTATAGAGGGAAAGTATCTCAACATAATTAAAGCCATATATGCCAAACCCACTGCCAATATCATCCTGAATGGGGAAAAGCTGAAAGCTTTTCCTTTAAGAACAGGCACTAGACAAGGATGCCCACTCTCACCACTCCTATTCAACATAGTGTTGGAAGTACTAGCCAGAGCAATCAGAGAAGAGAAGGAAATAAAGGGCATCCAGATTGGAAAAGATGAAGTCAAACTGTCCCTGTTTGCAGATGACATGATCCTATATATCGAACAGCCTAAAACCTCTACAAAAAAACTGTTGGAATTGATAAATGATTTCAGCACAGTAGCAGGATACAAAATCAACACACAAAAATCAGTAGCATTTCTTTTCTCCAATAGTGAACATGCAGAAGGAGAAATCAAGAAAGCCTGCCCATTTACAATAGCCACCAAAAAAATAAAATACTTAGGAATTGAGTTAACCAAGGAGGTGAAAAATCTCTATAATGAGAACTACAAACCACTGCTGAGAGAAATTAGAGAGGATACAAGAAGATGGAAAGATATTCCGTGCTCTTGGATTGGAAGAATCAACATAGTGAAAATGTCCATACTACCCAAAGTGATATACAAATTCAATGCAATCCCCATCAAAATTCCAAAGACATTTTTCTCAGAAATGGAAAAAACTATTCAGACATTTATATGGAACAATAAAAGACCACGAATAGTCAAAGCAATGCTCAGCAAAAAAAATAAAGCTGGAGGCATAACACTACCTGACTTTAAGCTATACTACAAAGCTATAATAACCAAAACAGTATGGTACTGGCATAAAAACAGACACACTGACCAATGGAATAGAATAGAGAATCCAGAAATCAACCCTCACACTTACTGCCATCTGATCTTTGACAAAGGCACCAAGCCTATTCACTGGGGAAGGGACTGCCTCTTCAGCAAGTGGTGCTGGGATAACTGGATATCGATATGCAGGAGAATGAAACTAGATCCATACCTCTCACCGTATACTAAAATCAACTCAAAATGGATTAAGGATTTAAATATACACCCTGAGACAATAAAACTTCTTAAAGAAAACATAGGGGAAACACTTCAGGAAATAGGACTGGGCACAGACTTCATGAATACGACCCCAAAAGCACGGGCAACCAAAGGAAAAATAAACAAATGGGATTATATCAAACTAAAAAGCTTCTGCACAGCAAAAGAAACAATTAAAAGAGTTAAAAGACAACCAACAGAGTGGGAGAAAATATTTGCAAAATATACATCTGACAAAGGATTAATATCCAGAATATATAAGGAACTCAAACAACTTTACAAGAAGAAAACTAGCAACCCAATTAAAAAATGGGCAAAAGAGCTAAGTAGGCATTTCTCTAAGGAAGATATCCAAATGGCCAACAGACATATGAAAAAATGCTCAACATCACTCAGCATCCGGGAAATGCAAATCAAAACCACATTGAGATACCATCTAACCCCAGTTAGGATGGCTAAAATCCAAAAGACTATGAACGATAAATGCTGGCGAGGCTGCGGAGAAAAAGGAACTCTCATACATTGTTGGTGGGACTGCAAAATGGTGCAGCCTCTATGGAAAATGGTATGGAGGTTCCTTAAACAATTGCAAATAGATCTACCATACGACCCAGCCATCCCACTGTTGGGAATATACCCAGAGGAATGGAAATCATCAAGTCGAAGGTATACCTGTTCCCCAATGTTCATCGCAGCACTCTTTACAATAGCCAAGAGTTGGAACCAGCCCAAATGCCCATCATCAGATGAGTGGATACGGAAAATGTGGTACATCTACACAATGGAATACTACTCAGCTATAAAAACGAATGAAATACTGCCATTTGCAACAACATGGATGGACCTTGAGAGAATTATATTAAGTGAAACAAGTCAGGCACAGAAAGAGAAATACCACATGTTCTCACTTATTGGTGGGAGCTAAAAATTAATATATAAATTCACACACACACATACACACATACACACACAAACCGGGGGGGGGGGGGAAGAAGATATAACAACCACAATTATTTGAAGTTGATACAACAAGCAAACAGAAAGGACATTGTTGGGGGGGAGGGGGGGAGGGAGAAGGGAGGGAGGTTTTGGTGAGGGGGAGCATTAATCAGCTACAATGTATATCGACAAAATAAAATTTAAAAAAAAAAATAAAAAATAAAAAAATAAAATTCACTTATTGATTTTAGTGGTCTTTTTGTAGATTCTTTAGGATTTCCTATGTAATAATCATGTTGCCTGTGAATAAAGAGTTTCACATCTTCCTTCCTAATATTTATTTTATTCCTTTTTTTGTTTTATTGCATTGCCTATAACCAATAGTAAAATTTTTGCCTTATTCATGAACTTAGTGGGAAGGCATTCAATATGTCACCATTCAGTAAAATGTTAGCTGTCTTTTTTTGTAGAAGACCTTTATCAAACTGAGAAAGTTCCCTTCTTGTCATAATTTTTGTGTGTTTGTATGTGTAATCAATAACTGGCACTGAATTTCACCAAATGATTTTTTCTTCTTCATTGAGATGATCACAAGTCTTTTTTGAATCTTTTGCTCTTTAATGTGGTGAATTACATTGATTTTTGAATGTTAAAGCAATTTTGTATTTTAGGGATAAACCCCACTTGTATTATCCATTTTGTATATTGCTGCATTTGATTTTCTGATATTGTCTTGAGCATTTTTATGCCTATGTCCATGAAGGATATTGGCTGTAATTTTCTTGAAATATATTAATCTGATTTTGATGCCAGGTTTGATGGCTTCTGTTTTCTGAGAGTGTTCATATAAGTTTGATGTGTCTTCTGTATATATTTTTTAAATTCCAGCAATGAAACCATCTGAGCCTGGAGTTCTTTTTGTGGGAAGGTTTTTTAAATTATGAATTCAACAACCTTCATAGATATTTAATAGATATAAGACTATTTAGATCTTTCTATTTATCCTAGGGTTAGTTTTAGTAAGATATATTTCAAGGAATTGTCCCATTTGATATATGTTGCTGAATTTATTGGCCTAAACTTGTTCATAATATTCCCTTATTGCCATTTTAATGTCCATAGGTTATTTAGTGACATCCTTTGTTCATTTCTGATAGCATTAATTTGTCTTTTCTTAATTGGTCTTGCTATGGGCTTATCAATTTTATTAGTTAACTACAAAGAACAGATTTTTGCTTTATTAATTTTTATTATCTGATTTCTACATTTATTTCTGCTCTAATCTTTATTATTTTCTTAATTTTACTTATTTTGAGTATAGTTGGCTCTCTTGAGATTTTCTCTGGAAAGCAGTTAATTTATTGCCAGCTATTACTGACCCTTTTCAAGGGTTGGTTTTAGGCCTTCTTAGGGCAGGACTAGAGCATCTATTACTCTAAAACATGGCCCTTTCTCCTAAGTCATACCTTTTCTTGTACTTCATTTAAATGCCTTGGGTGTCAGTGAGATCTCTTTACTCTGCTGGACTAATACTTCAACTTTACTCAGCACTCTGCTACCTCTAATATCTTCACCTTACTCTCAACCATATTGTAACTTCTTTCTGCTAAGTCTTATGGAGTTTCACTCTGTACATTTGCAAACCAGACCTTAACCAAAGATCCACGTGGAAACCCTTCCCCCCCCCGTAAATTTATGGGAACTCTTTCTGTGCAGCCCTCTCCCCTTCAGTATACTGCTCTGAAATTTCCAGCTGACTCAGTAGCCCCAAATTTCAATCTGTGCTTCATCAGCTCAGAAGTTATTGTCATGCTCCATTTGGGATCCAATTCCCTGAGCTGTGGTCAGGAAATTGTCCCCAGAGAGGTAACCAGAGTGACCATGAGGCTCACCCTGCATGTTTCTGCTTTCTATGAGACTACAATCTTACACTGCCTATTTTCTGTTATCTGAAAACAGTTGCCTTATATATTCGTCTAGTTTTCTAGTTGCTTATAGCAGGAGGACAAATCCGGTACCAGTTCCTCTATAATGACTGGAAGCAGAAATTCTCAATGACTTATTTTTCATTCCCAATATTTCTACTTGATACTTTAAAAAATCTTTCTGATATTCTTTAAAATATTCTATTCTTATTTAATGGATTCTATTCCTTTATCACTTTTAACAATATAAGCATTTTTATTTTAAATTCCCATTTGGAATGTCCTACTATCTCTACTTGCTCAGATATGAATTTCCCTTTGATTGGTTCCTAGACTGTCTTGGGATTAGATATCCCATGTGTTTTATAGTTTTCTTTGCAAAGCCATTTTTAGTAGCAGCTATATTTCTTAGACGTTTGTCATGTACCTCTGTGACAGTTTCTCAGTGGGACTGTTTTGTGTTTGCCTCTGCCAAGGACATATGAGATTCATATATTCAAACTAGATTTTAGGTTGACTTTTTTGGTTCAGTGTATCTTCATCATTTGGGCAGTGCAAATTAGGATCTCATACCCATGGAGACACAGGTACAATTCATGCATGGTGCAATGCTTTTCAAGCATCAAACTCTAAGCAGGGAGCCCAGTTTTAGTTCCCTTTCATGCACTACACATCTTATACCTCCATGTGAGTGTTAAAAATTCCAGCCCTTTAGGCATATATTTATTCCTTATGCCACCACAGCCTCCCTATGGCTCCATGATCTATCTTTATGATACTTAAAGAAATTGCTTTCTAGTTTCAAACTTAGCTATGTATTTTTAATATTTTATGTTGCATTTTTATGTGCTTAGAATAGGAGTGGCAGACCATCTTGAGGGGAAGTCTTAGTTCTAATTCTTTACCTGAGCTGCCTACACATATGACCTTGTCTGGACTCTACCTCTGCCCTTCACTACTGCAACATCTCTTGTCCAAGACTAATCACAGCTAATTTAAATAATTTCTAATAAGTATTGAGCACTTAACTATGTGCCAGGCATTGAGCTTGACACAGTTTTATTAGTTCATTTAATCATCACAACTACCCCTTGAGGTAGGTTCTAACACTAAATGTATTTTATAAGCACAAGTTATTTAAATGACAAAGAGATTAAGTGACCCTAAGTCATACAGGTGGTAGGTAAATGGTAGAAACATTTGAACACAGGCATGTCTAATGTACAAGTGTGTGCTTATAACTTCCATACTATACTGCTTCACTTAGTGAATGTTCAAGATTAAATTTTAGGGTGACTCACTGTCCTGGTTCGCCCAGAACTGTCCTGATTTTAGCACTGAAATTCCCACATCCTGGGAAAACTCCCAGTCCTGGATAATCCCAGACAATTGATCATCCTAGTTCCTCTGGCAATAATTTACTAGTGATAACCTATGTGGTTCTTGCTTTCCAAGAAATGACTGGTGATGATAAATTCAAAATTCACTTGCTCCATGGTGATACTTGAGACCAACCCAACTAACTTTCAGTAAAACCACCCACTGTGGTTCATCTAAAAGATGGTATAATGACCAGAAACTAGCAGTATTGATTATTGTGATTTACTGATATATTTGAGAAAAAAAAAATTTGCAACCATAGGTAAAGACTGAGATGCAAGCCTCTACATCACCCTGCTATTCCTGCAGATCAACACAAATAAGGCTGGTGCTATACTCTCAATTGAAAAGTCATTAAAAAAAAAGAGGCTGGTCGGTTAGCTCTTTTGGTTAGAGTGTGGTGCTGATAACACCAAGGTCAAGGGTTCAGATGCCCATACTAACTAGCCACCAAATTAAAATAAAAGAGAGATACAGAGAGAGAGAGAGAGAGGACATTAAAAAGGAACTGTCGATCCTCTGGTATATCTGAACAGTGTAGGCAATCAACCCAACTAGATTGGTGCACCCAAATGGACTTTAAGAGGCCAGAGTTATTTGCTTTGCTTTAGACACTCACAATCTCAGCAGGCTAATTGCAAATCTTCTCTTAGTGTTGCATAGGCCCAAGCCTAATCGCCTTTCTTACAGTCCTGTCATACCCTCAACAACTTAGATCCCAAAGAGAATATTTGCATTTGGGGAATAAAAGCAAAAGTGACACTCGAAACTTCAAAAACGTACTCAACTAAATTGGCAAAAGCTATCTACCTGAAAGGGGGTTTTATGTGAACTAGATGAATCATATTTCTCTCCAGCTGTCCCTAGTAGGCTGACTGCATGTCTTTGCTTTCTGGTGTATCTACCTTACTACTAAAAAGGCACTAGGGAAAATTAGAGCCCAGCATTTTTTAAGCCCCTTCAAGATGAGAAGTCTTATATAAGGATGTTATATGAGTATGATCTTTAAAATACCATTAGCTATTTCTGAAAAGTCTCAAAGCTACTTGCAATTTTGCCTCCTGACTCTAAAAGCATGAATTACAAGCATGATTGTTATGCTTTTCTTGAAACCCAACTGTTAAGGGTTTTGTTTGGCTCTCTTGGTTTTTGTTCATTCACTTCGGTTGCTCTGTGTTTCAGTGGTCTCAAAAATGCAACCTAATTGAACTTACATCTCTGTCTTTGGTTGCATTTGGCTTCCTGGAAAATCAGGTCTTTTTCAAAACTAAAATCTGAAAGTGATTTTCTATTCTACTAACATGAAACCAGAAAGTGGTGATATTTTTTAAAAGTAATGTAAATAAATAATTTAATTTATTTCCAATTGACAGAGTATCCAAAGAAGCAAACGCAGACCTCTGTTCATTTAATTTTAAATTGAGCCCACCTATTGGAGGAAATTTTATTAGTGTTTAACACTAAATTGTTAGCTGTTGCCCAGGTCATCACATAGGGAAAATCTTGCCCATTTCCTCCCCATAGTACAGACCTTCGAAATATGTTCCTGCTCTCTTTGCAACTTGATCCATGGAAATGTCACAATTATCACAGTTATCTTTCTTTCTTTGCTAATCACTGCTCAGTGTCTTCTCTGGCTCCTAAACAAAGTCTGTTGCTATCTAGACTATATAGCCAAAACATCTGAACGGGAAAAATGGGGAAAACCTGAACCCATGATGCTATCAGTGTTAAGGCTGTAAGTATTGGTGGGTTGTGTGTATAACCAGAGGAGCAGAAATTGGGAGCACTAAGGTGGCAGGCAAAGCTGGGGAGCTTGTGTGAAAGATGAGTTTGGTGTCAGGAGTCAAGTGTGCAAACACATACCACAGACAAGTGTACAGAAGCTGAACAAAGTCTAGGCCGCATTCAAAAACTGTTCATTGAACACCAGCTATGGGCCAAGGACTATTCTAGGTGCTTGTGATACAGCAGCAAACAAGACAGACAAAAATCCCTACTGTCTTGGAGCTTGCATTTTAGTGCCATTCAGATGTCATTCCTTGCCAGATTTATCATCTAAATGTTTTGGCTTTGTCCTTTCATTTCCATTCCCATTGCCACAACCTCCAATTTTCCCAAATTTCCTACTGCCAGATTATAGCAATTTTCTCCTGACTAGTGTCCCTGTCTCCGGGTTAACACCCCTGAAACCTACCCTCTTAATTGCCAACAAATTAATCTGTCTAAAGCACATCTCTGAGCACGTTACTCTTCTGCTCCAAAACTTTCAATACTTTCCCATTATTTTGAATTAATCTTAAAACTCTTTAGCTTGGCATTTGGGACCATTCACAACATGGCCCCGACCTACTTTTCCAGCCTTGTCCTACACCACTGACCTATACTGCCCCTACATTTTAGCTACTCTGTGCATTCTCAGCTCCATTCCATTGCCTCCCTTATTCCAGTTGACATGAATTTTTTCTCCCCACGAACAATCTCACACATCCAAATCATACTTACACTTCAAGGTCCAACTGGCACTAATGTGGGCAATCACAGATAATCTGTATGCTCTCCTCCATAGAGCGATCTCCTCAGTTACTCTTGCTTTTGCAGCTTTCTTCCCAGAATAAAAGCCCAGTTCAGTGGCTGGGGCCTCAACAGCATGTGGACTGATCTACTTTATGATGACCTAGCTGATTTTCAAGTACCACCTGCCCTAGGTACCCTGCACTGTCCTAGTGAACAGACTTGTCCTGGGTTCTGGTTCCTTCTTCTTCCATGTCTACCACATGTGGTGCTATGATCCGAATGTCTGAGTACCCCCCAAATTCATACGTTTACATCTTAGTCCCCAAGGTGATAGTATTAGGAGGTGGAGACTTTGGGAGGTAATTAGTTCATGAGGGTGAAGCCCTCTTGAATGGGATTAGTGTCCTTACAAAAGAGGCCCGAGAGCAACTCCTCATCCCTTCTGCCATGTGAGTACACAGCAAAATGGTGCCATCTGTGAGAAAGCGGGCCCTCATCACTGTCAGAACCTTAATCTTGGACTTCCCTGCCTCCAGAACTGTTAGAAATAAATTTCTGTTATTTATAAGTTAGCCAGTCTAAGGTTCTTCGTTACAGCACCCCTAACGAACTAAGACATGTAATCACTAAGAAACGTCATATCGTGTGGCCAAGACCCTAAATGACAATGATGGCCTTCACTTCATCTACCAACTCCACTACTTTCCTCCTCTCTATCTTGTTTGATTGGTTAGTTGCTAACACCATTAAGTGAGAGGAATTACACTCAGGCTACATAAAAAGGTAGTAGTACAGAGCTTACCCTCAGTGCCAAAACCTAAAACTTCAGATAGCCCACCTTTCCCTCCCCAACTCTGCCCATTGCTGTCTAGAATTCAGGAAGCTATCCAGAATCCACTGCATCCTACAGTTGCTGGTGTCAGCATTGAGATAAGCAACCCCACAAAAGTGATTCATGGTTGCTGCCCTTTTGATGAATCAACTCTCACCTGATTTTTCCCCTCCCCCCAATATTTTCAACCACAGCCCTTAGTGACTCCCTAAAGCCACAACAGTTCTGACTAGTAAATGTAAAATGCTCATAATATAATAACATATGAGAAGATTCACAATATTGCAATGATGATGATGATGACAATAGATAATATTCATTGTGCTTTTTCTTTTTTCAACCTGGTTGTGGAAACCTTTATTACTTGTGCTTTGCACAAAATGGTTATAAATATGCATAAAAATCACTAAGAAACACTTCCTTACAAAATTTGAAGTTTAGAATATGGTTCAATCCACTAGAGTAAAGTAGCCCAAGAATCATGCAGAGATTCATTTTTTTTCAACCTGTATGTGAAAACGTATAAATCATGATCTGAACAAAATCATTAACTGTTTATTATATGCCAGGCACTGTGCCAGGTACTTTGCCTGTGCTATCTCAATTCTTACAACTACCCATATACGCTATTTTTGTCCCCATTTTACAGATAAGAGAACTAAAGCACACAGAGATATGGCAACTTATGAAACGTTACACAGCTAATAAGTAGCGTGAACCTTGACATCTGCTGATTATGCTTCCATAGTCACCACTCCCTAGGATATCAATTCCCCATGCCTTTATGTGGCTTTCAGGGTCCTTGGCTAACTTCACTTCTCTTAGTCTAACTTCTGCTTACTGCTGAACAAGGACTCTCCCTTTTAACTAAAATAATTATCTACCCTCTGGAGAAGAATATTTCTTCAGTTTGGGAAGGTTTTTTTTATTTAATTTAATTTTTTTTATTATGAATATCCATGAGATACAAAGCTGATCTTCATCCCTCGTGCCAATGATGTGAGGGCCAGATTCATACTGGCAGCATGCCCATTACCAGAAATTGCTTTTGTACCCCATGTCCACCACCCAATTATCCTCAACCTCCCTCCTCCTCCCCCTTTCCCCCCACTACATTTGTAGCACAAGGAATGTTCTCTCCCTCTGCAAGACCAAATGCACTACTGTGGTCTTTCTTTCCTTCCTTCTTTCTCTCTTAGCTCCCACATATGAGTGAGCACATGCAATATTTATCCCTCTGGGCTTTGCTTATTTCACTCAACGTAAGTTGCTCCAAGTTCATCCATGTTGTTGCAAATGGGAGTATTTCATTCTTTTTCATGGCAGAGTAGTATTCCATGGTGTTTATATACCACAGTTTCCTTATCCAATCATCCATCGATGGACATTTAGGTTGGTTCCATGTCTTGACTATTATAAACAGATCTGCAATGAACATGGGAGTGCAGGTATCCCTTCGACATGATGATTTCCATTCCTCTGGGTATATACACAGAAATGGGATTGTTGGATTGTATGGAAGATATATCTGTAGCTGTTTAAGAAATCTCCATACTGTTTTCCATAGTGGCTGTACTAATTTACAGTCCCACTAACAGTGTAAGAGGGGAAGTGTTCTCTCTTCTCTCCACATCCTCACCAGCATTTGTTATTCACCATCTTTTTTATTATAGCCAGTCTAACTGGGGTGAGGTGGTATCTCAATGTAGTGTTAATTTGCATTTCCCTGATGACTAGTGATGTTGAGCATTTTTTTCATGTACCTGTTGGCCATTTGTATGTCTTCCTTTGAAAAATGTCTATTCAGCTCCTTTGGCCATTTTTTAATTGGTTTATTTGTTTTTTTACTGTATAAGTGCTTTAGTTTTATGTATATTCTGTATATTAATCCCTTGTCAGATGCATGGTTAGCAAAAATCTTCTCCCATTCTGTAAGTTGTGGTTTCACTCTGTTGATTGTTTCCTTGCTGTGCAGAAGCTTTTTAGTTTGATATAGTCCCATTTGTTTATATTTTCTTTTCCTGCTTGTGCTTTTGGGCTCATGTTCATAAAGCCTGTGCCCAGACCTAGTTGCTGAAGTGTTTCATCTTACTTTTCCTTAGTAATTTTACAGTTTCAGGTCTTATACTTAAATCTTTAATCCATTTTGAGTTAATTTTAGTGTATGGTGAGAAATACATATCTAGTCTCATTCTTCTGCATATGGATATCCAATTTTCCCAGCACCACTTGTTGAAGAGGCAGTCTTTTGCCCAATGTAGATTTTTGTTGCCTTTGTCCAATACCAGATGGCTATAAGCCTTAGGGGTGATTTCTGGGTTCTCAGTTCTAGTCCACTGGTCTGAATGTCTATTTTTATACCAGTACCATGCTGGTTTGGTTACAATAGCTTTGCAGTATAATTTGAAGTCAAGTAGTGTTATACCTACGGCTTTATTTTTTTGCTCAGGATTACTTTGGCTATTCAGGGTCTTTTGTTGTTCCATATGAAAGGTAAGAATGTTTTTTTCCATTTCTTTGAAGAATGTCATTGGTATTTTGATGGGGATTGCATTGAATCTACAGATCGCTTTGGGTATTATAGACATTTTCACAATGTTTATTCTTCCAATCCAAGAGCATGGAATATCTTTCCATCTTTTTGTGTCTTTAATTTCTTTCAGAAGTGGTTTGTAGTTCTTATTGTAGAGGTCTTTCACCTCCTTGGTTAAACTGATCCCGGGGGGGGGGGGGGGGGTTGTGTGTGTGTGTGACAATTGTAAATGGACTTACTTTCTTTATTTCTCTTTTTGTTAATTCATTATTTGAGTATATAAATGCGACTGATTTGGGGGCATTTATTTTGCATCCTTCAATGTTACCGAAGTTATTTACCAGCTCTAGGAGTTTTTTGATAGAGTCTTTAGGTTTCTCTATATATAGTATCATGTCACCTGCAAATACAGAAAGTTTGACTTCAACTTTTCCAGTCTGGATTTCCTTTGTTTATTTCTCTTGCCTGATTTCTCTAGCTAGTATGTCCAGTACTATGTTAAATAGAAGTGATGAGAGTGGGCATCCTTGTCTTGTTCCTGTTCTTAAGGGAAAGGGCCCCATTCAGAATGATACTGGTGGTGGGCTTGTCATAAATGGCTTTTATTGTGTTGAGATATTTTTCATCTATACCTAATTTGTTGAGAGTCTTTATCATGAAGGGATGTTGAATTCTGTGAAATGCTTTTTCCGCATCTATTGAGATAATCATATGGTCTTTGTCCTTGAGTTGGTTAATGTGATGTATCACATTTATTGACTTTCGCATGTTAAACCATCCTTGCTTCCCTTGGATGAATCCCACTTGATTGTAGTGTATAATTTTTTAAATATGTTGCTGTATTCTGATTGCTAATATTTTGCTGAGGATTTTAGCATCAAGGTTCATCAAGGATATTGGCCTATAATTTTCTTTTTTGTTGTGTCATTATCTGGTTTTGATATCAGAGTTATGTTGGCCTCATTGAGTTTGAGAGAGTAGCTTCTGGTCAATTGTTTGGACTAGTTTGAGGAGAATTGGTATTAACTCCTCTTTAAAAGTTTGATAGAATTCAGCTGTAAAACTATCCAGACCCAGACTTCTCTTTGTTGGAAGATTGCTAATTACTGCTTCAATCTCCTTGCTTGTTATTGGTCTGTCCAGGTTTTCTGTCTCTTCTTGGTTCAGTCTTGATAGTTTGTATGTGTCTAGAAACTTACCCATATCTTCCAGATTTTCATATTTGTTGTCATACAGTTGTTTATAATAGTCTCTAATGATTGTATTTCTATGGTATTGGTTGTACCATCTCCCTTTCCATTTCTGATTTCTTGTTATTTGTGTCTTCTCTCTCTCTTTTTTTTTTTTTTTTTTTTGCTAACCTAGCTAATGGTTTGTCTATTTTATTTATCTTCTCAAGAAACCAACTTTTTATTTTGTTGATCTTTTCTATTGTTTCTTGGGGGGTCTCTATTTCATTTAGTTCTGCTCTGATCTTATTTCTTTCCTTTTACTACCTTTAGGTTTGGATTGTCATTATTTTTTAAGTTCTTTGAGGCATAGTGTTAGGTCGTTTATTTGAAGTCTTTCCATTCTTTTGATATAAGCATTTATTTCAATAAATTTGCCTCTTGGTGCTGCTTTGGCAGTATCCCACAGGTTTTGGTATGATGTTTCTTTATTTTCATTAGTTTCTAGAAATTTTTTTATTTCCTGTTTAATTTCTTCTTGGATCTATAGGTCATTCAGGAGCCTATTATTTAGTTTCCATGTATTTGTAGAGTTTCCAGAGTTTTGCCTATTATTTATTTCCAATTTTAGTCCATTGTGATCTGAAAAGATACTTGGAATGATTTCAATTTTTTAAAATTTGCTGAGACTAGATTTGTGACCTAATCTGTGGTCTATCCTAGAGAGTGTTCCATGAGCTGATGAAAAGAAAGTATATTCTTTAGTTGTTGGGTGAAATGTTTTCTATATATCTGCCAGATCCAGTTGGTCTAAGGTGTAGATTAAATCCTGTGTCTCTTTGTTGACTTGATGCCTGGAAGATCTGTCCCATACTGAGAGAGGGGTGTTCAGATCACCCACTATTAATGTATTAGGTCCTTTCTTTAGGTCTAAGAGTGTTTGCTTTATATATCTGGGTGCTCCAATATTGGATGCATACATGTTTATGATTGTTATGTCTTCTAGCTGGATAGATCCCTTTATCATTATATAGTGGCCTTTTTTGTCTCTTTTTATGTTTTTTTGTTTAAAGTCTATTTTGTCTGATATAGGAATAGCCTCTCCTGCTCATTTTTGGTTTCCATTTGCATGATATATCTTTTTCCATCCCTTCACTTTTAGTCTATGTGTTTCTCTGCAGGTGAGGTGGGTCTCTTGAAGGCAGCATATACTTGGGTCTAGCTTTTTAATCCAGTCAGACTGTGTCTTTTGAATGTGGAGTTTAGTCCATTCACATTTAGAGTAGTTATTGACAAGTGTTGCTTAATTCCTGTCATTTAATTGCTTCTTGTTCAGATGGTTTTAATATCTTTTCATTATTATTTTCCCTTTTATTTCTCTTCTTCAGTGTTAGCTGTGAATTTAAAGTGGGATGATTTATCTTCTGTCTCTTTCTTGCTGGCACCTTTGTTTTATCCACGGGCTTTGCTCTTTCTTGTGTATTCGTAATGGTGGTCACCACTATTCAGATTCCAGATGAATGACTCCCTTGAGAATTTCTTGCAGGGCTGGTCGTATGGTGGTGAACTCCCACAACTTTTGCTTGTCTGGGAAATACACTATTTCTCCCTCATTTCTGAAGGAGACCCTGCTGGGTAAAGAATTTTGGGCTGGCAATTTTTTCCTTTTAGTATTTTGAATATATCATTCCACTTTCTTCTGGCCTGTAGGGTTCCAGTTGAGAAGTCTGCTGTTAGTTTAATGGGGGTTCGCCTATAAGTGACCTGGTACTTTTTTCTTGATGCTTTTAGAATTCTTTGTCTTTGAGCTTTGCAAATTTTACTATAATGTGTCTTAGGGAGGATCTTTTTGGATTGAATCTGTTTGTGGACTTTGAATTTCCAGGATCTGAGGGTCTGTATCTCATCCTACTGGGAAGTTTTCTGTTACTATTTCCTAAAATAGGTTTTCAATACCTTTTCCTTTCTCTTCCCCTTCTGAAATACCCATGATTCAGTTGCTGGAGCACTTGAAGTTGTCTGCTATCTCTCTTACATTTTCCTCATTATTTATAATTCTTTTTCCTTTTTTTTTTTTTGTCTGCCTGAGTTATTTCAAAAAGGCCATACTCAAGCTCTAAAATTCTTTCTTCTGCTTACTCTATCTTTACTGCTCAAGCCCTCTGTTGAGTTTTTTATTTCATTGAGTGAATCTTTCATTTCTAGAACTTCTGCTACACTCTTTTTTAAGGTATTAATCTCTTTGTAGATTTTCTCCTTCATATTCTGGATATTTTTTCTTGTTTCATTGTTTTCTCAAATTGAGTCTTCCTTTATTTCTTCAAGTTTTCTTAAGATCATTGCTCAAAATTCTTTTTCAGACATTTCAAGGATTCCCTGTTCCATGGAGTCTGACTTTGGAGCATTACTATATTCTTTTGGTGGTGTCATTTCTTCTTGTTTATTTGTAGTTCTAGTACTTTTTCGATGATGTTTGCTCATTTGGTAGAGGGTTTGCTTTTTCTGTTATACTGAGGTTGGTTGTGGAGTGGCCCTGGTTGCTACTGTGGTAGTGAATTGTCTTTGCTTGACAGTAGATGTGGTGGTGGTTATGTTAAACCACCTTGGGTCCTGCTCCAGAATGTGGTTATAGAATGAGCCCCCAGCACTGTACGGTTCTGCTGGGCTTACCTCGGTGGGTCAAACTGTGTGTGCTGGTGCTCCCCTCTGGGTCCAAGGTGAGGTGAGTGGTCGCCTCTGCCATGCAGTTCTGCTGTTCTCACCTCAGTGGGTCAGGGCACGCAGGCTGCCACTGGAAACCATTTTATTTTATTTCACACTATTCTCTGGCCTTCACCTTTTTCAAACTCACCTTTCTAGGAAGGCTTTCCTGACCAATCCATCTCCATTATTTAGCACGGAAAATCTATAAAGGAACATAGAAGCATCAAAACATCAGTAACAAGTACACAATATTCTTCAAAGAGCTGCCCTGCTAGAGACCAAGGAGGACTCTTTAAATTCAATTCATTCACTCAACAAATATTTATTAGTAGCCTACTATGTGTGAGACACAATTCTAGGCTTTGAGGATGCCACAGAGAGCAATTCTTGCCCTTGGGGGGCAAACCTCCTGGTTGGGGAGACAATGAACAAAATAAATAGGTCAATGTTATAGTATGTTAGATGGCCATGATGCTAATGTGAAGAATAAAGCAGAGAAAAGGAGTAGGGAGTATTTAGCAAGGGAGAAAGTCAATTTTCAATATAGTAGGCAAGGTGAAGTTCACTGAGAAGACGATGTTTGACACAATTTAGGTAAAGATTAGAATTCACTTACCTGACATCCACTTCTAGACACTTGCTACTTGAATGGCAAACTAGGGTGGGAGTGGGGGGGAAGTGGGTGTTGAATAAAAGCTTTCAAACCAATTTGACTTGTTTACTGTGAATAAATCCTCACACTCAGAGAAAATATTGAAGGCAACTTCATCACAGATTCCACCATATTTTCTCCTTTTCAAAACTATTTGGGCTGTCTATAGCACAGCCTCACTTTGAGAGGAAATAGACCTACATGGACCCTGGGTTAAACCGACTTGTTTTCCCATCTCAGCTCTTCCACTTACTGTGTGACTTTGAGGAAAATCACTTAACTCAGCTTCTTCTGCAAAATGGTGGTATAATTGGAATATAACAGCTCAGAGAGCTGTTGTAGCGATTAAATGGGACAAGATATGTGAAGCATTTCACATAGTGCTCACAAAAGCCAGGTTGTCTGAAAGTTGTTGCTGTTGGGCTTTGTCAGTGCAATAAAAATGAATTGGTGGCCACAACACCCTAAAACAGACATTGGTTCCTGGTTTTTCAGCCTCCACCAGGAAAATTAATTCAGATGTGGTTCCATATTGAAAGCAGATTTTAAAATAGTTATTTGGTATGTTCAACTGTATACTGCAATGATAAATGATTGTAGGGAAACAAATCAACAAGATAGCTGGAGGAAAAATAATAACACTGCTGCAAATGAAAATGGTTACTTCGGTGGCTGTTTACTAACATGAACAGATTCTTTTTAGGGGGATGAGCAAGCCTTCAGCAAAGGTAGGAGTGAGAGCTATTTTGACATATGATTTAATGCCAGAAATATTCTAAATCAATAAGGATGCACTGCCTATTTAATATGAATGTATATATCTCTGTTTTGGTGACAACTCTTTACTGAGTGGAAAATGTATCAAAAATATGTGTTTGAGCTAGGGAATATGAGTCTTGATTTAAAACATATAAACAAACTAGTTTTGAAGCTCAATGAAACAAATTTGTTTTGAAGTTAACATCTAATATTCTACATTGCAGTCTGAAGTCTCATTTTTTTAGCCAAATAATAAACCAGTTCAGATAGAAGAACAAAATGGAAATATTGATCTATTCTTCACTCCACACTGAGCAACTACATGCTCCAAAATTAATGCTATTTGAGTCCTGAGTGAGTTTCCATACATCTTTTACATATTTGTAATGCTGCTAAAATGTTTTTCAAAGGGATTTTTTTGTAAGTGGGTGGAGGAGAGATAGAAAGGGACCTAGGCATTGGATCCTAGTCTTGACTGATTTGGCTGTTCTTCACCAAGGCTGAATATATATACAGAAAGGTCAGGTAGCATCCTAACTACTGCATTCTGCTAGCAAACAAGAAAAACGAAAGCTAACAAAAAGCTTTTTCCCCCCCACATTTTCTTCACATTTCATTGTTCTTCTACCATTTGGATCTTCTCTTCTCCTGAGACAAATTCTGTGGTAATTTGTCTGCCACAGATTTTTCTAGTAGAATCTTGATTTTCTTTGGCATGTTTCAGACTCAGGCATCCACAAAGGAATAGTTGAAGGGCAATAACAATTTTGAAGAAAAGAATATACTCTTTGTGTTTTTTTGTGGTTTTCATTCTTTGTTAGTTTTCTTGTCTACACCATGGTGTTTCTCTACACATAATTATTTCCCCAATCTGTCCACTCTTAGAATCTACATTGTCTTCGTCAAAAAGCTCTTCTAACTCTTTACCCCCTCACGATGGTCCTCCCAGCCCTCAGCTTTTTTCTCTCCATATTCACTCATGCACACAACTCCCAACTCTGGCTCTAGCAGAAATCTCTCTCTAGAATTACAGTCTTCTTTCTTCAACTTGACGTCACGCATATCAATGGGCCTCAGTCACCTCAAAATCAAGCTTATTCCAATTTGAACCCATTATCTTTTCCTCAAAATTTTCTTCTCTCTCCCAAGTCATTCAAACTTGAAATATTGAAGTAAGTTATTTTTGACTCTTCCTTCATCTTCTTGTGCCACAGTCAATGAATATTCAAGTCCTTTAGTCTTAGTTCTTACTACTGAACATATGACTTAGAGGACCTGCCCTTTCTTCCCCATGCCCCATTTAAACAAATTGACCCCTATGACCTCATTTGGCTTCAAATTATTAATAATATGAATTAACATTGTCTACACTTCTGGTATGCACTTCTTACACCCAGTTTCTACTCCTTACACCAGCACTGGAGTTTAGCTCTCATCACATAAGACAATGATGTCACTTTGGGAGACTATTGTGTCCTCTCTAAGCTGGGCACTTTGCCTACTCACTCTGAGGTTGAGTAGAATGACTATTTAGGTAGCATAGTGATGTTTAGTCTTAAATCTTATAACTAAATACTTGCAGAGAAATGCCACATCCACAGCATTATTTGCATGAGAATGATGCATATAAGTTAACGATGACAAAACATAAAATACTTAATTAACTTTATAACCATAATGAAATAAATCAAAGAGTATCAAAACAAAGGAAAACAAAAAGTAAGAAGTATAATCAGTTTTATAACTAAACTTGAAACATTGACTCCGATCTCTGTCTCATATATCATTTATAGCTTTTTTAAAAAAAAAAAAAAGCTCAATTTTATTTATAATTATTGGTTGATTTTTGACTGTCTACTCCATTCCTATTTTGTTCTGAGCTATAGGTCTGAATTTCAAAACAATCGCCACTTATGGAATTCCTCAAAAATAGGTTTCATCCAAAACACTGATTTTTGTGGTCTTCCTTTGAATTACTCTCTAAAGCAGATCTGTACAGCAAGTCTTAAGAAATCCCTTTTAGTTTCTGTCAGAAGTAAACCTCTCTGAAATATTTCTACTTTTTTTCTGTATCTATAAACTAGATTTGAGGACGGGGAGGGAGTAGGGGTATAACCAATATTTCAACAGAGTTCTCTCAAGATTCTCATAGTAAAACTAACAAATAATTTTACATTGACTTAGTTTTTGAAAAGGCCAAACCAGGACTGGGGAGTACCCAATAACTAAGCAAAACATGCACCAACACAGGTACTCCCAAAAGTAGAATAAAAATATTTTGGAAACCAGTTGATATTGAATATTTTCTAAAACAATCAAAGTAGTCATCATGGAGAAAAACAAAAACTTTGTGGAACTTCATTACACTTATTTTATAGTTTAGATATGCTTTTTTGTTTTAAATTACATATGAAGGTAAGTACTATAATCTTTTCAGTATTCCATTTAAAAGCTATAAAGGTCTTCATCTGGCCTTCGGGCAGATTTTTCTCTTAATAAAACCAACTTGTGCTATACAAAAATTTAATAATTTTATTCTTAAAAGGAAATATATTTATATGACTAAATTATCGTAACAAACTCACAGCCTCTTCAAAGACTCTATTTCACAGCCTCCCTTGCATTTACGTGTGGCCATGTGACGGAGTTCTGGCCAATGAAATGTGAAATGAAGTGATGTGTGTGACTTCCTAGACTGACCCATACAAACTTCCTATACACAATTTTTTATTCTCAATTTTCCCAACCTCTACATGAGAGACAGAATGCCAAACACCTGGAAGAGGACAGAGCCATAAAGTAGAAAGATCCTGGGCTGCTAGATAATGACATACATGAAAAGCTGCCCAGATAAGAACACCTTTAGTGGATTATTAGGTGAGTGAGAAACTTTTATGTTGAGCCACTGAGAACTGGGGGTTTATCTGTTATAGCAGTGTTGCTGTAACTACTACCAAAGTTCCTGGCAATCTGTCCCCAATCTGCTCCTAATCTTACTTCCTACAGCTCCTCAACATGAATAATATCTATACTGTTTTCTGACATGCTACACTTATTTCCACCACCTTGATTTTATTCATTCTGTTCCTTCTTAGAATTCATTCACCCATTCTTCTCTAACTTCACAAATTTTACTCATATTTAATGGCCAACCTTATACCCTGTTTTTCATGAAGCCACTTCAGTCATTCCACACCACAATGATTTCCTCTATGCTAATTCCTTAAAGCACTTAACCATTCACTTGAGCACTTACTGCCAATGTTATTCCAAACATTTTATGTGTTATTTCATTCAATCTTAACATTCCTATGAGGTAGATACTATAAATAGCCACATTTCAAAACTGAAGCTCAGAAAAGTTAAGTAATTTGCCCAAGGTCACAGAACTAGTAAGTGAAAAATTATATTCATCTGCAGTAATAAAAGCAATAGCATCGATTAACTTTAAACATTAAATCGTGCTTGGGCATTACCTGAAATGGAGGTGGCATTATTACTATTACACACACATCTTACAGATGAGAAAACTAAGGCTTAGTGGCAATGTGATATCTGAAATGAGTAAGTGGCACACCTTGATTCAAAACAACATCTGGGTGACTCTGGAGCCCATATTCTTCACCATTAAGCTAAACTAATAGAGGAAATAGAGGCAAGGACACTGTGGGTAGAGGTGATGGCACATGAGGAAGAACGAAGGTGAGCAAAAGAAGTCACATCCAAAAGTGACATCAGCAAGATGCCAGACTAGAAAGTTGTGGGCCCACATTCCCCCATAGAAATATTTGAAAAACAACTAGGTATTGGTTAAAACAACTTTATAGGAGCTCTGAAAAACAGTAAGAGGTTTATTGCAACCAAGTTAATGCCCAGTGAAGAAAAAGTCACATTCAAAACAGTAGGAAATTTCACAGCATTTTTATTTGCCCTTGCCTCACCCCATCTCTGGTACAGTATGGCATAGTCTGAAGGAAGCAGTAGCCTTGTTTCCTATTCCCTCCCTCCAACTAGAGAGAGCAGAGTGATTGAAGTTAAGTTGATAACAATTAAAAATAGATTGTATGACTTTGGGATGTTATATGTAATCCCCATGGTAATTACCAAAAAAATCTATAGAATACATATAAAAGGAAATCACAATGTGCCACTACAAAAAAAATTTTAAAAACAACCAAAAACAAAATAAGGCAGTTATGGAGAAATGAGGTGCCAAAATCTATAAGAAATACAGAAAACAAGTAATAAAATGGTAAAAGTAAGTTTTTCTCCTATCAGTAATTACCTTAAATATAAATGGATTAAATTCCCCAATCAAAAGAAATATAAAACAATCTTTAAGTAAGTGAAAAAAAAAAATGGGACATCAGCAAGGTGTCTTTCCACTGTGCATCCCCCACAAAAAACATCAATTTGAACAACTAGCCACATTCAAAAATACCTCCACAAAAGCTAAGGAAACCAGGCAAGAGATTGCTACCTTTGTGTAGCACTGAAATAAGAAAGGCACATTGAAGAGGGCAGGAAGCGCACTTTTACAATACCCATGCCACCCCTCCAACCAGGCAGTAGAGCATGGAAAGAGATACTCTCCACTTGGGGTAAGGAGAGAGAAGTGACATTGGACTTTGCTTTGGATCACAAACCAGGCCCACCTAAGTAAAACTCCACGCTGGCACCCATGATCTGAGACTCCAGGCTTGAACATGTGTCAGGCTGCATCCCATAGCCCCAGGCTCCAGGACTGCCTGGAGCACTAAGTCTCCAGCCCCCACCGCACACTGCCAGAACTATCCCAGCAGCCCCAAGATCTGAATAAGCCCCAGCACTGAGCTGACTCCAGTAGCCCTGGGATTCAGACAATCCCCAGAACCAGGTCAGCCCCCAAAGACTCAATCTCCAAGGATGTCCCAGGGCCAGGCCAACTGCTGAAGTCTAAGTCACCAGGCCAGTACCCACGATCTCAGCATCCAGGTTGGCCCTTGTGAATATAGGCTTCTAGGCCACCCAGCACCAGGCTACCCCTGCAGCCCAGGTTCCAGACTAGCCCAGAGCCAGGTTGGCCCACACAGCCCTAAGCTTCAGGCCTGCTGCAGAGTGAGGTCAGCAACTCTGGCCTCAGGCAGCAGGCCAGCACCTGTGGACACAGTTTCCAGGCCTGACCAGTGCTAGGCTGGTCCCTGAAGGCCCACTCTCCAGGCCAGATCCTGAAGCCCCACACTCCAGCAGACCCAAGGTCCAGGCCTGCTCCAGAAGGCCAAGGACCCAAACCCATCCCAGTAGGCCATACATAGGTTGACATTCATGGACACAGGCTCCAGGAACACCTCTGTATACCCAGATTCCAGGACAGCCCCTGCAGTCTTAGGACCCAGGCCAGCCCTTGTGGACTTAGCCTCTAGGTCAGCACTCAAACACCCAGCCTGTAGACTGGACCCCATTGACCCAGGCTCTTAGACAAGCCCCTCAGCCCTAGGTTCCAGGCCAGCACCCATATCTCCAGGCATTGGATTAGCACCTATGATCCCAGGCTTGAGACAAGGGCTCCGCACCAGCCCAAACACTAGGCCAGTCCAAGCTCCAAGCCAGTCCCTGGAGCCCTAGGCTTCAGTGGACTCAGGATTTGGACCTGCTACAGGAGACCCAGTGTCCAGGACCACTCCAGCAGGCCCAGGATCCAAGCCAGCTCCCACAGACCCAGGATTTGGGCCATCCCCCACAAACTCAGGCTAAAGACTCACCCCATCACAAGGCCAGCCCCTAAATACTCAGACTCCAGAATCGTCTCAGTGGACCCAAGTACTAGGCCCATCCCAGCACCTGACTAGGCTCTGCAGATTCAAGCTCAAGGCCCACCCCAGCACCAAGTCATCCACTATGGACCCAGGCTGGTTCCCCGTGGATACAGGCTCCAGGTTTGCTGTCACTGTTCCAAGCTCCAGGCCAATCCCTGTGGGCCAAATCAACAGTGTTATCCCAGTAAATCCAGACTCAGGTACCAGGTTCACACACCTTTTGACCCAGGCACCAGAACGGCCTGCTTCAAGACTCCAATAGCAAGCTTGCCTGAAGACCACACTTGACTGCCTGCCCAGAATCTCTGGACAGGCTGACTGGTGAAGAACTTTTCCAAAATAAGCCAGACTGCAAAGACTGAAATAAGTCCCTAATTCTTTAAATGCAATATATGAGATAATGTGCATAGTTATATGTAATACTGTGCCATTTACTGTAAGGAACTTGAGCATCTATGGATTTTGGTATCTGAGAGGGATCCTGGAAACAATCCCATGCTACTACCAAGAGATGGCTGTATTAAAAAAAAAATATCCTGAAGTTGAAAAATACAGTGAACAAAATAAAAAATGCAATAGACAGCATCAACAGCAGAACTGATCAAACATATAAAAGAACATGTGAAGTAGAAAACAGGTTATTGGAAAATAAAAGTCAGATAAGAAAAAAGAGGCACAGTGAGGGAGGAGTGCACAAGCCACCTGGATCCATACCTTCCTTTTCCCGACCCAGCAGAGAGCAAGTGAGGATGTGCAAGCAACCTAGATCCACCACCACCTTCCCTGGTAGCTCAGACTCCTGCCTGACATGGTGGGCCAACCACACCAGCCAAAAGCATCAAGGGAGCACACTACTGCCTGGATCCATACTCTCCTTTCCACCAGGAGCTCAGATCCCAGCCAGACTCAGTATCTCCCCCACCCCAGTGGACAGAGAGCAGGGAGCTTACCAGTTGCCTAGATCTCCACCCACCTTCCCTGGGAGCTCAGAGGCCCAGCTGACATGGTGGGCCAACCCACACCACCAGATAGGGTGTGAGGAGCAAGTTGTCACCTACTACCATGCTCACCCAAAACCAAACCCACAACACCCAACCCTATTATCAGTATAGAACACTTCTACAGGTAAGAGTCTCTACACTGAAAAACTACTTCAAAAATTAAAAGAAGTGACTACACAATCAGATATTCATACATCAATACAGAGATATGAGAAACATAAAAAACAGAGCAGAAGATGGTGGAGTAGAAGGTTCCTAGTGTCACTCACTCCCACAAATCAACTAATTTGCAGCTATTAAAGAGCAACAACAAGAAGCCTGAGAGCCATGCTGGAACATGCAGGAGCCACGAGCCATGGGACCCCCAGCCAGGACCAGTGCCATTCAAACAGAGAGGCCTGAGAGCTGCCAGGCCCACACACTTTGGGACAGCAGCACCAGAATACACAGGAACTGTGGGACGCCCAGCCAAGGCTAGTTCTGGCTGTCCAGAATTGGCAGTCCATTCAGGATCCAGGCCGGAAATCAGGGTGGAATGACTGGACAGTGATACCTCCTGCCACAATGACTAAACACCAAAGGAAAGATACCAGAAATATGAAAAATCAAGAAAGCACATCACCATCAAAGGAAGAAAATAACTCTCAAGCTCTAGATCCTATAAAGCAGGAAGTCCTGGAAATGACTGACAAGGAATTTAAAGCAACAATTCTAAGGAAACTAAATGAGATACAAGAAAGCTCATGTACGCATCACAATGAAATGAAAAAAATATACAGGATCTGAAAGAAGAGCTGTACAAAGAAATTAATGCCTTGAGTAGCAGAACATGTGGAGCTGAAGGATTAATTCAATGAAATAAAAAAACACAACAGAGATTCTAACCAGCAGTCTAGAAGAAGCAGAAGAGAGAATTTCTGACTTTGAAGACAGGCTGTTTGAATTAACACAGGCAGACCAGAAAAAATAATTTTAAAAATTGAACAAAATCTAAGAGAGAAGACAGACAACTTTATACACTCAAATATCTGAATCACAGGTACTCCAGAAGGGGAAGAAAAAGGAAATGGCACTGAAAACATATTCAATGAAATAATAGCAGAAAACTTCCCAGGTATAGGGAAAGTCACAGATCTTCAGATTCAGGACGCCCAAAGATCCCCAAACATATTCAACACCAAAAGGTCCTCTCCAAGACATGTTATAGTCAAACTGGCAAAACTCAAAGACAAAGAGAGAATCTTAAAAGCTGCCAAAGAGAAGTGGCAAGTCACCTATAAGGGAGCCCGAATCAGACGAACATCAGACTTTTCATAAGATACTCTAAAAGCCAGAAACAATGGGATGATATATTCAAAATACTAAAGGACAAAAATTGCCAGCCAAGGATACTTTACCCAGCAAGGCTATCCTTCTGAAATGAAGGACAAATTGTATATTTCTCAGACAAACGAAAACTGCAGGAGTTCACTACCACACAACAGGCCTTACAAGAAATTCTCAAGGAAGTACTGGGTTTGATACCTGAAAAACAACCATCACTGTCATAAATACTCAAGAAAGAACAAAACCTACCAGTAAAATAAAAATGCTAACAATAAAGAGAAAGACTAGTTTATCTACCATCCCAAGAAACCAACAAATACAGAAGACAGAAAATCAGAAAGAAAGGAACAAAAGATACCTAACATATCTAAACAAAAATCAATAAAATGCTAGGAGTAAATCAAAACTTTCAATAATAACTCTAAATGTAAAGGGATTAAATTCCCCACTCAAAAGACACAGACTGACTGGATTAAAGAGATAGACCCAACAATATGCTGACTTCGAGAGACTCACCTCACCTGTAGAGACACACATAGACTAAGAGTGAAAGGATGGAAAAAGATTTACCATGCAAATAGAAATGAAAAACAAGCTGGAGTGGCTATTCTTATATCAGACAAAATAGACTTTAAAGCAAAACCATAAAAAGAGATAAATAAGGCCACTATATAATGATAAAGGGATCTATCCATCAAGAAGACATAACAATCATAAATATACATGCATACAATATCGGAGCATCCAGATTTATAAATCAAACACTATCTTATCTAAAGAGTGAGATAGACACTAACACCATAATAGCAGGGGACCCAAACCCTCCACTCTCAACATTGGACAGATCATCTAGGCAAAAAACCAATAGAGAAATACAAGATCTAAACAACACTTTAGACCAATAGGACTTGGCAGATATCTACAGAACATTCCACCCAACAACTTCAGAATATTCATTCTTCTCATCAGTTCATGGAACATTCTCCAGGACAGACCACATATTAGTTCACAAAGCAAGTCTAAGCAAATTCAACAAAATTAGAATTATTCCATGTATTTTTTCAGCTCACAATGGATTGAAATTAGAAATCAAAAACAACTGAAACTTTGGAAACTATACAAACATATGAAAATTAAACAACATTCTTCTCAATGATATATGCGTCCAAGAAGAAATTAAACAGGAAATCAAAAAATTTCTTGAAGCTAACGAAAATAATGACACATCATACCAAAACCTGTGGGATACTGCAAAAGCAATATTAAGGGGGAAATTTATTGCATTAAATGCTTACTTCAAAAGAATGGAAAGATGGCAAATAAACAACCTAACACTTCACCTTAAAGAACTAGAAAAACAAGAACAATCCAAACCCAAAGTTAGTAGATGGAAAGCAATTAGCATCAGAGCAGAACTAAATGAAATCGAAACCTGAAAATTATGCAAAATATCAATGAAACAAAAAGTTAGTTTTTTGAAAAGATAAATGAAATTGACAAACCGTTAGCAAGGCTAACTAAGAAAAGAAGAGAGAAGACCCAAATAAAAAAATTAGAAAAGAAAAAGGTGATATTTCAACTGATACCTCAGAAATACAAGGAATCATTAGAGACTACTATAAACAACTACATGCCAACAAATTTTTAAATCTGGAGGAAATGGATAAATTTCTGGACACATACAAACTACCAAAGCTGTGCCAAATAGATATAGAAAATCGGAACAGACCAATAACAGTAAAAGAAATTGAAGCTGTTACCAGAAGGATCCCAACAAAGAAAAGCCCAGGACTGGATGGGTTCAATGCAGAGTTCTACCAAACCTTCAAAGAGGAATTGATACTTATTCTCTACAACCTGTTCCAAAAGAGTGAAACAGAGGCCATCCTCCCAAACTCACTCTATGAGGCAAATACCACGCTGATACCAAAACCAGACAAAGTTACATCAAAAATAGAAAACTACAGGCCAATATCCTTGATGAATATAGATGAAAAAATCCTCAGCAAAATACTAGCTAACAGAATACAGGAACACATACATAAAATTATCCACCATGATCAAGTGGATTCATCCCAGGGATGCAAGGCTGGTTCAGCATACATGAATCAATAAATGTGATACACCACATCAACAAAAGCAAAGACAAAAACCATGTCATCATTTCTATAGATGCTGAAAAAGCATTTGACAAAATTCAACATTCATTCATGATAAAGACTCTCTACAAGTTATGTAAAGATGGGAAGTACCTCAACACAATTAAGCCATATATGATAAGCCCACTGCCAATATCATCCTGAACAGGAACTAGACAAGGATGCGTATTATCAGCATTCCTATTCAACATAGTGTTCAAAGTACTGGCTAGAGCAATCAGAGAAGAGAAGGAAATATAGGGCATCTAGACTGGAATATATGAAGTCAAACTGTCCCTTTTTACAGATGATATGATCCTATATATTGAACAGCCTAAAGCCTCTACAGAAAAACTCTTAGAGTTGATAAATGATTTAAGCTAAGTTGCAGGATATAAAATCAACATGGAAATATCAGTAGCTTTTTTATACTCCAACAGTGAACATACAGAAAAAGAAATCAAGAAAGCTAGACCATTTACAATAGCCACCAAAAAAATAAAATACTTAGGAATAAAGTTAACCAAGGATGTTAAAAATCTCTAAGAAGAGAACTACAAATCTCTATTGAGAGAAATTAAAGAGGACACAAGAAGATGAAAAGATATCTCTTGCTCTTGGATCGAAATAATTAACATTGTGAAAATGTCCATATTGCCCAAAGTGATCTACAGATTCAATGCAATCCCCATCAAAATTCCAATGACATTTTTCTCAGAAATGGAAAATACTATCCAGATATTTATATGGAATAACAAAAGACCACGCATAGCCAAAGCAATCCTGAACAAAAAAAAAAAGCTGGACATAAAACACTACCTGACTTTAACTATATTACAAAGTTATAATAACCAAAACAGCATGGTACTGGCATAAAAGCAGACTCATGGATAGAATAGAGAACCCAGAAATCAACCCATACACCGGAAGACATCTGATCTTTGACAAAGGCACCAAGCCTATATACTGGGGAAGAGACTGCCTCTTCAGCAAATGGTACTGGGAAAGCTGGATATTCATATGCAGGAGAATGAAACCAGACCCATACCTCTCACCATGTACCAAAATCAACTCAAAATGGATGAAAGAATTAAATATACATCTGGAGACAGTAAAACTCCTTAAAAAAAACATATTGGAAATGTTCCCGGGAGTAGGAGTGAGTACAGACTTCATTAATATTGCCCCAATAATACAGCCAACTAAAAGAAAAATAAACAAATGGGATTATATCAAACTAAAAAGTTTCTGCACAGCAAAAGAAACAATCAACAGAGTGTAAAGACAACCAACAGAGTGTGAGAAAGTATTTGCAAAATATATATCTGACAAAGGGTTATTCCGAGGAATTCTAACAACTTTATAGCAAATAAACAAATAACCCAAAAATGGGCAAAGGAGCTGAACAGGCATTTCTCAAAGGAATATATATGAATGGCCAACAGACACATGAAAAAATTCTGGACATCACTCAGCATTCAGGTAATGCAAATCAAAACCAGTCACTCAGTTAGGATGGCTAATATCCAAAGGATTGATAATGATAAATGCTGGCAATGTTGCAGATGAAAACGAACTCTCATACCTTGTTCGTGGGACTTCAAAATGGTTCAGACTTTATGGAAAATGGTATGGAATTTCCTAAAACAATTACAAATAGATCTACCATATGATCCAGCTATTCCACTGCTGGGAATATACCCAGAGGAAGGAAAATCATCATGCCGAAGGGATATCTGTACTCCAATGTTTATTGCACCACAATTTACAATAGCCAAGAGTTGGCACCAGCCCAGATGTCCATCATCAGATGAGTGGATAAGGAAACTGTGGTATATTGGCACAATGGAATTCTACTATGCTATAAAAAAAGGATGAAATACTACCATTCGCAACAACATGGATGGACTTAGAGAAAATTATATTAAGTGAAACAAGTCAGGCACAGAAAGAGAAATACCACATATTCTCCCTTATTTGTGTGAGCTAAAAATAAATAAATAAATAAATAAATAAACACACAGCAAATAAAGGGTGGGGTGGGAAGAAGACACAACAATCACAATTCATTGATCTTGTTAAGACAAGTGAACAGATATGATGTCATGGTGGGGAAGGAGAGAGAGGGAGGGGGGAAAGAGTAATGGGTAAAGAGTCACAAAAATCAACTACAATGTATATTGAGAAATTTTTTAAAAATCAGGGAAACATCACTCCCCCAAAAGGAGTCAATAATTATCCACTACCAGACTCCCAAACCAGAAAAACAGTGAAATACCTGAATAGGAATCCCAAACAACAGTCTTAAGGAAATGCAACATGATGCAAGAAAAAATCAACAGAAATCACAATGAAGTAAAAAATAAAATAAAATCCAAGACATGTGTGAGAAATTCAACAAAGAGATAGAAACCGTAAAAAAGAATCAAGCAGAAATCTTTGAACTGAAAAATTCATTCAATGAAATAAAAAAATACAACAAAGAGCTTAAGCAATAGGCTAGAGCAAGCAGAAGGAAGTTATGAACTATAAGGCAGGCCTTTTGAATTAACCAAAAAAACAAAAATAAAAAGATAAAAGATTTTTTAAAACATGAAGAAAACCTATGAGATCTATTAGACAAGCTTAAGCATACAAACATCTGTATTATGGGTATACCAGAAAGGGAAGGAAAAGGAAAATGCATTGAAAGCCTTGAAGCCTATTTAATGAAATAATTGCCAAAAACTTCCCAAATATTGAGGGAGATATAGTTTCCCATATCCAAGATGCTCAAAGATCCCCAAACAGATTCAACCCAAAAAGGAACTCCCCAAGACACATCATGATCAAATTCTCAAAAGTCAAAGGCAATGAAAGAATGCTAAAAAACAGCAAGAGAAAAGTGTCAAATTACCTACAAGGGAATCCTCATCAGACTAATAGCAGACTTCTCAATGTTAACCTGACAGGCCAGTAGAGAGTGGAATGACGTATTTGAAGTGCTAAAAGAAAAAAACTGCCAGCCGAGATTGCTATACCCAACAAAGCTATCCTTCAGAAAAGAAGGAGAAATAGTATCTTTGCCAGACAAACAAAACCTGCAGGAATTCACCACCACAAGACTGGCCCTACAAGAAATCCTCAAGGGAACCCTACATCTGGAAGCAAAAGAGTGATAATTATCATCATGAATACACAAGAAAGAGTACAAACCACCAGTAGAACAGATACACAAACAAGAAAGGGGGAAAAACGTATCTTAACACTTCAAAAAAACCACCAAACAACAAAAACAAACAATAAAAGGTAGGGAGAGAAAGAAAAGAAATTAAAAACAACATTTAAAATGAATAAAATGTCAGGAATAAGGCAATTCCTTTCAATAACAACCTGAATGTAAGTGGATTAAATTCCCCTCTTATATGGCATAGACTGGCTGAATGGATTAAAAACTAGACCCAACTAAATGTTGCCTGCAAGAAACTCACTTCACCAATAAAAACACAAATACACTAATAGTGAAGGGACAGAAAAAGATTCCACTCAAATGAAAACTAAAAATGAGCAGGACTTGCCATACTTATATTAGATAAAATAGACTTTAAATCAAGAACTATAAAAAGAGACAAAGAAGAGCTTTATATAATGATATAATAATGTTCAATGTGGCAAGAAGGTACAACAATCATAAACATATATGCACCCAACATCAGAGAACCCAGATATATGAAGTAAATGTTATTGGATGTAAATGAAGAGAGAGACCCTAATACAATAATTGTTGGGGACTTAAACATGCATCTCCCAGCACTGGACAGATCGTCTACACAAAATGTTAGAAGACCAAATGGACTTGACAGATATTTACAGAACATTTCACCCAAAAACTGGAGAATATGCATTCTTCTCATCAGCACACAGATTGTTCTCTAAGAGAGACCACATGTTAGGCCACAAGTCAAGTCTCAAGAAATTTAAAAATATCAAAATCATATTAAGTATTTTTCAGACCACAATGAAATAAAACTAGAAACCAACAACAAAACTTTGGAAACTATACAAGTACATGGAAATTAAACAACATGCTCCTGAATGACCAATGGGTCAAAGAAGAAATAAAGTAGGAAATTAAAAATTTGCTTGAAACAAATGAAAACACAAGCACCACCTACCAAACCAATGGGATTCAGCAAAAGCAGTACTAAGAGGGAAGGTTATTGCAATAAGTGCTAAAGACATAACAATTACAATTCCTTGAATTTGATACAACAAGCAAACAGAAAGGACATTGTTGGGAAGGAGGGGGGAGAGGGAGGGAGGTTTTGGTAATTGGCCACAGTAATCAACCACATTGTATATTGACAAAATAAAATAAAATTTGGAAGAAAAAAAAATTCAAAGGCCCCCAAAAAACAACCTATTGTTATACCTCAAGGAACTAGAAAAGCAACAGCAATCCAACCCGACAATTAGTAGATGAAAAAAAATAATAAAGATCACAGAAGAGCTAAATGAAATAGTGACCAAAAAAATAACACAAAATATTGATGAAACAAGAAGGGGGTTTTTTGATAAATGAAATTGACAAACCATTAGCTAGACTAACCAAGAAAAGACAATACCCAAATATCAAAAATCAGAAATGGAAAAGGAGACATTACAACTGATTCCACAAAATACAAAGAACCATCAGAGAGTAATATGAACAACTATATGCCAACAAATTTGAAAATCTAGAGGAAATAGATAAATATCTGTACATGTAACCCTACCAATACTGAACCAAGAAGAAATAGAAAACCTGAACATATTAATAATGAGTAATGAGATTGAACTAGTAATCAACAGTCTCCCATCAAAGAAAAACCCAAGAATGGATGGCTTCACTGCTGAATTCTACCAAACTTTGAGAAGATTTAATAACAATTCTTCTCAAACTATTTCAAAATGTTGAAGCAGAGGGTAGTCTCCCAAACACATTATATGCGGCCAGAATAACCCTGATACCAAAGCCAAAAAAGACACAACAAAAATAAGAAAACTGCAGGCCAAGATCCTTGGTAAATTTAGATGAAAAAATGATAAGTAAAGTGCTAGCAAAAAGGATCCAACAGCACAACAGAAAGATTATACACCATGATCAGCTCCAACACATGCAAAACAATAAATGTGATACACCACATCAACAAAATGATAGATAAAAACCATATAATCATCTCAACAGATGAAGAAAAAGCATTTGATAGAGTTCAACATCTCTTTATGATAAGAACTCTCAATAAATTAAGTATAGAAGGAAAATATCTCAACACAAAAAGCCATATATGACACACCTACAGCTAACATCATCCTGAATGGGGAAAAAATTGAAAGCTTTTTTTCTCAATACAGGAATAAGACAAGGATGCCCACCATCACCACTCCTATTTAACATAGTACTGGAAGTTCTAGCCAGAGCAATTAGGCAAGAGAAAATAATTAAGGGCATCTGAATTAGAAATGAGGAAGTCAAATTGTTGCTGTTTACAGGTAACATGATCTTATGTATAGAAAAACCTCCAAAAAACTATTAGAGCTGATACAAATTCAGTAAACTTGCAGGATATAAAATTAATATACAAACATCAGTAGCATTTCTATACACCAACAATAAACTAGCAGAAAAATAAATTAAGAAACTAATCCCATTTACGATAGCTACCAAAAAATAAAAGGTCTAGGAATAAATCTAACCAAGGAGGTGAAAGATCTCTACAATGGAAACTACAAAACACCAATGAAAGAAATTAATGAGGACACAAAAATATGGAGATATTTCATACCCCTGGATTGGTAGAATTAATGTTGGGAAAATGTCCATACTATGGAAAACAATGTACAGGCTTAATGCAATCCCTATAAAATTATCAATGACATTCATCACAGAAATAGAAAAAGCAATCCTGACATTCATATGGAACAAGAAAAGACTTCGGATAGCCAAAGCAATCCTGAGCAAAAAGAGTAAAGTGGAAGGCATTATACTACTGACTTCGAATTATACTACAAAGCTACAGTAAGAAAAACAGCATGATACCAATATAAAAACAGACACTTGGATCAATTCAAGAGAACAGAAACACAGAGATGTTTCTGGGAAAGGACAGCCTCTTCAATAAATGGTGATGGGAAAACTGGATATATATATGTAGAAGAATGAAACTAGACCCCTATCTCTCACCATATATAAAAATCAACTCAAAATGGATTAAAAACTTAAATGTAACACCTGAAACTATAAAACTTCTAGAAGAAAACACAGGGAAATGCTCCAGGACATAAAACTAGATAAAGATTTTATAAATAAGACCTCAAATGCAGAAGAAACAAAAGTGAAAACAAATGAGATTATGTCAATTGATAAAGAGCCTCCAAAAGCAATAATATTGAATACACTAATTATCCTGACTTGAGCATCATATATTGCACATAGGAATCGATATGGAACTCTGTACCCCACAGACATGTACAATCAATTTTGTTTCAATAAAAAAATAATGAATGCTAGCAAATAAATAAATAAAAAGTTTCTGCACAGCAAAGAAACAATCAACAGAGTGAAGAGACAACCTGGAGAATGGGAGAAATTATTTCCAAACTACACATACAACAAGAGGATAATTTCCAGAATATACAAGGAATTCAAACAACTCAATAGTAAAAAACCAAATAACCTAATTTTAAAATGGGCAAGGGAGCTCAGTAGATATTTCTCAAGATAGAAATATTTCTACAAATGGCCAACTGGTACATGAAAAATGCTCAACAGCACTAATCATCAAGGAAATGCAAATCAAAACTACATTGAGATACCATCTCAACCCAGTTAGACTGACTATTATCAAAAACACAGAAAATAACAAATTCTGGCCAGGATGTGGAGAAAGGGTAACTCTTACACTTTGTTGGCAGGATTACAAGTTAGTACAGCCATTATAGAAAACAGTATAGAGGTTTCTCAAACAACTCCAGATAGAACTACTATATGACCCAGCAACCCCACTACTACGTATATACCCAAAGGAGTGTAAATCATCATGTCAAAAGGATACCTGCACCCCCGTGTTTACCACAACTCTGTTCACAAAAGCCAAGATATGATACCCACCTAAATGTCCATAGACAGAAGATTGAATAAAGAAAATTTCATACATATACTCTGTGGAATACTACTCAGCCATAAAAAAGAATGAAATTCTGCCATTCACAGTAACATGGATGAACTTAGAGAAAATAATGTTAAGTGAAATAAGCCATGGAGAGAAAGAGAAATACCACATGTTGTCACTCATATGTTGGAGCTAAAATAAGAGAGAACAAAACAAGCAAACAAACAAACAAAAACAAGTAAATAATAACAATATGTAGAACTATTAACAGGAGAGGGAAGATCTATAGTTACTAGAGGAGGGAAAGGGAGGGGAGAGAGGAGGGATAGTGAAAGACTGGTTAAGGACACATACGTACAGCAAGAAAAGAAAAATAGCCCTATTGGCGTACAGTCAATCCAAAATCTGTAATCAGTAATGTTTTACTTCATGTAACCAAACAAACTTAAAATAAAATAATCTCTCATAGTGCTAATCATCTGAGCTCTCTGATCAATTGCCAGATTGACAACAAAAAAAAAGGAGAGAAGGAATGAAGAAAGTTTATGGAATTTATAGAATAGCATCAAAGAGCAAATGAGCTTAGGAAGAAAAGAGAGACAAAGGAGTAGAAAGTAGAAAGATTATTTAAAGAGATAATAGCAATACAATAGCAGTGGGGGACTTCAAAACCCTACATGCAACAACAAAGAGATCATCCAGAGGAAAATCAATAATGAAATGTTTTATTTGAATTACACTTTAGAACAAATGGAGATAAAAGATATCTGTAGAACATTCCATACCAAAGCAGGAGAATACATATTCTTTTCAAGCACATGCAGAAAATTCTCCAAAAAAGACAACATGTTCTACCATAAAACAAATCTTACCAACTTTTAGAAGATTGAAATCATATCAAGTATCTTTTCCAGCAACAGTGGTGTGAAAATAGAAATCAACAGCAGGAGGAATATTGGAAAATTCACAAATACATGAAAATTAAAAAACATGCTCCTGGACGACCAGTACCTCAAAGAAGATTAAAAGGAAAATTGAAAAATATCTTGAGACAAATGAAAATGTCCTCACAACATGCAAAAACCTGTGATATCCAGGAAGAGCAGTTCTAAGAGAGAAATTAATAGCAATAAAAACCTACAATGAAAAAGAAGAAAGATCTCAAATAACCTAAGAGAAACAAACTACACTAAACCGAAAGTTAGTGAAAGAAAGCAATAAAGATCAGAGCAGAAATAAGTGAAATAGTGCCTAGAAAAACAATAGAAAATATTAACAAAACTAAGAGTTGGTTTTCTGAAAAGAAAAACAAAATTGATAAACCATTAGCTAGACAAAGAAAAAAGAGACAGGACTCAAATAATTAAATCAGAAATGAAAACCTTATGGGTTCACTACTGAGTTCTACCAAACATTTAAAGAACAACATATAGCAATCTTTCTCAAACTATTCCAAAATTTCAAGAGGAGGGAGTACTTCCAAACTCATTTTACAAGGCCAGCATTACCCTGATACCAACGACAAACAAGGACACTAAAAAAAAGAAAATTACAAACCAACCTAAATGTAAGACATGAACTATAAAACTTTAAAAAATTAACACAGGGAAAACACTTCAGGACATAGAACTGGGCAAAGATTTTATGAATAAGTCTTCAAAAGCACAAACAACAGAAGCAGTAATAAACAAATTTGATTATATCAAACTACAAAACTTCTGCACAGTAAAGGAAACAGTCAACAGAGCGAAGTGACTACCTGCAAATTGGAGGAGAATATTTGCAAACTATGCATCCTACCAGAGATTAATACCCAGAAGATACAAATAATTCAAACAACTTAATAGCAAAATAAGTAAATAAATAAATAATCTGATTTTAAAATGGGCAAATGAGCTGAACAGACACTTCTTGAAAGAAGAAATACAAATGGCTATCAGGTATATGAAAAAATGCTCAACATCACTAATCATCAGAGAAATGAAAATCAAAACCACAATGAGATATCCCACCCCAGTTAGAATGGCTATAATCAAAAAGACAGAAAACAAATACTGGCAAGAATACAGAGAAAAGAGAATTCTTATGCATTTTTGGTGGGAACGTAAATTATTAAAGCCTTTATGGGAAACAGTATGGAATTTTCTCAAACAAATACAGATGTAACTACCATAAGATCCAGCAATTCCACTACTGGGTATATATCCAACGGAAAGGAAATCAACATATCAAAGTGATACCTGCACTCCCATGTTTAGTGCAGCTCTATTCACAATAGCCAAGATTTGAAACCAACCTAAACATCTATCAATGGATGATTAGATAAAGAAAATGTGGTACATGTACACAGTGCAATACTACTTAGACATAAAAAGGAATGAAATTCTGCCATTTGCAGCAACATGGATAAGCTTGGGGAATATTATGTTAAGTAAAATAAGCCAGGAACAAAAAGAGGAATACTGCATATTCTCACTCATATGTGGAGGCTGTAAATGTTGATCTCATAGAAGTAAAGAGTAGAATAGAGGTTACTAGAGACTGGTAAGGGAAGGAAGAAGGGGAGGTGAGGAGAGGGTGGTTAATGGACACAAAATTGTAGAGATAGGAAAAATAACATCTAGTGTTCTATGGCAATATAGGGAGAGTGCAGTCAACAACAAATTACTGGATAACTTCAAATAGCTAGTAGAGAGGATGTCAAATATTCCCAACACAAAGAGGTGACAAATGTTTGAGGTGATGGATATGCTAAGTACCCTAATGTGCACTCTATAAATTTACCCCAAATCTATAAATTTACACAAATATCACATTGTACTCCATATATATTTACCATTATTATGGGTAAATTAAGAAAAAATAAATTAAGAATAAAGTTATTGGCCAATATTCCTGATAAACAAAGATGTAAAAAAATTTGAACATAATAAAAGCAAACCAAATTCAGTAACACATTAAAAAGATCATTTACCATGATCAAGTGAGGTTTATGCCTGGGATACACAGATGATTCAACATACACAAATCTATAAATGTGATACACCACACTAACAGAATGAAAGACAAAAATCATATGATCATCTCAATATACGCAGAAAAAGTATTTGACAAAATTTAACATCTCTTCATAATAAAAACTTTCAACAAATTAGGTATAGAAGGAATGTTCCTCAACAAAATAAAGGCCATATATGACAAACCCACAGCTAACGATATATTCAATGGTGACAAGTTTAAATCTTTTCCTCTAAAATCAGGAACAAGACAAGAATGCCCATTCTCAGCACTTCTATTCAACATAGTTCTGGAAGTCTTAGCCAGAGGATTTAGGTAAAGAGGAGGAATAAAAGTCATACAATTTGGAAGGGAAGAAGTTAAATTGTCCCTGTGTGCAGACATGATTTTATATATAGAAAACCCTAAAGAATTCACCAAAGAACTGTTAGAACTAATAAAACAATTCAGCAAAGTTTCTGGATAAAAAATGAACATACAAATATCAGTAGTGTATCCATATGTTAACAGTGCACTATCTGAAAAAAATCAAGAAAGCAATCCCATTTACAATACATACAAAAAAAAATACCTAGGAATAAATTTAATGTAGGAGGTGTAAGATCTCGACAATGAAAATTACAAAACACTGATGAAAGAAATCAGAGGGCACAAATAATGGAAAGGCATCTCATGTTCATAGGTTGAAATACTTAATATTGCCAAATGACCATACTACCCAAAGCTATCTACAGATTTATTGCAATCCCTATCAAAATACCAATGGCATTCCTCACAGAAATAGAAAAAAACAATCCTAAAATTTATATGGAACCACTAAAGACCTCAAATAGCTAAAGCAATCCTGAGAAAAAGCAACAAAGCTGGAGGCCACACACCACCTGACTTCAAAATATACTACAAAGCTATAATACCCCAAACAGCAGGGTACTGGTATAAAAACAGACATACGAACCAATGGAACAGAATATAGAACCCAGAAGTAAACCCACGTATCTACAGCCAACTGATTTTCAACAAAGGCACCAAGAACATAAATTGGGAAAAGACAGTCTCTTCAATAAATGATGCTGGGAAAACTGGATATTCACATGCAGCAAAATGAAACTAGACCCCTATCTCTCACCATATACAAAAATCAACTCAAAATGGATTAAACTTAAATGTAAGACACAAAACTATAAAACTCCTAGAAAGAAACATAGGACAAATGCTTCAGGGCATAGGACTGGGCAAAGATTTTATGAATAGGACTTCAAAAACGTGGGCAATGAAAGCAAAAACAGATAAATGGGTTTATTTCTAACTAAAAAGCTTCTGAACAGCAAAAGAAACAGTTAATGAGTGAAGAGGCAACCTGCAGAATGGAGAAAATATTTGAAAACTATTCATTTGAAAAGGGATTAATATCCGGAATACACATGGTACTCAACTCAATAAGAGAAAAACAATAATCCAATTTAAAAATGGGCAAATGATCTGAATAGACATTTCTCAGACAAAGACATAGAAATGGTCAGAAAGCATATGAAAAAATGCTAAACATCACTAATCACCATGACAATGCCAATTAAAACCACCATGTGATATTATCTCACCATACTTAGAATGGCTTATATCAAAAAGACAAAAAATAACAAATGCTTGTGAGGATGCAGAAAAAAGGGAACACATACACTTTTGGTGGGGATGTAGATTAGTATAACCATTATGGAAAACAGTATGGGGATTCTTCAAAAAACTAAAAATAAAATTGCCATATGATCCATCAAACCCACTACTGATTTTTATTCAATGGAGAGAAAACCAATATATCGAGGAGATGTGTTCACCCCAGTGTTTATTGCAATATTATTCACAACAGCCACGATATGGAAGCAACCTAAGTGTTCAGTCAATGGGACGGATGGATAAAGAAAATGTGGTATTAATACACAATGGAATACTATTCAGCCATAAAAAAGAATAAAATCCTGTCATCCATGGCAATGGCCATATATGCATGGATGACAAACTTACAGCTAGATAGGAAGAATGCTTTCCAGTATTCTATAGCCCTGTTAAGTGTCTATAGTTAACAACAATTTATCGTATATTTTCAAATAGCTGGAAGAGAGGATTTCAAGTGTTTCTAATGAAAGAAATGATAAATGTTTGAGGTGATGGATATGTTAATTTCCCTGATTTGATCATTATACATTGTATAAGATGTATCAAAATATCTCTTTGTACCCCATAAATATGTACAATTATGTGTCAACTCTTTAAAAAAATTTTAAAAGCTCCATGACATTAGTCTGGGCAATGATTTCTTGAATATAACCCCCAAATCTCAGGCAACAGAAGCAAAAATACACACATGGCATTGCATCAAACTAAAAACATTCTGCACAGCAAAGGAAACAATTAACGAAGTAAAGAGACTACCCACAGTCTGAGAAAATATTTGCAAATCATTCATTAGATAAGGAGCTAATATTCAAAATATATAAGGAACTCAAACTACTCAAGAACAAGAAAACAACCCGATTAAAATCTGGGCAAGGACTGAATAAACTTATTTCAAAAGAAGACATACAAATTGCCAACAGGTTTATGAAAAAAAATCCCCAACATTACTAATCATCAGGGAAATGCAAATTCAAACCACAATAAAGTAACATCTCACAACTGTTGGAATGACTATTATCTAAAAGATGAAAAATAAGCATTGGCAAGGATATAGAGAAAAGGGAACCCTTGTACACGGTTGGTGGGAATGTAAATTAGCACAGTCATTATGGAGAACAGTACAGAGATTCCTCAAAAAAAAACTAAGAATAAAACCATATGATCCAGCAATTGCACTACTGGGTATATAGCAAAGGAACTGAAATTAGTATGTCAAAGGGACACCTGCACTCCCATGTTCATTGCAGCACTATTCACAATAGCCAAGATACAGAAACAACTGAAGTGCCTATAAACAGATGAATGGATTTTTAAAAATGGTATGTATACACAATTGAATACTGTTCAGCCTTAACATAGAAGGAAATTCCGTCATTTGTGACAACAGATGAATGTAGAGAACATTATGCAAAGTTAGATAAGCCAGGCTTAGAAAGACAAATACCACATGACCTCACTGATATGTGGAATCTGAAAAAGTCAAACTCATAGAAGTAGAGGATAAAATGGTTACCAGAGGCTGAGAGGCTGAGGGGGTGGACGGGGAAAGGGAAGATGGTGACCAAAGGGTACAAAGCATTAGTTAGACAGGAGGAATAATTTCTGATGATCTATTGCTCAGCATGGTGACTATAGTTAATAATGTTGTATATTTAAAAATTGCTAAAAGAGTGGATTTTAAATGTTCTCACCAAAAGAATTAAGTATGCGAGGTGATGGATATGTTAATTAGCCTGATTTGAGCATTCCACAAAGTATATATTTATCAAAACATCACAGTGTACATCATAAATATACACAATTATTACTTGTAAAATAAAATAAAATATTTAAAATTCATGGGGTACACCATAAATATGTACAATTTTTACTTGTCAATTAAAATAAGTAAATATTTAATAAAAGTATTATGAGACTATTATGAACAACTGTACACCAACCAATTAGATAACCAAGCTGTAAAGAACAAACTCCTAGAAACACATAACCAACAAAGACTGAATCATGATTGTGTGAGGCCTGTGCAGAGCCCGATGGTGCCACTGTGACTTCCAGCGGGGTCACCGTGAGAGAGGCTAGCTAGGCAAATGTAGCTCCGGATATTCTGGACAGTGTGGGAGATTGGCTTCAGTGTGTCTACCACTTTGCCGAATCAATAGGAAGGATTTCCGAGGGAACTTGATCCTCGATTTGGGACTCTTTGCTGCAGGAGTTTGGCTGGCCAGGATCTTGAGTGACACTGACCTGATGGCACCTCAGCCACGGGTGTAGCCAAGTAGACAAATAGAATCTTTGTGCTGTACCCCAACCCTCCAAAAACAGATCTTACAATCTGTGACCACCACAAGATATGCCCTAATGGCTTCTGAAGTTTGATTCAGACGGGCACCTTTGCCCTTCCCAGCCCGGTTTCATTTTGTTCCTTGAGTCCACACAGAACTCCATTCTCTGGCCAGCAGTCAGGCTTCAGCTAAAGTGCTGCCTCTTGTTTTGAAAATTTCTGTTCATAGGTCCTAAGTTTCAGCAAGGGGGTGATCTTTGCTCTTGTCGTGAGGCATAACAATGATGTTTTAACAAATATTTGAAATAAAGACTGCACACACAAACAAAAAAACTGAATCATGAAGAAATAGACTATCTGAATAGGCCTATAACTGATAAGAAGATTGAATCAGTAATCAAAACCCTCCAAACAAAGAAAAGCTCAAGACCAGATGGCTTCACAGATAAATGCTACCAACATTAAAGAATAATTAACACCAATTCTTCCCAAACTTTTCCAAAAAATTGAAGAGGAGAAGATGCTTCCTAACTCATTCTATGAGGCCAGCATTACCCTGACACCAAAGCCAGGTGAAAAGGGAACTACAGACCAATATCCTTTATGGATATTGACACAGAAATCCTCAACAAACAATTCAACAGCATATAAAAAGTATAGACTATGACTATGTGGGATTTATTCCTGTTCCTGAAATGCAAAGATGATTCAATATATGAAAATCAATGTAATGCACCACATTAACAGAATGAAGAGGGGAAAGTTATACGATCATCTCAATTAATGCAGTAAAAGCATTTGACAAAAATTCAGTACCTTTTCATGTTTTAAGAAAAACTAACTAAATAAGAATAGAACGAATCTCCCCCCAAATAATAAAGGCCATCTATGCAAAACCCACAGCTAACATCATAATAAGTGGTGAAAGACAAAGATTTTCTTCTAAGATTAGAAACAAGACAATGATGCCCACTCTCCCTGCTTCTATTCAACATAGTATTGGAAGTCCTAGCAAGACCAAATAAGGGGGAAAAAAGGAAAAGAAAGAAAGAAAAGGGGAAAAAAAGAAGGAAGGAAGGAAGCAGGAGAAAGAAAGAGAAAGAGAGAGATGAAAAGTATCCAAAGGAAGAAGTAAACTTATCACTGTTTGAAGATGATATGAACTTCTGTGTAGAAAATGCTAAAGATTCCACAAAAAAAAAAACTGTTAGAAGTAATAAATGAATTCAGCAAAGTTGCAGAATACAAAATTAACACACAAAAATTAGTTGTGTTTATATGCACTATCAACAAACAATCCAAAAAAGAGAATTAAGAAAACAATCTCATTTACAAAAGCATCAAGAAGAATAGAATCTTTAGGAATAAACATAACAAAGAAGGTGAAAGATTTGTACACTGAAAATTGCAAAATGTTGCCGACTGATAACGAAAAAGACACCAATGAATGAAATGACATCCTGTGTATAAGAAGACTCAATATTGTTAAGATATAAATACTACACAAAGCCATTTATAGATGCAGTGCCATCCCTATCAATATTCCAACTGTTTTTTTTACAGAAATAGAAAAATCCACCCTAAAATTCATATAGAATTTCAAGAGACCCTAAATAGCAAAAAAAAAACGTGAAAAAGGACAAAGTTGGAGGTTTCATAGTTCTTAATGTCAAAACTTACTATAAAGCTACGATAATCAAAACAGTGTGGAGCTGGCACAAAAACAGACATATAGATCAATAGAATATAATAGAGACCCCAGAAATAAATGCTAGCATATATGCTCAAATAATTTTTTATAAGGATGCCAAGATCATTCATTGAGGAAAATACAGTCTCTTCAACAAATGGTGCTGGGAATTCTGGATATTCACATACAAAAGAATAAAGTTAGACCTGGAACTTACACCATATACAAAAATTAACTTAAAATAAAATGAACCTAAGACCTAAAGGCAAGAGCTAAAAATATAAAACCCTTAGAAGAAAACAGGGGGAAAGCTATATGACATTAGATTTGGAGATGATTTTTTGGAAATGACACCAAAAATGCAGGCAACAAAAGAAAAAATAAATAAATTGGACTTCATTGAAATTAAAATTTTTCGTGCCTCAAAGGACATTATTAACAGAAAAAGCAACCTACGGAATGGGAGAAAATATTTGTAAATCATATATCTGATAAGATGTTAATGTCTGGAATGTATAGAGAACACCTAAAACTCAACAACAAAAAACAAGCATCCCAATTTAAGATTGAGAAGAGAATTTGAATGGACATTTATCTGAAGAATCTATACAGATGTACTCCCTGAGTCAGCCTCACCAGAAAAGGCAAGTGCTGAGGGACCCCTCAGTCCAGGCCAGTGCCAGCCACCCAGAGAGGCCTGAGAGCTGCCAGGCCAACATGCCCTGAGTCAGCCATACCAGAAAAGGCAGACACCATGGGACCTCCAACCCAGGTCAGTCCCCACCACTTAGAGAGGCCCGAGAGAGACTGGGCCCACACTCCCTAAGTCAGCAGCAACGGAAATGGCAGGTGCCAAAGGACCTCCAGCCCAGGCCAGTGCCCACTGCCCAGAGAGGCCTGATAGCTGCCAGGCCCATACACCCAGAGTCAGCCATGCCAGAAAAGGAAAGTGCCATGGGACCTCTAGCCCAGGTCTGTCCCTACTGCTTAGAGAGGCCTGAGAGCCTCCAGGCCCACATGCCCTGAGTAAGCCATGCCAGAAAAGGCAAGTGACACAGGACCCCCGGCCCAGGCCAAGCCCTATTGCCTAAGAGCCATGGGTTCCACATGACCTGAGTTAGCTATGCCAGAAGAGGCAGGCTCTGTGGGTCCCCCAGCCCAGATCAGTCCCTGCTGCCCAGAGAGGCCTGAGAGCCACTGGACCCACATGTCCCAAGCTAGCCATGCCAGAATGGGCAGGTGCCACAGGACCCCAAGACCAGGCTAGTTCCTGCAGCCCAGAATTGGCAGTCACTTCAAGATTCAGGCCAGACATCAGGGTGAAATGAGGGGACAGTGATACCCCCTGCCACAATGACTAAACACCAAAGGAAAGATACCAGAAATATGAAAAAAGTACATGACCAACAAAGAAAAATAATAACTCTCAAGCTCTAGATCCTATAGAACAGGAAGTCCTTGAAATGACTGACAAGGAATTTAAAGCAACAATTCTAAGAAAACTAAATGAGATACAAGAAAACTCAGTTAGACAACACAATGAAATGAGAAAAAATATACAGGATCTGAAAAAAGAAATGTACAAAGAAATTAATGCCCTCAAAAAGAATGTAGCAGAGCTTGTGGAGCTGAAGGATTCATTCAATGAAATAAAAAACACAACAGAGAGTCTAACCAGCAGGCTAGAAGAAGCAGAAGAGAGAATTTCAGACCTTGAAGACAGACTGTTTGAAGTAACAAATGCAGACCAGAAAAAAGAAAAAAGAATTTTTAAAATGGAAGAAAATCTAAGAGAAATAATAGACAACCTTAAGCACTCAAATATCTGAATCATGGGTATTCCAGGAAGGGAGGAAAAAGGAAATGGCATTGAAAACATAGTCGACGAAATAATAGCAGAAAACTTCCCAGGTATAGGGAAAGTCACAGATCTTCAGATTCAGGAGGCCCAAAGATCCCCAAACATATAGTCAAACTGATAAAACTCAAAGACAAAGAGAGAATCTTAAAAGCTGCCAAAGAGAAGTGGCAAGTCACCTATAAGGGAGCCCCAATTAGACTAACATCAGACTTTTCATCAGAAACTCTAAAAGCCAGAAAAGAATGGGATGATATATTCAAAATACTAAAGGACAAAAATTGCCAGCCAAGAATACTTTACCCAGCAAGTCTATCCTTCTGAAATGAAGGACAAATTGTATATTTCTCAGACAAATGAAAACTGTAGGAGTTCACTACCACACGACAGGCCTTACAAGAAATTCTCAAGGAAGTACTGGGTTTGATACCTGAAAAACAGCCATCACTGCCATAAATACTCAAGAAAGAACAAAACCTATCAGTAAAACAAAAATGCTAACAATAAAGAGAAAGACTAGTTTATCTACTACCCCAAGAAACCAACAAATACAGAAGACAGACAGAAAATCAGAAAGAAAGGAACAAAAGATACCTAACATATCTAAACTTTCGAAGAGGAACTGATACCAATTCTCTACAAAGTATTCCAAAAGGTTGAAACAGAAGCCATTCTACCAAACTCAAACTAGGAGGCAAGCATCACCTTGATACCAAAACCAGACAAAGATACATCAAAAGTAGAAAATAACAGGCCAATATCCTTGATGAATATAGATGCAAAAACTTTCAGTAAAATACTAGCTAACAGAATACAGCAACACATACTCAAAAATTATCCGCCATAATCAAGTGGGATTCGGTTTTTCCCTTAAGAACAGGAACTAGACAAGGATGCCCACTCTCAACACTCCTGTTCAACATAGTGTTGGAAGTACTAGCCAGAGCGATCAGAGAAGAGAAGGAAATAAAGGGCATCCAGATTGGAAAAGAAGTCAAACTGTCTCTGTTTTCAGATGACATGATCCTATATATCGATCAGTCTAAATCCTCTCCAAAATAAACCTCTTGGAGTTGATAAATGATTTCAGCAAAGTTGCAGGATACAAAATCAACACACAAAAATCAGTAGCATTTCTTTTCTCCAATAGTAAACATGCAGAAAGAGAAATCAAGAAAGCTTGCCCATTTACAATAGCCACCAAAAAAATAAAATACTTAGAAATAGAGTTAACCTAGAATATGTTATATATATTTTACCACAATAAAAATATCCAGGTAAGAGTGACTAGCTAAACTGAAGTAGATTAGGAAAAGGGTAATGGGAATAAAAATTTATGAAACAGCATAAGAGATGTAGTTGGACACTGGGGAAAGAGTTTGGATTTTTATTGTAGTAAACAGGAATCAATCAGAAGTTCTTAAGCAGAGGAATAACCTGATGAAGTCAGTGTTTCAGGAAAATTTTTCTGAGTTGCAACATAGATATAGTGTAGGAAGGTCCTAATGAAGAGTACTGTTGTGATAGTAGTTCATATAATGAGAGTGAATGAACACCTGAGTGAGTAACAACAGAGAGGGAAGATTACAATCAATCTCTCTTCTGCTCCTGAAAGAATCCAAGTATGCTCCTACCTCAGGACCTTTGCACTTGCTGCTACCTCATCCAAAAATTCTCTTCCCCATTCCCAACTATCTACATGGTTCATGCCATCATTTTATTCAGGTGTTTGCTTAAGTGTCACCTTATAAATGACGAATTCCCTGAGCGCCCTACTTAAAATATCATTTCCCTGCCCCCCCATAACTCTCTATCCCTTTACCCTGTATTAATTTTCTTCATTGCTCTGTGAGCAGTCCACATTATACATTTGTTTATTGCCAGTTCCTCCCCACTACAGTGTAAGCTACATGAAGGAGATTTGTCTGATCATGAGCATCTGTAAAATCAGCATCTTTTATAGTGCATAGAATATAGGAGATGCTCAATGAATAATTAATGAAAGAATGATAATAAAGGCTTGAGGCTCCAAGTGGTAAATAAATGATAAGGACACAACTGTGAGAGAGATAAAATATTCAGAGAAAGACAGGAAAACCCTGTATCGTGCAGGTTGCAAGGTAGAGTTAAGATATTTGCTGCAAGCCTTCAATAGCCAAGATCGTGGCTATCAATCAATCTTCCTGATTAATTGACCATTTTCTCATTATAAAACATCCTTCTTTTTCTCCAGTAACAATTTTTACCTTGAAGTCTATTTTGTCTACTATATTATTATCACCAATCCAACTTTCTTTTGTTGTTTTCTTTTTTGTTGTTTTTTGGGGGGGGGTTGTTAAGATAATTTATTATACATACATGTGGGATACAATGTTGATTTTCGATAATTGTATACAGTGTGTGATGGTTAGATCAAGATAGTAGCTTATTCATCATTACAATACACAATCATTCTTTGTGTCCATTGACCAATTCCTCATTAACCCCTCCCTCTCCCTTTCTCCTCCCCTTTTCCGCCTCTAGTAACCATGGTTCTTTTCTCTCTTTCTTAAAAGTTCAATGTAATACCGTAATTGTTGTTTCTTTCTTTCTCTCCCTCTCTGCCTCTATTGTTTGTTTATTTATGGATTTAGCTCCCAGTTACAAGTGAGAACATGTGGTATTTCTCTTTCCGTGCCTGGGTTGTTTCACTTAGGAGAAAGCCTTTGTCTAGTAGGTCCAACATCTGAGCTTCCTCAGGGACAGTGTCTATTGATTGCTTGTTTCCTTTGTGTGAGATATATTTTATTTTTTCTTTGCATGTCTCATATTTTTTATTGAAAACTAGTCATTAAATAATGTAATATGACAACTCTGGAAATCCCACTCAGGGTTTGTTGCTATTGCTGTTTGTTGTCATTACTGTTATTGGTGCTGCTGTTTGTTTAGTGACTTTTCTGAGGTAATTCTGAAAAAATCTATTTTTTGTCAAATGTGGCCACTGAATTCTCTGCATTATTGTTCAGCCAATAACTGTATAAAGATTTCCTTAAATGCCTTGAACCAATAAGTCCCTCACCCTTTTCAGGGGAGTTCTGTTTGCTTGTGGGAGTGTGCCTTCAACTCTGCCTTAGCCTTCAAGTCCTGTTTGCACAGTGCTTCAAGGCAGCCAGAGGTGAGAGATTAGAACCTTCTCAGGTCTTCCCTGTGCATCTGCAAAGCTCTGCACATATGTGTGGCCTTCTAGATTCCTAAGAATAGGTCAGAACTTTTTAATGCTCCCAGTGGGCAGGCAACTCATTCCACAGTTTTTCTTTTTAAGTTTTTTGGTCAGTCTTGTTTGCTTCAACTGTCATCCCTGCCTAAAGCAGCTGCAATGTTAAACTATCTCCACTGCTTATTTTTTTAAAATGCCCCAGAGAGCAGACTTCAGAGTGAATGAGCTCTGAGTCAGGTCAAATAAAGACAAGCCCTGCAAGTGGGGATTTCCAAGAAACTGTCGGATGGATAAAATTATAACAATTATAATTCTTTGGAAAAAGGGCTTTATGGAGGATCTCCAAACCCATTTTCCTCCTCAGGTGGTTGCCAGGCTGATGGTTCTTACAACTACTATAGTAATGAAGCTGTTGGTTTTCAAGGCTGCCACTGAGCTTGGGAAAGTGAGATGGGAATCGATCAAGTTTAAATGCTACAAAGCTCACTGTTCTAATTGAGATTCAGTATTTTTCCTGAATAAATAGTTCTCAGATCATTGCAAAACTTTGGTTAATTTCCAGAGTTTTAAAAAAGTTTATTTTGATAATTTTTCTTGTGTTCTTGTTGCTTTTATGGAGGAGTGGTTTTTTGGAAGTCCTTACTCTGCCAACCAGAAATGTTTCTCATAGCTGTGTTTTAATTCTAAAATGTTTGTTATTTCAAACAAGGTCCAAGTATCACCAAACTTACTATACATATATTCCACTAACACCCTCATATATCACATTAATAACTACACAGAGAGAGACAGAGACAGAGAGTGTTTTCACTACATTCTATCAACAGCCAAGTACATTGGTGTAAAGAAGGGAGGTACTTGAAAAGTTATCTTGTCTCCTGCCTTCACCCTGTGAATACCCCAAATATCCCATGCAAGTAGATAACTATTCAAACCACGGAAACCTGTACTGACCTATGAGCCTCAGGGCTTAAAGAAATTATAATTGGTTTAACAAAAATAGTGGACTAAAGAGAATCATGAAGAGCTGCTAAGAAAAGACATTTAATATACTGAACCTCCTCTCTGTTTCTTTCATGTTAATTTTTCATGGCTTCTATGTTTGACGTGACTTTATGGAACATAGTTTCAAGCAATGTAAACATATAACTACTCTTCTCAGTATAGTATAACTGTTTCCGATGCCTGTTTAATTTAATTTGAATTTTTTTCTCCTGGCTTGAGTAAAATGCTTATTTTAACTCACTTTGGGAAACACTTTGAGGTAGTATTTGAGGCTCCAGAGGCACTTGGCAAAAATATATATATATCTTTTAGGCATTCTTATAAAATACATATAGTCAACTAGTCCAAGGAAAGACCATCTTTAATAATGTCAATCCGTAGTAGAGAAAGAAGAATAAAAAGGTGGTCATGAGGACAGTTGTGTTCCCACTAGTTACTGCCATGGAGAGAAATGAAGCCAACCAATTGGGAGAGAGATGGTATGAATGGGGTGAGAAGCTTTCTTTGAGCTCTTACAAAATATTTCCCCTCACAGTGGTTACGAAACCTTAGCCATGCTGAGTCTTCTTTTAATTCTTCTAAATTCATCAATTATTTTTCCACAAAATCAAAAGTAGTTCGGGGTTGGAAGAGACCTTAAAGGTCATATAGTCTATTCCAGTCTACTGTCTAATGCTTGAAATTCTTCTGTAATACATCTGCCTTGTGATCTTGCAACCTATGATTGCTCACTTCTAGTGATGGGAGAGCTCACTATCTCTTGAGACAATTTTTCCCCCTTTGAAAGGTACTGAACATTAATAAACTGTTTTTTTATATTGAGTTGGATACAGTTTCCATAAAATCCCCCTGCCACATACACAGGTGTACAGTGGTTCTGATTTACCCTTTAGAGAAATAAATATGGTATCTGAGCTCTCTTCCCATAGACAGCAGTTATATACACCCAAGTCTTCTCTTCTGCAAGCAAAACATTCCTCATTCTTTTACCACCTCTCAGTCTCAATCTGTTTCACTGTATTTTAAGTCCCAGCATTTTGGCAATGTTTAATAACAGCTTTCTGGGGAAAGGAAGATGTAGGGTGGGAGCTGATTAATAGCATTTGCCAATTTCTGTGGTGTAAATACTTATATCATGGACAGTTTTAAGCTACCAACATGATGTCTCTGAATGCAGAGTTGGGAAGAGATGCATATAATCAGTGTTAGTGAGCTGGTGCAAAGTCAGCTCCAGCACACACCTCTGGTCTTGGCTCCTTTTTCCTTGCTCAGGCCTTTGGGGTCAACTTTACAGAAAGCATTTAATCTGCATTGGACCAAAATTTAATCCAGGGAATGTAGGATATATGTCCCACCTCCATGGACAAAAGCAGGCTTTCTGCATTCTCCATCCTCTGCTCTCCATGAATGTATGGAAATGCATCACCCCCTTGCCGGATCAGAAAACAGAGCCAGGTGGGTATCTACAATGTCTTCTTCATTAGATTGGCAATTCAATGTCAAGTTCTCTAGTGACCAGTAAGAGTTAATGTGACTCTCTTCACCCATATTACCTGTATGTCAGCAGTAAATTCCGCCAGAGTCAGTAGGAGGAATTAGATTTAGAGTATAATTTTTTTCTGCTAAAGGCACACCCAATCTCATATACATCCTATTCTTTAGTCCTCAGTCTTCAGAAAACAACTCTTAGCTTTACTTTATCCATGCCCAGAATTCCAAACTTTTGCTAGCTGGTGCTCATGACACTAAAATGGCTGACACTGCTGTCTGGTGAGTAATGGGTTTATTTGATTAAGCATTCAATTGACTTTACTCTTTTAGGTGGAGGTCTTTATAGGTCACCTTTTAAAAGATTTACTTAGCAACATTTGCCCATCTTCCAATGACTTTTAAGTGCCTTACTGAAAATAAAACAAAGGGCATTTTATATAGAAATACACACCTAGACATTTCAACAGAGAGAGGCTGGATTTACCAAAACAAAGGCTAGAGGTGAGCCTCTGGCCATGCTTTACCTTTCATTCCAGCTGTTTGGAAGGTTGTGTTAAACTCTTCTCTTCTGGCCTCATGGTCCAGGGATTGCACCTATTTTGAATTTTCCTTGTCCTGCTGAAAGAAAAAGCTAGTAGAAATAGGTAAGAAGAGATTCTTCTCAAATAATATTTTCACAGTTAAAATATAGTGATATACAGAATTTATTTAGACCAATGGTCCTCAATCTTGTTCTACACTGGAATTATCTTCAGAGTGTTTAAAAATACTGATGTTTCTCATTGATCTAAGAAGCAACCTGAGCATCAGGATTTTAAAAGCTCTCTACGTATGTTGTATTGTGCCATAAAAGTTGAGAACCACCGATTTAGACAATTCCTTGGTGTATTACTTTTCCCATCACCAACTTAGTGATCTAAAACAGAGTGAATTTATACCTTATGATTCTAGAGGTCAGAAGTCCAAAATGAGTCTCTCACTGGGCTAAAATCAAAAAATAAGCAAGACTGTATTCCTTCTGGAGGCTCTAGGACGTAATTTTCTTCCTTGCCTTTTCCAGCTTCCAGAGATCACCTTTATTCTTTGGCTCATGCCCTCCCTCCTTCATCTTCAAGGTCAGCAACATCAGACCAAGTCCTTTTCATGCTACATCACTCTGATTCTCCCTTTTCTGCCTCCCTCATCCTCTAGTAAGGAACACTGTGACTACATTGGATCCACTCTTATAACTTAGGATAACCTCCCCATCTCAAGCTCAGGTGATTAGCAACCTTAACTCTATCTGCAGCCTTAAATACCCTTTGCCATGTAACCCAACATATTCTGAAGAGTAGGATGTGGACACCTTTGGAGAGCCATTTATGTGCCTACCATACTTGGTTCTCTCCCAGATCATCCATAATAATTCTGCATAGAACGGAGAGAGGTAAGGTGGAGGAAGAAGAATATATACCAAAGGGAAAATACCCAAATCAATTTTGTTTATCTTTGGAGCACCTGAAGAGAAACACAGATACATACTTGTGTTTAGGTGTTTGATTAGCCGTATATGTAGTCAATAAACACTATGACAGAGTCTTATACACACTAGTCACTCAATAAATATTCAACAAATGAATGATTATATGTTTCTGAATGTGCATTTCCTCAAGTTTTTCACGTCTTGGGCTTCAATTACCTGTACCCCAGTGGGAAAAAAAAGAGTACTGCTGTCCTATCAAGCTCAAAATTTTGCCATGACAAAGTTGGAATAAAGAGAGAAATTTAGAGGCTTCAGTGCCCAGGACAGGGGTAGAATTCTCAATAGCAAGGCCATATGAGAGTAACAGCAGCACCAAGAATAGTGGCTAATGCCTTCTGGGCTTCATCAGAGGAGAACTGCATTCATTGATGTATATATAATCTTCTTGGTGTCAGAAGTGAAGACAGTACTTGATGTCTTGTACTGTCTTGAAGGTTTAATAAGTCAATAAGCCAAATGTTATTCACCAAAATTCCTAAAAATTAATAACATGAAGCCTTATTTTTGTAGATTAAGGTATCCCCATTTGGCTCCATATGCTCAAGAACTGCAGCTCCAAATCCTTGCAATTCCATTTCTACTGGGCCATTCCAGCCTTTCATCCTATATCTGTCTTTCTGGCTCCGAGAATGTGGCTCTCGCACATGGCCATATGTTCATGCACTTTGGATCATGAGAATGTGACCATTTAAACCGGGGTCTAGAAACCCTGATGCTAATTCAAATGTCAGTGAATGACCTCCGGTCCTGTTAGTTTCTTATTGTGTGCTCATTTCAGGAGCTGCAGTTGGGGCAATGTCTGCAAAAGCCTGCTAGAGAGCTAAAGAGAACATGGCAGACACCAAATGGTTTCTTTGTGTGTACCTATGAGGCATCCTCCAGAACTCTTAAAATAAACTTTGTGGGGATTAGGGACCAGAGTCAGCAAAATATGGGTTATTTTTTTGTGGCACTGACAATTCACTTTGCCATTCTGAGATTTGACTCCACTGCCTCCACATCAGGCTTTTGCTGGGCACCATTGTATCTGCTGATCACTTTCGCCTCTGCCACTTACTGCTGCTCTTTCCATAGGGCTGCCACTTGGAGACCTCAAGGCACGAAATCTGCATGGATTTCTATGGTGAAGTGGAGGAAGTGAGTCTCTCATTTTATTTACACTCTGTCAAGGAGGGTTGAGTTAGAGACACAGCCAAGTGACATACCACAGTGTCCTTTACATTGATCTTCCTCTCCTACACTAAAGTCAGTCTGGCTTGCTCTCCCATCAGGATGAATTCTCTCTCAGGATGTTTTTCAGTCCCACATGCAAGTAGATTTGCATGCAAGGATACATCTGAATCCCAGTCATGGGCACAGTTTAAACTCAGAATGGGACCTTTTGCCATATAAGGTTGACCTTTAGGCCCTTCCCAAGGATTGGCCAAGAGGTGAGCAGTCTTCTCTCTAGAGAGAAAGTAAAAGCTTAAGTCAAGGCCACAAGGGGAGATGAGATCTTGGCCTTGCTAACACTTGGATCCCCACTCTACGCAAAAGCCTACACCTTTTTCTTCAACATCACCAAGAGTTTCTCACAGATTCAAGCATTCTTAGCAAAGATCACACATCTCAATTATTTTAATGTAGCCAGGGGATTTTCTAATCAGGGATTCTAGGAAATAAATACCTGAATTGAGATGAGGAAAGGAAGAATTTTAGCAGGGAGCACAGATACATGGAAATACAAATACATCTTTTGGCTCCATCTAATGTTGGGTCTAGAGTCCCAAGGCATTTTTGAGAAGAGAAGTTGGTGGTAAGTCAAATAACTGGTTTTAGAGTTTAAAACAGCTAGTTAATAATAATTTTGCAATTAACCAGTCATTTCATTGAATTATTTGCTTTTAAAATATCTGCTGCAATAAATTAAACTGCCATTTGTCCCTTTTCCTCCAAGCCTGATGGGGTATATGTGAAAACAAAGTATAAATTCATTTCCTAAAAACTGGGAAAAATTAGTGGATTCTGAGTGAGTAGTGGAGAATAATATGGAAATATCAGGAAAGGATCAGTTAGAAGTAGAAGACGGGGATCAAAACTGCAAAAGAGAACTGTGAACATCATTATCATTTCAGAATTTCAGAATATGAATGGCATGTACAAAAGTGAACAGCTTTCCTGGTTCTTTTACTTGGCAATGCCTGGTTAGAGGTCTTGAGATAGATCAGCTGAGTTTGGATATAAAAAAGAGAGAGAATAATTTTTGTATAAAAAGGCAGATGGCATAGTAATTAAAAGGATATATTGTGGATTTACACAGACCTGGTTTCAAATTCCTTCTCCGCCACTTACTAGCTGTGTGGCCTTGCAATATTTCTGAGCTTGTGTGATACAGAAGGATAGTGATCCACCAAAACTTGCACTCTCCCTTTCTTGGAGTAAAATTGTTATAGGTAAGTGGCTGCACAGTCGGAGACTATATTTTCCTGTCCCCCTTGCATCTACATGAGGCCATGTGACTAGTTTTCATCAATGGAATAGAATCTGAGGCCCCAGAGTATGGCCAAAACACAATATGGAGGAAGTCAGTGTTCCTGAAATACCTTGTGGAGAAAAGCTACCCACTAACCAAGAACACCCACACTGGGCTATTATATGAGTGAAAAATAAACTTCTACTGTGTTAAGCTGCTGAAATTTTCAGGTTCATTTGTTGTAGTAGTTATAGTCTCCCTAATACAAATTCTGACTCCTCACCTCCAAAATGAGACCACATATGTGTGTGCATGCCACTGGATTTATTATCTAAGGGGTCATCAGAGAGCTGGTCAGTAGAGTGGTGGAAACAGGAGGAGGATATAGACAGCTTTGGTATGATGACAAGGGCCAGTAGACAGAGAGGTGTTAGATTTGATTGTGAAAGAAATGAGAAGTAGGAAAAAGACTAGGTCAGCAGGCAGACCAACAGTGGTTTCTAAATCCAAATCTAAATTCTAACACTTTACCAGTTGTGACCTTGGGCAAATCACTTTACTTCTCTATGCCTTCATTTTATCATTATAATTATTATTATCATTATTACAATTTACATGTATAGAAATAGAATTACCAAGGACAACATGTTCAACAGATAGAAGATAAGGCCCAGAGCCAAATTGTCTAAGCACATCCAGGCTTTGCCTTGGTCATTTTTTTGTCACTAGAACTAGGTCATTTGGCATCCCTGGGTCTCAGCTTCCACATCTGTAAATTGGGAATGGGACCTACTCTATCTACAGGGTTGCTGGCAGTATTCAAAAGACATGATTTTTCTAAGAGTCTTTTAAAATACAAAGGGTTATTGTAGAGGTTGGACCACTCAGTAGTCAGACTGTTTTTAATGTACATACGAAAAAAGACACTTGAGTGCCTCCACATGCAATGAGCATGGAGCATGGTACATCAGAATAGTCAATGCTAGAGACTACCCGCTTAGTCTATTAATGGATGCTACTGCAGTAAACACTGTTGGAAACTCTCTTGAGGATAGAACAAAACCAGTATTGTTGCTTTCCATTCACAACTCTTTTTATTTTTTTCACCAAACTTAGTGTTAGCCAGTTTGTCACTCTCTAAACTTGACTCTCAATGATTTCTGACCATTTCCAAAATCAAATCTACCTTCAAAGAAAGAAGAGTCACTACTGCTGAGGATATTCAATGAATGTGTGTCTGCAACTAAGGTAGTTCAAAAGGAGGCATTGAACAGCTGTTTTTTGCAGTGTAGCCCAATCTCTAAAATAATACTTTGTGTGTTAAAGTATTCTCACAATACCTTTTTCCATGAGTATCATAAATGACCCTGGTAAGTGGGGTTCATACTATTCCCAATTTAGAGATGTGCACACTGAGTCCCAGAGAAGCTATGTGACTTAGCCCTGCATATGTATGATGAGTGGCAGAACCTGGAGGTAATTCAGGCCATTTTGCTTGGAAATAGGTGTATACCTTTCCAAATGCCTATCTTGAGGGGAGAAACAGACATTTAGCTGTGTATTATGCTTATTTAAAAATCATTTGTCTGTGATTGAACTAACGGGGTAATAGCTACATCAAGGATGGAGAAAATTGAGTGAAGTTAAAAATCAATGGAACTTGCTATATATAATTGACTATGGGAACTGGAGAGTAAAAAGGGATATTTAAAGTGACTCCAGATTGGAGGCAACCGACTGCTTTATCTACTCAGCAGCCTCCTCCATTCTTCTGGAAATCTCCCCTCTGCCCACCCTAATTTTATGCCCCAGTGGGAGCTGCCATGTTCTCACATGGCCCTCCTCTCGGGCCACATAGGAATGCTCTAGGAGTGGGCATCTGGCTCAACTTCACCAGTAAAGCTGCTTTCTGAGCTTTTGGGCATCTGCCCAAGAGAACTCAATCACTGCCCATGTAGCTGTAAGTTGTAATGCTGTACAGCAGCACTGTACAATAAAAATATGTGAGCCAAGTATGTAATTTTCAATTTTCTAATTGCCACATACAAAAAGAAACATGTGAAATTAATTTGAATAATATATTTTACTTAGCACAATACATCCAATATGTTATTGTTTCAACATGTAATTAATGTTTTATCAATTAATGAGATCTTTTATATTTTTTTGCATTCAGTCTTCAGAATCCAGTGCATGTTTTCTACTTAAAGCCAGCACATCTCAATTTGGACTAGCCAGTAGCCACATTTCAAGTGCTCAATAGCCACATGTGACTGGTGACCACCATGTTGGACAGCACAAGTATAGAGGGCCAGATTTCCCACCAGGTAGAGAAAGTCAGCCTATAGAGAGAAAAGAAGTAAGTCGATGTGCAGAGAGATGTAGAGATGAGAAGCAAAAAAGAAAAACAGGAATATTGGTGACATTCAAGTACTGATTCTAGAAGTTCTTGAGGATCAGCTGTACCCACCCCCCAGAACCAGCCATAGCCTGGATGTTATATAAGATATCCCAGTTTCCTTTCAGTAATATCTTACTTTACTTTTTTTTTAAAGAACAATATATATTATTTACCTATTATTATCATTGTTAATAATAAATTAAAGCCATTTGCACAGCTTTTCCCTAAGGATGGCAATTTTCTTGATTTGTGTTCCCACACCCTTGTTTTTAGCAGACATTACTAATTAATTTCTCACTTGCTCTCTTTCTTATGGATCCTAAATGTGGCCTAAGAATCCTTCTCAGCAATGCTCTACCACTACAGGGAAAATGTATCTGCCACCCCTGCTTAATAGATGCAACATGTATATTTTATTTCCCTGGATGAAGGATAAGAGACTTGTCTTTATGAGCACATCACATGTGAGGCAACCCCTGCCTCTCCTAGAAATAGTGTGTGTGCAAATTGAGATTGGGGGAGGGGCATGACTTCATGGGGGGACTAAAGAACCTGCAAAAGCCAAAAGAGACAAAGCTAGAAACATATGGTTTGAGCAGTATGTTTTTGCAGCCGTATATATTTTTTGTCCCCAGCCTGGGTTGACCTGGGATGCCATTTTGATATGCAGAAATGTAGCCACTGTGAAATGTAGCAAGTAATCAAAAGATTTAATGGGGAACTTCTGGACAATTTTTTTGATGACATATCCATTTCCTAAGTATTCAATGTTTTGGTTGTAATAAATATAAGCTGAGGAAGGAAAAGCCTGAAAATAATAAATGCCCTGATGAGAAATTATGTCACCGAGTCTGTGAATCAAACCTCTCTGGAAGAGGTTTCAAATGAACATTTCACTGGTGGTGTTAGTGGAATTTTCAAAAAGGAAAAGATATTTGTGCAAATGTGTCCGACGGAGACCAAAAGCAAAGAAGTTTGATTAGAAGTGAAAATGCATAATCTCTTTTTTTCTGTCTTAAATTTGTTAATAGACAATACAATTTACAAGGGGCCGGAAGCACTCTTCTCCCTCTGGTTTCTCTACCATTTTTCAGAAATTACCTTCCCTTTGTAAGAATGTCATTGATTGAAGGGGAAGAAAATACATTTTTAAATTAAAGAATTCTGAGATGACCACACCCCAGTCAGCATTATTAGAATAATTACTGATACAATGCTGCCCTCTAGCAATGGCTCAGACTGGGCTTCCGCCCCAGCAGTTTTCTCCCCAGGCCACTTAGACCCCTTCCTATACCCAGAGCATGTCTAAATGAAAAGCGAGTTATCACCTAGTCAAGCTCCCTAATGACAATCTAACAGTGCTAAAGATAAGATAACGGCAGCCTGGAATGGTCAAGTGACTTCCCCAAAGTCACACAGGTTGTCACAGGCGCAGCTGAAATTGGAACCCAGATCTTCATCTTATATTACTCTCTTCCCCTTCACCCTGACCCCTCTTTTTTTTCTCTCTCTTCCCTCTTCCTCTTCTTCCCAGGGTGGAGGTGGTTAACCTTTGGTGATCAGGTTATGGAGAAACTCTGAGTGGTGTCAGAATAAGAAAGGGTCCTAGCCCAATGAATGACCAAAGCAATGAGTTGTTTAGGTTATTTTAGGTTTTGGTGGAAGGAGGAAAAATCCACAAGAGTGAGGCCGTATTTCCCTGGGAATTCTCCTTTGAGCTAGAGTTTCTGAGACTCCAGCAAACCCCCAAAGACAAGCCCACACTCACCTTTGTTCTATGGCAAACATTGTTGCAGAAGGCTACTGTTGAAAGAAAGCTGTTAAGGGTCTGAGTGGGGCCATGAGTCTTTCTAACCCCCCTCTTCCTATCTTGAAAACGTTTGGGGCAATAGCATGGTTGGGAGTGGGCTGGAGAACAGCAGGAGCAGTGGCTTCTCCCAGCATATTCTCCTGAAGTAGAGCCTTCCAACAATGTTCGTGATAACAAGTTGCAGGAGAGCTGAGTTTGTAATAAAAATATAGTAGAGGGAAGCTCAACATCACTATCAATCAGGAAAATACAATCCAAAACCACAGTGAGATACCACTTCACGCACACTGGGATGGCTATCATCAAAAAATCAGATAGCAACAAGTGTTGACAGGGATGTGGAGAACTTGGAACCCTTACATACTGCTGGTGGGAATGTAAAATGGTGCATCTCCTTTGGAAAACAGTCTGGCAGTTCCTCAAAAGGTGTAACATAGAGTTACCATATGCTCCAGCAATTCTACTCCTAGGTAATCTCCCCAACAGAAATGAAAATGTATGTTAACACAAAAACTTGTACACAAATTTCATGGCAGCAGTATTCATAATAGCCAAAAGATAGAAACATCCCAAATGTCCATCAACTGATGAATGTATAAGCAAAATGTAGTATGTATATGTATGTCTATATCTACATATATCTATACACACATACATACAATGCATATTATTCAGCTAGAAAAAGAAATGAAGTACTGATACATGCTACAACATGGATGAGCCTTGCAAACATTATGCTAAGTGAAAGAAGCTAGTCACAAAAGGCCACATGAAATATGATTCCATTTATATGAAATGTCCAGAGGTAAATCCATAAAGGTAGAGATTAGATTAGTAGTTTCCAGGGGCTAGAGGGAGGGATGAATGGGGAGTGACTTTTAAAGAAGGGTACAGGGTTTCTTTTTGGGGTGATGAGAATGTTCTAAGATTAGATTGTGGTGATCATTGCACAACTATGTGAATATACTAAAAAACATTGAACTATACACTTTAAATGGGTAAATTATATGGAATGTGAATATATCTCAATAAAGCTGTTACCAAAAAAATTAATTAATTAAAAAATATATATTAGAGGAAATTGTGGGAAAGCAAGGGTCAGTCCATTCCATAACCACTTACACATCAGTGTTTAGACCAGTAAAATTCTCAGCAAAGGTTGTTAAAGGGTGGGGGCCTTTTTTTTTTTTTTTTTTTAATCCTGCCAGCTTCTCCAGGTCCAGCCTCGCTCTCAGTGCAGCGCTTTTTTTATGAATGGTGAATTGTCTCAGTCTTTGTCAGAAAATGTCTTTGTTTCATACTGACCCTTGAGTGGAAGCTGAGCAGTGTGTACAGAATTAGAGGTTCACAGTTTTGTTCCTCACATGCTGGCTAAACATTTCATTGTCAGCTAGCCCAGATCTCTCCTAACTCCACCACTCTGGCCCAAGAGGGCTCAAGAGTTTATTGGTCTTCCATTAAGATTGTGCTTTGTCTTCTGCCCCTGAGGATTTCCCTTTGTTTATTTCAGGCTCAACTGTGAGTTTTTTCCCACACTTTATCCAGCATTTCTTTGAGTTTATAGTGGGAGAAGCCACTGTAGATTATCTCTGTCAAGTTGCTGCAACTGGAAGTGTCTGGTGCCTTTTTAGTGTGTGTACCTCCCCCCAATGTTAGAACTAGATTAACCTTCCATTGGAAGGGGTGGTAGTGGGCACCGGTATGAAGTATCTAAGCGACTAATCATCTCCCTTCCTTCCATACTTCTCCTCTTTCCTAAGGGAGAAGTGAAAAAGAGGGAAAAATAAGTGCTGAGAAAGAAGTACCAGCTTTTGATGTAACCATAAAAATCCCTTCCAGTTTCAGAGTCCTGTACCCTTCCACAGATCCCTGGGCCTAAGATGAATTTCTTATCAAAGGGAAGATGCCCAAGGGAGAATCTTAGCCTCCTTCTTAGGCCAGAGCTCAGAACAGAGTCTGCTCCACTCTGAGGCTACAGCTAGACCCTGGGCCAAACCTCCTAAGCTCAATAGCATGCCACAATTATTGATTCTTTTCCTTGAATATTGAAGACTTTCCCCAAATATCCCCAGGAGGATTCACATCCGGATCTAAGATGGGGAAGGGGAAGTTTTTGCTCAGTCCTCCAACATTACGAGCTTCCAATGTTGGCTGCTGTTCAGTGGCAAATTTATTCAGGGGAACAGGGTGAGTCCTCACAGGGGCCATCTGGCTCTGAATAATGAAGCTGTATATACAGTGGAGCAGTTGTGTGTGGGGGCTCTGGAGTCAGACTACATGTGTTCAAATCCCAGCTCTGCTGCTTCTTAGCTCTGTAGCCTTGGGCCAGTTACTTAACCTCTCTGTGCCTCAGATTCCTGGTCTATAAAATAGAATTAATGAGACCACCCACTTCTCAGGGTTGTTGTGAAGATTACATGAGATAATCAAGATAATGCAATTAGTTCAGACCGTGGGCCCACATTAAGTGCTCAATAGTTGCTAATATTAAACTGTGGCTTTTGCCAGTCTTTGGCCATGGATTTACTTTTAAACCTGTCCCCACAATTTAAATAGAAACCCTGAAGAGACTGGATCTTGAATATGTCCCAACTAGCCCTATCCTGCCCCACCCACTTCTCAGCCCCCTCAGGGAGAAGCTTAGGTTTACAGTGCAGGGGAGGAAAAAAAATTTTCTCTACTCTCTCATGTTATGTACCTGAGGCCTGCAAATTAAACTGACAACAGACAGATTAACAGCAGGAATGGCACACAAATTTTATTTGATGTTAATATGTTCATTTTTACTAACCCAGAGGCCTTCGTAAAAAAGAAGTGAAGACACAAGGAAACAGACCCAGGGGCTTATATACCATTTTAACAAAGGGGCATAATTTGTGGAGAAGTGAGAAGACAAAGGAAAGGGGGTTGGGGCTGCTAGGGGCAGTAAATTGTGGGAAGATAAATATATGGGGGAAACTAATGGAAGATAAGGATTATTTTAGAAAGGATTACTTGTATAGATCTGTATAAGTGCCGACTTTCTGCCTTCAGTGACAACGGTTGTCTTCCTCATAGTATGGGGAGAGAAGAGGGGGAACACCTTCACAAAGGGAAATTTATATCCTGCTTTTTGGCAGACAGAAGGAGGGCAAAGAGCTCTTTTTGCATTTGTTGCTTAATTGCCTTCAGCTCAAAATGATTCTAATGCCAAAGAAGCATATTTGGGGTGGCATATTCTGATCCCTTTTAACAGATAATAACAAGGTCTTACAGAGCTGTTCACATGACCCTTTTCAGTGGTCATTTCAACTTTCTACAATGTTTATTCTGCTAAATCTTCTATTTGGTCACAAGGGATCTAGCAGCTTGCTTCCCTTAACCCATAGCTGGCCCAGCTGCACAGAGCTTTTGGACTAGGTGAAAGGAAGGAAATACACAATACATGGGGCAGGGAGGAAATTTCTCTCTACCTCTGAGGTACGGCGAGTAATTTTCTAGTTGGAGAATTTTATCTGTAATATTCTAGTTGGAGAATGAGGTTAAGGGTGCCTCAAGTTCTCGAGCAATGGTCTATTGGAAGAAATGGAGGAAAAGTGTCCCTCATTTGATCTAATCAAACTACTCTGGTGTAGTGGGGTCCTGGCTGAGCCCAAAATGAGACGCAGAAATATCTGGCAACTGTCTGAGGCATTTGTCATTCAGCGGCAGCCCTAACTTGTACTTACACAGGGACAGTGGTCTTTAAGAGAAGGTTCTATATACTGTTGGTTCCTGAGGAGCAGAGACAGAGACCAGGTGGTGAGTGAGAGGATGGCAGAAGGATGGAGGAACAGGACACGATGACATTTGCCCTCCAACCATGCCCTAAGGACTGTGCATGTGGAGAGGGTTCCTGGCATCTCATCACAGGGAGCAAAGTGGTTTTGAAGATATCTGTGGATTTACCATGCCTTGGGTGGGCAAGGATAGAGACCAGGTAGAAGAACAAAAATGGAGGCTGAAGGGTGACTCTGGACAGAGGACCTCAGGGCTTTTCTTCAGGCACAGGAATCAAGTCTGAAAGTCTGAGCCAGACAGGGAGATGTTACTGCAGGAAGAAGCTGAAGCCATTTTTCTCACAGGGGCTTCATTGAGACACACGGTAGGAGCAATGTCATTTTAGCATCCAGGTGACAGAATCTGGGACAGAACTAAAAGGGGCATTCCCATCCTTTTGGGGGAACCCATCCATGCCTTCATCCAAAGCTGCCAGAAGGTAGGGCGGCACCATTTAGGCCCCACGAGGATGGGCAGCTGTTAAGCGCCCCAGAATCCACTCCTCCCCCAGCAGGACCCAGTGTTCCCACAGCCAGAGGTATCCATCAGCAGCTGGGGGGGAGGGGCTGCCCTCTAGTGGCGATGTGGGCGGCTGACCTGCACGAGGCAGGGTGGGGGTCAAACAACAGGAGAGGACAACTTTTAGAGCACGTGAGACCAGTACAGTCTTCCACAAATAAGCAGAGGAAACCTTCAAAGGACTGAGGACCTATGACACAGGTGGGGACAAGGGTTGGTGACATCTGAGATTTTCCTACTTCTGGGACCTTATTTTTACCCATGGGCCAGTGAGGCCTGGAGATACTTGAAACACCACTTTTCAGCAGAGGAAATTGTCACAAGTACTTGGGCATATGATAGCCCAGCTCTGTGTAGATGCTGAATGGCTCTTGAAACATTTCTACATATAACCTTTGGGGTGGATAGAAAAACGGGAACTGAGCTCTGATGGAATATGATTGGGCTTTGTCCCATTTGTCTCTAGTGATGTTGGCATGAAGGAAAGAAGAGGTAAAAGCAAAAGGAAGAAGAATGGCTGGGGAGAAAAAATAAGGAAAATAACTCCTATTGATCTTCATTATCACAGCTATGAGAAAACAAGTTTCATTTTTAAGACATTTTCCTTCCTGTATACATTTTCCAGACATGAGTTGTGACTTCTACAGCATCGATTTCTTTTTTCAATACAGAGAAAACTCAGTGCTTTTCCTAGCTAAGAGCAATCCTGGTGGAACATGGATGTCCAAAGTCCACTCGGGCCTGGACTGGGCCAGGTGTGAGCCAACAGGCCCAGAGAAGAGCCAGAAAGCTGCCTCTCCAGAGGCCGGCCGGCCCCCCATCTGGAATTTGTGTTTCCCAACTTATTACACCCTCTTTTTCCTGAGGCAACAGCACTGGTAATTGGAGCAAGGTTCTTATCTGTCTGTCCCCAAAACAGTGGCTGACGCATAAGATAATAAATATTGGTTGAATGAAGGACTCAATAAATCGAATTCTAGTAGCCACAATGAATTGTTTTTGTGGTAAATGAATTTTATTTACTTTTATGGTTACAAATGTAATACATGCTTGCTGTAGAGAATCTGGAAAGTACAGAGAAGTAGAAAGAAGAAAATAGAAAACACCCATAACTCCACCACCTGAAGGCAAACAATGCTCATATTATGCTCTAACTATCTATGCCTGTTTAGAGACCAAGACCCTTATCAAGAGTGCTGGCCATGAAGCAAAATAGCCAAGGGGAGTGAGGGCAACTGACAAGTGATGCGATCACCCAGAGGTCAGAGCTAGAAATTCCACACTGAGAGACATGACAAGGACCATAAACAGCAGATCAAGAGGTCAGAAGCTGACAACACTAGAACAAGTTGGGTTACTGTAAGAATGTAGTGAGATGGTGCTTGTCAAGGGTTTAGCCCAGTACCTGTTACATGGTACGTTATCAACAACTGTTAGCCAGTACTATCACTATTATTATGATTATTATGGGTCAAAACAAATGGTTCAGGATGGAGAGTATAAACAGGGCAAGGGCCCTGGAGACCCATTCTAGGTGCTATGAGTTGGGGCATGTATGGACAAGTCTGCTGGGTTAAAAGGGTGGTACAGGAGTGGGCATCGCTCTCCTTATAGGCTCCCCTGTCAGGCAAAATGGAACCAGGGTTCCCTCAACTTTGCCTGATGACACATAGCAAGACACTCTGAGGTGTTTTTGAGGTAGGATATGATTTCTCCTGCCTAGACGTCTCCCTAGACCAAGAACTAGGACTGGCCTCAATGGTACACCATACGCTCTTGTAGTCCACACTCTGATTGTCAGGGCAGGTCACAGGCATGTGGGTGAAAGAGAAGGTCAAGTTAGCCAAGTGGGAGATAAGGTGGGGTGTGCCTGGGGGAGAGGGGGGTGGCGGCAGGAGGGTGAAGGCAACAAGGCTTATGATGTAGTTGAATGGAATGGGTCCAGGAACCAGTCCTCAAGTTAGCAGCCGAGTCAGATGTTGCAGGAAAAGAATCCAGGGAGCATTACTTGTCAGTGCGGGCCTTCTGATGGCCTGTGCTCTGTCGAAGGTGGTCGTGAAGACCCTCTTGAGGGTCTCCATGCTCTTTCAGGTAGTAACAGCGTTTGGGAACATGCTGGTGCTGGGAGTGAGACAAAAAAACAGCAGAGGTAAGGGCCACACTTAATGACAAGGGATGTTATCTGCCTGGATAAGTTCAATAACTCAGCAGATCAAGGAACTTGGCTAATTTATCTTACTCATAGAAAGTATGAACAAGGGTCAAGCTAGCCAAATTCTCTAGTGACCTGAGTCCATAACACATGTGGCTGTAGGTGGGACCCAGCACTCAAAAGAAGACCTCTCCCTAAGAATCACAGTTGTATGGGCCACAATAATCAACCACATTGTATATCGACAAAATAAAATTAAGGGGAAAAAAAAAAAAAAGAATCACAGTTGTAATAAGTGGAGAGTTGGGACTGAGCCTAGCCAATTCCCTCATAATCAGAAGACTTAGTATTTTAACCATCCCAGGTCCTCAGTCACTTGGGTGGGGCTCCTCAGAGTGGCTCATACACCCAAACTAACTGCATAACCATGCTTGCTAGCAGCTCAATTACTCCCCTTGCCTCTTCCCTATTCTATGTAAAGGAGCAGAGTGTATTTCCCCATTATTACCTCCTCGGTCTGCTGCTGAGAGCTCAGTTCATTCTCCATGGCCTCCTCATTATTCCGCTTACAGGCTGTTGGCTGAACCTGGCTTGACTTGCCCTGGGAACCCTTCTCTTCAGCCAACTGGCACTCAGTGTAGAGAGACCTGTCTATCAGCTCCTTTAGGCTGCTGGCCACCTTCAGGAAGATCCGACCCATTTTGGTGGTAACAGCTTCCGAAAGTCCTTCCAGAAACCTAGTCCGTAGAATGGCATCAGACCAAGACAAATGTCGGGCCAGCAGGAGGAAGTCAGTGGCATACTGCCTGACTGACTTCTGGCCCTGCTTGGGATGGCAAAGAATGGCACTGAGTATGTCTATCTCAGATAGGGAATCATATAAACCCTGTGATCTTCTCAGGAAAGATTTATTTTCATCTGAGAGGGGGTTTCCTGCCGTCATCTGCAAGATGGACCACCTCTCTGCTGCCCCCAGATGAAGAGACACCAGAAATGCCATTTTCTCTGAATCATCCAAAAATCCCTTCATTTGCTTCTCCTCATCAACCTCCATCTCTTCCTCCACAGAGCATGAACCCCGGGCCGCTTCCTGCTCTTCCAAGAGGTAACAGAGTGCTGGGGTCAACATTCCGAGGGATGGCACTTCCTTTGGTGGTGGGTTCATTGTATCAGGAGTTGTGGCAGTCATGTAAGGTGTGAACTTTGAGCCAGAGGCTGTGGCGTTGACGTAAGAGGTAGATGCCCCTCCAGAGTCTGTGGCTTTCATCTCCAGAGTGGACATCATCCCAAAGGCTGTTTGTGGTGTGAACATTGCTCTAGGGGCTGGGGCCCTCATTAGGGGTGTAGACATTCCTCCAGAGGCTGTGGTGGTCATTTGTGGCATGGGCATCCCTCCAGAGGCTGTGGCTCTCAGTAGTGGCATGGGCATTGCTCCAGAAGCTGAGCCTCTCATAAGTGGTGTGGACGTTGCTCCAGAAGCTGAGCCTCTCATATGGGGTGTGGACGTTGCTCCAGAAGCTGAGCCTCTGAGTTGTGCTGTGGCCATCCCTCCAGAAGCTGTGTATGTTGTTCGTGGCAAAGACATAGATCTACAGCTTGCAACTTTGGTGTGCAGTGTGGGCATTGTTCCAGAGGCCGTGGTTTTCATTAGTGGCATAGACATCCCTCCAGAGGCCATTGCTGTCATTTGTGTAATGGACATCTTTCCAGAGGCTGGAGTTCTCATTAACTCTGTGGACACAGCTTCAGAGGCCGAGGGTCTCCTTAGTGGTATGGACATAGTTCCAAAAGCTGGAGTTTTTACTAGTGGTGGGGACATCCCTCCAGAGGTTGGGGCTCGCATTGGTACTGTGCACATGTCTGCAGAAGCTGTGGGTATCATTTGTGGTGTGCACATTGCTCTAGAGACTGGGGTTCTCATCAGTGGCATGGACATCCCTCCAGGGGCTATGGATGTCATCTGAGGCATGGACAGAGCTTCAGAGGCTGTGGATCTCATTAGTGGCATGGATATTCCTCCAGAGACTGGAGCCTTCATTTGCGGCATGGACATCATTCCAGAGGCTGTGGCTGTCATTTGTGGAGCAGACATTGTTCCATAAGCTGGGGATTTCAGAGGGGTGGCTATCCCTCCAGAAGCTGGGGGTCTCAGTGGCAGTGACATCTCTCCAGAGGATGAAGCTCTTGTGAGCAGTGCAGACATCTCTCCAGAGTCTGAGGCTCTCTTTAGTGGTGTGGACATTGCTCCAGAGGCCCAGGCTCTCATTGTTGGTGTGGACATCATGTCACAGGCTGGGGCTCTTGTCTGCATTCCTCCAGAGGTCATGGATCTCATGAGCAACGTGGACATCCCTCCAGAGTCTTGGGTGTTTGTTGACTGACTGGGCATGTTTCCAGAGGCTGTGGCTCTCATTAGCGATGCGGGCATTACTCCAGGGCCTGGGGCTCTCATTAGTGGCCTGGACATAGCTCCAGAGTCTGTGGCTCTCATTAGCCGTGTGGACATCCCTCCAGAGGCTACATCTGTCATTTGTGGCACAGACAGAGCTCCAGAAGTTGTGTCTCTCATTAGCAGTGTGGACATCTCTTCAGAAGCTGCAGTTGTCATTTGCTGCATGAACATTGTCCCAGAGGGTTTGGATGTCTTTAGTGGCTTGGACAATGCTCCAGAGGCTGGAGCGCTCATTTGTGGCATGGACATTACTCGTGAGGCTGTGTCTCTCATTAACAGTGTGCATGTTGATCCAGAGGCCATGGCTCTCATTTGTGATGTGGATGTCAATCCTGGGGCTGTGGTTCTCATTTGTGACATGGACATTGCTTCAGAGACAGGGGCTCTCATTTGCAGCATGGTCATTGACCCAGAGGCTGAGGCTGTCAACTGTGGCATGGACATTATTTGAGAGGCCGTGGCCATAACTGGCTGCATGGACATCACTTCAGAAGCTGAGGCTCTCCTTAGCAGTGTGGGCGCAGTTCCAGAGTCTGGTGCTCTCATTCGCTGTGTGGACATTGCTCCATTGGCCGTGGCTTTCATAAAGCCTGTGGACGTTGCTCCAGAAGTTTTGGCCATTGTTAACTGTGTGGACATCACTCTAGAGGCTGTGGTTGACATTTGTTCTGTGGACCTTGCTCCAGAACTTGTGACTGTCATCAGTGGGGTGGACATTGCTCTAGAGGCTGGAACTGTCTTTTGCAATGTGGACATATTTCCAGAGGCTGGGGCTCTCATTAGCGGTGTGGACATTGCTCCAGAGTCTGAAGCTTTCACTGGTGGGGTGGACATCATCCCAGAGGCTGTTGCTGTCATTGGTGGAGCAGACATGATTTCAGAGTCCAGCTTTTGTGTTAACCGTGGGGACATCACTCCAGAACCTGGGGCTGGCTTCGGTTGGGCTGGCATCATTCCGGAGGCTAGGGCCATCATTAGCAGTGAGGACATTGCTTCAGTGTCAGGAGCTGGCTTTTGTGTGGATATTTCTCTAGCATCTGGGACTGACCGTAGTGGTGTGGACTGTGCTGCAGAGCCTGGAGCTGACATTAGCAGTGAAGACATTACTCCAGCGTCTGGGCTTGTCATGAGTGGAGTGGACATTCCCTCAGAGTCTTGGGTGCTTGTTGGCTGGGTTGATGTTTCTTCAGAAGCTAGAGCTGACATTATCAGTGAGGATAACACTTCAGAGTCCATGTCTGACATTAGCAGTGAAGATATCTCTCCAGAGGCTAAGGCAGTCATTAGCACTTTCGACATTGCTTCAGTGTCTTCATCTGTAATTTGCAGTGGGGACATTGCTTCAGAGCCTGGAGCTGGCATTGGCTGTGTGTACATCAGTCCAGGGTTTATATCTGGTGTTAGGAGTGGGGACATCGCCCCAGGATCTGAGGCTAGCATTAACGGTGTGGACATTGCCTCAGAGGATGAGGTGCTCATTATAGGTGTAGACATTGTTCCAGAGGATTGAACTGGCATTGCCAATGGTGATAACTCTGCAGAATCTGATGCTGCCATTAGTGCTGTGGACATCGTTCCAAAATCAGGAATAGTCATCATCCCTGGGGACATTAACCCATAGTCTGAAGTGGACAGCAATGGGGACAATGTTCCAGAATCTGAGGCTGGCATTAGCAATGGGGACAGTGCTCCAGGGTCTGAGGTTGGCATTAGCAATGGAGACAGTGCTCCAGGGTCTGAGGCTGGCATTAGCAATGGGGACAGCGTCTCAGAGTCTGAGTTTGACATTAATGGTGGAGACAATGCTCCAGAATTTGGTGTTCCCATTAGAGGTGTGGACATGGTGTCAAAGGCCGGGGATGTCATCAGCTGTGTAGATATCCCTCCAGGGTCTAAAGCTGAAGTTGAGACTATAGGCAACTGTGCATGAGAATGCAGAATTTGGTCCTCTGCTGTGGTCTCTGTCATTGGTCTAGAGAAGGTTGTCTCCCTGTTTGAGGAGTCACTATTTTCCTCCCTCATCATATTGTTGAATTGCAGTGAATGTAAGGGTACTGATATATCTGCCTTGGCCACAGGACAGGACAGTGCGGAGGGAGCCCCTAATGTGATGATATCAGGTGTCCTGCTGAAGCCCAGGAAGCCAGAAAATCTGTAAACAGGAAACAAGTTTAGAGATCAAAAACCAATATCAAAAAGATTGGGAAAAAGACAAATGATTCATGGTAGAGACCTGTTTTTATATGCTGCCAGGTATGCGGCATTGAAGATGAGCTGATCAGGTTAAAGAAGCTGTGCAGCAATGAACAACTTTGAAGCTGCAGCAAATATCCCTTCTGCCTCCATCCTTTTCAAACCAACCCACTCAGTTACACAGCACAGTCTCTCCACTTATAAAAGCTATAAATGCCAGCAACCTCAGCAGCCACAAGCTTGGGCAATCCTGGATCGAATGAAGCGGCAGCACCACCTTCTGGCTAACTGTGAGAAGTGTGGGGTCCTGGGCTCCACTCCATCCCACTGCAGCACTCGCAAGCTGGCCAAGGTACTGGCAGGCCTGAACAGGAAAGCCCTTTCCCAAAGGATAATCATTAGTTCCTAGGGTTCCCTGAATCCTGCCAATGGTCCCCATTTTACTACCCTGATGGCCCTGAAAATCCTCCAGAAAAAGGAAGGCATTTATCTTATCAATGACTAGGAGCAGCAAGCATTCCATGAACTGAGCATCCTGCTTATTATTATCATCATTATTATCAATAACAATAACCACCACCACCACTACTATAAATAAATACTACTATTTACTGTTCACTTAATATGTGCCAGGCACTGTACTTTAGGCAACTGTACACAAATTTAAACTGTCTACAATGTGCAAGGCTTTGCAAGCTTTATCCCATTTGGGTCTTACAATACTCTGCATGACAGGTAATATTATTATTCCCATTTTACCAGTTCTCTCAGATTAACCAGAGTTGGGGCTAAAATAGGGCCACTGCCACAGTAACAAACAGTGTCTTTAACTCTTATCCCTTCCTTGGGGTTGCCTACTCTTTGACATCTCTAAGATTGCATTCAATTATTTCTCTGACCTGGCTCATTAGTCTATAGCATGTAAAGATTTCAAGTTTCTCTGATGACATGGGGGTGGGCAATCTTAGAGCCCCCGCCCCTCCCTGAAGGGGCTCATTGACATGCAGCTTGTAAACCCATGCATATTTTACACAGTGTTGACACATCCCCAGAGCCTGCCTATGCCAAAACTGGAAGACTTGCAACTTTGGGACAATGTCACAAAAGTCATCAGTCTCATGGACTTGTGCCTCCATAGTAATAGTGAGAAAACTAGCAACAGAAATACCAACAGTGAACATTTCTTGAGCATGCACTGACTGGCATGCACTCTGCTAGGCACTTCACATGTATAATGTCATTTGGTCCCCACAGCAACACTAAGAGATTTTGGTAGTACTGTTGTTTCATCTTACAAATGGGAAAGTGAAGGCCCAGAGAAGCTTAATAATTTGTCTGCAGTCACATAGATTCCCAGGTCCATCTAACTCCAAAGCCCCCTATTCTTCACCTCTATGCTATAATGACACACCTTTCCCCCTCTCTCAGTCACTTTACCAAGACCCCTCCCTCTATCTCCAGCTTGGACAACCCCAAGATGGAGTGTCCTAAAAGAAATACTGGCTGACACCTTGGTTATTCTAAGAATTGGGGCAATGGGAAAGATGAATCAAAAGAGCAGTCATAGATCCCCATCTCCCATCCTTAGAAAAATCCCTAAACATGCCACAGTTTCCCACCAGGCAAAACTCAGAAAGATCTTACCTTGCCAGTTACAGAAAAGAGGGGAAGAGTGTCCTTTGCACCCCCAGCTCTTTTAGTCTGGCCAATTGACTTATACCCAGTGCCCAGCCAGTTCATTAAAGTAAGACCCAGTACCAGCAGCTGTTCTCTGCAATCTCCCTTAGCTATCCCCTGCCACGCCCCCCTCCTGCCCGCCAGCCAGCCTGCCCGCCCACCTGCCCCACTGCTCCTGACTTGCTAGTGCTTGCTCTGTCTCTCTGGTCCCAGATTCCTGCCTCTATATAGGCTCTGACATTTGCCTCTGGCCGCCTTTCACTTGACAGCCCTCCAGAAGCTCTACTTTAGCACTTGGCCTATGCAACTCCACTCCTCTTCCCCCTCACCCCCAATAGTCCCACCAGCCTACACTCCAACCCACTATGCCTGCCTCTGGCTGTCCCAAAGAAAAGAGGAGATTGACACAAGTAAAGAGATGAGACTGAAAGGGTACCGGCTCAGGAAATGAGACCTACACCCTCTGCAGTTGGGCAGACACAGGAGTCCTGGAAGCCAGGCGCTGCAGCTGGTCTCATATGGAAGCACAGGCAGGGGCTTAAAAGTAGGGGAACCAGGGCTGGAGACTGTGTGGAACAGCATCAGAAATGTTCAAGGAGGTTCATATGCAGGCAACCTGGGGTTTGGGAGGATGGGCATTGAGGATGGGGAGCAAACACCTTAATAGAGCCCTGCAATCGTGATCATAAAAAAGCCAATTTACCCCAGTGTCAGAGACACAGGGGGAAATCTGGCAACCAGCGTCCCTGCCACAGGGCCAGGATTCAATAGCAGGGCTCCATGGATTTCAGACAGCTGGCAGGAAAAACACACCAGCCTTGAGCATACCAGGTGACGGCTTGCCCATAGAAACAGGGATGTAGCCTGCTTTCTAGAACTGGAGCACAAGGTCAGAGTAGAAATAGCAGAAAGGTTTACCAGAGTCCTCCAGTCTTCTTGAATCACTACCACTTAAATCCTCAGTCTAGGGGCAGAATTAGTCGCTGGGCCCTGAATAGGGCAAAGCCTTCAGGTGAGATGTAAGTAGCCCAGGTACAGGGACTCAGTTTGGCAAGGGAGGCATTCAAGCCGTTACAAACCTTATATTAGCAACCAACAATAACTGAGCACTATATGTGAATTATATCATTTGGGCTTCCTAGCAACACCCATAAGGTAGGCAATGACATCATTCCCATTTTATAAATGGGGAAACGAGCTTGGAGAAGTTTATGTGACCAAGGTCACAGAGTTAGTTAATGGCAAAGCCCAGACTTGAGCCCCAGTCAGTCTGGTTCCAAAATCACTTTCCCTCTTTATAATCGGACAAGCAATTAGAAACACTCTAAGTGCTCTACTCACTGCCATCTCCCCCGCCCCACCCCCAGCCCCATGCCACCAAGCAAGGAAACTTTCTTATTACAAATGGCTGAATCATTGTAGTAACAATAATAATAATGATGATACCAACTGATCTTGACTGAACTCTTCCCATATGCCAAGAATGCTACTGAGGGCTTCACAAGCATTATCTCATTTGATCTTTGCAACTAGCCTGTGAGTTAGGTCCTTTTAATTTCCAGATTATGGATAAGGAAACTGAGCCTTAATGAGGTGAATTGACATGACAAAAAGCACACAGCTCTGTCTGACCCCAGAGCTCACTATAGTGTACACAAAAAGAAAAATTCCAGTCGCTCTCCCCTCCCCCTAAACCAAAACATAGTCACAGAAAACCCACTCTATTAACAACAATAACTATAATTATTATCATTATTATACCTAATAATAAGAGCTGACATTTACTGTGCCAGGCACTGCGCCAAGTGCTTTACCTACACGATCTCATTTGATACCCACAATATCCCTATGAGGTAGTTACTGTTATCACCTTCATTTCTCAAATGAGAAACCAGAGGCAGGGACAAATTGACTAGCTTCCCCAATGTCACATAGCTACAGAGCACTGTTGTTTATGATAATAAGGAAATAACCCAAACACCTGATGTTAGAGACAATTTGTTTAAATGAGTAAATGAATCATGGTGCAATTGTAGCAGCCACTAATATAGCCATTGGAAATTATATTCTAGTGTGTACATAATTATCTGATTTTTATAAAATAAGTATGTATATTTTGGCATTAAAAAAAAATCTGGAAAGAAATGTACTGAAATGTTAACAGTGACCATACTAGAATGGCGGAATTAGAGGGGATTTTTATTTTCATTTTCCTTATCTGTATTTTCTCATTTGTCTGTAATGGACCCATCATACTTGTAGGAAAAGAAAAAAAATAGTAAAGGTTAACTTTCTTTTTTAGAAAGGTCTGTTTGCCTAGGGTGCTCTCTCTAGCCCTCTCCACTTCTCTTCCTGCAAGCTCTCTCTAGCCATCCCCAACATCCCCCCACCCAAGCAACCTTTCTCCCCCAACAAGCTTAACGGTCACACCACTTGGATCTTTGCGCAGCAGTAACCTCTGAAAAGTGTCTACAATGGCTTGCTTTTATTTTGGATGGGTTTTTTGTTGTTGTTTGTAAAAACGATTTCTTGTTTCTCTAACTTTTACTTATGGTTAATAATTACACAAGTAATCTAGGAATATTTTCTCAGGATAGAAACTTGAAATCCTCCATATAGATAAAGCTGAAGTCTTGAGACTACCCCACCCCCAATTCCCACAAGTTCCATTCCTCTGTCTGTTCACAGTTGGGTGTGTCTCCTTCCAAACTTTTTCTAGCTGCAATGGCATTCAGAGTTCATATCATGCAATTGCTTGCAAAACCCAGTGTGTGCAAAGAGCTACAGTTAGAAAACCATTCTGGCACTGTTCACTCCAGGGTTCCAAGTTCCAGTCTTGTGACCATATTCATCAGCCTGCTTCTAAGGAGGCTGCTGAGAGAGGGTTCTTGCATGCTCAGCCCATTTGAGGCACAGACTTCCATTTTATTAAAGCCAGAAAGTCTCTAGGAACTCAGAGAAGGGAGGCCTTCTAAGGAAGCAAAAGCCCAGAAATTGCTGCTTAGCATCCCTCAGGTCTCTCACGTCCCACCCAGTCTGCACTGATCAATATGGCTAGGAGGTGTCATGCTCCTGCTGCTTCACAAAAGGTAATTGAGTTTGGGGGATTGCATGGCTAGCTGCTCAGGAAAATAAGAATAAACAAGAGATGGTTCAATATGTCAACAAATAGCTTTCCAGCTGTTGAAAATAAGCTTTTCCCTAGATTCTCTACAATATCTTCTCCTCCAGCCCTAGCAAACAGATAACTGAAACAGACACCCTAAGGATAAAGAAATACCTGGTCTACTTTAAGATCCTCTGCCTTCCCCGATCATTCAGGGAAGGAGAAACCCTCCCCAGTCCCTTGCTCCCAACAGCCCTGACACTTAAAATGCCCACCCTGATCTTTATAAATAAGGAGGGTGGAAATAGCATGCTTACTATGCCAGGCACTGTGTTAAACACTTTACATACATTATATTATTTATTGCACAATAAACCCATGAAGTGCGTTTCTACCCCCATTTTATAAATCAGCTAAAGAACTGAAGTAGAGAGAAATTTAAATTAAGTAACTTACCTTGGCTCTTACAGCTGAGAGGGAGTGAAGCAGGGCTTGTCACTCGGGTCTGTCTGACTCAGCCAGTGCTCTAACTCACGGGAGAGTCACACACTGTCTTCGAGTCTCTGAAGGGCTGTCATATGGAAGAGAGGGTAGGTGTGTTCTGGGTAGCTCCAAAGAAAAGGATTTGACTGTTAGTTGGGAATTACGCTTTCATTGGATGTGCTGCAAATTCCCCAAACAACATGTATATGCATGTCCAACTCTATAGGGAAAAGAACATTATAAGAAAAGCAAACGGAACTGCCTTGCATTAGGTGCCGTCCTGAAGGATCTGTGGAATCAGAGAGAACAGGAGGGACACCGGAGGACTGCAGATGGGCAGTGTCCCAATTTTCTTAAATAAGGAAACTACAGACCGGTATACTGTCAACTCTAGAGCTGTAAGCTTGATGTCAATCCTCAGAGAGATTCTGCCACAGATTATGTAGCAGGTAATTTATAAGCACTTAGCACATAAGTGGCAATAGTGGGTACCTACTAGCAGAACTCTAAAAATTAGACCAGGTTCCCAGACTTGCAGCTGTCATGAACCAAAAAATTGGGGACTGGCATTGGGTTGCCAGATTTTTATTTTTCCAAGTAAAGAAACCAAACCGAACCAAACAAACAACCCCAAATTACCATATCCTAAAAAGAAAGAGCTTTCTTTAAACATCAAAAGAGAAGGAAATCATCTCAGAATAAAGGATAGTCATTTAAATGAAATAGATTTCTCTTCTCTTCACAAAACATTGAAAACTCCGCTTTCTCATTGCACCATGGACTGCTGCAATTTTCCTAGAGGATGGGCACTTGTCCAAAGACCTGCTTTAGGGAATTACTCAGAGTTAAAATATCAACACAGATAAGATCAGATACCTGTAAGACGGGAAGTCTTTCTGGCCAGAAGAGAGAAGAACACAGTTTGACCTTAGCCTAACTGAGGACATTAACATAGGTAAAGTGTCCACAGGAACCACGTGAGAGAAATAAAAGTTGCCAAGTGCAGATTTGAGTCCTGCTGAGGCGGGACTCGGCCGACACATTTGACCCGTGCCTCCCCTTGGACCATACAGCTCTCTATAGGAATAAATGCCTGATGCTATTAAGCATTTGGACCACAAATCAGTTTCTGACCTGAAGCTCTCCAAGTAACCTTCAGACTATTACTTGTCTTCCTAGGGAGAGTTTCTAACGGCAGAAGAATTCAAAGCTAGCTGGATACCATTGCCAGAGTGGGAGTTCTGCAACAACCTAGAAGGAAGTCTCTAGCCTTGATCCTCTCCTGTTCAAAATTTTTATCAATGGTGTAAATAAGGGTGTGGATGGGATTTTTACACAATTTCTCCAGGGCTGAGAAGAACCTCTATGATCAGCCTAGCAAGTAGGATTACATTTTAAGTCTCATGGTCTACAATGCTTCTTTCTGCATTGAGTAGTTATAGAGCTAGGGCTAGGTCTCACAGACCCCTCGAGCCGGTTGTCCAGACTGGGTCACAAACCCTTCACTTTCAGGTCTACTAGCTAGATAATAGGAAAAGGTCCTTGGAGCCGTGGGTGAAGAAATAACAGGCTTTATTCAGAGCCAGGAGCAGTCGACTGAATATGGCTTCCCAAAGCGTCCTCTAGAAGCTTCGCAGATCTGTGCCCTTAGTCCTTTTTACTCAAGTCCGTAATCCAAAAAAAAAAAAAACCCTGGATGCGCATGCACAATCACATTAGACAATAACAAGGAACGCCCGTGTGCACGCGCATGCCCACCTCAGATGCTCGGCAAGACTCCGAACATCCGAGGGGCCCTGACCATTTTCCATATATTTTCCCAACAGTAGTTTTCTCTCCTGTTGTTTGTTGCCAGTACACTACATTCCTGCAATTTGTATTATCTCTTAATTCCATTTTTCCACGAACTTTCTGAAGTGTTCTCGTGTGCTAGCTATTGAGATCTGCACCCTGAAGATCAGATAGGGTCCTAAATACAACTACCGAGCATCCATCTCAATACTATCATCTTCGCTCAAATAACTGGCGTCAGTGTGTACTTCCGTGCTGACAAAAGAGGACAAACTGATGTCCTCTTCTTAGCAGACTTGACCCCGTTCCCCAAAAACTTCACATTGGAATTTGATACTAACCTTGTTTCTGAAGGTGAAGGCAACACAGTACACGGTACTTGCCATACCCTCTAAAACTATGTATCTCATAATAAAAGTGTGGTGGGGAACCCTGCATCAGCTGTCCCCTGGGAGGACCACTAATATGCATATTTCAGTAGGTCCAGAGTGAGGCCAAGGCATCTGCATTTTAAACCAGTTGATTCTGAAACACTCTAGAGCTTAAGAACCACTGACTTGGGGGTTTGTACACCCTGATTTTAACATCAAACAAACCTGGGCTTGAACCTCAGCACTCCAAATTATTTTACCCCAGTTTCCTCATCTGTAAAGCAGGGATAATAACAGTACCTACCTCACAGGCTCTTTCAATGTTTGAAACGAAACATGTGTAAAGTATCTGGCACACAGTTGAAGCTCAGTAATCTCGCCTGGTCCTGCTTATTCATAGGCCCTGCTGCCTACCTTCTCTGCATTCAGCTTCTGTCCCTGTTGCCAACTACTCACTCTTTCTAGGTCTGGTATTCAAACTCCCCAAGAGAGATGCTCTCATTGTCCAAATTTAGTCACCACTGTACTTGTTGAGCCAAGTTCTCACCCCGGGTTCCTTCACAGGCCGCTTGCCAGCCTGTAGGATGACTACTCGCGGATCAGATGCCCTCTCCTGGCTCAATCAGCTATTGCCAGGGGAAGCAGGATCACGTGGTACCAAACATAGCCACCTATTCATAAGAAACTGCTACTTCCCTCATCTAGGGTCTGTGGATGGAAACTCCTTAGAAGGGGCCCGTGGGTGTGGCAAGAATTCTGAGGCTTAGCCCATCCAGTACACCTAGGCTTCTCATTTATCCAGCCTGCCAAAGGAATGAAGTGTTCAAGTTCACTGAAGTCCCTATTTAATTCCGACTTTTCATCTCCATCAGGCCAGGAACACCAGTTTTCAAAAAACTAGACCACAGTCAAGGAAAAAAAAATAAAATAAAAACAAAAAATTAACCCTAAAATGAGACCTTCTGTTTCTAGAACACGTTTTTAAGTTTCAGAGCGCTTCATGTCTATTTCCTCATTGCAGAGCTTGCAAACTGGCAGCCACAGGCTAGATCCAGACTACAGACAGATTTTATTTGACCCATACAATGTTTTTAACATTTTTAAATTAGTTGCCAACATTTACAAGTCAGGAGATTTCACATTAAAAAGCTGGATTTCTGGCTTCTCTGGGAAAAACAGGAAAACTTGGACTCTCATTCCGACATGGCAACAGTCAGCTGGAGCTGAGTAAGCTGCTCCCTGCAGATGGGGCATGTGCTCACCAGTTTGCCTCAGTGCCCAGCCAGCCACCCTTATTTTTTCACAGTAACCTGCTTGGTCCCTGTAGGCATTTGAAGCTGCATTTTTGCCCCCCAATGAATTAGGTAGAGAAGGTGGTTAGGAGCACAGATTCTGAAGCCAAACTATCTGGGTTGGAATCCCCGCTCTGCTCCTTTCTGGCTCTGGGACGCAAGTGATTTAACCTCTCTGAATCTCAGTTTCCTCATCTGTAAAAAGGGGATGATCATAATAACACCGCCTACCTGATAGGTTTATTGGGCCAACTAAATGAGCTAACGCATACTTAGAACAATGCCTGACATATTGCAGGTACTAAATAAGTATTAGCTTCTTTCATTGTCCACAATTCTCTTGTGCCTCCCTGACATCCCAAAGTTTCTGAAAACTGAAATTTTGTGGCAAGCTCATTTAGTGGCTGAATCGGGCCTGAATTGACATGAAGTTATTCATTCATCCCATTTAGAAATAGTAATGTGTTTGATCACAGGATACTGCCTAGATCCCGTTATGGGGTGTTATATAATATATGTTGTATGTATCGTGTTGCTTTTCTAAAATCCAAAAATTCTGCACTCCGAAACAGCTTCAGATAAGGGATGGTGGACCTGTATTATTAGTAGTTTGTATACCCACTTGACAGATGGGAAAACTGAACTACTGAGCATTTAGCAACTTGCTGAAAGTCCCACAACTTGAAAGCAGAAACAATTTTGACCGTGAGACATAAAATCCACAGTACCTAGTACTGTGGTACGTACTGGGTGTGCTATAGGCATGTTGATGTGGGTAGTGGCTACCAGTCAGGGTCCCCGGAAGAACGGAAAAACGTCTCCTTTTATTGAGAGTGACAAGCCCTTTCCTTAGTAGTGTTCTTTTAACTCTTTGTGTTCATCTTCACTATACATTGTTGGGTTAGAATTAGGATGGGGATTATTGTCTTCACTTTACAGAAGAGAAAACTGAAGTCCAGAGAAGAGCAGTAACTTGCCCAAATGCACACAGCAAAAGACAGACAGATCTGGAACTAGAAACCAAATTCTATGCTTTTTCTTCTTAAACCCCAGGGCCAGTCCACAAAAAACATACACTTACCTTTCCACATACTGACCCTCACTCTGCAGACAATCCTAAGGTTTTCAACATACCGGATGAAAGGAGAGTATCCCAAGATTTCAGCAAATATAAAAATGAGACAGAATGTCATGTCTGGATGGATCTCATCCTTCCCAGTACCATAGGCAGCAATGTACAGACACCATCCAGTCAGAAGCCAGGGAGGGGAGATTTCTCAAATCCCAAGAATATCACAGAGACCCTACTGTTTGCTCTTCTCTGTTGATTTTTAAGAAGCTGACATTTACTTACGCCAAAGGCCAAAAGAAATGAAAAATCTACTGGAAAGGGAATTTCATCAGTCATGAAGCAATATCTTAAAGAAACCTTTGCACAGTATCAGCTCCCTTGTTTGAAATGCAGAAAACAGAGCATTGCTATCTCATATTGTTAGAGCACCAGAGACCTAGGCATTAAAATAGCATCCCTAGGACCTCTTTCCGATCCTCTGCCTTTGCACAGGGGAGCTTGCTGACACTGCCACCAACTTAGGCAAGTGCTGTGACCCAGGTGACCTCATGTCACTCCTAAGCTCATGGCTTGAGTTCCTCCTACCAACAAATCCGCACTTTGATCACACACCCACAGCGACCCAGATCTTTGAATTCAGCAATTCTTTCTCAGGTTTCAGCGAGGCATTGGCAGCCTGAGCTATTTTGGGACACTTTCTCTGCTGTGGATGCCACTTTCGGAATATGCCAGGAACATGCATGCTAAGGACCTGGAGCTTTCTATCCTGGACCCGTTTTCGGGTTTGTTTGCTCTCTCTCTTTCTCTGGGCTGATCATTTGGAGGACAGTTGTTCCTGCCAACCTAATCCCAGGAGCCTGACTACCTTGCTGGGCCACAAGCTCAAAGAGGCAGTGCGGCTGCCAGCACCCCCACGGTAAGGGACACGGAGACACCAGGCAGCCTGGTAGGACAGGAGATGTCCTAGGGGGTGGTCTAAGTTTGGATGCAGGCTGAGAAGACAAAGTGGGTGTGAAGAGGGAGGGGGAACAAGATTTTCCAAACATCTTCTTCTTCTGATCATCACTTCCTAATCTGATGCAACTGACTCGGCAGGCATTCGGGAGCCTGTGAGCTCCATTTTCCTCTCCTAAAATCCTCTGCACCTGTAAGTACCGGGGCTCACTGACAGCTCATGCTGTCTTTTGGGGAGGGGAAGAGGAGGGCAGGTCCTGGGGAAGGTCATCATTATCTGACTCAGGTGTGGGTAGGTCCATAGCGTTAGAAGAATTTCTAACATCCACCCCAGCCCCCAAACTGCTTCCTAGTTTGGAAAATAAAAATGTCTTTTTGTTCCTTCCCAAGTTCCCCAGCATAGCAGAAACTCCACCTGTCCTTTGGGGTCTCCTGTTCATCAATGCTGTGCACACCTGATTTCTCATGTTGGACTTAGTGGGAGAAGCACACCCTTGGCATTTGAATTTGTTAACTGCAACCACAGCTACTATTGTGGGCACAGTCCCTGCTGGCTTCTCCATCTTTTATGCAGCAATTTCCTGAAACAGTGAAAGATGTTGTAAGCGGTGGAGTATAAATGAGAATCTGGAAACTCCTCCATGGTAAAAAGGAAGAGCCATGTGGTTGACTCTCAACGCAGTTAGAAATGCTGCCACAATGCGGAGGCTCCATGCTATGCGGCGAGATGGTCCCTTTCAATGCCTTCCTATTTTAATAGAAAGAAAGGCCAAAATAGCTACAGGCTCCCCAGGAAAGGGGCTTTTATTACTTTACTGAGAGACTGGACATTGTCTCTGGCCGGCTCGTCAGTCCCTGAAGCAGCTCTAATGGCTGCTCCAAAGGGGAGAATCAGCCCTTCTCTTCCTTCTTTTGGGAACCGCTGAAGTTCCCTCAAAATAGCCCAGGATGACAGAGCCAGGCCCTGCTACCTACCCTCTTCCCCCAACACTGAGATCAAATCGTCCTTACGGTACAGAATTTGTTTGGAGGTGAGAGCGAGGAATGTCTTGCCTAGGAAGCCATTTAGAAAACTTGCCATGACCCATACGAAAAACACTGTCCTTGTCCTTCTGAGCTTTCATAATGACTTGCTCAGCCGTGAGTAAGAGCAGGACAAGGCAAGCATGTCTTGCCCTTTTATTTTCACACAGCACCATGGGAGGAACATTGTTCTTAGCAAAGAAAAGGCACCAGATGCTCACTAGACCAAGGCTGGCTTCCTTCAGTTTCTCTGATTGGCAAAATAAACAGCTCCTTGCTTCTATTCAACTAAGAATACAGGGTGTGAAGAGAATTTGAGGAGAACAATGTTAATATCATTTCTGGAGAAATCAAGAAAGGAAATTCACCTTGTGTCTGGTGGAGACAGGACTAGTTCTCTAGCTATAGAGCAAAACCAGTCTCGGGAGGAAATTGTTTTTACCTTGACTACTGCCTGTTTGTGATGAAGTTTCTCAGGCCTCGTCCTTCTGCGGAGCTATGGGAAAACAATGCTTGGGTCATAGAGGCTCATTGTCTGCAAGACTTTTTGTCAAAGCCTTGAGTGTTGGGTGTGGGGAGACAGATTGCTCTGTGTTATGGATTCTGACTATAACCAAAATAATCCGGTTTCTGGCTTGGCAGTAGCCTGAATTTTATGTCTACCTTGTGGCATTCCAGGAGCATTAAGAATGTTTCCTTCGCCTTCCAAATCTCTCTCTATCCACTCCCAAGGGCTTGAAAATTCTTAAGTATATAATGCTTTTGACTAAGGGCTTTGACATCAGTTAAAATGCCAACCTCTTGGGAGGGTCAACCTGTTAAACCTCATCTGGACACAGCTGATCCTGACAGCAGATTCTGACGGAGAGGAGGAGAGAGGAGGAACATGAGATCAGCGTAGGTACAAACATGAGCCTCAGAGCAGGAGTCCAGAAGCAGAACCCGAGTCAAGGGAAGCTCTTTTGGCAGAAAGGGGGGGGGTTCCATTCTTGCTAAAATGGGGTAAAAGGCAAATTATTGAGGCAGACACTTGAGATTTGGGAAATAAGACCAAGATCCATTTAATAAATCTGGGATATGGGAAGGAGGAAGGATCTCATCTACTAGAGTGGGATAGGACATAGGAGAATTCTCTGCAAAGGTACCTCAGGCTGAGTTACCTGCACCCCCGAATTAGGGCTCCCAAAAATGTTAAGAGGCCACAGTACAAAAAGATCAAACAGATCTAATGCTCTGCAGACCCTCAATCCTGGCATTTCTTCAGCCTGGGGGATAGGTCAAAAGAGGGGAAACACACAGGGACTTAGACTTTGAGACCCTCCTCCCTTCCTTTCCTTCCTCTGGGATCAGCATTGAACTCATTCCCAGGGAGAGTCATACAGTGACTTGTTTACCAAGAGCTATAAGGTTTGAAGAGGGGTTGCCCACAGGCCAAGGGTGAGGCATCCCCATGTATCTGTGTAGGCTCCTTCCTAGGGCCTACTGGACAGGGTTTTGGAGCCAGACCACCTGGGTTCAAATCTTGGCTCTGCCACTTACGAGCTGTGTGGCCTTGGGCAAGTCACATAACCTATCTGAGCCTCATCTGTAAAGCGGGCATAGTCATAGTAGGACCTATCACATAGTGTTGTGAACATTGAATAAGATGACGCATGTAAAACCCAGCACAGTGCCTGCTACAAAGAAAGTGCTTAACAAGAATCAGCAATGATTAAGACTCCCAGCTGTCTGCTGGATGTTTCATCCTCTGAGGATGGGTTGTAGCTGCAGGTGGTCCTGCTCAGTGCAGGTCTAAGAACACCAGAGTTCGGGGGTTCACATCTTCTTCATTTAAAGTGGCCCTCTTCACCTTTTCCTCCTCTAGAGGAGAGTGTTCCCAAGACTTTTCTCTCACTAGTACTACATCCACTCCCTTCTCCAGCTAACTAAATGAATGGAGTCACTGCTAAAGACCCATGAAATCTTTCTCTTGGCTTTCCCCATCCACAGACTGAGCTTTGCTACCCATTCCCCGGTGGTGAAATGGAATCACTTCTGGGAGGATGAGGTCCAGAGAGTGCAGCTCCCGAAGCACTTACAAAAAGAAAGGAGTCCCACATAAAACTTTGCGGCTCTGGTTCATGTAAAGCTCACTGCAACTGTGGTGGCAATAGGTAGCTACGGCCACTCCTGCTGTAGCTCCCTGACCCTGAGGCTGCTGGCCCACTGCTGCTCTCCTCCTCCAACACCCCCCTCCCTCCCTCAGGGTGCTCCCTTGTCTGGGCCCCAGGGTGCTGACACTTCAAGATGCTTTCCTTAGCTTTCTCTTGCTCCTTCCCGCCCTCTCCTGGGGACATAGAGTTCACTCTTTCAAGGGGTGTGGTGGCAGCAAGGAGCTCTGCCTTCTGTGCAGGCATGCCCTCAGCATGCTCTCTGCATTCTAGCCCTCCCTGCCGCTCTGCTTGGCAGGCTGGGGGAGGAGGAAGCCCCCTTAGGCCTGCTTACGGTACCTGTAGAATCAGAAGACAGGACTGTATCCTCTCAAAGATCAAGTAAGGGTCGTTCTCAAACTAATTCAGTCTGGGAGTTTGCTGAAATGCTTATTCCAGCAACTGTCCCCATAGAGATACAGAGTCACTGGGTTTGGGCTTCAGCCCCAGAATCTGCATGTTTTAAAAGCTCTCCTTGGGTCATACTTTAAGCAACAGTGCACTCCATCTTGTGGAATGGGGACAGGGATGGGGAGGAAAATCACATGGCTCTGATTCCAATAATGAGCCCCAGCCTACATCCTGACTCTCCGGGAGCACATGGAAACACTTTCTGGGTCCTGACCTTGTCTTGTCCAAGCAGCAGCTCCTAGGCCGCTTCACAAAGACCCTGAGCAGTTTCAAAATCTGGACTGCAGACCTAAATCAGTGATGGTACCAGTCTGAGGTACAAAGTGGACAGAGAGCTCATCCAGAGCCATTTTGAGCTGGTGGGGGTTACAGAAGACCTCAGTGGTTAATAGTCACACTGCAGCCACACTGGCAGGGTTTGACTCTCAGCCTAGGCCTCTTAGAGGTATGTGACCTTAGCAACTTAATCTCTCAGTGATTTGTTCTTCACCTGTAAAATGGAGATAGTAATATACCTACCTCATAGTGTCGTTCACGTGGAATTATGAGTTATTTCATGTAATGTGTTTGGAACCATGCCTGGCCTACAGTAAGCACTTGGCAAACATCTGTTATTCTTTTTTTTTTTAAGATGGCTTTTTTTATTGTTGTTGTTATTCTTGATACTATCAGTATTCTTATATATATATATATATATATATATATATATATATATACACACATATGGGTCTATAATGTTCACGAGGAATAAATGAGTTGATGTGTATAAAGTGCTCACAACTATTATTGGTTTGGTCCCAGGGATTTAACAGAGAAATCAGTAGAAGTCCTCAGGGTTTCAGGGGAGACCAAGGCCATCCTGGGTAAATATTTCTGGGGAAGGGATTGGTCAAGGGTCATTCATAGGCTCAAGAAAGAAGATGCCAGTTTTAGGTCTCTTACATTCAGAGTGTGACTAAAACCCTCACGGCAACTTGTTGCATTAGATGTATGGGATTATGGGATTTGGTTCTGGGACCTGCTAGGTCTAATTAAAGTTTTAGGACTCCTAGGAGACCGGCTGTGGTTTGCACAGACTGGATCATGAAAAATGGCACCGTGAATGTACTCCCAGCTCCGTAGCACTGAAGACTCAGCTGTTCATGCTGAATGTTCCAGTGGTCATTGTATAGTTTCGTATTTTCTGCCCAAATCCCCACCAGTCGTTAATTTATTGGATTTCACTAGAAGACACTCCCCTGCTAAAGAACTCAAGAGCTGAAGTGATTGTCCTGTCCTTGCCTTGTGGCCCCTTTGTGGACTTGAGTTCTGCACACAGAGCTCCCTCAGGCCTCCGCCCTCCTTCCTTCCCTTTCTCCATCCCTTCCCTTCTTCCTCCTTCCTTCCTTCCTTCCTCCCTCCCTCCCTCCCTCTCTTCCCTCCCTCCTTCCCTTCCTCCTTCCTCCTTCCTCCTTCCTCCTTCCTTCCTTCCCTCCTTCCCTCCCCTCCTTCCTTCCTTTGCGGGCACAGTGCAGCCCTGGAAAGAGGAATCTGATCCTGAGGGAAAGGGGACAAGGTTTCTGGGAAGGGCCAGAAGAGGGTGTCTTCTCACTGCAGGCCAGTGTCCCCCCACACGTTGCCCCTTCAATGCTGGGGCTCGCCTAACTCCGTCCCCAGTCCTTGCCCTGGAGGAGTAAAATAAAAGAGAAACCCCCTCCAGTCCCAGGGGTCAACTAATACCACTTCGACCCTGGTGACTTCCCAACCCCCATGTCTTGCCTGGGCTCCAAGCCAAGAGTCCCAGTTTCCTGCTGGACATGTCCACTTGGAAGTCCCCCTGGTACCCCAAACCCAGCAAGTCCAAACTGAACTTGTCACCTGTCCCCACACACTCCCCTTGCCTACTTAATAGTCTTGTGTTCCCTGCCTTGGTTAACAGTATCACCACAGACCCAAGCTGGAACCTCTGGGTCATTGTCACCTTTTCCCTCTTCTTGACCTCCAGGACATGCAGCCCTGTGGTTTCTACCTACTGACATGTGCCCAGAGCCAGCCCCTCCTCTCACATCTCACTGCCACCATTCTGGATCAGAGCACTTACCATTTCTTACCTGGACCCTTGACATGGCCTCCCAATTGGCCCTGCAATCCTTCCCCACCCTGGTGCTGTAAGGATTGTCTTCCCGGTTGGTCACTCCTCTGCCTTAATAAAAACTTTTGGTGGCTGCCTGTTGCTCACAGAACAAAATTCTCAGCCTGGGCAACAAAGCCCTGAATGGCTGACACCAACCACCCCGTCCACTCTCTCCTGCTGCTGCCAGCCGTGCCCCACCTATCACGTCCTAATTCTGGGACATGTGCTCTGCCCGTAGTCACACAAACGCTGCTCCCTCTGCCTGGAATGGCCTCCCTTCCCCCCACACCCCCCTGGTGAAACCCTCCATCCCTCAAGACCCGGCTCAAACCTCCTTCATCCATGAAGACCTCCCAACTTCCCCAGCTACGTTCCTCTACTACGGCACCCTGGACCGTGAGGGCTTCTGTGTGCCTCAGTCCCTCCCACCAGATGGCGAGGGCCCCAAAGTCTGCCTGGGACCGTATCGGGTTCTCCTTTATATCTTCAGTACCTCTGGGTTTGGATACAATAAGATATTAGTCTCCTCATTTGTAAACTGGGGATGGAAATAATACTTGCTATCTCCTGGAGTTAGAAGAAATAAATGAGATAATTATATAATATGTATGTAGATAACGATAATGAAGATGATGATAAAAAGGAAGAATATTTAGCATCCATTTGGTGCTTCTAAGTGCCAGACACTGTCCTAGGCTCTTTACATGGATGAGAGGGAGCTAAATAGATGAGTTAGTCCTTGGAAAGAGACTATGTATGTATGTGTCTGTGTGTATGTATTCACATGTATACACATATATATTACAAACGTAATATAGATGACACATGTATAACGTGTATACTCCACACTGTGCCTGGCATTTGGCAGAAACTCTAGTCTTTCCTTTCTTCCCCCATCTTCCTGTCCTTCATCATTACCCTCCCTAGCCATCACTCATCCTTCCCCGTCCCCCTGCCAGGGCTGGGGTAAGTGAGGGACAACGTGGAAGGGGTCTCTGTGTCATTGTCGTGGATTAAACTGGTTAGTGGAAGAGAGAGAAGCCCTTCAAATTGCCTTTGGATTTGCTGTCTAAGGGTTGTCTCCCCATCCCGATTATCATTTCTTCAAGGACAGGGGCTATGCTGTGCCCGTTTGCCGGTAGGCACATGACAGGCACTAAATAAACTCTTTTAAGCTGGGCTCAGCCTTACGGTCTTGGTTATGGGCACCATCAGTGTTTCGGCGATTGCTGAGGCAGGTCCTGGAGCCACAGCTGACAGGTTCTCACGAGGACGTAGAGAGCAGCAGCCAGAGCCAGCCGGTAGTGGCTTCACTGGCAGCGCTGTGCAGGGGACAGGCCATCAGGCCATGAGGCTGAGGACCTGCATCCCTGACACAGCTCTGCCACTGACTGTCCTGGTGACCCTGTGCAAATCTCTCCACTGTCCTGGTCCTCAGAGTCCTCACCTGTAAAATGCTGCCCTTCAGGGCTGTCAGGATGCATGGCAGGGCAGCTGTGAAAGCTCTTTGCCAAAAGGCTGTGCAGAAGTGAGATGTTGCTAATTTCAAGCAGAACAGGGGCTTGTGTATCCAGGACATATGGGGGCCTATATTTGTTGTCCTGCTTTGCAGCATTAGTGATTCAAGCTGGTGCTGCCTGTGGAACACTCTGTCTTTCCGGATCCTCAGGGACAGGAAGGGTTGCAGAGCAGCGAGGCCTCAGCCGGCGCACAGTACAGTGAAAAATAGAGTGATAGTGATGAGGCGCCACGCACACAGGTTCATACACATGCATTCACACTCCTGCCGGCCCCCAGCGCTGCCTCGCGACAGCAGCTGGAGCTAATTACAGACAGACAGACAGTGCCTGCTCCGGCTCTTCTCTCCAAACTGTCACCCCCCCCCCCCTCAACCACCACCCGCCCCTGGGGATTGCCTGAGCTCTCAGAAGGGGTGTTGCTGGCGCCACAGCTAAGTGCCTAGAAAGAACATTGGAGGGGGGCTACTGGGGAGTAGGAAGCTGCCATGTGGCTCCCCGTCTTGCGGGGGTGGGTAGAGAGGAGGGGAGGAGGGGGGAGAGCTGGCTGCACTACAGATGCAGCTTTGTGTGAACAGATGTGCTTTCCTGGCAAGAAGGAGCAGGCACTGAGCCCCTCCCTTCTCCTTCATCTGGATCCACCCAGGGATCCCCTCTTAACCCTTCTCCCTCTTAAATCCCCAACTTCCTCTTCAACTCTGTATCTGGCATAAAGCTCAATAAATGTTGAATGAATGGATGAGTGAATGAACACATGAACCCTCCTCAAACCCTTATTACTCCCAATCTCTGTTCCCACCATACAGGCCATAATCACTCCATAAGCCCTTTCCTCTGCTTTTCTTTCTATATCCTCCCTCTGGGCAGCTTCAACTCCCACTTATATACTCCTAACTCCCAAATCTGTCTTTACAGCCCAGATCTCACCAGCTACCTGAATGTTCCCCAAAGCTCCTCAACACCAACATGCCCCACATTAAAGTCTTCAGCAGTGACTTTCCCAGGGGTTTTCTAGCAGTGAGTCCTGGTCTGTCAAGGGGATGAGAGAGAGAAGGACCTGTTGTATGCCCCCTAGCAGGACAGGGCCAATAAACACACTAGCACAACCATTAGGGCAAACTCCTGATCCTAGGGCCTCTCTTCACACATGGATACCAAAGTCCTTCCCTTCACCTTCTTAACCATCACCCTCCCACCCACCCATCCATCCGCTCCCCCCCCCCCCACATACACACATAAAGAAAGCCACGTTAGGAACTAACTGCCAAATTGGGACTAAATTCCCAATCTGGGCTTCTAAAACTGGAACCAGGCAAGTTGTTTCTAAAAGGAGAAGTCCTTGAAAAGAAACCAACATGAACTGGAAAGTTATTTCTTGTCCAATACCCTCCCTCCTAACCTCATTCTCATTGCTTTGAAATCCTGGTATTCCCCCCTCATCCCTCAGCCAGTAAACACACACACACACACACACACACACACACACACACACACACCACACACACACACACACACACACACACCACACACACACACACACACACACACACACCACACACACACACACACCACACACACACACACGCACCCCTCCACTCACTCCCCAGCTCCATTCCTCTTCATACTGGAGCCCTGTCCCCAGGCTCACTGCAAACCCTCAGGTAAATTATTGAACAAAGATTGGTGGAAACTGAGAATTTCATTCCCCTAGAGCAGTACTGCAGGGAAGACCCAGAATGGTTGCTGAGAGTCTACACTCAAATTCTTTCTTGGCCTTAGGGAGGATAAGATTTGGACAGTAGCCAAAGGAAATGGTTACAAACACAGTAGCCAAAGGAACTGGTTACAAACACAGTAGCCAAAGGAACTGGTTACAAACACAGTAGCCAAAGGAACTGGTTACAAACACAGTAGCCTTTGGCTCCTGACAGTCTTGGGGCCTATGAAGGCAGAATCCAAGTTTCTTCCTTCCTATTCCCAGGGGATCCTGAGTACCATACACCAGTACAAATGCAAGGTGTCATTATACCCAGTCATGCTATGGCCACATCTAGGTATTTTAAGGTTTTAACACAAAGTGAAAGATTTATCACCCATTTCAGTCTGACACACAAGATGTGAAGTAATTTATTCAGAGTGTTTAATTTCAAAACATTCATTTGTTCATTCAGCAAATCTATATAGAGCATTTCAAAAAGCTGTAATCCATGTTTCCTGCCTTCAAATTGCTCCTTTTCTAGTTGGGGGAAAAAAACCCACATATGAGGGTTAACTGACAATACAAAACCGTGCCAAGTCCCTTCCCATGCCTGGTGTGGCCTATGTGGCTCTCACAGTTCCTTTGACAGTACTGAAATGTTTTTCGCTATTTCTCATGTCATTGCTATTGCTCCCTTCTCCAATATAGGGTGGTGATTAGATGTATCTCGAAGGTGCCTGGGCTCACATCCGAGTTTTGCCATTCACTTGCTGGGTGACCTTAGCCAAGTTATTCAGCCTGTCTGACTCTTGTGCCTCCTCTATAAATTGAGGACAATAATAGTACCTACTTCAAAGAGTTATAGTGAGAATTAAATGAGTTAATACACACAAAGCACTTAGAATGATAACCTGGCATACAATAGGTGCTCAATAAATGTTAGTATTATTTTCCTGATGGAACAATTGTCCTTTATTAACACAACAGGTTATAATTCTTATTGGGCCTCTAAGAATAGCTGGGCGAGTGCTTTATTCATTCATGCATTCAATTAGCAAATACATGTTGAGCATCTGCAAGTCCTTGAACTAAGTCCTGAAGTCATACAGACAAAGACATGGCTCCTGACTTTGGGATTAAACAATTCACACAGTCCTGGATTAATAGTGCCCTGAAGCATGTGGAAGAAGCAAACACAAATCCTCCCTGGAGGAGCACACCCTCAACCCAGTTTTCATGAGATTACTAAGGATAAAGTCTCATTGAACATGAACTCATAATCCAAAATTGCAAAGCACACAATGAAGCCATTAGCAACAAAAACAGTATTAGATCCTCAAAGACCTCAGGTATTGAAATTATGTCATTTAAAATATAAAATAAGTTTTACATGAATTAAAAAACAAAAAGATTTTGAAAACATTAGCAAAGAACAAGATACTAGCAGAAAATTATAACTTTTTTAAGTATAATCATTTTATAGATGGCAAAGCTGGAGCTCAGAGAAGTAAAGTAACCTCTTCAATGTTACATAGCTAATTATGAGGGACTCAAATCAAGTTTTCAGTGCTTACTGTTCTTTAGGCAGACTCGATGACTAAGGCTGTGGCATTTCTTCCCAAAGTCATTCAACAAGTGAGATGAGTACAAAGCACTGTGCTAGGTTTATAAGAAACACAAAGATGAACAAAACAGAGTCCCTGCCCTCAAGTAGCTTAAAGTCCAGTAGAGAGACCAGACTACACACGTATAAAAATAACTATTAATACCAGACTACTATAGTCTGGAGTGGTAGGAGGTGAGACTTGGGCAGGCCCTTGAAGAACAGGATGCATCTATGGAGAAGAGAAGCTTTGGATTGGAAAGCAGGGTAGAAGAGACTGGAAAAAGCCTGACCAATGTCATGGAGCAAGTGAACCTACAGAGCAGTTGAGGGAAGAGTGAGTGCACTTGACCAGCAAACTGGATACATGTAGGGGCAAGTCTGTGGCATGACACAGGACCCTGCACTCAAAAGGGCCCCATGCTTGGTTTAATGCCCCGCTCTGTCACTATCTTGAAATCCTTGTTATTTAACACAGGGTTCCATGTTTCCATTTTGCACCAGCACCCACAAATGATGTGATCGGTCCTAAACAGGGGGATGAGGGGAGGTATGGCTGGAAGGGCAGGGCACTCTTGGGAAGGAAAGACCTTGAATACCACTTTGATATTTGCTCAGACAATGAGGAATCACTGAAAATGTTTGAGCAAGGGAGGGATATGGTTTTGGAAAGACAGATCTTGGTGGGGGAGGGGCTGGGGGGAGTGTTCATGTGGATTGGAGAAAGGACAGATGGAAATTAGACAGGAGGTTCTTTCTTTCTTTCTTTTGGGGGATAGGAGTGGCTGGCCGGTACAGGGATCGAACCTTGGACCTTGATGTTATGTTATCAGCATCATACTCTAACCAACTCAGCTAACTGGCCAGCCTAGAAAGCTACTTTGATAAAGCAATGGGGGTCTAAAGAGGAATAGTGGCAAAAGATATGGAGAAGATGATAAGGGTCTTCGTTTATTCAGTTATTCATTCTACAAACGGTTACTGAGCATCTGGCATGTGCTAGACACTGTGCTAGGAGCTAGGATATAGGGTTGTTCAAGACTCTACCCCTAACCTCTAGTTGCTCACAGTTCAGGGAGGCAGATAAGTAAACAGACTATTATAGCCCCATGTGCTAAAGGCTAGGATTGAATTATGTTTAGGATATTGTGGGAACCTAGAGGAAGAGTACCTAACCCAGACAGGGGATCCAGAGATTTCCAGGAAGATGCGATGTCTGAGCTGCATCTTGAAGGCCAAGTAGAAATTGACCCCGTGGACAAGGCACAGAATGTGCAGAATCATGGAGCATCTCCTGTGTGCCAGGCTCTACACTGTAGGCTGAGAATCCTTGCTCTCATGCTGGTAGGAGAAGCAGACAACTAACCAGAGGATAAGATGATGTGTCAAGCGCTGTGATATGGACACTGTGGGAGTATGGAGGAGAGGCATCTGGGCGCTCAGGGAAGTTTCTCTGTAGAGAAGTCTTCTAAGCTATATGTTGCAGAAGAGAAGGTGTTAGCTGGGTGAAGGAAGGGAGGGAGCGGAAGACAGAACAGTGGAAGCGAGGCGTGCAAATGCAGAGGTAAGAGACTGTGGCTCTAAGAACACTGTAAATGACTTCTTGTGATTTAATCCTAGAATGAATGAGAGGAGATAGGCCTCACATGCCAAGCTAAAGACGTTGGACTTCATCTCATGGAGCAATAGTTCTCAGCCTTGACTCTACATTAGAATCACTTGGGGAGCTTTAAAAACTACTGCTGACTGGATCCCACCCCCAGGGACTCTGATTTAGTCTGCGGGGGAGACATTGGAACTTTTCAAAGTTATCCCAGTTTATCCTATTGTGCAGCCAGGATTGAAAACCACAGCTTTAGGGGGCGAGTTCTCAAATGTGAGTGTGCATTAGAATCACCTGGAGGGCTTGTTAGGCACAGGTTGGGGTGGGCACACCCAGAGTTTCTGACCCAGTAGGTGTTCTAAGGAGCAGCTACTCTAACAAGTTGTCAGAAAGACTGATGCTGCTGGCCCCAGCACCACACTGGGAGCCTCTGGTCTCAGGTGCTGTGAAGCCATTTACATGTTAAGTTAAGGGTGGGGGGTGTGAAATGATTTAATTTGCACGCTTGAAAGATCACTCAGGCCACTTTGGACAGAACAGTCACGGAGATGGAGAAGACAGAAGGTGAGAAAACAGGAAGATATTGCAGAAATGAAGGCCAGTGACTGGGGTTGAGGCCGTGGGAATGGAGAAAATGGGTCACACTCAAAGAATGCTTAGGAAGTAGACTTGGCAGGGCTTAGTGACTGGCTGAATGTGGAGGTGAGAAATAAGAATGAGTGAAAGACAATTCTTGGGTTTTTGCCTTGGGCAACTGGCAACTGCGATTGTACTGGGCATGTTGGTTACTGTAATGAAAAGTTAAATGTGCTACCAGGCTTGGAGTGGGACATGGGGGGGGTGCATTTCTACCTTCAAATCTCATAGCAATAGTCCTGGGGAATTCAACAGGCATGTCTCACTGTCCACTCAACCCCTACTTTCAGCATTATGAGTCCTGACCTCGAACCTAATCAACTTGGGATTCTCTTCAAAATACCTGAAAAGGAAAAGGAAGATGGTGACCACCCTGACGTGATGACCCGCCACCTGAGCCCCAGGTACGAGTCCTGCTCCTTTGCTATTACCCTTGATATGTTTATTTCATTCGTCTTTTTAACAAATATGTATAGGGCTGCTACCTAAAAGGTTTTTGAAATATTCACAGAGGCTACATTGAGCATGCAGGTAAAGAATTCGTAATCTGCTGTTATATAACCAACAGAGCAAATACAGCTTAAAGGGCAGCCTGCAAAGGAATTCATTCTGCATGGATTTAAAAACGTATAAAAATGAGCAATTTTCCAAAGCGTCATCGGTCGTGACTATTTGTAAGTCTTCTCCGTGGGCAAATAGACTGCCAGCTATCAGCAAGACCAGAAGGAATGATGGATGGAATAATTGCCCATAAGGATACAGATAACTTTTGTACTGTGGGAGGGTTTGACAGGATAGAGACATGATAGATGGAGGAAGAGTTAGCTGATGTGATAGAAGTCACAGCTCCATTTCTGGTAGTAACTATTCTCTGGCTGAATCAATAATTAATCAATGACACATTTTCATTTGAAACTCTGCTCACTGGTGCACAACCCCTGGCTTTGGGTTAAATTTCATGGCATCATTAAAAACTGCTTTTCAAAAAACTCAAATTACTTCTCCCCAGAAGAAATCATGCCACAATAGAGTGCTTTTGTGAGCTCCTCGAGGGCAGGGGCCATGTAAGGTGTGTGTGTGCATATGTGTGTGTGTTTGTGTGTACGTGTGTGTGTTAAACATTTGAATCCTCAATGCCTAGCACAGGGGCTGACACATACAGAGCATTCAATAAATGTTTGTTAAAGCAAAGTGAATGAATTAATACATTTGTCCATTCATTCATCTGTTTATTCCTTCAACAGACATTCATTAAATACAGGAATTAAGATCTCTGGCCTGGGAACTAGATGCTTCAGGATTCAAATTCCAGCTCCAACCGGCTGTATGAACTTGGGCAAATGACTTAGCCCCTCTGAGTCTGATGCTTCCTGTGTAAAGTGGGGGAAATAATAGTATTAGCTCTCTAGCTCTCTCAGGGCTGTGTGAGGATTAAATGAGTTAGTAAGTGTTTAGCACAGGCCCTGGCCCATAGTAAGTGCTTGCTAAAGGGCAAATTGTTATTATTGTTGTTGTTGTGTATGCTGGGCTAGGCCTTTCTCAAGTAACTAGGTCATTATGAGAGGCACAGAATCTCTTAAGAAGTGACAAGGCTTTTGGCCAAAGCTGGTTTGCATTAAAGTGGTTATTTATGGTTCCCAGCCCAGAGCGCCACTGCCCTGGGCCTGCCATTCCTGGCCTGATGCCCTCCTGTGGCAGCTCAGGCTGTCTTGAGGTGAATTGTGCTCTCTAGAGAAGCCTGAGAAATTGTGGAGCAGGAAGGTGAACGAGGAAGGTCAGAGCTGGCAGGGATCCAATTAACCACCAACTTGCAACCCCCGCCTCACCCCCATCAGTAACTCCCTTGGGTGCCTCTCTGTGCTCTTGTATAGCTCGTTCTGGCAACATTTCTACCTACTAATTGTTATTTGTAATGTTTATCCTCTCGGCTCAATTAAACAAGATTGTCCTTGATTTTAATTTTAATTTTAAGGCAACGTAGTAGAGAATACTTGACTTGGGAGTTCAGTGAAGAGTCCAGGGAGGCGTTAGAACTTAGTGATTATGAGAGGATTCTGCAGATAGAAACGACTGGCTCCTGAAGAGCTGTGTGACATAGGGCACATTACCTAATGTCTCTGAGCCTCAGTTGTAGAAAAGGGAAGGTGAGAATAATGACTTGTCAAGGCTGAATGGAAACCACCTAGCACGGTGCCTGGTGCACAGTAAAGTGTAAATAAATGGTGACTATGACTATTATCCTCAGGTCCCACATGTGGAAACAGAAGTCGAGGGAGATTAAGAGGACAACATCCATGTAGCTATTTAGTGCTCCTTGTCCTTACCAATAAGCCAGGCCTGCCTCTTTCAAGCCCTTTACAGTCCCCCATTTACACATACTCTGATATACGAATTACAGGTCATGTTTGGTTTTTTACATCAGGTAAATATGATAAATTTAAATTTATGCTTCCCATATCTGTCTGCCCAGAAGGTCTTGTGAGCAACTCAAGGGCAGGAGCTATATAGCTTGCTCATCTCCTATGTGCTCAGTAAATATTTGGTGAATGTTGACCCACCAGTCAATAACCTACCCAGGTTGTGTATGTCCCACATCTTTTGGGTTACATTACAAGCAGGATAGAAAAGTGGAATGTGTGCACTGGACTCAAGCAGGTCTAAGTTTTGTTTTGTTTTGTTTTGTTTGCTTTTGTTTAACTCTACAGTTGGTGGCTGGGTATAAAGCAGCTACCAGGGCTGAAGAAATGCGGTGCTGGATAAATAGTAAGAGGTGTATAAATTTTGTTCTTAGGGGCTGTAAGGGACCTAAAATATGCTATGTGGTGAAAGTGTAGTGTAAGAGAGTCAGCCAAACCTGGGTTGGAATTCCAGCTCTCCACTTACTGACCGCGTGACCTTGCATTACACTCCCTGAGCCTGTCTTCTTGTAGTAAAATTAAGATAATATGACAATACCTACCTTGCAGCTTTGTGCTGAGGATAAAATATGGTATATAAAGCGTACCATAGCACAGCACCTCACCCATAATAAGGACCCAAATAAAGGCATTTGATGAATTAATAAATATGTATTTTCAGTAAAATGGCGTAAAAGAAACTCAAACACCCTTTAGCATCTGCATGAGATCTAAAGGAGGAAGAGATAATTCCTAATAAGAACTGGTTCAACATGTAACCACCTGTCTCTTACCATGCGATACCTAATGTTAAAAATGCTGGAAAATTGGCGTTATCAGAACAAACCACCGCCAGTGAGTGCACAGAACGAAGCTGCAGTTTCGCATCATAGCCACACAGTTGCTGGACCTGAAAGAGTCCCTAAGAATGTGATTAAGCGTTGGAAAGGACAAGCACAGAGCTTGACATATGGAACAGTTGATCATATTAGCTCGTTCTCCACCCTCCTCCCAAATGGGTAGAAACAAATGCACCAATAACCAACAAACTTGAAACAGAAAACTGAGTCGATGTGGTTGAGAACTGATCAAGATAGTGACCTCACTGGACTGACCCTTCGCTCTTGGCCCTGGTGTGCCCTGCCTGCCTGGAGAGCCTCTCAGGCTGAGCAGTTGACCCTGTCAGGGAAGTCTGCTGTCATGATGCCACCACATGTCTTCTCTTTATGAGTGTGCAGGGAATGGGATATAATGGGGTGGGATCAGCTCACAGCCTGGGATGCAAAACTGCCTTTTCTCCTCTTTCTGTTGCCCCCCTCCCCTGTTCTTGTTTGGACATGCACTGAGAATAGCATTCAGGATTCCTGAAGTCTCTGTCTCTTTTTCAGTGTTTGGATTGGCTGTTCGCCAAGGCAACTGAATAGCATTTTCAAAGAGCAGGTGACTTTGGGGGAGATGTCTTATCTTCTCCAATATATTAACTCCCTGCAAATTAAAGCAGTCAGAGACCCCCTTGGAAAGAGTATATGGGTGCTTCCAGGGCTTCCAAATTACAGTCACTACAAGACACCCAACAAAGTTGTCATTCAAGGGAAATATACCCAAGTGTGGGAGCTATTTTTAGGAAATTTGAGAAGTGACCTGCAGGTTACATTTCTGATGTGAAACCACTCTGTGTTCCTTCTAAGCAACTGTTTGATGTGTGGCATTGCAGTCATGGGTGTGAAACATCTGGTTTTAACCAGAATGTAGGTGATTTGCTCACAATTGGGGAGGGCAGATAAATATGGCTTTGCCTCCTGGTCTTGTATCTGGCCCAGACATGCAAATTCCTGTCTGCAAACTTATTCTCCTCTGCCAGAATTCAATAGGTTAATGTCAGTAGCTGGCAGAGGTCCACCTGTGGTTGCAGTAAGTGCCACACGGTGACAGGTAAGGACAACAGAAAGCTGCCAGAGAAGGGAGCCCAACTCGTCTAAGGAGCAGGTGACCTGGTTAGCCAGTCAGGGTAGGGCACAGACCCAGCTCCAGGGCCAATACTGGAGGTACAGGGAAAAGAACCAGAAGAAGCCTGGACAGGGAAAAGGAGATGACAGTTACCATTTGCTGGACACTTACTCTGTGCCAGGCACTATGCCAGATCTGGGTATGTTCTCTCATTTGATCCCAGCAAGAGTCCCATTTTAAAGAAAGAGAAACTGAAGCCATAAGGAAAAGACAGATCAAAACCAGGAACCAGAAGCAATGCAAATAGCAAAGCACCCAGAAGGCAAAGCAGTTGGAGTCAGTTGCCAAGAAAAATGCAGGAACCTGAGTTCTTTATAGCCATGGCAATTGGGATTTGGAGATTTGCATCTAAGCCACTCCATCCCTTCACCTGACTCCTTTATCGGGCCAGCTCTGCCTGTCACACCTCAAGGTGGCTGGCAAGGACACAGAGCTGGTTTGGCAAGGACTGGGACCAGAATATGGATGGACGGGTGTCTGCTATAGATTCCTTTGAAAAGTACATCAATAGCCAAATGCCATAAAACTCCCGCTAGCACGCCAATGGGAAGAGGATAGATGCGTTGCAGTAGAAAAATTGGCACATGAATTTGAGCTCTGTTTATACGTCTATAATCGATGCTAAGTATTTCCTTGCTTGGAACTAGAATGTTCTGCCATCATTAATACTTGTTGATAAATGCAGATATGCTTGAATGTCATCAGCAGAGACCCATGCTTAAGCACACTGACAACTGCAATGAAAGCACAGGTCCTACTGAAACTAGCCCACATTACAAGTTGCAATAACACTCTGACGTATGACTTGACTACATGGTCTTCCCCCACAGACCTTACCCCTCATTTGTTCTTGAGCCAAAACTGTTCTCAGCTCTCTCTGATCAGCAGTTAGGGAACAACTGACACTGTATTACAGGATCCTGCCACTAGGGTGTACAACTCCCACACGCATGAAGAACAAGCATCTTCCACCTTCAGATGCTGTGCCTACAAGCAGAAAAGTTCAAGTGCATGAAAACGGTTAGATCCTGCTCATTTGATCCCTGCTCATTTGGTCCTTTGAAGGGCTATAAAGCATTTTAAAGGTTGCATACATCAGAGTGATTCATTTACGCTGGCTGGGCTGTGAAACGAAGTCAGAAGGGGCTGGATGAGAACCTCAAACAATGACAACACAGTTGCATTCCCAGCTGTGTTAAATGACCAGCATATCATGATTGCCTTTTCACGCAAATATCAATGACATAATCCAAACAGGCTTACAGCTCTCTCACTGGGGTAATAAAACAATGACTCAATTATTTCGAGGGCTGAAGCAGCAGATGTGGTGACCGGGTATGTTGTGCAGGGTGTTGTGTGTGATGGATGGGGCACAGTAGGGCAGCAAATTGTGTGCCCAGGATTGGAAACAAGCCTCCCGAGCCAAAACTCCTGCCATTCATCTGGCCCGAAAAGAAATAAAGCCATTCAGTTATGAAAGTTCCCACTTGTTCGCATGACGGAGGCCAGTTGGGAAAATGTGGTACAGCGTTGATTGAAGCAAATTTTGTTTAAAAAACCAGCCGGTTTGTGGGTATTTGTTTATTTATAACTCCCCCGTCTCTGCCTCCCCACACCCTGCCTCGTTCTGCAAAGGATTTGAGATGGGACTTGAACACTGAAAGTTTGTTTAAGTCCGAAACAGGTCCAGTTACTTTTTAGATTGACGACAAAATGAAACCCTTTGGATGAAGCGTCTTGCTCTACAGAACGCTGCTTTGCTTTTCCCAGTCAGAGCTAGTCCTCCTCGTACCCATGGTGAGAGGGACCTCTTGTATCAGAACACCCTTGTCCCCACTGCTACACTTTACCAGAGAAATAAACATGAGCCCATAAGCCTGAAGCCTGGAAAAATAAGAGGATAGATTCATTCACTCTCTCCCTCATTCATTTATTCAACAAATATTGATTGGTACATATTCTGGAACAAACTCTATTCCAGGTACAGGGAGAGCAAAAATGAAGACCCAAGTCCCTGCAGGCGAGAAGCTCCCAGTCTAGTGGGAAGGACGGACAAGTAAACCCACCCCTGCTCTGCAGGGTGACCTGTGCTGCAGTGGAAGTGTGCCCGGTGGTAGCGTGGTGGCTGCAGGTGGCATAGATGATTTAGTTCACAGACTTGGACTCACACTGCCTTAGGCTCAACTCAACTTTTGGTGCTGCCTCTCCCTAGCTGGGTGACCTTGGATACCTGCCTTAACATCTCAGAGCCTCAGTTCCCTCATTTGTTAAATGGAGCTAATAATAGAATCGACGTCATTGGGTTATTATGAGGATTAAATGAGGTAATCTGTGTAGAACACTTAGAACAGTTCCTGGCACATAGTAAGCACCCAGTGAAAAGTTAGTTTCTTATGCTCTTTAATCCCTTTTGTTTAATTTCATAAGACTGTGTCTGGTGATGAGACTCCAAGGACTGGTTTCTAAAACAGAACTGTTTTCAACAAATTCCTCGCTTTTAGCCTGAATTGGTTTTTTGATATAGAATGACACAGTTCTGTCATGATTTTTCTCTCAGCAACCACATGTTTGGCAAGAACCTCAGAAAGGAAATATTTCCCAGATGGTTTTGCTTATGTCAGCCCACTATGTGCCAAGCACCATTCTAGGTGAGTGGGACACATTTCTGAGCAATACAGACAAGGTCCCTGTCCTCTTGGCACTTACATTCCAGTGGCAGAGACATACCATTAACAGACAAACATGAATAGATGTAATTACCCAGAGAGGTTAAGCATGACTGAGGAATATTAGGGAAGGGCAGGAGAGAACTAACTGTGGGTGGTCAGAGAAGGCTCATCTAAGGAGGTAACGTTTGGGCTGAGACTGAAAGGTTACGAAGGAGCCTCCAGTTTCAAAAGCAAGAACAAAGGCAGTTCGGGCAGAAGAATAAGCAGGCACAAAGGTCCTGGGGCAGGAAAAGACTTTGGGAATGTTCCAGAAATGGAAAGACCAGTGTGGCTGAGGCATACAGCCCCCATAGGGAAGTAAAGCAGGCAGGACTATTACATGCATTTTGAAGCTGAGGAAATGGAGAGCCCAGAGGGATAATGACTTACCCACAATGCCTTGCACATAGTAGGCGCTCCATAAGTTGTAGAATGCTCAGTCAGTAGGGCGGGGCTGAGGCCCTTTGCCTTCCAAATTCAGACTGAGATTTCCCACCACAACTAGGAATCATCTACCCAGGGAGACTGAAACATACAGTCTTTTTTGTTGGTGAGTCACAGGCAACGCACATTAGAGTGTGGGGTCGAGTGGCCCCAGCTGCTGCCTGTGTGTAAGGGGCGGGGGTGGGCTCGGGCCATGGCTGAAGCTTTTTAGCATGTTTATGATGAGCTGAAAGCACTCACTGCTTAATTTAAAATACCGCTCACACATACACATACAATTCAGCAGCTGAGGGAGCTGCCAGGAATTGAGGCTAAGTGGAGAAAATTGGAGGATCAGGAATATCAGGTACCCAGCCCTGTTTCCCAGCTCCCACGGGCTGTCTCTGATCCTATAGGTCAAGACATGCATGGGGACAGCAGCGGTTTGGGGAAGGGACGCCTCTCCAGAGCCCTTCACTTCAGCCACACTGGTAGCCCACTTGGTCTTAAGCCTGCCTGCCTTCCTCTCCATCTGTGCCTCGAAGCCCAGTCTCGCCCTCTTGGTGAAGCCCCCTTGTGGCCCCTCCCAACCCACCCTCATCTTTATGTCCCTTGAAATCTGACAATTGGAAAAACTCATTTGGCTCTGATCACAAACTGCCTGAGCTGGCTGCTGCTTTTTCCAGTGTGTGTATCTTGTCTCCCCAACTGCATGGGAGCCCCCAGCACACACTGGAGGAATTGAGTTGTTTTCTTTCATATGTCCTGCAGCTCTCAGCGCAGTATGTGCACAGTGAGGGCCCCATGTGTGTTTGCTCATGGCTTGCATGATAGTATCATTTGAAAAGTCTTTTGGATGGAGTCCCTACTCTTAATTGAAAAACAAGAACTTCAACTTGACAAAAATGTGGAAAACCCTCAGGGGTATCCAGTTTCTTTCCCATTGCTCCTCTACATCCAGGGTACCCTGCCTGCAAGCTAGATGAAAACTGCAGCCTCTCAATCAAAATGCCCCACAAGTCATCTCTTTGGGCTCTTTGCTCATAACATCCCTTCTGGCTGGGAGGCTCTCTCTCCCAACTCTACCTGGCAAAACCCCAACTCGCCATTCAAGGCCAAATCCAAATGCCATCTCTGCCATAAAGCCTTCCCAGGCACAATTCACTGCTCTTGCCTCTGAACCCTCATGGCATCCTGTATCTGCCTCTTCTATGGAATAAGCTGGTAGGCTGGAATAACCCAGTTTCAAATCCCAAGTCCATAACTTCCCAAGGCAACCTCAGTTTTGTCTTCTGGAAAAGGCGATAACACCACCAGCCTTATGACAAGCATTTCTTATTCTCTGTCTTTTTGATAATAGCCAGTCTAGCTGGGGTGAAATGATATGATATCTCAATGTGGTTTTGATTTGCATTTTCCTGATGATTAGTGATGTGGAGCATTTTTTTTCAAGTACCTGGTGGCCATTTGTATGTCTTCCTTGGGCCAGTCTCTCCCTCTCTCAGGCCCAGTTTCCTCCTGTGTAAAATAAAGTAATAATAGTTTCCCCACCCACATCACAGAACCTGTTGGGAAGGTTCCGATACATAAGGTATGCAAGAAAAACCACTCAGTATGGGGCTTGTCACCTAAAAATTGCTCATTGAGGTCTCCATACCCCTACAACTTGGAAATCTCCTTTAAGGGCACAGACAGTGTTCTACTTATCTCCACATCTCTTGCTGCCTAGCCTAGCCCAGAACCTCTGCAGCTGGCAGGCCCACAATAAATCATTGTTGAATTGAGTTGCAAACCCAAACCAGATGTGCCTCCTCCCCTGTCAAATGAAGCTTCCAAGCTGGTGGGTTGGGCCTGCTGCCTCTTCACTCCCCTCCCTCCAAGCTGAGCAACCGCCATTGTCTGGGCCTGAGACAGGGCGGTAAGGAAGGGACAGGTGGGACTAGGTGGGACTCTGTCTGCTCCTGGTGACCCCAAGCAAATTGCCTTTGAAGGACACTATTCTGAAGTCTCCGTTGAATGAAAAGAGGTGACACACCGAAAGCCCTTCACCCACCACCCAGTGCCTAGCTGCAGAGGAAATCCTCCTCTCCCGAAAACACCCAAAATCGGAAGTAAATGAAGGGACCAGGAGAAAGCTCCCTTCTCCTTTAGCAGAGATGGCGATATTGAGGTTCAGAGAGGTTCAGTTCTGAACTCATGAGACCAGGATTTGAAGCCAAGTTCAGCTGGCGCCACAGGCAGGCTCTAACCACTTCACACCCCTGCCTCCAAGCTAGTCTTGCTATACAGACTATACATATGTATTTACATCCCCTCTCCAATTCCATCCATCCCCTGCCACCCTGTAAGACTCCTGGGAGCAGAACACAGGGTTTTACTGGGGGGAAATACTCCAAAAAGTACAAATTTCTTTTAAAACTACAAAAAGAGACCCATGTTCTCAGTGTTTCTGAGCCAGAGCTGTGTAGACAGGGCTCAAGGAGTATGCTATCCAGCACAGGGTCAAAGTCAAGACCCAGACACCAGAACACAGCCACCTGTATTGTAACTGGCTCTGTCACATGCTAGCCTGTCTGCCCCCAGGCAAGTGACTTAACCTCCCTGTGTCTCTCTTTTCTCATCTGTCACATGGTATTAGTAATAGTACCTCCTCACAGGGTTGTCTATGAGGATTAAATGAGCTAATGTTTGCAAAGCAATTACCATGTGCCTGACACGTGACAAACACTAAACAATTGTTTGGTAAGTAAAAATAAATACAGATCTCTGTCCCTCTGTGGCCAGACTAGCCTAGAGGCAGGGTTGTCCAGTGGTTAGAGTTTGCCTGTGAAGCCAGCTGAACTTGGCTTTGAATCCTGGTCTCATGATTTCAGAGCTGAACCTCTTTGCACCTCAGTTTCACCATCTTTAACATGGGGATAATAACAGTCCCTGCCCCAAAGGTTGCTGCAGCTTTTCAATGAGATATCTCCAGAGTCCTGAACATAGTGCCTGACACGGTGGAGTGAGTAAGGACCCAATAAACATAGAGCATTCATCATTTGCATCTTGGAGAGTACGGCTTCCCATTTTTTTCCTCATCTTGGTTAAGTTAACACATGATATGTAGTTTTGAAAATCCTGCTGCAGTAAAGGAACAATTTCATCATTTTTCCAGTGAAATTTCTAAACATTTCATCCAAGAGCCAGAAAAGGGAAACACTTTTGGTCATTTCTGTACCAACCGAGCACGGGCAATCAGTTTCCCCACACAGCAAACCTGATCCCCAAGGCTGCAGAAGTCACTTTGCAGGACAAAATTGAAGGAATGAGTATTCTACTGCAAACAAAAGCCATCTTTGTTTGCTGCCCAGCTTTGGAAGAAAAAAATACCTCAACCCAGGAGCTTGGAAAATTCTTGAAAGTTCTCATTTTATTCCAGCAAATCCAACCAAATTGGCAAGAATCCTGGCCATGAGAACCTGAGTCAGAATGAGTCTCTTCTGCCCACCTCTCTCCCCACAACACCCAGAACCCAGCAGGGTGCACTGGGCATCAGTACATACTGGTTCTTGATTCCCCCATGGGAGCCCCAGATTCCATTCCACGATGTCTGTTACATTGCCAACATACTCGGAAAGCTGTGCTAAAGAACACTTTGAAAACAGGGGGGGGAAGCATCCATCAACTCACCACTCTAACACAACTCTTAATTTTGTGTGGAAAGTTCTCTTCCAGTCTTTATCCACGTGCAGACATATTTTTACAGCACTGTAGTCATAGGGAAAAATTGCAGCAGCTTCAGCCAAGAACCAGATACCATACAGCTCATGTCACTAAACTTTCCAAGTGAGGGCTTTTTCTTCCCTCATTCACTCCATTCATTCAGTCAGCCAGTCATTCAACAAACATGGATTTAACCAGGTTCTGGTGCTAAACCCTGGAGAACACGGAGATGACTAAGGCACAGTCTCCACCTTCAAGCAGCTCCCAGTTTAGTAGCAGAAACAGGCAAGTCAGCAGGAAATTATAGCACACCGAAATCAATGCATAAATGCTGTGAAGGCACAGAAGAGGAGGATTTAAGGTGGGCATGAAAGGGGTGCAGAGGATGGGGAGGGGCCAGGCAGAACATATCCAAAGGCATGGAATCAGAGGAAAGCAAGGTGTAATCAGGTAGTCAAAAATAGTTCCATGTGGCTGGATCATAGGGAGGTGACAGTGGATGTGGTGAGAAAGGAAGGAGGGGCTCAAATTATGAAGACTAAAAGTTTCAGTTTCATTCTGAAGACTGTGGGGAAGCTTTGGAAGGACTTTAAGCAGGATAGTACCTTTCAGGGAGATTGTCCCAGCAACAGAATGGAATGAAGATCAAAAGGCATGAGATAGGTAACAGGGGGACCATTTAGCAGCCTGTCACAGTAATCCATCAAGAAAAGGAGGGTCTAAACGAATGTGACGGGTTCTGCACTTATAAACTGTGTCACCTTAGTAAGTGTCTTAACCTTTCTGTGCCTCAGTGTCCTTCAAAGCAAGAGTAACAATAATATCTCCCTTGTGGAGCTGCTGGGGGGATTAGGTGAGATACTGCATGCAAAGCACCCGGCATAGTAGCTAGTACCCAGAAGATACTCAGTACATGTCACTTCCCCTTCCCCTCATCCCTTTCCTCCACCTCACCTTTCCTTAAAGGCTGGCATGGTACGGAGCATGGAAATGGCCGAGGCAGGACTAACCCAGACAGTCTGACACCAGAGGGCCGTGGAGAAAGTTTGAAAGTGCTGTTGGGAGGACAGTTACATAGAAGGATTGTTTAGCTGAGTCGAGGGCCCCGCTGAGGTTGGAAACTATGACTTTCTAGTGGGACTAATCAACAAAGTGATGGGATTTTCTCCAGCAGTGTTCCTCCATCTGGGTGTAAGCACAGAGAAGAAGACTGTCAGTTAAACCTCTCCAGACTTGGGATTTTGCCTTGGGGATGTGGCAGAAAGACACAGGGCAAGGGAGTTGGAGATATAGGCAAGACGCTGAAGTCTATGTTCCACGAGCTAAGCAAACAGACCTGGCTCCAAATCTCATCTCTGCCCCATGCCAGCTGTGGGAACTTTAGGTAAGTCACTCAACCTCTCTGAGCCTCATCACCCTATTAAATAAATAAATAAATAAATAAATAAATAAATAAATAAATAAATAAATAAATAAATAAATAAATAAATAAATAAATAAAGGGCCGACCCCGTGGCGCACTCAGGAGAGTGCAGCGCTTGGGAGCGCGGCAACGCTCCCTCCGTGGGTTCGGATACTATATAGGGATGGCCGGTGCGCTCACTGGCTGAGCGCGGTGAGGGCGACACCAAGCCAAGGGTTGCGATCCCCTTACCGGTCACAAAAAGACAAAAAAAATAAATAAAATAAAGACGACAGTACCTACCTCATAAAGTAAGTTATTGAGAGGACGACATGAGATTATTGAAATGATGTTGTAAGATGCTTAGTATATGCCTGGCACATACATATTCGTTGTTGTTATCATCATCACCATCATTTTCAAGGATGGACTGGGAAGGAAGTAAGGTGGGAGGGATTGAAGGGTGGGAGCACGAATGGAAGGGGCTCAAAAGCACAGAGGTCCTCCGGAGGTTAAAAAAAAAAAGGGGGGGGGAGGGTTGAGGTGGATGGTGGGAGGTTCTGAGTGATGATGAAGCATGGTAAGGCTAGGGTGGGGGTGTGTCCTGCACATGGATCATGGATGTGAACTCACCTAAAATGATGTCAGGACTTGGGGTGGAGAAGACAGTGAGCCAGATGTCGAACTCTTCGTCGAATATGGGGGGGAGGGGGGGTAATGACCAGGAGGTGGTGGTTAAAAAGAAGAGTCGACGAGGAGCGGAGAGGAAAGGGTGCTGTAGCCAGATGGCATGAGAAAGAGGAGTTCTTGGCCGAGGATCGACGACTAACGGTCTGGGAGCAAACAGGGGAAGCTAGAGCACAGTCCCCACCTCCCAGCCCCAGGAAGCCTGTGGTGCGGACAGTGTCCACGAGAGGGCGCTGCGGGCAAAGCCGTGAGCGCCTCCGTGGGGGCTCGGGTTTCAGCACTCGCAGGCGTGGAGGTGCACAGCAGTGTTCTGTGAAGATGTTTATCCAGCGTGGAGGGGGAATCGCTTACCGTGGGGTGCGGCTTCCAGAGGGGACTGAGAAGAGTGGGAGAGGGCAGTACTGAGGAGATGGATGAGTCGGGGTGGTGAGGAAAGGTGTACAGAGCAGCATGGGGATGGTATGGGAGAGGGCAGATGACGGCAGGGGAGGCTTAACGTTTGGGCTGTGGCCAAGGCCTGGGGGATGTGAGGCCTGGTGGGATTAACTGTCCCCAGAGTTCCAAATGGAGTTTTTTCCCCCTTTACATCTTTTGTTTATTATCAAAGTAACACATGCTTATTTCAAACAACTCTAATCATCGCCAGAGTGAAAATCCACCTCCTCTATCCCATTCCCCGGAGGTAACCACTATCCACAGTCTGTCTCTTCTTCCAGACTTTTAACCTATGTGTAACATATAATAATACCCTTAACAAAAATCAGGTCCTGCAATACCTACTCTTCAGCAACTTGCTTTTATCAGAGTACCATATTGGACATATCATCACCTATCAGAATATAAAGATCTAGTTTGTCCTTATTTGTGGCTACATAGTCATTGTCATCATTATAGTAGTAGTAGGAATAGCAATGGGTCACAGTTATTGAATGTTCTGTGCCAGGTACTAAGTATTTCATACGGATTATCTCATTTACTCTTCACAACCTCATGAGGAGGTATTATTATTTTTCCCATTTTACAGATGAGAAAATTGAGGCACAGAGAGGTTGAGAAACGTGGCCAAGGTCATATAGCTCATAAGAGCCAGATGAGGGAGTCAAACCTAGGCATTCTGACCACAGAGCCCAAATTCTTAACCAGTAGCACAGTGAAGTTTAGTATGCCATTATTTGGAAGTACGATAAATGACTTAATCAATCCTTCACTGAAGTCGTTTAGGTTATTTCCAATTCATTGCTATTTACAAATAGTGTTTAAATAAACATCCTTATACATGGAGCATTTTGAAAGGATAAAGTTTTGAGGGCGGACTTTCTGGGTCAGATGACATTGCCAGTTGCTGTCCAGAAGTGGTGCTCATTCAGATGGGCGTGAAGAGTGAATGAGTGTGTCTGTTTCACTACATCCACACAAACCCTGGGTTTTAGTGACCTCAGCACTGTTTTAATTAGCATTTCTTAATTATGACTGATTCGTGTACATTTGTATATGGCATAGGCCCTTTGTGTTTTTTCTGTGAATTGCCTATTCCATATTCTTTAAGCATTTTTCTGAAGGATTGCTCATCACCTTTTCACTGATCTATAGAAGCTCACTAATTCATTCCTTCAACAAGTATTTATTGAGTACCTACTGTGTGCCAGGAACTGCTCTAACACTAGGAAGGCAGTGGTAAATAAGCAAAGCCTTGACTTTCGTGAAGTTGACGTGTAAATAGAAGAAGAAAATAAACAAGGAAATAGCTAAATAATGTAATGGCAGACCGTAGTAAGTGCCGTAAAGAAAATAATGCATTTATATTCTTATAAAGAAGCTTCTGGAACATTATGAATAATAAACCTTTGTCTGTCTTCTGTGTTGCGATTTTATCCTGGTTTGGCCTTTGTCTTTCAACTTCATGTGAGATATCTTTTGCAAAACCAAAGTTGTTGAATTTATGCATAGTCAAATCTATCATTTTTCTTTATAGCTCCTAGAGTTTTTCTTGCTTTGCAAAGACTCCCTACCTCAATATTTTAAAAATATTCTCCTGCACTTACTTCTAGGTTTTTAATGGTTTCTCTTTTTAACATCTAAATCTTTGACCTGGCTGGAATATATTTTGGAATAAGGAGTGAGATAGAGATTCAGCTTTATTTTTCCGATGGCAGCCCAGTTGTCACAGTAAATGGCACCATATATTAAATGTTGCATCCCTTTCCCCAGAAATGGTAAAGCTGAGGCTCAGAGAATAGAGGAGCCTTGCTCAGGGTTATGTAGCAAATTAGTGGTAACAGAACTCTTCCTAGATCCCAGGGTTGCTGACTCCCATGGCGGCGACACACAACTGAACTCAGCGCAGCTCCACCCCATGGTGCACTTGAACCATGGTCCCTGACCCGCATCAAAATTCACTGTCTGTGGCCACAGTATCTTCCCTTTCCAATAAGCCCCTGACCTCTCTTGCTCAGAGATACAAGTGCAGTGACCCATGGCAGCTCTGCTACTTATAAATAGGCAGACACTTGCTGATCTCTGCTGAAATACCTCACATTGAGGAGGCTTTGGCCCAGAGGGCTGGGGGCAGACGGCAAATAGATTTGCCATTTAGAAACCAAAATAGGAAGTGGCTGTTCTAAATAAAGACGTTTGGCATTGTTTTCATTCAGTTGCTGATGGAGCAGCTGCCATCCCAGAGGGGGCTGCCTTGAATTACGCCAAAGCTATCAGCTGGTGGGTTGGAGGCTGCCGGGACTTGTTATCTTGAAAAAACAGGTGCTTCCACCGCTCCAGTGCAGCTTGGGCTGCTATTCCATTTCATTTGGTGTTTCCCATGCAGGGTTACCCCTCTCCCTCCACATTTCCTGAGGCTGTGGACATTTTCACACCCCTAGGAGAGGGGCGTGCAGGAGAACGTCTCCTGGGAAAAAGACAAGTGACGTGGGAGTTAAAATCATTCAGGTTACCTGAGCCAACATTTTCTTAAAGCTCATATTTTCCCTAAGGTACCAGGAGATTTTCGGTCAAAGTGTTCAGAAAAAAAATAGGATAATTCCCCTATTATTTCACTTGGTTGTCCGTGGATAGACACTGCTGAAGATATTTGCAAGTTCTTGTCCTACTGACCTTGGTGGGTATTTTGTTGCTTTTCTCCCTAAACCCTCAAGTAAATTTACGGCTTATAATAAGGTAAAACAAGCTTTTAGCCACCCCTCCGTCCCCTACCCTCCTGGCAGAGTGGGCGGCAGCTTCTACAGTAAACTTTAAGTTCTTTCTTCCCACGTTGATGACATCAGATTGTCTCACCACCACTGCAATGGAAAGAGACCTGAGTTCCAGTTCCAACTCGCCATAACTTGCTCAAGTGTGACCTGGGGCAAGTCACCACCCTTCTTTGGGACTCGGCTGGCTACCAGTAAAATGAGAAAGTTGGTTTGAGTGGCTTCCCTCATTAGGCTCCTCGTCAAAATCACCAGTGGTACTTGTTAGTAAAAGATTCCAGGCCCCATCTCAGACTTGCTGAATCAAACTCTGCGAGTTAGGAGCCACTGTATCTGTATTTCAAAAGAACTCCTGGTGATTCCGTTGTGCAGCCAGGTGTGGGAACTAGTGAGCCACATGACCTCAGGGTCCCTTCTGCCTCTGACATCAGGTGATTCAGTACTTCCCTTGACATTCACATATCATATCTCTATGAGAGATGCTTCCTCCTGTCACCCATCCTAAGGGGGAGTCCATTCTCTCATAAGGAGCCCTGAAGGCTTTAGCCATTCATTTGTCAGATATTTCCACAGTCACCTTTGAGGACAAGACTCAGAAGGAAGGGCGCACACAAATTATATTGATGGGAAAGGATGTCAGGGAAGTGAAAAACAGCAGTAGCAGCACCAGAAAAGTAGGGGGCTGGATCTGCCTGAAGACCAAGGCAGCCTGAGATCTTACTGGGGGCATGGAGGGCATTGCAGATTGTAGGGACAGTACCTGAGGCTCATTGTCCGGGGCAGAAGTGTAGCCAAGCTGGGAAACAGCCCTCCTTTTAGTTCTTAGCAGGGTTCTAGGGCTCCTGGAGTTGATATCAGCAAGTGAGGGTGTGCACGCATCTCTCTCCACCATTGGGGCCATCTGACCTCAGTCCCTTGGTCCCAGCATGCCTTGAGACAAAAGGACTGTAAGAAGCTCTGGGCCTTGACATCAGTACACTAACTTTTGGGCAAGCTATGAACTAGGGCCTCTCTTCTGAGAACTGGCATCCTGCCCTCTCTTTCGATGACCAAGATCCCCCATGTCCTACTAGGCTGACCTAGATAGATCCCTGACCCCAACTCTGTGCTTGAGTCCGCATTGATGATTGATTATTCATTTGCCCACTGTTTACTAAGCACCTCCTCTGGCCTGACACTCAGTTAATTAGGCCAAATGGAAGCAAAATAGACATGGTCTTGGTCCTCAAGAAGCCAACATGCCAGCACAGCAGTTTTCAACCTTATCACACTCAACACCCCTTTCTTTATAGTAAATCTATTTTTGTTTCACCCCTTTATTATCCTGTAATTAAATTCATAGATAGTATAATCTACCTACGCACATAAGTTCAGAAAGATCGATAAATGTCCTGCCATGTAAGGAGGAAATGAAAATAATCCATAATAAAACATTATGTAATTAACTAGGTAAATGCTCACCAGCACTACACGGAAAGACTAAATGAAGTAGTCTGAGGCTTTTGCCTTTGCATAGAATCTTCATGAATGCAAAAGCTACAAACACAAACTGATACAGGAATGTTAGATTGATTATTCTGATTCTAAAAGCGACACCACAATTGCTGATGTGATTTTCCAAAATGGTTAGTGATTCTGGGGAGACCTCTGGGGGAAAAAAGTTCAGTCTTTCACCTCTTTACACAATAGTTGCACGAAAACTATGGTGGGGGGGGAGCAAAACCCTTTGTGCTTACATGTAAAACATTTATAGTATAAGTTCAGATCATTATAAATGGGGTTTTCACCTCCATGGCAGTCCAGCAGAACGCTCAAAAATCATGTAGGATGCTGGACTATTCTTCATTTTGCAAGACTGTCCTGGGCATTGCAGGACATGTAGCAACCCTGTTTGTGGTCCACTAAATGCTCTCACACATTTTCCAAAACTCCTCTAGGGGTCAGTATTGTCTCAGTTGAGAACCACCAGGTCTAGTCATTTAGTTCCTGTAGGACTGGGGCTTTTCCTGGTTCTCTCCAGGCTCCTATCCCCTTGACCCCTGCTTTCATCTTGCTGTAGGACTCCTAAGCCTCACCCCTTCCTAATGAGTTCAGCTAAACTGGGCAGGACTTCTGCTGCCACCAAAGCCAACTGCTTCCCTAGATTGCAACCTGTTGTTGCCACTTTCTTTGGGTGCCCCACTGAACTCAGATCCTGCAGCTGAGTTTCCTGCCCATTCCCAAGGGAGCATCTCCTTGCAGATTCCAGCTTTTCCACTCTGCACCCAGCCCCCAGCTGTAGCCCAGGCTTTCGATAATCACAATGGGTCCATCTACAGCTACTGCAAGGTTTGAACTTGAGCCTCCCCTGATCCCGGTAGCCTTGTGCCTGCAGCTAGATTCCTGTAGAATATTAAAACAGGAAAGAATTCTCTTCTGCAAATAGGAAGAAAAAAAGAGTTGGCCACCATTAGGGCTTTCTTCTACCAGCCTTTAAACTGCTTTCTTATCAGCATCACACCAGATAGCCCTAAACCATTTGAGCTCCCTGCAGAGCACTTTAGCCAAGAGTATGTGCCCTGGAATCAGACAGACCTGGGTTCAAGTCCAGAATCTACCTCATACTGCTTAGGGACTTTAGGACATTCACTTAGACTCTCTGAGCTGCAGTTTGCTCATCTGGAAAACAGTGATAATGAATGCCTGTAAGATGCTTAGCACGGTGCCTGGCACATAGTAATCCCCCGGTAAATGGTTGTTATTGTTATTATTCTGGCAGTCACATGGTGTGCACAGAAAACTGGCTCCTGCTGACTTTACTTGTCCCATCCTGCATATTTCCATTTCGTCTTCTAGACCAAGGCAGAGGTTTCTGTGAGGCTGACTAGGATCGGCCTGCATCCTGTGTTGAAGTTTCATCCAACGAGAAATACTGAGCTCGTAAAATCTTTTTTTTCATTTCTTAATTAATTCATTTTTTTCATTGTACATGTTTATGGGGTACAGTTTGTTGCTTCAATAAATGCATACATTGTATAATGATCCAATCAGAAAAGTTAGCTTATCTGTCACCTAAACATTTATCCTTTCTTTGTGGTTATCTTGAAATACACAATACAGCATTATTAACTATTGTCACACTAGGGCACCAGAACTTATTCTTCCTATCTAACTCTAACTTTGTTTTTTGTTTTTTGGTTATTTTATTATTGTGGCCCATTACCGAAACCTAACTGTCACTTTGTAACTCTGTTCCCGTCTACCAGCTTTTCTCCCTCCCCCCTCTCCCCTCCCTTTTCCTGCCTCTGGTGACACTATTCTAGTCTCTGGCTTTTTTTCTTTTTATTTTTTTCTTAATTGACCCGTGATAATTGCATATACTTATGGAGTACCATATGCTATTTGGGTATATTCATATTGTGTGCAAAGATCATATCGGAGCAATTAGCATAACCATAACCTCAAACATTTGTCACTTCTTTCTTTTTTTTTTTTGAAAGTTACAAAACATTTTTATCAGTTATTTAACTTTGTGTGGTTAATTTTTGCTTTGCTTGATCTTAATTAGTAGTTCTATAAACTCATCAGATTTCTTATTAGAGTTTTGAAAAACTTTTATCCTGTCCATTGATCTTAAAGTTATTTGAAACTTGTGTTTAAGAGTATTTGTTAGAGGCTTTTCCATGAATCTAATTGTAGATGCCTTTAGAAAATATCAAAACTTTTGCAATTTTATTAAGAATCTGATCTATACTTTAAAACATTCTTCTAACATAGGGGAAATTCAGTTCTGTATCAATGTCTTTTTAATCTCAAAGTTCAGTCTTTAGAAAGACTTAACTAGTTCCCTTTAAATCACAGCCAACTTAATCACACACAAAATTTTTCCATAAATTTACTTTTCACAATCATCAAGTCGAAGGTACACCTGTTCTCCAATGTCCATTGCAGCACTATTTACAGTACGTAAGAGTTGGAACCAGCCCAAATGTCCATCATCAGATGAGTGGATATGGAAAATGTGGTATATCTACACAATGGAATACTACTCTGCTATAAAAAAGGATGAAATACTGCCATTTGCAACAACATGGATGGACCTAGACAGAATTATATTAAATGAAATGAGTCAGGCACAGAAAGAGAAATATCACATGTTCTCACTTATTTGTGGGAGTTAAAAATAAATAAATAAATCAAATATCTGAGTATGTCACTTCTTTCTGTTAGGAACATTCAACATCATCTTGACTAGCTATTCAAGGACACACAGTGCTTTGTTGTTAACTGTAGTCTCCATATATTACTAGAGAACCTTAGATCCCATGTCCCTATCTCTCTACTATTTTGTATCCACTCAGCACCCTCTCCTCATCACCCCTTTCCCTTCCCCCCACCAGTCTCGAGTAATCATTATTCTACTCTCTACTTCTATGAGATCAACTTTTTTAGCTTCCACATATGAGTGAGGACATGTAGTATTTCTCTTTCTGTGCCTGGCTTATTTCACTTAACATAATTTTCTCCAAGTTCATCTGTGTTGCTGCAAATGGCAGAATTTCATTCTTTTTATAGCTGTGTAGTATTACACTGTGTGTATATACCACATTTTCTTTATCCAATCTTCTGCTGATGGACATTTACGTTGGCTCCATCTCTTGGCTATTGTGAATAGAGCTGCAATAAACATGGGAGTGCAGGTGTCCCTTCAACTTGTAGATTTCCATTCCTTTGGATATATACCCAGTAGTGGGATTGCTGGATCATATGGTAGTTCTATCTGTAGTTGTCTGAGAAATCTCCATACTGTTTTCCATAATGGCTGCACTAATTTACAGTCCTACCAACAGTGTAGAAGAGTTCTCCTTTCTCCACATCCTTGCCAGCATTTATTAACTTTTGTCTTTTTCATAACAGCCATTCTAACTGGGGTGAAATGTGGTTTTGATTTGCATTTCTCTGATTATTAGTGATGTCAAGCATTTTTTCATATACCTGTTGGCAATTTGTATGTCTTCTTTTGAAAAATGTCTATTCTGAGCTGGTAAAATCTTAAGGATTCTCTTCACCTAGACATCATGAATGTCTTATTTTTTCTGTCCTGTCTCATTCCACAAAGAAAATCTGAGATGTAGCCATTGAGCAGACAGGATTGGGGAGCAGAATTAACTAGGAATTACACTCAAATAGGACCCCTACTTTCCTATAAAATTCAAGAATTGTCTAAAAAGGTTGCTGGTAAAGTTTGCTGCATTGTTAATCACCTAAAGCACAATGCCAGAGCTTTTGGAGGAAAAGGGAAAAACACAATCAATCATACGGGTGCCAAAGAAAGCATTTCACCCCAGTGTAGAGACGATATTAAAAAGTCATCTCGGTGTAAACAGCTAGATTAAGGCAACAGACATATTGAAGGTTCTAACCTGTTTGCTTAGCATTACGAAAGGGTCTTGAACAACCCAGGAACTATTGAATGGAACATCACAATTTCATCAGTTGGTCAATATTTACTGAGCTCATACTGTGTGCCTAGCACTATGAGGGCTATAGAAAGCAGAGGAGTATAAGATCATCCAGAAACTTCCATTGAAGAGTTTGCTATCCAATCGGATGGTGGAGGTGGGGTGGGGTGGGGAGAAGAACAAATCCCTACACAAAGCAGTAGAAAGCCCTCAGCTAGGGTTTCAAGAGTAGGCTAACACCCTTGTAGTTGCTGTAATTACAGTTTCATAAAATCAAGCAGACCAGATGTTCTGCTATTTGGTAAAAGAAAAAATACAGTTGAGCTTGTCAAGGTGGCTGTTTGACTTTATAAGGACTTATGCAGAGTGGTTCAGAACCAGGTTTTGGTATCAGGAGAATTTGGGTTTAAATTCTGGTTCTGCCACTTACTAGCTGGGTGACTTTGCCCAGATTGCCTAACCTCTCTGAGCCAGTTTCCACCCTATGGAAATTGGGGGTAATAACAACACCTTCTTGGGAGGATTGTCATGAGAACTAATAGAGATACCTTATATAAAGCACTTAACATAGAGCCTACCACACAGTTAATAGAACCATTAAAAAAGAGAAAATGACCATCACTAAGCATTGGCCAAAGACATCTAGAAACTCTTAAAGAAAATTCCAACCTCTCCTATTAACAATGGGGGCAAGTTTCCCTCCCCTCCTTGGAGCACTAGTGCTCTTGGGGAAGAGCCAGATGGGACTAGTAAGATGTTGAGGTAAAGAAAGTGTTCTTGCAACGGTTCCATACCTCCTCCCAGGTTAATCTGGCTTTTATGCTGCCACCTACTTGCCCAGAAGGGGCTCCCTTCGGCCATTAAGGCCCCTCTCTGGGAGCTCTTGGCCATCCAATTTCAATATACCTCTCTTTACAAGCTCCCTTTGCAATTTGGCATCCTACATCTTCTTCCCTGAGGGATAACAACACAACAAAGGATAGAAAATTGTAATGTGACCTTTTAAAAAAGAATGACCTGTATGTAAAACCCAACAGCGCCTCTTAGAAAAATGCATGCACACAAAACCCCAGAAAAGGCTCTGATTCATGGCAAGAAGCAACAAGCACACCTAAATAGATTTTTCTAATTTAACTGGCAAAAATTTATCTGAGTCCCCATCACAGTGTGTATAGTTTCCACCCCAAAAAGAAACACTTTGGCCTATTATGAGACCTCATAATGGTGGTTCCAACAGAATGCGGATGACAGAATTCGCTTCCGAAAACGCTACCATGTGTATTTTGTTGTTTCCTAGTTATTAATACAATAGATTTCGCCTCTGAATCAAATGTTTTTACTCATGCCAAGAAAAATCGTGAGTTACAGGAAGTCTAACAGGCTTAATTAGTGAGGAGTTTAACTTAATCTGGTGGTTTTGCAACAACCCTGACATAGTCAGACTCACTCCCTACATTTAATGGGAAATAAGTGGTCAGAAATGGCCTTTAGCGACCTTATTAGAGAAAAGGCACATTAATGTCCACAAACAAGCCTGGTTTTCCTGAGGTAAAAATAATAGGCTGAGGTGCTGTAATTATCAACAGTGTTTTTTTCATGCAGGTTCTTATTGTATCTGCTACCTGTTGCTTTCAACTTTCTGTAATTACAGTTTCTTTATGATCACACAGCACTGTTTTCCATTCTTATTACCAACCAGCATGTTCGGGAAGAGACATTCATGGCCCCTCGAGTTTGCCTTGTAAGTGTATTTTAAAAGGCAAAGCTTCTTAGCCCAGCCAAATGAAACTGATTGGAAAAGCACCATAGAAACGAGAGGCCTATTATGTGTAGTAGCCGTGCTCTTTGCAGCCCTATCCTAAGCACTAGGCTGCAATTTCGGAAGGAAAGAACCTGTAAAGACTTCAGAAGACAGCAATGAAGACGATTAAGGGATTGGAAAAGAGAATCTAGGAGAAAAGGTTAAAGGTATTAGGATTATAAGGACGATTTAGCCCCAAGAGGAAAAAAAATGAAGGAGGCCGACCAGCTGTTCTTCCTCGCTGTTGATGGCACAGAATAAATGAACGGCAGCATGAGACACCTTAGGTTAGATGTAAGAAAGAACTTCATGACAACGCATCACCTTAGTCACTAAACACTGTTCATTCTTCATTTGTAAAACATTGGTTGAGCCCCAACCGTATATTGGACTGTGTGCCGGGCACTGTAGAAGAAGTTCAAGGGCTAATGAGGGAGACACACCAAAAATATCATGACAAGACAGTGGGATGTGTACTCTGATAGAAGGAATTCAGAATGCTTTAGATTGTTCAAAGACAAGAGGATGTATACAGTGGGGTCTGAGGCAGCACCCAGTAATCAAGTACATTGATATTTCTGGAGCAAAAACACATGAATATTCATGCAGGGTGTGATATAGAAAGACTATAAATAGCCCCATGCCAGTTCAAGTTTTGCTGCCAAACGAGTTTGCCATAAACTTACAAAGGCTCTCAGTTTTCAGAGATTTGGGGGTTTGGGAATGATAGATATGAGTCTGTGGGCCTGTGTAAGGGGAGTCTGGCCCAGTACCAGGACCTGGGGAATGAAGGGGGCTTCAGGCTGCAGGCACAGCATGTGTCTCTAATGTGCCCCAACTGAGCTGCTGATACCATGGACATGTTCTGAGGAGGGTGCGTGTGCATGTGTGTGAGTGAAGTAAGGGGAAGCTCCTCTTTGCCCCTTGTGTCAAGTCCACTTTCAGGACCTATATATAAAAGGGCCCCTGGCAACATGCCTCAAAGGAATGGGGCCCTTATTAACCAAATGGTCAATGAGTGGGTTTTATTATTGTTACAGTGATTTCAAACACTTGGCCCCAGATTCCCTATGGGTACGCCCACAAATCTTCAGAATAAGCATCCTCATGGAGGGTTGGCAAAGTGTGGTAGAATCACTTTGGGGGGCGGATCACGTCTCTGGCTTCCTATTTTAAGCTGTGTTCTATGAAGAGTGGGGGCAGGGAGACACTGGCCACCATGCTTCCTGTCTCATACCTACTCCTGTGGCAAGTGATAGAGAATGCTAAAAAGCCTGCAGGGAGGGGCACCTGACCTTCTGGTTATCTGGACTGGGGAACATCCAATTACCCTCTACTGGCCAAGCAGCTTCACTTAGGGGCTAAGCTCCCTGAAGGGGGAACACCCAGTGAACCCAGCCACACCCTCAGAAGTTGTTTGCTTCCTGAAGAAAAGGGGACTGCCCTTGATTGAACTTGTACTTCTGTTTCCAATCAGACAAAGGAGACCCATCCAGGGGCCATTTTCTTCTACCACCTACCTTCAGCCATCCCCTAAGCTCAAAGAAACTAAGGCCCTCTTTTCATCTCTAGACAGTCCCCTCCAAAAGCACTTCTTCCTCTCTGGCCTGGTCCTCTGCTCCGCCCTCCGGGAATCCAAGCCCACATCATTTAAGGATGAGCTCAGCTTCCAACCACTCCCTCTGAGGCCTGGCTTCCCAAGTTTGGTGATTCCAAAGCACACATCTGTTGCAACATACAGGGCCCACCCTAGGCAAAATTGAGCTAGGGACGCAGCCTTCAGTCCACAGATTTCCCACACCCCCACACCACACCCCTGCTTGCACAGCCTTCCTCTTCCTTGGGGAGTTGGCTCCCTGGAACCCTTCCCTCTCCTCTCTCAGACAGGAAAGGCTCTCATAAAGGAATTTGCACTCAGATATAAATAATAACCCTGTCTTACCGAAACAACCCTGCCAGACTACCCCTTGCAATTTGACTCAAAGGAATCATACACTGACGGTGGGATTGCTGGCCTCACTCACAGGCAAAAAGAAGAGCTATGTGGGCAAGGTGAGCCTTCTCAGCACCCATCAGATTATGACATGGGGCTGCCAAGTTAGCTCTTGCCTTCTTGATCTAAGGTGGACTGTGGCGGAGCTCCTCAGAGGAATGGATTTTGTTTTCTGAATTCAAATCAGGTTGTGCCATTGGACACCAGGAGAGATTATCTGGAATTGGGTTTTGACCTGGGAAGTCTGGGAGGTAGGGCTGTCATAGATTAAGTATGCTGGAGGGAGTTGGGAAGGGAAGGGGAGACTTTGAAAAAAGAGACGTGTTGATAAGGAGGGGAAAAGAGACATGAAGAAACCGTGAGGGGAGAGAAACCTGAATGGTAGTGGGGTGAGGCAGAAAATGAGTGAAAATGGACGGAAGGGGACAGTCAACATTTTTTGAGTGCTTATTTTGTACTGGACACTGTCTTCGTATTATCCCACGTCATCCTCACAACAATCCTAGGAGATGGGAACTATGATTAGATCCACTTTACAGGGGAGGAAACGGAGGTTCACTGAGGTTAAGTAATTCATGGCAAATCATACAATCGAGACTCAAACACTTGGTCTGACTGCAGGGCCCTCAGCCATCTGAGAAAGGCCAAGCACCTTTTTGGTTGTAGGAGGAGCCTCCCTGGTGGATTTTGAGAGAGGTTTCCAGACAACCCCTTCCTCTCACCACAACAGAAACAACCACACACCTCCCATGGGGACCACCTGCCCCTGAGTTAAAGACTGCCTTCTGGAAGGACACCAATAAATGTAAATATGTGCTCTGGAAAAGGTGCCGTTAAGGTGGTTTGCCTTCAGAAAGCACAGCCCAGAGGTCGGGGAAGGACCCTGACCTGTTTCAAGGTCTTAGAGGAGTTGGGAAGAAGAGGCTGCCAGCAGGATGGGCTGCCTGTAGGAGCCATAGCAGGGGCTGCAAGGAGTGGGAGCAGCTGGAACCGTGGCACTGAATATCTGAGACACACTGGGAGTCTACAGACACCAAAGACAAACCTGACTTATCTCATCATTTTTCCCAGAGCTGACCCCACCCTCCACACACACCAGTGAGGGAAGAAGCACCCGGTGTGGGTATTGGAGACAAACAACTTGGGTTCGAATCCTGACTTTACAGCCTGCTAGCTATGTGTCTTTGGGCAAGTCATTGCTCTGAATTATCTGTAAAATGCAGATGGAAATAAAAACATCTACTTGAGACATGAGATTGTTTACATAAAATGTTCAGCACTATGCCTAGTACTTACTAAAAACTCATTAAATACTAGGTCCATTAGCCCTGCTCTCACCACCTCTTGAAAAAAAAAGGGAGACCAAATTTAAAAGCCCTGGAAATAGCCTCTGAAGCTGACCAAGAACTAGGGTCATTTATTGATTCACTCACCACATAAGCCCTGAATCTGTCTTTTATGCTCTAGAGAATGAAACATGAATAAAATAGTTCCTGTTCTTGAGGAGCTCACACTCAAGTAGGCAAAGATTCAACAAATTCTTGCCCTATAATACAATACATTGCAATAGAAGCAGATCTAGGAGGGCCGGGGGCGGGGGGACACTTGAGGGCCCTGAGAAAGCTTCACAGAGTAAATATTTGAGATAGAACTTGAGGGACAAGTAGTAATTAATTGTTAGGCAGACAAGGAAAGTGTAATCCAGGTAAAGGGAACAGTGTATGTTAAGGAACAAAACATGGCAGGGTTTGGTGGAGCAAAGTTCAGGACACAGTGAGGACTGGTGAGAGGTTACACTGGAGGATTAGGGTGTTATTGAGTGACTCCTCTGAGCAGAGAGAGATGATGTTCGAAATGTATAATAACCAGTATGGCATTAACCAATTAGAAAGGATCCAGAACTATAAGGAAGGCCACACTGGGGTCTCCAAGGAAGGAAGTTCTTCTATTTAGAATAGTTTTGGCAACTGGAGTGAATATAGGTAGATAATTAATAGAGTTGCTATCACTGAGGCTTCTATGGTTATTTGAACATTTAGCCTGACAGTAATGGTAGTATCTGGCGTACAAGATATGTACACAGTGACACACAATACTATTTTGCAGAAGCAATTTTATAAATTGCACCATGTCTGTATATAAGAGACTGTTTACTAACTTGTCAAAACTTGGGTATCTATTCAATAGTATTTGAGGGAGGAAGGTTACAGTATCTTAACAGCTCCCCTAAGCACACAGGCCACAGCCATACACATTACATGTTCCTCATCAAGGTTGAATTTCTACAATGAAGTCAGTTGAATTGAATGTCTTCCCTTTGAAATTTGATCGCTGTCAATTTCTTTAAAATGTTGTATCTAATAATTCTAATTAACTCACCCCTTCCCCCTGATCCTATTCATTGCCTTTGCTATTAATGTCAGATATTCTCGGGTTAGAGAAGGAGAATTTTGAAAATATCTTTGGACTCCATAGAACTCCCTCTTAGTTAATTATCTTCTGATTCTCCCTGACTCATCTGTGGTCATCCCACACTATGGTCTTATGCTGGCATGGATTTTATTGTCTGACCTGTTGTTTTTCTGAGCCTACCAAGTGAGAGAATCAGTAATGCAGACTAGCTGCACAATGAGGTTATATTAATCATTTATTTGTAAGTGAACCAGGTCACCTTTCACGTCAGCTTTTCTAACATGTCAATTTTTAACACATCTAATATGAAACAGTCCAAATAAATCAGTTCCATCTAGGTAAGGACCTGCAATCAAATCTTTTTTTGGAAAATTAGCAAGAACAAAACTGATTTTTTTGTACTTCTGTTTAGTCCTAACCAAATCAATAGGACCAGGGTCATCCCCACCTGCTATAGGCTGTGAGGGCAAATTGGACGTTACGTTTGTAGGAAGTGAGAGACCGGGGTGTAGGCTTTGGAGCCAGACCAGCTTCGGTTTAAATTTCAGCTTTACCACTTGCTCTCTGTGAGCCTTAGGTAAGTTTTTTTAACTTCACTGAACCTAGGTTTCTGCATTTGTAAGTTGGGGAATTAAAATACCTACCTTGCACGGTTCTTGTGAGGATTAAAAGTAAGGTACAGAAAGTGGAAAGTGCTTAGCATGCTGCTTGGCAGCAAGCAGACTCTCATTAAGTGGTAGTTACTATTATTATTGTTATTGTGAGTCCATTATAAAGCAGAAAGAATACAAGACCATGAGTCTGGAGCTCAGATTCTGTTCTTAGCTGTACCACTAATGAGGCGGAGACATTGTCCCCTCTCTGGACTTCAGATACCTTGTCTATAAAACGAGGAGCTTCACTGAGGGACGGCTAATGGGTAACATGGGTTTCCATAGCTCTCCTTTTCAACATCCATGGCGAGCATCAGTAATCAATCACAGCATTCTTTCCTAATGAGCAAAGACATAGAATTATTCTCAACACCGGATTCCAAATAGCCTCCACTGCTTAATTAAAGTTAGCAAATGAAATGAAGCTTCTTTGCCTTCCCTGGATTAAATGGTCTCAGATGTACCTTTTAGTGCTAATGTTCTATGGCTCTCTGAAAGAAGCACTCTCTGATAATGTTTACAACCCAACTACGAGGTGCAGTGAAGGGTTCCAGGTTCAGAGAGTTACTTGCCATGTAACGAGATGGAAACAAATAATTCAACTTAGTGGCATTATGCAATAAGATTGACCTGGATTTATGCCCGTTTCTTCTGCTGTGTCCTAGCTCTGTAACCTTGGGCAAGTCCCTTAACCCCTTGGAGTCACAGTTTCCTCATTTGTAAAAATGGACATAAGACTGTTACGGGAAACTGAGTGAAGGATATATAGGCATTCTCCATACTGTCTTTGCAACTGTTCTGTAAATCTAAAATTATTCCAAAATTTTAAAGTTTATTTTTAAAAAATGGGCAGAAGGGCAACTGCCTTGAGGACTTGTGGAGAGTAAATGAAATAAGGTGTGGGAAAACATGTACTTTGGTGCCTTTCTTTTTTCCCTCCCAGGCATCTCACTTCATCTACACATTCAAATTTGTAGAACACCTAAGGAGTCGAGAGGCATGTTCTCTGGGCTGTGGTGCCAGCAGATTCACCTGCCTGACAACCCTGCAGTTTAGAGCCTTGCTACCAAGCTGAAGCTCTACAGGCAAGAAGGTTGAGTTTACACAGTCCTGGGAGCCAATGAATGCATCACACCTTGCCAGAAAGCAAAATGGCCCGCCTGTCTTTGTTGGACTCTGAGTCTGCTTGAGGGGTGGAGAGATAGAGCTTGTAGGGGGAAATGAAATAAGAGATCTGGGGCAGAAGATGGATGATAACTTGCAGATAGTTAGTCAAGGAAGCGGGTTCAGGCTCCACTCTCCACTCTCATAATTAAAACCCTTTTTGGGTGAAAGTACTGTTTCTAGACAGACCCTGATGTATCCTAATGAGTTAGTTGGGGGTGAGGGGAACAAAAAGAGATCCATGCTGGCCCCAGGCCTGTTTGCCCCCCAAATCCATTCCTTCCTTTTCCTTTCTCTGCTCTCTCTAGTAGCAGGGAGGGGATTGGGTGGGCTGACCCTTGCAAGCTGTTCACCAGGCTCTGGTGGGTTTGGCCAATGAGAGGCACTGGTAGGACACTGGAAAGCAGGAGGAAGAGAGAAACCAGCGTGTTTCTTTCCCTCCCTTTGTGCCTCATGTGGTGTCCCCAGCAGTGACTGTGTCTCTTCTGTGGCTCCAGCACTGCTGACCAGGTTACTTTGGATCCAGTTTTCACCAAGTGACCTAGCCCCGACCCCCCAAGTGACCTAGGTTCGAGCGTAGGAGTGGTAGCAGCTCTCTGCTGTGACTAATCTCCAGGTTGCTTCATTGTCCTCTGCTCGGCATTGCAGCTCCTCCATCGTCTGAGTAACCCATTCCCAAAATTGAATTCCTTCTCCCTTAAACACTCAGGGATTTCTGTTTTCTCACTTGGACTCAGACTGATCAGTCCTCCATTAAACAACAGCAAGGATTGCTTCTTTCCACTAGCCAGTTTTCATTTTGGAATGCAAGGCTCCGGGAGATGTATCTGGAAAATTGGGGTGGGAGAACGGGGGAGTGGCAAGAGGTCTGGGGAATTAGACACCGAAGTCAAGCTCAGGAGAGCCCAGCACCTAAAGAGAAATCTTTTTAAACAAAAAGGTAGCAAAAACGGAAAAGCAGCTAAGCCAGTCCTGCTGCTTCTCGGATTTGCCCTGTCCTAGCCTGTGGGTGCTCTGGGAGTCTTCTGCTTTGGCAGAGAGAAAGTCCAAGCCTAGAAAGACAGAGATGAGGTCCCCAGAGTCAGCTCCAGGAACATGGAAAGATCATGAGAAAAGCTCAGGGGTGTGGCCAGCCTGCCTGTAGGTGGCAGCTACAATCCAATCCGATAGAGGAAAACAAACACAAGAGTCCAAGTGATCCCATCAATCAGGCTGTCCTAATGGGCTATTATCAAACTGTCCCAGGGAAGGGAGTTGTTTGAGGCTAAGTGGCAGTGACTTAAACAGCAACAGAAACTACACAGTACTGTCCCTAGGACAGGAGTCCCTTCACTTAATTTCCTTGCAAACTCTGTTTGGGGCTGTATAGACCCAGCCACAGTGCTTGAGTCCCATTCATCAGCCACTAATTGACTGTGTGACCTTGTACAAGGCACTTAATAGCTCTGTGTCTCCATTCTTCTTTGTAAAACAGGGAGAGGGGAGTCTGGCCTTCTGCTTACCTAAAAGGGCACATTGTGAGCACTCAATAAACATCAAATTGTAATTTCTGCTCTGAGGAGGTGCAAGAGCAGATGTCTGAGAAATGCTTCCTACCGGGGGCAGGGAAAGAAAGTGGAATGGAGGAACTACAGTGTGGTGTTCAAGAGCATGGTTTTAAAGAAATTATTGTTAATTTGGTTAGGGGTGATAATGTTGTCATTGTATATGAAAATATCCCTAAATTTTTGAGATGGATAATGAAGCATATAGGAATAAGTGACATAATGCCTCTGATTTCCTTCAAAATATTAAGGCACAGCATAAAAAAGAAAAAGAAAGGGAGATAAAGCTAGTATGAAAAATCTTGACAGCTGTTGAATCTGGGTGATGGCTACATGGGGGTTCATTGTAGTATTCTATCTACTTTTGTGCGTGTTTGAAAATTTCCATAATAAATTTTTTAAAGCATGCATTTTGGAGTCAGACCTGGGTTCAACCCTATTCATTCAGGCAACAGATATGTATGACTCATACATACATATTAGTAAATGCCAAGCCTGAAGCTTTGACTCAGTGGTAGTGGGTGGAAGAGGTACAAAACAGACCAGGTCAGGATTCCCAAGTGTAAGAAAGGCATTTAGATATTAGATGGCCTGGGGCGGGGGGGGGGGGGGGATGACAAGCGTCCACTTCGCTTCTCTGTGTTCCTTCTAAAGTACTTTTCTGCTTGAAAGACCAGAGTTTTCTCTGATGAATTCTCCCAAAAGCCCTAGGGGCAGGAACCACCCACTGCCCAGGACACTGGAGCTCTCTTTTTGCCGCTTTGCTGCTGCTGCCAGTGGCTGGACAGGCCTGAAGACCTTTCAGGGGCCACCACTGAAATCTGGCCTGGACTACATTTCCAGTGCCCCAAGCAACTCATACAGGCCCACCCAATCCTCATTTCCAGGAGATTGCAGGGCCTCCTTAGGTCACAAATTGTCCTCTCCCTTCTTCACCTGTCTCTCCCTCAAGCCTGGACAAGATTGTATAATTGAAATCAGGTGGGAAAAGAGGCTTTCTCAAAAGTTAGACCCGCACTTGAATCCTGGCTCTACCACTTACTATCAGTGACACTCAGAGCAAGTCACCTGTGTGTTCCAAGCATCCATGTCCTCTTCTGTAAAATCGTGACAAAATGGTACTTCCCCTTCCCTCACAGGGTTGTGTGAGGATTAATGGGGAAAGCAGGCAATGTACCTGGCATAGTACCAGGTGTAAGGTACACCCTCTGAAAACTGAGCACTGCTTTTTTGTTTTTGAGGTCAACATACAAAAATCAACTGTGTTTCTGTATACTAGCAATAAACAATTGAAAATTGAAATTTTAAAATAGTACCACTTACAATAGCACCAGAAACATGAAATCCTTAGCCATAATTCTTACAAAATACCTGAGCACGGCTATTGTTGAGGGAGAAGAGGAACAGTCCATCCTCTGTCCCGGTGAAGAGGGATAAAGACAGAGCTGAGGTCTCTGCGTCACCAACTGATGATCCAGCATGTAGGACCTGAGGCAAAGAAACTGATTCACCTCCCTATTGTGCTAAGGATAGCACAGAAGGAGAAACTCCCTGGCACGGGGACACACTAGAATTTTAGAGGAGACCCAAGAAGAAAAGCCAGTTCTGAGCCCAGGCCAAAGGTTTCAGGCTGATTCCAACAAAGCAACCCCTGAAGCAACCCCCACACACTCCCACCTTCCGTGCCAAATGCCTCGCCTACGTCCCAACAGTTATCTAGAAGTAGCCCTTGAACTCAGCAGGTTCTTTGGCCCTGCAACTGTTCTAGATACAGAAGCCCTAGCTATTAGCTCGGGATCTGGGAGTATAAGCCTGGGACAGCCCGCAGCTGGCACGCAACCAGCTGAATCACACGCAGCTCCCAACTGCTCTGCACATGCTGACTGGATATAGAAGGATGACCTGCTCTCCCTGGAGCCCAAGCAAAATGTCACAGAAGCAACCCTGGTGTCACAGTTTACAGATTGCATTTTCCAGTTGAAGAGACAGAAGCACAGAGAGGTTCAGTGGGTCATCCGCCATGACCTGATGCATGCACCAGAGCTGGCGAGGGGCTGCAGGCCTCCCGGTCCTCCAACCAACCTTCTTGTCCTTTGCTCTCTGTTTTCTCTGAGGATAGCTTTGTGTCAAGTGGCTCTCAGGCCAGGCTCAGCCAAGGGAAGGATGAGGAGAGAAGAGGGTTGATTCCTAGAAGAACTCCCCTTTTTAAGAGCAGTGTGACTTGGCCACTGCTTTTAGTGAGGGAGAGGAAACTTTAGGAGCATGGGTGGGTGACCATGTGGCCAAGAGTGAGGGCCTTGGCAGGAAGGGAGAGAGAAGCTTGGAGCCTGGTTTTTACTCTTCCTAGTAGTGTGGCCTTGGGCAAGGGACTTTGTCTTGCTGAGCCTCAGTCCCCTACCTGTAAAATGGAGATAAGGAGTAATAGGATCTGCCCCATAGGATTGTTTTGAGGATCAGAGATGAAGATAAAGCACCCGGCACATAGTAATTGCTCAATAGACATAATGGCCAGCGGGTGCCTGCTCTATGCCAGGCACTGGAATAAGCATTTTATATGCCCTCATTCATTTATTCCTCATAACAGCTGTGAGATAAGTATTGTTATTAGCCCCTTCGATAGGTGAGAAAAGTGAGGTTTATGGAAGTTAACTGGCTCAAGATGACCCCACTAATTAGTAACGGTGCCAGTATTTGAATCCAGGCAGTTGGACTTCACAACCAGAGCTCTAAAGTTCTCTACTGCCTACCTGTTTTCATGGGAGACACAGTCTCTGGTGGGAGGCAGGCCCAGGAGTAGAGGCGCAATGTGCAAACAGTGCAAATGAGGCCTTAACTCAGGAAGCAAGACTCATTTGAACACATGCCCCTGTAAAGAAGTTTCAGAGGGGAGGCCAAAGCCCAGGCTCCTGCATCTGTCTCTGGCCATGTGTTTCCTAATCCCCCACAAACTCCTGATCCCAGCTCACACATTCACACTCACCTACGCACATACCATCAAGCCTTTCTACGTTTGCCTCCTTAGTGCTTCCCAGCCATTTTAGTTTCATAGAACACATAGAAAAATATATTTTTAAGGTCCAAGGGCCCTTACTGCCCCAGACCCCTCCCAGCCCCTCTGAGGGTTGAAATGATCGATATCTTGGTACATCAATTGAGTCACTCAGCTGTGACCCATGGGTACCTTCTATATAATCCAGGCATAATGATCTGACTATAAATTTCCAATCAAACACTGATTCAAAAGGCCTCTTACATGAGTTCTTATGAATGGATTAATATCTGGTTCTAGCTTCTTAAATGTTTGTGGTAACAAGTTGAACACATATCTTTCACTACATTTTGGGCTTTGGACTGACCCATTTTCTTCCAAGTACATTTGAAGCTGATAGGTGAATAATTTCCTGATGTTTAATGTGACCCTGTACATCATTAGACATGTTATTTTAAATGTCTAATCAGTATGAATTCATTTGTCATTCTTTCCTACAAGCATGGATCATAATAAACTCATCTATGATTCATGAGAATGTAAAATATACTCTCATGGGAATTTTATCTTAATTCAGTATCATTGGTCTTTCTAAGTGAAGTTATCAGTTTTCTTTTCAACAGAGTTCACTGGAAACTGATCATCAGAGAAGAAGCGTAATATTTTTTCTTTTTTTCTTTTTTTTTAGTGTTTGACAACATCACAAGTAAAAACTGGCTATGTCTGTGTGATGCCAAAACATCTGGACGAATGAAAAAGGGGGGGGTGATATTGTTCAATGACTAGGCTGTTTGGTTCAAGTACTACTTGTCAACATCTACGTGTCTGGTGTGAGAGGGCTGACAGTATTTCCTTTTTATTCACACATTATGGTTCCATGTATATAGATGGCTTCTCACAAAAGACAAACAATTTGGATGCCTCTTTTATGAGGGAATATATGGAAGCAACCAGAAGTTTAAAGTGGATGTGGTAGGACAAAGGGAAAATCAAGGCAGAAGACATTCCTAGAATAGTTCTGCCACTGTCATGGAGTTGTAGCCTGAGCAAAGGCAAGAGGTAAGAATTTGTAAGATTCCTACATTATTGCAGTACTGGGAGGCTGAAATAATGCTACTAGAAAAAGGCATAGAAAGGGGGAAGAGAAATCATCAATAATGTACCACTCATCAGAAAACCGTTTAGTCTAAGTCAGCACTTATTAATTCATGTTCACCATAGGCTGATGAGGTGCCCCTGGGCATGATGGTTGGGAAACAATGACTCGCCCACGAATTCAGCAGCCCAGAGCCCATGTGGCAGTCACATGTACTCTTAAAACACTATTCAATTGTACCTCTGAATTGAGTTAGCAGATATTCACAGCCTAAATGTGAATGTGGGGAAAACCAAACAAGGGGATTTCATTCTATAAAAGCAATCCCAGAAAAGCTCAGTAGACACACTGAAAAGCAGCCTGGAAGAGCAGAGCTTTCAGCACACCTTTTAAAACTGCAGATCAATAGAAAATAACCCAAAATTTTAGAAGGAAGGGAAATAGGTAAAAAGAAAAGCTTTGAAATTATTCTCTTCATTCCCCATCCCAGAGTCAACCAGGCTTCTTTTGAAGTTGAGGCTACTCTGAATAACCATGTTCCAGTTGACAAAAAGTGGGTATGAGAGAGTGGCAACCAGCTGCTGCTCACCACTGAGGCTGGCTCAAGAGTAAACAACTTTCAACAATCACAGGAAAGAGGCACACTGCAGTAAGGGTTTACAAGAGAGACTCAGGAAGCTTCATTTTGAAAGCCCTAATGGTCAAATTCTAGATGAAAAACCAATTATACCTTTTTGACTTGACCAATAAGGTTGTTTGACTAGATTAATCAACTGCTTGGCCAGAGTGACCAGGCAATTTAGTCAGTACAGCTCAACCCCTCCTGAAGTTAGACACGATATAAGAACTCAACAAAGCCATCTCTATTTGCTGTATGACAGCAAGTGTGATTTCTACTTAGCCCTGTGCTTTTTGGTTCTACAGCAGTGGGCGGGGGGAGGGGGAGCCCCTGAGACTCTTTTGGCATATTCAGTTCACTTAGCTTCAACACGTACACAAGATCTGATTTCAAGATAAAAAGATTAAGAAGCTACTTCTGAATGCTACTTCTCAAATATTTTAGTAAGAAAGAGCGCTGATGTTCTCATTGTCATTCTTCTATATAATCAAGTAGGTAATCAGTTATTAGAATATACATTTTTTCCATGCAATTAAATAGGATTTTACTTTGAAATAAAAAATAAGACAGAGAGTTTATAAACTTTTTTTTTTTTTAACTTGAATTGACCCTTGTGTTTTAAAAAAAAAATGTTTTCACTATGGATCGATAAGGGACTCTATATTGCATATATGTAAGTACCTTGTAGGAATTGAGTACATATTGATTGAATCTTAAATCCCATTTGTTTCTTTTCAAACAATTACTTACTGTGGGCATGTATTTTATCTATATATCAGTGTAGATATTTTGTGGCATCCTGCCACATACAACTTGCAATGTTTCTCCGCTGGGTCAAGTTTGTATTTTATTCAAGTGGGAAAAAAAAACAAAACTAATGATTAATTGGGGGACAAACACACTTCCAATATTATGTGGTAAACAAACAGACTCAGTGTCCTTGGTAAAACAAAACTTTCTCTGAGAGCCAGGAATCAAATAATCACAATGTATCTATGCTCCTCAGCCTGTTCTTTCCAGTTGAATTACATTCTGCAACGACTTGACTGTCTGCCTTCCTTTTCTTCCTTCTATTTTTCCTTCAAACTCTCAGCATAAGGCTTTTCACCTTTTTAGCTTCGAAGATTGAAAACCCCTGAGGGCATGGTGAATTCTAGGTTTGTATCTTTTTCTTTTTTTATATTTGGCGGCTGGACGGTATAGGGATCAAAACCAGATCAAAAGAGAGTTCCTTCGGCAAACATTCTTTCCTTTGATATATTCAGTTTAGGATGAAAAGCTTTACATGAAATATGTGAAGAGTGTCCTCTAAACCAGCGTATCCACTCCAAGCAGGTTGCCCCACCAAGTCATTGTAAAGCTGAGACTTCTTAAAGGTACTAGATATATTTGTCTCTGAACAGTAAGCACATTTAACACACCCGGTTTTGGAAAGAAGGTTGCACAGTGAGTTCTTTCACAATCCTATCAATCCATAAGCCCACAGATATCTCCTGAGTGCCTGAATTCAAGGCAAAGCACTGTGCTCCATGCTATGGGTTTTCATAACAGAACGTGATGTGGGCCCCTCTGCACACTGGGATGTTACAATGTCATTTGAGAGAGGTAACTATCATATCAAAAACTGTCCAACAGCACAAAGCAGTGATTAGAAAGTACCAGAAGAATGCCACTAAACAATATGCATCTAGACTTGAAAGACATATTGTTGAAAGAAAATTGAGGTGAGAAGCAGATATGGGTTTTAGTTCCCCCTCTTCCAGTTAATAGCCCTGTGACTTTGGAAAAACTCTGTGGGTTTTAGTTGATATTCTGTAAATTAAGGGTAATAATACCGTCCATGCTCAAAAGCAGGTAGCAGAAACAGATGCACTCTTGAGATACTTTTCAGTCTAAGGCCTATGATTCTAGGAAGTCTCAAACTGAAAAGTCTGCAGGTGCAGGCAGGGGTGCAATTGGCCTAGAGAGTGCATGCTCCAACCCAGGGTTGCTAGGTCTTCTGATTTTTCTAGAGAAACTGGAAATAAATATTTTATGTGAAATTTGCCCATTAAAATGTTTGTGCAGCTAATTCTAATTATTTTTTAATTGGGACAAACTAAATGTGTCTGCGAGCCAGATGTAGCTTGTTACATTGCTAATTGGTAACCTCTGGTCTAGACTAAGGCCACATAACTCTTCATAGGAAAGGTGGGACTCTGGGGATTTTTGCAGCGGTTGAAATGAAATGGTGGTATCAATTTAATCATTAAGATGCCTCACCTCAGAGTCAATATTTTTTTTTCTCTCCAAGTCTTTGTTTAGTATTACACAGGGTTGGTTGCAGTCACTGCTTAGATCCCTCCTCCTTAAAGCTTCCCCTGACCACCTCAGACCCAAGTGCTCTTTCCTTCCTTTTAGTTCCCATAGCAATTATTTTCCGTGCAATTCATTTGGCAATTAATCACACAGTGCCTTGTGGCATCTTTTCTATTGCGGTCTTGAACTGCTATTTAAACATGTTATAATTATTTAAGTTTCCACATGTTTGCATCTTCTCTTTCATTTGAAGCTCTTTGGGGATAGGGGCCAGATCTTATTCCCCACAGTGCCTGGCACAGAGTAGAAGCTTGATCTGTTTTGGATTTAATTTCAAAGGAGAGTAGTGGAGCAGGGTAGTGTACCTAAGGGTACAGTCTGTCCTCTTTATCACATGTGAACTTGTAAATTTCTATTTAATAATTACAGCTTTAAGAAAGTTAAAAGACAACACAGAGAATTATAGAAAACATTCACAAACATATATCTGACAAGTGACTTGTATCCAGAATATATAAAGAACTATAACAACTCAATAATAAAAAGACAATACCCCAATTTTAAAATGGGCAAAGGATTTGGATAGACATTTCTCCAAAGAAGACAAAAGAATGGCCCATAAGCACATGAAAAGATGCTCAACCTTACAAGACATCAGGGAATTGCAATCAAAAGGACGATGAGATACCACTTCACACCCTCTGGGATGGCTATAATAAAAAAAGAAATAAAATAACAAGTGCTGGTGAAGTTGTAGAGAAATTGGAACCATCATTCCCACTACTGGAAAGAATTTTAAAAGGTGCAGCCTCCTTGTAAAACAGTTTGGCAATTCCTCAAACCATTAAACATAGAGTTACCATATGATCCAGCACTTCCATTCCAAGGCATACACCCAAGAGAATTGAAAACATATCTTGGGGCCGGCCCTGTGGCTCACTCGGGACCAGCACCGAGGCTGCAAGTTCAGATCCTATATAGGGATGGCCGTTGCACTCACTGGCTGAGCGTGGTGCAGATGACACCGAGCCATGGGTTGCGGTCCCCTCACCGGTCAAAAAGAAAAAAAAAAACATATCTTGACATAAAAAATTATGAATTAATGTTCATAGCAGCATTATTTATAATAGCCCAAAGGTGGAAACAACCCAAATGTCAATCAACTGATGAATGTATAAACAAAATGTGGTGTATTTATACAATGAAATATTATTCAGCCTTAAAAAAAAGTTCTGATACATGCTACAACATGGATGAACATTTAAAAAGTTATGCTAAGTGAGAGAAGCTAGTCACCAAAGACCACCTATTGTATGAGTCCTTTTATATAAAATGTCCAGAAGAGGCAAATCTATAGAGACAGATTTGTGGATTAGCGGTTACCTGGGGATGAGGAACAGGAGGGCTGCAGGAATGGAAATAGATGCCAAAGGGTACGGGGTCCTTTTTTGAAGGGATGAAAATGTACTAAAGTTAGATTGTGGTGATGGTGGCACAACTCTGTGAATATACTAAAAATTACTGGACTGTTCCCTTTAAATGGGTGAATGTTATGGTTTTATGGTATGTGAATTATGTCTCAATAAGTCTGTTAAAATAAAAAATAATAATTATAGCTAATATTTATATAGTACCTACTATGTGCCAGACACTCTTCTAAGTGTTCTATATGTATTAACTCATTTAATACTCACAAAAACCCTAGGCACTAGATATTTGTATTGTCCCTATATGGCAGGTGGAGAAATGAAGGTACATAGATGTTCAGTGATTTGCCCAAGGTCTCACAACTAGCAAGTGGTGGAGCTGGGATTCAAATCCAGGCCATCTGGGTCTAGAGTGTTATGTTCTTCAACACAGTGCTATATTGGACCTAAAGCGTCAACACTTATTTCTCTATTATTCTGCTGGAGCCATGATGGAAAGAGTCTCAAGTTTTGAAAGTGTCTTCGCTGCACAGACTTGAGCTACATTGGACATGAGTGTAGAGAAAGTTGATAGTAAATAAAAGGGAAGAGGTGTCAGAAGAAGCAAGAGGAGTAGATTCATAGACACTCTGGCTCCACAGTAATTTCGCAACTCCTTCTTCTGCCCATTGCAGTAAGAGTATGCACCTTGCGCCTAGTGTGAAAGGTACTGTGTTAAATGAGCTATGGTGGGGAGTTGGGGCAGTCTTTACAGAAAGGCTCTCACAGTGACTTAGCTGGCCACATGTGTTGCCTTCTGAAGTATGGTGTTCCAATTTGGAGTGACCCATGATACGGAATGGAGATGATTCACATTTTCCTCTGGATTCCTAGAAATAAATGGAGTTATCTGCCTGGATACCCTTGATCCCCAAGTTTCAGAAGATAGAGGGTTCTCAGAGGAGGCAACAGCAGGATCTTATAGGAGAGGAGGAATTAACTGGTGAGATTAGAGGAGTAAGGTGTGTTCTAAGCAGAAGGAACAGCATGTGCATGAACTTCTGCAAATACTTGATTTATGTGAGGAATGTTGAAAAGTTCAATATGACTAGAGTCTAGGGTATGTCGAGATTGTGAAATGGGTGGGGAGTAGCAGTAAAAGTGGAAGATGAGACTGGAGTAGTCGGCTGAGTAATCAGAGAGTGAAGGGCCTATAATATAGTAGAAGAATTAATAACAATGATCTCTAATATAATATCTGCTGTAAGAATCTACCCCTTTTTATTTACCCCTGATTTTGAAAATCCTTTCTCCAAGTTTTGCTAAGCAAGAATAAGAGTTCTTAGAGGGAAGAGGATTTGAAGGGTATACTCTTTGGAAAGGAGATGAGCCGTGGTGGGAAAGAAGACTGTAATGGGGAAGGCTCCTGGGAGGAAGACTCTCATATATTCAATTGAAAGAGGGACAGAAAAGCTTCTCCAATCTACTGTTAGGTTGGATGCAAGCATAAGTTATACAACACCCACTTACATCCCATATACATGCACTCTGAGAAGAGGGGTGGTTCTGAGATCAAGAGGAAGAAACTATTACTTGGCTTGTTGCAAGAGTTTCTCATTCCAGATATAGCTCCTCCGTTGTCTCTTCATTCATGGGTCAGGGGGAATCCTTTGGTTGCTTTGCCACTGCATTGTGCAACACTAAGAGAGTTCTACTGTATCCTGTAGGCAACGGGCAACCAAAGAAGCTTTATAAGAAAGGGAGTATTCGGAGGCTCAATCTTGAAACAGATAGAAGCTTGAACTAGAAGGAGGAAGTCTAGTCCAGGTGACAAAGGATATGGAATTTAATGAACAGAGTGGTCCTCTCAGTGGGAGTGGGTAGAGGACTTTGATTTAGGAGACTCTTCTGGGGTAGACTCACAGGAACGTGGTGACAAATTGAACACAGAGGAAGAAGCGGGGAGAAAGAGAGAGGACTCTAAGAGGTAGCCAAATAATTTGACAAACTAATCACAGTAGGAGGTTTGTTTACAACCCTGGTCTACTTTTAGTGTGGCCTTTTAATCCACACTAAAAGGATTGATACATCAGAGCTAGCTATGGGTATACCCTCCCTTCCTATTTCCTTTCTATTTTTCTTTTTAGTCTAACCCTCAACTCCATGGGTCTCCCCTGCCTCCTTTTTAGTTTCTTTTTTGCTCTTTTAAAAAGGGGTATCAGAAAGTCTGAAAGTGCCATTTCCACAATCTCTATGCATGTCTCCCAGATCCTGGCTGCCCTTGTTTCTTGTTGTTGATGGTGGTGTTTTGGTTGCTGGGGTTTTTTTCCTCTACAATTGGGACATCGCTTATTCACACTCAGTTCAATAAAGTTCGTCATGACCCATTGTGCTCTTTCTTCCCAGACTTGTATATAATTATCTGGTGTTTGTGTGTGGTTTGTTTCTTCTCTGTTTTTTTTCCACATGGCCTTCTGAATTTTCACTAAAGTATTGAAAAACAAAGAGAGAATTCTGACCAAATCACAGGCTTGGAGTGAATAAAGAATTCTTAGTAAAGAATTGTTTAAAATACTATAAACAGCACAGAGGAGCCATGGATTCAGAACTGAATTAGATTAATCTTCCTAAAGTACATCTCCGATTATGTTGTTGTTATACTCCAAAATCTTTCATTGTTCCCTCATGCCAATGGGAAGAAGTTCAAATTTCTAAACCTTATGGGTTCTGAGTCGCGCAGCGGAAGCGTGCTGGGCCCATAAACCTTATGGGTTCTGTCTGCTACATAATTTTGTAACGTTAACTCCTACTACTCTCCTATGCGTAGTTACACTTTCCCGTGTCTGTACCTTTATTCATTCTATTCATTCTATCTTTCCCACCCTGCTCCATTTCCATCTGTTGAAATGCCAACTACTCCTTTGTGCCTGGGAGACCTAATGGTGATAAGGAATAAGACCTGGCTTTCAAACTCAGATTTACTACATACTAACTGAGTGATCTTGAGCAAGTCATTTCCTCTTGCTGAGGCTTCAGTTTCCTCATCTGTAAATGAAGATCATAATAATCTCTTCTCAAAGTTATAGTGAGAAATAAATTATATGACATATATAGATACATCTACACAGTGCCCATCACATAGCAGATGGTCAATAAATCATTGAATGAATAAATTTCAGGGGATTCACAGACAACCTGAAGGTTATCCATGCATTTCAAATTATGAATCCCTGAATTTTAATTCATCAGTATTGGGAAGTCCATCTAAATGAAAAATAATAGTTTTGTTTTTCATTTACCATTGCTTACCTCATCCCTCAGGAGTATACTCGTGTGTTCATATGTATATGAGAGAAAGTAAGTATGTGTTGAAGGGGGGTGGGTATTTACTTTGGCAGCTATGTTTTGGAAGAAGTTGAGAAAACAAGATTTGTTTTCAAAATAGTTAAAAAATCAGATACCCAGGAAGTCGAGTCCCTCTAAGGAAGGCCCAGAGTAGACCCAGAGGAGAGAAAGAGGACTGTGCAGAAAGCCATGAGGGGCTACAATGTTCTCTACTTCTGAAGTCACAACTAGTCACTGAGTGAAGAGTTTCTTGAAATGGTGACAGCCTGACAGAAGACTTCTGTGATTTATGATTTAAAAGAAAACTAAAAAAAGCAGGATCCTTTTCCTTTTCTTCTGTCCCTCATGAAGAAAGAATTAACATCAGATGAAAATCAGAATCTCACCAAACCATTTACTAGGAAAGTAGGCCAAGCAAAGCTCTCCCTAAAAGCTGTCATAGAAATGGAAAGCAATCAAGAATGGAACACTAGAGAGCAATTCAAAGGTACAGTAAAAAGAGATGGGGGTGGTATGATATAGAGTGTCATAAAAGAGCATGCCTGTAAAGAGAAAACCAGGGAGGGGCCTCCAAACTTCATCTGAGAGTTGTGAGAAAAATGATGGGTAAAGAGAGCTAGAGTGAGCAGGGCCCGTGAAGCCCAGAGAAGCTGTGCTTGCTGTTAGGAGAGGTCCATATTCCATCAGACTGGCAGAGCCAGCAGTGGCGGGGGAGCTGAAATTACAGCATCCCTAAGGCCATTCAGATGTGTCTTCCCAGAGAACAGATCACAGAAGGGAATTGGGTAGCCCCCAGGGCAAATGCAATTGGCAGGTGATTGACATAATCATACCCACCATGGGGTCTTCATAAGTAGTTATCATTGATGGAAATGGAATTGCCTGGGGGAACTATAAGTGCTCTAATCAGTACTACTAATCAATTCAATAAATTCAACATCATATTAAACCACCTAGTATGTAGGCTGCACTGTGCATTAGACCATACAGGATCATTCATTCACTCATTTGTTAAACAACTACTGTGTACCAGGCAGCATTGTAGGCTCTCAGGATATAGCAGTGGCCAAAACAGACAAAAATCCCTGCCCTCAAGGAGTTCACATATTAATGAGGTTAAAGAAGAAAAAAGCAAACTAACTGCTACTGAGCATCTCTTCTACATCACATTTATCCTTACAGCAACCTCTGAGAAAGGTTATTATCACCATTGTACAGAAGGCTCAAACAGGTAAAAAATCAGACCAAGATTACACAGCTAAGTAATGGCAAAATTGACATTTGAAGCCATCCATGTCTGTCTCATTCCGAAGTCCGTGAATTTCTCCTCCTTAAAGTTTTGACCTTCCAAAGACCCTTAGGGTCCATTTCGTTGCTCTCAAGATTTAACTTTTAGAGACTGTCTGACTAATGGTCATTCGTGAATGCTAGGATTACTCAGAGCTCAGTGGGTTCCAAGTAAGACTCTGGGGATACAGAGATGACAAGACATAGCCCTTCCCCTTAACTCCTTCACTGAGTAGGTAGAGAGGTAGTCTAGCATAGTGCTTAAGAGCTCAGGTGCTTGGGAAAGATTAAATGACTTCGAATCCCAGATCTGCCTCAGTCTGTTCGTACCTGCATAACCTTGAGCAAGTTACTTAACTTCTCTGTGCCTTAGTTTCCCCACCTTTAAAATGGAGATAATAGTACCTACCCCATCTGTGTGGGGCGGGGGAAGATTGTAAGGATTGAGGAAGATAATGATAGCAAACACTCATACTGCTTATTACGTGTCAGGCACTATTCTAAGCATTTCATATATGTTAGCTCTTCAACATAGACCAGCAGTTCTCAAAGCACGGTTCAGGGACCCCTGAAAATCTATAAGGTCAAAACTATTTTCCTAAAAATACTAAGACCTGTTGTGCTTGTTTCACTGTCATCCTCTCACAAGTGTACAGTGGAGTTTTCCAGAGGTTGCATGATGTGTGATATTGCAATATTGAATGCAGAAGCAGATATGAGAACCCAGCTGTCTCCTATCAATCCAGATGTTAAAGAGATTTGCGAAAATGGAAAACAATGCTATTTGTTTCACTACATTTCTTTTTTTTTGCAAATAGTTATTTTTCATTAAATGTGTTATTTATATTAACATATATAATGGATTTAATATTGTTATTTTAAAACATTAATAAACATTTTACAATTTTTTTTCCATTTTAATTTCTAATAAGATAAATATTGACAGATATAAGCCACATATAAAAATACTCTGGGGTCTTCAATAATTTTTAAGCATGTAAAGATCATGAGGTCAAAAAATTTGAGAATCTGTGATGTACATAATACCTGAAAAGAATTTAGCACGGTATCTGGAACATAGTAAACACTCAATAAATGTAAGTTAATTATTATTACAGATGCTTCCTCAACTTATGATGGGGTTATGTACCAATAAACCCATCGTAAGTTGAAAGTATTATAAATCAAAAATGCATTTAATACACATAAACTACCAAACATCATAGTTTAGCCTGCCCTGCCTTGAAAGTGCTCAGAACATTTACATTAACCTACTGTTGGGCAAAATTATCTAACACAAAGCCTATTTTATAATAAAGTGATGAATATCTCATGCAACTTATTGAATACTGTACTGAAAGAGAAAAACAGAATGGTTGCATGGGTACTCACAGTACGGTTTCTACTAAATGCGTTTTGCTTTCACACCCTCATAAAGTTGAAAAATTAAGTCAAACCACTGTAAGTTGGAAACTGTCTCTATACATACAACCATAATGGGCACCATACGATTAGTGCCATAAGAAAATGCTAAATGCTATAGAAATTCACAGCAAAGAAAGCTCATATGCAGCTGAAGTGTCCCAGAAAGGGTTCATGAAGTTGGTGGCATTTGACATGGGCATTAAAGAATGAGTAGGTGAACAGAAAGAACAGAAAGCTGATTCCAGCCAAAAGAAACACTGAAGGGTGTGCTCTAGAAACAAGGATTGGCCAAGTTTGGCTGAAGCCAAAGCTGTGTGCAAAAGAGTAATGGGAGAGAAGGCAGGAAAGAAAGGTGAGTGTGTAACCATGGAGGACCTTGAATGCCAGGACAAGGAGTTTGTACGTTACTCATTAGGCAAGGGGGGAGCCATTAAGGACCTTTAGCCAAGCGCTATGGTTTAGAGAAATTACTGGGAGGTACATTTAGGATAGTTTGCAGAGGGAGAGACTGGAGGTAGAGTGACTGTTTAGAAGGCTATAGCAGTAGTCCAGGAAAGAGTGGATGAAGAGCTGAGCTGGGGTAGTGGCCCAGGGGATGGAGGGGAGGGGAGAGATGTGAAAGAAAATTAACATCCATTATAATAAGTAATTATGCATTGAACTTCCACAATCTACTGCGTTTCTTCCTCCAACAGTAAAGACTGCCCCACCACCAAAGATAGGTGATGATGGAAATATTTCACATTTATGGCCCTAAAGCTGAGCCTCGTAGCCAAAAAATTGGGCAGAATAAGTATGTAAGATTCCAAAATGAATGTCCACAGGGAAATCAGCATCCTGAAGGAAAGGACAAAGGTGGAGAGGTATTGGAAGTGGGGGTAGATATTAAAATTCAAACTCCCTGTACAAATAAAAAATGTGTGCAGATGTATGGCTTATGCAATCTAGTGGAAAGAAAAGTTATGAGATGAGCCCAAGGCCAAATAAAAAGAATATTTTTTCAACCAAAAGCAAAAGAAATGTTCCACCCATCTTAGGTAAGAAAATGCTGTGCAGCACATGGACATGGGAGGGCCGGGGGGATTAGTACATAACAGTTGCAGCCTTTTGCCCAGTTAATTAATGACTTGATTTGGGTCATTATTTTTTTAATTGAAAGAAAAAAAGAAGCCGCCAAGCAATTCAATGATTTTCTGCAATGTTCCCTTAATTATCATACCATTCTGTCTGTACTGTGTAAGGGGACAATGCGGTTCCTGTAAAACTGGGGGTATCTGTGCTCCGCTATGCAGGCCATTTCACATAATTGTGAAGACACAGGGACAGGGGGTCTTGCAGACAAATAGGTGTTAATATTTTTGCTATTCTAAGTGGCTAAGCACATAGCTTTGCTGGGCAGGAGGAATTTTATTCTTTGTTCTGATCCCATGAAAAGTCAGTGTACGTAAAACACTGCCCGGGCACTATTCCAAGATTGGATTTAAACAGTTCTTTCCTGTGAGGAAGTGTCTTCAGAGCTAGGGAAAAACCTTGTGAATTTCCTTCTCCTTGAAGGTTCATTATTATTACCATCTACTAGCGGACCCACTCCTCTTTTACCCACAGCCCACCACCACTAGTGTGCTGTGGTTAGGAGGACTAGAGTGGGAATGGGTTTCCATGTCTATGGGTAGGTCTGGCAGACTTGGCTACTGGGTCCTTAAGGGCTCAAGGAGAGGCAAACAACCAATGTCATACCCTCCCCCTTCCAATAATTAAAAATAAAACAACCGATGGTTAACATTTCTTGAGGGCTTACCAAGTGCCCGATGCACTTGGCTTGCATCATCTCACTGAAATCTTCACCACAACCCTGCAAAGCAGTTACTATGATCACATTCCAGATGAGAGAACAGTCTCAGAGAAGTCTGACTCGTTCAAAGACACACAGCTAGCTACTAAATGGCAGAATGAGGATTTGAACCCACATCAGTCTGACTCTTTCCATTACAACTTACCACCGCTAGAAGGGTTTCTTCTCTGTTTTCTCCTGAGTGCTTGTGCAGCCTTGTAGGGTAGAGCATGTTTTCAGTGCCCTGGATGATCACAGCACCGTGGATCTCTCTGAGTCTTCCTGCAGAATTCTCTGTCATCTGAAGGACTCTGAGGTGTCATGCCAGACACCTTAGGAAGCTCCCTTAACCCACTGGGCTAATAGAGTAGAACTATAGAATCTCAGATTACGTCCGTCTGCTCTTGTGCGTCGGCTCACATTGACTTCTCATTCTAACATCCCTGTCTGGAGGCCGGCTAACTTCTGCTTGAAGACTTCCAGTCAGGGCCAGCTTTATGGGCTTAAGACCGTTTCATTTTGTGCTGGGCCCTGCAAATGATGTAGCGATACTGTTTCCAATGATGAGAAACTCATTAGCGCAGGAGGCAGCCCATTCCATCTTTAGATTGCTCTGTCTCTTAGCAAGGACATCTTTATGGTATGAAGAAATCTGTTTGTTTGCAGTTTCTTCCCACTGGCTTCAGAGACAGACTCGGGATAAAATTTCTAGCTTTACAACCTCCTCACCATGGTTTTAAGCAAGTTCATTTAACCTCTCTGAACTTCAGTTTCCTCCTCTCTAAAATGGGAATACTATTATCCTCTTTGCAGGCTTTTATTTTTATTTTTATTTTTTAGGACAGACAGAACATAGCACACTATACATAGTCAATGAATGGTAAGTATAATTAACATCATTATTACCTTTACCGTGAGCACATTGAGTGCAAATGACAGAACATAGTACAGAACACAGATCTTGATGTGTTCCTTACCACACTTGAAGTGTCTTATATTTTCACTGTCTTCTTACTTTCCATGCTAAGAAAACTTGAAATCACTAGCCCACTTATCATTGCACCCTTCAAGTACTGCAAATAGCCTTCTAATTTAATTTTTTTTTTTTTTTTTTTTTTTTTTTTGTCGTTTTTTCGTGACCGGCACTCAGCCAGTGAGTGCACCGGTCATTCCTATATAGGATCCGAACCCGCGGCGGGAGCGTCGCCGCGCTCCCAGCGCAGCACTCTACCGAGTGCGCCACGGGCTCGGCCCCTAATTTAATTTTTTTAAAAAATAGTTCTCAGTAGTAGCAATAGTATTTTCCCATAGGATTGCTTAGTGTTTTAATTTCATTTAATATTTTCCCATTCCTGATCTCAACTGAAGCTCACAATAACTCTCTGAGGCAGGCAAGGAAGGCATTGGTTCATTCATTTGTTTATTCATTCATTCATTCCTCTATTCAACCAATATTTACTGAGTCCCTACTATGTGCAAGGCCCTGTACTAGGGGCTAGGGATACAGTGATGAACAAAGCAGATCTGGTTACACTCTAGAGCTTGTATTCTAGTATGTTTGCAGATGAGGAAACTAACGTCAGTGCTTAAGTAATCTGCATGAGGTCGCACAGTAAGAGAGAGAGCTGGACCTAGAACTAAAGTTTGCTGATGCTCATCCCAGTGTATATCCATTCTCATTCTGTCTCTAGTTCCCCTGCATCCAGCGTCTTCCTTTTCTTTTACTCCCACACAGCTCGAAAGGATCTTGAATGTGCTAGTAGACGATTCTGCCTAAACACCACTTTTACTCTTGCCATTCCAGTTTTACTACATGTAGTTCCCACTAGTCAGGTGATTCAACATCAAGTCACTCTCGTGTCCCTGAGCTGTTTACTGAGCTTGACTACTTGTCTGTATAACCTGCCCAGTAGCCCAGAAGCAGGAAAACTAGGTGCCTGCATTACTTTACTCAGTCTCCCTGCTCCTTCCTGGTTAGTTAACCTTTATTTACCTGGACAGATAACACATAATTTCCTTTTCAAAATGCTGAAGGGGCTCCCAATTACCCATGTATGATATCAAATCCACATACTCTGCCTGGCTTTCTAGGCCCTCTATAAAATCTGGTCCCACCCTACCTTTGAACCTTATCTCTTTACTTCCCCACCCTCCACATATCCACTCCAAGTTCAATTCCTATCCTATGGCCTGTTCATGCACCTTATCAGTCTTCCTACCTCCATCTCGCAAACCCACAAGCTTTCCATTCTCCCCTCCAACTAAAATAAATTCTACTAGCATAAATCCTTCTTCCTTTATGAAAACTTCTTTAATGGCTCCAGCTCTTGGTGATCTCACCAATATCTGAATACTCTTGCATCTGAGTTTTTAAAATTAATTGCCCAAGTACATGCTAAAGAGGACCTCGTTTGATAGAGTCCTGGGGATTTCACTTGGCTTCATGCTCAATATGACTCAATAGTGGTGATGCAATTGCAAACATATAAATAAATAGATAGCTAGGGGATGCGATCTCGGGCTATACTAAAAGAAATGCATGCCTAGATTGAGCGATATTCTACTGGACTCATTAGTTCATTAACTCCTTCATTTAAAACACATTCATCGTTTCTTAATGTACATATATCCCTTGTCCCATAAATTCTACTTTTAGGAATCTATCCTACAGAAATACTTTGCAGCATTGTTTGTCTCTAGTAGATTTCAAGATTTCCCTTCATCCTAGATGTTCTGCAGTTTTGTCATGATGCACCAATTTGTCTATTTATTCTGCTTTGGACTAGGCGCATGATTTTAACCCAAGGACTCATGACTTACTCAGTTCTGGTACATTCTCTGCCATTTCTCTTAGAACATTATCTCTTTCTATTTTTCTTTTTGGAACTTCCATTAGATGTATGTGGACATTTTTATTCTGTCATTTGTGTCTTCTATTTTCTCTTTCATATTTAGCATTTTTATAGTGTTGCTCTATAGTCTATGATTATGTCAGCTCTATTTATTTCACTTGTTCTCTCTACACTCATGCCTTATCTGTAATTTAACCTGTCAATTGACTTTTTAAACATTTCAATGGGACTAGAACTAAGATCTTCCAATACTTGTTGCATATTTTCTGTGTTCTTCATTTCTAGAATATCTCTTTGGTACATACACACAGTTGTGCCCTTGCTTTATGTATTATGTTCCTTTTTATATCTTCAAAGCTTTAAACACACAATATTTTAAATCCCTTTCAAATTGCTGTATTATCTGTAGTTCCTTGGAACTGAGTTCTCCTATTTCTTCTACATACTGACTAACCTCATTCTAGTGCGTTTCCTCACGTTCATTATCATTTTTGCATGTGAGCTTATCTTTTGCAGGAGTTGTCTTCTGTGAGAACCCTTCTGTAAGAATTTGACTCTGAGTTGTAGAGATGGCCCTGTTGGTAGTTTTTCAGTTGCCTCTGCCAGAGTTCTGTGGTGTTCCTAGTTCTAGGCCAGTTTTTATGTTAAGTTCTCAATTTAGGGTTTCTATGTTATATGGGTTCTGTGAATCTGGGTCTCATACTAGTGTGCCGCTCAGTTTTAGAGCTTCAACCTTCTTATGGGAGTTTATTCCTACCCCATCCTAGGGCGGATGGCCGACATCTTGTTTGTAGTGAAGCAGTATAGCATAGTTAGTTAAAAACATGAACACTGGAGTCAGGATGCCTGGATCTGAATCTTCGATCTGCAATTTCCTAGCCCTGTGACCTTAAGCAAGTCACTTAAATGTTTTATTACCTATGTAAAATGGGGGCTATAATAGTACCTACCTCATGGGGATTTTGTGATGATTAAATAAATTAATACATGTAAAACATGTATAACAGTGCTTGGCACATAGTAAGTACTAAAAGTACAGCTAGATAGGAGGAATAATGTCTAATGTTCTATAGCACTGTAGGGTGACTATAATTAACAATTTTTGTGTAATTTCATTTAGCTAGAAGAGAGGATTTTGAAGGTTCCCAACACAAAGAATTGATAAATGTTTAAGGTAATAGAAAAAAAAAATCAGTGGTTACCATGATTTGAGGGGATGAGGGAGGGAGAGAGGGAGGAACAAATAGGTGTAACACAGAGGATTTTTAGGGCAGCAAAACTATTCTGTAAGATACTGTCATGGTGAATACATGACATTATGCATTTGTCAAAACCCATAGAACTGTACAATACAAAGAGGGAGCCCTAATGTAAAATTGTTGATAATAATGTATCAACATTGATTCATAATTGTAACAAAAGTACCACACTAATGTGACATGTCAGCAATAGGAGAAAGTGGATGTGGGTGGGGGAGGGTACAGGAACTATCTGTACTTTCTGCTCGATTTCTCTGTAAAACTAAAACTATTCTAAAAATAAAGAAAAAAAACTTAAGAACAAACAAAAATGCAAAACAGAAGGAATAAGTCATAAATAATTTTTAAAAGGAAAAAATTTGTTATTTTTGTGCCCCTGGCTATTTGGCAAATCTGGTTTCAATTCATAGGTAGGGCAGCTCTCTTCTTCTCCTTGTTTTGCTAAGGAAACATAATTCTAACTCAATTTCAAGCCCTACAAAAGACTTAAAACCTCATCTTCTAAGGTATATATCTCGTCCCATTTTCCCTGTGAATTGTGAGACTTCAATTCACGCACATTGCTGTGACTGTGAGTTCCCTTTAGTTTCTGGAAGCTGGAGGTTTTCCTTTCTTGCTTCTTGAGTTCAGCTATATATTTTTGTGGTTAAATTTTATCCAGTGTGTCTCTGTGTTTTAAGTTGCATTGTTTATAATAGTGAAAAATATTAGATAACCTAACTTTCCAGTAATAGCTGATTTGTTAAATAACGTATGGTACCTTCATCAAATGGAATATAATGCAGCCATAAAATATAATTAAGTAGGTCTGTATACCTATATGGGCTGATATAGAAAGATAGGTGTATTCCCAAGCAACAAGGCAAGGAGTAGGAAAACATGTGATTCTGTATTTGTGTATATAAATTTATGCCTGTATGTGCATAAAAAAAGGTACTGGAAGGATGCACACCACAAACTATTACCACAGTTACCTCTAGCACGGATGTGAGGAATAGAGTTTCACTTTTACTGTACTATTTTTCCTTTAGTCTTAGGTTGTTGCTGTTTTTTTGTTTTTGTTTTTTTTAATAATGTACAGGCATTTCTTTTAAAAATCAAATAATTTGGGCCTACCCTGTGGCTCACTCGGGAGAGTGCGACGCTGGGAGCGCAGCAGCGCTGGGAGCACCGAGGCCGCGGGGTCGGATCCTATATAGGGATGGCTGGTGCACTCACTGGCTGAGCGCGGTGAGGGCGACACCACGCCAAGGGTTGCAATCCCCTTACCGGTCACAAAAAAATAAATAAATAAATAAATAAATAATAAAAATAAAAATCAAATAATTTGAAATAAATAGAAAAACAAATACCTCTCCTCCTTGATTTCATATACTCCTCCAAAAGGAAAAATAAACAATATTTACCAAGCATCTACTTGGCCAATAGCTGAGACAATAGTGATGAATAAGCTTTATTCCCTTCCATAAGAAGCTCAAGGTCTAAATACAGAGTACTACTGTAAGAAATGTTCTCAAGGAGGTGGGGGAATAGCTTACTTTCTCAGAGGGAAGGGAACCCAGGGAAGCTTCACAGAAAAGCTGGGCCTGAACAATGTGGGATACACCAAGTAGACAAGGGAGGGGAGGGCATGGTAGCAGTCAAGGATCTAGTAGGAAACTGAACACTCAGCCGGGTAAGTGAAGAGGGTTTAATGAAGGGTCTGTTTATAACAGTGTGAGCACAGTTAAGGGAAATCAAAAACAATGGTGAAGCACCCCAGGCAGCCTTACCCTCCCCCCACACCTGAAGAGCCAAGGGGAGGGAGCAGTTACCAGAACCCAGAGAAAGTAGCCATAGCTACAGAAGATGGTCACCAAAAAAAGTTTATGGCCTGCAGTGGATCCTTCTAGAAGGTCTCAGCCAAGCTGCAGACAGGGAGCCCGGAGAATAAATGCCCAGATTTTAATCTGTCTCTGATATCTAATCCCCTGCTAGTGCCTTCCTTTGGCTATATCCAACAAGAATCCAGAGGACAAGGAAGCCAATTCATACAGTCCATAAAGGTCAGCCACTAGGGTACAGAAAGAGGATGAAGAAGGGTGAAAAGTAGATCTGTAGTGGGTATATGGGAACTCTCTGTATGTTCCTCTCAATTTTGCAGTGAAACTAAAACTAGTCAAAAAATAAAGTCTATTTTAAAAAGTGAATCTGGAGGGGCAAATAGAAAATATTCCACATAGGCATTTTATGCAGAGAGAGCCAAGTTGGTAAAGGAAAAATAGCAAGGAATCACTAGCTTAGTGTGAATAAATGGTTGGGTTTATGGGTAGGATGGAGGTGGGGTGTTCGTGCAGAAGATATGAAAGGAGTGTTGACAAACTGTGTAAGTTCCAAATTTTCAGATGTGGAAACGGCCAACCTATGGACCAAAATGGGCCTGAAAAAATCTTTTGTTCCTGAGCTGGTCCCGTGGCTCACTTGGGAGCGTGCTGCACTGGTAGCGCCAAGGCCACGGGTTCGGATCCTATATAGGGATGGCCGGTGCGCTCACTGGCTGAGCTTGGTGGAGACAAAACCATGCCAAGGGTTGCGATCCCCTCTACCGGTCAAAAAAAAAAAAAAAATCTTTAGTTCCATTGTATATGTATGTGTTATATATGAGTTTGAATGTGAATATCTTTAGACAACCTTGTGGACTCCACAGGTCCCACCACTTGCCATTGTCTCATAACTGGTCTATTTCACCTTTTTTTTATAATCTACTTGCCCCTAAAAGCATTTGAGGGGAAAAAACCCTATATTAGAGCATGTCCAGGGGAGGGAAAAGCATATGAGTTTGGAAACCATGTCAAATTAGGAAAAGTTAAGGGAACTAAGCCATCGACTTTGGAAAAGAGATGACTTAGAAGGACACGATGGTTTCTTCAAGCTAACCAAAAGCTAATGGACAGAAGAGGGAGCAGATTCACTTTGTGTTGTCCCTTCATTTATTTGACAAATATTTGTTGTATGTCCTCCATGTACCAGGCTCTAACAGAACAGCTTCAAATAGCAGAATTAGGGCCAGGGGGTAGAAGTTTCAGGAAGGCAAATTCAGACTCACTGTAGTGATTCTTAACTGTTTTGGGTCTCGGATCCCTTTGAATCTGATAATAGGTATGAGCCCTCTCTGCTGAAAGATGTACCTATATACACGCACACAAATATCAACATGTAATTTCAGGAGATTCATACATGTACTCCAGGCAAAGAATCCCTGGAGAAGCAATACAATAGCCATACAATGGTAACTAGGCAGCCATTAAAAAGAATGAGGTAGAATCAAGTAAGAAAAATAGAAAGGTACAAAATAGTTTGTATAGTTTTTAAAAAGAATTATGCACACACAGATATGTGTGTATAATGTGTAGGCTATCTCTAGAAAAATACACAACAAACTGGTAAAAGTGGTTGCCTCCAGAATGGGGACTTGGTGGCTGGGGGCAGAGGGAGAATTTAGCTTTTATTTTGAGTAAGATGAGATGCCTCAGGCTGCTTTTAGCAGGGGAGTGACATGATCTGACATGTTTCTAAAGGATTTGTACAATAATTCTGGTAAAAAAGGAAAAATGAGGGTGGCTTGGAATAGGGTAGTAGCAGTGGGAGATGGTGGAATATACTTTTCATTACTTGTCCTTTGAGCATTTTGCATTTTATATCATGTACACCTAATACCTCTTCAAAAAAAAAGTTATATACCTAAAAAGGACCCTTGGCACAGATCTTTTTAGGAATCAAATAGCTCTGACTATGGAGCACGTTAGTTAAGAATGAACAGAACTTCCTGGAAGTCCTCACATAAAGACTAAATTTACCCACCAGAAATGTAGTATAGGGGAGTTCTGCACTGGGACGGGGATTGCTTTAGTTGATTAGGGAGACCTGTGTCCACCTGAAGATGCCAGGAATCTTAGAATTTCTATTGCATTTAGAATTATTCTTTATTGGGCTGGCCGGTTAGCTCAGTTGGTTAGAGCACAGCCTTATAACATAAAGGTCATAGGTTTGGATCCCTGTACTGGCCAGCCACCCCCCCCCAAAAAAAAAGAAACTTAGAATTATTCTTTATTATTTTGACATATATTTATCAAGCACCTATTATGTGCCAGGCACCATGTTAGGTACTTAGGATATAGCAGTCACAAAATAAAATCCCTGCCTTCCTGAAGCTTATATTCTAGTGGTGGAGATAGACAGTAAACAAACAAGTAAATATTAGTATATCAGAAAATGGCAGGTGCTAGAAGAAAAATAAAGCAGAGTAAAGTGGTAGGAAGTATGCGGAGAGTGGCAATTTTAAAATAAGGTGGTCAAGGAAATATCACTGATAAAGTGTCATTTGCACAGAGATCCGAGGGAAGCAAGTGAGTAAGCTTGTGGCTCTATGGGGAAAGAATATTCCAGTTGGAGGGAACAGCAAATGCTCTCCAGGAGTTTTCTTGGTGTGTCTGAGAAACATGTAGGCCGTATGGCTAGGGCTGAGTAATCAAAGGGGAGAGAGGTAGGCGATGAGATCAGAGAGGTAATGAGGAGGAAGGCAGATCATGTGGAATCTCATAGGTTATTTTAAGGACTTTGGCTTTTACTGTGAACAATATAAAAAGCCATGGAGAGTTTGGAGCAGAAGCATGACATGACCTGAATTACATGTTTAATGGATTTTGCAATGATCCAAATAAAAAATGATGCTGGCTTACACTAAGATGGTAGCAGTGGAGATGGTGAAAAGTGGTCAGATTCTAAATATAATTTCAAAGATTCAAAGTATTGCTGATAGATCAAATGTGGAGTGTGAGAGAAAAAGGGGAGTCCAGGAAGAGTCCAAGGATTTGTCCCGAACAGCCAGAAGAATGGATAAAGAAGACTGGGAGAGAAGCAGGTATAAGGAAAATAGCCACTTTGGTCTTGGAGAATTTTAAGTTGAGATGCCAATTAGGCAGGCTAATCGTCAGGAAAATGAGGAAGAACCTGTAAAGGATACTAAGAAAGAGTAGCTAGTGAAGTAGGAGGACAGCCAAGAATGAGTGTCCCAGAAGCTGAGTGAAAAGGGTGTTTCAAGGAGGGAATGATCAACTGTGTCAAATGCTGCTGTTGAGTCAAATAAAATGAGAACAGCAAAATGACCAATGGATTTTATACCGAGGGGGATATTGTTGACCTTGACATGAATTATTTTGGTGGAATGATGGTGGCAAAAGCCTGATTGGAGAGGGTTCAAGAGAGAATGGGAGGAAAAAAATAGGAACTAACGAGCAGAAACAACTCTTTCCAGAATCTCTGAGGAGAAGGAGAGAAATGGGGTTGTAGCTTGGGTGAGGAGAATAGGTTTTTTTAAAACATTGGAGATGTTGATTTGGTAAGAGATAAATTGCTGATGTCATAGAGGGATGGGGAAATGACTACAGCAATAACCTTGATTAGGCAAAAAGGGACAGAATGTAGTCCACAAATGGAAGGGTCAGCATTCAGTGGAATCACAGATAGTTCATTCATAGTGACAAGAGGGAAGGCAGAGTATGTGGATACATGTACAAGTTGGTTGGTAGATATGATAGTGGGAGTTCTTTTCTGACTGCTTCTATTCTCTCAGTGAAATAGGAAGCAAGGTCAGCAGCTGAGAGGGAGGGTGTTGGAAGTTTGAGGAGAGGCAAGGTGTAAAACAGCCATCCAGGAGAGCTCAAGATAAATGGATGAAAGAAATGTAGGGAAATTAGAGAGTAGCACTAAGGGTCCACTTGAGGTTAGTGGTAATAAATTTAAAGTAAGATTAGTCAGCAGAGTTATAAGCTTTTATCCAGTCTTGTTTGGCTGCTGGGGCAGATTTGCAATAGAGTCGGATTTAACCAGGACTGAATGTGTGTCATTCAAATATGATGAAGGCAGAGAGAGGCAAGGGAGGCCAGAGTGTATGCAAAAGAGTGACTATAATGATGGATATAGAATCTAAGCGGTACAAAGAAGAAAATGAGGACACTAGGGGGCTGAGGGACAGTACTCTACAGTTTAGCGCATAGTTGTTCTCTTGTTAACTTCGGTCATGTAAGAGCTGAAAAGTGTCCATTCCTGTTAGCAAATAGGAGTCACTAGTCACCTTGGAGCAGTGTTCTCATCATTGCATTTGTCAGTACCACTGGTCCCTCACCACCGTCCCTGTGAGTGAGGTCACAAAACATTTTTTAAATCCAGTGTACACCATCCCTCCTTAGAGATTCACATTACCTATTGACATATTAAGGACTTCAAATATTCTTGCAGCTGGGGAACCACATTGATTGAGCCAGTGGTTGACAACATTGCTTGTTCATGGACTTGATTTTTTTATGTAATACTATCAACATCCATTCCCGGGAACTAGTACTCCATGGAACACACTTTGAGAAATACTATTTTTGGAAGCATATTGGAGATTGGAAGCTGAGTTTTAGGCCAGAATCATTGCTGGGTCAGAGTCACCACAGCTATTCTCCAAGGCAGTATGCGTGGCAGGAACCCACGCCCTCACCAGGCCATCTCACTATTCCACAGCTGAGCTGGTCCGCAGAGACTTGGGTTCTGTCTACTTTCCCCAAAGCCAGATAAACCCAATATTGTCAATACAGCTGATTTCCTAGTTTTCATTCAGCTGCAGCTCTCCAATGCTAGATTTTCAATAATTCAAGAGCTATTATTGTAACAATGCACTGGAAGCAGTATGAACGTTTATTAACCACTTCCTTGTGATGGGCACTACACATGGCACTTTGCATATACTGGTATTATCTCACTCATTTTTCATGACAATACTGTGAGAAGGTATATGTTATTAGAAAATATCCAAGAAAATCACCAGCTACCAGTCTTTTTCAGAAACTTGTTGCCTGGAAGAAGGGAAATCGGTTTAGTCTGTAACAAGAAATGTGTTTATCACAAACAGATTTGAAGCCTTACAAACATTCATAGAATCGTAATGTTGGAGCCGAAAGGGACCTTAGAGATCAATTTAAGATATTAGGGAGAGGTTATTACATTCTCCTTAAAACTTATTACGTAAATTGTCTCAGGAGAGCAGGATTAAGAAATCTTGCCATAACTGCCTTTGCTTTGATTTAAATCAAGCCATATAAAATGATATTGTCACATGAACTACAGCCTAAGGATCATGCTGTAAGAATGCAATACTGTAATTGGTTATTGGCTGGAATTGTAAATGAACATTTGGAATTTAATCTATGTTTCAATGTTGTGGAAGCCTGATTTCACCAGAATGCAGTGGTTCTCAAACTTGAATGTGTATCAGAATTACTCCAGGTACTTGTTTTAAAATGGAAGTTCCTGGACCCCATCTTCATAAATATTCATTCAGTAAGCCTGGTATAAGGACCAGGAAATTGGCATTTTTAACAAGCTCCCTGGATGGCACTCAGTGGACCACCACTATGGGTAGCCCACAAACTGACCACAGTCTGAGAAACACATTCCTAGGAATATTCTCTTCATAATCAAGGTGTGAGCTGGCCAGTGTCAACTGATCAGCTGGGGCAATTGCCCTGAAAAGACACTGATTTAGAGGCATAGGAAGTTCTTACTATTTCTGCATTCCCACTTTTCTTACTGTGATAATGAATTCTTAGAGACATCTCCTTCCCAGTGACTTGACGGTGAGGGCTGAGGTGTAGAAGCAAACACAGTAGGTGCTATGAGGAATCTTTCTGGGATTTAATATTCAGGTGGACACAAAATTCCTCCTTTAGGCCCTTAAGTGATTAGAAATTCTTCTGTACACTCTGAAGTTGGTGGTATTCCATTATATTATGGTCACTTATATAGTAAAGAAATGGGCATAGCTGGTAGGCTGTGGGATACCTATACCCTGAAGGAATCTTGGTCCTTATTCAGGATCCAATCTTCAGCTTCGTAGGTTCCAAAACTCAATTTTGTCAGCTTTAACCACAGCTCAATCAGGCTCTGGGGTGGGGGGTAGGGAATCGCACACTATCTAAACTCATAAGGTGATATTTTAGAAGACAAAATGTCAATTTATTAGTTCATCTTGATAATTAACTGCAAAGCAAATTTACGTCAATCATTGCATCCTCTTCCCAGTAGGAAATCTACTTAGGAAACCAAATAAAGAAAAGAGGCCATTTGGTGGAGGCAGTCTGCTGGCCAGCGTTTTGGAATCGGATAGATCTAGATTAGAATCCCAGCTAGGCTACTTGTAGTGAGTTGAATGATGTCCCCCTGCCCCCCCAAAAAAGATACATCTAACTGGAACCTCAGAATGTGACCTTATTTGGAATATGGATCTTTGAAGATGTATTTGTGGTAAGGATCTCTACATGAGATCATCCTGGATTAGAGTGGGCCCTAAATTCAATGATGAGTGTCCTTATAAGAGAGAGGACAGAAACACAAGGGAGAAGGCCATGTGAAGACGGAGGCAGACATTGGAATGATGTTGTCACAAGCCAAGCAATACCTGGAAACACCCGAAGTTAGTAAGAGGCAAGGAACAGAATCTCCCCTAGAGCCTTTGGAGAGAGCCTGGCCCTGCCAACTCCTTGGTTTCACACTTCTGGCATCCTGAACTGAGGGAGAACAAATTTCTGTTGTTTCAAGGCACCAAGTTTGTGGCAATTTGTCATGGCAGACACAGGAAACTCATATACTACTCATTTCATTTTATGGGCTTGGGTAAGTCACGTAGTCTCTCTGAGCCTCAGTTCCCTCATCTGAAAATGGATCCAATAAGAGAACCCTATGAAATCATAGGGTTGCTGAGAGAATGAAATAAGATAATTGATGTAAAGTGCTTGGCTCTGTGTAGGTGCCTGTTATGTGGTGGCTGTTGTTACTGGTGAGTGAAGAGGTAGTGTCGTGTGTGGGGTGATCTGAAAAGATGGGATCACGTAGTTTAGGCAGTCTGGGGCAACCATCCATTCCCATAAAAGAAAGACAGTAAACGTACCAGCGGATCAGGGCACAGAGTTAGAAAAACAACTTCTCTTTCTAATTATTTTTATTTTTATTCTATAATAGGCAAATAACTTGTTCGCACATGTCACAATATCATGAACCCCTTCTTAGTTTTGGTGGACTTTCCCAGCCACAGCATTTCCAAGGCTGCAGTGGTGTTTTCCACTGATTACATTTTAGAACATTTCTTCTTAGTGGCATGTAGGGCAGTCCCTTATCTTATCAGTATGCGTTTTCCTGTGTGCTGCCAATCCCATTTCTATAGAGGCCAATTTTTTTTTTTTTTTTTGAGCTTAAGTCCCTGAGAGTGGCATTTTTCTGTCCTATTGGTTGACCTTAACTCTAGAATTGGGGGCCCTTTTTCCTTTCAGTCTGTAGCCCTCTGTCTCCATTTTTCAGAACTCTGTGAATTCATAGTGCTATGTCCACTTTCTCACCCACTTGTCTGTAAACAGAGAATTTCTTAGTTTCTGCATCTGACAGCCTCCACTCCCACCCACGCAGCCCCAACTAGTGTTATCTCTGGGAGGCCAGGGACATTGCGCCCTATTCATCTTTAAGGTACTGCCTAGTGCATGCATGGCATGTGGCAACGGTTTGTTTAAGTGGTGGAAAAGAATGAATACATCTTGGCTCTGGCAGACCTGGGTTCAAATCCTAGCTCCCCTTTCTACTGGTTATGGGGCCTTGAGAAAAATTACTTCAGCTTTTGGTAGCTCAGTTCCCTCATCTATGAAATGATGATAATAATAGTACGTACCACCCAGGTGTTTTATAAGAATTAAATGAGCTAATATATATAAAGCCCCCACCACAATACCACACACACAGTGAATGCTCAGTAAATGATGGCAATGTGTGAAGAACTACATGAAATAATAAACGTCAACATGCATTTTCAACAGGAAGGCATATAACTTCAGGAAATCTTTAATGCCCATAAGAGATCCAGGGAAGGATGAGAGAACAGTCAGTAAGAACTGGTGAATACTTCATTTACCCTATTTCTTACCACGTGATTCCTACTGTTGGGAGTACTTGAAAGCTGAAGTTTATCAGAACAAACCATTCACATCGAATGCATGGAAGGAAAATAACATCTCATATCATAACAGTAACAGTTGCTTAACTTCTGAGAGTACTTCAAAATATGATGAAGTCTTGAAAAGTATAGAATTGTCAATAGAAGCCATTGCTAGCAGTTTTAAATTAATTAAAAATACTGATTTTGGCATTTTGATTTTAGTGCAGAGTATTTGAGTTATTATTGTTATTAGAGAGAGTCTGAGTCAGGAGGATTGAATAGATAAATGACAACATTAAAGGAAGTCAAATGAAATTTCACACATCAGGAGAGTTACACAGGCAAAGAAAGCAACTTTTGCTTCATAAGTGGTAGTTTAGGGATAAGGGGAAAGGGAGGAAAAAGAACTGATATGCTGCAAACCTAGCTAAAGCCAGCTCTTGTTCAAGATTCTATGCCATCAAGGGCTCTATTATAATTCTCTTGATCCCACAGCCCTCCAGTCTCCCAATGATTCATTCAGTCAAAAAATATATATATCAAGTGCCTACTATGTGCCAGGCACTGTTCTAGGTGTAGGAGATATAGTAGTAAACAAAAATCCTTGCCCTTATGGAACTTACATTTCAGTAGGGGCCTGCCACTTGTTTTGGTAAATACAGTTTTATTGAAACATAGCCATGCTCATTTTTTTCTGTATCATCTATGACTGCTTTCGTGTAGCATTGACAGAGTTATGTAGCTGTGTCAGAGACTGTGTGGCCCACAAAGCCTAAAATATTTACTATCTGGCCCTTTACAGAAAAAAGTTTGCTAGCCCCTATTCTAGCAGAAGGAAATAGACAATAAAGAAATAAATAGATATATATATAATGTCAAGTAGTGAACAAATTATAAAGAAATAAAACAAAGATGGCCTATAGGGAGTGGGCAGAAGGCATTTGAAATTTTAAACATGGCAGTCAGAGAAGATCTCATCCAGTAGAGGACATTTGCTCCAACACCTGAAGGAGGTGAGTGAGGGAGTTATGTCAACATATGGGTTTTGTACAGCACTGTGGGCCATTGTAAGGAGTTTTGCTATTGCTATGTGTGATGTGGGTAGCCACTGGAGGAGTTTTGAGCAGAAGAGTGACGTAATCTGACTCTCACATAATAAAATTAGTCTGGTTCAAAAAACCAATGAGGGAATAATAGACTTGGGCAAGGGTGGCAAGGACAGAAGCAAGGAGAAAGCTGGGAAACTAGCTTAATATAATTCAGGAAACAGATCATTGTGACATAAACCAGAATAGTGGCAATGGAAGTGGTGAAAAGTGGTCAGGTTCTAGGTACAATCTGAAGGTAGAACCAATAAGATTTGATAACACAATTAGTGTAGGTTGTGAGAGAAAGAGAAAAATCAAGAATGGTTCCAAAGTCTTCTTCCTCAGCATCTGGAAGAATAAAGTTAGCATTTAGTTAGATGGGAAAGATTGTGAGGAGCAGGTTTAGTGAGTGGAGCAGGTTGTGGTGGGAGGTTGGTGTGGGGGAACTGAGAGTTCCATTTTGGATATGGTAAGTTTGAGATGAATATTGGGCATCCAAGTTGATATGTTGAGCAGGCAGTTGGATATAAAAGTTCATTAAAGAGGTCCAGGATGGAGTCATCAGCATATAGACAATATTGTAAGCCATGAGAAAGGAAACATCATCAAGAAGATAGAGAACAGAAGAGATCTAAGGCTGCAAGCTTTCCCCTACCTTTCAACATCAGAGTCAGTCCATGACAAAATCCTATCAATTCTTTCTTTATAATGGCTCTCAATCCAATATTTTCTTTCCATTCCCACTGCTACTATGCTAGTCCAGGATCTCATCCTGACTCACCTCGCCTTTTGTAATAGCCTCCTAACTGGTATCCTGGCCTCTAAATGTCAACTTGAAACTCATCATCTCGTGTGTCCCTCCCCTCCAAATATTCTCTCTAGTTCTCCTGGGCTCCCTCTCTTAGAGAATGACATCACCATTTGCTCAAATTTGAAACCTAGAAATCTCCCTTATCTCCTCCCTTTCTCCTACTCCCCACATGTAATCCATTACCAAACCTGTCATTTTTACTTCCAAAATATTACTCAATTCTGCCCACTTTTGTGCATCTCCATCACTATCACTCTAGTGCAAGATACTGTCACCTCCCACAGAGACAATGATAAGCCTCCTGACTACTTTCCTTCCTGCCAGTCTATCCTCCATACCAATGCCAGTGAGATTGTTCTAAAACAATGCTATGTGTATTTTGCTTACCAATTCTGTAGGTCTATGGAATAAAATTCAAAGACTTTTCATCACTGGGCCATAACTTTCCTCTCCAATGGTATCTGCTATGGCTCTTCTGGAAAATACTTCCATTTCATCCCTGTGGCTTTGTCAGTGGTCTTTAGACCCACCACGACCACAGTGTGCCTCAATACTTTAGAGCAGACCTTCCCAAGTGTATTATAAGTGTCTGAGACTATAAGCCTTCCTTTCTACCCTCAGTTGAGCCCAGGGAACTCCTAGGATGCTTGCCTCTGGGATGCAAGCTGCTTCCTCCATTTACCCTAATGTGCTCTACAAATATGCTTTTCTCTATGTGCCACGGCATGACAAAGGTTGGGAAGGACTGCCTTAGTACACGCCATTTCTCCAGCTTGGAAAGTGCTACTCCATCCTCTTCTCTAAGTTCTAAGCACCCTTCTATGCCAAAGTGCAAGTCCCACCATCTTGATAAAGCTATCTTTGATGCTACATACCCAGCATTAAAATTCTTGTATGACCTGACTAGACCACTCATTTGGTACTTATCGTATGTGATTCCATGCTGTTATTCAGCTTTTTATACTGAGACCTTACCTCAGTTGTATTAGCTCCTTAAGAGCAAGGATTTTTATACTTACTTTCCTCCCACTCAGTGCATTAGCATATACTCAGACACTCAGTTCATTGTTACAATATTAATGTATGAACAAATAGATGAATGAATGAATGTATTTGTAAATTTCATCAGATGGTACAATGGAAAAGAGTCAGAGAACCTGGATTCTAGTCTACTTTGCCACTAGATGGTTGTGTGGGACATTAGGAAAGTCGCTTGCCTTAGTTCCCTCATTCAAAAAATAAGAACAATGCTTTCCATCCTCGCTTCTCAAGTTAAGATGAGATAATTTATGGAAATTATTTGGCAGGTGAAAAGAGCATGTTGCTCATGAGTAATGCCAAAGGAGGCAGCGTGGAGGATGAAGAAGGAGCTCAAGGACAATGCAGAAAACACTGGGGAAGTCATGGGTGAAGAAAAAGCCAATAAGGCAGGGGAAAGTTGCTAGCAAAGTAGATGATAGAGTTTGGATGTGTTGTCCCCTTCAAAACTCATGTGGAAATTTGATCTTCAATGTGGCAGTGTTGGAAACTGAGTCACAGGGGCGGATCCCTCATGAATGGATTAATGCTCTCCCTAGGTGGGGGGATTAATGAGTGAAATCTCGCTCTATTAGTTCCCGTGTGAGCTAGTTGTTTAAAGACCCTGGCACCTCCTCTCTCTCTCTTGCTTCCTTTTGCCATGTGATCTGCTTGTACTTGCCAGCTGCTGCCACTTTCTGCCATGAGTAGAAGCAGCCTGAGGCCCATGCCAGATGCAGCTGTCCCAGAATCATAAGCCAAATAAACCTCTGTTCCTTATAAATTACCCAGTCTCAGGTATTTCTGTCATAGCAACACAAAACAGACTAATACAGTAGATTTGCCCAGGAGTGGTTGAAAAAGGATGACAGGCACAAAAGAAAGAAAAGTCAAGTGTCTGTGTTGAGAGGCAGTATAACATAGCCACTAGGTCCAGACTGTCTAGGTTCAAAGCCTGGCTCTGGCACTTACCAGCTTTGTGAACTTGGACAAGTTACTTAATGTCTCTGAACTTAGTTTACTTCTCTGTATCATGTGGATAATAATAGTACCTATTTCCAGGGAGTTCGTATAAGATTTAAAGGAGTTAATGTTTGTAAAGTGCTTAGAGCAGTACAGACCAGTGCTTAGCACATAGAGCACTACAGAAGGATGTGTTAGATAAGACAATGGCCCCACTCCTCCCTGCCAGGCAGTAAATCCCCATGTATGAGAATTCCTCCTTGGGCCTGAAGCAGGGCCCACAGAAGCTCTGAGTTGCTCCACAGTGGGCATGTCTCCTTTCCAGTTTCTTGAGGCCAGTCCTCTGAGCCTGGCTTATCTCATGGCTCAAAGGACACTAGGTTTCTGGCCTACAAAGTTTCTTCTCCATTCTTCAGTATTTTTCAAAGCCCAATAGTTTATTGCAAGGACAGATAAGAGCAGATTCCGTAAGCTCACAAAAGCAAATAGAGGCAGTATAGCCTAATCTTTAAGAGCAATGGCTTTGCAATCAAGCAAAAGAGTTTGATTTGGGGTTCTGCAAATGACCAACTGGGTGGCCTTAGACAAATAACCTCTCTGAGCCTCAGCTTGCTTGTCTGAAAAATGAGGCCTCACAGGTAGTTGTCAGGATAAAATGAGAAAATGGACATGAAGTATTCAGTATAGGGCCTGACACATGGTAAACACTCAAAAAGTGTTAGCTCTTATCATTAGTAATTCCTAGGATTATGGGTCTTGATTTTCTCTGCTCTAGAATGTAACTTAATACCACTACAGCTCCCAACTACTATTCCTCTGTCATCCCAATTTGCCCCTTCCAAACTAAAAAGGTGCAAAGAATATTCTTGGAGCCAATAAGTTGAGAACACTCTACATTTTATATTTCATTTGAAGTTTATGCCCAGTTCAAAAGAATTATGGAGAAAGAACCAGCAACTGCAAGCATGCCACAGATTTCAGAATGTCTGTGAATGCCTCAAAGACAGTAGAGTGCTCTCAGCCTAGGGAGAACATCAGAATCACCTATTTTTTATTGTTAATTTCATTAAATATAATTCTTCTTGTAAAATGGCAAATAGTTTTTTCTTCTAAATGTTCATACTTGCATTTACCCTAGAAGCAATCCTCCTATAGAAACAAATCTCTACTGGGGAGACAGAGGGCCAGGCAACTATGTTTTTTAATAGTTATCCAAGTGAGTCTGGTAAGGACCCCTGCTCTGCGAGCAGGACTGGAAAATAAGTTTGGAGAATGAGGTCAGGGCTTTGCTTTGAGAAGAAATCCAAGAATATAACCATTCTGCCTCCCACACAAAGTGGGTGTGTAGAAACATGCCCTGCTCCCACTGGGGGAGAGCATAGTGTTTTCTCCTGGGTGCATTAATCACAGAGGACCTCTGTCCTGTAGTTATACAAGCATCATCCTTGACACACCAGTTGGAGAATTGTGCTCAGTGAGAATACAAGATTCATCTCATGCTTTGAAAATGCAGCTATATTTAATCATGGATTAAATATATGCCATGCCTAGAGAACAAATACTATTTAATGTTTAAAGCAAAGAAGAATGATAACCAAATAATGTAATTATTTTTAGTTTACATGTTTGTTCACAAAGCTAATTGCTGGCAAAAATCATTTGGCCTTGATTATGATCATTAATGAGTATGCTTGCACTTGACATCAAGGAATAAGTCTCTCAAATGGCTCTAATAAAATAAAATAAAAACCTAAATAATTTTGAGGAGGAAAATGTAAAACAAAAAGAAAGTGTTAAAAACCCACAACTTATGAAGTTGCTACATTTTCTTTCCTGCCATACACACACACACACACACACACACACACACACACTTCAAAAACTTCATGGAAAGTTTTATATTATCTTTTAATTCTATTTTTCTATGAACTTTTTCAAGTAACCTCGTGTATGTGTGTCTCTGTGTGTATATGTCCACAGTTGCTGTAAAGACATTAGATACACCTAATTTACTTTGGAAATCCACCAGAAATTTACATTATCCCATTTAATATCTCAAAGTTTTTAAATATTCACTTAAACCTTTCAAAGATAAGTAAATATTAAATTTCATATTATGTGTGTTATCTATACTAATAGATCTATACCAATTTATAAATATTAGGTTCTCATTTTTCTATTCACAAAATTGTTACTAATGAATTATAGCCAAAGAAATAAAGACTTTTGAAAAATAATACATAAGAAAGAGATGCTAAATCCATTGAGCTATGCATTTCAATATTTCAATACAAGGATGCAAAATTTATAATGTAATAGGTGTAAAGACTCGAAAATCAGGTAAAACTGGTTCAGTTTTGCTTCCGATGTCTTGCTATGTGACTTTGGGCAAGTTACTTCATTTCTCTGAGCTGTAATTTTCTTATCTGTAAAATGAGGGTAATAATAGTACCTGTGTCATAGGGTTGATGGGACTATTAAATGAGATAATACATAAAAACTTAGTTTTTATTTATTTATAGTTGACAAATAATTATTGTGTATATTTGTGGGCTACAATGTGATGTTTTGATCTATGTTTTCATTACAGAAAGACTCAACCAAGCTAATTAACATATCCATCACCTCACCAACTTATCATTTTTTTGTGGTGAGAATGTTAAAAATCTATTTTTTAGCAATTTTGAAATATACAATACATTATTATTAACTATGGTCAAATGCAGTGCAATAGATCACTAAAACTTAGTCCCCCAGTCTAATTGAAACTTTGTACCCTTTGATCAACATCTTCCCCATCTCCTTTTCTCCCACTCCACCCCCACCCCCAGCTTCTGGTAACCACCATTCTACTCTATGAGACTGACTTTTTTAGATTCCGTATATAAGTGAGATCATGTTGTAGTTGTCTTTCTGCGCCTGGCTTATTTCACTTAGCATAATGCCCTCTAGTTCCATCCATGTTGTTGCAAATGACATAATTTCCTTCTTCTTTAAGGCTATATAGTATTTTGTTGTATTTATACCACATGTTCTTTATCCATTCATCCATTGATGGACACTTAGTTTGCTTCCATGTTTTGGCTACTTGTGAATAATGCTGAAATGAACCTGGGAGTGCAGATATCTCCTCACCATACCAATTTTGTTTCCTTTGGATATATACCCAGAAATGGAATAGCTGGATTATATTGTAATTCTATTTTTAGTTTTTTGAGGAACTTCCATACTATTTTCCAAAATGGCTGTACTAATTTACATTCCCATCAACAGTGTGCAAGGGTTCCCTTTTGTCCATATCCTCGCTAGTACTTGTCTTTTTGATAATAGCTGTTCTAACAGGTATGAGGTGATATCTCACTGTGGTTTTAATTTGCATTTCCCTGATGATCAGAGATGTTGAGCATTTTTTCATATATCTTTCCTTTTGAGAAGTGCCTGTTCAGATCACTTATTTGTTTTCTTGTTCTCTCTACTAAGTTGTTTGAGTTCCTTATATCTTTTGTATATTAGCCCCTTATCTGAAATATGGCTTGCAAATGTTTTCTCCCAATCATCGGGTTGTCTCTTTACTCTGCAAATTGTTTCCTTTGTTGTGCGGAAGCTTTTTAGTTCGATATAATCCCATTGTTTATTTTTGCTTTAGTTGTCTGTGCTTTTGGAGTCCTATCCAAGAAATCATTGCCCATAGGAGCTTTTTTCTCTATGTTTTCTTTTAGTAGCTTGACAGTTTCAGGTTTTACATTTAACTCTTTTATCCATCTTGAACTGATGTTTGTATATGGTGTGAGATAAAGATCCAATTTCATTGTTTGGCACTGGATACCCAGTTTTCCCAATACCAGTTATTGAAGAAACTGTCCTTACCCCATTGTGTGTTCTTGTTTCCTTTGTCAAAAATCAATTGGCTGTAAATATTTGGGTTTATTTCTTGGCTTTCTATCCTGTTCCATTGATTGATTGATGTCTGTTTTTATACCAGTACCATGCCATTTTTATTATAATAGCTTTAAAATAAATTTTGAAATCAGGGTGATGCCTCCAGCTTTGTTCTTTTTGCTCAAGATTGCTTTGGCTATTCAGGGTCTTTTCTCATTCTATATGAATTTAAGGATTGTTTTTTCTATTTCTGTAAAAAATGACATTGGGATTTTTATACAAATTGCATTGAGTCTGTAGATTGCTTTGGTTAGTATGAACATTTTAACATTAATTCTTCCAATCCATAAACATGGGATATCTTTCCATTTATTTGTGACTTCTTCAACTTCTTTCATCAATGCTTTATACCTTTTAGTGTACAGATCTTTCACCTCATTGGTTAGATTTACTCCTGAGTATTTTATATATTTTTGATGCTATTATAAATGGGACTGTTTTCTTAATTTCTTTTGGGGGATAGTTTGTTATTAGTGTATTGAAACACTACTGATTTTTGTTTGTTGATTCCATAACCTGCAACTTTACTAAATTTGTTTATCAGTTCTAACAGTTTTTGGTGGAGTCTTTAGGGTTTTCTATTTTTCTCAAATGCAATGAAACGTTCTCTGGGATAGATCATATGTCAGGCCACAAATCAAGTCTCAACAAATATAAGAAAATCAAAATTATGTTGAGTATCTTCTCTGACAATGGCATGAAACTAAAAATCAATAACAGGAAGCATCTTGAAAAACTCACAAATATGTGAGTTAGACATGCTCCCAAACAACTAATGTGTCAAAGAAAATTAAAAGAGAAATTTAAAAATATCTTTAGACAAACAAAAGTGGAAACACAATATATCAAAACTTATGGGATACAGCAAAAGAAGTGCTGAGAGGGAAGTGTATAGCAATAAATGCCTACATCAAAAAAAAAAAAAAAAAAAAAGAGCAGTCTCACATAAACAACCTAACATTATACCTCAAGGCACTAAGAAAGGAAGAACAATGTAAGCCCAAACTTAGCAGAAGGAAGGAAATAACAAAGATCAGAGCAGAAATAAACAAAAAAGAGACTAGAAAAAAATCAACAAAACTAAAAGTTGGGGTTTTTTTAAAGATAAAATCAACAAATTTTTAGGTAGACTAACAAAGAAAAAAGAGAGAAAACTCAACAAAATCATAAATGAAAGGGGAGACATTATGACTGATATCACAGATATACAAAGGGTCATAAGAGACTACTATGAACATCTATAACCAACAAATTGAATAAACTAGAAGAAATGGATGAATTTTCAGAAAAATGCAACCTACCAAAACTGAATCAAGAAGACATATAAAAAAATTTTAAAACACTGGCACATGGCATGTGTATGATGAATATTATAAGCTTTTGTTATTATTTTTACTAGAATGTAAGCTTCGTGGTGACAGTTTTTTTTATCTTCCTTTCTGTTTGTTTCCCAGTGGCTAACATAACGAATATTCAATAAATATTTGTTGGGTATATTAATTTACATGACAGCTTTCTGAAGGTCTAGGCTGCTTACCAATTATGCCACTGCTTCTAATCACACTTGGCAGGTACAGAGTAACTCAAGATGAAATTTTTTACTAATAGCTTTATAGAGTTATAATTCACATACCGTATAATCTCCCCATTTAACATATACAATTAAATGGTTTTGAGTATAGTCACAGAGTTGTGCAACCATCACCATAATCAATTTTATAACATTATCATCACTCCAAAAAGAAACTCCATACCCATTAGCAGCCACTCCCTATCAACAGGCAACCCCTTCCTTCACCCCAGCCCTAGGGCACCACCAATCTACTTTCTGCCAATATGGATTTGCTTATTCTGGACATTTATTATAAATAGACTCATACAATAGGTGGTCCTTGTGACTGGTTTTTTTAACTTGGCATAATGTTTTCAAGGTTCATTACACGTTGTAGAATGTATCAGTACTTCATTCATTTTCATGGCCAAATAATATTCCATTACATGGACATTCCAAAATTTATCTATTCATCAGCTGATGAACATCAGGGTTGTTTCCACTTTTTGGCTATAATGCTGCTACGAACATTTATGTACAAGTTTTTGTGTGAACATGTTTTCATTTCTCCTGGATGGAATTGCTGGGTCATATGGTAGCTCAGTGTACACATCTTGTACTTTCTTGGGTAAACTTATGTCTAGTTTATTCTTTTTGATACTATTGAAATCAATGAAATTATTTTCTTAATTTCATTGTCAGATTGTTCATTGCTAGTAAATTCATTGATCTTTGTATATTGGTCCTGCAACTTTGCTGAACTTCTTTATTAGTTCCAATAGTTATTTTGTGCATTCTTTAGGGTTTTTTATGTATAAAAATCAAACTATCCATCAATAGAGATAGTTTTACTTCTTCCTTTCCAGTCTGAGTGTCTTTTATTTCTTTATTTTGCCTAATTACCCTGGTGAGAACTTCAAGTACAATGTTGAGTAGAAGTGGCAAGAGTAGACATACTTCTCTCAGCAGGAATGCTCTGTCTTTCTCCATTAAGTATGATGTTAGCTGTTGGTATTTTGTAAATGCCCTTTATCAAGTTGAGAAATAAGGTGAACTTTATTTGAAACTGTAAGACTTTCACCAATGATGGAAACTTCAGGCCCAGTTGTATTTTCTCTCTTCTAGTATGGCATAATTCTTCTGTTTCATATTCTCAAAACAGGGCGAGAATGCCTTAAGGGACACCTGTACCTCATTCCGGATTTCAAACTAAGAATGTTTCACTTTAGGTAGAAGTGTTTTCAAAGACAGCCTACTGTGAGTGGTACAGATACTTAAGAACTAATTTGTAAAACATATGATAGCAGCCTTCCTATGAGTTGTGACATTAGTTAGTTCGATTAAGTCTGTGTTCTGCCAGTAGACCTCATCTTTTCCTCAATCACCTTGAGGAGAAAATGGAAATAGTGGCAGGGGAGGGGTGGGGGGAACATAGAGGACTCTCTTATACATGATACCTAGAGATGCAATGGCATGTGTGATAAGATTGCTTGAGTTCAAACCCTTGCTCTGCCACTTACACATTTGGCAAGTGATGTAATGTGTACGTGTCTGCTTCCTTATGTGAAAAATGAGGATGATGAAAATAATAATGATGATAATAATACCTAACTTATAGGGGTGTTGCAAGGAATAAATGAGTTACTATGTATAAAAAGTACTGAGAATAGTATAAAAGTGCTTAGAACAGTCCTTGGCACCATACTAAATTCTGTTTATGTACTTGCAGTTAGGTTGTGGTATGCAGTAACAAAAACATGGGTTTAAGAGCCAGATAAATCCAAGTTGAAATCCCTGCTCAACTGCTTCTACCAGCTGCTATGGACTGAATGTTTGTCTCCCCAAAATTCATATGTTGAGGCCCGCATCTCCAATGTGGTGGTATTTGGTGGTGGGGCCTTTGAGAGATAATTGGATTTGCCATGTGAGGAAACCAGGAAAATGTCCCACACCAGAATCTGACCATGCTTGCACCCTAATCTCAATATGGGACTTCTCAACCTCCAGAACTGTGAGATATAAATGTTTGCTGTTTAAGCCACCCTGTCTATGGTATTCTTGCTATAGCAGCATGAACATACTAAGACACCAGCTATGTGGCCTCAAACAAATTAATCTCTCTGAGCTTCAGTTTTTTTCATTCCAAATAGGAAATAGAACCTACCTTACAGGGTTATTAGAAGAAATAAATTAGATAATTCCTGTGAAATATCTAACTCAAAATAATTGTTGAAAAAATGGCAACTATTATTATTGCTGCTTTACTTATATTTTCTTATTCTGAGGCTGATGAGGTTCTATCACTGAACTTCAGCTCATTTAATAGTTCAGGCCTGGGGATGGTAAGAGAATATTTCATAAGGAGCTTTAGTTAAAAAAAAATTGTTTCTAAAACTACAAAAGTAATACATACTTATAAAAAATTCAAATTTTACAGAAGTGTACAGTGAAGAGTAAATATCTGTCTTCATATCCATTTCCCCACCCCTTTTACTTTCCCTTTCCTAGGGATAACAACAACAAAAACAGTTTGGTTTATATCCATCCAGACCTTTTTGTATGTATATACATACATGTGAATATATACATAAGAATATATTCACCACACAACATGTATATATTTCTACATAGATTATCCCTTACTATATAAACAAGTATTGTTCTGTGATTTTCTAATTTTACTCAATAGTATGTCTTTGACATCTTCCCATTTGAGTACATAAAGATCTACCTTATTCTTCTTACTGGGTGTTCAGTAATCTATAAGATGAAAGTATCTAGTGGTTTTCTTTTTAACAATCTTCAATCATTGCTCTCAGGATAGTATCGTGAGTCTCCAATTTCAGTGTGCTTTTTTCTCGGAGCCTGTATTTAACAATGTAGTCCTTAAATGTGCAGTTTAAGGCAAATTCATAGTTTCCATGGATCATGAGTGTTTTGTTGAATTCTAGGTTGTAGGGACAGAATGGAAAGCTAAGTACTCAAGCAGAAAGGGACTTCTTTAGATGTATCAGAAGGAAAAACAAGTCACTTAAATTATTACAAGCTTTTGAATTTTTTTCCTAGTGGGTTCTAGTATTGAAAGACTAAATGAAAAAGAAGACTGCAGTGAGAAGTCTAAATGAAAAAGAAGACTGCAGTAAGTTCAACAAAGACCTTGGGAAGCTTACTCAATATAAAAGTAACTTTTGATGTAGTGAATAAAACATTAAGTTACTATAATTAATCTTTTGTACTGGAAAGTTACTATAATAATTTTTTATACTAAAAAGCTACTATAATTACTCTTTTGAATGAGAAACTGGCCCAAATAATTGAGAAATGCTAAAAAATGATAGCCATATATTCAAAATGGGTACATTTACATAAATAAATCCACAAAGGAGAAATTAAAATTAATGCTTTCAGAATAAGCAAAATGCGTTGTGTTAATTTCCCACAGGCCTACACTATCCATGTGCTACTGACGGAGGTGTCAGAATTCTGGGCAAGTATTCACAAAGTTCAAAAGTGTCATAACACTGAAGTAATGTGACTATAAGAAAAGAAAATGTGTATAGATGGAAATGTCACTCACTGTAATATCTGAGCAGGAGGTTGTAATCAAAGCAGTTAGCAATTAGAAAGTACAGGGCCCTAACTCCCACAGAAATTTTTGTATAAGCACACAGTTCTGACAGCACACAGAACTGTTGTAAGATACTTTGTGAGAAAGCTTTGTCAGTGGTAATGCCTGCTTTAATGACATATGGAAACAGCTGTTTTTTCCAAAAGACAGTAATATGCCTAAGCCTGCCAAATACAGAAAATAAGGTGCTTACCTATCATTAACAAAATTATGCTTTTCTAATTGACAGAAGATCTGTTCACATTGTAAGAATACATTACAGAACTAGTGAAGAATACCTGAAAAGGATCATAGGGATGGCTGCAAAGCAGTGATTCCCAGCTCTAAATTTGCCACTTTCTAGGGTGGCTACAATTATCCTGAAGATCATGATGAGCTTTTTGAAAACCTCTCAAAACAAAATTAAATATGAGGCACTTTAATTAAAAAAATTTATGCCATACAGCATTTTGAAGAAAAAGGGGAGGTGGCATAAAAGCAAGCTAACAATAGCAGGATGTTATAAACTCCCACATGGTCGGAAGCCAGTGATGGTAAGACTGGTACATTATATGGATTCAGTGGTAGTTTTTATGAATTCAGAGTATTGTACCAAGGCACGTCATCAAAACAGTTATAATCATGTGTATGAGTTTTCTATGTGTTTCCAAAGTGGGCGCTCATAAAAATAGTAATCTGTATTTCTGTCTCCAAGTTTTAGATACTTTTTGTAGTTAAGAATTTCTTGAATATCCGAAAATGTATTCCCATGCCAGCAACAAAATTATTCGTTCATTGAAGAAATATTTACTGAGGGCATACTATAACAGGTACTGATACGCATGTTGCCAACTGGGAAGTTTGTATCAGTAATGTCCAGAAGTGCTGGTTTTCCTGAGCCCTTCTAATAGCATATTTTAAAATATTTTTAGCAATATCACATGAACTAAAAATAGTATCTTATTGAGGTTCATTATTTCTTTGAATACTAGGGGAATAAGATACTGTTCCATGTGTATTGATGATATGATCATTGGTATAATCTGCTCATAACCTACGCTCACTTATCTATTGGTCTTTTTATTATTGATTTGTCTTTTTATTATTATTTCTTTTTATATGATTATGCCATCTATCTGGCATTATTATATTTGAGTAGGAGATTCTAGAGACAGCTAAATTTGCTCCATAACTATCAGAGTGGAAGTTAGCTAATGTCAAATGTTTTTATAAGGCCTATGAGTATCCTGGAATTATTTTGATGATGTTCACTTCTTTTTCTACATTAAATCCAATTTTATGTACACAAAACCAGGTTATGTCCTAGTCAAACAGATTCCAGAAATATTCAATAAGCAATATTGTTCAGTAGTCAATAGAGAACAAATTGGAGTATGATCTTGCCAGTGATTTTAAATAAAACATAACAAATAACTAAAAGATGTTACTATAGCTACCACTATCAACTTCTCATCATTCTTGAAGTTGATATTAATAGTAGCATCTTTGGACTATTTCACCACTTTTTTAGTACTACATATATTCAGAAAGGTTTGCATTGGCATCTAAGCCAAACTCTATCACCGTGTTTTTAAAAATCTTAGCAGGTGTACACGACTAGGTCTTGGAGTTTTGTGGATATGACAGCAATACTGACCTTTTCATAATAAATGGCAGAAGCTAATTTGAGGCAACACCAGTTCTGCTCAGCAACTTGAGCCATCATTCTCGATGACAGATAAGTAATAAAATCGCCATAGAATTTTCTCTCTCTGTGATTCAGAGTCAATAAACATTTGCTGAGTGCTTAATATGTGTGCCAGATGCTTTTACATACACTCTTTCTTCCAATCCTCACCACCAATCTAAGATATAAGTATCTCTGTCTCTATATGAGGAAATTGTAACTCAGAGAGGTTATATGATTTGTTCGTGGTCACACTAGTAACTATAAAGTGGCAGAGATGGGGCTTGAAGCCAGATATTGTTAACTCTAAAAATCTAGTGTTCTTTTGATATTGTCACAACTGCCCTCCTGAGCAAGACTGGATGAGACATGTGGATGTGCAGGCAGGCTTATGTTTGGGTGCCTCTTCAATTGAATATATATAAAAAACTTGCTCCACATCTATTTAATGAGAATAGGGAGAGACTGAGTTTCTAGTCATAAAAGTGTATACCTTTTTCCTTATGTTCAAAATAGAGAATTCACTATGTACACTTAACAACTACTGTTCATTGAGTGCTTACCATGTATCAGGAACTGTGCTAACCACTTTACATGCATTATCTAATTTAGTCCTCAGAGGTTAGCAGCGTTATTGTTATTATTATCATCATAACACCTGTTTAACACTCACATGTGAGGCCCAAAAGGTTAAGTGACCTAACCCAAAATCACACAGCTAGTAAGCGATGAAGCCAGGATTTAATCTCAGGTAGACTGACACCTGAGCCTGTGAACTTAAGCACTGTTTTACTGCCTTCAACTACAGCAAAAATACTAAATTGGAATTTTAGCCTACTGATTTCTTACTTTCATTTCTTTTGTTAGTTTTGTTTTATCACTGAAAACTAAATATGATGGTAGTAACTTGCAGGGATATAATTATAAAATCAGATAACTTACAGAGATATAGTTGTATAATCACATTTAAAAGATTTAAAATTTTTTCCTTTTATTTTTTGATTTTCTTGACAACAAACCATTTCCCACTGTTCTGGAGTTCTTGTTTTGTCTTCAGTGTCCTTTCACAATTTTCCAAACTGGGCAACTTTAGAGGATTTAAAAGTTAGATAAGAAAATAAACCTCTCATTCCTGATAAACAGCACTGTGGCATGCAGTATTTTGTTTTGCAATCTCAGCCGATGGTGGAGAGTTGCCTACTTTAAGCAACACCCAGCTTGCTAATCTCACTGTTGGTGGCACACCCTTTAACTTGCATGTGCTCGTCACAAGAACAGTGTGGTTGGCACCAGTGAGAACTGGTTTGATTTTGCTTTTGAGTTTTTACTCAAGGGCACCAGCCTCCTTAGTGAAAGTGGCCAACTTCTATCTCACCAACTACTTTGGGAAGCACTGGAAGAAACCCCAGGTTGTCTACCCCATATTTATGATTTATCCCAGAGATTTTTTTTAACACTCCTTTTAAATTGGCACCCCAGGCAGTTCCCTGGCTGGTCCATTGCTTAATCCATTTTTCTGTCTCAGGAAGCGTGTGGAGAAATTGATGGGACTAATCCGGTTTTCACAATGCTATGCAGAACTCAAGAGTTGATGAAGAAGGAGGGTATGGTTTGGATACGTGCATAGTGGTTCAAATATTAGAAGAAATTTTTCTATGAGTTTTAGCTGACCCTAGTGGGCATATAGATTCCAGAACGAAACCCATTGGGCAGGTTTCTCCACCCTGCCATTTGTAAACAGGTGAAACCTGATTATAATGAGTGTCAGAGGGCAGATGTAGCCTGCAGGTTGAATACTAATGTTAACAGCTGTGTAATTACAATGAAATTTTATTACATGGCATTTCATATGTATAATTATAATGAGGTTTGGATAATCTAGAAAAAACGACTGATCGTATGCAATGTTAGGTCATCTACAATCTGAGCTTCACCTTTATGTTAATTACAGCAAAACCTTCAAACACAACTTGAGATGAAGGGTCATACCTGGTGAAAGGTCTCTCCCACCCTGGCTTCTAGTCTGTCCGCTCACTGTACGCACTTCTGTGGAAAACCCAAAACTTTACTGCCTGGGTACTTCTGGGTTCAAGATCATGAGTCTTGCCCTCCTCATTCTTCATGGGTACAAGTCTGCTTTAGGTCTTTTTTTTCCACAGTTTTCTTTTTTTAAAAAAAATTGTGCTAAAATACACACAACATGAAATTCACCATCTTGACCATTTTTAAGTGTACGGTGTGAAGTGTGATTAAATACATTCATAATGTTGAGCTACCATCACCCCCACTCACCTCCATAACTCTTTTCATCGTCCCAAATTGAAACTCTGTACCCATTAAACAATAACTCCCCATACCCCCCCCCCACCGGCCCCTGGCAACCACCATTCTATTTTTTGTCTATAGGATTTTGACTACTCTAAGTACCTCATGTAAGTGGAATCATACAATATTTATCTATTTGTGACTGGCTTATTTCACTTAGCATTATGTCCTCAAGGTTCATCTATGCTATAGCACATGGCAGAATTTCTTTCTTTTTTGAGGCTGAATGTTTCATTCTATGTATACACCACATTTTGCTTATCCATTCATCTGTCAATGGACACTTGGGTTGCTTCCACTTTTTAGCTATTATAATTAATGCTGCTATGAACATGGGTGTACAAATATCTCTTCGAGACTCTGCTTTCAATTCTTTTGGGTATATACCCAGAAAATGAATTGCTGGATCATATATTAATTCGATTTAAAAATGTTGAAGAATCACTATACCCTTTTTGACAGTGGCTGAACCATTTTACATCCCCACCAACAGTGCTCAAAGGTTCTATTTTCTCCACATCATTGCCAAGACTTATTTTCTGTTCACTGATAATAGCCATCCTATGCTTTGGATCTTAACAAGATGTCTCTGACTAGGATTGGGAATTTCAAATCAAGTGTACGGAGTGGAGGCAGTTTATGTCTTGATACCTAAAAAAACAAAGGTTCCTTCAAACGTTGAAGAGAAATGCACAGTGATCATATTTCAGAATTTCAAAAGAGAACAAATAGTCTGAAAATTTAACAGGATATTTGAAATCAGGACTGCCCTAGAAAACTTGGATAATTATATCTCTAATGTATTTTGAGCATTTATTATGTGACAGGCAGTGGGAAAAGTACTTCCCATGTATATTATCTCATTTAATCCCCTCACAAACCATAAGGGGTAAGTCCTAGACTCCCCACCTCTGCAGATGAGGAAACTAAGTTGTAGCCAGGTTTAAAGGTCACATAGCAATTAAATGGCAGAGCTGGTATTCAAATCCAGGTCTGACTAACTCTAAAGGCCTTTCTCTTAACCATCAAGGGGCCCTGCCATTCTCTTAGGTGTGTTTAGGCTCTAAATAATTTCTTTGCAGAAAGGATTCAAAAGTAGGAGCCAAATTAACTTTTCTATTTGCACAATTTTTGCCATATCCAAGGATAAGATAAATTACAGGTAGTATGTTTGGGCATGCTCGCTCTCATTCCTTGGGGGTGGGAGTGGCAGCCTTCCCTACCTCGGGCTCATCCCCGTAAGCCTATCCAGGATCTGTTCTTGGCCAGCCTAGGTGGTTTCTGGAAAGTGAACTGCCATGGCTCTACCTACTTTAATCTCATCTTAGGCAATAATAATCATGTAATCACGGGTTGAATATTAGACATATTTTTAAATGCACATCAAAATAAATAAATGCTCATCTGCGAGCATCTAAAATCATCTCATGTACCACCAGGGGTACATATACCATATACAGAAAAGCACTGATCTGGATGACCTCTAAGTGATTTTCCAACCTTGGCATTCAATGAAACACTTACCCTCTAAAAATAGTTCAAAAAGGTTGAGACTGATTTGGGCAGGATGGTAATTTGCCAATCTTTGCTCATTTTCCCCTCCTGAAGTCTCCAGTCCCCGTTTAACTGTCCTCCATTTTCTGAGAGATTTTTCACAGCTTTTCAGAACAAACTGGGCATTTCCAAGACTACAAGCTGCTTCTATTTTCACAATTACTGATCTTCAACCTCCAGCTCAGGTGTCAGATCCTTACAGATGTGATGCTCTCTAACCTTTCTCTGACCACCCAATATAAAGTAACCCCTCATAATGTTACCTTGTTTTATTTGTCTTACGGCACTCACTTATCACTATTTGAAATCATCTTGTGTATTTGTTAACTTGTACACTGCCAGTCTCCCCACTAAATAATAAGCTCCAAGAGGTTCCTGGCATCTAGCACAATGCCTGGCATGTAGTAACTGCTCAAAGGGTGTTTGTCAAATGAATGTATGTGATGATCTAGGGATTCTAAAGTTGGGGTATGGCTGTGGAGCTGATGAAACAAAGACAACACAAAAAAAGGTGAACTTTGGGTGATATAATTTGTCCAACTAAAGCAAAGTGGGCACTGACATGGAAGGTACAAAACTGTCAGAGGTACTTACACCATTCATTCCTTCTTAAGCACGTACTGTGTTCAGGGCATTGTGCTAAGCTGTCCATTGTGGACTGGCTGCTATTGAGCTCTGGGGTGTATGCCATTAGTAACCCCCAGTTCAATACATTTAACTCGTGCTTACTGAGTGACTACTCTATGTCAAGCACTGCTCTACGCTGGGATATAGCTGTAAGCAGGACAAAGTTCCTGCCCTCTAGTGAGAGTCAAATCAAGATCAGGCATGTAACTTTATGTGGTATTTTATTCCCAGATGTCATTTCCTAGTGATCCTTTGACTTTTCAGCAAAACCAGATCTTTGTTCTCAAGGCGGTCTTGGAATCATCTTCCCCCCCACACACACACACTTATATTGATAAGAGCTACCATTTATTGAGTATGCATTATGTGACAGACACTGTGCTGAGGGCTTTATGTGCATTATATGATTGAATCCTCCCAATAACACCATGAAGAAAGTACTATTTATTACCCTCATTTTCCAGAGGAGGAAACCAAGGCTCACTGAGATTGAATCATTTGTTTAATGTCACATAGTTGTTATAGTTGTTATGTGGTGGAACGGATTCAAGCTGGACCAGGTGCCCCCTAGAGTAGTACAATGCAATCGCCATCCAGAGTCACTGTCCTTAATTATGAGTATGCAATGGGGCCTCTTGTATATTACACATGTCCCCTGCTTCACTTAGGAAATCTAACTGTGCAGACTCTGGCAGCCCAGATACTCCCAGGTTATAGAGTATGCCCAAGGAGCTGGCAATGTTCCAAGGTCTGAGTCTGTGGGATCCAGAACTTGAGACACCAGTGTCCTCAGTACAGACCAAATTATTGAAGATCTAGTTCAATAATTTGAAAACAGTATACATCTGGAAAAATGATTAAACACAAAACAATTAAATAAAAGCTGAGGAAAACAGATAGTAGATTTGTAGAGAAAATATTAAAAGCATATCTCAATACAGGCAACCCAGATTAAGATAATAAATATATTTGTGCTATTAGTTTTATCAAAATATATCTTTTAGGTCCAATAGAACTAAAAGCTATAAAACACATTTTGCTCTTACACTGATTCTGCATTTTACCAAAATATATTTATTTGTTTAGTGCCTTTTCAAAGCAATTTTTCTTACATTCCTTATTTCGTTTTGGTCTCATAAACATCTTGTAAGGTAGACGAGGGAAGGTACTATCTTGATTTTATAAAATTATAAATTTAAGGTACAAAGTGGGCAAGTAAGTTACCAAGAATACCAAATTAGAATTGTAGCAGTGAAATTTGGTCCACACCACCAGGGTGCAAAATCACCACGTTTCCTTATATCCCTACAACAAATTTAATCTGCTCTGAGCCTTTCACCTTCCCAGCTGACTAAAACTTCAATCTCACTCATGGTTTTTAGAGGCCCTCCCTCTGCCAAGGTTGTGTGAAGACCCAAGCAAATTACACATGGTCCAGGACTTTCAGGGTAGGCTTTCTGCCCTTTTGTCCATCCACATCACTGCTGATGTTTGTCATGCAAATCCCCTGAGAGGTAGATAAGTCAGCTGCTTCTGTGCCACCCTTGCACGTTGGTGGCGATGGTGGGGTGTTTTTGCTAAGGTTGACAGCCTCACAACCTAGTATCCAGTGTTCCTTATATGTACCATGCCTCCATTCTCCTTTGAGATCTTGCCTCTTCTTTGGGGCACTAAAAGGGAGCAAGGGTAGTCTTTGATGCTTATGGAATCTGCCATTACTTCCATCTCCTCTTTGGTCCTGGAGAAGCTCAGCTTCTCCATCAGACAGCTTCTGCCACCTCTACTCAAAAGTGCTTGCTCACCTGTTAACCTTCTGGGACAAGTCGCCATAATTTCCCTCAATGCACGTAGGCTTTTGAAACCAAAAGTTCTGGATTCAGGTAATCTTTTAGGTGCCTGGCAACTTCTACTTTTGACCTTGCAAAACAAAGGCTCCCAAGAAAAAGGAACAGAAAGGCTTGGCTATGTTTTGATTTGGAGGAAAGAAAAAGACCTATAGCAACAGGAACAAATTATTTTTAAAAATCATTATCTCAATATATAATCCTACCACAAACTTTGTTGCAATTCTTATTGGTATTTTTTTATTTTGGGCATGTTACTTGCAAGTCAGCAGTAACCATGGATCTACATTTTTGTAGTTGATTTCAATTCTGCACATATTTATTGAACACACACAGTGCTCTTATTACTGTACTATGTATTGTATGACATGAGTAAGAAGAAAAAGATATGGTTTTGTCTTTGAGATGTAAAGACATGAATCCACAATGTGCTCTTTGACAATCTGTTGCTGGTAACTTTCAGATCCTACCACCTAAGGGGCTAGGATTTTCTTTTCTTTAGAATATGAAAGAAACTCTTTCATAGATAGAATTATTTTCTTTAGAGAATGCCCTTTATGGAAAATATCTTCCTTTTTTGTTTTCTCCTTCTTGCATTCATTCAAAAATTATATGCTACTCATGGGGCAGGGATATAAAGGTGTATAACACTGTCTTTGCTCTCAAGAAGTGGAGACTAGGTGGTGGAAGAGAATAGATTTACAATATCAGACTGACCTGGTAGAGGAGGCAAAATTTAATTTAGGACTTAAAGGATGAGTTGGAATTTACTAGAAAAGAAGAGGGAAGAAACATTCCTGAAAGAGGAAACAGCACAGGCAAAGAAGGAAATAAAATAAATCCCTGAAAATAAAAATAGGGAAGTGAAAGCACACGGCACGCTCAAAGAAGTATCAATAATCTAGACTGGAGTACAAAATCTGTGGGGAATAATGGTGAAAGACAAGGCTAGAGAACTAGTCTTGGGTGTGATTGTAAATGTTCCTATATGCAATGCTGAAGAGTTTGAGATTCTTCTTACAGGCAATGAGAAATTAACCAAAGGTTTCAAGCAGGGAAGTGACAAGATCACAACAGTGTTTTTTGAATGTTCCTTCCGACAAAGGTGCCAAAGATGAGGAGGAGGGTGAGACTGGATACAGAGAGAGTAGTTGGGTGGCTCTTGGTGGGAGTTGATGAAATAAGGCAATGGAAGTGGGATGGATTTGAAGTAATATTGATGGACTAAATGCAAGAAGTGAAAGATACGTAAGAGTTAAAGATGACTCTCAGGACTGGGTAATCAGGTAGATGGAGACGACATTAACCAAAATAGGGAATACCCAAGAGGGCCAAAGTTGTGTATAATGAGTTTCTGTTTCAGATGTGTTCAATTTCAGGTGTCTTTGGGATATCTAAGTGAAACTATCTAATAAACCAGTTGAGAAATCAGCCTGATGCTTGGAGTTAGAGACTGAGGAGTCATCAGCACACAGGTGTTAAGTAAACCAGTGGCAATAAATGTAGAGCCAAACAAAAAGGCTAATGGTAGAGGCCTGTAGGACAGGTATCTGGAGTAAGGGAAGACCCTAAAAGACACTGAGAGAAGCAGAAATCCAGCGTTGGCTAGAGGAGGAACACAGGAGAAGTGAGGTCCTGGAAGGAAGGGGTAGTCATGAGTAGCAAATACAGAGTAGAGGCCAGATAGGACAAGGACTGGAAGGGCAACTATAAATTGGGCAATTTGGAGGTCACTAGTGACTTTTGTTGGAGCAGTAGTGGGGATATAAGGCAGATTGCTATGGTCTGAGGGCTAACGAGAAGATGAGGAAGAGGAAACAATATATGAGAATTATTCTTTCAATAAGGCTGGCAGTAAACAGAAAGTGAGAAATAAGATAGCAACACAGTAAGCAAAGTGAAAAGATTGTTTAATATGGGAGAACCTATGGAGAGTGAGAGTAGAGAGTAAAGAGATGAGAGAGAAGAGGGCTAATGCATAGAGACAAGTCTCAGACAAGTTAGCAGGGGAAAGGCTTTAGGCAGTGCTTCTCAAACTATCTGTGGTAAAGGACTGGCTTTTTAAATTTCCAATCTGTCACAGACTGGTACTTCTATAAAATATAATAAAAATAAATTACTAGAAAAATGCAGTGCAAAAACAAAGACATTCAAAATATAAGCCCCAATTTCTCATTATTAGATCCAATGAACACAAAATTCTCAAATTGCTATAAAAATTTATAAATCCTTACTTTCAATGTTAGGGCTTATGTTGTTGTGAATCAGTATCAAGCAGTTTGAGGACTGGAAGGGGTCCACAACCATACTTTCAGTAGCACTATTTTAGATCATAGGTAGAGGGACCTGGAAAGGAGAAAAGAAAGAACACTCCTTCCAAGAGAGGAGGGAAGCAGGGAAGGGTGGAAAAATATAGAGAGAACTTTGAAGTAGAATGAAGGAGGGTTGAAGGAATTCTCACCCGAAAGTCTTTTTTTTTTTTTTTCTTTTTTTCTTTTTTGTAGTGAAGTAGGAAGCTTAATTTTCTGAAACGGGTAAAGAATGAAGGGGATGGAGTGGGAGGTTTGAAGGAGTGTAGAAATGGGTTGAAACAGCTGCTGTGGGAAATGAGAAATGAAACTGAATAAAAATGAATAAAAGGGGTATAAAACAACCAGAAGGCCCAGCTGAGGCTGGAAATCATAAATTTGTTATGGAGCCAATCAGTTCAATCTTACGATTTTTCCCTAGCAGTTCTGCAGCTTCAGAACAGGGGTGGAGAAAACATATGGTGGGGTTCTAGTAACCTGATGGGCTAGGTATGCAAACTGACTTCTCCATGGAAAACAACAAAAAAATGCTGGACAAAGTGAAGCAAGTATCTTCTTAAAGGTATCAAAGAGCTGGAAAAATAGTAAGGAATTATAAGCTAAGATCTAAGTGAAGGCAGAGATAGGAAGTTACCTCCCTGAGAATCTTCAGTGACCCTAATTTAAGCTTCAGGGACCAAGCCATATGGGATGTAATAAGACAAAGCTAAGGGCCTATCCAAGGTAGGGAGTCTAATAAGGTTCCTCCCCAGATAAGACCGAAATGACAAGGAGCTAAACCATCAGCATACTGGGGAACGTAAAATAACCCCCTACACACACACACACAAACACACACACACACACACACACACACACACACACACACACAGACTACGAGGAAAGCAGCCTAGGTACTGAGTGGAGGGCACTTGCCCTGAGAGACTGTAAACAGAATCTCATCTAATAAAGATTTGTAGCTTAAATTATATTACCTAGGTGCTTGAGATCAAGCTCTGAATTTATTTTAAAGTAGACCCACACTGGTAGTGTCATCAAGCATGTGGCAGAATGCAGATTCTCATTGCTGGAACCTACCCTCATCCTAGACCTGAAAGTATTCCCCAAAATCATTTTCCAAAGAAATGAAGATATCTTAATTAAAAATCACTAAAGATACAATGAAATAGGCACCATACATAAGACAAATAGGAAGTTCAAAATAAGATAGATTTGAATCCAAATATAGAAGTAATTATATTTAAATAGAAATGGACCAAATTCTTATGTTAAAAGATAGTCAAACTAAATTTTAAAAATCTACCCATATGTTATTTACCGTAGTTACATTTGAAACATAAAGAAACAGAAAGATTTGACAGTAAAAGGATGAAAAAAGACATATCACTCAAATACTAACCAAAAGAAAGCTGGTATGGCTATTTTATGATCAGACAAAATAGATTTTGAGGCAAAAAAGCACCACTAAAAGTACAGAGGCTTATTTCCTTTTTATAAAAACCAAATCCAACAGGAAGATACAAAAATGTTAAATTTTCATGAACTTAATAATAATCTCAAAATAAATAAAGCAAAAATTAACAAAACTACAAAGAGAAATAGATAAGCTCACAATCATAATGAGAGATTTTATACACATCTCTCTCATAATTGATGGAACAAACTAGACCAAAAAACTCAGTAAGTATATAGATGATTTGATTAACACAATTAATAAATTGATCTAATAGAGTATATAACACTGAACCCAACAACTACGGAATGCATGTTCTTTTCAAACCCACAGAGAACATTCACCAAAATTGACCATATACTGGGTCATAAAGCAAAAGACTGAAATAGTACAAATAACATTCTATGATCACAATGCAGTGAAGCTAGAAATCAACAAAAAATGGAAGCTAGAAAACAACAAAAACCAGATATGTTTGAAAATTTCAAAGCATACTTCTAAATAAACCATGGGTCAAGAAGAAGTTATATTGGAAATATAAAATACTTAGAACTGAACTAAAATGAAAATGCTACCTATCAAAACTTGTGGGATGCAACTAAAGCAGTACTTAGAGGGAAAGCTACAGCCTGAAATGCTTGTCTTTGAAAAGAAAGGCTGAAAATGAAAGAGGTAGGTATCCATCTTAAGGAACTACAAAAAGAGAAACAACAAAATAAATCCAAAGAAAATATATGGCGAAGTTGATCCAGGATTAGGGGTTGGTAGGACAGATGTGGTCAAAGTTAATGAGCATGAGGGAATTGAGAAAGCTAGTGAAAGTGTGGTCACAATGATTGGTAATGGGGATCAAGCTGATCAGGGAAGGGGCGTAAAGTCAGGGAGAAGCAAAGAGGGAATATCAGGAAGACTGGAGAATAGGGATGGGTCTAGGGACATGAGGGCAAAAAATACATGGATCACAAAGCAATTTAATGGAAGTGAGGGAGGGAGAGAGTGAGAGGTTGACAGGAGTTTTTGACCAGCATGAAAATCTTAAGGTAAAGAGTTTATATATGAAACAGTCCTAAATGAAGAAAACATCTGGGGGGTGACTGATGGAGTTTGGATGTGTTGTTCCCTCCAAAACAGGTGTGGAATTCTGATCCCCAATGTGGCAGTGTTGGAAACTGATTGAGTCATGGGGGCAGATCCCTCATGAATGGATTAATGCTCTCCCTAGGTGGGGAGATTAATGAGTGAGTTCTCACTCTGTTATTTCCTACACGACAGCTGGTTACTTAAAAGACCCTGGCACCTCCTCTCTCTCTCTCTCTCTCTCTCTCTCTCTCTCTCTCTCTCTCTCTCTCTCTCTCTCTCTCTCTCTCTCTCGCTTCCTCTCGCCATGTGATCTGCTTGTACCTATTGGCAGCTGCCACTTTCCGCCATGAGTAGAAGCAGCCTGAGGCCCGTGCCAGATGCAGCTGTCCCAGAATCATAAGCCAAATAAACCTCTGCTCTTTATAAATTACCCAGTCTCAGGTATTTCTGTTATAGCAACACAAAATGGACTAATACAGTGACCATGTGAGTGGGTTGCTGAAATGGGATGGAGTCATCTAAATATCTGTTATAAGCCTTTCTTTTACTCTACACTGGTTTGTAACACCTTACAGGATAAGGAAACATCTTACTCATCTCTACATCCCCATCATGGGGTCTGACAGATGGTGGATGCTCAACAAATGCTTGCTGAATTGCATGAGTTAAAGATATTAGAATAGGTCAACGAACTCTAAAGTCAGGATGTAGAAGGGTCATTCACATGTAAGTTCAAGTTCTTCAGGCTTGTAAGAGGAGCTGAATTGGTGGGTACAAGAATCCCTGGTGAATGGGGAGGAGTAATCCAGAGGTCAGCAGATCAAAGTAGAGAAAAATTGGAAAAGGGTGGCATAACCATATTGTGTGCCATCCAACCCAGAAGGGGTTTACAAAAGGAAGTTGTGGGACACTGTCCAGAGATGACAAAAGAATATGCCCCCTATCTCTTCATTCTAACATATAAGGATAATGGGGTTATAAGAAGCCTCCATCTAGGAGGGTCATGAGAGAAGCAGCCTTGTCAAGGGAGAAAGAGTTTCCATAAAGACAGTATAGAACATAGTTAGGAACAGCTTTGGCGGAACAGCTTTGGCAGAACATGTAGAACCAGCCTTGAAGTGAATCTGCCACCTACTATTTGTATCATATTGGGCAAGTTACTTAGACTATCTAAGCCCTGGTTTTCTCATCTGTAAAAGTGGAATAACAATAATAATGCCAACCTCAGACAGCTATTGTGAGTACAAAATAATATGAGTATACTACATACAATGTCTATAGCACAGTGCCCAGTATATAATAAGCACCCAATCAATAAAAGTTAGCCTTGAATGAAAAAAGCCACCCAGGAAAGATTCTGTTGCTTGGGGAATTTGTCCAGACCAAAAGGTTTCAATAATAATAATGTTTCATTTGGCTGTAAAGAGGAACAGAGAAATGAGATGGTGGCTGGAGAGGAATGTTGGGTCAAAGGAGGGCTGTTATTTAATTAGGGTTAGTTTCTATAGCTATTAGAAGTAGTTGTCATTATTATCATTACTACTATTATTTCTTTGATGGCCTACTATAATGGAACCAAATTAGAAATAAATAAGAGAAGGAAATTTGGGAAGTTTACAAATATGTGGAAATTAAACAACACAGTCCTAAATAACTGATAGATGAAAAAAATCACAAAGGAAATTATAAAATACTTTGAGGTAAATTGAAACAAAACCACAACATACCAAAACTTATGAGATGCAGCTAAAGCAGTTGATGTTTAGAGGGAAATTTATAGCTGTAACACCTATATTAAAAACAAGAAATAATTCAAATCAATAACCTATCCTGCCACCTTAAGAAAGCAGAACAGAAGAACAAATCAAATACAAAGCAAACAGAAGGAAATAAATAATAAAGATTAAAACACAGATATGTGAAATACAGAATAGAAAAACAGTAGAGAAAAGTAACAAAACCAAAAGTTGATTCTTTGAAAAGAACAGCAAAATGGACAAGCTTTTAGTTAGACTGACTAAGAAAAAAAGAGAAAAGACTCAAATTACTAAAATCAGAAATGAAACAGGGGACATTTCTACATACATTACAGAAATAAAAAGGATTATATAAGAGAGCACAATGAGAAATTGTATGCCAACAAATTAGATAACCCAGATGAAATGAACAAATTCCTAGAAACACACAAACTACCAAAACTGATTCAGGAAGAAATAGAAAATTTTAATAGACCTATAACAAATAAGGAGATTGAATGAGTAATCAAAAAACTCCCAAAAAAGAAAAGCCCAGGAGCAGATAGCTACACTGGTAAATTCTACCACACATTTAAAGAAGAATTAACACTAAATCATTCTTAAGCTCTTCCAAAAATCCCAATTTGTTTATGAGATCAGCATTATTCTGATACCAAAACCAGATAAATACACAAGAAAAGAAAACTCAGACCATTATCTCCTATGAATATAGATGTAAAAATGCTCAAAAAAGATTATTAAATGGATACAGAAGCATAGCAGCATATAAAAATGATAATATACTATGAACAAGTGGGATTCATCCCAGGATTGGAATGCTGGTTTAATAACCCAAAATTAATTAATATAATACACCATATCAACAGCATAAAGGACAAAAAACACATGATCCTCTCAAAAGACACAGAAAAAGCATTTGACAAAAATCCAACCTGTCATAATAAAAAAAAAATACTCAACAAACTAGTAACAGAAGGAAACTTCCTCAATCTAATAAAGGGCATCTATGAAAAATCCATAGCTAGCATCATACGTAATGGTGAAGAACTGAAAGCTTTCTCACTAAGATCAGGAACAATACAGGGATATCTGCTCTCACCAATTCTATTCAACATTGTAATGGAGGTTTTAGTCAAAGCAATTATACAGGAAAAAGAAATAAAAGGCATCCAGAATGGAAAGGAAGAAGTAAAACTATCTATTTCCAGATGACGTGATCTTGTATCCAAAAAAATCCCAATAAATAAAATAGGGAGAAAAAAACTATTAGAACTAATGAATGAGTTCAGCTAGGTTGCAGGATACAAGACCAACATGCAAAAATCAATTGTATTTCTATACCATAAACAATCTAAAACAAATTAACAAAACAATTCCATCTACAATAGCATCAAAAAATTAAATACTTAGGAATAAATTTAACGAAAGAAGTGCAAAATTGTACTCAAAAACTATAAAACATTGTTGAAATAAATTAAGGACCTAAATTCATAAATCAAAATTCCATATTCATGGATAGGAAGAATTAATTTTGTTAAGATGTCAATACTCCTCAAATTGACCTACATTCAGTGCATCCCCTATCAAAATCACAGATGGCTGCTTTGCAGAAATTTACAAGATTATCCCAAAATTCATATGGAAATGCAGGGGTCCCAGAATACCCAAATACATTCTTGAAAAATATGAACAAATTTGGAGACCACACACTTCCAAGTTTCAAAACTTGCTGCAAAGCTACAGTAATCAAGACAGTGTGGTACTGGCATAAAAATAGACGTGTAGATCAATGGAATTAAATGGAAAGTCCAGACCCCCTTGCATTTATTTTTCATTGCTTTTTGACAAGGGTTCCAAGACAGTTCAATGGGAAAGAAAGAGTCTTTTCAACAAATGGTGCTGGGACAACTGCCTATCCACATGCAGAAGAATGAACTTGGACTCCTTCCACACACTTTATACAAAAATGAACTCCAAATGGATCAAAGACCAAAATGTAAGAGGTAAAACTTAGAAATATTTAAAGGAAACAGAAGTGTAAATCTTCATGGCCTTATATTTGGCTATAGTTTCTTATATATAACATCAAAAGTATAAATAACAAAATTAAAAATTAATAAATTGGACTATGTCAAAAATAAAAACTTTTTTGCTTCAAAGGACACCATCAAGAAAGTGAAAAGACAACCCAAAGAACGGAAGAAAATATTTGAAAATGATGTGCCTGATTCAGGACTGGTAGCCAGAATATATAACACTTACAACTCAATAATATGAAGCCAAATAACTCAATATAAAAATCGGCAAAGGATTTGGATATTTCTCTATAAAAAATATAGAAATGGCCGATAAGGTCATGAAAAGATGCTCAACACTGTCATTAGAGAAATGCAAATCAAAACCACAATGAGATAACACTTCACACCAAGTAGGATGCCTATAATAATAATGAAAAAGATAAAAACAAGTGTTAGCAAGAATGTGGAAAATTGGAATCCTCATACACCACAGGTGGGATTCTAAGACAGTGCAGAGAGTTTGGAAAACAGTCTGGCATTTCCTGAAAAGGTTAAACATGGAGTTACCATATAATCCAGCAATTCTACCACTAGGTATGTACCCAAGAAAAACGAAAACATACATCTACACAAAAACGTGTACACAGATGTTTATTACAGCATTATTCATGATATCCAAAGAGTGTGAACACCCAAACTTCATCAATTCATGAATGGATAAACAAAATGTGAGATATCCACGTAATGGAATACTATTCAGCTGTAAAAGGAATAAAGTACTGGTAGATACTATAACATGGAGGAACCTTGAAAACATTACACTAAGTGAAATAAGCCAGACACAAAAGGGCAAGTATTTTTATGATTCCATTTATATGAAATGTCAAGAATAAATCTATAGAGACAGAAAATAGATTAGTGGGTTCCTGGGGGAGTGGGAAGAAATGGAAGGTAACTGCTAAGTACAGGATTTCCTTTTGGGTTGATGAAAGTGCTCCAGAATTATGTTGATGGTTGTACAACTGCATGAATATTCTAAAAACCATTGAACTGTAAAGTTTAAATGGGTAGATTGTATGCTTTGTGGATTTTATCTCAATAAAAAAACAAAGAAGAAAGAAACAACCAGAGAAGTTTGGGGGAACCACAGAGCAGGGTGTAGCATGGGAAATTTCAAGCCACTTAGAAAATCCATGAGGCATCTGCAGTAGAAATAGCAGCTTGGGGGTTTTACTTAAGAGAGAGACTCGTTAAGTGGCATGAAAGAACTCCAGAATTCCTTCTGGAATCCTGTGGAGGATGCAGAAGGCAGCTGAAGATTAAGAAGCAGCCTACTTGCCAGGCAGTTGCTGTGGCATGAGATGAACAGCCCCAAAGAAGCAGCTGTGGGTGGAAAGGCAAAGTCAGGGGCTGGATAGAGGATATGGCTGAAGTTTACATGGTTAGCAGCACCACTAGGAGCTGGGGTAGGAATTCTGGACAGTAAGTAAGGAGAGATGGCAGAGCTTCCTGACACGATCATTGTGTATTGCTCATGCTGAAAGAATAAGCCATAAATTGTGGACATTTATGCAGTGGATTGAGTGAAACAAAATTAGCTACACTTCAACCAGGATCCTGCAGAGGTTATGGGGCTCAGATTTTAACTCCCCAGTGCTATGAGTGAATTTGGACTTTAAATTGAATATTTGCACAAAAGAGACTTTTAATTCAGAACAGACTTTTATATTTTCATTGACAGTGTTAATCCTTACTCTGGCCAACCTGTGCCTCCAATCAACTGAAACAGGTGCTCCAAAACGCAATGAGATTAGTTATAGAAAAACAACAATTTTTTAATAATTAAATTTGGAAGTGGGGCACAATAGGGTTTGTACTATATACATTTTCACAACCCAGTATATACATAGAGGATGTTAGATGAATTCTTTGAGGGAAAGAGAAAAGAGAAAAACAGTCACGTAAGGATTTTCTAAACTATAGTAGACACCTTCGTGTTTTGGTTGTTCACAACTCCTCTAACCACTCCAAATAATACTCTTTGATCATCTTCTCCCTAAAAAGCTTTCCTTTCCAATCTACAACTAGCTAGCTTTATTCATTCATCCACATTCAGTGTAGATATTAGCATATCTAAATCTCAGTAAAGAGTTTATATAATTTTGTCTCAAGAATATAGGTAACAAAACAACATTCAATTAGTTTGCACTCCAGTTGACAATAGATGTAAATGAAATGACTAGAAAAGAGTCCAAGGTAGATCATGGTGCCTTGGCTCATAAACGTGCTCATTAGATAAAGGATTTAGGAAGGATGGCTCTGTTTTGCAATCAGGAAGACAAAATCGATTTATCAATTTGAATTGAAAAATAGGTAAAGAATGTCAGTATTTACTCATATATTCAAATATAAAAGGGAACTGATCACCACCTCCACCACCACAACCATGTGTACAAGGTTAGATCAAAGTGGTAGCTAAGAATATTACATTCTCCAGTTGTTCAAGGATGACAGTTGAGAAAGTTTGATGACAGAGGATAAAAATAACACTTGTTTGCGAATAAAGTTTCTTTTTTCACTGAACTATGTGAACGTTCCTCATCTCACCCACGCCCCCAGAAACCTAAGAAAATAATTTTGCAACATTAACAAGTTCACTACCTCATCAAATTATAATTATTCTTGTTTTTTGAAATGAAAAATAACTATGTTGTAAACATAAGAATAAATTGATTTAATGTTAAGATAGTCACTATTCGGCTTACTTCGATTTCCAGTTTTACTACATCCTAAACAATGTGCATAACCTCTGTTCAAATAGTTTTTCTAGTTGTAAAACAGAGCATTTTACAAGAGTTGGTTAATAGCAATTTAGAGGCAGATGCAGAAGCAGAAATGCTTACAATCTGAATATGCCTTGTCGACAAAGAGACTATGGCCTATTTACATTTTTTATTTAAAAGAAATATAGAATCTTTAGCTCCCAGCTTGACAGTCAGTTACAAAGAGCAGAAGGCACCTCAACGTTTCCTCTGGAGGGTGTTATCACTGCACTCCAGTATCAGCAGTGGGTAGAAACACATGTGCTCTATCATTACTTTGACCTTTATACTTCAAGTCAAGAGAATCCTGAGCAAGGTCAGTTTTCCTATCCAGTGTGTACTTTGCGTAGATGTAAAAAAGAAAAAAAAAAAACACTACACGCACACACACACACACACACACACACGTTCACAGACTTTTTCCTGTGGATTTCATTCACGTTTGAATGAAATATGTTTGTTTCTATGCTGGTGACTTTACAAGAAAACAGGCCAGGAGAGGCATTTCCTCAAAGGCTAAAAGAAGGCATTACCACCACGACCACTACTTGCCAGGGGATTTATAAAGCATCTTGAGGCTCAATGTTAGTGTGGGAGATGAGCCAAGCTCAGGAGAAGTTAATACAGAAAAAAGGTTAGTGTTTTTTTTATCCCTTTTTAGCCAGCTAATACAACAAAGTACTTTAGATAGTAACTCCTAGTGGTCAGGTAACGATGTCTTTTCTGCAGTGATCACATTTGGTTTGTCTATTTTCTTTATGCTAGTGAGGTTTAGAATTGGAATTAAAACTCTTGGGGGAAAAGCTATTTTTGTAATTCAGCTGGGGTGTCCTTGTCTTTGGGTTTCCCATGGCATCAGTCCCTTAGCCTGGCATGATAGCCATGATAGTACTTTGTCTTTTAGATGAAATGCAGAACTAAGGACATGACTACTGGTGCTTATTAAGGATTCCTTGCTATTTTCACAAGAGTAGGGGCGTTAGACTCTTGTCTACTGGCCAAATTCTAAATTGGGAGATTACATTCTGCTTTCCTAAGTTCCCCTAGCAGAAGCAGCCATCCATGGTATCCTACTTTGCTTCCTGTGTTAAACTGTTGTGTGATGTCATTAAATGGCTCTGGTTTTCTACTCTAGAAGTGACCACTTTTTTGTGGGGTGGGGAGTAAATTGGTACCTATTTTCTGATATTGTATTTGATTCAGTTTTAAACAAAAAGTAGGTTGTGAGAGTTCAAAACAAAGCAAAACATCCTAATAGTGTACCAGGTGTTGTGGTGCTTTTTTAAAAAAAAACAATCTGCTTTCTCTTCTGCAACATAGACAAAAAAAAAATAATAATGTAATATTTTACTCCTCTAGCAGTTGACAATGAATTGTTATTTGCCTCAAACATAAGGTTAGTTCTAACAGTGATGATGAGGTTTGAGAGGATGAAATCATATATCACAAACCAGTTAAACCTCTCTTTTGTCTTTAGGCTGCATTTAACCATCCCAGACAGTCATCTATTTCATAAAATCTTTTTGAAAGGAGATTCTTCATCTTTTCTTGGTAACACATTTCAGTGTCTCTCAGTCTTTCCATAAAAACTAAGTTCTTGGGCCGGCCCTGTGGCTCACTCGGGAGAGTGCAGCTCTGGTAGCACCGAGGCCGCGGGTTCGGATCCTATATAGGGAATGTAGGGATGGCCGGTGTGCTCACTGGCTGAGCGTGATGCAGACTACACCCTGTCGAGGGTTGCAATCCCCTTACCGGTCAAAGAAAAAAAAAAAGTTCTTATTTTTGTTTAACCCTGGTTCTACCTACTGTAGTTTAATGTCACTATGTTTTGTCCATCACTAACCTTGTTATCATATATTGCTATTGAGAGGCAGGTATAGCATAATGGCATAGTTTTTGTAGTCAGACATGCCTGCATTATTCAAATCCTGGTTCTGTCACTTTCTAGGTGTGTGATGTTGCACAAGTTATTTCTGAAGTTTAATCGCCTCATCTGTAAATGAGCAACCTCAGAGCGTTGCTGTGAAGATCAAATGAGATAATATATTATTTTGAAGGATTATGGGGTAGGATGAGGCATGGTACTGGGCACCTAAAAAGTGCTCAACAAATAGTAGATATATATCTGATTATGTACACAGATCTAAATTCATAAACTCTTTGAGAGTGGGAAGCATACTTCCTGTGTATGCTCTGGATTTCAACAGAAGTACAGTGCTGTGCATAGTATGGCGCAGAGGCTCAATATTTACAGAACGAATAAACTTCTTTTTGTTTTTTTCCCCCTGAGTGGAATGAACAGATCCTAGCTATTTCTAAGATACCACACAGTAAGATGAAAGGTGACAAAATCAATCAATCTTCTCCTGTTTCCAAATATACGGAATACCTGAGGTCTAGAAGTTTTGGAACAATGCAAATAAGCTATATTTTCTAATTCTATCAAGTTCATGTGTGTGAATCTTAACACTTGATTATTATCACTACTTTTAAAATTAAGCTGCATCTTAGGTGCCCAGAATGGAATTGACTCAATCATCAGCCTCCTCATCCATTCAACATGTTTTAATTGAGAAAGTTAAAAATGAATATTAAGAACTATCTAAATATATACTTGAGCAAAACCTTTCAGCTTGTGACTAAGTACACCACCTTCCCTATTTACCTCTAAGATCTGTTTACTACAGATACATTTCTAATGCTTTGTTCCCAAGACATAAGACAAAAACAAAAATCCAAAAAGCCCACCGCTGCAAGTCCCAAAGCACAATCAACATCTTTGAACCAATGGGGTGTTGGTTAGGACTTTATTTCTTGCTCTTAAACGTTTTCACGGGGCTAGGAGGGGAAGTAAGAAGGACGAGTACAAGATACATAGATTCAATCAGGCTTGAGTATTTGTCGATAAGGAAAGGAAAGAGTATTGCTTTTTTACCATAATCTCGGAAAACCTCTGGTGTGTGCTTAGGTCGGTGTTAAAGACACCGCAGCGTGGCCATATCCCCAACTGCTTTGTACATACTTTACAGGGGCGGTCTCAGGTGTGGAGCTCCGAGCACCTGCTTGTTCACACTCCAACAGTTCAGAAACCAGCGTATTTGAGGCCGGGTGGCTCAGGTTCCAGGTAACTGGGCTCAAGTGTCACTAACACTACGTGCAGCAGGGGTCATCGAGCTGTGCTTTGAGACCTTGATGCCTACTTCGGACTTTCGCCTTTTCCCCCCCGACACTAGTTTCCCTTTTCCTTCTTCCCCGGGCGTGCCCACCTCCTTCCTTTGCTCCCACTCTCCACTATCTCGCTCTCTTTTCCTTCACCTTCCTTTCTACTTGGCTTCCCGTTTTCCATCCTCTGCCGGCCGCAGGGCTTGGGGCTGGCGCTGGGACTGCAGCTCTGAGGAGGCGCGAGTCGGGCGGGACAGGAGCTAGGCGGCCAGCCGCGAAAGCGTGGGGTGCGCGCCGAGGCGGAGACGCGCGCGTGGCAGCCGCGTGGCCGGGCAGCCGGGCCTGAGAGCGGCGCGCGCGCGCGCCCCGTGAGCCCTCGGCGCGCCCCCGGCGGCCGGGGCCGCAGCGTGCTCGCCCCCGCCGCCAGCTCGCCTCACTCATGGGTCGGAAGCGCTGCGTGGGGGAGATTGTTCCAAGATGGCGGCGGGTTGCTGCGGGGTGAAGAAGCAGAAACTGTCCAGTTCGCCCCCCTCTGGCTCGGGTGGCGGTGGTGGCGCCTCCTCCTCCTCCCACTGCAGCGGAGAGAGCCAGTGCCGGGCTGGGGAGCTGGGACTAGGAGGCGCCGGTACGCGGCTCAACGGGCTGGGAGGTCTAACCGGAGGAGGTAGTGGCAGCTGCTGTACCCTCTCTCCCCCCCAGGGCTGCGGCGGCGGCGGCGGGGGGATCTCCCTGTCGCCACCTCCGAGCTGCGGAGTAGGGACCCTACTTTCTGCCCCTGCCGCCGCCACCTCTTCCTCGCTCTCCTTATCGTCCGCCGCCTCGTCCTCATCGCCGGGCTCCCGGAAGATGGTGGTGTCAGCGGAGATGTGCTGCTTTTGCTTCGATGTGCTTTACTGTCACCTGTACGGATACCAGCAGCCCCGGACCCCTCGATTCACCAACGAGCCCTAGTGAGTACCGTGCCCTTCTCCGCCCTCTCCCTTGCGCTCGGGATGGGGCTCAGAGTTGAGGCAAAGTGCGAGTCCGCCTCCCCGCCGGCGGCTGCCCCTGCCCCTCTCGCTGCCCGAGTCCCCAGAGCCATTCGATCTAAGGCAGGGCACCCGGCGCTTTCTGCCCTCCGAGGCAAGCACCCCGCACCCGGAGCAGGGTGCTGCTGCAAGGGATGGCCCCCTGGCTCGCAGAGGTGTTCGCTTTCTCTTTGCGATAACTTTGAGGAGTTTTGACCCTTTCCTTCTCTTCTTCGCCACCCGCCACCCTGCCCCGCTTTTGCAGATCTGGATTACTCAAGATGTTGACCTCTCCTCACTTTGTTTCCATTACCCCATGTGAAAGCCCTGCGAGTATTCCCGCCCCGCATACCTTGCACATGGAGAGCTACTGTCCCATTGCTGGGTGAAAAATAGCAACTATCCAACTTCTGTTCTGCTAGTGATGGAACTTAGCTCCGGAGCTTGTAGATGGTTACCCATCTTTTCATCAGGGTTTCCTTGTTCCCTGGGGAGGAGGAAGGTTTATTTTAAAAACGCATTTTCCCTTGCTACCTATTTTTATCCGAACATACCCATTAAAATGTGTTTCTAGTGAAGCGAGCGCACCGCCGGCTTCCTCACATTTGAAGGGTGAGACCTTTTTTTTTTTTTTTCATTCCACCGTCTCATTCAAAGAGCTGTCCTCACAGAGCCACTGTCAGTTTGTACTTTAAGCGTGCGCATTCGCTTTTGTGTCGATTTCACTTTTAAGAAATCTGTTATACTCGAGGATTTGAGAAATAGTTAAACAATCCAAAAGTAAATGTGTGGGAATATTTACGGTTTCCTTCGGTTTTGTACTTTTAATCATTTTACCCTTCAAGTGTGTGGTTGAAATTGTTTAAAATAGCACTGTTACAGCTAAAAGCCAGGTTGATTCTAATCCCTGTCCATTTGGACGTGTGGGAGATGGGGCATATGGTTTTTTTTTAATGTGTAAACTGAGTGTAAACTGACTTTTTGAGTTAAATGCTAGACAGAATGTAAAGACCAAGAGAAGGCAGAATGAGAAAAAGGGCGATTGTTTTTATTATGAGTACTTAGCATCAATAAGAAGAATAATAGAGAAAAATTTCAGTGAAACTCATTCTGAAAAGCATCAACCCTTTTTCTAGCTAAGACAAGTGTCCCTTGTCCCCTATATCGTAAATACCTGAATTGATGTTCTTTTTAAACTGCTTTTCATTTTGTGAGATTAGGGGATTGGACTGCTACTGGATAAGTAGAAACACTTTGCCTAGACTAAAAATATTAAATTGATATGTAAAGTGGAAATTACAATAAAGTGTCCCGGAAATTGTGCATTTGTATTGTTTTTCTTTGGCTTTGATGCTTTAAATATCTTTAATTTTGTGTGACTCTTCTGTGGTCTGTGCATTTTTCTTTTAGACTCCGTTCATCTTTGGGCATTGGTTCATGAGAAATGCATGAAAGGGCATCCAGGAGGACACTTTGTTAAATAAATTAAATATCTTTATAAATTTCATAGTGTTAATTCTAGGAACTTAAACCTTTAGTCCACACCTTTACTTAGACAAATTATTTTTTGGATAAGAAGTAAAATTCGTTTTCAAAAGACTACGATGTAAAAAAATCTATGAAATCACTTATTAAATCACTTAAATCACTTATTTGTGACTTTTCTGCCTTTTCTTGGATGTCTGTGATGTATTAAAGCTAGTCCTGGGATGATACTTAGATTGGCTCTGCGAAGTCATGGGACTGCAAAAATTCACTTCTGTTTGGTTCTTGAGCTGTTACGTGAGTTTGGCAAAGGCTGTTTTAGTATTCACGCTCCATTGCTCCAAAGCATATGAGAACACGCTTTCAGGAGGTGCTATTTTCACACATTTTAAAGTAAGTGTGGGTTAAGTGAATGACTATGACAAGAATTTTAAAAGTAAAGTGAGCTTGACCAGTTCATACAGAAAATGCTTTTGAAAATATTTTAACAGTGGCCTCTTTGCACACGTATTTAGGTACTCATATTGTTTTCTTCTCTTCTAATGTCCCAGCCACTGAATTTCTTTTTCATGGAATTAAACAGATAAAAAAGACACATTTATGATCACAATGGGTGTGTTGAAATGGTTGTAGGAGAAATAATAACTATTATCATTTAGCAGGCCTCGAATGTGTCATGTATTCTACAAAACAACTAATTTAGAGTAGACACTGAATATGACCAAGTGGAGAATGAAAGTTCACTTAAAGTGGAAAGAGAGAGAGCTGTGTTTTATTTTTGTTTATCTTAAACTCATTTTTGAAGTGTGGAAAATTCACTGTGGAAAATTCAGGAAAATGTCTTGACTATGGAGTGGAATAATTGTGATCCCTTCACAGTGCCTTAGTAACCACCACACATTTTTTTTCTGTTTTACATATTTAACAGCATTGTATACTTATTAGTGTGACTATAACAAGGTGCCATAAGACATGAATAGACATATTGGGTTTTTTTTTTCCCTCAGAGTTATTAATGTCATGTCATGAGCAGCGTATTTCAGGTCCTGTCTGTGTCCACCAGAAGATGTGCTTTTGACAATTTCAAATTCTCATATGAAGAAGCACGCTGTTTTTAATCCCTTCCCAGGACCTTTCTGTCAGAATGTCTGTAACTGGTAAAATCTTTTATTGGTTCAGAATTTCTAGATTCCTCAGTTACTATTCCACTCTGAAATGTTATTTGAAATTTCAAGTGATCTGTGTGTTTCAGGGTTGTGGGGGATGTCAATATACGAACAGGCTGTATGGATACACATTCTTCACTTTTGCTGCTGTTTTTTGAGTACCTATCCCATTGCAGAATACCTACTCCATTGCAGAGAGCATTGTACAGGCATGTTTGTCCACAGAAATAAGGTTCAAGACATGAGAAAAACATAACTTTAGGTGTATTTTACTATTCACAATCAGAGCTCTTGGATTTATACATCAGGGAGTCCAGATAGCCATTTTATAGGAACCCGTTTGCTACTACAGGTCTAAAGGGATGCACTGTGCCAGGTGTTGAGCCAGTTAGACTCCAGAGTAGTTGTTCTCAACCTTGGCTGCACATTAGAATCAGTGGGAAGCTATTAAAAATATGGATGCCTGGCTCCCAGCCCCAGGGATTCCGATTTAGATGGGGCCTGGGAACTAGGATTATTAAAAGCTCCGCAGGTGATTTTAATGGCAGCCGAGATATATAATATACGGTTATATTCTACTAGGGCTTTTGAGATTCTGAATAATTTGGTCTGGGGTGGTGTCTTGGAATTCGTATTTAATAAACACCCTGGGTAATTTTGGTAAGCAGCTGATTTGGGAAACACTTGCAATGTGGTCTGCAGAAGATGACACCTGGGAACTTGTTAGAAATGCAGGCTCTCAGTCCCCACCTCCGACCTGCTGAATTAGAATCTGCATTTCAACAAGCTCCCCAGGTGATTCTTTTGCACATTAAAGTTTGAGGACTAGGTCTCAAACTTTAGGGTACATCATAATCTCCTGCAGTGCTTGTTAAAACACAAATTGCTGGGCTCCATTCCCACAGTTTTTGATTCAGCCGGTCTGGGGTGGGGCCGTTAATTTGCATTTCTAACAAGTTCCCTGGTGATCCTGATACTACAGTTCCCAGGACCACATGTTGAAAACCACTGGGCTAGAGAGAAGTGAGGACCTGAATAAGTACCTGAGGGACTGTAACAGCGTGGCAGATTTTGCTGCTGGTTTAAAATTTCCTGCTTCTATGCCGCTGTCATTTTCATTCTACCTTAGTATCTGGGAGATTGAGTGCTGTGCAGAGTATAAGACTCTGAGGTTCTTGGGATGGTTTCAGGAGATGACTCTTGGAAACCTTTGGTATGATTTTAGGTCCTTTTTCAGAAATTGTTAAATGTGAGGTGTACATTTTAGGACACAAATATATCTTAAAGTGAGTTGTATTGATTTTAATAAGTAAAGCCCCCATTTGCTCCTATAAAAATGCTTTTATGATTAGCTTACTAAATAACATGTTGTAATAAGTTTTTAAAAGCTTTTATTTATGCTTGTGCTTGCTGGATTTCATTTTAAGAATTTCTCTTATTAGCAAAGAAATATAAAAGGATACTGCTAAGGCACTGGGATTGTTTAGTTTTATATCTTTAATGCTATGTTGCATGTCATATCCCATGAACTTTTTATTTTAATCATCTTACCACCTTTGAAATTAATGCAATACTACATTTTGTATAGATCATAGCACATAGAAGATACTTTACTATTAAGCATCAATAAATGTGGTTTTCTATTGGATTTCTATTTCTAAAATGTGTTTTTAAAAAAATCCGCTGTTGGACATGCAGATTTTGAGAGACTCCAATCAGGTGTTTGAACAATTAACTCTTTCTTGTCTTGCCACAGTGGCTAAATTACTATTTTTCAGCGTGTTTGGGGGGAATTGGATGTGTTAGAGTAGGCACTTTGTTTCATCATAACAGTACCAATCCTATTGTACTATCAAAAAGATGATTTGACAGTGCAGCTCAGGTTAAAGTGATATTAAATCAACATTTTAAACACAAGCTATTATATTTCTATTATGTCTTTTTTGATGAAGACTGACCAGAATAGCCAGAAAATGTATCTGTCTATCACAGATGATGCTTCTAGGCCATGACAGATTTCCTTATGTAATGATTTCCTAACATAATGGTACTAACTTCCATTCTCTGGTCATCATGTGTAGTTTTTCTTAAAGAAAAACATTGTCCAAAAAATTGTTGAGCCTTTTTATAGGTATAATGTGGTTGTTTTTCAACAATGTTGATTTCATTGGAAGACAAACGATGTCCTGTCTTACTCATAGAGAAGGCAGGCATGTGCCCAGTTGTCATTTATGCTGTAAAAACTGTCAGTGACTGAAATGGAAGGATGTAGAAATATAAATTACAAAATTATTTTTATATCTGTATATAAAGGTATTATGTAGGACAAGGTATATTTAGTTAAAAAAAATGCAGTGCTTATTTTACCTTCTCCCCCATATGGCCAAAGGGAGTGATAATCTAGCTCATAAGTTTTCTTGCTTATGAATTGTGTTTATGCTGTGTTTAGGTTCCAGTTAGTGGGTGGCAGCCAAGAAGGAATCTCTGCTGGGATCCCTCAGTCCAATGGGAAGAAAGGCCACTACTAAAAACGTGAAAAATGCTCTGTTAATCCATGCATGAGTTGTTTTTCTAAGTATGTGTTTCTCAGAAACATACTAACATCCACATTGTTGTCTCTTAAAAACTGTACACTTTTTGAAACTGAATTTGTGTTATAAATACAAAAACCTTTTACTACAGTGGATCACATTTTTGAAGTCAATTGAACTTCCCATTTATAGATAATTTTACTTTTTGCGAATGTATATGTTATGTGTGAAACACTAAAATTTGTGTAATGAGATTAAAGTTCCCAAGTTTTCCCGATTTCAATAGGCGTTATTCTGTTCTCTCAACATCACACATGCTTGCCTGTTTTAAAGCAGCACAATGACCTGGGCTTTTACATTTAAATTTTCTTAAATAGTCTCTTTTTCAAACTTGTGTAATGTCTCTTTTTGATACTGTTTGAATCAATTAAGCTAAGTAAGTGAGGACCAGAAGTAAAACCCAGCAGCTGCCAAGAACGAACCTTCAATGTGTAAGCTGTCTTTCCACAATCAGTAATTGGGCAGTTACTCATAAGACACTGGAGACAGTGTGGGAAGCCAGTGGTTGTGTAGGTGGGAAGAGTAGATTTGCAACAGTAAACTTAGAGTTGAGCTTCTGTAGTTAGTGTTGCTAAGAGCAAAAATGACCCCAAGCTTATGTAGTATAAACAAAAGAACCCAAAGGAAGAAGTATGGTGTAACAGTATCGTTGGTTGGGTGGAGCATATTTTATGTTTGATACAACTATAAGTGGCATCTTTTGTATGAAGTGTGGGTGTATTTTCTACAGATCTTAATGTATCATACTTTCAAACTTGTTCAACCTTAAAAATGTTAGTGTTGCATAGCTGAGTGGAAATTATATGTCACTGGAATTGTAAAGCATATACATTATGCTGAGTTCCATGGTTGAAAATGAGAGAAGTAGAAGAAATAGTTCTATCCTCACAGAGCTTAGAGTCTTGTTCTGGATATTTGAAATATCAATGTTGCTTAAAATATCAAAGTTGCTTTAGTATCAACATTGCTTAAAATACTTACAAAGCAATAGATATGTGATTATAGATTAATAAGATACAGATAAAATACACAAGCATGGAAATGACATGGAATAAAGGAGTGAGTGGTTAGGAAGAAGGCTTTTGGGATGGGATAACTTGAGCCAAGTTTTTAAATGGAAAAGGTACAGAGATTATTGGTGAAGAGTCTGTGTGACCAGTAGATCTTGAAGTCTTACTTGGTTCTCAAACCGGTTGTTGTCACCACCACACCCCTTGCACAGTACTTGGGGATTCCCAGCAGCTGTCTTCAGTCAGCAACTTGCACTCTCAGCATTCTTCATACCACTCCCCTTGCTCTGGCCTCTAAGATCATAAAACTTCAAGGAAATTAAAAGTAGCGTTTGTGTTGGGAACACTCTGGGAAGGCTAAATAAGAGATTTTGCATCCGATTATAATTCTTGTATTAGGAAGAGAACAGTATTTGCAGAAGGGTCCTCTAAAATGTAAGATGAATTGGAAGAAGAGTCAAGGTAAGGGAGACCAGTTAGGCTTAAGGTTATGAGGGCTTTAGGAAAACATATACTGGAAACTGGGAAGCCATCCCAGGGGGCAGAGTTCGTGAATATAGGAATGTTGCAAAATTAAGAGTTGGAAGAAGTTATCAGCATATGCAGGGACTCGTACTCTAGGGCCAGGTTTTGTGTAGGAGGGTAAAGATTGCAGCTCACCTGTTTTTTGGCTTCCATCATTGCCTCCTCTTGGCTCTGTGCCTAGCTATTCTTGTGCTCAGGAAAAGTTTGTTAAACAGCTCTGTTAGAATGGCCATGAAATTTGATAACAAGTGTAAGAACTCTCCCTCTCTTCACCTATTCCCAACTGTATTTAATTGGGGAGAAAGGAGAAGGAATGTTGGTTTATAGAATTTGGATCAAGTATAAAGATAGCTGGGATAGCTTTTGGATGAGGACCTGAAATTAGGTGACTGCATGTGAAGAAAGAGGCATTTCAGATGAAAAAAGGAAAAAAAAAAACCCAAACAAACAAATTTCCATTGCTGGGGGAAGTGAAAGGAGGCAAGGCTTTGAACATGATTCAGAGTTTATAAGCCTGGGGAATCAGGAGGATGGTGGTGCACTAAAAAACATGGAGGGGAAATGGGAAGAAACAAATGGTTGGGCAGGTGATTAGATTTCTTAATACGCATAGTTCCGTGTGTTGGCTGTTATCAAATGTCATTTCTTTTTGAATTAGCAGAACCACAGAACAGAGACAGAGTGATGTTTTGGTTGGTCTCTTGGGATCACCTCAGCCCTCCTACCCACGAGTTGTGACTTTGTACTCTTCTGATGGGTACAGATCAGTGACAGTTTTCAGCTTTGTATTGGTAGTAAAAATACCTGGCAGAATGTCAGGTTTCCCTAGTGTTGATTTATACATTTTCTCAGTCTTCAGGCTTATCAATTTGTAAAGCAGTCAGTGATTCTTATATTTCCTTATGTGTATGCCGTAGCTCAGCCTTCAGCAAAATAGAGCTTCGTGGAAGACCAACTCAGGAACTTGTAGTTTCAGAACTTCAATTAAAGGAAATTTCTGAATGACTGTTAGTGCTGTTTGGTACTAGAGTCTGGGTTCTGTGCCTCAAGCATAGAAAATGAAATAGATTGAATCAAGCAGGATTTGTTTTGCAGCTTTGTTTAACAATGAAGTTTGGATGTTATCAATTGACAGGATAAGCCATATTGCTGTATGATCTTTGTGATCCTCAGTGGATGGGCAAATGTGAAAAGTTCTGCTTCAGTCCAGGCCTACTAATATTAGTTTTTTTCAATAAGGTCTGTGATAGTCTTGATGATTCTTGCCTTTCCCCTATCTGTTTCATTTTACAGATAATCTACACTGTGACCCAAAGCCACATGCAATGCTGGGAGAGTACAGTTGACTGTATTATGCAATATCCTGCCAGAAGATGCTGACCAGCTCTCTAGTAATGGAAAGTAGTGAGATTGACTTAACAGACTATATAGTTCTCCTTGCCATTCCATACACTTTCAATGTGATCTGTAAGCATATGACACAGTTCTGGTAACATATCTTCTGTTAGGATCTTGGATTGCTGCAAGGTGGTAACATCAGATTCTCTACTTTGTTTCTGGTATTAGTGATCTTTGAGTCATTCTTACAGAATGGAATCTATGAAAAATTGGTTTTGGTGCTGTCAGCCAAGGGATCCCACAGCATTGTTTGTGCCTCAAAGAAATGCTCATATGCTAGTCACTTCAGTTTTCTTTTCTGTGACATCATAATGGCTTATAGTAGCCTAACAACCACCCAGTTAGGTATAGGTGGTTTGGGTACAAATAAGTTATATAGGTGGTAAAACTTGGGCCTCACTACATACTTCATTGTATTAAGGCAGATTCCCTGTGTGTGCTGATTTTGAACAACAGTGAAATAAGTGTTTAGATGATGGGTGCTTTTTTGCATCTTTTTTATACGGTAAGTAGAAGATTGTGTTGGTGATTTATTCACTAAAGAAGAATCTCATGAAATCTTCTGACCTTTTTCCAGGTTAGACACATTTCATGAATTTCCCCATGATAAAAACAAACATTTAAAAGAAAAACTTGCCTCAGCTTTTTCTGCATTAAAACAAAACAAATAAAAAACTTGTTACCTATCTTGGCCAGATACTTGATTTTGTGGAATAGCTCTTTGATATTAGGAGTGGGTATGGGGTAGTCAGTGGTTAAAATTTTCTGTTTAGTTCATAGATCCATCTACCCCTGCACTTTTCTACTTATTAGTTCAAAAAACCCTTACAAGAACAAATGGGAATGATACTGCCTCTCTTTCTTTGACACTAATGAGGTGATATGTAGTTTGTGGTGTGTTTTACTCCACAAACTCCTCCAACTGTTGCCCTGTGTAGCAAGTTGTTCTGCAGAAATTTACTCTTTCACACTGAAAGCACTAGCTATATGGAGAAAGAGTCACAGAAGGCTGAGGGCACTTGGGAGAAAAATGAATTGTAGACATTGGGTGAAGCCTGGATTCAGAGCAGAAAAGGGAGACTGAACACATGGTCAGGAGCAGGAGTGCTCCAAGAGGCATGTTTTATGTTACACAAACCTAGATGTCCCTTCTTTAGGACCAATGGCCATGGCACTCTTGTTTAAAAAAAACAAACAAAAAAAAACAATTATTCCTAGCAGAAACACATGCACTGCGTGAGGTTTAGTAATATAAGAGAATCTGCTATGGGTCCTCTGAGTACTTCCAAGAGACCACATTGAAAATTATTCAAACAGTGTCGTCAGAATGAGGCCTCTACATAAGTTTGGAAGCTTTAGTCTATCCTAAACAAGTAGCTTTAGTCTATCCTAAACAGCATAAATGTAGCCACTCTCTGGTCATTATCCTTCTTATTTTTCTTGACTTGTCTATGAACATAGTTATGAATGCACAGGCATTTAGATATATCTTAATGTTAGGCCTGTGTATTTATGTATTAATAGTCTCTACTTAGACGGATGAAGTTTCTTTTATATAGTTTGCTCCCAGTTATTCTCCATAACAAAGATTATGGAATAGATAATATTCAAGGATAGACCCAGCTATAATTTCTGATTGGCTGCAGAATATAATTGTATGAAGGCACATACCCATCTCTTCTGTGCCTTGTCGGCAGTGTCTCTTAATAGGACCTACTATGGTCAACTTAGTTTGCAAATTACATCCTCACGGATAACTAGAGTGTCAGCCGTTTTTGGTTAATCAGTTTCTCGTTAATCATATGTATGCTGATTTTAGGTTGTTTGTTTTACTTATTTTTTTCTTTTTTTATTGTAAAAAGCATAATATTATCTACACTCTTAAATTTTTAAGTGTATGGTACAGTATCGTTAACTGTAAGCACAATGTTTAGTTTATTTTTAAAGGTGCATAATAGTCACTCTACCAAAAACAACTCATTCTTCATAGGAATTTTGGAGTCCTTTAAAAATTAATGTTGCAAACATGTATTAGAGATGTACAAAGCCTATTTCCAAGAGAGCCTAATTTCGGCTTTCAGGTATTTATTTTTTTAAACTTATTGAAAATTATGAATAAACTAGATTAAAAGCATTGGAGTCAAAAATAACCATTTTTAATGTGTTTGAAACTAGTAGAATTTCAGTTAGTATTTGACCTTGCACTTATCATTTGCTTCATTAGTAAACTTAGTACCTTATTTGAAAGTAACTTAATAGTAACTTATTTGAAAGGAAATTAACTTTCTAGCTTTTCGTTTAGGTTATTCTCATCCTCTGTTCTTTAGGAATTTCTGGTGAATTTACTACTAATAATATACGGAAATATCTTTGACAGATAGGAGCTTTGCCTCCACCCACTTTTAAAGGTGGAAGGACTAAGGCATTAAAAGAGAACAGTAGTTTTGACAGTTTTCTGAGGTATATCTCTTAGGAAATATATTTTCTAGAGGTGGAAAATTGGAAGATAAATTGCATAATGAGATATAAGTAAGGCCTTTAAGACCAAGTGTGTATATATGAAGCACTTTAGTTAATCACTTCTTGAAATTGCTTATAGTGTACACACTTTTTTCTAATGAAAAGTTCATATCTAAGTGTGGCACTGGCATCTGTGAAATAATAGCTATGGTCAAGTCATGGGTCTTGAAAGTTGTTTGTTTTCCCTGTTGTCTACACAATTGGTATGAAGTTCTTTATCATTAGCAAGGGTGCAGACATTTTTTTAATATTACCACGTAGTTGTAATGCACCAATTTGGATTTTGGAAGCAGTTCTTTCATTTAGAGATGGCTTTGCAGTTCTAAATAAGAAAGTAGAATTTCCACCGTGATTATTCCTTCACTTATAGACTTTTAAAATGAATATTTGTCCAAGCCTCAAGATTTAATTTGCCGTATTATCTTAAGACAGTGTGTTTTACATCAACACCTATCTCTTATTCTAAGGTAGTACTGTTCTTCATTTTATGGCTAGTTCTAATATTTCAGTTCAAGTAATACAGTGGGCAGAACACTGTGCTAGGTTCCTTTTTGGGTACGTGTGGGAGGAGGTCTATAAAATAGGCACAAGCCATGCTTCCTGTCCTTTAAAAGCTTGCAGTCAAATTGAGTAGATAAGATTCGTGAAACAATGAGGTCACATATGATTCAACAGCTGACTGTTGTGATGGAGACTGAGTGATGGAGACAGTGAGGTCTGTAGGAGTTTGGGCAGAATATTGTGGGCTGGGGTTGTAAAGGAGGGCCTCACGGGCAAAGCAGGATTCAGGCTGGGTAGAACTTTCATAGATGGAAAAGCATTCTAGATGGGGAAACAACTTAAAGACGCAGAGGTCAGAGTGAACATTATACAGTGGTCAGTGGGTACCAATCAAAGGTAGATTGAAGTAAGGGAGAACTTAGCAAGAAAGGGGACCTGTCAGGAGACTGTAGCTGTAATTCAGGCACTGGTAAATGAAGGTCTACCAGTTGACAATTTTAAACTATTAATGGTCTGTGAATTGCCTCTTTTTTGGTAAGGTTTCCCTTTTATCCAGTTAATTATGGCTCAGCAGCTCCTTTAATGTCATCGATGTCATGAAGCCTGGACAAGAGACTGGGAAATAACACAAGCAGGAGTCTGCTGTGTAGACAAAGTGCTTTCATTCATCAATAGACATTCAGCATAAGTCAGTTAGATTAACATTGGTTACATCACACTTTGCCTAAGTGCCTTCTATATTCAGTGTTCTTTATTCTTCTAAACTTCAGTGTCTTAAATGTGAAGTTATAAAAATTGAATAGCTACAAAGATTATGTAATTTCAAAAGTTACCCTAATTATTATAGAATTAAATGCTTTAAACCACTGTTCTTCCTCCCCAAACTAATCAAGAAATTTTACTTGGATATTGCAAATTTAACTGACCTAACATAGGTACTGGGAATTATAATAATTATAGAAGGATTGTGTACTAATTATTGAATGATGTCATTTATGGAATTAGCTTAAACATAGATTAGTCTAATGGGCGTGTTCCTTATGGTTCTTAACATGCCCTATTTAAGAATGCTACAACTCTAAGATGATATGAGCAAATTTTGTAAAGGTTTTATACTATTATTTGGAAACAAAATTTTAAAATAGATTCCTAAATCACAGTAGAGCAGCATATTTTTATTTTCTATTGAGCAATATTTACTCTTCAAAAAAGAAGCAAAATTCTCAGTTCTTTAGCTGATGATTTGTCTTTAATTATATTGACTTGAGTTTAGAACCTAAAATTTATATTTCAGTGATTACTGTAAAATTTTTATTTTATTTTATTTTAGTGACTCCCTTCCTTTATTCCCCACAATATGTTTCAGAACATAAGGAAATTATTTTCCAAATATGGGAACGATCTCTGACAGGTTCTAACCACATAAGCATAAACATCGTGTCAGCATATTTGGGAAATAAGAAATTACACCATCATAATGCTCACTAAAAGTGTTCTCTATGTAGGATGTTTAAAATAAATTAACCCTCCTTTATGTCATAGTCTAGAATTATGAATAATCTGTAATTTGAATTTTATATTACTACAGTGAGGCGAAGAAATACCAGATGTTAGAATATAGTGGTAGTGAAATATTTTTGAATAAAACTTAATGAAGAAGAGATCGATATTGACCTGTGTAGTGATTATAGACCCTGCCACATAATTGGATAGGAGGCCAAATGGAATTCAACAGTTCTCCGTACAGACCACACAAAGGTCCCTGGTCACTCACAATATGCGTAAATCTTTATTGACAAAGGTGGATGAAATCCTCAGGGGAGTGGGAAGTAATTTTGTTTATATAGGGTTGAACTGTTTATTTTATTTTTTTATTTTTTTTCCTTTTTTATTTATTTATTTATTTATTTTTTAAATTTTATTTTGTCGATATACATTGTAGCTGATTATTGCTCCCCATCACCAAAACCTCCCTCCCTTCTCCCTCCCCCCCACCCCCCCAACAATGTCCTTTCTGTTTGCTTGTCGTATCAACTTCAAATAATTGTGGTTGTTATATCTTCTTCCCCCCCCCCCCCCGGTTTGTGTGTGTGTGTGTGAACCCAAATGTCCATCATCAGATGAGTGGATACGGAAAATGTGGTACATCTACACAATGGAATACTACTCAGCTATAAAAACGAATGAAATACTGCCATTTGCAACAACATGGATGGACCTTGAGAGAATTATATTAAGTGAAACAAGTCAGGCACAGAAAGAGAAATACCACATGTTCTCACTTATTGGAGGGAGCTAAAAGGGTTGAACTGTTTAAATGCAAACTTCTTTTTTCACAGGTTTCAAATGATGTGCATCTTAAATAGGCAGTGACCTCCACAGTGTAGAGCACAATCAGGGAAAAAAGTCAGTGATTTTCCGTTTTGTCTGTGGCAAGAGAAGAAGCATATCCTATTTTAAAATAAAAAAATGGGTGTGGGTCTAATGGGTCCTGGTTCCTGTCTCCATTGGGCTGCTTTTAGAACCTTTACTTGTGTTTATTTCAGTTCAATCTAGAGAAATTCAGTTCAGTTCTTACAGAAGAGGAGTGGTTTAGCCTTGAAGCTTTTTTCACTTTCATGAAGAGTTATAATTATTCACTATCTCATAATAACCTTTTATTAACCCTTTTCTAACTTAAATCCTTTGTACCAGCCCATCATGGCCTCTGGTGCTTTCATTTTCTCAGAATTGTCTATTTGAATACTTTTCACTCCTGATCTCTCCCACCCCAAGTTTGGAGTTTAAATCTAGAAAGTTCCTTCTCTTCCCCTTCCTCAATATAATTTCTCTCTGGAGCTTTGTCATTTTCCAGAGCAGTAGTCTTGAATGTCTGAAGTCTTGGTAGCACCTACATTATAGAATTTTTGCCATTTAAATTTACCACTTTGCATTATCTAGAAAGTTATTTACTGGTCCTTCTGGTTTTCTATTTTGGAGAGGTGGTAGAGTGATGGGGGTGGGGAGGTTGTAAATTTCTGACTTTCAGGTTTTTTTGAACAATGGATTTGAGTATCTAAAGGAATGTGTAAAACACTGTTAACTGGATCAATTTTGAATTCAGGGCAGTACAAATGTGTAAAGTTTCTAGAATTTTTTCTAGGAAGTTTTTAATGCAGAGAATAAGTGAGATGTTCCATCATACTCCTTTCCTGTGCCTTACCTGGAAGTGGGTATCTTTTTCTCTATGTGTATAACTGAAATCATAAGATCATTGTGGATTTATTTAATATTGTTTATTATTTGGGGACTGACATGGCTATATGTAGTTGTATGCAGGAGGGTAAGAATATGTGTTTATGGTTCTCAATGAGGGATGGCATAAGCTTTAATCACCTGCTTATCTTTTACTCAGTGCTTCCATTCCTATGGAAGATTGGAATGCTTGGAAAATTATTTGGTACTATTTATTTCTTTCTTTTCTACTGTTTTTAAACTATTGGTTCCTGTATGTTTACATAAATGCTTCTTTGTTTCCTAATATGTCTACAGTCAGCGGTTTTTTAATCCAGTAGCTAAGAATGGATTTTAGAGGCTTGGCAAACATAGTGAAATTTTATGCAAAATTTTTAGTATAAGTGCATTTTACAGATTAGAAGTTTCATATCTTTCATCAGGTTTTCATAGAAGCTTTCAATAGTGCTGGTTTCTTAACTATATCCAAAGATTATCAACATTGGTTCAAAGATTATCAACTAACATTGGCTGGGAAAGTCTAAGTCTGCTTCTCTACCTAAGGCATTACTACACACACACACCCCAAAAAATCTATCCTTCAACACTAGATGAGGACCCTCTGACTGTAGACATATTAAGAAAGAAGCATTTATCTAAACATATTGGAACCTAGAGCTACATGGTGATGTGCTAGAGGATAAATAAAGCCATGGAGTAAACATAGTGTCTCTTCTTAGAGTGTCAGTTTTTCAGAATTAAAACTTAGAATGTAAATTTGATATTGAAACAAACAGAGGTATGTTATAATGTAGAATGTAAAGTTCACAAAGATAAAGCATGAGACTACAAAGAAATTTGCCGTTTATGATGGGCCACTTAACAGTGATTCTCCTTAATTTCTACTCATTCATACCTTTAATCTCCTTTGCCCATGGTCTGCTTCAGTTGAAAAGTTTGAAAAGTCTAGTCTAATGATCTATTGGCTCAGTGATTGTGGATCAATGCAAATTCTGTGTTAGAAACAGATGAGCGATAACTGTAATAGAAAACATTTCCACAGTGCACTCACTAATTCACTGTTATGTTATTGTCACACTTGGAATATCTTACATTTGATGAACAAAAGGAGTATCTTTCGACCTGAGTATATATTTCTCCAAAGAAAACATACACATGGCCAACAGGTATAATAAAAGGTGCTCAACATCACTAATCATCAGGAAAATGCAAATCAAAACCACATTGAGATATCACCTCACACCTGTTAGGATGGCTATTATCAAAAAGACAAGAGATAACAAGTATTTACCAGGATGTGGAGAAAAGGGAACCCTTGTACACTGTTGGTGGGAATATAAATTGGTACAGCTATTGTAGAAAACAGTATGGAGGTTCCTCAGAAACTTAAAAATAGAATTACTATACAATCAAGCAGTCCCACTTCTGGGTATATATCCAGAGGAAATGAAATCAGTAGCATGAAGAAATAACCTGCACTCCTAAGTTCACTGTAGCATTATTCAGAGTAGCTGAGATAACAACCAAATTGTTCATTGACAGAAGCATTAATAAAGAAATTGTGTGTGTGTGAGTGTGTGTGTGTGTGCGTGTGTGTACACACACACACACGTATGTATAAGGAAATCTTGCCATTTGCAGTAATATGGATGAACCTGGAGAACATTATGCTAAGTTAAGTAAGCCTGATACAGAAAGGCAAATACTGTATGATCTCACTTATATGTGGAGTCTAAAAAAGTTGAACTCATAGAAACAGAGTAGAATGGTGGTTGCCAGGGTCTGGGGGGTGAGGGAAATGGGGAGATGTTGATCAGAGGGTACATACTTTCAGTGATAAGATGAACAAGTTTGGGGATCTGATATGCAGAATGGGTGGTGATGGGCGTGTTAATCTGATTGTGATAATCGTTACACATTACACAGTGTATACATAAATTATCACGCTGTATACTTCTAATATATAAAATCTTTGTTTTTCAATTAAATATTTTAAAAAAGAATACCTTTCTTTGTTTTTATGGGAATTACTGATATATCTGTTTTCACATTAATATAATTTAGATGAAGAAAAAGAGATTCGAAGAAGCCTGATCCAAGGGATTATAAGTTATCTTTGAAAGTGCAAATACTATTTTAGCATGTAATTTTCCTCATAAAGTGTTTTATGGCAGATTTGTTTATTTAATACATCTGAGTTGAAGCTGAATTCAACACACTAGTCTTTAATTTATTCAAAATTAATATCTTTTGGCTAAGAACCAACACTGCTTTACAAATCTTAAACCATTTCCTTATGTTAATCATGAACACTAGAAATTTGCTTTATTGAGGGGGACTTTTTTCCCAAAACCAAAATTTTTATCACTTTCTGAGTTATTGCATAGTTTGCAATGCAAAGAAAACAAGCCTAGTCAGATGATAGGATGGACTTACTAACTTAAGAAACTCATTCACACTTATTAGCTTTAAAGTACATAAGATTCAAATTCTTCAAATTAATTTCTCAGCCAAATAAAAAAAAATATTTAATTAAGGACCTGAATGGTTGCTTATAAATTCCTGAAATTGCAGATTTTAAGTCCATGAATTCTGAAGATTTATAGAATGAAAGTGTACTATGTTATATACTTTTATTGTATGCTCATGCTGTTTTTTAAAATTACATGTGGAATAGAACAATGAAACTCTGAATAAATGATAGCATCGTAAATATCACTTTGACTACTGTTGTTAATTTTTATGAATGATTTCCTCTGTGTTAAATATCTGCTGCATTTAAACTGGTTTTCCTAGAAAGGATCTTAATGACATTGTAATCACTCTTATAGCATTTTATACATTGTCATTGATTTTCAACATTTTTCTTCCTGCAGCACAACTCTATGCACTGCAGCATGAGTCCCAAACCCAAAGTCTCATGTACAATTCTAGGTGCTACTTTAAGAGGGGCAGGGCGGTTATATGGAAAGTATTATGTGTTTGTTCTCCCTCCCCTCTGCCACACACACATATAAGCAGGTTATTTTCATATCGTACCTGCAACTAAACTCATTCAGGACTTCCAGAACTTATCAAATGGAGAACCACTTGTAGTAAGTTTGACATCTAATCTAGTATTAGGATAATGCTACCAGTATTGTCAAATTTTTTTTTTGATAACTTGTAATTTAGTTTGGCAACATTATAATGAACAATCAATTGTATGTGATAAAACAGTAAATGTTCTATAAAACAAGTTTTTAAAACATTTATGATTCTTTATAAAAGTCAAGACTTAGAGCTTCTAATCAGCACTTCCTCATTTCACCAAAGAAATGCATTGAGACCTTTTCTTAGTGACCTTTCATCTGTTTAGTTATGACTCTAGGCATTGAATAATGCCATGCCATCAGTCTCACCATGACTAGGATCAGTCATACTCTCTCATGTTATTTTTTTTTTTAGTTAAAATATGTAAAATTTTAAAAAGTAATATTTTTAAAATTCTTAAAATGCAGCCAAATGTTGATAACAATAAATGCTTTTTTTTGTTGCATCTGTTACCAAAAAATCATTCCTTATAGTCAACAAAGGTAAAATGGAATGTAAATCAAGGCTGATTGTATTTCTCTTTTCTAATTTTATAGATGTTCATGAATACTTTAACCTAGCAGTTTTGGTGTATATATCACAAGGAATCCCACATATTTTGCTGAGCAATTCTAAGAGCTGAAGGTTACAGTCTTTTTAGAAGACCTCTATACCAGAATAATTTTCGAACTCAAGTAAAGAGGGGATTTCTGAGATTCAGAAAATCTACTCCTCTATAAAAGCAATGTGAACACTGGCAACAGTTGTCAAAAACAACTTTTTCAAAATTCTGAAAATTAACCAAAGACCTCCAATAATCTGAGGAGCATTTATTTAATAAAAATAGCTGATTTTTGGTAAGAACAGTGAGCTTTGTTTTGTTTTAACTTGCCCTAATCTTGTCTCCCTTTCCCTACCTCCACAATAGCCTTGTAAACCAGCAATCTTGCAACCTCAGTATCTGTGAAAGCCTGCAGCCACTGTAAGGGTCAAGTTCTCCAAGTGTCCGCATCCCCAGAGAATTGTCACTATTTGACCTGTCTGGCAACTCCCTAGAAAGGCCCCATTCACAGGGCTTGTCTTTATTTGATCTGACTCATCCACACAGTGGAAAAGCCCTATATCCCTAGAACACTTGTTGAAAACAATCAGTGGCAATTGTTTAACACTGTATCTGCCCAAGGTAGCTGACTTTGATACCTGGGCAAGCAGGAAGCAAATGTTAAGACAGAATTGTAAACTGCCTTTGAAGAGCATTGAAGGTGTGCTCCAACATGGGGCCCCTTGGCAAAGGGTGAAATCTCTTGGTTCAAAACATTTTAGAAAATCTGTCCAATCATTAGCTAACCACTAAGCTCACTGAACAGAAACTTCAATGGCCACACATGACAGTGAATAAAGACTTTATGGAATTAGTCCAGGGAAGTCACTAAACAAACATTAACAACAATAACAAGCCCTAGGGGTGTGGATCTGATTTCCAAATTTGCTACATTATATTATTTAAAATGTCCAGTTTTCAACAAAAAAATGGAATACAACCAAAGAAACAGGAAAGTATGGCACATACTCAGGGAAGTAAGCAGTCAATAGAAACGTCCCTGAGGGAGCCCACATGTTGTGCTTACTAGACAAAACTTTAAATTGGATATTATAAATATATTTAAAGAACTAAAGGAAACCGTGTTTAAAGAATTAAAGGAAAGTGTGAGAATGATGTCTCACCAAATAGCAAATATCAATAGAGAAATTATAGAGAACCTAGAAAATCTGGAGTTGAAAATTACAACAAATGAAGAATTTACTAAGAAGGTTGGACAGCAGATTTGAGCTGGCAGAAGTAAGAATCAAGAAAACAAGATAAATTAATTGAGATTATCATATCTGAGGAACAAAAAGAAAAATGAGCTGAGCCTAAGAGACCTGTGGGACACCCCCAAGTGTACCAATATACACATAATGGAGTCCCAGAATGGAGGAGAGGGGACTGAAAGAATATTTGAAGGATTAACAGCTGAAAACTTCCCAAATTTGATGAAAACATTAATCCACAACATCCAATAAGCTCAAGGAACTCAAAGTAGGATAAACTCTAAAGGATCCATACCTAGCCACATGATAGTCAAATTGCTGAAAAACAAACAAAAAGAATCTTGAAGTTGCAAGAGACAATGGATTCATGGAAAGGGATTCTCAATCAGATTAATGCCTGATTTCTTATCAGAAGCTAAGGAGGCCAGAAGGGCAGTGTGATGAAATACAGTGCTGAAAGAAATGGACTGTCAACCAATAATGCTATGGATAGAATTCTATGGATAGCAAAATGTATTCTTCATAAATGAAAGAGAGTTAGGACATTCCCAGATAAACAAAAACTTTGTTGCTATAGACCTGCTCTACAAGACATACTCAAAGGAATCCTTCTAGATATTAACTTGAATGCACATAAAGAAATAAAGAGCACTGGTAAAGGTAACTATACAAAAGACAGTATAAGGGTATTTTTGTTTGTAACTTTTTTCCCTCCTATTTGATATAAAAGACAGCAGCTGAATAAAGCACTAGTTATAAAACTGTTGATGGGCTTATCACGTGTAAAGATGAAATTTGAATGACACTAATAGCAAAAAGGAGGGAGTAGGAGGGAGCAGAGCTGTAGTGAAACAGAATTTTTGTATATTGACAGTGGTTGGTATTAATCTGAACTAGATTGTTTTAAGTTAAGATGTTAATTGTAATTCCCAGAGCAGCCATTAAGAAAATGACTCAAACTAGAGTAAAGAATTGGTAGTTAGCTTTAGAAATCTCAGTGCTTTGTCAGGTAGGTTAGATTCTGAGAGTGAGGTTATAGATTATTTCCAAAGATAAGCTTTATTTGACAATTTTTTTCCATATGTTGTAAACAGGTACAAGTATATTACCTAAGTAGAACATTTTGGTCTCTTTCTAGATAAACCTTAATAACATATTAAACATTCAATAACAACATATTCAGTAATAAAATTCATAATCATCAAGTTTTAGAACATTCTCATGAATTAAGAGTTTGTTCTCGTTCCAGTTTTTAAGATGAAAAAAACTATGCCAAAGGGAATTTAAGCTTTGCCTGCTTCTTCTCAGTATGATTTCTAACGTTGTGGGAGTTTGTAATACTCAAGCTTTGGTTTAGTAATGTATCCCTCCTCTCCTAAAAGCGCTTAATGGTATATGTTTTTTATATTAAAATTAGTATTTAAGAATTTCATGATGCCCCTCAAGAAACTGAAGACAGTTAAAGATCTCTTTTTGAGCTTTTCTCCCTTTCTTTTGGAACAATTTCAAGAGACCTTTAGTGTGATGTGAAGTATCTGTTAGAAAATTTGTATGTCTATTCCCAGAAAGTTGTTTTTAGCTCAGGTGGAGTTTCTAAAGAGACTGTGGAAAAAATTTTTCTGAAATAAGTATGGCACATCAAAAAACAATGTTGAGTCTTTTTATGGAGTTTTCTGAATTTTAGAAGTGAGTTTATAGTCAATGAGCAAATTAAATGCATCCTTGAAAAAGTTAATTCAAATAAATATTTCTTAAGAATTTACTATATCCAAGGCAGTACGGGAGATTCAGAGGTAGATGAGATGTGGTTTCTGCCCTCATCAAGGCTTACTATTAAGGACAAGTGTGGAGGTTGTAATACGGTGAAAAAGGATTGCCTTTTATGTTAATGCTTATTTTAAAAATAATAAAGAATTATAATGGAGTTTTAGTATAATCTAACCTTTTGGAACTTATGTAAACTAACTCACCTAATGAATTACAGAATAGATTAATAAAGTTCTATATCATAAATGCCATTATAAATTACATTATAATATTGGTGGTTTGTTCCTTTGGGGAAAAAATCAACTTTTTTTTTTTTTTACTTTCAGTTCTGTTTATTTGAGGAAGAACTAGTGTGGCAGACAAAATGAATAAAAGATCTGAACAGTTTTGAATGTATCCTGAGTCACCTTCAAGTAGCACCAAACAGGGACTGCAATGCTTCTGGGGGCTGGCTCTCAGAATCAGGGATGTCCAGCAGACAGAACAAGATTCTTTGTAAGGAGGAAGCTGTTGAACTGGTGCTCTCAGAAGGGACTACCATCTTCTTCCCTCTCCCCCTAGGGATCTTAGTCTCCTTATTTAGCATTTGTTTACCAAGTTTAAAGAGAGTATCTTAGCAATTTTGTAGTAATGTTTCAGCTTAAAGGCAAGCTGTACATGGTTGAGGAAGGAAGGAAGGAAGGACATAGTTCTAGTATATAGATCAAGTGCTGGTTTCACCTCCATGAAGTCAGAGCAACATCCTCAAGGGATAAGCCTGGTTAGTATGATAGCATAATTTCTTTCTATAACATACTTGTAAAAATCTTTTATTTACCCTCAAAACAAGCCTACTGTACTATTTTAAGCGGATTAGTTCAGTTTTAAATTAAACTATATTTTTAAAAGTATTTAATTTTTAAATTATGAAATGTTAATTAAATGAACTGTCTTCAGAGATGATTGATCTAAATAATAGTTACTGTTATAATAATATGATAGATAAGGCTTTCCTGCCCTTAAGACGTTTACACTCTAGTAAGAGAGTTAACTAATGCATTCAGATAACTATAATACAAATAAGTGCCTTATAGAGGTACAAACAAAGCCTGTAGAAGTTAGAGGGTGATGACTGTGGATGGGAGATTTTAGCTAATATGAGTGATGAGTTATCTGGTTCACAGACATACAGATGATAACACAAAAAGGAAATTTGTAAATCACTCATATTTCCACAGAAAATCTTGCCTTCACTAGAATGAGCCTACACCTTTTTCAGCATCAGTGTTTAGGGATAGACAATTGTTGACCTGAGAACTTATGCTAATGAGAAGTTAATATTTTTAAACATTATTCCAGGGGGAGAGTCAATGGGAAAGAATCCTTCTTGGGTTTGAGGCTGTAAGAGTAGGTCAAAGAGAATGGCCAGGATAATAGGTCAAATTAGTTCAAGAAAATCTGTGTCCCTAAATGTGTCAGACATTTTGACAGGTATAGCTAATACTGTGGTCCCTTGAGTAGCTCTCACACTCTATCAGGAAAACTCAGAATGCTGGATCAGTAGAAGAACCTATGCCTAAATCCCGTCCTATGATCCCTGGACCTTCTAAACTGGGTTAAGGCGAATATGTCAGATGGAGGGGATACTTTAAAACCTTCTGCCAGGAAAACTATGCCCATGGAATGAACTTGTTAAAAAAGAGGTAGCATATGCACATGGTATGAAATTTAAGCAACACAAGAGGACAATGAAATGTAGATTTCCTTCCAACTCCTGTCTCACAGATACTAGTTTCCCTCCACAGAGGCAACCACTGCTGCCACCAGTTTCTTGTGTATCTTTACAGAGAGAATCTATGCATATACTAGCATTTATGTACATATACATACCTTTTTGTTTTGCACAAAGAATAGTATACCATACATACTTTTCTATGCCTTCTGTTTTGCATTTAATAGTCAGTCTTGGAGAAGCTTTCTATTTTTTGACTTTATTTTTTTTAGAGCAGTTTTAGTTCACAGCAAAAGTGAGAGGAAGGTACAGGGAGCTACTCCCTGCCCAGACACATGCATAGCCTCCCCCATTATCAGCATTCCCCACCACAGTGGTATATTTGTGACAACTGATGAACCTGCGTTGACACATCATCATCACCCAGAGTCCATAATTTACATTCGGGTTCACTCTTGGTGATGTACTTTCTATGGGTTTGGACAAATGTGTAATGATATGTATCCACCATTACATTATCATACAGGTATTTTCATGGCCCTAAAATTCCGCTGTGCCCCACTTATTCATGCCTCCCTTTCCACTACCCCCTGGCAACCACTGATCTTTTTATTGTCTCCATAGTTATACCTTTTCCAGAATGTCATATAGTTGGAACCATATAGCTGTAGCCTCTTCAGATTGGCTTTCTTTCACTTAGCAATATGCACTTAAGTTTCCTCCATGTCTTTTCATTGCTCATGCTTTTTTAGTGTTGAATAAGACTATTGTCTGGATGTACCACAGTTTGTTTATTCATTCAACTACTGAAGGACATCTTGGTTGCTTCCAAGTTTGGGCAATTATGAATAAAGCTGCTATAAACATCTGTGTGCAGGTTTTTGGGTGGACATATGTTTTCATCTCCTTTGGATAAATACTAAGAAGGGCAGTTGCTGGATTGTATGGTAAGAGTATGTTTAGTTCTGTAAGAAGTTGCCAAACTGTCTCCCAAAGTGGCTGTACCATTTTGTATTACCACCAGCAATGAATGAGAGCTCCTGTTGCTCCACATCCTTGGAGATACATCTATATCAGCACACCTACAAATGCCTGGTTCTTCTATTTTTTCTTTTGACTTTTTATTTTGAAATAATTACAGGCTCATAGGAAGTTGCAAAAATAGTACAGAGAGATCTAGTGTACCTATCACCCAGCTTCCCCCACTGGTGATATTTTACATATAGTGTATTATTAATATCAAGAAATTGATTGCCACAATATAATTAACTAGACTACAGTGCCTGTGTGCCTGTTTCTTTTTAATGCCTGCAAGATACTGCATTGTATGAGTGTACCATAGTTTATTTAACCAGTCCTTTATTGTTGGATATTCAGATTGTAGCATTGCTTGTATAGGGAAAAACAGGAGATAATAAATATTCATGTATTCAGGGCCACTGCTAGCATACTCATTGCCTTTGTGTAAATTAGAAAAAAGTGCCCTCTCTGGGTGGATGCAGCCCCACAGGTGCATGGTTTGGAAAGCAAAATACAACCTAGATAACTGTATTTAACACCTCTGCACGTAGATCTCTTTGCACTTAAGTGGAAATACATATGTAGGATAATGAAGTATAATTTAAATTATGCAGCATGACATCAGTGTTCCAATTTGAAACTTTGAAGATATCCATTTCAGACTTAGCATGTCCTCCCAGCCCCCTACCTGTAACCCTCATTGCTCCTCCCCAAATTGCCCTCAGGCATTGTTTATTTCCTATTACTTGTGTACATCCTATCTCCTACATTGGATTGTAAGCTCCTTTGATACCAGAGACCTCATGTCTTCATCTTTGCATTTTCCTTCCCTTCTCCCCACTCCACTATTATCTATCTAGATAGAATACTGTTTTGTATAGAGGTGCTGAGTGAATTTTTGTTTAAAACTTTTCTAAAGGCAGGGATGTTAAGAGCAGTGAATTTTTTAATCTGCCTCTCAATACTTTTTAGAGATATCATGAAATTTTTAAACCAAAATTATTTTGAATTAAAATACCCACACATACCATACTTGTAGGAGAGAAAAGGGTATGTTATCAAGTCAACCAACTAATGGTGGGACACTGTAATTTAAAAACATTAAGCATTTTGTATCGAAAGGAGGAAAATAGAGCAGCTAAACTTGCGACATTGTAAGCAGGTTATTGGGTTTTGGTTCCACTAGATATTAAAACATGGGAATAAAAATAGTCATTCATAAGGGTGTTTTAAGGACTCATAATGTGTAAAATGCTCACAGATAAAGCATTCTTAAGCTCTATTTAGAACCTAAAGTACTTTATATGTATTATATGCTTATGTTCAGTAAGCACAATTCTGAGAAGTTGAATAAATCTTGTGCCTTAAAAATACCTAATTTCATCAGGTATTAACTTCTCTATGCCAATGATTTAGGAGGAAAATTCTCCATTTTTCAACACTGGACTTTTCATTACTGTTAAGCACTAGAAATGTTTTATGAAATTTTAATTATATTAAATATTTCATTAAAACTTACATCATTGGAACCATATGTGGTACACATCAGGACTGCTATACACACACAAAGAAAAATGGAAATGTACTGTTTTTTCTAATGTATCTTCTGTCTAGACGTTATATTAGCAATGTAACTAAATTAGCAGATTAACCATACAACCTAATTGGTATAAATCTTATACAACTTAAAACAGATAATAGTAGTTGCAAAAATAACTTGATTCTGAAGATAAGCCCATGATTAGGCAATGAATTGCTTGAATCCATGTTGGGTAGTTATGTTTGCTTGTGTATAATATTTAAGGAGGTAAGGGTTGGGGAAGTTGTGCCAAATAAAACTGAGAGGGGGAAGATGCTCTTCAGGTCTAATGTTCACAAGTGAATTATCAAATGAGAATTGCTTTGCCAGAAGCACGTAAATATTTTTTCATTATAGGGAGCGACTGTTACTATAAGAGAATTGGAGAAAACATTTGTTTTCCTTGATTATCTGCTGTAAATAATATTTTTGTCACCAAATCAACAAAGTACTGTGGGTTTACTATGAGACAGAGCATTGTTATATAGAAACTCTGTTATCCTGATGTTAACTATAATGGGTTTTTACCTGTATTCCAGGGAATAAAGTAAGTTGGGTTGATTCCAGTAGGTTTTATTTTTCAAGCTTTAGTGCTAAAATCAGATTGTGTGCAACTCTGAATCATGGTTCTATAAATTCTTGGCTATACTAAGTAAATTACAGTATATCTTCCAGTACAATTATAAGAATGCTGTAACATGTGGGATCCTTTTCTTGAGTGCTTTTATGATTAAAGATTAATTTCTTCCTGAATTTGGTTGGATAGGTTTTCATCCAGCTAGTACTGAAAATCACTATCAACTACCATTTGAGTGCCATCTATGTATTTGACAGTTTACTGTGGACTAACAGGAGTTTAAAGAATAGAATAGTGCCTTTTTGGTTTGGCAAGTTTTCTTACAAGGGTGAATAGAATGGGCACATTTACCTTGTTTGTGTGTTTATGCACACACACGTTTTCTATTAATCTTGGTCTGTAAACTTCCAGTATACACAGAATAATTTACCAACTTGCTTTTCCACTGGGGCATGTGTAAGTGAACTATCTTTTCTATTTAACTAAGCAGGTGGTTATTTCCATGATCGTGAAGTATGTTTCAATTTTTAATATAAATTGATGTAAGTAAATTTTATGTTTATGTATATATAGTAACCTCTCATCCCATGAACAGAGCTGGATGAACAGTTTTATTCGGGGAACTACCAGGAAATGAGGATATTTGAGAATTCTTGAGTCAGGAGAGGAAAAAATAGAGTGGCACATGTTTATTCATTTCAACTTGATTTTCTGACATGTTAGGGAATACTGTAGAAGTTATGTGGTTGAATCAGAGCAAGAGATTAGTCACATTTAAAACAGTCATTGTTGAAGAGAACATTCGAATAGTTTAGCCCAGAGAAGACTCTGGTCTACATAAGAATTAGTTGTGAAATTAGATTTGAGAGGAAAGAATAGTTACAAATAATAGTATGGGGAGAAAATGGTGTAATTTGGCATTTAACCAAATAATGTGGGTGGCGATCTAGATGTTCATGTTAGGCTAACACAGTTCATCCAAGTAGAAGGGCTGTGCCATTACCAACGGGAGTTTGGAGAGCTCAGTCATCCATACACTGATAAAGCCCTGCAGAGTAAGTTCTGTACTTTTGCCTCCAGGTGTACTTTGGAGATCTCCAGTATTCTGTCAGTTCCTGATAGTACACAATCTGAACCCTGAAATTCTAGTAGAGCTTGTGGGGAGAAATCAAGAGAAATAACATTTGCCAGTACCCTGTTATGTGGTATGTTCCCTGCTAGGTGTTTTATATACCTGCTTTTCTTGCTTGTGTCTCCACCAAATCAAATCTTCCATAAGGTTATATATGTGGGTGGGTGGGTGAGTGGGCATTGTGCTGAGAGAGACCTTTCCCCACTGTCAAAGCCTTTGTCACTTAAAATAATCCAGAAGCTGTGATACTCTTTAATTTCTGTTTTCTACTTATACTATCTGGTGGCTCCAAGACACAGAGATATTGAGCTAAAGTACTTTCTCCAGTCATAGTCCTCTCTTTGCTTGCTTCCATGAACTCCCAAATTGGGTAAGTGGCCCTCCTCCTTTGTGTCTTGTCACTTTTTATTCATAGCTATTTTCTTATATTGAATTCTATTCATGTGTTTCTTTCCACATACTAGACTATAAACTCCTGGAAAGTAAGAATGGTCTTTTTCAGTTGTGATCCTCAGTGCATGGCACATAGTAGAGAAAGTGCTTAATAATGGTTTCTTGTACTAAATTGGCCATAACAACTGCAGTTTGTCTTCTCGTTTTGTTTATCTTTATGGGATGGCCTTGTACATTCTCTAATCCATTCCTTCTATTGAGAAAGGATAGGGCAAGGAAAACCTCCTAGCTTTCTTTGTAGTCTCTCTTAATCCAGACAACTCTATGCCCTGAATACCTAGTTCTGACTTGCCTCCAGGTAACAGACTAAGTCTTCCAAGGGCGTAGTATTCACAACTCTATCCTGTACTGGACAGTACCATGTACGCTAGTAACTTGGAAGACTGAGGTAAAAGAAGTGGTTGAGGACAGGAACACATTAATTTATCCCACAGAATGATGATACTCAGGAAACCAGGGAGCCCCTGGTTACCTAAGGAGGTGTGAACTGCTTAAGACAGAAATTAGAACAAGTCATGCTGATTACCGTCACTCTCCCGGAGGCCTGATAGTCAGATGTTCTCTCTACACTGCAGTAACAAAGTGGCTTCTCTTCTCCAGAATTGGAGAGGAAGCCATGCAATTTGAAAATTCTTACTCAACTAGTTTGGAGGCACAGCCATTTGCCTGAAGTGGAAGCATCCTCTGATTCAACAAGTCCTCCTCAGTCTCAGTCACATTAGATGCTTGCACCAGTTAGTGCATCTCTGCATTTTGATTCTATTTGGGAAAATCATCCCTGGAAGGAGAAGTGACAACAGTAAGAGGTAGTTTACCTGTTGCCTAATTTGACACCCTACTCTCGAATTCTAATAGAAGGAATTCTTTTATCTTTTTAAAACCTGCTATCTTCACATGAAGGTAAACTGCTTAAACTCACCTATCTCTGACTGACTTGATATCAGCAGGTCTCTAATTGACAGAATCATTGGCAGTAAGGCCATTAACTCTTCTAACCACTCCCATTTTTCTAATCGATGGTTGAAAATTCCATTTAGCTGTCCATTGGATCTCAAGAAATGATTAACTCATGGGCATGAGTTAGTGTTGAAGGAACTTGTGGTTCTCCTTGCCATCAAAGGCAATCAAGTGGTCCAAAAGAACCTTTGAACTGATGTTGAAATGCAGTAGTAGGTAATCTAGGATACTGGGGATAAGTCTAACGGGTTCTTTTTTTTTTTTTTTTTCCACTAAGGTCTCCAGGTTATGGCCAATGAATTTATGAAACCAGAAGGATCTGGTTGACTGGGAGGAAAGACAAGATAACCCTAAGTAACTTTTCATACATGCTCTAATTTTTTTAGGGGTCATGTGATTATACAGCCTTTATTATTCAGAGTGAGTCATAACCAGAGACTCTAGGAGGGTATTGTGAAACTCTGTGTAGTTCTTTAGCCATGCTGGTGTTGGGTTCTTTAAAAAATACACCATCTCCAGACAGTAACCATATATTCTGGATTTCCCAGGAAAGCCCTGATTTCATTTTGTGCCATTTTGTCCATAAGTGTACTTGTATTGATCAGACTCTATGCCAGGTTTTGGTTTGGAAAATATGGACACCAGGCATGTAAGGACTTCCTTCTTATCAACTGAGAAGAGTCCATCACAGCATAGCCTTGCTCTTTCAAACCTGTCATTCTCACTGCCAGCATTTCTCGCCCACTGCCAGCAGTATAATTAGTTGAGAGAATATCTGTTTGAGAAGGTGATGTTTAGTCTAAGACCTAAAGGATGTGAAGAGCTTGTAAAGGCTTTCATCCTTGGCTTTTCTCAGCTCCAACCTCTGTTGCCACCACTGGTGGTGATTACCTTGGGAGAACTCCATAAATTTCAGACTGATCCCAAGGTAATTCATTCCTTGGCACTTCCTGTGGCCTTGGCCGAGCCTGATTGCATACTTCCTCTATGACTGTTTCCCTCTTCTTTACCTCAAACTCTAACTCCCCCCCCCCCGCCCCCGATCCAATATAGATACAGGGGTCAGAGGAATTTGAAGAGTAGGCTAATTTTATCTTCTGGCTCTACCGAGGTCACATTCTTTGGTATCTGATGGATCGAGAAGAATATAAATCAAGGTACTGGGTCTGTGAACTTGCCATTCATGGCCACTGCCCTCACCTTATAACTATTTATCATTGATACTTTCAGATCCTGCCTTAATTTCCATTTGGCATATTTGCCCAGAAAGGGGTGATGGTGTGGGAATTCACACAACACCCTTGCTACCCTGACAGTGGGTTTCTTCAAGGAAGATTCCCAGATTCTTGCAGTCTAAGAGGACATTCTTTGCTTTCCAAAAGGTTGTCAGAGCAACACAAAGTCAAACCTTGCTTCTAGTTGTGTTGATTAAACCTGTAAAAATTCTAGGCATTTGAAGGAGACTTTCTGCCCAGCTATCCTTATCTCTTGCCATCAGATTTTTAGCTCTGAAATTTGATGACTTACTCTTTTTTTTGCTCTTGACTTGCCCTGCCATGATCTAACTAGCCTTTACTAGGAACTCTTCTGCCTCTGGAACCATTTCTTTGCTGTCCAGTTTCAGTTTGTTTTGATTGAATGTTTTCTCTGGTATTCTTTCCTATGGATGAAAGGGACTGTTATCAGGTGTTATGGTCTGAAGGTTTGTATTCCTCCCAAATTCATGTTGAATCCTAATCCCCATGGTGGTGCTTATTAAGAGGTAGGGTCTTTCCATTTCATTCATTCAATGAAGAATGTCATTGGTATCTTGATGGGGATTGCATTGAATCTGTAGATTGCTTTGGGTAGTATAGACATTTTCACAGTGTTAATTCTTCCAAATTCTTCCAATCCAAGAGCATGGAATATCTTTCCATCTTTTTTTTTTTTTTTTTTTTTTTTTTTGTCTTTTTTGTGACTGGCCGCACCACGCTCAGCCAGTGAGTGCACCGGCCATCCCTATATAGGATCCGAACCCGTGGCGGGAGTGCCGCTGTGCTCCCAGCGCCGCACTCTCCCGAGTATGCCACAGGGTCGGCCCTCCATCTTTTTGTGTCTTCGTGAATTTCTTTCAGAAGTGGTTTGTAGTTCTCATTGTAGAGGTCTTTGACCTCCATGTTTAAATTGATCCCTAGGTATTTTTTTTGTGTGTGACAATTTTAAACGGGCTTACTTTATTTCTCTTTGTGTTAATTCATTATTTGAGTATATAAATGCAACTGATTTGGGGGCATTTATTTTGTGTCCTGCAATCAGTTTTACCTTTCACATGGAACAACAAAAGACCCCGAATAGCCAAAGCAATCCTGGGCAACAAAAATAAAGCCAGAGGCATAACTTCAAATTATACTGACTTCAAATTATACTACAAAGCTATTATAACCAAAACAGAATGGCACTGGTATAAAAATAGGCATTTAGACCAGTGGAGTAGAAATGAGAACCCAGAAATCACCCCTCAGGCTTACAGCCATCTGATATTTAACAAAAGCAATAAAAATCTACATTGGGGAAAAGACTTCCTCTTCAACAAATGGTGCTGGGAAAACTGGATATCCATATGCAGAAGAATGAAACTAGATATGCATCTCTCACCATACACTAAAATCAACTCAAAATGGATTAAAGACTTAAGTATAAGACCTGAAACTGTAAAATTACTAGGGGAAAATATAGGTGAAACACTTGGGCAACTAGGTCTGGGCACAGGCTTTATGAACATGAGACCGAAAGCACAAGCAGCAAAAGGAAAAATAAACAAATGGGACTATATCAAATTAAAAAGCTTCTGACAGCAAAGGAAACAATCAACAGAATGAAATGACAACCTACAGAGTGGGAGAAAATTTTTCCTAACTGTGCATCCAACGAGGCATTAATATCTGAATATACATAGAACTCAAGCAATTATACAGTAAAAAATAACCCAATTAAAAAATGGGCAAAGGAGCTGAATAGGCATTTTTCAGAGGAAGACATACAAATGGCCAACAGGTACATGAAAAAATGCTCAACATCACTAGCCATCAGGGAAATGCAAATTAAAACTGCATTGAGCTACCACCTCACCTGAGTTATACTGTCTATAATCAAAAAGATGGTGAATAACAAATGCTGGCGAGGGTGTGGCAAGAAGGGAACACTCCTACACTGTTGGTGGGACTGTAAATTAGTATAACCACTATGGAAAACAGTATGGAGGTTTCTCAAACAACTACAGATAGATCTTCCATACGATCCAGCAATCCCACTTCTGTATATATACCCAGAGGGATGGAAATCATCATGTCGAAGGGATACCTGGACTCCCATGTTCATTGCAGCTCTGTTTACAATAGCCAAGATATGGAACCAACCAAAATGTCCATTGATGGATGACTGGATAAGGAAACTGTGGAAACTGCAGAGCTGGTCGTGTGGTGGTGAACTCCCACAGTTTTTGTTTGTCCGGAAAATACATTATTTTTCCCTCATTTCTGAAGGATAGCCTTGCTGTGTATAGTACTCTTGGCTGGCTGGGTTTTTTTTCTTTTGGTATTTTGAATATGTCATCTCATTTTCTTCTGGCTGTAAGAGTTTCTGTTGAGAAGTCTGTTATTAGTCTGATAGGGACTCCCTTGTAGGTGACTTGACACTTTTCTCATGCTTGCTTTAAGTTTCTCTCCTTGGCTTTGACCTCTGCCAGTTTGACTATAATGTATGTTGGAGAGGATCTTTTTGGTTTGAATCTGTTTGGGGGTCTTTGAGCCTCCTGGACCTGAAGGTCCATGTCTCTCCATATGCCTGGGAAGGTTTCTGTTATTATTTTGTTGAATAGGTTTTCCATGTCTTTTCCTTTCTCCTCCTCTTCTGGAACACCTGTGATTCAAATGTTTGCACACTTAAGATTATCTGCTAGCTCATTTAGATTTTCTTCATTTTTTAAAATTCATTTTTCCTTTTGTTTTTTGTCTACCTGGGTTATTTTGAAAAGACTGTCTTCAAGATCAGAAATTCTTTCGTATGCTTGTTCCAGCCTGCTGCTTAAGCTCCTGGTTGTGTTTTTTATTTCATTGAGTGAATCTTTCAGTTCCATGATTTCTGCTACATTCTTTTTTAAGGTATTAATTTCTTTGTAAGTTTCCTTCTTCATGTCCTGGATTTTTTTTTTCTCATTTCATTATGTTATCTGAAGTGAGTTTCCTTGAGATTATTGCTTGGAATTCCTGTTCAGTCATTTCAATGGTTTCCTGCTCTTTAGGGTCTGGTACCTGAGAATTACTTTATTCTTTGTGTGGTGTCTTATTTTCTTGGGTTTTTGTATTTCTAGTATCTCTACCTTGATGTCTGACCATCCGCTAGAGCAGTTACTTTTTTTATTTTTTTTTTGTCAGCTATGGCATTCTACTCTGGAGTGGGCTTTGAGGAGAGAGATGTCCTCTTTCTGGGCTCTGCTGGTGATTCTCCTCATGTCAGTGCAGTTGAGTGTCTGAAGGGCCACCTGCATGGTGGCTGTGGCTAATGCAGTGGTGTTGAGCTGCTTTTGTGGCAGCCATGGCTGTGGCAGTGGCTGTGGTGGTCCATTTGCAGGGAAGTGGTCTTTTCAGTGTTGCTCTCATGCCTGCTTCTGGGCGGGGGGTGCTGCTCTTGGCTCCTGCCTAGGACCCCAGGCATGCTCTTTTGCTAGGACAAAATATTCTTAGGTTGTCCCTAATTTTATCTCTGAGATTTTTATCTCCCTAAGGAATAGCTTGAAATTGTGGAAATTTTAAACTGTACCTAGGGGCTAGAAAAAGCTGTTATGCCTTTGATGTAAATTCCATATGCCACAGTTAGACTTAGACTACACATTCAAAATAGTATTGCATGGGCCTAGACTTGCAACAAAACTACTTTAGTGTGACAGATTCTCATTAGATATTTTAGATTAAATTCTTTCATTTGTTCTTTTATCTAACAAACATACGTTTAGCCCTTACTATGTGCCATGGGATGGAGATATGGCCATGCAAAAGACAAACTCTCTGTCTCCTTGGAGCTTACAGTTTAGTGGGTAGACAATAAACAAATAGTGACATGTACTGTCAAGAAAAATAAAACCCTTAAATTTTTTCTCCACCCATGAGATTACTAAATTGTTGTAGCTACCAGTGATCCCTGGTAGGACTTCTAAAAAATTGATTATTGGGAAGATGGCCTCAGAAAAGGAACATTCTCTCTGACAGCCCTTTATAGTTTCTACTTTCTTTTCCATTATTTGGACTAAGACCGTGCCTTGTCCAAATAAATATAAGGTTTTAAGCAACCCTGATCTAATTGGAGTGTAACAAAGACAGACTGCAGAGGAAGACTGTTAGGAATAAAACACCTTTGGAGAAAAAGTCTCACAACAAATACATTTAGAGTTGTGTTTATCTTTTATTCTGTAAATGTATTGTCTTGCTTTATAGTGTGTTACATCAAGACACTGAAAGTGGATGTATTTCAAAATATCTATGTACTATGCTATGTTTAACAAAACACAGTATAAAAAGCAGCCTAGTCAAATGCTCCTAGTTTTATGGCATAAGGTTGTAGAATAAGTTCTTTTTGACATAAGTGTTTTAAAAGTTTTGAAAAACAGGGAGTCTGCAAGTTGGAAAGAAGCCATTCTTACCAGGAGGCAAATATACTTATGTTTAATTTTTAAACTATAACTGCTGTTTGACCTTAAATTAAGACAATCTGTTTCCATTGTGGTGTTTTACTGGTTTAACAATGAGAACGTTTAAAACAGCTGCCACCAATTAAAATGATTCATAAATGCTTGTTGTAAATAAATATTCCTGAAGTTTTAACTCAATGAAGTCAATCTTTTTAGTGGCACTGTCTTTTTGGAAAGCAATTTGGTGAAATGCATCAAGAGCTTTAAAAAAAGGTCATACACTTTGATCTGGTAATTCAGTTTCTTAAAAATCTGTCCTTTGAAAATAAATCCGAGATCTGGATAAACTTTAATGCATGGAGATGTTCTCCACAGTTTAACAAGAAGGAAATGATTACCTAAATTATGGTACACCCATATGATGAAATTTCATGGAGCCATTAAAATATTTTTGAAGAATATTAACCATGTAGGAAAATGTTTATACAATTCAGTTGAAAAACAAACTATACAAAACTATATAGTATGATCTTGATTATGTGAAAATATTTTCATAGAACAAGACAGTCAAGAAACATTGTAAAGTTTTACTTTCTTTGGATTTTGGGATTATACATGAGTTTTATTCTTCTTTCTACTTTTCTGTATTTTCCAAAAAGTTTTTTTATAGCAAACATGTATTAATTTATAGGGAATAAAAAAGTTAAGTGTTTTCCTCCTTTCAGTGAGATGCTTTTTTTATTAATATCCAGTTCATTTATATTATTGTGACATAATTTTTTCCAGACTTTCATCTCTAGAGCATTTATTCTTTCTAGTGAATTTTTATGTTTTTAATATTCTGATGTTTATTTTAATTTTTATGATATACACAGTGTCAACAGTTTTATCTGTGGGTGCTCTAATTTCTAGGTGTTCTTCTTTAGAGCCAATAGTTCAGTTCCATGTTGGAATACTATTTTTCAGGTGGTTTATATCAACCAACACCCACACATTCATAGTATGTGGTAAAGAGAGTTGGCTCTGTAGCCACAATACATGGGTCCAAATCCTGGCCCTGCCACTTAATAGCTATGTGACCACTGATAAGTTAATTATTATCTCTGATCTTCAGTTTTCTTATTTTTAAAATGAGGGATAGGACTAGGTGGCAATCTTGGGAAAAAATAGCTTGTAGGGATGAGCATGTTCAATAGTTCAGGTGGCAAATTTTACTTTCTCCTTGTTTTATGTCATGAAGCTGAATGGGTCACCGTCATTTCTAGACCACATACACAACCTTTGGCTAATTTGTATTCTGCCTTGTGCCTAGCAGTTCAGCAGGAGGCTTTTTAAAAAAAACCAACGCATTTAAATATACATAGGAAGTCGTTGTACTGGTGCTTGTTGGTAAGGCTGCTGTGTTCTTTCTTATCTTCCCAGGGAGTTTGGTCTCTTTGTTTAGCTTCTGTTTCATTTGTTTACAAAGTTATAGGCTTTGAAGTAGGCAGTTATATAGAACTACCTAAAGAGAAGAGGAAAGTCAGAAGGCTGCTTTATAGGTAAGCAATTATCCTCTTTTACCTACCTTATTACTTCAGTTTCTCAGCCAGTGTCATTTTGGATTTTGATTTTCTCTTACAGGCCCTGCAGTATCTTGCTTACTGGTATCCTAATTTTCCATGGAAATTTTGTTCTGTTTTTCCTACATTAGAAGCCAAATCAATTTACTTTCTGAACATTGAACTATCATAGTGTTGCCTGATGTGTTGGTGGGGCATTTTTTTAAAATAAATTTTTGATAATGATAATTTAATGGTACATATCACATTTTTTTTTATTTGTTACATGATAAAAGAACTTTTCATATCTAATTTCCTTAATGTAGGTCTCCTGTTCTTAGGTGACTGCCCTGTATAGATATGACATTGTTATTGTAAGATTTGTACAGGTAAGACTATGACATATTCAATGTTGTCTGGGACAGTAGTGAGGTAAATAGCTGTGCTGTAAGACTGTTTAAATTGTTGCAGCTGAAAAAAATAGCACTTTAAAAATAGCAATAACAAACCACACATCAGACATAATTTGTGATTATTAATAACTTCCTCAAGATTTTTCAGGTGTTGTAAATAAGGTTGTTCAAATCGCATTTAGAATAAGAGGAGTGAGCTATTTTTGGCATGGGCTTAAAAAAGGAAATATCAGTGTGACTGGTAACTGATACTTTTGTCAAGTTTGGTTTCTACCTGATTGCTTTGGTTTTCTTTTTATTTCATTACTTTGCACTTTAGAGTTCTCAATATGAAACTTTTTAAGAGTGACTTCTCTAACCTTTGGGTTCTGAGCAGTGTGTTGCCCCTGAAATTGGTTGAGTTACTTCATATTCTTCTAAGAGTTTACCACCTGTCAAAGCTGAAGAGATCTGTCCCTTTCACCTTCTGCTTCCTAAGCCTTTTATTTTTATTTTTATTTTTTTTGCTGGCAGTAGTCTTCTATTATTTGTGGTAGGTTTTTCCACATTTAATATGTGAAACCTACCACAGAGTTTGACCCTTAAAGTGACTTCTGGTTAAAAGGTTTTAAGACTTCCACTTCTTCCATGAAGAAGAAACTGATACAAGACTTGTTCCTTCCACTTCATAACTCCCATAAATAACTAGAAACTGGACAAAATACATGAAACAACAGTTTTCAGGCATTGGGCAACAGGCAGCATAGGACTATGATTTCTGAGAGAAAGGGAACAAATGAAGTGAGCTCCACATTCACCCTGGCATTTTGTCTGCAGGCAGTTTCTAGACAGCAGCATTGTGAGAGGGAACCCAAGCAGAACCTGCAATCTTGCTGAATTGATGAGGAAGAGATAGGATGTCACGGAGGCCTAGGTGGCAGGAATTTGTGGAGCAGAGTACTAGATGGGGGGGTGGGGGGGACTATTCAGAGAAATAGCTCCAGAGACCTGCATAGATATTCCCTTTATTTTCAGTTGAATGTGAGCCTATGTGTGTGTCAAGGGAAATACCATGAGGCTGGGCAAAAAACAACTGCTCAGGAGCTATAAGAAGAAAACTTATGAGAGCCCATACAGGGCTGAGAGACATTGGAGTTCCCGCAGCAAGAGGTGTGAGACTTTGTAGAGACCCCAGAATGGTCATACCTTAGTAGTAGGGCTAAAGTAGCACTAGAGTAAAGACTTCTCTAATCCCAAACTAACAAAACTTAAAACCACATCTTGAAAAATAGTTATCCACAAATAATTTAACTGCATGACAAAACAAACTTCAACATTCTTTAAAGGAAGACAGCAAAATCCAAACACTCAACAATATAATGATTATAATATCTGGCACCCAGAAAGTTACTAAATATTACAATAAGCATTAAAATGTGACCCATAAACAGGAGAAAGTCAAATAGAAACAATCAGAAGTGATGGTTATAGAATTAGCAGACAAGGACTTTAAAACAGCTGTGAAAATATGTTGAAGAACTAAAAGGAAAACATGAATAAGTAAAGAAATGGAAGACATATAAAGAACCAAATGGAACTTCTGGAGCTGAAAAGTACACTATATGAAATGAAAAATTCACTGGTTGAGATAAATAGCAAATTAGACACTGCAGAAGAAAAGATCAATGAATTTGAATACATAAAAATAGAAATTATCCAATCTGAAACACAATGGAAAAAACTGAAGGAAAAAAGCCTCACTGAACTGTGAGATAATATCAAGCAGGCTAACATACATGTAATTAGAATCCCATAAGAAAAGAAGATAGAGGAATAGGCAGAAAAGATAATTGAAGAAATAATGGTTAGAAGTTTTACAAATATGATGAAAACTATAAACCCATAGATCCAAGAAGCTAATTAACCTCTAACAGGAAAACCACAAAGAAAACCACACTAAGACAATTATAATCAAATTGTTGAAAACCAGTGGTAGAGCATTTTAAAAGCTGCCAGAGGAAAAAAAAAAAGTCATGTTACATACAGAGGAACAAAGATAAGAACCATACACTTCTCATCAGAAACAATGGCAGTCAGGAGACATTGAAATGACATCTTTAAAGTGCTGAAAGAAAAAAAATAAACCACCAACCTCAAATTCTACATCCATTGAATAAAAATGAAGGCAAAAAGAAATGAAAGAAATATATTTTTTTCAGACAAACAAAAACTAAACAGATTGTCACCATCAGACCTGAACTATGAGAAATATTAAAAGAAGCTCTTCAGGTTGAAGGAAAATTTTGCCAGATGGAAACTTGGATTTCTACAAAGTAATGAAAAGTGCCAGATAAATGTGGCAAGTGTGGGGTAAATATAAAACACTTTTTTCCCTCATTTAAAAATTTATTTTATAATTGAGTAATTGTTTAAAGCAAAATTAATAATCTGTCATAGGATTTATAAGGTATGTAGAAGTAAAAGGTTGACAATAGCCCTAAGGGATGGGATGCATGAAATGGAAGTATACCATTAAGATCCTTACGTTATACAAAGGTACTTTTAAAAGTTCATGAATAAATAGAACAGAAAGATAAGAACTTTCCATGAACTTTTTGAAGTACCCTTGTATGTGTAGTGATATAATATTACTTGAATGTAGATTGCAGTAAGTTAAAGATGCATCTTTTGCAACCTAGAGCAACCACTAAAAAAGGCATAACTAATAAGCTAATAGTGGTGATAAAATGAAATACTAAAATATACTCATTTAGTCTCAAAGAGGACAAAGAGAAAAAGAGAAGCAGAGAACAGATAGGAAATATAGAAAACAAATATCAAATGTAAAGTTGGTGGACTTAAACCCAACCATATTAGTAGTTACATTTAATAGAAGTGATGTAACCACTCCAATTAAAAGACTGCATAAAAATGCAAGATCCAACTATATACTGTATATAAGAAACCCACTTTATGGATAAAGACACAGATAAGTTACAAGTAAAAAGATGGAAAAAGATATATAATACAAGTGCCAATCATAAGAAAGCTGGAATGACTATATTAATAAGCAGTATTACCAGGAATCAGGAGGGCTATTTCATAATGATAAAGTGGTCAATTCATCAAGAAGACAACAATCTTAAATATGTATGTGCCTAACAGAGCCTCAAAATATGAGGGGGGAAAAGAAACAGATACATCTAAAAGGATAAATAGACAAAACCACAATTAGAGCTGCATATTTCAACAATTTAACTCAGTAATTGATAGAACAAGTAGAAAAAAAAATCAGTGAAGAGATAGAAAACCTCACCAATGCTACCAGTCAACTGGACCTAATTGACATTTGTAAAACACTGGACCTAACACTACCAGAATGCACTCTTCAAATTTACAAGGTACATTCACTAACATAAACCATATTCTGGGCCATAAAACAAGACTTCAGTATATTTAGAAGGACTGAAATCATATAAAGTATGTTCTCTGACTGAAATAGAATTAAGTTAGAAATCAATAACAAAAAGATACCTGGAAAACTCCCAAATATTAGGAAATTATATAATATACCTCTAAGTGAATCATGGGCCAAAGAAGAATCATAAGGGAAATTACAAAATATTTTTAAGTGAATGATAATGAAAACACAGTATATTAAAATTTGTGAGATGCAACTAACACAATGCTTAGAGGGAAATTCATAGCTTTAGAAGAAGGAAGATCTAAAATAAACTTCCACCTTACGAAGCTAGAAAAAGAACAGCAAATTAAATCGTTAAGTAAGAGAATTAATAGAAGGGTAGAAATAAGTATTATAGAAAACAATAGAGAAATCTCAATAAAAACAAAAGCCAGCTCTTTGAAAAGATTAATAAAGTTGATAAACCTATAGCTAGACTAATAACATAAAAACAAGAGGAAAGACACAAAATAATATAAATCACCAATATTAGGAATGAAAGAATAGACATCACTATAGATTCTACAGATATTAAAAGGATAAGGGAATATTCTGAATGACTTTATGCCAATAAGTTCTACAACTTAGATGAAATGAAAAAATTCCTTGGAAGACAAAATTTACCAAAATTGACTCGAAAAGAACTAGAAAATTCTAACAGCCTTGTGTCTATTAAAGAAATTAAACTTGTAATTAAAAGCCATCCCACAATTAAAACTCAGGCCCCCAATGAATTTAGTGGTGAATTCTATCAAATATTTAAAGAACAAATAAACCAAACTCATAGAAAATAGAGGATTGAATTCTTCCCAGCTCATTCTGTGATCCTGGAGAAATTGGAACCCTTGCACATCCTTTGTGGGAAAGTAAAATGGTACAGCAGATATGGAAAAAAGCATGGAGATTTCTCAAAAAATTAAAAATAAAACTACCATATGATCCAGCAATCCCACCTTTGGGTATATATACAAAATAATTGAAATCAGGATCTTGAAGGGATAACTCCAATCCTGTGTGTTGCAGCATTATTCACAATAGCAAAGATATGGAAACAACCCAAGTGTCCATTGACAGAGGAATCGATAAAGAAAATGTGGTATATACATACAATGAAATATTATTCAGCCTCAAAAAAGAAGGAAATCCTGCTGTTTGCAACAATAGGGATGAACCTGGAGGACATTATGCTAAGTGAAATAAGCCAGTGATAGAGGAAAATTACTGCATGATTTCACTTATATGAGATATCTGTAATAGTGAAACTAATGGAAGCAGAGAATACAATAGTGGTTACCAGGGGCATTGCGGGTGGGGAATGGGGACTTGTTCAGTGGGTATAAAGTTTCAGTTATGCTGAAGAAATAAGTTCTAAAGATCTACTATACAACACACAAATATTACTCAGCTATAAGGACTAAACAATATGAATGAATATCAAAACATTATGTTGAATGAAAGAAGACTGACCCAAAAGACTGTATATTGGATGGTTCTATTTATATGAAATTCTGAAAAAAGCAAGACCATAGTGACAGAAAACAAATTCATGTTTGCCAGAGTCCAGGACTGTGGCGAGGGGATTGATTGCCAGTCAGGAGAACTCTAGAGTGATAGAAACGTTCTGTACCTTGATTGTGGTTTAACTTATATGTATGTGTATGTTTGTCAGAATTTATTGAATTTTACACTTAAAATGGGTGCTGTTACCATGTATAAATTATATTCTAATAAAGCTGATTTTTTAAAAAGAAGCACTTTGTAGGTAAGGATGTTAATTCCATCTCAAAAATCCTTGACCTCTTGGATATTTCATCATAAAGGTTTTTGAGATGTTGAACTGTTTTCTGAAAGGTAAAGGGAGAGGCAGATGAAAATAGCAAAGACAACATAAGCAGTCGTGATACAAAATATGGTCTCAGTTGACTACTTTGTCCCTAGATCCCACTTCTCTTCCCCCTAAAATGAGAAGGACTTGCTGAATTCCTGCTGTAAAGCTGAGTACTTCCAGCTCCTTTGTCCCATGGAAGCAAGTAATCCAATACAAGGATCTTAAAATCAAAACAGTTACCTTTCTAAACCCAGAAAACATGTGAAAAACAAATATATCACAGTTTTATTGCAGGTTTTACTTATTAGGCTGGCACATTATCTCAGGTCTCTTTGGAATGGGAAACAAGATAAAAATCTAGAATGAAGAATCTAGATAGCTTTCCAGCTCTTTTTACATTAGTATTTTAATCAATCAGCATATTTATTTCCCATCTACTCTACTTCTGGTAATTGAGTTGGGCTCTGTGGGAAAGACAAGATGGTAGAAGACATGTCATTACCTGGGGAGGTAAGATACAGGTAGAAAACCAAAACAAACAAAACCCTTGGTTTTTGTCTTGTTTAAAGTCTTATGAATTCCCTGACCAACCAGCATATATAGATAAATGGAAGTACCAAAACAAAGTTTCATAAAAGTTTTTAATGGAATGAAAAAATAAGAGTCAATTGTATCAATCAATATTCATTGCAAAACTTCTGGACCTAGTTCTCCTGGTTTTCTGAATTTTGCTTACATTGAGTTTAAGAATCTTAACACTTCAGTAGGTCTTTTTTGCCGTGTTTTATATTAAAGTAATTAATTGTTTTTATAGGAAAGGCTGAGTCTCAGACTGTAAAGATCTTTGAACACATGGTTTCAGAATAGGAATTCCAAATGGAAATTATTTCCTTTTTGAAATCTATAGCAATTGAAAAAGATGAAGTCAAACTTTCTCTATTTCCAGATGACATGATACTATATATAGAAAAACCTAAAGACGCTATCAAAAAACTCCTAGAACAGGTTAATAACTTCAGTAATGTTGCAGGATACAAAATAAATGCCCCCAAATCAGTTGCATTTATGTACTCAGATAATGAACTAACAGAAAGAGAAATAAAGTAAGCCCATTTACAATTGTCACAAAAAAATAAGATACCTAGTGATCAATTTAACCAAGGAGGTGAAAGACCTCTACAATGAGAACTACAAACTACTTCTGAAAGAAATTAAGACAAAAAGATGAAAATGTATTCCATGCTCTCGGATTGGAAGAATTAACACTGTGAAAATGTCTATACTACCCAAAGCAATCTACAGATTCAATGCAATCCCCATCAAAATACCAATGACATTCTTCACAGAAATGGAAAAAAACTACCTTACCTTTCATATGGAACAACAAAAGACCCCAAATAGCCAAAGAAATCCTGAGCAAAAAAAAAATAAAGCTGGAGGCATAACACTACCTGACTTCAAATTATACTACAAAGCTGTTGTAACCAAAACAGCATTGTACTGATATAAAAATAAACATTCAGACCAGTGGACTAGAATTGAGAACCCAGAAATCACCCCTCAGGCTTATAGCCATTTGATATTGGACAAAGGCAACAAAAATTGACGTTGGGGAAAAGACTGCCTCTTCAATAAGTGGCGCTGGGAAAACTGGATATCCATATGCAGAAGAATGAAACTAGGTATGCATCTCTCACCATACACTAAAATCAACTCAAAATGGATTAAAGACTTAAGTATAAGACCTGAAACTGTAAAATTACTAGGGGAAAATATAGGTGAAACACTTCAGCAACTAGGTCTGGGCACAGGCTTTATGAACTTGAGCCCAAAAGCACAAGCAGCAAAAGGAAAAATAAACAAATGGGACTATATCAAACTAAAAAGCTTCTGCACAGCAAAGGAAAAAACCTACAGAGTGAAACAACCTACAGAGTGGGAGAAAATTTTTGCTAACTATGCATTTGACAAGGGTTTAATATCCATAATATACAAGGAACTCAAATTATTATACAGTAAAAATAAAAAAAAATTTTTTTAAATGGGCAAAGGAGCTGAATAGACATTTTTCAAAGGAAGACATACAGATGGCCAACAGGTACAAGAAAAAATGCTCAACATCACTAGTCATCAGGGAATTGCAAATTAAAACTACATTGAGATACCACCTCACCCCAGTTAGACTGGCTATAATCAAAAATAACAAATAACAATGAATAACAAATGCTGGTGAGGATGTGGAGAGAAGGGAACACTCCTACACTGTTGGTGGGACTGTGAATCAGTACAACCACTGTGGAAAACAGTATGGAGGTTTCTCTAACAGCTACAGATAGATCTTCCATACGATCCAGCAATCCCACTTCTGCGTATATAGCCAGAGGAATGGAAATCATCATGTCGAAGGGATACCTGGACTCCCATGTTCATTGCAGCTCTGTTTACAATAGCCAAGACATTAAACCAACCTAATTGTCCATCGATGGATGATTGGATAAGGAAAATGTGGTATATATTCACCATGGAATACTACTCTGCCATAAAAAAGAATGAAATACTTCAATTTGCAACAATATAGTTAAGCCTGGAGAAATTTATGTTGAGTGAAATAAGCAAAGTACAGGGGGATAAATGCCACATGTACTCACTCATGTGGGAGCTAAGAGAGAGAGAAGGAAGGAAAGAAAGACCACAGTAGTGTATTGGACTTGCAGAGGGAGAGAACATTTCTTGGGCTACAAAGTGGAGTGGGGGGAAAAAAGGAGGGGGAGGGAGGTTGGGGTAATTGGGTGGGAGACACAGGTACAAATGCAATTTCCGGTAATGGATATTCTGCCAGTATGAATCTGTCCCCCACATCATGGACATGAGGGGTGACAATCAGCTTTGTATCTCATGAATATTCATAACCAATTAAAAAATCTGTAGCAAATTGTCACTTAAAATTTCTGTTACATTTTCAGTTAATAAAGGTTTATGGAATGTTCCTGTTATCAGAAAAAAACAAAAACAAAACCCAGTGATTTCATCCTTAAAATGTTACCATATATTAAATTCAATACCCACATCAGTGTAAACCAAGAAAAGAAAATATGTGCAAATATAGTATTTTTTTCCAATCCAGGTAATCTTTCTCATCTAATTTAGGACTCTAAAAAACTAAATAAGACAGACAATCTCAGCGTATCAAGTTTGAGACTGAATTTTTTTACAGTTTGCTGAAAATTGTTAATTTGCTCTTGCTAAGGGAAAGAAATGGTTCTTTCAGTTCAAAAATTGGCAGAATCGAGCTAATCCCTTGAAGTATGCTTGTGATTTGGCTGGTTCAGTGGTGATTACCCTTGATTTACAAAAAAAAAAAAAAAAAAAATCTTTTTCAACCTTCCAATCATCTGTTAGACTCTATCTAGTCTACTTCCCTTCCTCAGACATATGCCAGTTAAATTAGAATTATAAAAGTGAGGAAAAAAAGAAAATATAATGGTGCTATGATAGAATTTCTGGGAACACCAGGCAAAGAAAAGTATTGAAAGACTGGTAATTCCTGATTCCAGAAATTTCAGATATTTGTGGTCTCCTGTACTATCAAAGCTGTCTATCTAAGCAGTGTCTCTTTATTTTCTTGAGCCCCATGGGATACAGGCTATTTACAAATGTTCGAGGGAGGAGTGTGGTATAAGGCTACAGTGGTGACTTAGTATGTTTTCTTTATCTGCAGTAAAATATTAGTGTGGATGAGAAAGTGTACCTTCTCCCCCCTGCCTCCCCCCAAGATCAGCGCTGCCTCCCATTCCTCTCCTTTCTTATGCATTTGAACCTCAAATTATCTGGAAGACTTAAGCTTCATTCATTCCATAATATGAATTACTTAATCAGATAATCAGCTCAATACCTAGGTGAGTGGTTGTTAACCATAGGTAAATGGAAATTTAGATTTGGAGGAAATTTGTAGATAACAGATAGAAGACCTGGATTTGATGAAGGCTGGCTAGACAACAGGAAAAAATGAAAGGAGGAGGTTGAAAAGGGGTCAGAAAGGGAGTTGGGAAGCTATCAAAAATAAAATGGTAGGCTTTGATGTGGGCTTTTAATGGGAATAGTATGGAAGCTTATAAATTGTGGCTAGTGTTTCTAGGCTGATTCAGCATTTTCAGTTTGTCCTGATTTCTTCTAAGCTAATCTCTTCTCCTGAGAGGAATAGGGGGAAGAGATTTGTGTTTGTGCTCAGCTGTGCAGTATGTGTAGTATTCATAGGATTTACCTATTCTCTGTTCTTTTAGAAGACACCTAGGTTTGCTACTCACGATTTCTTTTGTGTGTACTGGAATATATTATATAAGTCAGTAGTGAGAAAATTTAGAGAACGTGCCAGGTTCTAACACTAACCAGTTTGGTAGTCTGCACTTAGTCTCCCTGGATCTTTTTGTTTTTCACCTGTAGAATGAAAAGGAAATGGATCATTTTTAAAGGCTCTTTCAGCTAATGACATTGTTATATAAACTTTAAACTATGCACTGAAGTTTTTGTTAGGGATTTGTTATGGACTGAATTGTGTCCCCCTCCCCCAATTCATATGGTCAAGCCCTAACCTCCAATGTGAGTGCATTTGGAGACAGGGCCTATAAGGAAGTAATTAAGGTGAAATGAAGTCATAAAGATGGGACCCTGATTTGATAGGATTACTGTCCTTATGAAAAAATTCAATGGAGAGCTCACTCTCTTTCTCTTCCTGTGCACACTTAGAGGAACAGTCATGTGAGAACAAAGTGGTTGTGCACAAGCCAGGAAAAGAGCCCTCACCAAACCCTGCCATAACCTTGATCTTGGACTTTCTAACTTCCAGACCTGTGAGAAAATAAATATCTGTTGTTTAAGCCACCCAGTCTATGGTATTTTGTTATGGTAGTCTGAGCTGACTAATACAAGAGTTAACATAGTAGGTATGTTTTTATGAATTGAATCTGTAACTTAAATAGTTTATAAATGAAATACATAGCTTCTTTTTGTTGAAATAGGAAGTGAAAGGTTTTAGCCTCATGGTGAGAAGAAGACACCACCATTTCAGCTTCTAGATTCTGGGGAATTATAGTATTGAGTTTAGTTGGATGATATGAGTAATATAGTTGGATTTTTGAGGTAAGTTGTCGAGAAACTTGAATACAGTTGAGAAGCAATCGTTATTTGATGGCAGAAGAAAAGAACCAAGCTACAGGGCTTATTCTCTTTACCTGTATCTATCTCCAATATAAATAACCTTTTTGAGTACTCCTGTTATAGTAAATTATTATTATATTGGTAGGAATTGATATTATTTTGTTAATGTTGCCACCTATAAATCTCATTCTAAAGAATCTAATTGTAAAGAAGAGCAAATTGCGAGTGAGGGCTCACAATAGTCTAAGGCCATTTTTTAACCTCTGTTTTGCTTTATCATGGCAGGATATAGGATTTAAGGTAAAATAGTAAGTAAATACACCTGTTTCATCATGTCTTCCTATTGTACCCCATTCTGACAAACATATTTCTGTTCTGGTTTACATCAATAGAACAGTCTCAAAAGAGGGGTGCAGGAAGTGGCATAGCACTTGGACTGGGAAGTGTCCTGTTCAGATTTACATTGCTTTTTGTACTTTTGCTGATTCCATGCAACTACATTTCCCTGAGAGCCATTGTACACATGACAGTATTGGCTGCCAATGGGCAGGGAGGATTCACCTAGATTAGGTGGTTACTTCCTGTTCCTGTCTACAGACTTGGAAAAATGGAGAGTTTACTTTCCTCCAAAGGTTTTTCAGAACATAGTGGTACAAAATGTTAAGAAGTAAGAAAATTCCTTAAAAAGTGATGTCTGGTTACCCTTAGATAAACATTTCCATTAATATTTCATCTCATTTTGAGTCCCTTTCTAGTTTGTAGTATTTTTTTCAATGATGTAGGTGGCCTCAAACCATATGGCAAAAGCATTTTCCAAAAACATTCAATTTTTATCTTACTATGAACTATTTTCCTTATTTCCTTGTAATTGAGCAGCTTCTCTCAAAAGGCTCAAAACCTTTTTTCTACTTTGATCTGGCTCTGATTATGTAGATGTCTTATATCTTTTTGGTAACTCATATGTGTTTTAATAGCACATTTAAAAATGAAATTGAGTATTTCTTCCCCCTGTGTGTTGGGTAAAGAAAAATTTTTGTTACTATTTTTTGTTAGTTTTTATTTTTAGTTTTATTTATTTTATTTTATTTTATCAGTATACAATGTAGTTGATTTTCATGTCCCTTTACCAATTCCTCCCTCCCCCCTCCATCTCCCCGTTCCCACCCATCAATATCATATCTGTTCACTTGTCTTAACAAGTACAAGGAATTGTGATTGTTGTGTCTTCTTCCCCGCCCCCCCATTTGTTTGTGTATTTATTTATTTATTTTTAGCTCCCACAAATAAGTAAGAACATGTGGTATTTCTCTTTCTGTGCCTGACTTATTTCACTTAATATGATTTTTTCCAAGTCCATCCATGTTGCTGCTAATGGCAGTATTTCATTCTTTTTTATAGCAGAGTAGAATTCCATTGTGTAGATATACCACAGTTTCTGTATCCACTCATCTGATGGTGGACATTTGGGCTGGTTCCAACTCTTGGCTATTGTAAATAGTGCTGTAGAAAACACTGCAGTACAATTATCCCTTCGACATGATGATTTCCCTTCCTCTGGGTATATTCCCAGCAGTGGAATAGCTGGGTCATATGGTAGATCTATCTATAATTGAGGAACCTCCATACCATTTTCCATAAAGGCTGCACCATTTTGCAGTCCCACCAGCAATGTATGAGAGTTCCTTTTTCTCCACAACCTCGTCAGCATTTATCAGTCTCAGTTTTTTGGATATTAGCCATCTTAATTGGAGTGAGATGGTATCTCAAAGAGGTTTTGATTTGCAGTTCCAGAATGCTGAGTGATGTTGAGCATTTTTTCACGTGTCTGTTGGCCTTTTGTATATCTTCCTTTGAGAAATGCCTGTTCAGCTCTTTTGCCCATTTTTTAATTGGGTTATTTGGTTTTTTTGCTGTAAAGTTGTTTGAGTTCCTTGTATATTCTGGATATTAATCCTTTGTCAGCTGTATATTTTTTGTTACTATTTTTAGGTAGCATGTGTTGAATGTTGCTGTAGTCATTGCCCTGTACAAAGTAGTTATTACACACAAGATACAATCTCTTGTGCTGAATGATGTTTATTCTGTTTCAGTCTACTTTAAAATGATTAACTCCCAGGTTCTTTTCCTCATTAAATGTTGCTTTTAGGTATTTTGGTGGTTTTTAATTCCACATACGTGTTCTTTATAAAAGGCACTGGCATTTGTAAATGAGAAATTAGAGTCACAGATTTTTAAGAAATAGTTTTATCTACTAAAATTCTGATTTCTACCATCTTTAGACAACTGTCCTAAACACAGTGGGGTTATCAAGTAGCACTCCATCCCATCTCTGACACAGATACTTACCCACAATCCCAACCCCCCCAAAGTAGATGTTGCCTGGGGCAGGTAAGGAACAGAGAGAATATAGATGATTCTGCATCTGTTCTACCTCATATGAGGGCTTTTGAGAACACATATTCAACGGTGCCTAATATTCAAAGAATGTTAAATCAGGAAGAGACCATATAAAGTTATCAAGACTGTCAGACTACTTCCTGTTCCCTGAATGTGCTGTGCACTTTTATATCTCCATGCCCTTGCTTATTGTGGTGTACCTTTGCTCCTCAGGCTGCTTTGCAAAGTGCAGCTTATCCTCTAGCACCCTGAGCCCCGAATTAATCATTCCCTCATCGGTGATAGCATAGTGTTAATGAGACTATATATAATTTCCCCCACCATGTGTTTGAATGCCTTCCAAAATATTTCATAGTATAGTGTTTAGTTTGGGCTCTTTTTCTGTTCTTTAAATTTTGAATGTTTACTTGAGCAGATAGGATTATATTACAGTAAGAATGATGTATATATATATATATATATATATATATTTTACTGGGATAAATAAGAAAATTGAAGGTAAAGCCCTTATAAATGACTTTCATTACTAGTGTTTTTGCTAGGAAATTAATTCACTCATATTTTTAGTTTTCTCACTCAAATAGCTGAGTAAGAGAATATACAATGCCGTTCTGCATTATTGAGAGGCCATCATGGTCTTTTCAAGATATGATGTCACATATATTACAGTGTGATTCAGTTCATTCTGAAGCTGCTAAAGGACTTGTCTTACATGCAGATACTTTGTATAGCCGTTGTTATGGGATAAGATTGGTATCTTCCTGTCCATAAAAATGGTTGCTGGCATTGACTCTACCAAGTTAGAAAGTGAAAAATGAAGAGGTGAAATTCGTCTTTAAAATTAATGTGTGAATTTTAGGATACTAGTTATTATTTGTATAAGTTATGAAAGAATTGGGAGATAGTAATCACATCTAATGTTTGTCTTCATCATCAGCTGTTAGTCATGAGCAATTAGAGAAAATTTTCCAAATGGAGCATTAGAATCTTGTCTCAAGTTATCAGATGTTTAGTACATATGATGCAGAAAGCTGAAAACCTGGCCTTTACTTTTTTTTTTTTTTTTTGCTTATTTTAGTACGGTTAGTGCCGGCCATCCAGCACTTGAATGCTAACGTTGCCAGTAAATTGGCCTTATCCTTTAGTCATCTTTTTCATTGCCACTAGGCAGCTGGCTCTTGAAAGAAGGTAACTCTTAGTGTTGCTCCCTGGTTTACATACATTAGTTGTTTGGGAACCTGTCTGCCATTGTGGCTATTTGTCAGAATTCAGCATAATTTAAATGTTTGAAGGGGGTGATTGAAGTGCTTGAATGGGATATTTTTTCATCAAACTGCTAATGACTGACTAGAGTATTTTATTTTATTATTTGTTTAATTCTTTTTTTTAAACATTTCCAATATGTCTGCATAGAAAGTATTTTAAAGAAAGAATGTTCTCCAACTCACCAGAGCATTATAAGAAATATGACATATGGTATGTCCCCCTAAAATTTACATTTTTAGAAAGCAGAAATATATTGTAGTAATATCAGTATTACCATGAATACTCACTCATATTAACACAGACCATTCCCAACTGTAGGATATTTCTCTTTTTACAAAATGTCCTAAAATGTATAAATTAATTTATTTCATAAAAACTGACATATAAAGTTGCTTCTCATTGGAACATGATTGCTTTTAGACTTAACCATTAGTTGAGGCTGCTGCAGAATCCAAACATCTACTGTATTAAACTACATTTAAAGCCACATTATTCTTGATGCCGTTTTATTATAATTGATTCTTTGCTCTTGGATGCTTAAGAGATTGTATTTATAGGCAATTACTTTTATCTAAATATTAAAATAAATTTTCTTGTTTCAGAGTATTTGTTAATGTTTGCTATTACCCTTTACCTCTTTGAACCCTACTCATTTTTTCTTGTCCAAGCTAAAGATTATCAAGCTTGATAAAATTTTCATCTATCTCAGTAGCTTAACTTATGGAATTTTGGACATGGTTTATAGTACTTATTTCCTCTTGCCTTGTATTAGTTAGCTGTGAACATGCCTGCCTCCTATACTGGCTCCTAAAAACACAACTGTTTGTATCCCTTGTAGCCCCTTTCACAGTACATAGCCCCTATATTTTCAGGAAGTATTTATTGAAATCGTTGATTTTTTTCCCCTGATTTTCTAAAATACACTTATGAATCAATCAGTAACTTGAGGTTTAAATGAGGAATTGGACAGTCATCCCTGATGGTTAAGGCTCTATAGTCAGGCTTGCCCAGGTTTGAGTACCTACTTCATTATGTATTAACTGTTGGAACTACCTCATCTGTAAATAGGATTGTTAGTATCAGCCTCCTAGAGTTGTTGATGAGGATTAACATAAATAATTTGCTTAAAACATTTATTTTGGTGCCTAACATATAGCACACCCTCAATACAGTGTAGTACAATTTTTGCCAAATGCAGTCCCATTGGGCTAGACTGTGAGCCCCTTGAGGGCCTGTCTTTTGTTCTTTATATCTCAGACACCTAACCTAGTATATAGTAAATACTCAATAAATACTTGCTTGAATTGAATTGATTGATTTACCCTATTTTTATCTTCCATTACAGCCCACTGTTTGTAACATGGAAGATTGGTCGAGACAAAAGATTGCGTGGATGCATAGGTACTTTTTCTGCCATGAATTTGCATTCAGGACTCAGGGAGTACACACTTACCAGGTGAAGACCAATTTTTGTTACCTCTGCTTCTACATTAAAAAAAAAAAGCGTATGAAACTTGGACCTCATACTTTAATTTCTTTTCTTTTACCAAATTGTCAACAGTCTTGACTCCTTTCATGTCAGGTTTTTCCTTCTCTTTGACCATTTACCTTATCTCTGGTAAAATGTTATTAATATATATTATCATAATATAAAATACTGTGATTACATGTATTCTGCCATAGATGTTTTGAAGCATTTTTTAATTCCAATGGCCAGTTTATTTTGTGTAACTTGGAAATTAATGACCAAATGTCCATGGGTTACCAAAATATATTATTTCTATAATAATAGTTGTTTCTTCCCTATTAGGTTTTTAAAAATAGTTGATGTCACTTTCATCTTAAACATTTTGTTACACTTTTATGTACTTTTGAAATTGAAGGGAGAACCTAGGAAGAAAGTGATGCCACAGCCTGCCAACATAATCATTCACATTCACACTTCACTCAGTATTAATTGTAGCTTGCTTATTTTGTTTCATCTAACACAAGGACAAAGTAATGAATGCCTCATTACAGTTGTTAAGACTTTGTTCTTAATTTCTGAACTCACAAAAAGCTATCTAGCACACCATCTGATTTTTTTGTTCAAGTTCAGATTTCTAGCAAATTGTTTGCCAAAATTATTTCAAAAGAAGAAAATTCTTTAAATAATAAGCTATTAGTAAAGGAATTTCCTGTTTTTGTTCATATTTTAGGGTGATTATCTGATACAGTTTGTATAGTTGTAATATGCACAGGGTCTGTCCAACAAGAAACTGGTCCCTGCTGAGTATGGGTACTTGGGGCAAGTTGCTTAACCTCTATATGCAAAAGTAGTAATTACAATATTTTGTTCTATATACTTAATGGGGTGTTAGGAGGATGTTAAGGGAATGAAGTAATAATCAATCACTACTTTGCTTTAGGATTAATGTTGTGGAACATTCATTATGTTACTGTAGAATTGCATAAATGTAGGTTCATAGCACCCGTTAATAAAATGATGTAACTGAGTTTGGTATTCTCATGTTTGAAGATACCCAGTAGCTCACAGCTGCAGGGTATTCTCAGCTTACAGTGAAGCCCAGAAAGAAATGGCTTAGAGGGTCACATTCATTTTTAGCTTTTCACAGGTATTAGAACTTGGGTGTTTGGATTTGATTAAATAACATACAGGCTGAAAGGGGGGTCAAAACACATAGTCTGGAAATAAGTACAATTTGTCAAAGATAGTATAAATGCTAGTCTAGTCACGTTAGGTTTTTTTTCTGACATAAAGTACAATGGGCTCATTTTGGGACTTCAGCAAATTCTGTTGGTGACTACATTTTTGGGACAAGTGCATATGAAATTACATGTTTAATAACTAATCAAAGGCAATTTATTGTACATTTCCCAATATAAGTTGTTATGAGGAACACTGGCTCTTTAGCATTTCCTGAAAAAAAGAATTATGTGGCTCACTGCAGGACTTCTCAGAACCTTTTATGTTAGTAGTGTTATGAATCTCTAAGAAAGAGGTATAGAATGCAGCGTTTTCCAGGCTTCGACTTATTTGACTACAGAACCCTTTTATCTCCCCATCCCAATGTCTTATGCCATTAGTATACCAAGGAGTACGTTTTTGGAAATACAAGTCTGTTATAAAATTTGATTTTTACTTTGTACTTGGGTAGTAGGAGTTGATATCTAGTATATAAACCCTTTGTGCTTTCTAGTGAAATTGTGGCAGAAATCTCATTATCAAATATTATATGCTTTAGAAATCTTCAGTAGTAGTGACTTAGTAGTGACTGTGGTAGCAACTTGGTTTTGTTTAAAGAAAATAAATTCTTTTGCCTGCATTGATAAGAAGGGATGAGAATATCTAACTTTTCTGGACTTGTGGATTTATCTCAGAGGGTAATTACCAGAAGAATTGCAGTATATTTTTCTGGCAATAATGTGATTCTGAATGAATTATTCAAATAGTTGAATTTGGAAATTGCTTACATTTGTATATCTTGTCACCGTCATTGTAGTCTGTGGCTCTTCCTGTTTACTTTTCAACATTTTTTCTCATGTTTCTATACAACTTCCTCAAATTGTATAGAGCACATTAAAGAGGGGTGTGTGTAGGTGCGTATATGTGTATGTATGTGTGTTTATGTGTGTATACTCACATTTACTTCTCATTTTGCTCGGTTTAATTTCTTTTGTTTGACACAGTATTAAGAATCAAGTTATTTGGAAGAGATAATCAAAAGAAAACAAGTTTTACAAAATACAGATAATCTTTTTTCCTGGATTCATTGTAGAGTCAAAAACTAAAGGAGTCATTTTTTAAAATTACAGTATAATGTTTTTCAGTCCAATAGTGTGCTTGTCATTTCTACATGTTATGTTGTTGTTTTATTATTATTATTAATAGCTACCATTTATTAGGAATTTACTACATATCACACATTGCTGAGGAGCTTTATATGCCTAGTCCTCACATGCCTTAGGTATTACTATCCACATTTTAAAAATGAGGAAACTGAGATTTAGAGAATTTAAATAATTTATCCACTAGAACCAGGATTCAGACCCCAGGCCATGTGACTATAAAGTCCATGCTCTTGACTGCCACATTTAAGATTAGACAAAATAAAATTTTCTGATAATCTGTCCTGCAGCTTTGTCATGAAAATAATGAACTTGAAAGCAGGTTACTATAAATTTTATAGATCACAGATCAATAATTCTTCAAAAATTCTAGTCAGGAGTTAAGACTAAAATGTTGGAACATTATTTAAAATTCCAGAAAGATGGGATTATAGAAAATATAGATGGGATTATAGAAAGTATAGAACTCAGAATTGTATAGACTAGGCAGAAGAAAATTAACTTGGATAAATATTATATAAAAGGGAAATGCTTATTACAAAAATATGCTACTGTATGATATGAAATTGTGTTCTTTGGCTGCATAGACTAGACTTCAAGAAGAATACAATTTTTCTGAACATAATAATTGGTGATTCTTGGAGTCTGGTCTTCCCATCTTAAAACCCTTAACTCACAAAATGAATACATGAAATCCAATGAACTTAGGGGTTTGGGGGTATAAAAGATGGAGAAAGCAAAGCAAACAAACAAAAAACAGTGAAATTAAAGACTCCAGGTAAAGGTGTCTTTTAAAAACATTAGAATATCTGGTTGTTCACTGTCTTCATTTGTGATTAGATAGACTTAATTGTATTGTGGTAAAATATACATAAAATTTACCATTTTAACCATTTTTAAGTGCACAATTCTGTGGCCTTAAGCACATTCACATTGTTGTACAACCATGATCACTATTCATCTCCAAAACTTTTTCATCTTCCCCAGCTGGAACTCTATACCCATTGAACACTAATTCCCCATTCTCCCTCCTCCAGCCCTGGCAACCACCATTCTACTTTCCGTCTCTATGCATTTGACTAGTCTAAGTACCTCATATAAGTGAAATCACTCAATATTTGTCATTATGTGACTAGCTTATTTCATTTAGCATAACGTCTTCAAGGTTCATCCCTGTGGTAGCATGTGTCAAATTCCTTTGTTTTTAAGTCTGACTAATATTCCATTGTATGTATATACCACATTTTGTTTATTCATTCATCCTGCGATGGACGTCTGGGTGGCTTCTACCTTTTTGCTATTGTGTATAATGCTGCAGCGAACATAGGTGTACAAATATCTGTTCGAGTACGCTTTCTTCTTTTAAAAGTTAACCATTTTATAGAAGACAATAATCTATCTTGATTGTGGTCCCTTAATCTCTAAAACCTTTCTTTAAAAAATGACCAGGTACTTTTTATTTTTTTTAATTTTTTAATTTTTTTAAAAGACGACCGGTAAGGGGATCTTAACCCTTGACTTGGTGTTGTCAGCACCACGCTCTCCCAAGTGAGCTAACCGGCCACCCCTTTATAGGGATCTGAACCCGTGGCCTTGGTGTTATCAGCACCACCCTCTCCCAAGTGAGCCACGGGCCGGCTCTGATCAGGTACTTTTTAAATGAAATGCCTACCCTGGATTAATTTTTTGTTTATAAATACATTGAAAATTAAAATACTTAGTCAAGTTGTATGTTCCCCTAATTGAAATTTCAATTTATTTTAGATTGAAATAAAACCTTATAAATAGACTGAGGATTTCCTCCCAATTATAAAAATACGTAGTTTTGTGTAGATAGCATGAAAACTTTGTGAGAATTACAACATGCAACTGTTAAATAGACTATCTTTTTCCTGACGCTGGAGGCTCTAGGTAAAAGCAGGAAAGATTATAGCAAATAAGAAGTACAATGGAGAGTTCAGAATTATTGATAAATATCTATCCATAGAAATTGGTGACAGAGTCCACAAATTACCATATTTATCAGTGCTCACGACTTCAAAGTAGAAATATTCTTTGTCCCAGTTGAAGAAGAGTAATTTCTAGTATTTACCAATTATTTACCAACAATTTCTTGTATTTACTTCCATTTATGGCTTTTACATGTTAGAAAGCAGAGACAGATTTATTTCCCCTCCTTTAGTACTTAGAAAACATACTTTTATAGAGAAGAGAATTACGACTAATATACTTGAATCTCAATCAAAGAAGATTGCTTAAAATTTTGGCTAATAAGTTGTCCAGCAAAGTGCACATCTATTTGTTTATGTAATTCAACTTGGTAGTAATTTTTGTAAAATAAGTGATTAATAGATGTGTTCTTGTTTAGTAAAACAGGAATGTGGTCACCACACTTAAAAGACTATCTTTCTTTTCTTCTCGTTTATTTTGTTGTACTTAGACCTCTTGGCAGTACAATAATTATGCAGGTGTCGGCAATGTCTGGAGCTCAATTCTGAACTATGCTAATTAATTCTGAGAAATTAGCAATGGAGATTTCCTTTCTAGGAAACAGGGTAACCATATAAAAGGTGATGCATTTTGTTTTGTTTTGGAGTTTTGTTTTGTTTTGTTATTTGTGAGTGAGTTGTGTGTGTGTGTATGAGAGAGAGAGAGATTGATTGATTGTACATTACAAATGTTAACTTTTATTGAGAAAATAGAATAATTTAATCAGGCCCCCTCACCTTAGGTCCAGTTGGGGGTGGTGTGGTGCATTCTTTGTAAGCAAGTTGTGTGTGGGTGGAGTTAGTGCGCATGCGTGGTGCCACTGTTTGGCTGGTGTTTACTGCCTCTGGTGTCCACTGTGTGCGGCCATACTCTCGAACCTACGGCTCCAAGGACCTTTTTGCTGGTTACCTAGCTCATAGACCTGCATGTGAGGGGTCTGGTGATCCACCCTGGTGTATGAGGGGTCCGGGGACCCAGCCTGGCATATGAAGGGTTTGTGACCCAGTCTGAACAACAGGCTTGAAGGGTCTGTGAACTCCAGACCCTGCCCTAGCTCGACAATTGGCCCATTCGGCAGGATAATGGGCAGGTAAAAGAGCCCGACGATTTTCTATTAGATTTGTTGAGATACTGAAAATAGCTAACATACCTACTCTATTACTTTCAAAGGTCCTAGCTAGATTGGATACTTCTGGGTCACTCGATTCATTGTAAACAGAATTTGCTTTTATATTATGGTGGTATAATATGGCATTTTTCTATAATAGTATGAGTTTAAGACCATTGTAAGCAGCATAATTATATTTTCCCACCTCAAGGTAGACAGTTTTGTGATAATTCTTACTCTTGATTATTTTAATAACTACACTTGGCTCATTGTGAATGATAAGATTAAACAAGTTCCTCTCCACTCTCATTTAATATTACCCAGATTGATTTCTCTTATGAAAAGAAAAGCTTTACGTGAGTCACTTCTGACTGTACGTTATTGTCATAGAAGCTCATTCTGGAGATGTTAAGGCCAGACTATTTTTGGCAGGTGTCTGTGGAGAGAGTCCTGGCTAAAGTATGATTTTTGGAGAAATAGAGGTATCAAAAACACAATGAAAAATTAATTAGCTTAATTTACAACCTACGTTTTGTTGCCTTTTTACAAAAGGGAGGATGGCTTGAGTCCTAAAATTATGCCTAATTTGATAGTTTCAGTGTATTAATTACTAAATGAGAAATTAAATGTTGGTCAGATTTTATAAGCATTGAATTTAAGGTACAGTTTGGAACCTATATTGTCGTATATGCTTTACTCAAAATTATCCATAGGAAATTATGGTGAAATATCTCCCAAAAGCTGGAATCCTCATTTTAGCCTCAGTTAATACATTCCTTCATTATCCCAAGGTTGTGCTAATGTGCAGAGATGTAACCAAAAAACTGGTCAGCAGAACATAGAAAGAGAAACTAAAGAGCAAAAACCATTCCCAGTATGAATAATGGCTCCTGAATTATGGAAAATTGTCTGAATTCATGTAGTACCTCTGCCAAAGAAATTAAGTGTAGTGAGTATATCAGATTCTAATTCACTATCACATCTTTCAGATCTTCAGAGTCTCCAGTTGCAATCCTCCTACTGCTTTAATTAAGAGTCACATGTACAGTGCCTTTGGGCAGAAAAACAGAAAAGTCCATCTGTAAAAAAGAGGCATGAAAGAAACTGAAAATGGGCTTTTTCAGTGTCAGGGCTCTTGGTTCTTGAGTTTGGTAAGGAGAGGATGAACTACAAGAAATTGACTCTATTCTTACATCCGTCTATAAACTTTTCCTGTTTGTAGGAAGCTGCTATTTCCTTTTTTTTAATCATGTTTAAACAGTACATCTTATAAAAATGGATTGGGGTAATGGTTGCACAACTCTATAAATATACTAAAAGTTGTTGAATTGTACATTTAAAATAGATGAATTTTATTGTATGCAAGACTGACCTTAATAAAGCTGTTATTGAAAAAACAGAAAAAAAAGAAACAGTACATCTCGCAAATCTGGTTAAATTTTGCCTTAGGAGTTTGTAAGATAGTAGGAAAGATAAGAAGTTATATAAATAATTATAGTCCTAGGTAGAAAGTGATTTTTGCTTAAGAGGCAGAGGAGGTGATTACTGGATGAATAGCTACTGTACATCTGTAATAAAAGATGAAATGTATTTAAAGCAATTTATGAAATTATTTCATTGGTCCATCCCTAGTTCATTTTGTGTAAAAGCAAAACACTCTATATCACTTTTTGGTTGGTTTTTATCTTACGGCAAAAAAGGTCAAAATTATAGGGATATGTATAAATCATTATTATCAAAGTGACCATAAACAAGGTGTTGGGTATTTTGAGAGATTAGTAACTCATATTTTAAAGAGGAAAATAAACTTGTTATGGGGAAAAAAAGCCTCTGAAATGGAGAACTCTTAAAAGTGTGCACACACGCTCATTCCCTCCAGCAAACTGCTAGAACCAAGTTGGATTATATAACCCTGATGCTTGGCAGATGAAGAAAATTAAAAGTTAATACTTTAGATTTTGCTTTCCTCCTGTCCCATTAAGGTGAATTCATATTTTATTTCAGTACTGTAAACTGATATCTCCCTCTTTTCCTGGGAATCATTGCCTGAGATAGTCTTAATTTTTTTCAGATGAAAGATTGAAATGGTAAAGCTAAATTAGAACACAAATATTGTGTGAAATTGTTATATTAGATGTGGTCTAAAATTATGCCATCCCACTGTTGGGAATATACCCAGAGGAATGGAAATCATCAAGTCGAAGGTATACCTGTTCCCCAATGTTCATCGCAGCACTCTTTACAATAGCCAAGAGTTGGAACCAGCCCAAATGCCCATCATCAGATGAGTGGATACGGAAAATGTGGTACATCTACACAATGGAATACTACTCAGCTATAAAAACGAATGAAATACTGCCATTTGCAACAACATGGATGGACCTTGAGAGAATTATATTAAGTGAAACAAGTCAGGCACAGAAAGAGAAATACCACATGTTCTCACTTATTGGAGGGAGCTAAACATTAATATATAAATTCACAGACACACATACACACACACACACACAAATCGGGGGGGGGGAGGGAAGAAGATATAACAACCACAATTATTTGAAGTTGATACAATAAGCAAACAGAAAGGACATTGTTGGGGGGGAGGGGGGGAGGGAGAAGGGAGGGAGGTTTTGGTGATGGGGAGCATTAATCAGCTACAATGTATATCGACAAAATAAAATTTAAAAAAAAAAAATAAAAAAAAAAAAATAAAATTATGCTATAGGCATTTAAAATATTTTTTTTTTGTCTGGACATGTACATAATAAATATTGGGTCTACTTATAAGATCTAAAGTATTTGAGTTATTAGGACCTGAATGAACAAGAGAACAGATTTTGTACCTTAGTGTTCTGGAAGAATAAGATGGTTACACTGCGATAAGCTCAAGGCTATTACTCCTGTTTAGAATATCTTGCAAAAAATATGCTTTTACCAGTTCTAGGGGACAATGGTGCTAGTAATTTGAGTACTTTAAATCATTGAATGTTGAGGTTTTTGTGCAGCAATTTCACATTAAATTTTTAGTTATGATTTTATGAGCATGAGAAATTAATTTTGAAAAGATTTACTTAAAAGGAAGAAGAAACAAAGCCCTTCTTTATAATCTTCACCCTTCCCTCAAACTTTAAACTTTCTCAAAGGTGGATATCCAAAGTAGTGGTCCTTGGAAAAAATGTCCTTTTCATTATTTATAATAATGTGCTGTTCCTCAAAGGCCAAACATTTATTGTTAGCCTTTTATCTTGCATCATAAATATGTTTTTCTTAGAAAGAACTTCTAGATTTTTTTTACATTTTCTCTCACTTTTTAAGTAAAGATCAAACATTCAATATAAAAGTCTTATCCTAAATAGCTACATTATCCAGGCTACTTCTTGTTAACAAAAGAAATAATATATATATAAATACAGTTATATAGAGATATTATAGAACAAATAAAGCAGACATGGACAAATGGTAACTTAAAAAACATTATGTTGGAATAAGAATTCCATAGGTGCTAGGAGTTTTTAAAGATGGAAAACAGTATTTGATACATCATATTGAGAATGAAGCTCTAATTATTGTTAGTATCAAATGTGCAGTGTGCTTTTCAGGATGTTAAAAATCTGAAAGTGAAGAAAATACATTTAGATTCGTAAAATAAAGATTTATAATTGGTCTCATGTTCACAAACCCATTTTATTAAGTTTGCAATTTTACTTTAGCACACAAAATTATCCTTTAAATGTACATATTGAAATTATAGACTCATAATTCAAATTAGATTAGCCTGTTATTGTCTCCATTTTTAACCCTTGTTTTTTAAATTTCTACATCGAAATGCTTACTTTTATGTCCTTCCTAGTGGCAAAAGAGAAAATTAGAAAAAGGCCATAAAATAAATTCTTCAGAAGCTTTGATTAAAGGAATTGTCCAGAACTCAACTTCCTGTTGCTATACCCAGCTACCTTCAGGACTGCTTTGTATGTTCCACAACGCTGATTTAAAAGGTTCCAACTGTAGCCACTTTTCTGAAATTAGTAGGCAAGAGAATATCTTTTAAATTTTGGGGTTGCTTTTAACCTAAGCCATTATTTATTTATTTATTTATTTATATTTTCCCTTTTTAAAAAAAAAATTTTATTTTGTCGATATACATTGTGGCTGATTATTGTTGCCCCTCACCAAAACCTCCCTCCTTCCTCCCTTCCCCCCTCCCCCCCACCAATGTCCCCTCTGTTTGCTTGTCGTATCAACTTCCAGTAATTGTGGTTGTTATATCTTCTCTCCCCCCCCCCCGTTTTTTTTTTGTGTGTGTGTGTGAATTTATATATTAATTTTTAGCTCCCACCAATAAGTGAGAACATGTGGTATTTCTCTTTCTGTGCCTGACTTGTTTCACTTAATATAATTCTCTCAAGGTCCATCCATGCTGCTGCAAATGGCAGTATTTCATTCGTTTTTATAGCTGAGTAGTATTCCATTGTGTAGATGTACCACATTTTCCGTATCCACTCATCCGATGATGGACATTTGGGCTGGTTCCAACTCTTGGCTATTGTGAAGAGTGCTGCGATAAACATTGGGGAACAGGTATACCTTCGACTTGATGATTTCCATTCCTCTGGGTATATTCCCAGCAGTGGGATAGCTGGGTCGCATGGTAGATCTATGTGCAATTGTTTGAGGAACCTCCATACCATTTTCCATAGAGGCTGCACCATTTTGCAGTCCCACCAACAATGTATGAGAGTTCCTTTTTCTCCGCAACCTCGCCAGCATTTATCATTCAGAGTCTTTTGGATTTTAGCCATCCTAACTGGGGTGAGATGGTATCTCAGTGTGGTTTTGATTTGCATTTCCCGGATGCTGAGTGATGTGGAGCATTTTTTCATATGTCTGTTGGCCGTTTGTATATCTTCCTTAGAGAAATGCCTACTTAGCTCTTTTGCCCATTTTTTAATTGGGTTGCTTGTTTTCTTCTTGTAAAGTTGTTTGAGTTCCTTATATATTCTGGATATTAATCCTTTGTCAGATATATATTTTGCAAATATTTTCTCCCACTCTGTTGGTTGTCTTTTAACTCTGTTAATTGTTTCTTTTGCTGTGCAGAAGCTTTTTAGTTTGATATAATCCCATTTGTTTATTTTTTATTTGGTTGCTCATGCTTTTGGGGTCATATTCATGAAGTCTGTGTCCAGTCCTATTTCCTGAAGTGTTTCTCCTATGTTTTCTTTAAGACGTTTTATTGTTTCAAGGTGTATATTTAAATCCTTAATCCATCTTGAGTTGATTTTAGTATATGGTGAGAGGTATGGATCTAGTTTCATTCTCCTGCATATGGATATCCAGTTATCCCAGCACCATTTGCTGAAGAGGCAGTCCCTTCCCCAGTGAATAGGCTTGGTTCCTTTGTCAAAGATCAGATGACAGTAAATGTGTGGGTTGATTTCTGGATTCTCTATTCTATTCCATTGATCAGTGTGTCTGTTTTTATGTCAGTACCATACTGTTTTGGTTATTATAGCTTTGTAGTATAGCTTAAAGTCGGGTAGTGTTATGCCTCCAGCTTTATTTTTTTTTGCTCAGCATTGCTTTGGCTATGCGTGGTCTTTTATTATTCCATATAAATGTCTGGATAGTTCTTTCCATTTCTGAGAAAAAATGTCTTTGGAATTTTGATGGGGATTGTATTGAATTTGTATATCACTTTGGGTAGTATGGACATTTTCACTATGTTGATTCTTCCAATCCAAGAGCATGGGATATCTTTCCATCTTCTTGTATCCTCTCTAATTTCTCTCAGCAGTGCTCTGTAGTTCTCATTATAGAGATTTTTCACATCCTTGGTTAACTCAATTGCTAAGTATTTTATTTTTTTGGTGGCTATTGTAAATGGGCAGGCTTTCTTGATTTCTCGTTCTGCATGTTCACTATTGGAGAAAAGAAATGCTACTGATTTTTGTGTGTTGATTTTGTATCCTGCTACTGTACTGAAATCATTTATCAATTCCAAGAGTTTTTTTGTAGAGGTTTTAGGCTGTTCGATATATAGGATCATGTCATCTGCAAACAGGGACAGTTTGACTTCATTTTTTCCAATCTGGATGCCCTTTATTTCCTTCTCTTCTCTGATTGCTCTGGCTAGTACTTCCAACACTATGTTGAATAGGAGTGGTGAGAGTGGGCACCCTTGTCTAGTTCCTGTTCTTAAAGGAAAAGCTTTCAGCTTTTCCCCATTCAGGATGATATTGGCAGTGGGTTTGGCATATATGGCTTTAATTATGTTGAGATACTTTCCCTCTATACCTAACTTATAGAGGGTCTTTGTCATGAATGAGTGCTGAACTTTATCAAATGCTTTTTCAGCATCTATAGAGATGATCATATGGTCCTAAGCCATTCTTCTAAGATGACCTTTTGTTGCTCCCTGGCTAAGGGGAATTGATTTGCTTACCTAGGTCTGGAGAAGGATTCTAAGCCTTTGACATGACTGGAGCTGTGCTGCACATGAAGAGCAGTAAGCAAGTGTACACTGCTGGTTAGACTTATACTGTTCATCAAGTCATGGGTTCAACCCTACTTGGACTGGTTTGCTTTGTTTTGCTCTACATCCCAGACTGCACCCTAGACCACAGGCAGTTGATTACAGTGGGGCTCAGAGCATGTGGATGATTCCGTGCCAAACCCAAGCTTCAGCATCATCTCACCTTTTGAAACATGTTACATTTTGAGTACCCAAACCTTAGCTATCTCATGAATAGTTAATAATAATTATAGCAATAATTGCTTTGAATCTAAAAGAAAAAAATGAGAATATTAAAATTGTTAATTTCTTTTCAAAAGCCCTCTGAAGAGAGCCAATGTGACATGGGAAAAAAAGTTTTCTAGAGTGGCAGTAGAACTGAGAACAGCAGGTTGGACTTCAATAGGCCTGAAAATGCTATGGACAAAAGCAGAGATTTCTGGTTGGAAACCTAGCCTCAGAGCAACCTGAAGAAATTGTTTTTTGGTTCCCCTTTTCTGAGTTTCCACCTCTAATAAAGAGTAGTGGCTAGGAAGGGGAGTAATCTCAGATAATACTGAACTTCACCTGAAGCAACTGTTAAGTAAAAATAAATAAGATGTAATAAATAAATAAGTAATAAGAAATAAATAAGATAAAAATAAATAATTAATTAAAAGATGAATATGTTAAATTCACAGGTGTGTAAATACGTTATAAAATGTAATTGCTCTTTTTAAAAGTACGTTTTTTAAAAGGCTGAGTTTTAAAGTTGTCATCTATTGTGTGTTTAGATGTTCCTGTGCCTCATATATCAGCTCACTAAGGTATGTAGGTACTAAGAATACGTGCCCTGCCATGCCATTGCATCTTCCTTTTCATAGATTTTATTATTGCTCAGAGCAGCACATTTAGCCCATTAGCCAAAATGGGCACAAATGCACCCACTGGCATGACCAAACTCTCATCACTTAGTGTTAATCCTTATGTCTGAGACAAGATGCCCTCCTGTCTACCTTTCTCGCCTAGATTAAAAGCCATAGTCATTTAAAAGCCTATATTTCACTCAGTAAAGTTAATGTTGACTAATGCCAGCATGCTGTGCCTGCCCCTGCCTCTCTCCTCACCTCCTTCTCCCCTCTTCCCACCTCCCTTTGCTCACTTGGCCTTAGCCATACTGGCTTCCTTCTTTTCCTTTAAACACACTAGGCATGCTCCCTCCTCATGACCTTTTTGCACTTGCCATTTTCTCTACCTGGAATAATCTTCTCCTAGATATCTGTGTAGCTTGGCTCCCTTGCTCCGTTCAAGTCTCTATTCAAATGATGCCTTATCAGTGACACCCTATGTAAGATAGCAAGGCCCACATTTGCTGTCTGGCTCTCCCCATCCGCTTTACCCTGTTTTATTTTTTTCCATAGCACTTATCACCATCTGGCATACTGAAAATTTACTTGCGTATTTATGATTCTCTCCTAACTAAGAACGTAAATTCCATGAGGGCAGGGACTGATATATTACCCAAAGCCTAGAACAGTGCCTGGTACATAGTAGGCACTCAGGAAATATTAGTTGAATAAATATAAGTCTTGTTTTTATCAACATTTAGAAATAGTGAATTATAAAATACAGTATAAACCTTTGTCTTTACTACTTCACCTAGATTTGAAATTATCTGGACTTTTTGTGGATGGTTTCTTATGATTGTTTTCATTGAGTGCACATTGAATGTGCTTTTGTGTGTGTTTGAGTGTTTTAACTGACATTACATTTCTTTTTAAAATTCATTTTATTATGACCACTTTCAAATATTCACAAAGTAAAAATAAAATAAAAAACAAATATTCACAAAGTAGAATATTATAATGATACAGTCATTTTTATAATAGTGATATTTACCTTTTAATTTTACTTACTTTTTTATTGCTTTTTAAGTACAGAGGCAGTGTGAGGTTGTAGAAAGAGCATAGGCTTTAGAGTCATCCATACCTAGGTTCTAGTCCTGGATCCCCCATTTCTTAGCTTTGTGACTTTAGGGAAGTTACTAAATTTCTGCCCAGTCTTGGCTTTCTCATCTGTAAAATGGGTATAATACCAACCTGGTAGGTTTGCTGTGAGGATTAAGATATATATATATAAAGTATCTTGTACATACTAGGTATGTAGTAAATATTTATATTTCTACTTCAGAAAGAAATTAAATAGTGAGAATAGCCAAGAAATGAAATCTAAAATATATTCATAGCAATTTAAATTGTTCTTTTTCTCTTGGACACATGTAGATTAGCAGGGATATTTATATGAAAAGAAGCATCATCAGAAGATAAATCAGTGACCCTACAATCAGTCATCATCTCATTTCTGTTTATGTAATCCTCTAAAAATATACACATGCATAAAACTGACCATTGAGCATAATGCTATCAGTTGATATTTCCTGTTGATTCTACCCGACAAATATCTCTTGAATCTATCCCTTCCTCTCCAGCCTCACTGTCATTGCTTTAGTCTGGGTTCTCATTCTGGCTCACTGGTTTCCCTGCTTCCTCTGCAAACTGTTCTACACCAGTCACCGGAATTATCTTTGTTGACACAAATCTACTTCACCCTCCTGCTTAAAAGAGCTTCTGTTACTCCCCATGGCCACAGAGGAAAGCCCATCCTTTTTAAGAACCATGGCATATGAGGCCCTAACCTCACACTCCAGCCATGCACAGTTATTCACTACTTCCAGAATATATTCTTTAATGTCTTTCTGGCTTTGAACATTTTTTCTCTGCCAGCATGCCTCTCCCCATTTCCACCCAGTCAACTCCTACTCATCCTTCAAGACTCAGCTTGCTTGTTGCTTCCTCTATGAAATTTCCTTGATGCTCTCCAGCAAAATTGGTCAGTCTCTGTGTTCCCACAGCACTTTGTTCAGGCCTCTATTATAACACTTAACACACTGGGTTATAATTATTAACTTTATAGGTTTGTCTCTCTCTTTTGAAATTGCCCTCAGCAGTAGTTTACCAAGCCACATCAAAGTAAATAGACCAAAACCAGCCTCATTGCTTTGTAGCAACTTTACTTGATCTCCATAACCATTTCTACTGTCTTCCCTGTCTGCTTCTGTTAGCTTACTTTTGTCACCTTTCCTTGCTGCCAGTGTACTTGAGCCAATAAGAGTTGCCGATGCTGATTGATAGTGAGACGGGTAGTTTAAGGCCAGTTGGAGTTAGACTGAGCCAGGGGATAGGAATCTTTATACAGAACACTTTAGAAAGCAGGCTGACCTCTTGTTGTAAGTGCTTTAAGTGATCAAAGAAGCACAGTGTGAATTGATGCTCACCGTGGAACCATTGAGCTGGAAGACATCCTTAGAAGTCATCTGGTCCAACCACTATCAGATACTTTAATCTATCTTAATATCTCCCAAGAAGCGGGCATCTCGCTTTTATCTGAATATCTCTATTGACTTGGAACTCACTACCAGTTAAGTAGCCCATTTCATTTTCAAATACCTCTAAACTCCAGTTACCACATAGCTTTAGTTGAAGTGGCAGAAATCAAAGATTGCCTGTATTTAGTGCTTTATTCTTTATAGAAAGCCATATTAACCCAGAGTGGTTAAACTTATCCTCTGCCTAATGTCTGAGTCTTTAGAAGTTTAGGAGTGGTAAGATACATAGCTTTACAATGTACTCCCATCCACTCACCCCTAACAGTTTTAACTGGCCCCTTATTGCTGAAACCTTTGAAGCTACTGCTGCCATACCTTCTCTCACTGCCTATGTTAGACTTCTGGAGTTGGCTTGGCCATAGAGCCCAGAGATTCCAAGATAGAGCTGGTACTAGTAGATCTTTTAGTTGCTCCAACAATTTATGACACAGAGTTGAAACTAGAGTTAGAACACAGGTCTCCTGACATTGCCTTGGACTATCACTACAATTTCCGCAATAGAAAATATATGCGGATTTATTTATTTTAGTTTTATGTTAAGAAGCATACGGTTTCAAGAAACTCTAATAAAATAATCATTTCATAATGTAAAAACTTACTATCAAGTTATCTGCCTTATGTCAGACTTTTGGCATATTTTCATAAAATGAAGAATAACCTTAGAGCTATTCAACCAAAACTGCAAGAGTAACAGAATATCAGTATTAGAGAAACTCAAAGCAAAACCTTAAGTTTAATCTTATCTTTGATTTCCCTTTTCTTCAGACATGCCTCCAACTTCCTGCTAGTTGTAGTTCCTAATCATAATAATAACTTCTATTTTTTGTGTGTGCTCAACCTGTCCTAATTATTCTGTATAAGTTACTTCATTTAAGTTTTTCAACAACCATGAGAAGCTGAAGGTATTTCACTTAATATGAGTATTACAGTTAGGGAAAACCAGGGCTTAGAGAGGTTAAGTGATTTGCTGAATGGCAGCTAATACATGACAGCACCTGAATTTGAACCTGATTCTAACTCCAAAGCCTGTATTCCTAAGCACTATGACACACTGCTCCCCTCCTATAACATCACTCCTCTTTCCCTGTGAAAGCTTCTTATAGACATTTGTTTCGCTAACTGAAGCTGGTATCCCTTGGTCTCAGCTCACCGAAAGAAAAAAAAATTGAATAAGCTTTCTCTTCATTTGGGGACTCAGTTTCTTAACTCAGTTTTCCAAAATCTCCCTTCCACTCCCCAGTCCAATAATTCCAATCTCTCTCAACTTCTCCAAGGGTTCTTTTTTCTTTTAGCACATTGTCTCCCTTAATGTGCCTTTTTTCTTCACAGCTATTCTCTCAGTCCAGTTTGGTATTCTGAACTCCCAGTCTCATCAGAATTTATCATCTTATCAAGGATATGCACTCCTCAAGCTTTGATTTCTTTCTGTACAACACTTGCATGTAACATCAGCAAACTTACAAATTTACAAGGGCTGGAATACTAGTTTTGCTCTCAGGTTCTAGCCAGGCACATCGCTCTGAAATCCACCATGACTATTGGAGGGCTTGGGGAAAGATTCACCATGAAGGGACTATGGATAAAGGCCTGGCTCTGCTCTTCTCTACAGCTGGTCAAATTGGAGACATCATTTTAGGAGTAAGAAGTTGGTCTGTTTCTTAGAAATTATAATCAAGGAAACGAATTACAAATTTCTAAGTAATGTAGACCAAATATTTTGCCTTAGTTTCTATTTTTACAATTTGAATTTCTTTGGGGCAATTTATCATAAAACAAGAAATAGCTATATCAGTGGAGGACAAATATATCCATAACTGACATTTTTCTCATAGAAAGGAATTTCAGGAAAGAATTGTATGTATGTGGTCATGGACTATGTTCATCTTACCACAGATTACTTACAATAGTAGGGTGTAAAAAATAATGAAAATATTCAGATTGTGTCTTTTTCTTATTCTATCTAGAATTTGAGTATTTGAAAAGCAAGAAAGATTTTTTTAAATGTGCTTTTTATTGTATGCAACTCTTTTACAGATGCATTGCCTTTTTAAATTTCGAGGTAAACAGTAAGGAAATCTTTAGAACCATAGGCATTATTAAATATCTTCTGTTTTTGCCCTTGATCCATTTAAAACCTTTTCTTTGTCAGAAACAAATAATGCAACATTGAAGCCCATTGTCAGGACAGATATTTTTAAATTTGACAGGGAAAATACCTTTCAAATTTCTTACTCATGTACTGTCTGTTAATTATAATAAAATTAACAGTAGTGTTGATTGGGACATTGTCCATGTCACATGTTTCTTAATAGGATATCAAAGAAATTTGCCACTGTAAGTTGTCATTTCACATATTCAAGTCCCACGTACCTGATCATGGCAAATTAATGATGCAGTGGGAGAGAAACCAGCAAATAGCTGAATATGCTAGTCCAGAAATTAGTAACATTTTTAGTCTTTGGGATATCAGTGAGGCCAAACAGTGCATTTAAGTGTCATTTGTAGGCCGAAGTCATAGGCCAAAGAGGTGGGAGGAGAGAGGGATGGAGCAGACATTCTGCCACAAATAGTTGACTGTCAGCCTTGATTGCTGCTATTCTGTTTCTTGCCTAAGGTGTATCCCATTTTAAGTTTAAGACTAAGAAAATCTTCCAGAAAGAAAAATTTAAATTAGAAAATTAAAAATTTTCAAAGCAAATAAATTAGCAAACGCTCATGGCTTTGCATTTTCACACTGCAGATTTCTTCTTCTGTTTCCCACAGGCCTCACCCAGGGATTTCCCCAAACTCCCCAGAGTTGCTTCTTCTTCTTTTGTATGCTTATAGCCAACTGCTGGCACCCCTCTTACAGCACTTGCTTTATCTCGCCTTGAAGTGTGGTTAGTTTCTTGCATGATTGTCTTCCCTACTTAGATTGGTAGTCCCTTGAGGAACTGGACTAAATTTTTTACATCTTTGCATCCTCTAAGTAGCTGTGGGGGATTAGGCATAGATCAAAATGTTTGAATAAGAGAGTTCCCTTAGTATACTGAAGTATTTGTTTACTAGGTGGGCAAGGTAATTAAAGAAACTGTTAGGAGCTTATGCTGAAAGTGTAAATCATAGGAAAACAAAACTAATTTGCAAAAGTGATTCCCTTTCATTTCTAGGAACCTAGTTATAACCTAAGGTGAGATGTATCTGTATGTTGTTTTCTATTTATAATTTTAAATCAAGGAAATTTTTACTCATTACTTGCTTTATAACTGCATCAGTTGTCATTTAATAAAGGACAGGAACACTCAGTTCTTATGGGAGACAAAATGTTTAGATATTCTAGTTCGAGCTGTTAAGTTTTGCTATTATAAAAATGAAACAATTGAAGTACAAGTTTGGAATGTGCTCCCATGGAAAAACCTATATATACTAATTCTACAAATGAGATGAATGAGAAATAGAAATAGCCTGAAGAAAAAAAATGACGATGTAATTTAATGTTCTATATATTACCTGTAGCACACAATTGCAACTTACAAGCATTTATAAGAAAAGGTGCCTTGAGGCCACTTATTAGAATTGTTTCATGAAGGACATTTTATCTTCAGTAGCACTATTGCCCATTTATTATTTTAAGGCCCCATAAGAGAGAGATGGTCATTTCTATAAAGTTTTATATGTAGTTCCTAGTCCTACAAAGGTTGGCTGAGTGGGCGATGGCTTTCCAGAAATGATCTTTCTGTGATGGCTGAACACTTTGGGAGGATCAAAGTTTCAGGTGAGCAATCGCAGGTCATGGCTTCACAGTGTGCTATTTATTAATATCTAGTTAACTATGTTTGCTTCTGTTAATGGATGAAACCACCTAGAGAAGCTGTGTTGATGCAGACATAAAACTTGAATTCAACTAACAAAAAAGTACCTCACCTGTTTTTCCCAAGCAAGATTTGAGATAGGGATTGGGACATTTTGATTATTATATTTAGCAAGGTTCAAAAAAGTCATTTTGGGATTTGGCCTCTTAGGGCTTCTGTCTGCAATCATTAACTGTGGGAATATACACTCTTGAATAGATCCTACCCTATTCTGAGCCCAATTTTCTTCATCATTCCCTCTGCAATAAATACCACACAATAAGTGTCTGTATAATGAACAGTTTGGAGGTTAAATGGAATACACAATATGATAAAGCTCGGTGGCAGTTTTTTTTTTAAGTTCTTTTGATATGCATTTGATAGGAAAGTGTTAATTTCAGCAAAACATCTGGCACAAAAAAGTTGTGAATGCAGGACATTTGAGGGGGTTACAGAAGGAGAAGAGATTTACTGGGCTTGACAATTGCCAGTAGTCAGGCCACTTCCAAGTTGTGATTTTGTCAGACTTGGAAATTAAGTGGGATCAAATCTACTCAGCTATTCAGTGGAAGAACATCCAAATCCAGCTGCAGCAAGGAGCAGTGACTGATTTAGAACTAATGCGCTCTACCCAGTGTCCCCTAGCTGGTTTTCATTAATATGCTTAATATTGCATATCTTTATATTCTGGGTTGGAAAAAAAGATGGCCTTTGTGGTTTATTCGTTGAACTTGTACAGCTGAATCTACCTCTTACAAGCCCTTTTTTAAACTGGCATTATGTTACTACAGATTTCAGTGTTCTTGCTGTTTTACTTATTTTCTTAATAAGGTAATTTAAACTTAAAATAGTTACTATAGTTTCAGAACTTGATTGAAAGATGCATTCAGTATTTCCTGTAAATATGGAGCAATTATAACAACACAGCTGTAGTTAAAGATAGAATTTATTATAAATCCTGACAATCTTTTTTCTCAATTACATCAGGCTGAAATTAGGTTTATTCAGTTCAATTCCACATTTACTGAACACTTAACTCTGAGCAAGGTACTGTACTAGGTACTACAGAGCTACAAAAATGAACAATATATGATATCTACCCTCAAGGAGCTTGTAGTCTTATAAGGGAGATTGGCATGTACACAAAAGAACTATAAGGAAGAATGTAATAAGGTGCTACATTGGATAAAGAAACAATGCTCCTGGAAGTGGGAAAAATTAGCTCAGGTTGGATAGATTGGGGAAAGTTTTAAAGAAGAACTGACATTTAAGCTGAACCTCTGTGGCATTTCAGAGTCAATTTCAATGTTCAAAAGTGGGGATATGGAGAAGGTATGTATTATGTGTCCAAAGAACTTCCAGGCCAAATGTAAGGAGATAGAGAAGTATATGTTGTTTGGGGAGAGCTGTAAGTAACACTGCATGGCTTGAGCTCTAGTGGGGACAGTGGAGATAAAATGATAGACTGGGGCTAGATTTTTTACTAAAGGCATTGAGTTGCCATTGAAAGATTTCTAGCAGAGGAAAAAGGTCATCAGGGATGACTCAGGCTGCTTGGATATAGGATGGACTGGAAAAGATAGAGATTAGAGCAAGAACAGTTAGGAGGCTAATTTTAAATACTCCAAATGAGAGATGCTATGGGTCTGAATTAGGTTAGGAACAGGAGGGATGTAAAGAGATGTGTAACAGAGACAAGGTAGTAATCAAACAAGATGTGACTGTACGTGGGAAGTAAGGTAAAGGGAAGAGTTGAAGGTGTCTCCAAAGGTTCCTTCTTACATGATGGACAGGAAGATGATACTATTAAAAGTGATAGGCAACATAGGAAGAGGAGCACATTTGACACACTGCTTGTAAAAGAGTCATTTTTAATGTCAAAGTAATATTGAATTAATCGTATCTTTTTTCTGAATTTGAGCATTGAAGATATTTTTTAAATTAAGAATGTATTCAAAATTATTTTCTCTCAGGATGTGGTAGTGAGAGTAGAATATATCATTAATATATTATTATATAGTATATTTATTATTTAATATATTATTTTAGTTAAAAGAAGAATAAATAAAATAGAAGGAAAAGACCCATGATATCATTTTCTCTTAGCATATGCTGCAAAGCTAAGCTTAGAAAATAAAAGATAATTTTTATAGGCTACCACTCGCCTAAAGAAACATTGATGTTATAACATTTGTTAAAGTACAGATGAACCCTCAAAATTCCTCTTTCTAACCAAAAATACATTTTGTGGATGAGAAATCTATAAAGAAATAAATATTTGTAAACATTGGGTGGTTGTTATGGCATTTAAATATCTGTACTTATTACCTAAGAATGTCTGGGTTTCAAGGCCGAATTAAAATAGATTGCAGGCTTCCTTAAAGGTAAACAGTACATCTGTTGATTTGTCTAGTACAATGGAAACTGACTGAATTTTGATTATGATAAAAGTCAGCATCTTTTCTTCCATCTATTTAGCAATACTTTTGGGTAATCTTTTCTCCTTTGGGGAACTTTCCAGATGTTTTGTGAATATGATTCCAATTTACAAGAGTTGTTTTTCTATTGTAGCTGAGTGATGTCCTAATTATGAAACTCTCAGACTGGTGTAATTCTATCCAAGGCGTCCTCTGTAATGTGTGTAGGAGTGCCCTGTGACACCTCGGCTTCCTTGATTTGCCTAGACTCTCAAAGCGGCAGGGATGAGGGAGAGGAGCAGAGTCCAGCCCCCGCTGCAGTAATTTTCATTAACAAAGAAAATAACAGTTCCAGCTACCATCTGGGGTCACTAAGTTTTGACCAACATTCATGTAGTTCAGTGAAAATGAACAGCTAGTACCACAAAATGATTTAGATGGTTCCTTAGGTACAGACGTTGACTTGTATTTTCTGAAGAGAAGCCCTGAAATTTAGTGAAAATGGCAGGGTAGTTGCCATTGTACACATTGTCAAAAAGAACCATTTTCAAATAGCAGATTGTAAACATTTAATGCTAATATATGATAATAGTCTAGCATTGAGTAGTGAAACAACTTTAGACAAGTATTCAAATTGTCTTATGACTACATTTATTTCTGAATATTAATTTAGAAAATTAGTAGTCAGCACTTAGTTTTATCTAGGTATGGATTATGACTTTTATAATGTTCTGCAGAAAAATACTCCCAATCTGGTACAACTCTGAGTTGCCTCACTCTACCCAGCAGTTGGTTCGTTCCCTGAGTTTGCTTGACTACCTTAAATATTTACTCAAGCCAAGCATAATTTAAAAAGCAAAATTCTCATTTAACAAGTGACAAGCTTATGGTGTCCAGTTGTAGATGATTTTTGAACTTGAGGCCCTCTTGTTCCTCTCAATTAACACTGATGATACAGAGATGACACACATGATTAACTCAGTATATAAAGAGACTTACATTTTAAAAAGAGAGGAGCCTTTTTGGTGACTTTCTTGCCCAAAACCATTTTGAAGATTTTTTCTCCACAGAGTTTACTGGCTAGCATTTCACTTTTGTTGGAACATTGGCCTATGATTATTTTTTGCAGTATTCTTGTATAGGCCTTTGAAAGGATACCTATCAATTTTAGTGTCCCAAATTTTCTTAAGCAAACACATTTAGTGGTTCTGGTATTTTCAAGGTTTCTATAGAAACTACAAATCCTGGAGCCATTTTTTATCTTTTTGCTCTGATTTCCAGTTCTGTAAATGAAAAGGAGGAGTCTTATCACCTCAAACCAAGCAAAATTAGGAGAGCGCCATGATGCCATGATGTGCTAGTTCTGTGTGTCTTGTGCTTAAGGGAAACCTATACAAATCCAGGAGCTTACAATATAATTAGAACAGTCAGACTTATCTTTGTAACAAGGTAACTAAGACGCGGAGGCAGTGAGCCCTGCTTGCAGAGGGAGTGGTTGTGGAGAGCTGGAAGATTGCCCTGTGCTAGTGAAGTGAGAGCCAATATAGATGGGTGAGGAGTAACAACCTCCAGGAATGCTGTCTTTGGACAGCAATGCTACTTTGTTGGCCTTTCATTTGATATTTATTTCATAATGATTATATATTTAGTACTTAACTTACAGGTTTCTAAAGGGTTTTATTTGTTGCTTTGGCTTTTTATTTTGTTTGTTTTGGTGTGTAGGTTTCTTACCTCAGGGGTATGAGCCTTTTTTGCTCCTTCTCCTGTTTTACAGCTAGATATTGTAACTTTCTTAGGTTAGACAGTGAGTAATCAAACTTGTCAAGAGGCTTGAGCTGTATTTGTGATTCAGTTATGAGTGACATACCGTAAGACTTAAGAGTTTTGGGAGCATGACAAAGACTGTAGACCAATAGCTAGCAGCACCAAATTGGAAGTAAAAGTTCTCAAATTCAAAATAATTGCAGGGCTCTGTTTACAATAGCCAAGACATGGAACCAACCTAAATGTCAATCGATGGATGATTGGATAAGGAAAGTGTAGTATATATACACAATGGGATACTACTCTGCCATAAAAAAGAATGAAATACTCCCATTTGCAACAACATGGATGAGCCTTGAGAAACTTATGTTGAGTGAAATAAGCAAAGCACAGATGGATAAATACCTCATGTGCTCACTCATATGTGGGAGCTAAGACAGAAAGAAGGAAGGAAAGAAAGACCACAGTAGTGTGTTTGGCTTACAGAGGGAGGGAACATTCCTAGGGCTACAAAGTGGAGGGGGGGAAGGGGGAGGGAGAGGGAAGTCGGGGGGGATAATAGGGTGGGGGACATGAGGTACAAGAGTAATTTGTGGTAATGGGTATGCTGCCAGTATGAATCTGGCCCTCACATCATGGGCATGAGGGGTGACAATTTGTATCTCATGAATATTCATAACCACCCCCCCCAGAAATCTAAAAACAAAACAAAAAAGCAAAAAAGATGTCCTTAAAAAAAAAAGGAAAAGAAAACATATTGTAGTATTTCCAGTAAAAAAATGGCCCTATTTTTAGTAAACAAATGGGAATGAATGGGATGGTAAGGGTGATGATAATCATAAGAAAAAAAATAATAATAGCTAATAACTTATTGGACTTTTAATATGTGCCATATTCTGCTGCAGGCCCTCCACATACATTCAACCTCTTAATCTTCATAAAAAAATAATAATAATTGCAGTAGGTGCAGTATAATCAATAAAGAACAAATGAAATATTTATTTTAAAAATAGTTTTGCTTATTTTAGTGACAGATAGCTCAAAACAAACTAACAGTGTTACCAAGTAGAAGTCCTCCAGAGACCTGCTTTTTAACATACACAAAAGAGGTGTCATTATGATGTTACAGTACCTGTAGATGTTAATTCTAAACTATTCTAAATTATTCTGAAAATAATTTGTTCTCTTTAAGCAAGTCCTGTACTTCTCCTACAACCTTATTTACAAAGTTGATTTGCTTAGCAGACGCTTCTTTTCCAGACTTGCTAAGGGAGACCTTCAGACTAGGTCTGTTTAAATTAGCACAAATTTTGAAATAGTGGAGCTCAAATTAGTGAGGTTTTATCTGTTACAAAGAATTTGCTTTCCATCATTGATAATTCTTTCCAGGAAAGTTAAATCCACAGAAAATATTCTCCCAGTTTCCTTAATGTTTACCAAAGTCTGTGAAGTGGCTTTTAGTTACATGGGGGAAGGGAGAGGGCATGGCAGTGGCAAAGGAAAATGAGGTGCTGTAACCTGCTCTCTGAGATTTGTGGAACAGGCTCTGAGCAGCATTCTGAACCAATATTATTCCTTGTAAAAGGCAAACCAGACCTTGGAATTTTAAAGTCTAATGTGATGGAGAGAAAGTGTGCTCGTGCATACTAATTCTTTATCCCCCATCAGCCTGGTAAGTTGTTAGAACCTCTTAGTTGACAAACATCCTAACAGCGCCACCAGACGCGCACCATTCCCATCCATCTTCCCCAGAGTCGGCCCTTCTCCCACTAGATAATTCTCATTGCCTCAGAGGGTTGATTTTCAACAAGTCCCCTTTCGTCTTTGGACTTTTTACTAACCTGAAACCCCACAGAGAACAGGAAGAGTGGGCACAGGATTTTTTTTTTTTAAGGTTTTTTATTTGTGAACGAATGTCTGATTTCCTTTAGGCCCACGTTCATTTAGAGACTCATGCTTTTTTTCTGTGCCTGCCCATGATGTCTTATGATTCATCTAGTTCATAAGATGTTCTTTTATAAGAAAGTGGGAAAATCATAAAAATAAACAAGTAATATGGGTCCCTACATGTTTCAAACTTCAGCAAAATAGTAGTAGTAGTAATTGTTCCAGAAACATAAGAAACTACTGAGCGGCTTCAGGATGCAAAGCATCTGTGTTTTCCTGGGTGGGGGCGGGGGAGGAAGGCCTGTGAGATCAAAGCAACTCTAACTCCATCATGGCAGTAGATTATTATCTATTTATAGTAGTCTATAAGTTTTAGATAGGAAAATGTTGCCAAACTGTCCTGCACTGTGAATGCACAGTAATCTAAAGACTAGAAAGACCAGTTACTGCCTTCCCAATGAACAGCATTTAATAGATATAAACAGGGGAAGAAACACTTTATTGGTACAGTTTTTAAGTTGATGAATAAAAGGATATTTAGAGTATAGGGGAACATTGACTGTTTAATAAAATATAACTGGTAGGGCCTTTTAGTATTTATTGTACTGCCAATAAATGTTTATTAAAGATGAGACTGTATGAGACTACCTTCCTATATGCTTTCATTAAGTTGCCTACAGTATACTAGGCACTGGGTATATAATGGTTAGCAAAAATGAGCACAGTCCCCATACTCATTGAGCTTATGGTTTAATGAAGTTATAGATGTAACATATGCATGAGTATAAATAGTCAAAAAATTAATTTTTAATTTGGGTTTCTATAGGGTTTTGCTTAGCCTGACAGATTTTCTACAGATAGTCTAGTATCTGTAAAAGTTAAGAAGTAATAAGGCCTTATCAATTTAGGTGTGTTTCTTCTTCTTTTTTTTTTTTTTATATCTCTGAAATGTAACTTAGTTTGTGAGATTTGTATTTATCATTAGGTGCTTTAAGTAGCTCATATAAATGCTAGTCATGTTATTGCAGTGTAGTAAAACTTCCATGAAGCAAGGTGTTCCACAGGACTGAAATTGAACATAGTATGCCCCTGGATGTATACTTGTGCTTGACACATAGCAGGCACTCAGTAGATATTTGCTGAAATAATTAATTCATATTCATAGATACTCCCATCTAGTCAAGTGGACTGCTATTTATTCACAGCAAATTTTGCTGCTATGGGGGACAGAGCTATTGTCACATGACTTTAATTTAAATTGCATGGCTTTTATCCATTGCATTTTTTCCATCCCCAAATGATGCTGTTTCCTTTCAGTATCTATTGTGGTTTTCCTAATATGTACCATAGTACAGAATCAGCAATTGCCATTATTTCAGCAGCATATTGCAAAGCTTTTCCAACGTATTTTATTACACCATGTGCTTGTCTCATGGAAACAAAATCAAAACAGGAGTTTTTCAATGGGAAAATTAAGTAATTTTTAATGGTAATAGAATGGAAAACTATACAAGTAAACTTTTTCTTGGAAAACTAGGTTTCTTAAGATATGACCGAACAGGAGATGAAGAATTGAAATGTCCTTTCCTGTTTCATCAGGCTCATTTAAAATATATTTGTTGAAAGGAGTAAAGTAAGATCTTGGAAAGTAGGTTGTATTAAAGTCCAAGAGCTTTAGCAGTACATCAAGAACCACTTATTTCTTCTGTACTGAATCTACGCATGGCATTGTGCTTTCTACTCGAAAATGAGCATTGAGATTATCTTGCCCTGACCAGTTTATAGTTTGACATATTTATATACACACAACCAGAACATACAGTGGGTTTTACAATAGGGACAGATTCTCTAGTTGTTAGAGTTTGATAAAAAGGGAATTAAATATGCTCTTTTAAAAATGTATAACTTTTCTGCCCCCACTGGCTGCTCTGAAAAGCCATCTTTGCATTGTTTCCGGGTCCGGCTCTGCACTTGCCGCAACCACCTCCTCTGTGGCCATGGACTTCAGCAGCTCTATCGCCAGAGTTCCCGATCTCTCACTTTTTTTTCAGTCCGTTGCATCAGATCCCCAGTGTGCCCCACCATGTCAGACATGCTGTGGACAACAGCTCCGAGATCACCACCAAGGACTTAATGGAGAAGAAGGAAGTTGTGAAGGAGGCGGAGAGGGGAAGAGATTCCCCTGCTAATGGGATCGCTCATGAGGAAAATGGGGAGCAGGAGGCTGACAATGAGGTAGATGAAGAAGAGGAGGAAGGTGGGGAGGAAGAAGAGGAGGAGGAGGAAGGTGATGGTGGGGAAGAGGATGGAGATGAAGAGGAGGAGGCTGAGAGAGCTACTGCAAATGGGCAGCTGAAGATAATGAGGACGACGATGTTGACACCAATAAGCAGAAGACCGATGAGGATGCCTAGACAGCAAAAAGGAAAAGTTAAACTTAAAAAAAAGGCCGCCGTGACCTATTCGCCTTCCACTTTGTGTCTCAGGATCTAAACCACCAACCAAACCACGAGAATTTGCCACAGGGAAGAAAAAACGAACCAAAACTTCCACGGCCCTGCTTTTCTTCTTAAAAATACTTTAAAAAGGAAAATCTGTTTGTATTTTTTATTTACATTTTATATATATATTTTTTTAATTTTATTTTGTCGATATACATTGTGGCTGATTACACATTTTATATTTTTTACATAATGTAGGGGTCAGCAATTTTTGATGATCTCAGATGAACAAACCAGCCTTCCAAGCGTTTGTTCTCTGTCCTACTTCTGCCTTTACTTGGTGTGACCGTGTTCATTATAATCTCAAAGGAGAAAAAAACCTTGTAAAAAAAAGCAAAAACAACACAAAAACCATCTTATTCCGAGCATTCCAGTAACTTTTTCTGTGCACATACTTATCTGTACTATAAGTAGTTGGTTTGTATGAGATGGTTAAAAAGGCCAAAGATAAAAGGTTTCTTTTTGTCTTTTTTTGTCTATGAAGTTGCTGTTTATTTTATTTATTTATTTATTTATTTGGCCTGTTTGATGTCTGTGTGAAACAGTGTTGTCCAACAATAAAACCAGAATTTTATTTTGCTGAGTTGTTCTAACAACAACAATAACAAAAATAATGTGTAACTTTTCTGGCGAATGATTCTTTACATAGCTCAGCAGCTAAGGAGAAATGATGGGACAGAATGGATGGATTGCAAGGTAAGAAGAGCAAGGGAACAGTCAGCATGAGGAGAGAAAGAGAGAGAGAGACCTACTGTGAGTGTGTGAGAATCAAGTGAGATGAGGAGAGAGTGGAGAAGAAATGCAAAGGAGGGCAGCTGTGGAGACTGCATTTGCCACACTCACAGTGGTGATGCTCTGCTGTTCTCCCACTCCTATCTGCTTAGTTTCTAGGTTCTGCTTGGCTTCAGCATGCTGACAAGTGCCAGGTGCCTGACAGTGTTGAGTTGTGCTGGGCAGCATGACTGTTTTCTTGTTCTAGCTATTCCCTGGGGCCCTAGGCATCATTTTCCCCTCTGCTACTTGCACATCCGCTCTGGAGTGTTATTGGGTTAGGACGGAGCCAGTCAACAAACATATGAAATAATAATGGAAAGATCAGTGGATGGGGAGACAAGGGAAGTCAGGAGATGTAGAATACAGTCCCACCTCTGCTACTAAGTAGTTGTGTGACTTTGGGCATGTCACTTTCCACTCTTAGTTTCCCCAAAAATGTCAAATGAAGGGTGTGAACTAGAAGATCTCTGAGCACTTCTAGCTCTGACATTTGGTTGACTATAGGGGTCTTGTTCTCAGAGGACACCTATTATGGTTTCTAATATGACATAGAATTAGGTTTGTTTACTTCATGGGACAGTTTTGAGGTTCAGCTAGGATAAAAGATGTGAAGACACTTTGGAAATTCTGAAGAATCGTATGAAATGAAGATGATATGAGTGATTAAAGTATACGTTCCCCCAAAGATATATAGTGATAAAAATTAAAATAGTTCCATTTAAATGAATGTAAGGCAAATTATAGAGGCCTTAAAAACAGACGTGCAGTTGTACTTGTAGAGAAATATGCCACTTACAAGTACACAGATCAAGGAACTGACTCAATAAACATAGCTTGATATTGACTGGTTAAGCAGCTAGGCCGCAGGGGTGAGACACTCACCTTTTCTTCCCAATCCCCCTCCTGCTTCTCAAGGTTACTTTTTAAACCCTAGAAAGCAACAGGTAGTGGATCGTGTACTTTTTTTCTCTGTCACTATCACCCATCTACTCTACGAAGGCTGAAAGAGAACATTAAAACCTGTACTGAAGGGAATGGGTCATCTTGACCCAATGGCAGAGAGAACATGAGGCTGCCTCGCATGCTGGCTTTTCAGCCTTGTCCTCATGTGTGATGCAGAAATAGCAGCGAAGGCGGCCACCGTCTGCCTTTGTCTTAGTGGTTGCATCTTCTCTGCCCCTATCCCCATTCTTTTCTTTCATGTCCTTGCAACATTTTACTGTTCTTTCTAACTTACTTTTCTAGAATATAAAGAGAAAAGAAAAAAGGAAAACATCTAGAAGGTGGGGGAGTGGAAGAAGAGGAAGGAAAATAAAGAGGAAAGCCATTATGGTGAGGTCATAGGGAGGGCTGGGTTCCTTCTCTCTCTCTCCTTCAGTATGACAGATTTGATAAGTTTACTTTGTATCTCATCTTTCAATTTGACTTCACTCTTTTCCTTAGTTACCTTTAGTGCCCAGTCAGTGACATCTGAGAAAATTATAGACAGGCCAAACAATAAGAACCAGCATTCTACCTCTCAGCAGACCCGTACCATATAGGACTGGCAATAGTTTTAGAAAGAACAGTAAACTTGGTAAGACCAAACCACCCTAACATGCACAGAAGTTACAGCAACAACATATGTTTTGCCGTTTACAGAGTTCAATTTATAGATTTGATTTACTAAGGAAAGAAGGAAGGGAAAAAAATGCAGAACTCTTGTGGTAAGTGTGAGAAAACTTATTCATTCAGGTTGGAAAAGCAAAATTAAAAATCAGAAACAGGCCCACCAGCCTAGATATGTTCAAAACTAGTACTTTGGTAACACTATTATGACTTCCAGCCGATTAAATTTCAAACTGTGGAAGGGCTTCAGAATAAGGGAAGGCTTAGTATCCCACTAATAGGGTTTATTAAATTTAGATAAAACAGATGTTTCTCAATGGCAGCAGCTCTGAATCACCAAGATCAAAATGGATGAAGAGAACAAAAACAAGCTAATACTTCACTAAAAAGGTGAACCATTTAACTTATATGGTTTCAGAACCTGGCCACGCTTACACCTAAAGCTTTCAGTTAAACCCCATGAAAGGAGGCATTAATTGGGAGAAAATTCCTTAAGACTGATTAAATGTGTATACATTTATGTTGACTTGCTGACATTCTGGAAGTGGTACTGTGAAAAGAGAATGAGCTTTACGGGCTGGTGGTCCTGAGTTCAAATGTCAGCTACCTTACCTGTTCTTATGACCTTTGGCAAGTTGCTTAATTTCACTGAAACTCAGTTTTCTTATCTACAAAATGGGGTTCTTTTAAAATTTTTTTATTACTTATTTTTTTAATGGTAATTGATTATACATGTGTGTGGGGTACAGAGTATGAGTATTTGTGTACAATATGCGATGATCAAATCAATATAATTAGCATGTCCATCATTACAAATCATAATTTTTCTGTGTGTCCCTTACCTAATTACTGCCTGTCTCCCCTCCCACCCCTTCCACCTCTAGTAACTATAGGTCTGTTCTCTCCTTCTGAAAGTTTGACATTTTATTGTGGTCTCTCTCTCTCTCTTTCTCTCCTTCTTTCTTTTTCTTTCTTTCTCTCTTTCTTTCTCTCTCTTTCTCTCTTTCTTTCTTCCCACTTATGAGTTAGAACATATGGTATTTCTCTTTCTGTGCCTGGCTTACTTCACTTAACATAATTTTATCCAAGCTCATCCATGTCGCTGTGAATGGCAGAAGTTCATTCTTTCTTATGGCTGAATAGTATTCTATTGTGTGTATATACTACATTTTCCTTATCCAGTCTTCTGTTGATGGACATTTAGGTTGGTTCCATATCTTGGCTATTGTAAATAGAGCTGTGATGAACATGGGAGTTCAGATATCCCTTCAACATGATGATTTCCATTCCTTTGGGCATATACCCAGAAGTGGGATTGCTGGATCATATGGTAGTTCTATCTGTAGTTCGAGAAACCTCCATACTATTTTCCATAATGGCTGTACTAATTTACAGTCCCACCATCAGTATAGAGGAGTTCCCTTTTCTCAACATCCCCGCCAGCATTTGTGGAAGTATTAGCCAGAGCAATCAAGCAAGAGACAGAAATAAATGGCATTAAATTTGGAAAAAACAAAGTTAAATTGTCACTGTTCACAGATGACATGATCCTGTATATGGAAAAACCCATAATTCTACCAAAAAACCTCTTAGAACTCATAAACAAATTCAGTAAAGTTGTAGGATACAAAATCAATACACAAAAATCAGTAGCATTCTTATACACCAACAACAAACAAGCAGAAAAAGAAATCAAGAAAGCAAGCCCATTTAAAATAGCTGCCAAAAGAATAAAATATCTAGGAATAAATTTAACCAAAGAGGTGAACGATCTCTACAATGAGAACTACAAAACACTGCTGAAAAAAATTGAAGAGGACACCAAAAGATGGAAAGACATTCCATGTTCATGGATTGGAAAAATTAATGTTGTGAAAATGTCCATACTACCCAAAGCAATCTATAGATTTAGTGCAATCCCATCAAAATACAAATGACATTCTTCACATAAATAGGAAAAATAATCCTAACATTCATATGGAACAACAAAAGACCCTGAATAGCCAAAGCAATCCTAAGCACAAAAATAGATAAATAAATAAAACCAGAAGCATTGCACTATCAGACTTCAAATTATACTACAAAGCTATAGTAACCAAAACAATATGGTACTGGTATTAAAAACAGACACATGGGCCAATGGAAGAGAATAGAGAACCCAGAAAGCAACCCAGGTATTTACTGCCAACTGATCTTCAATAAAGACACCAAGAACATACATTGGGGAAAGGACAGCCTCTTCAGTAAATGGTGCTGGGAAAACTGATATCCATATGTAGAAGAATGAAACTAGACACAAACCTCTTGCCATATACCAAAATCAATTAAAAATGGATTAAAGACTTAAGTATAAGACCTGAAACTATAGAGCTCCTAGAAGAAAACATAAGGGAAACATTTCAGTATATAGGACTGGGCAAAAACTTTACAAATAAGACCCCAAAAGCACGAGCAGCAAAAGAAAAAATAAGTGGGATTATGTCAAACTAAAAACCTTCTGCGTAGCAAAGGAAATGATCAACAGAGTGAAAAGACAACCTACAGAATTGGAGAAAATTTGCAAACTATGCATCTGAGAAGGGATTAATATCCAGAATATACAAGGAACTCAACTTCACAGTAGAAAAACAAATAATCCAATTTAAAAAATGGGTAGAGGAGCTGAATAGACATTTTTCAAAGGCTGACATACTAATGGCCAACAGGTACACGAAAAATGCTCAACATCACTAATCATCAGGGAAATGCAAATCAAAACCACATTGAAATATCATCTCACCCCAGCTAGACTGGCTGTCATCAAAACAACTGAGAATGTGGTTGTTTTGAGAAATAAACAAGATAATATATGTATAGCACCTGGCTCACAGTAGGTGCTTAACAGATATTGGCTCTTTGGTATTTAAAGCTGCTTTTGCTCATAGTGTCATGTCCAAGTATGTTAGGACCAGTCTTCTAGAGCTTGATTAGGAGCTTTAGATTAGCAGTTTCCAAAGACGGATGGACTCAGATGATCCTTTGTGGGGTGAGAAGAAAATATTAGAAATTCTATTTATAGTCATTTCATCTAAAACATAAGAAAGTATTTAAATTGCACTAATATTTAACATATGGGTTGACCCTGGTGCTCTCATTTGGTCTATGTTGGAGGGTCACCATCATACTCTAAATGAGGGATCCTGAGGAAAGAGTGAGATCCACAATTTGGTGGGGGTTGATAGTGATATACACGTTCTTTTGTTCACTTTCAGCATATTGTGACGTATTTCAGTTTACATGTGCCTGGGTAAGTAGATTTGTGTTCTTTAGTATTATCTCAACCTGTGGTTTCTTTGTAGGAATATTCTGAAGCCATTTGACCATGATGTGTAGGTTAGATAAAGCTAGATAAACTAACCCCTGCAGAATGGCTTAAGAAGATTCCTGCAAAGGAGAAGTGGGTTGATGGTAATAGTAATAAGGCAAGGACAAGAAAATGGTGGAGCTAGTTGACAATTCTCCTACAGGTTACCTCATAACTTATTTGGCCAAGTTGTAAAGTGAAAATGAAGATAATCTAATCAGACCTGACAAGCTGTCAGCCCCAAAACAAGAAATTATCAATAACAATTTTTGATTTATACCCACTGTCTTTAACAAAGAAGCTTACTCTAAGTATATATTGTGCTTCGATATATTAGCTAGTGATAGTAGTACATGTATATGCTTTATAAATATACCTATTGGGGGTATGTGCTCAAACTTTTTTTTACTAACAAGAATGTTCAATCAAAACAGTTTGGAGACTGGTGGTTTAGATAAGGAAAGCAGTTGCTGCTTATGGAGTCTCTTATCTTCTCTAATTCTGTATCTGCTTCTTAGAGAGTTTGGTTTGGTTTGGTTTGGTTTTTTGCCTAATGATTCTGCTGTATGTAGTATAACCAGTATGACAGAGAATAATATATCTAAATCCACTGAAGACAAATTGAACACAGTTTAGGGAACTTCATTTCTTGATAAACATTTCTAGTGCAGAAGGAAAAGCCCAATCCCTGCCCTGGAGATTTTAAAAATCTACAGCAAGAGAAGGGTGATTATAATTAACAGTATTGTATGGTATATTTTGAAATAGCTAGAAGAGAGGATTTTGAATATTTTCAGCACAAAGAAATGATGAATGTTTAATATGATAGAAATGCTAAATACGCTGATTTGATCATTACACAATGTATATATGTATCAAAACATCTCACTGTACCCCATAAATATGTACAATTATTATGTGTCAATTAAATAAAAGTAAATATTTAGTTCAGGAAAACTAAGAAAATGTTACAAAGCAACATGTGAATGCATGCCTACAGGGTAATGGAAATTCTTGATAAAGATACACCCTTATTTGATGTAGTAGATTTGTTTCTGGGGGAAAAAAAGTGTATACATTTCATTTCTGTAAATCTGGGCCAGTTGCTAACCAGTAAACCAGTAGCAGAGAGTATAAAACAGATCTTTCCAAAAAAGGAACTAACCTAATCTGATCATTCCTCTCAGCATTCCTGCAGTGTATGATTTTAACAAGTTTTATATACATATCCATATATTGTTTAGTAATATACTATTCTTATATCCTGCATGGCTCTTTGCTTAATAAAAGGCATATAGCAGGTGCTTAATAAATATTTTTAAAATGTAAGAAAATGAAATGAAGGCTTCTCAAAGATACCAGAACCTGGAAAGTTAGCCATTATCCCCTGAGATGGCCACATTTAATTCCTAGAGAAGATAACTTGTTGAGACCTTGCCATAGTACAGCTAAAGTGTCAGTCATAGTCCTGTGACTCCCTTCCTTTCACCAGAGTCATGATATGGGGGCAGCCCTATGGGCATAAATGTACCAAACATACTGATGATCTATCAAAGTTCTTTGACAGCCACTCCTTATTCAGCATTTAGTGTATGCAAGACAGTTATGCAGATATTATTATTTTATTTAGTTGTCACAGTTGCTCTATGAGGTATTATTATCTCCATTTTACAGATGAGGAAATTGAGGCTGGCACAGGTTAAGAGATTTGCCCAAATGTCACATAGCTAGTATGCAATGGAGCCGAGATCCAAAAGCAAGTATGTCAGACTACCTTACCCAAGCTCTTGCCCGTTCTACTGTGCTATGTTCTACAGAACTGTGAAATGGTGCTCATGTATTAATGATGTGTTCAATTTTGCATTTTAAGGAGCTATATTTATTGGCAGTAAGACACAGAGAACTGTTGTTATAACTTGGTGATGCTTTTGATGGCCTTGGGGAAATAATAGTCATTCAAGGCTGTAGACAAGGTTTCTAAATTCCAATTCAGTTTAGGAGGAAGTTCATTCAGTTTTATAGTATCCTAACTTAGAGTACACAAGGATGAGATCCCTAGAAACTTTGAGTCTATGTCAGGTTATTTTTGTGTTACAGTCTCTTGAAGGTGGCAACAATCTCACATTTTCAAATTTCCAAAGATGGAAATTGTTAGTAGTCATACCATAATCTGTTTTCCAAACCCACACATTTTGTTGCCAAGGCCATGTAAGCACTGTTCTTATAGGGTATAGTAATGAATGACTCAAAGTCATATTGAGTCTTAAAGATGAACCTGAGTCATACAGAAAAAATTAAATTATGTTCATTTTACTCTGGTAGAATGTATTTGAAAAGATTTTTATCAGAAGAATAATTAAAACAAAAAAAGTGATTTCTAGTAGTTCATTTCTAAAAAGAGGATAGAGTAAATCCAGAAACTCTGCAGAGAAAGCATTATGTGGCTGTTATGTGAAGGAAAATGAGAAATACTTGCCATATACACAAACATTTAGCCATCTGTCTCTTTATGTATCTTGTATTTTCCAGTTTTAGTTCTGCTCCACTGACTCAAATTCACAACCAATTCCCTTAATTTATAGGGGAGGAACTTATGGCCTAGGAGGCAGATTCTAACGATACGGCTCTGGTCATCACAGCTTGCAGCCCAGAGTGTTTTTTCCTCCTGGTGGACAGCTATGGCTATCTCAAAGAGAGAAGAGGCTTTTAAGAATTCAAGATTAGAGCAATTCAGGAACTCTAAGCTAATCAGAGGGCAGTAGGTGATAACACCCTAAAGCCTAAGTGATCTTCATAGGGTAGGAGCCAAATAATATATATCAAAGCCTATTAAATCTATCACCCTTTATCTCCCTCTCCTTCCTACCCTTCCATTGTCCCTTCCTTGCTTTCTCTCTCTGTCCCTTTGTGTATGTCTCTTTTTGAGGTTTTTCAGGGTATCCCCCTTTTTTGTACTTTCTTTGCTTTCCACTTCCTTTTTCCACTTGTATTTCTCTCCATCTTTGTTTTTTTGTATGTATTCCTTTTTCTGTTTCTTTCCCTCCTTTCTGCCTTCTTTTTGTTCAATCCCTATTTCATTTCTCCACTCCCCATGAATTACCCATCATATCACATTAAGATATGTATATGTATGTAAAATAAGTAAATATTAATGTTTATTGAGCAGCAGCTAGATTGTATTTATTACTGCAAAGGGGAAAACATCTCCCAATTATGTAACACTGTACAGTTGGCTTACAACTGAAAATTTTCTTTTGAGTCACAGCCCTCACCAAAATAAAATTCCCTTCCTTCTTTAACCATAATTGTGTCTTTTGTGCTCCTCTCTACTTTTAGGATTAATTAACAGCCACATTTTTGCATTTCATTTTGTGTCCATTATTTTTTGAATTTGAGGAAGCTAAAATTGCTGCTTAATGAAAAAGAGTGGTTATGGAGAATTTTTCAGATGTGGGTTTAGGATTCTGAGTTTCTGGGGTTCAGACATGCCACATGTACATTCTGTTCTGGAAGCTCTAATGGGGAATGGCAGAATAGGGGATTTCCTGATGGTTAAAACCCCTCATGAAAAAACTTTATTTTAGACCAATGCATGCTTGATTTGCTTTTCTTCACCTAACTAAACAGGGATTTTTATTTCGGTTTTAATTATTTCCTTGTCCTGAAAAATGATTGCATGTAAAATGAAGCCCCTCTCAGTTTGGTAATGTTCCACTGGTTAACCGACTAAGGGTCATCAATGGTTTAGAAAGTGAATGAACGAGTGAGTGAATCGCTTGATAGAGAGATTCACTTAAATCATTTCCGTTGCATGCTATATTGTTTATAATGAGCCTTGTAATATCTAATGTTTTGCCTCTTTTCAGCCGGGGTTTTTTGGGGGTTTTTTTCTTTTTAGCATAGTTTCCGGCACTGTCACAAACCCTTTGATTCTTTGATAGCAAAACTCTTAATTTCTTTTCTTAAAATGTTCATTTTCATTAAAGTGCTATTTAACATTAGATATTAACTTTGACAGATGTTAATGCTGCTTCTCAATTAGGTGAAGTGTATTCTTGGGAAGATGCCAATTTGAATCGAATATATTTGAATTTGGTGTGTGAACTGAACTGTTGTTTAAGCCTTACCCACCCTTCATATGGGTGATGGAGCAGCTAGCTAGTTTTGTACATAAGTATTTTATTTTGTTTCATTTCATAGAAATATCTAAATATTAGAAAATGGCTTCCTATTCTAGCAAAGTGAACTTCATATAAATTTATAACAAGATCCTGTCCTTAGACTGCCTAGAATTTAAATTGGCAGACACTACTTTGTAAAATGCTTCCCATGGTCAATGTTAATATTTTAAAATCCTTTTTCTAATAGGTAGGAAGTCTATCTCTATTTACCCTTTGCCAACTGAAGAATGCTATTGAACTATTATATATCATCTTTGGGCAGAGGCACTTCAGATATGAGTTCAGAATTGCCAAGTAAGGCAAGCATTTAATTTTAAAATTTTAAAAATAATCCAATCAAAGGTGACAACTAAAGTGTGGACACTAGAAAGAATTGGACTTGAGTCAGAAAATCTGGGTTGTATGTATCCCTACCTCTGTCATTAACTTAGCTGGGTCACTTGGAGCTGCTCAACTCTGGACTGCAGTATCCTCTCTAAAGGCTCAGCTTTAACATCTCATATTCTATATACTAGAGAAAGCTTGGTTGAGGAAAGCTGGATCCTCTCATTTACCAGCCATTCACACCAGCCCAGCAGCTCTGAGGTCAGTCTCCAGCTGCATTTTCATCTTTTTATAATCCCCTAAATCCTTGCTAGGCTTTCATTGCTAGTTTGTTTCCCTGGGAATTTGCATTTAGAGACATTGAGAGCTTCCTTTGAAATTTTTCTGTGCTCATAATTTTAATGAAAAATTACTTAGAGTTGGATGAAAAATGCAAGAATCAAAAGTCTTGTTTGAATGTTTCTGTAAAATCAGACTGTTTCCATCATGACTAATGTACCTTTACTATTTCAGAGCTTTGAAGTCAGTATGTTTAAATCTTGGTATGGTGAGGCATCTTTTCATTTTCTCCCATTAACCGTGCTAGCATTTTATCACTTACTCCTTGTTCTAAACATTCTTTTCTTTTTTTTTTTTTTCTTAAACTATTTTTAAACTGATATAGAATAGCATACTCCTTCGTTATCTTACAAAAATCGGGAGTCTCATTTTATCAGGATAGAGGAACTGGCATCTTCCACACTAGCCAATAATTTTTAAATTTGAGAAAAATAGAGTCCAAGGTCAGGACCCACAGTGAAGAGCCATTTGCATTATACCTCATAAGATACTTTTATAATCAAAATTTCAAATGCAATTTTTTTTACTTCCCAAGAAATTGGGCTTTGCTTAGTCTTCACAAGTTGTACTAGTGTCCAAGAAAATAAAGACAACTCAGTAGTTACTTCATAATTTCCCCAGCATTCTTGGTTTTTGTGTTTGTCTGCTTTGCTGGTTTCTATGACATAGGGTGGTGGTTTGAATTATGTCCCCCGAAAACCCATTGAAGCTTGAATTGTGTTCCTCAAGTTTTATGTATTAGAAATTTAGCCCCCACTGTGACTATTAAGAGGGTAGCAAATCCTATCATGGTAATTGAAAGGTGGATCTTTGAAGAGGTGATTGGATTGTAGGACCGTGCAGTAGTGAATGGATTAAAAATGGTACTTCTGAGGACTTTAAAAGGAGAGTCTGTCTTTCTTTCTCTCTTGCTGTCTCTGCTCTCTCCACTTCCACCATCTTGCAATGTGAGACCCCTGGGTCACTGTTGCCAGCAACAGATGGACATTGGACTTCCCAGCCCCAGAAACTGTAAGCAATAAATTTCATTGTCTTTTTAAAATACTCAGTTCCATGCATTTTGTTAATAAGCAACAGAAACGGACTAATACACAAAGCAAGGTAGTTTAAATTCCCGGGTTTTATCAGTAAAATAAAAAAAGATTTGAAAAGATAATATCATAAAAAAAAGAAAAAAAAAAGGCTAGAATGATTGAGCAGCAAGTCTCCATATCACAAGAAAAACTTATTAGCCTGATCCTCAGTTACATTTTAGGTACTTGAAAATTTCATTGATTTAAAATTGCACTGAGCTAAAATTTACCTTTCCTTGGTTTGCTAGGAAATAAAGTAAACAAAATAATTTGTGTCAAAGTGTTGAAAAATTAGCTGTATGATAACTTCAGAATGTGTATTGTTTTAATGAAAAAGCTAGAGCTAGATACAAAAAGCTCGTCATTAAAGAAGGCCTAGCAGTATAATCCAAAGGGCAGACAAAACAAGCATAGGTGAGGATATGGAGAAATTGTAACCCTCATACACTGCTGGTGAGAATGGAGAATCGTGCGGCTGTTGTGGAAAAGCTTGTTGATTCCTCAAAAAGATAAAGATAGAATTACCTTTATGTCCCAGCAATTCCACTCCTAGCTATATACCCAAGAGAAATGAAAACATATGCAAGCACTTCAGAAAGTTCATGGAAAGATAGAATTAAAAGGTAGCACAGTCTTTTCATGAATCTCTTGAAGATCCCACACTAAAACTTGTATGTGAATATTCATAGTGTTATTCAAAATAGCCCAAAAGTAGAAACAGCCCAAATGTCCATCAGCCCATGAATGGATAACAAAATGTGGTATAGCCATACGATGGAGTATTATTAGGCAATAGAAAAGATGAAGTGCTGATACATGCTACAATACGAATGAAACCTCAAAAACATGCTAAGAGAAAGAAGCCAGACACAAAAGGCAATATATTGTATGATTCTACTTATATGAAATGTTCCACAATAGGCAAATCTATAGAAACAGAAAGTAGATTAGTGGTTGACAGGAGCTGCGGGGTGGGAGGAATGTGCAGTGACTGCTAATGGGTACAGGGTTTCTTTGCGGAACAATGAAAATGTTGTGATGGTTGCACAACTCTATGAATATACTAAAAACCATTGAATTGTATACTTTAAAAAGGTAAATTTTGTGGTACATGAATTATATGTGAATAAAACTGTTATATATAGAAAACATCAGCGACTGTATTACTATAACTATTTGAAATTTTAAAAGTATGTTTAAATTACATTTTCTGTTCTGGGCTGTGGAGGGGGGAATGGGAAGTTAGTATTTAATGGGTACAGAGTTTCAGTTGGGGAAGATGAAAAAGTTCTGCTGATGGGTGGTGGTGAGGGTGTTGCACGACAATGTGAGTGTACTTAATCCTACAGATCTGTAAACTTAAAAATGGTAAAATTAGGTAATTTTATGTTATGCAAGTTTTACCATATAATAAAAATCTATAACCCTAAAAAATGACATTTCGTATTATTCTAAGCTATAAGGCTTATTTTCCTTTCTTTTTCTCCTTTTTAACAGGAAAACTGAAAATGTTGTTGGCTTTTTGTTTTTTATGCATGAGATTCTTCTGGTCTGTGTTTTAGAACTTCTCCCCAATATGTGTGTGTGTGGTTGGGGGGGGAGGGTATGCACACACATATATGTCTTTATCTTGGCTTTGAATGAGAACTTCAAAGTATTTTTTAAAACTTTATTTGCCAGTAGGAAAATAGAAGAAGCCAAACCATAGGAAATTTATGTTGTTAAATTATAAAATAGTGAAATGCTGTTCTCAGAGTATGGGTTATCACAGATTTCCTGATTTTCTTCAATAATCTTGGCTCCTTGAATGGGAAAAACATTTATACTTTATAAATATATGACATCTCTATATCTTCCTATAAGCATTTTCCTTCGTATAGCAGGATAGAATGAGCACCAAAATGTATTGAAAATACAAACATGGTGAGTTTCAGAATGCAAAGGAAGGGATGGGCAAAAATGAAAAAAAGAAAATTTAGCAATGAGGAAATCGCTGAAAAAGGAATTAAATGATTTCCAAAGGCCATGGAACTTTGTTATGACCCAAGCAGTTTGTAGGGTCCAAGTTTGTAACCTCTCAGGATTAATCTGTGAAAACATTTTGTGAGCCTGGCTGCTATGTATGACATTTGAAAATGGATGGTGTGAATGCCAGTGGTGGCAATCAGAGGTGTGTTTGTTTTTCTTGATCAGGAAGTGGTTTCTTTTAAAAGTACAAGGAACACACAGTGTGTGCGTGTGTGTGTGTGCGCGCGCGCGCCCGCGCCTTTGTGTATTTTCTGTCTGTTATACTGTTGCAGGAGAATAATGGCCTTCCAACAATATTGTCCTTTATAGCGGGGTATTTCTGGAGCTTAGCACTGTGATATACTACACTTGATTACAGGATCCAATCAGAGTTTATGTACTCAAAGATCCATTGATGTGATTAATGGTCTCCTAATCATACTTTTATTTCCTAGATTAGCCCTATTTCCTGTAGTTTCACAATTTTTGAGTCATATCTTGAATTATCCTTTATATAAGGGGCCTGAAATCCTTGTGAGAGTATTTTTAATCTATAATTTGCATGATTATTTTCATTTTCTTTGATTTTCTTTTTTTTTTTTTTGCTTGAGGAAAATGAAATTTTGATCTTCCTTTGAACCCTTTGAGTGCTGTTCTATGATAACTAGCCAATCCAGTATAAGCTTTTTTTTAAAAAAAATATGATTTTATATATGTATTAGTATATATAAAAAATTTTTTAAAAATATATTTTAACTCCCTCCCAGAAGTCTTCCCACAAGATTCAACTAGTCTGATTTTTATTCTCCTCAAAAGTAAAATAAAACATTCTCATATTCTACAAGTAACAGAGAAAGACATCAGGAAATGGCTGTACAGGAAATGCAACTGATCCTTCACTCTACAGTTGAAGTGGTCACAGGACTGGCTATTAAACACAATCTATTAAATGAAAAAGATGATTAGTTCTAAAATCTTTGGGGGCTTTGAATACATTTGAAGATTATTGGCACCTTTGACACCTTACTGATTCTTTTTGAATCTTTTACCTTTTTCAAATGATTGTCTGCATTTGAAATTAGGAACTTTCATGTCCAGTGATTGCTTTAATATTTGCTTTGTTTTCAACAGTGCCCTTAAAGATAGCCGTTTTCCCCCAATGACAAGGGATGAGCTGCCACGGCTTTTCTGCTCAGTGTCTCTGCTCACTAACTTTGAAGATGTCTGTGATTATTTGGACTGGGAGGTAAGACTATAGAAAATTTTAAAAGGAAAATGAAGGTAACTCCTGTGTAGATGTTAAAAATGAGGTCCAGAAAATAACTCTTTCAGCCCATTCTCTATTGTAACAGAGGTTGAGAGTAACATGAATAAATAAACCTCACAGTTGAACAATGAAATATGAGTAAAGGAGTTTTTAAAAGGGAAAAGTGCCATGTGTTGTTATAATCCACAAAATGAATTTGGTCTTCATTTTTATCATACTACCTCACCAGAGCACCTCATAAAAGCTGTTAATAAGTAGTAAGAAGGACTGACTGGAATTTATTTCTCCTCTTATTTCCATTCTGGTGTACTCTGATATAACTGCCACCAAGTAATTAGGTGGCCAGAGGATACATCTCAGAAACAAGAAGCAAGAGTTAGCTAGGATAATAGGGAAATCAGCTCCTGATAATAACAGGGTGTTGGTTAGTTAGAGTTAAAAATGCTAATTCATTCTTGGCCACCTTAATTTATTTATGCACTTAAACACACGAAGAAATAATATTAAGGTTATATCTAGGATATCTCCGTGCATTGCCATTATCAGAGTAGCCTATATTGATTATATTTTTATTCTTTAGTATGTGAGGTTGGCTGGTTAATGAAGTTCAAAGGTTCTCACCATGACTTGCTTTGGTACTTGGGAGGAGGTAGTTGAGTGTAGGTCTATGAGATTTTACACATGAATGCCCATATTACTGAATGCCTACTGTATTCCAGGCACTTTGCTACGTGTACAATAGTGTTAAATTTGGCCCCCACTGTAAAGCATCTTATAGTCTAGTAGCAGAGAGAAAATGTACTAGAAAGTAAAGAGAAATAAGTGCTATGAGAATGAAACAATGGGAATTCAGTGATGTATATAGCATTCTCTCTCTCAATCTCTCTCTCTCTCTCTCTCACACACACACACACGCACACACACACACGCATGCACACTTATAAATGGCATTACCATATCATTATGATATAACATGTTTTGATTCTACTGTTGTTTTAGAAAGACCATCCCCCATGATAACTGAGATATTCTGCCTTGTGGACAGATCACGATCACTGTCTTCACAGTTAATTGGACTTGAATTTTATTTTTGGTTTTGCCCTGATTCCTTGTGAGACCGTGGACAATTTACTCCACTGAGATTGTTTTTCCATATACACAATAAGACAATCAGAAAGTTCTTAATCTTCATTTGAAAAAATCTCCATGATATAAATTATTGTTGTTATACGAGAGCTATTTAAAAACTTCTGCAGAGAGTAGGATGAAAGAGTTCCCTTCTGGGTTTTGTGGTAAGGTTTTCTGAAGCATTATCAGAATATGAAAGCATTTTAGAATTTTTGTAAAGGAAGAAATAAAATAAATTGATAGTGATGATCCTAGCAAAGTTGGGATATGTAAAACCTTTTTAGAATTAAAATATCTTACTTTATTGTTTCCTACAAGTTTGTTGTTCCTATTTGATTTTTTTTAAAGAGACGTCTACCAATATTATGGAACTTTAAGTTACTTTATTTTTAAATGATCCCAAATTATGCCTCCTACAATTAAAATATATTACAGTTTGGATGTTTCTTTTACTGTTTTAAGGCTGCTTTTTCTTCTTCTGTAGCCAGAATTTTATATCTGCTTTCTGGATTGCAGGATGCTATCTGTGTAGTGGTGGGAGTGGGAGTGATAATAAGGGGAAAAGCCTGAGATCTAAGGGATGAGCGAGCCGCAGAAACACTTCTACCCTTATTTGAAGCCACTGAGTTGGAAGTACAGTTCTGGCGCGCGCGTGCGTGCGTGCGTGCGTGCGTGTGTGTGTGTGTGCGTGTGTGAGAGAGAGAGAGAGAGAGATAAATGCACGTTGCATAAACAGGTGGGTGCATGTTTTTGTGGGGAGGGAAACATGGGAGAATCCTACAGCTGTTAAATAGGTATGGGTAAGCACAGAGTATCCCTGTTGTCTTTAGCCCACTTCAAGCATTGTCTGTAGCTAAAATTAACCTTGATATTATCGGGCTTTTAAGTTCATGAGATGTATCAGCTTTCTGTTAGAAGGATGGGAAGTAAAGCACTTAAGAATTAGTACTGTGTATTCTTTCAGGGCATATTTATCCTCTTTGGGATATCCATCTGCCAGTTTGAATTTCTAGAAGATTCTAGATTGCTTCTACTTGGCATTGTGTATTTAATATATTCCTTAGGGCTTAAATATTGGTGTCTATTAAGTGATGCATTCCTGTTTAAGCAAAAAATATGCACACATATATTTTTGTACTTTTAATATATAAGCGTTTGAAAGTGAATTAGGTACTGCTAGAATGACTATGATATGATAAGTGGAAAAGACTGTCCTTTTCAATTAGTTCATCACTGTTTCAAGTATTTGGCAGAAGAGAAACTCATTCCCAAAGAGTAAGGGTGAAATTACATTTTTGAGTACAAGAATGTGATTTGGTCTTAAAAAATGTATCTCAGTCAGTGATTGAAAATGGAATGGTATTATTGTTGGAATGATATTCTAAGGTTTATCCTTAATAATTCTGGAAAAGCATTGCTACTTTAAACATAGCAGGCTAAAGTAGAATTAAAGGCATTTTTGAAGAATTATGTATTGATACAATTCCACTCCCGGGTATATACACAAAAGAATTGAAAACAGGTATTGAAACAAAAACTTATACATGAATATTCATAGCAGTGATAGCCAAAAGGTGGAAACAACCCAAATGTTTATCAGTAGATGAATGGACAAACAGAATATGGTATATCCATACAATTGAATATTATTCAGCCATAAAAAGAAATGAAGTCCTGATCAATGCTACAGTGTGAATGAACCTTAAAAACATTATGCTAAGTGAAAGAAGCCAGATACGAAAGGCCATATACTGTGTAATTCCATTTATACAAAATACCCAGAATGAGCAAATCCATAGAGATATTAAGCAGATTAGTGGTTGGCAGGGGTTGGGGGGAGGGGTGAATGGGAAGTGACTGCTTAATGGGTACAAGGTTTCCATTTGGAGTAATGAAAAAATTCTGGAACTAGTAGTGGTAGTGGTTGCCCACCATTATGAATATATTTAATGCCACTGAATTGTACACTTTAAAATTGTTAAAACAGTAAATTTTATGTGTATTTTACCACAATGAAAAAATGTAAAATAAATTTTGTGCATACACACTGACTTTCCATGATAGTAATTTTATTAAAGAACATTTTAAAATTAAAAAAAGTATAAGAAAGAAATGTAAGTCATTCAAAATCACATCATTCTGAGCTAACTGCTGTTAACATTTTGGAATATTTCTTTCCATTCTTTATCTGTGTCTCTGTATCAATAAATCTGCATATTTGGTTATGTAACTGAGATCATATTGAATACACAGTCACTATTTAAAAGAAGATTATAGGGAAGTCTTTGTTTATGGCTTATCTTTGTATGTAAGTTATTTATGTATATTGCAAATTTTCTTTTTGAGAAGTCAGTCTATTTTATGAAAGTATATGCTTCACTTGGAGAAATTTCACACTGTCAAATAGGTACAACTTTTCCTCCAAAAATGAAAATCCTATTCACCGTAAATATCTAATTTTAACCTCAAATGCAAAGTCTTGTATATGTTTATGCCACAGGGGAAAACAAGGAGATTATTACAGAATTTTAAGAGAATTTTAAAGTCGAAGACAGATAATTATGTTTTACATAAGCAGAAGCTTCTAACATAGGGCTTTTCTGGTGGAAGTACAGTTTGAGAGTTGACCCCCACTGGCGAAGTGTGTTACTGCAATGGAATTCCTAATTAAAGGGATGAAAATGCCCAGATCAAAGCAGGAAGAGGGCAAAGTCTACAAGTCCCAAAGTCTAGAGGTAGGTAACTTCACTAACAAGAGAGACATCCCTGTAGTCATGAGGATGAGGAATGTGAATGGTGGTAATAGCCACCTAATTTTCAGATGATCAGGAAACAAATGAACTGCCGTAGGACTGGCTACCATCTTACTGTCTTTTCCATTCATGGTTTTTAACTCAGTCTATTTGAGAACCCTGTTTTGGTAACATTTCTCTAATTTTATAATGAAAATTAGTAGGAAAGTAGGATTTACTTCAGACTTTGTTTCAGGAACTAAAATACTTGTCTGATAATGTGAGGAATGCTTGATAAATGGTTTCACAAGTGGATGTAATTAATTTCAAGTCAAAGTTGAGTTGACAGAATGATCAATAATGTTCCCACATGTTATATTTCCTCAAAATAGTAATTACAACACTTAAACTGAGTGTCTATAGGTAGCCTCTTAAGGAATCTGGATAGTCATTAAAAACAACAAAACCATCCATAAAAGTCTATAAAGACAAATTGGAGCAGTGGCCCCACCCTTTCCAGAATTGCTGATAATTGCCCACATTGTGATCTACTTATTGCCCTGGTAGGTATGAGAAGGATGAAGAGTGAATAATTTGTGAAAAATATTCATTAACTGATAAGTTGGGATGTCTACCTGCAAGGCTAAAATGGTTGTTAAATGAGGAAAATTGCTTCCCTAGGGGGAAATCCAACATGATCTGCCTTGTGTTTAAACACAAAAACTTATCACCATTGTTCTGTGTTCTCCAGTTGACAGCATTATCTTAATTCTGAATGACAGCATGATTGACAGACATGGTGCTTTAGAAAGAAAGAAAAGCTCATGCAGCATGTTGCAGCCCTCCAAAATGACATTTGGCCTAGAACCTGTATAGTTAAACTGTTTGGGAGCCATAGGTCCTTTAAAAAAAAAATTGAAAGGCTGTAAAACCAATGACATTACAGTGGCTGGAGTTTGACTTGAGAGGTGATTCTAGGTGTGTCATTTTCAGGATAATATAAATGAATAAGCTTTTTGTTTGTGGAAGAACTTGTATAGCAAGTATGCTACCAGTGATTTTGTGGGAGCTAATGTAGCTATTTGCTGACAGAAGTCAAAATATTTTCTAAATTGTAGTCAGGCATCTTTTACTTTTGTGTTTTAGAGACAAGACCATTTGAAGGCATAAGAAAGAAATATTTTCTGTATCCTAAAGTAGGCCTTTAGATCATACTTCAACAGATTAATGACATTTTCGCCAGCCATAAGTCACTTTTTCTTATGTCTAGCTCCCTGGATCACTATCTCACTTGTCTATACAGCTGTCACTTGGACAATACATTGTGGTCCTAAGACAGACTGTTCCTTTTTAGCACACAGCACTTCCATGAAATCAACCCATGCTGGGTGGGGCTGGCCAGCATGATTCTTGTGTGATGCCAAAAACCTGTCCCTGGTTTATAAAGCTAGACCACAAACCCCTAGTGTCGCTCTGTCCCTAAAGTACCAAAGCATCTGCCATTGTACGTTACCCTTGCTGGACTCCTGGTACACAGAGAGCTGCACTTCATTTTAAAAGCAACCTCCAAAGCACACCTCTTGAGCCATCACAGCTCCATTTCTGACTTATTCGATTGCAGTTAATAATAGGGCACCTTTGTAACAGCCTTCATGAGAGTAAACAGATGAGATGAATAAATTGGCTACCAACATTATCTTCCATATATTTTAGAAGGTAATGTGCTCCTTTTCACCCTCACTCCCCCCTTGAAGGCTTGCTGGGTTTTTTTTAGTTCCTCTTAATGTACCACTGAAAACAGAGTTCCCATTCATACACAGATGGTTAGCATGACTCACAAAGTGACCAAGTGAAATGACTTCTAGTTGTATATGTTCTGTTCCCCCCCACCCCGTTATTTTCCCCCACTATGACACACACCATGTTTTTCCTCTCTTCTAATTTAAGATTCCCACCTTTTTAAAAAATATGGGCTTCATATATCTGAAAAAATGCTTTTTACAGTATTTTCCCAGGGACCTTGAGATTTTTGTATAAGACATCACTATCATTATTATTTTTTAATCTTTGTCTTGATGCTCTACTTTAAATGTTTTTTCAAATGCCATGGAGCATTGGGAAAGGAACGCTTCATGCTTCCTGGCCATCTAGAAAGAATTTGCTGTGCATCAGCAAGTCAATGTATAAGAAGCCTGGTGAGGAAAGAAGTCATACAAAGTAAAGTAACATCTTAGAAGATGATTGAATATGTAAAAATTCCGCCAGCTGTTGGTACCCTTGTGAAATGGGCTGCTCAGTCCATTTCTCAGGCCTCCTCTGGTTGCTTCTTGCTTTCCTCCCAGTGTGTTATGTGGTAGGGGAAGTTTTCCTGCTTCTTTCCCCATAATCCACAAACTCTTTTCCTGTGCCTTCTCTAGTTCCTTTATAGTCTATTCCTTTACAGTCTGGTTCCCTTACAGTCTATTCTTTCATGTATGCTTTGCCTGTGTGTGTGTATTCCCAGCATTTAATAAAAAGAGTGCTGAATTTTGGGAATGAGGAAAGTTGGGTTCTGTTCCTGACTGCCACTGCCCAGCTCTGTGACCTTGCTGGACCTCAGTTTCTTCACCTGGAAACTGAAAAAGTTGGCGTAGGTAATACCTGAGGTCTTTCTGGACTTTTGACAGAATGTGGTTTTGTGACTGACTCCCTTTTTAAAAATGGCTTCTGTTTCATTTTATGTTCAGAGAATGAATCACCACTAGCCATTTAGAAGTCCTAAGAAGTCCCTAACTTTTAAAATGGTCGTTGCCAGCTTAAATGTAGGCAACAAAAGTGAAAAATAGTCCAATTTTTAAAAATTGTGCATTTTATATTTCTTTTTCACAAAAGAATTCTCTTTAGGAAGAAAAATATTCTAAGCCATTAATGCTTTTATTTCTGTATCATCCTGTATTAAGTCAGCATTATATATTTTAATCCAAATTAAGCAATACATGAGGGAAGGAGTGATTATTCACTTTATAAATAGATATTTTGTTTTGCAGAAGGACTCACTATAGGGCTTCTTTATTGTCTTCCTCATGACTTTAAGATTAATTCACTTATGTAAATTCAACCCACATGTAACTTTTTAGGAACAAATCTCTTTTGCAGACTGAGTTAAACTGCACTGAGTCAGATATTCAATGGACAGTTCTAACTTGAATAAGATTTTTCTTAATTTCTTATCAGACAAACATTATTTCATATCAGGTATGTTTGACAAGAGGTGACTCCCCTCATCTCCCCACCAGCCTTGGAAAGTAAACTAAGTCACGTCTCTAAATATTGAGAAAATTTTATAACTTTAGTTTTCTTGTCTGTGAATTCACTCCCTTCCTCATCCCTTTTTTAAAAATGGTAGGAATGCATTTTTCTAACTTTTGATGAAAAGCAGGCTTTTTATTTAAAGGTCACCTGTGTTGCCTGAACTTTCCTTGGGAAGCTTCAGGATGTGCAGTTTTTTTGGAATGCTCATTATAATTAATCGTTACAGAGAATTGGTTGTTTTCCTTTAATTGCATTCTGAGCTGTCACTTGTTCTCTGCAAAACCTTAGAGTAAGAACAGTTTCTTTCACTGCAAATGATGTATAAACATGTTTGGCTTCAAAACTTTTCAAAGCACCTCTTCATTAGCCATACTTTATTTAAAATCTTACTAATTCTTTAAAAGTTCATGGGGGTGATTATTAGGTAGTTCAGGTATTTTAGAGCTGTGTGTCAGCTATTAGTTAAAATAAATGTTATCAGATTGTTGTTCAGTGGCCTTTGTGAAATAAATTGGCAGGCTTGTGTTCCTGATAGACAAGATGTCTAAGTTTCCTACATGAATCAAAATTGGTGCTAATTGGTCCTTTGGTAAGCTCTGCAAAAGCCAAGAATTGGTTCACAGAGACTGAACTAATTTTAAGCTAAAAGTCACTAATATTCAGGGATTTTAGAGAAGACCAGCACATATGTATTTTGATCAAGGGGACCTTTGCAGGTTGTTTTCACAAAATAACAAAAGAAAACAAAAAAAAAACTTCAGCTGAAGTAGATGATGAAGCAGAGATTTTATAGTAGAATATGTTAAAAGGTTACTCATGTCCAAGCGATGGCTTTGCAATCAATTATTCTTTTTGATTTATGTTTCTAGTATTTGTTCTGCTTCTAAAAGCTTCTCAAAGGATATTTGAAAGCAAGGACAGCTACAGGAACTGGTCAGATAATGAATAAAAACAGCTTAAAATATAGTCCTTGGTGGTGTTTCAGTTGGTTTAGGAGAAAAATTTTTATAAGTCACTTAAAAGTTATCTATCTCTAGTACTAGTAGAGTTATCTCCGTACTGTGATTACGGGCCTCTTTATTTTCTCCTTTATACTTTTCTAAAGGGATTTTTTCTTTTGGTAATATGTGTGTACTACTTTTATAAACAGGAAAAGATAACTCATGTTTGCAATTTTTAAGGTTTACAAAAATAAAAATTACTGAGGAAAAAAAAATGCTGAATTGCAGCAACACTATTTGGCCAGATTCTGAAGGGATCGTGTTAATCAGATGGATACCTTCACAATGTTAGACTTGCTTCCCCAATTGGTGAGTGGATTGAAGTAATGCAGAATCATGACTGTGAGGATTTGATGGGCAGATCTAGATAATACATATTCTAAATTTTTTTTTTCGTAGTATCAGGTGTGGGGGAAGTGTTTCATTAGGATTTGTACAAATCGTTATCAGCCTCTGATTAAAATCTTAATTTTTCTTGCCCAAAGAAGAATTATTCAAGAGATTAAACTTAGAATAAGCTCAAGTCTGAAGTATTTTCCTTATTTATGTTTAATTTGTTTTACTGGGGAAAGGAAGAGTCACTGTTTTCAGAAGGCTGAGCTGGGGTGGGGCAGAAGGTACTGTGGGATGATGAGTGCAAGAATGGAATGCACCACACTGTGGGTTTTGTGCTTTTAGGAGAAATAGCACATATGGTTTTTTTCCTCCTAAGAATATAAGAAACGCCAGACTCTGGGTCAGACCCATGGATAGTCCAATGCAGTGTTTGTTTCTGTCCGTGGTACCCAGGGCTGTTTTGTGAGAGAGCACGCGTGTTTTCTGGGATGCTGCCTCTGAAGGTTAGGGGGTGAGCCAAACATCCTGAACTGCTCTCATTAGGAACAGAGTCCTTTCATTCAATTCAATGGGACTGGCATATTGAGCCTGGCAGGTCAGCCTTATGTGAATGGCCAGTAACTGGCTGCCTTGTTAATTGCAAAGCATATTTTGCCAAAAGATTTCATCCAAAAAGACATGTCAAACAACTTTCGACTCTTTGACCTCCTGATATTTTTTGTTTTTCAAGATGAACTCCCTGAAAAATGGTGAAGTAAGCCATGGCCATATTGTTACAGGGAAAACCAGCATTTGGTTCTAAAAATTGGGAAGAGTAGGACTGATTGTGGCATTTACTAAGGCAGGTTGTCACCTGAGGAAGGTCATTGGTTCTTTTTGCCAGGATGTGATCACGGGAAGATTTAGCTTTGAGGGTCAAGACTGTGGAGGTAATTGTGGACCCAAATGGTCAAAGGTTTGCATGGAGCCTATTCATCTTAGCCAGAGCACATTTTATACTCATTTCTGCTTTTAGCCAGATGACTCTTTTTCACGTTTCAGCATATTCAGATTGTTGCCTTGCTGATCAGATTCACAAATAAGAGTGAGACCTTTTTGTACTGCTGCTAGTGGATTACAGGACTAACACTTGCCTTATAGACAGACTAGGGTATATTAAGCTTTGACTATGCAATCGTGAGACACATAATATGGGCCATGTATTGTAATAGAGTGGGAGAGGGCACTTTTAAAAAATGCTCTTGTGTTGAGGGTCACTGCATTAGAGGATAATAGTTTTAAGTGATGCCACATTTCTAACAAGGGACCAGATAACGAGGATAAATGAAATCTGCAGACAGTCTCAAAGCTTCATTTTAGCCATTATTTATAATCTCTTCTCCTACCAAACCTTTTACTTTGTAGCAAAATTGATTAATTTGTATGTATCTCTTCTTTCTGTGCCCACATGCTGTCTGATAGAGGAGTGAACAAATAGAGAAATGGACAAGAGAGGAAAGAGGATGCGATGGAGGCCAGGTGGAGATGGCGATGCCACAATCCCCAAAGTGGATAATCAACCCCAGAATAATTATGATATATTTTAGGGTCTTAACATTAATCTTGATATTTAATCATTCTGAACAATGTTAAAAACAAAAGATTGTATAATAGCATTAATAAAAATCACTTGCTATGGAATGGTTCAGAATAAATATGGCTTTCTTTTTAGCATGAAATAGGAGTCTGTTGAATTGGTCTTAATGTTCTCTCAGCACACACAGATACAGCTCTGTTTAATTCCATATCCTCTTATCTATAAGTCCTGCATTTAATTTACTACGATTCGAGTTGATTTATAGCTTTGCTTAGCAAAAGTACAGTCTTGATTAAAAGAATATTATCACAGCTAATGGACCTTGAAAGCATTTCTTTTTCTCAGACCTAATAATTTTGAAAAGGACCTGCAGACTCCCATAAGGCTAGATTTGCAAGACTTTAGTTTTTTCCCACCTGGCTGTACTTTGGATAGTGGTAGGATTAGCTAGAGATATGTTTGGTGGGATAGTTTTTCCATATGCTGTCTCCTAATCCATCCTTAGAAATATAAAGTTACTGTGATAGAGTTTTAGAGCAGGTCTGCTTCAGGGAATCCCAGTTCTCTGGTTAGCTGATCTCTTATCTAGCTGATGACTGCCACCATAGCCTTTGTCCCTTGGGATGCTGCTGGGCCAAAGGCTTCTCCAATCTGTGTAAGGGAGGATTTAATTATTATGCATGAGGGTTACATTTTGGAGTTGCAGCTGTGACAGATGCCTCCCTGGAGCAATATGGAATTAGTTTTGGTGCTCATTTCAGTGGAGATGACTTAATTTGCAAAGCCAGTGATTTCCACAGGTTGGCCATAATCAGTCCTTCTCCACAGCAGGCCATTTTCCACTCTCCTGTTTTCATTGTGCAGTATGACTATTTGGTGGCGTCTGTGGATCTAGGAATAAAGAAAATGCTGTTGCTCAACAGGTGACAAAAAGCTATTATGCTTTGATTCTGTTAAGAACGTTATTACCATGCTTCTGATTCTACTAGTTGAAAAAATGAGTCACTCTGGTTTTGGCTTTGCTTTCTGGAGTATGTTTTTGACCTATGAAAAAAGTTATTTCTCACAAAGGAATCACTTTAAAATCACCATACCTACAGTTCAATCTACAGAGGCTTTCAACTGTTCAGAATCATGGGAACCCAAAAAAGAATTAAAAGTTGTAAATGTGGTACTTAAAATAGGAGAATTTTGATTTTTTTCTTATCAAATTTGATAGTGGTCCTTCTCAAAATACAAAAGTAAATAGAGCAGTCTTATTTGTGAGGAATTTTATTTTGGTCAACATGTCCTTTGATTTTGGTCTAACCACATATATACGTGTGTGTGTGTGTGTGTGTGTGTGTGTGTGCACATATATAAAAGCAGCTTTATTGAGATATTCACATAGCCTACAATTAGTCTTAACCTCTTTTAATTGTAAATTATGAGGCTTTAAAATCTGTGACATTTTTGTTGAAGAACACAGAATGTACTCCTATGAAGAAAGGAATTATGTGTCTAAATTACCCCCCATTTGCCTAAATCACTTTGTTTTTTCAATACGTAGCCACAATTTGTCAGAGCTAGAATGGTTATTAGAGGTTATCTACTGTAGCTAGAATAAAAATCACCTGGGGAGTTGTTCTTTTAAATTTTACTTGCTGAAGCATGAAACCTCCTGAAATTCTGATAAATTTTACAGCCCCATCCCCACCCCATGCCAGTTAAATATCACTGATTTTGTCTGACATTCTCATCTCACAGATAGGGAGACATTCTTCCTCTCCCAATTTTGACTAGACACCTTAATAAACACTAAAATTCTTTTCAATTTTAACATGACAGATTTTTGATAAATAGAGTAGAAAAATCAAAATTCACTTCAGTGAATGATGCAGCATAAATTACTTACACTGTATATTTTAAAAAACAAATTATGAAGAATCTGATATTGTCAAAGGAAAAAAAATTCAAAGTCATTGATCAGGAAGTCAGTATACAGAAAAAGTTGCAAATTTGTCATTGTCTCAGTACTGTGTCAGGCACTGGGGAGATTAGTAGATGTCCTTTATCCTGGAATTGCCTGATAGCCAAGCATTCATATTTCTTCTCAGCTGTCCATGGTCATTTCCCACAGGGTATGGGAGGCCTTATTGTGTTAGTTTTTAAACAGCTGCCCTGGTTGCATTTTTAGCCAAAGAAGATTCATAAGAATACTTATATTAAATAGATAAAAGAAATAGCCACAGAGATATGCTTTAATAAAAAACAAAAACTGCTCAGAAGATCTGACAGGCTCTAACGGCTGAATGGGTGAAGACCTGGGTAAAGAATAAAATGGATTTCCCAGAGAACTTTTTATTCCCTGAAAAATTGGAAAATTTCAGGCAGAAGAAACAAAAGAGGTTTTCATTGACCCCTTTTCCTCTTGTAGACCTTTACATCCATACAGATGGAAAGAATAAAGGTCTATGACTTCACTCACCTGCTCGGATAAGAAGCCTCCATCCTGGGTAATAATGTTTACCTGGTCTTACATCTTCCCTCCAGTACCTTGGACAACCTGACACTCTACTTGGGAACCATTGATCTGAGGCAACCACAGATTTGGGAGAACAGAATGGGTTGTTGTGTTTTGGAAATTTCATTTTAACTATCAATGTTTACAAAGAAGTTAAGAACTTTTAATGATCTTTAGCTCTATACACTATTCTATGTGAGATATGAGGAGGAAGGTCAAATATCTTTTGATTGTATGCTAATAAAAGGACAAACACATTACTTTTCAAAAACATTAGCAAGAAATTGCCCACACTTACATAGACTACCTTTCCTCGGGCATCACCAAAAGTTTGTTTCACATAAAAAAGTTACAGTGGTCTCTGGCTAGTATAAAGAGAATGTGCAAAAACACCCTGCCCTGAAGTGATTTGAAATCTTTATTGCTGTTAAGTTGAACAGCACTGCATGAGGGCAGTGGTGTAGATGGACAGGGAGAGGTTGCCACTGGCCCACTCTAAACCATAATATGTTTTTTAGAAATACTCTCTGTACTGGATGATGATGTAGGATCTGGTTGTTTTTATTACTTAACTTTTTTTTTTTTCAGTCTTACCTGACTGTGTTTGCTTGCCAACATATAATTCAAGGTTTTAAAGGGACTAGACAGCTTGGGAGGGGGTCAGCCCTGGAAGTTTTGGAACTTAATCTGAAGTGGTGAGTGCACCTGCAAAATAGGATAGCTGTTTGCTCTCTTTGAAGTCAGTTTCCTTTGTCTAGTTCCTTATTGTCATGAGCCACAATTTGGGAGTGGGGGCAGGATTCTTGCCATCAACTGTCTTATTCTACACACAGCCCCGGAATGGCTGTTCCAGTTTTCCAAACGAATAGCATAGCCCAGCGCATGTTGGGCATGTGCAAATCAGTGTTTTCAGTCTCCATGGCCATCATAACGGCCTTCAAATCCAAAGTCAAAGCTTTAGAAAGAGAAAACTGATATGTCCTTCTAAGAACAAGGGGAAAGGAAGAATTGCATTCTCTTGAAAGTTGAATTATAATCTTTTCTTTCTGATTCTATGAAGAAGACTGTACTAATAAAACTACCAATTTCTTTCAGGTGGGTGTACATGGCATTAGAATAGAATTCATCAATGAAAAAGGATCAAAACGCACCGCCACCTACCTACCAGAGGTTGCAAAGGAGCAAGGTCATTGTCGTACTTTATTTCATATGATCTGGTGAATAATTTAAACAAATATACAGACTGAAATGCAATACCTTGCAGTTATGTCTGATAATTGATCAGTGTCAAATGATTAGAAATGACTCTTCCATCACTGCCACTGCAATGTCTGCATCAAATCAGTGAATTACTCACACAGAAGTTGAATCTCTGTACTGAAGTTTGACAGCATAAACACATAAATGTATATTTTCAAAAAAGCAAAGATTTGTAAAAGTTGGGTTTCAATTTAGGTAACAGTTTGCTACTAATTTGAAATGCCATTTTCCTATATTATATTGTGCTGTAGCCTTGTGGCATAAACCAGCATTTTCTTTGACAGCCACATAGTTCCTTGTCATTGTCAGTATCAAATGTTTCATTCTTAGTGGTTGCCATCACTCATTCTGCTAATATTATGATGGTAGGTTTCCCATTAAGATTGGGAGCATTGAAAATACATGAAGTATTACAATTTTATATACTTGGTCTATACTTCCCAATCAACAAACATTTTCCTGTTTCACAGATATAACACAGACCTTTATGAACCAACACTGTAACACAAAATAACTTTTCACTCTGTAGTATTTTGTCATTTTTAGCCATTACTAAGTTCTAGTTTCATGGTAGTTGAAATGATTGTCTTTTTTTCTTTTGTCTTATGGAAATTTTCTTCTTATCAGAAAGCATTTGTAATTTGGTTTTCCCGTATTTGTTTATATAATTGTGCGATATGTAACAGCAAAATTTAATATTATTAAACCCTCAAATGAGAAAGTTAATCTTTAAAGCAGTTGTCTAAAAATTTGTTTGGGTTGCTTTAGAAAATGTCTTAATCATGCAGTATCTTTGACTTCGTAAAGCATACATAAGAGGTAGAGGGCCTCAGATATTAGTATACCAATAATGTCCTTGATTATTGTACACAAATATACTTGATTGATTATAGAAGATACCATTAGGAACAGCAATTACCATGAGGTAGTTTGGGAGTCCTAAATACTACTGATTCGGCCCAATGACATTTAGGCTTCTCCCTCTTTCATAAAGATGTCACTGTTAGAGGAAAGTACAGTGGTTGCGGTTTCTTACAGAGACATGACTGAGCAGTTTCTGCCAGGCTCTTAGGCTCCTTGCCTTTGAATGTGGCTGAGATAAAGAAGCCAATGTTGTTAGACATTGTGGATAGCTAGAGTTTAAGGTGTGTGGTGATGAACCTGCTTCTGTACAGGATAAAATCTTAGCTCTTCTGTATGATTGTTTTTAGGAACAAAGGAGTTGATGTCATTTGGTGACCATAATAGCTGACCTCTACAAAGTCATTTTGTATTTAACCAAAGATGCTTATTACACGTTCTTGACTTGTTTTATCTGGTCGACTCTCCACAGGATGGGACCATATTCAGACCATAGACTCCTTACTGAGGAAAGGAGGATACAAAGCTCCAATTACTAATGAATTCAGGAAAACCATAAAACTGACCAGGTACAGAAGGCATTTTCTAGCACAAGTCTAACCGGCACATTTCGACTTGTATGTCTATAACCCTTTGATTTCTTTAGTGTCTCTAATTATATTTGCTTCTCTTTTCTGAAACATAATGGGAATGAATGGCAGGGCCATACTAAGGGTGGATACAATGGAACTCTGCTTGGCAGTAAAGCCCATATGATGTATGAGCCCATCCTTCCCATCTTCAGCTCTGTGTGATTACTCCAGCTTTGTACGAGCAAGCTCTCTGAGACTTTAGACTATGTTATTGGAGAAAGTACCTGAATAAGCTGTTGGCTAGCTTTTGACATTGCTTAGCAGAATCCCAGGATTCTGATAACTAGTCCTCAAATTTGAATTTAACCTTCAAATTTTGGCAGTGGCAGAAGTGTACCATGAGAGCTTGTGGACAAACACAATTTAGCTAAAAGCAAATGCTAAATAAATTTTGGCGTGGAATAATAGGGATACTTATTTTAAAAGGAAAATATTAAATAATGTAGGAAAATGGGTTGCAGTTTCCTTTTATTGCAATTTCATAAAACCGTACTGAAGGCCTGTAGTCTAAAAATGGACTGTTCTCAGCTCTGAGTTATACATTTGAAAATTCCTGCATATCTGCTCCTTCTGGGTTGACAGTTGTGGAGAATAGAAGGGCATGCACAAAACAATTATTAATATAAGGCAGAATATGATGGATGATGTAAGATCATAAAGTATGTAAAGAGAAATTCAAGAGGGTGGGGGAAAACAGAAGGTTTCAAAGAGGAAGTCCATATAGGTCTGTGCTTGAAGAATGGTAGAATATTTAACAGGTACAGAGTGAGGGAGAAAAGGAAGTCCCTTAAAGAGGACCTTGCAAGTAAAGGCATGTAGGTGGTGAAGTACAAACAAGTTCTGAGGAATGTGAAATAGTTCGATTAAGGAGGTCTTTCAGTGTCCATAGAGAAGGTGGTCATTAGAAAGTCGGTTGGATCAGAACAAGGAGGGTCTTAAGTTCCAGACTAAGAAGTTTGGACCTGACTCTATAGGCAATTGGTAGGAACTGAAGGATTTTAAACAGATGGACTTGGGGGGATATAAGCTTGGAACCGGAAACAGGAAAATGAGCTAGGAAGCATTTCTGTTATCTACGAATCTGTGGCAATCATCTAAAAGAAGTGCAGTGGGGGCCTTAACTAGCGCTCTGGCAGTGGGATGGGAAGAAAGGTGGGGACAGATATGAAAATATTGTGGAAGAAATGAAAGGACATAGTCAACATTTAGAAGTAAGGAAATCAAGGCTTTAATCTAGATCAAAGGGACCAAGGTCATCCCTTTAACCAAGGTAGGGACCACAGGAGGGGAGTTAGGTTTATGCATTGATTCTGGATCTGAAGTGCTTCTTGGGATATCTATATAAAATGTCTAGCATGTCACTGAAAATATATGTGTGTAGAGCTCATGGCTAGAGATGATGCTTTGGGATCATCTATAAAGAGATCATAGTTGAAGGATATAGGGTTCACTGAGGGGAACAAAGTATAGAGCCAGAGGAATGGAAGATAGAAACAGGAAAATCCTACAAGGCAGGGGTAGGAGTAGCAATCACAGATAAGGAGCAGTCTCAGAGGCAGAGGGAGAACCCATGGGACCAGAGGGCTTCAAGAAGGGAGTGGTGAGTGGTATCATAGTGCAAAGGTCAAGCAGAATCAGGGACAGCCTTCAACAGAGCTGTTTCCATGGAAGAGTGGCAGCAGAAGCCAAGGAGCACTGGGGCAAGGAGTAGTGTGAGATGGAGGTTGAAGGTAGAAAATACACATTACTCTTGTGGGAAATGTGGCAATGAAAAGAAACCTAGATGTGGGGGAAAGAGAGGGTTCAGGATACCAGGATGAAGACAAGTTGTTGTTAATGACAAGACCTAAGTAGATGTGTGGACAGCATAGGAATAGTAAAAGAAGGAAGGATGGAAGATCTTTGAAGAATAGTCAAGTGAAGGAGATGCGTACATGATGGCAAAAGGTTGGCTTTCCCCTGTTCCTTCCTGTTAGCAAACTGGGGCTAAGGGGTAAATTGCCAGAAGAATAAAACAATAAATACAAGGAGTACTAGAGTGGAAAGAGCACTGGATGCAGCTTTCCAGCTTACTAGCTCGGTGACACTGGGCAAGTCACTGCTTCTCTTTGGGCCTGTTTCCCGATCTATAATATTTTCTCTAAAGTCCCACTTAGTTCTGACAGTGACATGTCATCTATTTCTCAATGTTCACTTCTCTCTTCCCTGACTTTCTTTCAGGTACCGTAGTGAAAAGATGACCCTGAGCTATGCTGAATACATTGCTCACCGCCAGCATCATCATTTCCAGAATGGCATTGGGCATCCCCTTCCGCCATACAACCATTATTCCTGACACTGAGCCGCACAACCAGTCACTGGGCCTCTCTGCAGACCTCTTCCCAGGAGACCCTACACCTTCTTGGTCTAGCTATCTCTTTTACTGTACCATTTTATGATGATAGTTTCCGTTGCCATGGTGAAGCTTCGACATCCTCAATTAAGATCATCATGGTAACGGGTAGGAAAACAGCATTTGTTAAGAAGATCCTGTTTTATTATTTTAGATCTTTTTTTTTTTTTTTTTTTGCAGCATATATAACCTTTGGGGTTTTCTTTCCTTACAATATTGTGTAGAATTTTGCTTTGCTTTCTCAATCAGGTTTCTGTCTTTCTGTCCTTGCTTTCCATTCTGTCTTCTTTCTTTCCTTCCTTCTTTCCTTCCTCTTTCTTTCAACTGTGGATAGAAGAAAGTGTGCAGTTTTTAAGTATTTTATTTAGGTTTATCTTTAGTTTTCCTCAGTTAAGATAGTTGTTTTTTGATAGCTGAGTTTGGGAGTAATGCATATCAAATTCAGGTATTTGTATATTCTTGAATTTGTCTAATATTCACTTTGCTATGAGAGCTTAGTATTTGGGTCTTCACTCTTTGCGTATATGTTTTTCCCATGGTTAAAATATATGAACTTTAGTTCTAGTAGCGAACATTTGAAAGTCCATGGTAGGACTTGTCACAGAGTGAGAAATCATTTATGCCTACTGTGCTTATCAACAGATAGGAGAGACTGCCTCATCACTTTATAGAACCAATTTCCAAACTAAAACACTGTTTTAAGAAAGTACAAACTACCTTTCATATAGGCTACAGAAATCATTTTAAAGAGCAGCAAATATTAGGAGGGAAGCAGATACAGAATTTAGTGCCTTTGCAAAGAATATAATTAAGTGGAATTAAGAGGGGTTAGAAAAGGCAATTTAGAGAAATATTCTTGTAAAATTTTATTGTTACTATATGTAAAACAAGAGATTAGATAAATTCCGTACTCTTAAGTATTTTTTTAAGCTGAAAAAAATTTATTTTGAGCAAAAACCAAAAAGAGACATTTGTCTATTTTATATTAATTTAAATTTGTTAGCTTTAGGTTTCATGATTGGCCAGAGACAATTTTAGCTACCATCTAAAGATATGGTAAAGATAATCTAGTGAGACGAAGTTCATATATGCCATGATTTCAGGGATGTATGTTTGTCTGTCATGGGGACAATACTAGAGTTTTAGAGATACTATAAAATAGTTTGAATCTCTCTCTGCACTACATACTTTTGATAGAAACACATTTATTGTGTTGATAAGATGTGTTACACCTGTAGAAATGGAGTTGGCATTCAGATACGTATTTATATATCTGATATATATCTATAGTTAGAGCCCAGCTCATTTGCAGGGCTAGTCTTCCCATGATGCACACAAAGAGAACTTACTGATGTCAATAGGAGGGTTGTCCATAAATCCCAGGAAAGATGACCTTCACTTTATGGTAGTAAATATATGTGTGTATGTATGTATGTGTATGTGTATATACATATATATATGTATATATATACGCACACACACACACATATATATATGAAAATATATTTAATTTTTTCAAACAAGAAATCAGTATATCAGGTGATGAATAAGAGTATGCTGCAGAATATATATTCTAAAACTATAAGAAATGTCACTGAATATTGAAATGATATAACTTATACATTTAGTTGCTGTGATAAGTGACAGACTGTTGGTTCAGAATTCAAAAATCCTTTCCCAGTTTGTGAGAAAATTGGCTGAATCCCTTCTGCTTGCCACTGGGGCAAAGCAAACTGCTTTTGTTTTTGATGACAGTTCTTAGAAGTTTGTTGGTATTCCTTCATCCATTGTTGAAATAACCATTTTCAGTTGTGATGCCTTAACTAAGAAGCCACTTGTTAGCCTGAAATGCAATCTTGGTAGCCAGTTCCATTGAACCTAGAGATTGGTCAGAAAAAGTTAGGTGCTGGGCTTAAAGGGATTTTGAACCATGTTGTTTTTACTTGGGAGCATTTTGGAGCAGATTAGTCTTTCAGTATAAAAACAAGTGGCTACCTGATGGAAACTTTTTCTTGCCCTTATAGGGAAACTGAGCACAAGCTGAATGATATTGTCTGCTGCAAAAAAAAAAAAAAAAAAAAAAAAAGGTAAAACAAGCAAACTGAAGAAAGACAAAGTAGACCAATATTGTTGTGAAATCTATCTTATACATCATCTCATCAGTTCAACAGGCTCCTTGTCCTGGGTGAGCTTATGGTTAGTTTTTTTTTAAAGAAATGATCTATTACATACATATATGTGTGTGTGTATACATATACTTACACATACATACATACATACATATGTGTGTGTTTATGTATTTAACGGTGCTAATCAATCTTGAGCAGGTCACGTGACTGGTCATGCGGACTCTAAAATCATATCAGACTTTTTTAAATCCTTGATATATGCAGATGTTATACAGATTTTCTTACCAGTGTAATAATGTTATACTGAAGAAATAACCATCCTGCAGGCTTCAAAGGACGAGGTCAGCAATATTTCCCACCATGGCTTGGGGGAAAAGGATAGTTTTGTCTCCTTTTGTATTCAAGTTAATGCACAGTGCATTTTGTCTCTAAGTAGCTGTTGACTAAAAGACTTTGTAGTGTAAAGGGTGTTATACAAACTGTAATGGTGTGCTTCAAACAAGCAAATGCTAGACCCTTTCACCTTTGTCATATATTACAAAGCTGTTAAATATGTGGTTTGAATTAACTTTGAACATGTTGAAATATGTAGCATGTGTCTTTAACTCAGAAGATTCTAATTGCACAGGTTGTGTTCTAGCCAGTTGTGATTTATTTGTTCAGAAACACAAATGTGAATTGCACTCTTATCACCAGAATATTGTGTAAGTTCAGTGATCTTTAAACAACTCAGAAGTAATACTTGAACTTCATTTGAGTAGCACAAAGTTTACATAGCCCCTTTTAAATGTTAATTAGTTCCATTTAAGTTTTCCGTTTCCAAATGCGACTGGGTATTTTTCCTCTTGGAAAATAGTACGTATTTTACTTTGGTATGTAGCAAAAGGCTTCCATTTCTGGAAGGGTTTTCTTGTTATTAAACAAGGTCAGCCAGGTACCAGATTCTAAAAGAACAATTGTCCCCCCACCCCTCAAGTGGCCTTCTGACTGCACTGAGAATGTGCTACTACTCTCTCTAGTCTCCCCTACTGTGAGTGGTCGGTGACATTGATGGAGGAAGTGCAAGGCTTGCTCTTTTCCCCCCACCCCACTTCAAGCAGTTATAAAATTTTCAGTCCAGTGCATACAGTCCCAATGCCCAGCACACCGGAAGTTTGTATACTGGCCTCTTTTCTTGTCTTCAATTGTGCGGGAAATTTGAAACTGTCATCTGGAATAGGTTCCATCTCTTATGTGTGTTAGATCAAACCAAAGAAGCCCCCAGCCATGCCCAAATGCTGCTCCAAAAGCCTGCCTTCCAGTCCTTACAAAAACCTTGCAGGATTAAATGTGTTAACTTTTTTATTTTTGTACAGTTTCTAAGTGATTTTTGCTAGTGATGTTAAATTGAATTAAGTTTATTTGAGGGGTGTGAGCACCTCCTCTATAGAAATAAACTGGTGACTTTCCTTTTATTTTTTAAAAGCAGAAACCCGTTGTGTGCCTCTCGATTTAAAGGTTTCTGATTACATTATTCTTAAGACCAGCATTGATCCTTTATATACAAAGATATGTTTTCCTTGTTTTTTTATCAGTTTCAGAAGAAAATGAACCTTTTATTTTGCTCTGGACCCAGTAACTGCGCTGGTACATAGACGCACTGAGAAAACAAACTTTTGTAACCACCTCTGACTGCTTTTGTATATCAAAGTTGATTACTTTTGAAATATTTGGATCTAGTTTCTAAATTATTTTAGTGTTTTATATGTTCCCCAAAATTACTTTGAATCGGTCACCAGCATAGTGAGTTCTTGGTGATGCAATGGTGAGACTTGCAATGAGCAAAAAGCTACCTGGAGTAGCTCTTCTTTTTCTTCTTTCTTAGTAACCTGTTTTTTGATTACTGTAAGACATCACAGGTTACCTGAACCCCCTTCCAGTATAACTGGGCCCTCCTTCCTTCCACATTTAATTGCTTAATAGTTTGAAGAAACTATTGGAAATGGGCATTTTATATGACATGTATGGCTTTAAAATATTAAAAATGAGCAAAAAGAAAAACTATGAGAAGGCTTATGTGGGTCTGTAAGGTATGGCTATGGAAAGATATTGTAGTAGTTTTGACACTATTGTTATTACCTTTAAAATCATTTACCCAATAAAATGTTAAAACCGAGCTATCATTTGTTATTTATTTATTTAACCTGCCTCATCATACGATCTTGGTCTCGTCGATACTTCTTACTAAAAGATTAACAGCTGAAGTCTCTGAAATCATATTATTAGGAACTGATGTTGATTTATTTCCAAACTAGCACTTGGGAAACCTTACCTGCCTGCAGCTGCTCCCTACCATGTGATTTGCTGATGTCATCCTTTTATCTAGCCCTGAATCCTGGCTTAATGATATAGATTAGCCTTTATTTGGACAATCTAACCTGGCCACAGATCTGAGGCAAGCATCAGACTTGAATACCAGTGAGGGTTTAGCTGTGCTTAAGCCCACTCCGGATATGTTCCAAATCAGTCAGTCAGTACTGGGCGTTTCCCCTTTGTGAGCCAGTGGGGGGGGGGGGCAGTAGCAGTGCTATCCAGTGAAATCATCTGATGAGGTGGGAACCCTTAATTCTCCCATCACGGATTGGTCATTTTCTTAGTACAGGATTGAATCTGAAAATGCCCAAAATGTGGCCACCAAGAGCTTGTACACACTCATATACACACACTAGGCATACCACATACTCAAACTTATTACCAGTTACCTTTCCAGTTCCAGATTGGTACCCCCAACCTAAGCTTGGGGAAAATGCCTGAGTGTAGGGTAGAGCAAATGGTCCTACTGATTTTCAAGGGCCAGATAAGAGCCTACGTCAAGAAAGGAATCTCCATGGGTGCTACCTCCGTCAGCTGTTGCCTTATCTCTTTCTCTACGGAAAGGCTACCAAGGACATGGTTGAAATACCTCTGGCTCTTTCTAAATCATTTGTTGTCTCACTTTCATCATGCACATTTCAGGATTAGTTACTAGTTAAATATGTGCAGGACAATTTTCTATTACATCTCCCTGAAGCCCTGATACCATGTGAGTTTTATGACACATGCTTATGTCAATCACAGTGGCTAAAAACAGCCACCTCAGATCCTAGAGGACTATTGTGGTTTTGAATAATGCTCCATAAAGGCAGCCATCTGCTCGGGGTTTACCCATTTTCATCATTTGTATTTAGTGGGACATAAGACTTTAACGATTTAGACAATATTAATAGGCTCAGGTGGAATGAAGTAATTTAATGAGCCCACAGCATTCTTTTTTATAGCACTAGTGGTTAACTCAATGGTCTGGGCAGATTTCAACTTCAGTAATCACACTCCACCTACCTAAATTCTTCCCAGAGTTTCAGCATTTCCTCTTTAGATTTTGTACCCCATTGGACCCCTTTTAAATAGTTACTGCTTCAGAGGGCAAGCATGGTTGTGTGGGATGCAGCAGTTTCTCCCTGTTGATGGGAAATACTGTCATATCCAAGGGGTCTTATCAGTAAGCTATGGGGAAGTCTGCTGTGGGGAAATCACACCTGGATTCAGAGATGCCAGCTGGGAGAGCCAGTGAATGCCCATTCAAGAGAATGGCTCCTCCCCACTTTCTGCAGCTCTGACTACATGAGCCAAGACAAGTGTGGGTTTCGGTTGGTTAAGCACTGATAGCTTCCCATCTGTCTGCCCAGGCTTTGCACCTGCAGGAGGAAGAGATGAATGGGAGGATGCAACTGAGGCCAGCCCTGGGTATACTGTTTTTGGCCACTACATTAAAAGGACTTCCTTGATACCTGCAGCCCCATGGGACAGACTGTTCCAAATTCCAAATGTTTTGGAAGAAATCTTTCAAGAATCAGAGGGAACTGTCTGAGGTCCGAAGCACTGTTCTGAAGCCAGTCTATCTCCTCACCCCAAGAACTAGGTTATAACCTTGTTTTAAAATGACCCCTTAAATGTATTGTGTTTGGAAGGTATTGACTATGTGTCTCAAATTGTTGAAATGAAGCCACCCAGAGAGCTGGTGGAGGGCATGTGCTGCATAGAAACAAACACTGACCTGCACTTGAAGAGTTCCACTATGACAGATGATTATCTAGTTCGACAGAAGTGAGATGTGGAATGTGCTCTCTAAGTCTGGAGCACACAGCTGGGCGGTGACTGCATTATATGCCTCTGTGCTCACCAAGTGCCATGGCGTCCTTGAGCTCGTGCTCCCATTCTAAAAGGACTCATCCAAGTCACAAGGGGTGGGTAATTGGTTCACCCATTGGTCTCCCTCCATGGTGGAAGAAGAAACTCTTTTTTTAATGAAAATCATAGCTGGCACCTCATTATGTTAAAAATGTGAAATTAAAAGCAGTATTTCATTGCTATGGAGTATAAATGTATATGCCAGTTACTTATAATGTTGAGAACAAGGCTGTTTTGATGAGTATAAAATTTTGTAATTGGGGTGATGGATGACAGTTGTGGTTATAGTCTCAGTACTCAATTTATTTCTGTATTTTCTTTTGGCTCTGCCGACAGCAAGAAGGTCCTGATTTGCACTGAGAGAAGGGGATCTCTTGCTTGTATAATTTTATGAAAGTGGGTACATATGGACCTAAACTGCAAAAAGCCGGTGCACTCACACAACCTTCTGAACCAATGAACCAAGGCTTATAAGAAGTTCAGGCAGGAGAAGCATCAATCCCGAGGGTTGAACAGAAGTGAGCCAACCTCACAGCTCCTGCTAACCCATTGGTGGTCTTCAATTTGCCATTGTGGACGTAACACACTAGGTGTTTGTTAGGTGTTATTTTGTTTTGTTTTTTATTACAGATTTAAAATACTATATATTTAAATACACACACGTGTTTTTTGAATTAAATGTTTGTGGAAACTTGGAGCAGTTCCAACAGAACCCCAAGATCTCACAGGACAATCTGAACACCACTGCTGAAGCCCCAACATGCCCAGTTATTTTGAGAGGCTTTGGGAAGCCGTCACTTCATGAAATGACAGCCTTTTTTTTTGGCCTTTTCCTCCCAAATGTCAGGCTCAACATGATCCATCAATATTTATTGAGTGCCTGTTCCCCCAGAGACACGGCACTGTGCTTGGTTTCAGAACGAATATAGTGTAATTTTGTAAGACAAATTAACAGTCCACCCTGGGCTAACAGTTGTGAGTAGCATACAAGTTTGGTCTAGTTGGGAAATGCCCTTCAGACTGGGGCCCAAGCAACACTGGGCTGGCTTTATAGGGTTTCCCTAAATGGCTTCCAAGTCAGAGTAGCATTCGAGCATAGTTGTAGCTGCCCCTGCTGGAATATGGTATTTCTTTGGCTCTTCAACATGTTAGCACTAGAAACCACAACATACTGGGCACAATCATGATTTGTTGAGTGAAGGAGATTGTTTCTGTTCCTGTAATGTGGCTGTCTTGCTCTTTAGCAGGAATGTGCAAGGTGGCTGAGTGAGAAATTATGTGATTATATAAGAAATGGGTTTATGGACATGGAGAATGGCATTTGGCAGATGAAAATTGTGTTCCTTACTGTAAAGCTGCCCTCTGAGAAGCATCAGGCCCTTCCCATGACCAGGAGAAAGATCAGAAGAGAAAGACAGAGACTAGGCCGATTACTCAAGAGGCTGCCTTGAGGCCTGAGGAGAAGAAAGTTATCATATGTTTAGTGGTTGAAAAATTACCTCATAGGGAAAAAAGGGGCAGAAGAAGAGAAAGGATAGTAAAGGTAAGCCATGCGGAAAGGAAAATCAGAGTTACTTTCTGAATCACCTGCTACGTAGAAAGGGCAGGAAGGAAGCATTAAATTTGGCATACTGTAAAACAGGGAGCGCAACTGGTACACAATAGAATGTTTAAGTCACAAATTAACTGACAGGAAGCTCCTGAAAGTTGCAGCCATCGTTTGGACATCAGGCAGATTTGAAACCAGGAGTTGCTACAGTCACTTTTTATGAAACTAGCATTTCCATCCAAATGATATTCTGGAATGATCCAAGATCACTATATGTGTCAACATGTATAAGTGGATTTGGGTGTATCAGCATAGGAGACAGGCTGACGGCTGGATCGGCAGTCATACTCCCCACTTCCATGGATCCTGGCACAATAGAAAGGGTGTCTTGGACTGGAAAGAGCAGGAAACCCCCATCTTTTTGAAGGACAGTGCTGGCATGAATAACGCAAGCATTTCCCTAAACCTTCTCTACTTCAAACATTCAAATGAATTCCAGGAACACTGTGTGGAGACGTTGCCACCCTGCTGGCATAAGCCTCAGCAATGGCCTCTTTCCCAGAATTGTGGTCAGGGGCAGAGGTTGGTGGCCATAGTGACTGACCTGTGTACATGAAACCATGCCCCTTGGTAACTTGGTTCTGTTTATGTTGCCTAGCATATTTTGTGGTCTGCGGTACTCATGCTTGATGAAGCTTAAAAAGGAAACATGGGGTTAGTCCAGTTCAAATAGGATGGGATTGTGCCTGTGGGGTATATGGGTCGAACAGGTATATGGGTCGAATTGGCCCCTTGATCCTCCATTTGGGTGTGTACTATTCCAGAAGAATCTGCAGCCTTGGAGAAGGCCAAATGGACATTACTAATAGCCAGCCCTGGGCTGGGAAAGTGCAGGTGACATCCTTTGCTCTAGGGAAGGTTACATAGTGGGTCCCATGACCAGGGTGCACAGCGCACTTGAAAACTGAAAAGGAAACTTCTTTATTTTCAACCCCCTTTTTTTGACATTTTCTTTTATTGAGGTGAAATTCACACAACATACAATTAACTACTTTGAAGTGTACAAACACAACCATTATGGAAAACACTATGGAGATTCCTCACACAACTACAGATAGACCTACCATATGATCCAGCAATTCCACTACTGGGTATATATCCAAAGGAATGGAAATCATCATGTTGAAGGGACACCTGCACTCCCATGTTCATCGCAGCTCTACTTACAAAAGCCAAAATATGGAACCAACCTAAATGTCCATTGATGGATGACTGGATAAGGAAAATGTGGTATATATACACAATGGAAAACTACTCAGCCATGAAAAAGAATGAAATTCTACCATCTGCAGCAACATGGATGAGCCTGGAAAAAATCATGTTAAGTGAAATAAGCCAGACACAGAAAGAGAAATACCACATCTTCTCACTCATAACTGGGAGAAAGGAAAAGAAGGGAAAGGAAAAGAAAAAGGAAAGGAAGAAAGAACGAACTACAGTAATATATATTGAACTTTCAGGAGGAGACAACAAACCTAAGGATACTAGAGCTGAGGGGGAGGGTGGGAAGGGGGTGGGGAGTGATAGGTTGTGTGGAGGGCATGGGAAAAGATTACAATTTGCAATGATGAATATGCTAATAATAATAAAAAAGTGTACAATTCAGTATGGTGTATTTGCTATGTCATGCAACCAACAGCTCTTTCTAGTTTCAAAACTTTGTCATCATTCCATAAAAACACCACATACCCATTAAGAAATCTCTAATCTTTTTCTGTCTCTCTGAATTTGCCTATTCTAGATATATCATATTGCTGGAGTCATGTAATATGTGACCTTTTATATCTGGCATCTTTTACATAGTATAATGTTTTTGAGGTTCATTCAAGTTGTAACATCTTTTAATACTTTGTTCCTTTCTATGGCAGAATAATATTTCATTGTATCATATAACACAATTTGTTTATCCATCATGGTGGACATTTGGGTCATTTCCACCTTTTGGCTCTTAGGAACAATTCTGCTATAAACATTTATGTACAAGTTTCATTGTGGATATATGTTTTCATTTCTCCTGGGTATATATTTAGGAGTGAAATTACCGAGACATATGGTTATTCTATCTTTAACTTTTTGAGGAGCCACCAAACTGTCTTCCAAAGGGGCTGTACCATTTTATATTCCCATCAGCTATGTGCATGGGTTCCTATTTCTCATCCTCACCAACATTACTTTCCTTTTTTTTATTAAAGCCATCTTAGTGGATATGAATTGGAATCTCATTATGGTTTTAATTTGCATTTCCTTAATGATGAGTGATGTTGAACACTTTTTCATATGCTTACTGGCCATTTGTATGTCTTCTTTGGAGAAATGTCTACTCAAGTCCTTTGCCCAGTTTTTAAATGAATTGTCTCTTTGTTGTTGAGGTGTAAGCGTTCGGTGTAAGCGTTCTTCCAATATTCAGGATATTAAACCACTATCAGACAAATGATTTGTAAGTATTTTCTCCCACTCTGTAGTTTGTCTTTTTCACATTATTGATAATATTCTTTAGTGGACAAAGGATGTTTATGAAGTCCAACTTGCCTAGTTTTTCTTTTGTTGCTTATGTTTTTGGTGTCAAATCTAAAAATGTATTTCCAAATCTGAGGTGATAAAGACTTACCTGTATGTTTTCTAATAGTTTTATAGTTTAGCCCTTATATTTAGGTCTTTGACCGATTTTGTGTTAATTTTTGTAAGTGTTGTGAGGTAAGGGTCTAACTTCACTTACTGCATGTAGCTATCTAGTTGTCCCAACACCACTTGTTGAGACTATTCTTTCCCCCATTGAATGGCTTGACATCCTTGTTGAAAATCAATCATAAAGGTTTGGGTTCATTTATAGACTCTCTATTCCTTCTGTCTATTCTTATGCCAGTACCACACTCTTTTGATTACTGTAGTTTTGTCATATCTTTTGAAATCAGGAGATTGAGTCCTCCTACCTTTTCTTTTTTTAATGCTGTTTTGGCTATTCAAGGCCCATTGAGGTTCTTTATGAATTTGAGGACTTGCTTTTCCATTTTGGGGAGGGGGGAGGCCATTGGAATTCTGACAGGGATTGAACTGAATCTGTAGATAGCATTGGAGACTATTGCCATCTTAACATTTTTCCAATCCATGAAAACTGTATACTTTTCCATTTATTTAGATGTTAATTTCTTTCAGCAATATTTTCTAGTTTTTAGTTTTACAAGTCTCTTAACTCCTTGGTAAAATTTTTTCCTAGGTATTTATTCTTATAGATACTATTGTAAATGGAATTGTTTTCTTAACTTAATTGTCAGATTGTTCATTACTGGCATATAGAAACACAACTGATTTTTATGTGTTGATCTTATACCCTGCAACTTTGCTGAATTTATTGGCTCTAGTAGCAGTTTGTGTGTCTGTGTGTGTATCCTATGAGATTTTATATATATGTAAAATCATATTGTCTGTAAATAGAGATAGTATTACTTCTTCCTTTCCCATTTGCATTCCTTTTATTTCTTTCTCTTGCTTAACAGATCTGGCTAGAATTTCTAGTACAATGTTGAATAGCAGAACTGTGGACATCCTGGTCTTGTACCTGATCTTAGGAGAAAAACTTTCAGTCTTTCATTATTGCATATGATGTTAGCTGTGGGTTTTTATAAATGCCCCTTATCATGTTAAGAAATTTGTTTTCTATTTCTAACTAGGAATTAGTTTGCTGAGCGTTTTTAATATAAAGGGTGTTGACTTTTGTCAAATGCTTTTTCTGCATCTTTTGTGATAACCATGCCTCCCTCCACCCTTTGTTCTAATAATGTGGTGTGCTGCATTGGTTGATTTTCTTATGTTGAATCACCACTGCATTCTGGGATAAATCCCACTTGGTCATGGTGTATAATTTTAATGTGCTGTTGGATTCAGTTTGCTAGTATTTTGTTGAGGATTTTTGTGTCTATATTCACAAGAGATATTGGTCTGTCATTTTCTTTTCTTGTGGTATCTTTGGCTTTAGTATCAGGTTAATGCTGGCATCACAGGATATGTTAGGAAGTGTTCCCTCCTCTTCTATTTTTTGGAAGAATTTCTTTAAGTGTTTGGTAGTATTCACTGGTGAAGCCATCTGATCCTGGGCTTTTCTTAGTTGAGAGATTTTTGATTACTGATTCAATGACTTTACTTGTTATAGGTCTGTTCATATTTTCTGTTTCTTCTAGAGTCAGTTTGGTAATGTGTGTTTTCTAGGAACTTGTCCATTTCATCAAAATTATCTAATTTGCTGGCATACAATTATTTATAGTATTATAATCCTTTTAATTTTCATAAGGTTGGTGATAATGTCCCTGTTTTCATTTCTGATTTTATGTATTTGTGTCTTTTCTCTTTTCATCTTAATCAGTCTAGCTAAAGATGTCAATTTTGTTGATCTTTTCAAAGAACCAACTATTGGTTTCATTAATTCTATTTTTTCTATTATCTATTTCATTTATCTCTGCTCTAATCTTTATTATTTCCTTCCATCTGCTGGCTTTAGGTTGAGTTTGCTTCTCTTTTTTTAGTACCTGAAGATGTAAAGTTATGCTGCTGATTTCAGATCTTTCTTTTTTAATGTGTTTACAGCTATAAATTTCCCTCTGAGTACTGCTTTCACTGTATCACATAAGTTTTAGTATGTTGTATTTTCATTTTCATTCATCTTAAAGTATTTAATAATTTCCCTAATGATTTCTTCTTTGACCCATTGGTTCTTTAAGTGTGTTCTTTAATTTCCACATATTTGCAAAATCTCCGTTTCTTCTTCTGCTGATAATTTCTAGCTTTATTCCATTTGGGTGGAAAAGATACTTTGTATAATTCCAGTTTTTTTAAATATATTAAGAATTGTTCTATGGCCTAACCTACGGTCTATCCTAGAGAATGTTCTATGTATGCTTTACAAGAATGTGTACTCTCCTGCTGTTGGATATAGTGTTCTGTATATGTTTTTTGGGTCTAGTTGGTTTATAGTATTGTGCAAGTCCTCTATTTCCTTACTGATCTTTTGTCTAGATGTTCTATCCATTATTTGATGTGGGGTATAGAGGTCTCCCAACTATTACTGTAGAACTGTCTATTTCTCTCTACAAGTCCCATCAATGTTTGCTTCATGTACTTTGTGGCTCTGTTGCTTGGTGCATAAATGTTCATAACAGTTATCCTTCTTTATGAATTAACACTTTTGTAAATAAAAATATCCTTCTTCGTCTCTTGTAACAATTTTTTACTTAAAATCTATTTTGTCTGATATCATTATAGCCACCCCAACTCTCTTTTGGTCATTATTTGCATGGAATATCTTTTTCCATCCTTTCACTTTCAACCTATTTGTGTGTCTTTGGATTAAAGTGAGTCTCTTGTAAGTAGCATATAGTTGGATCATGTTTTTAAAAATCCATTCTGCCAACATCTATCTTTTAATTGGTGAGTCTAATCTATTACATTTAAAGTGATTAGCGATAATGAAGGACTTCCTTCTGCTATTATGCTATTTGTTTTCTATACATCATATCTTTTTTGTTCCTCAATTCCTCCAATACTGCCTTCTTTTGTGTTTAATGTATTTTTTGTAGTATACCTTTTAAATTCCCTCTTCATTTCCTTTTCTCTATATTTTCTAGTTAATTTCTTAGTGGTTACTATGGGGATTATAGTTAACATCCTAAATTTATAACAATCTAGTTTATCACCCCCTTTTTTTTTCTTTTCCTTTTAAATTGTCTTTATTTTTTAAAGCAATTTTAGGTTCACAGCAAAACTGAGCAGAAAGGAGAGAGAGTTCCCTTATATCCCCTATTCCACACACACACAACCTGCTCCACTATCAAAATCCATCACCAGAGTGGTATATTTGTTATAACTGATGAACTTACATTGAAACATCATTATCATCCAAAGTCCATAGTTTAGAGTTCATTCTTGGTATTGTATGTCCTATGGGTTTTGACAAATGTATAATGAAATGTATTTGACATTATAGTATGATACAGAACAGTTTCACTGCCCTAAAAATCCTCTGTACTCCATCTATTCATCCATCTGTACCCCAACACCTGGCACCACTGACCTTGAATATCCCTCTTTAATAATTATAATTGCCAACATTTATTGAGTGCTTACTGTGAACTAAGAGCAATGTTATACACTTTTTAATAGCCGTATGGATTTCACATTTTACAGAATAAGAATCAGGTTCAATAAAGTTGTCACTTATCCAAGGCAACCTAGCTGAAAAGTGGCAAAGCCTTTATCCAAAGTCTGTCAACCTCGAGACTTAGCTTTTTACCATTCACTCTGTTGTCTTGATGAGATGATGACAATGATGGTGGTAGTGATGGTAGTGGTGGTGGTAGTGATGGTGTCTAACATTTACGGAAGCCGTGCTTACACTGTGCTGCCAAGCACTGTGCTGAGTGCCTTATGTGCCTTATCTATTCAATCCTCACATTAGCCCTATGAAGTAAGTACTATCATTATTACCATTTTATAGATGAGCACACTGTGCTCAGAGAAGTTAGATAACAATCTCCCTCAAATGCACAGAACCTGCTGAGTAAAAACTAGTAACTTTCACTATCACTGAAGACTTCGTTTTGACCATCTGCCATCTGTCTCTAATGCTGGAGATAGCAAAGGTGTAGGACTAGGTCTATCCTTGAAAATTGGTTGGTTTGGTTTTTGGAGTTCAAAATCCAGGGACTAAGCCTTGACACTATTTGGCCCTTTCTTTTACAAGAATACATAAGTCTGATGGCAATGTTCTCCTACAGGCAGGGCAGACTCTGCCCTTGGCTGTCCAGCCTTAGTTATTGTCTTTCTAGTCAGGGGAGGACTGCCCCCAGGCTTCTGGGTACACGACTAGGGCTCAGAAATAGCCACCTAATCGGCCTCATCAGCTTTGAAGGAGGCCACCGCAGGAGGGGCCTAAGTAGGCCAACACTTTAACCCAGTTACATGAGGGCAGCTGTAATCCGGGCTGATCATGTCTTGCTAAGCTCTCTGGAGGGGAAATGTCCAAAAGCTGCCTCCTGTGCCCAGGTATCCCTGGATCTCGCTGCAGACACTCCTTTCTCGTTCTGGAAGAGCTTGGTTTCAAGGGCCAAGTAGCTGCCAGGACTGAGAGAAGATTGGCAACAATTTCCAACTGCAATGAAATGCTCATGGCTAGGGTGGCTCTAAGCCAAAGTGCTGCTTTTCCTTGAAAGGCCCACTATATAACTCTTCTTCTACCTTGTTGGAGGAGGTGGGAAATCATTGTCTTCCTCTTTATGGGTCAGACAGACACATCAACCCACTGAGTTCAGGACAGGCTGGGCACCCCCTCACCCCTACTCCCACCAGCTCACCTCCCTTCTGGCAATGACCAACCCTAGTATTTCCCTGGGGAAGTAGGCTGAGCTGTCTGGCCAGGCTGTGGTTGGGAAATAAAGAAACCAGAGTAGTTGGGCTGGCTTGCCTTGCTCCCTCCCCTACTCTCTTTCTGGCTCTCTCCCTGTCATTTGGTATGGTGGGCTTTCTAATGCAGGTGCACTCTGCTTCCTCCCTCCCTCTCCTGTCCCACAAACCATCTGTCCCAATAGAAAGCTCAACAAAGTGTGCCCCCCTCTGGTCAGGAAACAAAAAGCTTGCCTGGCCTGTGTAGATGCTGGCAGGGAAGAAAGAGATGACAGAATGTTAGAATGAGGCTATATGCTAAAAGTGGTTATAAAATTTTCCAAAGAGTTTTTCTCTATCTGGAAGGTAACTTTCATGGGGGAAAAGGAAGAGGAATCCAAGTTAATAATTACAGTATTTCAATGACTCTAAGACACCTGAGATTGTAAGATGTCCATAATTTTATGAGCAGCTGAAAAAGGAAAAAAGTTGCTGATTAAACTGTGTCATGCCACTGATTGTAAGGTGCACCCCGATTTTAGAGATGTTAAAATGTGAAAAAAAATGTCTTGGAGTCAAAGAAATAGAAAAAAATATTCCTTAAACCTGAGGTATCACTGCTCCTACACACACACACACACACACACACACACACACACAAACCCCAACCACACAGGGCACATTAAGGCACAATGTGTGCATGCAGTGAAAACCCCAGTGAGCCACTGTCCTAGAGGTATCTTCTCAGCTCCAACATATTGGAAATCTGGAGTTATGTCCCAGAGTGTACAGGAAGGCCCCTTGGTTCTCAGCAGGCAGAATACTGGAGAGCCTTGGGTCTTTCTCAAAATGCAACAGCAAAGAGCTTGGAGTTCCTGGACACTAGGGAAGGAGCAGCTGAAGGCACAGCAAATGCAGGCAGGCGCCGCTTCTGCGGGTCCCTCAACTGGGGACGGGAGGGGCAGAAGCAAGCAGGAAGACTGGTGGCTGGAGCAGCAGTGGGGCTAAGAACAGGTTGGTGGACAAAACAGCTCTTCTGCTGGCCTTGTTACGTCGCAGAGATATGTCAATGAAGCATCCACCTTCATTGCTAAGACCTGCCTCATTGCAAAAAGCTAAGGCTACCAGCCAGCTGAGATGCAGAGGCTGCTGGCCCACAGGAAGTCAGCTGTGGAGGGCATCCATCAGCAACAGACGCAGCCTCTCCCTCCTGCCTCCCTAGGAGACTCTTAAAGCCCTTTGCCCAGCAGCTGAGACATCCCAGGTGTGTAATCCAGATGCTGGGCCAAATGCTGACTGTGGGAGGTGTGGGCACGAGCAGCAACAGAGTCCTTGACTTTGAACTAGGCCGGCCTTGACTGTTGCCAAGGTTAGCAAACCACAAGGTGTTTGAATAAACCATTGCATTTGTCAGACTGACATCTGTGTTCCTCCACTGGCCTTGGCAAACCAGGACAAGGGAAAAACTCACTGCGGGATCAGGCTGTAACCATCCCAAGCTGCTCCCTACCCCTAAGAAGGGTAGGTGACACATTCCATGGGCTGGTGGGTCTTTTGCCATGCAAACGCCAATTCTGTGTGGCCTGGAGAAGGAAAGGGTAACCCCAGTGGAGAAGAACAGTTACTAAAGATATAGAAATGCAGTGGGACACCTTGCCCAGCCCCTGCTCAGAGCTCTGGGGAAGGGTCAGGTGGAACAGTTACTACTGGTCTCAGTGCTCTTCTCTCACACTACCACTTCCTCATCCAGGACACCAACTACACAGCCCTGCAGAGAAGCAGGATGGTGCCCCTCAGCAAGGAGCTCAAGGTGCCTGGGCAAATGAAGGCAGCCCGGCCCCACGCAGAACTCACAAGACGAGCTCACATAGCCAAGAGTTCTCCTCAGGTAGCATTGGCACCTCCTACCATTTGTCAGCACTCAGGGACTTGTTCTCTGAGCACTTCTGATAGAACCAGTCTTGTGCCAGGGGCTGGGGTATAAATGACACTCCACCCTGCCCTCCACAAGCTCAACGTCTACAGAGGGAGGGAGCCCAGTCATGAATCACATCAGGAGGAGGGAGCAAAGCACACAGGTGCCTACCAAAGGCCGGGGCTCAGGGAAGAACAGAAAAGGGAGAGCGGGTAGCTGAGAAAAGAGCGCCAAGGAACAGCAAGCAAGGCAGCGCGAGATGGCAGGCATGAGAAAGTGGAGCACCACCTGGCTGGAGCACAGGGGCTGTGAACATGGTTCTTCAGGGAGTGTGGGGTGAGGAGCCGGGGCTGAAGATGTTTCCAGGGCCTGTGTGCCACATCAAGGAGCCTGAGCTTTATCTCTTGGGTCGGGGCCCCCAGGAGGTGATGTGCACTAGAAAAAGACTGCAGAAGGAAGTATAGAATAAATCAGAGATGGGCGGCAGGGGCACAGGCACTAGCCCAGGGGAGAGACAGCAATGGCCTTGGTCCTTGGCCTTTAGCTCTTTCTGAAAAGGAAGACAAAGAGAAAGACCACGGGACCGACTTTCCTCAGCTTTTCTCCACCACCCTCTTTCCACTCCCCTCCCCCTCCCCTTCCCCACCCAGGCCAGCTCTTGCCTGGCCCTGATGTCCTGGCCTCCCTTCCTCCTCTGCCTTTCAGCTGTTCTCTGAGGCTGCCCAAGGTCAGGCCTGCAGCAGCAGAAGAAAACACGACCTTGTCTCCTCTACCTCGTGCAGGCGTGGGTCACCCCTTTCTCTCTCTCTTGCCATCCACGTCATTGCCTAGCTCTCCCACTTTCCTAAGGGCTGAGGCTGCTGGGCAATGGTCTACCCAGCAACCCCAGCACACCAGAGAGGCAGCAGAGCCCAGGAGAGAGGAGAACCATGTGGGCTTTGGGGTCTCACAAAACTGCTGTCAAATCCCAGCTCCTCCATTTATTACTGAGCCTCAGTTTCTCCCTGCCAAACAGGGACAGCATTACCAGTGAGCTTACTGCACCTTTGTGGAGATTATCAGAGGTAGCAGGTACAGAGGGATTTAGTACCACACCTGGCATGCAGTTGTAGCTATTGCTTTGTAGATGGAGAACCTGGGGTGGCAAGAGAAGATATGACTTTCCCAAGCTGGTAGTTTTCTAGTCCAGGATTGTAGGTCCTGACTAATTCACAGCCTGGGTGCCCTACTACTGGCAGATGAGGAGACCCACCTGCACTGGGTGCCACTCTGGCTGTGTCCCATCTAGAAGTAGCAGCACTGGCAAAAGACTGAACAGGGCCTCTGTCTGGTATCAAGGTGGCCGGGCTAATCCCAATCACCATGGGCTGCTCAGTGGGGAGCCTTGGAAAAGCAGGTCCAGCTGCTTCCAAAGGGCGGGGTACCTTGTTCACACCTCCCCTTGGGACAGTCTGACCCGTGCTGGGCACAGTCTATGCTGAGCACTGCTGGCACAGAGCCAGCCCTCAGGAAGCTTGGGTTAAAAGGGCCTGCACGTGTTTAGTTTCAAAGCTGCCTACTCTAGCTCAGTTATCCAGCCTGGCCCTGAGCACCTTGGGGCCCAGAAAGCCCAGTAAACATCCCTGGCCAACAAGCCCTGCCAAGAGCAAAAGGCCTGCTGGGCTCCTGGCAACCTTGGCGGAAGTAAGCAGTGCGTGGGAATTTGAAGCCATCCAGCCACACGGCACCCAGGGCACAGCTGTGCTGAGAGAGCCTGGCTGCACTTTGGGGGTCCTCCAGGCGTGAAGGGCCAGTGGCCCCTTTTGTCTACTTTTCAAAGCAGAAGGCCTTCTGAGAGGGTTCTTGGAAGCAAGGCCAAGACTCCTAGGTTCTCATAAATCCTTTAATACCAGTAAATGAGGAAAATACTGTAACATTAAGTCCCATGGTGAGAGTTTCTTTTCATTCAGGGATCTTCAATAACAGAAACACCTGAGACTAAAATTCAGAATGCTACCTACACAAAGTAATGACCATTTATTTCCAAAGGTGACTGCAGAAACCATTTTGGTACAATCAAAAGGTTTTACAAAACAGAGAAAACACATTACAAAACGCCCCAAGAGGTGAGCAAACTGGCAGGGACACAGCACCCAAGAACCAGCCTGATGGGAACACTCACCCTGCTGCTGTTTAGGGGCTGACAGACTGGTTCTAAAGAGAGCCACCGTGGGGAGGGGGGTCTGTCCAGCTTGGGAACCAGGAAGGACAGGGGTGGGGTAAGAGGGGCAGAGGCATTGCCAATTTCCTGGCAGAAGTGATTAGAGATCAGCCTATCGTTTTCTCTTCTCTACCCTAACACCGATATAAATGAAGAATTCTTAAAAAAGAAACACAAAATCGACACCCAAAGAAAGCAAGAATTGTCCAAACAACAGCTTTGTTTAAAATGACTTGTTTTTTGTTTTTCGTGGGGTTTTGTCTGTTTCGTGCCATGAGTAGCAAACCAGTGTACAAGAATGTCACAGACAAGAGCAACAACAAGCGACTCGGTTTTCCTGAGCACAAATGAGCTCACTCTATATACACAAGGGGAAGGCGCGCTCCCTCTCACGGACTCTGCCCGCTTCTGACAGGCAGAGCGGCCGGTGGGGGAGGCCCCTTCCCAGTCCAGGGCCTTGCCAAGGAGCCTGCTACGGCCTATGGGGAGCCCTCCTGGATGCCTGCTCCTCATTGACCAGAACCAGCACCAGTGTCTTGTCCTACAGTGTCAAACGTGACCCTGTATTCTTCTCCCCTAGCTCCCCTTCAGTAGAAACCATGAAGAAAATCCTCTTCTGAAGAGGACAGATGACTGTGGGTCAACACCTACAAATCCAGGGAAGTCTTTCTGGCAGAGGGAGGGGGAGAAAGGGCCCTTCTGCTGCCCCTAGGGCACCGCCTGGCCCCGACACCAGTGCACCTGCTGACAACTTGCTATCCGTGCGGAGCTGCGCCCACTTCACAAAACACTCAGTCATCAATGATCATGAGTATCCAAACCCTAACAAAGGCTACGGCAAAAGGATGATCTGACAGCTGGATGAGGTACTGCACGGTAAAGTGTGCCGGTCGCCCCGGTGAGCCTGACGACCTTGCAAGCAGCTTCTGTGAATGCTATGAAGTCTGGGGAGAAAGAGACAATGCTGACTCAGGGACACTGAGTCTGTGGCTTCCGAACCCTGCAATGCCCTCACCAGCAGACAGAGAAACCGGTCTCTGTGCCTCTGGGAGGAAGATGGGCCAGATCGTCTTTGGTATACAAAGCCAAATGCTGGGGGCAGGGAGGACCATAAGCAGGTATGACTGTCTCTGCTCTTCAGGGCGGATGCCACAAGTTGGCCAGCTCAACAGGCTGCTCTCATTGGCCCAGATCCTTGGCCAAGGCAACCTGGGAAGTTGAGGAAGCACTCTTTTCCCCACCTGGGGCTGTTTTAAAGGAAAGCGTCCACTTCTACAAACATTCTCTCCCACACGCACGGAGCTCCCACAAGCTGGCAGACAGCATATGGAAACTTGGCTGGCGTGACTGGGGAACTGCCTTGGCACCGACAGGAAAGCCCTGAGGAGGAGCTGGGAAGCCAGGCCCAATGGTCACTGGGTGTGCAAACTGCAACTTCTCCCTTTTGCCAGCACCAAAGCTGGGGCAGAAGCAGGTTGGCTGCTGGGCAGGCATGGGGGCCACCCCGAGGTGGGCTGCCGTGGCTGTGGCCAGGTTACCTCTCTCCACCTGGGCCCAGACCATTTCAGATGCCTGCTGCTCCCTAACACCCCAAATATGGACCATGACTCCCCGTGGAGCCTGTGCACTGGGTCTACTATCTGTACATGTTTTGGAGCCAATCTGGCCCCCAGAAGCCTTGCATCTCCCCTTCACGTCACCCTTCCCCTAACAGGCGTATCTGTCTCTGGCCAGGCCACGCACATGGCTTTCACCTTCTTTTCTCCTTCTGAGCACCACAAAGTACCCGCCAGAACGGGGTGCTGAGCTGTAGCCAGGACAAAGGCAAGCTTTTGGAGGTGTGCCAATGTAAAGAAATCTTGAGTCGACTGGCAGCCTGTGCCATGCCACAGAGACAGGGAGGAAGGGAGGGCCTACGCAGTCACACTACTGTGGCATTCCAGAGCTGGTCCCCCACTGAGGCATAGATCCTCTGCCTGCAGCAACTCCACATTCCTGTAGGGAATAGGCCAGGCAGGCCCCCAGGGGCTCCTCCCAACCTCTCCTCTTATAAAGAAGCCAAGGGGCACTGAGGCCTTGCCCATTTCCTCACCAGCCATTCTGACATGCAGCAGGTTGATGGCAGCCAGGGCAAATCCAGCCACTCAGGAGGTGCCTCTTCTGCAAGGCAACCCTGGAGGGAGAGGCACTAAGAAAAGCTTGGCCCAGCCCTCAAAGATGGCAGAAAACAAAGGTGACACATCACAAGGAGTTCAGGGGAAAGAACAGCACTCGCTGATCTCCCCTCCTACTCCCCATGCCCTGGCGACTGGTCGCCTCAATGCCAGCAGGCCTCTGTGGAAGGACAGGCACTCCCAGGATTGCTTCCCTGGGTCTCAGCTAACTCAAAGAGACTCTCCTGCATTCTGCTGCCCCTTGTAAGTGCATCCACTAACATCATGACCACCAAGTCACCTGAAGCTCAATCTAGGTCCAATACGGTCAAACCTGAAATACTGGAACTGGCCCAGGGCAACTGGATTGCCTCGAGTGGGAGAAGGGAGGGGAAGCTCATCAGAGGAAGTCACTGAATGATCTTTTCTGTTCTTAAGCAAATCTGTCCCTAGTAGGAGTCCACAAGGAGTCAGCAAATGCCCAGCCATGGCTTCCCTTCTTGAGGTCCATGTGTGACTGAGCTCAAGTCTTTCAAGCAGAGCTTGTCCTTTCGGGGCCTTGGACTTCCACCCATGGGGACCTGATTCCTTGGCTGCTCCCTTTCAACCTAGACATGGGCTTTGGGGATGGGCAGGGTGAGGAGTGTGTGACTTCTGCCCCCCCCCCCGCCCCCACCACATTTAAAAATTTAGCACTGAGTCTGGCTGCACTGAAGTAATCTAGCCCTAGGGAAACCAAAGCTGGCAGGAGATGTATCCTCCCAAACCCAGGATGCTTCCATACACTGTAAAACCAAGAAATGGATCTATAAGAGCCTTTCCAGAAATGAGCCTTGATACAAAGATTCTCCAAAGTCAAACATCCAAAAACAAACAAACAATCCAACTCCAGCTCATTCTTTCCTGAAGGTGCCTTTGAGGAGGGAGGTGAGAGAGAGACAGAATGAGAACCCGTTCAAGGGGTACTCAAAATTAAAATGGTATCTGTTATCAACATTAAACTAAAATGGAGTGTACGATTCAAATCACAGTTTGCTCAAGTTACCACTTCTGTTGGTTAATTTCTGGGCTTACTTCTGATTGATGGATCAGTCAGTTCTCAGATCTCATGGGCAGAAAGCACAGAGGGTCCTGCCTAGCACTGTGTGCCTCCTAACCCTCTTGGCTCTGCATTTGCCATCACACTAGCTCTCCGACCCCTTCAATGGAATCTAGCCCCCAGACTGGTTAGCGCTCCCACCTCCCCCTTGGGCAGCATCCTAGAGGGAGTGGCCAGTTGGCTGCTTGCTCTGAGTCATGGGACACCGGTGGGAAGAATCTGGTCAGTTCTATTGGGGCCACAAGTTTGGAAATCCCTCAGCTTTGGGCTTGCTGCTGGTATAGAAACAAGGCCTCAGTCCCCTTAGGGAGGGGGTGTGCTGGAGATGACAGGGGATCCCAGCCTAAGCCTGGAGGTCCCTGGCAGTGGAGAAATGAAACACATCCCAAGCTCACTGCTTCAATGCCGAAAGAACTACTGCTTGCCATTCCCTTTCTCCTCAACCAGCTGTTGTTAAAGCACCAACAAGCAGAATAAAAGAGCCATCAACTACCATCTCCCCATGTAAGGCCACTAGGAGCACGAAGAAAGAGCAAAAGGGAAGGAGGAAAAATCCAGCCCCCAGCACTACACCCCAAGCTCGAGGAGACACCCTGGGGAGAAGAGCTGGGGAAGGAAGAGGGGTGGAAGAAAGGGACAGAGAGGAGGATAAACGAAATACACCAAACAGCCTACTGCCCTCTCCCATGATTCCATCAAGAACTGGGTGTTCTCCAAGTCAAGTCAGGACCTGCTTCCTCAGGGGGGGGAAAAAAAAAAACAAGCACCTTCAGTCTATTTTCTTGGCTGGAAGCCGGAGCCAATCCAGCAGATATTTACACAAGGGCCCAGCCACGTATGAGAACAGGATGACCAGCTTCCCGTGGGTCATGGTCATGAGAGTCTGGTGTCCCGAGGCCCAGATGCGATACCAGGGGCCGTAGAATGGGTCTGAGATGGCCGGACACAGCATGTTGTTCAAATTCACTTCGGTGACCTGCAGGGACAAGGGAGGTAGAGTGAGCGTTCACCATCCTTAGGCTTTCTCTGGCTTCTGCCAGTTCAGCCATCTCTACTTATTGGGGGACTAGACAAGGAGGGATTGACCAATCCCCGCCTGTTCATAAAGGAACTTCTCTCCCCTGGGTTTTCTGAATGCGTCAAGATTAGAGCCCTCTGGAGGTGATGGGGAAAGGCTGTCCACGGAAAAGCTATTCAGTTTTGCTTAGAGGCTCACCTCGCAGTTGGGCCCAGAGCCCAGTGCCATTCCTAAGCATCTACTATGTGAATAGTCCCTGGAGACGTGGTATGGGATAAAAGAGCAGTCAACAGTATGGTCCTGCCTCCACGTAACTGGGAACCAATCAAGTGGGGGTCATCGGTTTACTATATCTAACCTCAAACCAGATGGTGCTCACTGAGTTTTACACACCATGAGGAGGTCTGAGGAGCATACAGAATGGGGGCTGAATCCTCAGAGAAGATTCACGAGGGTGTGGTACTTGTATGGACTCATGGAAGATGGATGGGGGTTATGGAGAGGGATGGAGTGAGCAGAGCCTTCCTTGTAGGAGGCGTGGCCTGAGCATGGTATGTATGGTGACATGAGCACGCTGATGGCTCTGGAATCAAGGATCCCAGTGCAGAACAGCAACAGGCAAGGGCGTGAAGGTCGTAGTGCTTCGTCCGGCGAGCATGGGAAGCATTCACACTGTTGGCTGACCACTTCCCCCTGCCCCCCTCCCCCGGCAAACCAGAACAGAGCCATACACCGGGGTGGTGCCAAAAAAGTGACTACTTCTACAAAGGCACTGGGGACATCGATTACACGCCCTAGTCAGGCTACATCACATGAGGCTCCACATGGCTAATGCTACAGTAATGCCGTTCACACACAAACCCAGACATGCCACTCCTGCCCCAAGGACAGCCACGGCACCTGTCTTCCAAAGCCCGTTCACATTAAAGACAAGTCCTCACCACCTCTCAAGGTGGTTGGGGCTGTTATGCCACATCACAGAGAGGTGGAGAACTCTCTGCCCTCAAGCATGAGGTGACTCACTCAGATCAGTGGCAGCGCCAGGGCTTGAACTGGAGTCTCCTGACCCCCATCCCCAGCCTCAAGCTCTTCCTACTCACCCTGCCACCAATACACACCCTGCGCTCAGCAATCTTGGGCTCTGGATAACTCAACTAAGTCCAACCATTCTCCAACTCCAGGCAGTTCTGAACACCCCAGAATGCCATGGGGGCTCCCAACACAGTACTTCCCCTGGCCACACAGCTCATGGCAGAGCCTGCTAAAGGGCCTGGGAGCAGGCCCAGATTGGACCCAAGGTCAGAAGCCTCCCCCAGGCACAGGGCCAGGGTTAGGGTCCTGCCTCCCCATGTAGTCCAGAGCGAACCACTTTCCAGTTGCAGCTCACTGTTTGCGACCCACATGGCCATGAGTGAAGGGCATCCTTGCCTCCCCAAGGTTGAAAGAAACAGTCATTAATGAAGGATTCAGAAAACTCTTTGGAGAGGCCAAGGCTGTGGATCATAAATCAGCAACCCAGACACAACAATCTGACATCCTGGCCTTTAGCATCTTGTATTTTCAAGACAAAACAATACACCAGCGCCAACCCAGATTATCAAGATTTATGGAGAACTCCAAACAGAGGGGATAGAAGGGGATATAACCACACTTACCAGGCCGAGGATCTGCAAGATGCTGAAGTGATAAAAGAACATGAGGCCAGTTGAGAGAAGAGCCCACCGGAAACTGCTGAGGGGCTCTGGGGTGTAAGCACCTGGAGGAAGAGGGGAGATGGTGAGATGGCAGGAACGGTGACCAGCTCTTCGCCTTTTCCCCATGAGGGTGCAGGTACTGAGGTCACAGTTGCTGCCTGCTGATCAGTGACAGCTACTCAAGACACGGCCCCGCTTGATTAGCTGGGTACTCAAATCAGACCCTTCCTGATCTCTGTTCTGCCACTTAATGCTGAGGCCATTACAGAGAGAGGACTTTTTGCTTATTATGAAAGCAGTACATGCTCATGAAAGGAAATTTGGAAAATGTTAAAAAGTAGAAACAAGATGGAGACAAAGAAGAAAAACAGCACTGCTACCATATCGGGGTGTCTCCTTGGTCACTTTCTCTATGTCTCAGGACTTTCTTTGCTTAGTTAGCAATTTGAATCTTACTGTATATATAACTGTATAGCCTTCGTTTCAACATTTATTTTCTCATGTTTCTAAAAAGAAATGTCATTGGGAAGTATGGTGTGGTGGTTGAGAATGCTAACTTTGAAGTCAGGTGGATATGAGTTCAAATCTTGAATCTACCCCCTGCTGGCTGTGCAACCATGGAGAAATTGTTTCAACTGCCTGAATCTCGGTTGACCTGCCTGTAAAATGGTGATAATGCAATTGCTGTGAGGAGTAAATGAAACGACATACTGAAAGCTCTTAGCTTGGTCTGGTACAATTTAAGTGTTCAACGAGTGTTAGATGCTGTCATTATTCAAATAATTGAAGAATGTGCCATAACTGATGGTTGTGCCATTTCCCAACTACTGGACAACTCCCTCCCCCAAGAACACCAAAAATGGTACATGTTCCCTCCGTCACTGCTAGGAACTACCATCCCCTCAGGCTTGAATGTGTTCCAGAATTTGCAGAGCAGGGGCATGGTTTATAGCATGTTGCGAGTGTCACCTGAATGGGGACTCAGAAGGGGGTGCTTGAGAATGAAAGGGACCTGGAACCCTGCACCCCAAGCAAGTAGAGGTGACACCATATCCTGGAGTAGTATTTTCCCAAGTCAGTCTTCCACTGATTTATCCATTCATTCAACAGTTATTAGGCACCTAGTATATTCCAAGCCCTGTGCAAAGCATTGGGGATAGGAAGATAAAGAAGACAGGATCCCCACAGTCTCAGATTCACAGTCAGTAACTACAACACAGTGTGGTTAGTGGGATGTCTGAGGTCTGTGCCACCTATTACAGGAGGACAAAAACTTAGCCTTGTGGGAGAGGCGGATGAGGTATGCTTCTTGGTAGAGGGAGCATTGGAGCAGAGTCCTGAAGGACAAATAGGACTTAAGGAGGGGCCGCGCATTCCAAAGCAGTAGTCTGCAAAGTGGCAGACATGACTGAGGCCATTCAGAGAAGTATGGGGAAGACTTCAGTGGGGCCACGGGGGAGAATGTGATGGGGCAGTGAACAGGGGTAAGACTCAGAGGCTGGTCTGCTACAGGCTGGGCCACATAGGAGCCATGCTGAAGGTATTGGGCTTTACACTGTGCAGCAGGGTCATGAGCACAAATGCCTCAAGTCTCAGAGAGGTGACCAGGGCCTAAAAGACATTTGGGGATGTTGCAGACTGGCAAACTGGAAAGCTCACACTCCTCCTAAAGAGGGCAACCACCACTCAGCTCCATCCAATTGCTGCACTGCAGGAATGTGGGCCCAGAGTTGCCAGTTCTCTCACTTTTGCAAGAGAAGCCAGAAATATGAATTTTTATGTGGAATTTCCTGATTTTTAAATGTTGGCAACTAATTCAAAATGTTTGAAGAATGCTCAATGGACCAAACAAAACATGTCTTCTGGATGTATTTCAGCCCCTGGGTGGCCAGCGCACTGGAAGGCCTGAGGCAGGAAAGTGATGTGATCACGTGTGCAGAAGATCCCCCAACCAGCATGCGGGGGATGGACTGGAGCAGAGAGTCGAGGCAGGCAGACTGCTTAAGGAGACTGCTTCTGGAACCCGAGGAGAGAGGAGGATGGCCTTGGAAGGTAATAGCAGTGGGGTTCAAGAAAAGTGGAGGATAAAGTCACCAGGACCTGGTAGAAGACTGGATGTTGGGGGTAAGGGAGAGGAAGGATCTTGGAAGACACCCAGGGTTCTAGCCTGAGCATCACTGGGTGGATGGCGCCATTTATTGCAATGGAGAAGAGAGGAAAAGGCAGACTGGGGCAGAGGGTAGGGACATAATGAGGCCAATTTCAGACGTGTTGAATTGAGGTGTCTGTGGCATATCCAAGTGGAAATGTCATTTAGGGTCACATAGTAAAGGGTAAGAGTGTAGGTACTGGAGCCCAGCTGGTGGAGGTTTTCAAATCCTGCCCCCATCACTTATCACCTTCAGGGCCTTGGACAAATCTCAGTATATCCTGAACTCAGTTCTACTCATCTATAAAATGGGGTGGCATTGCCTAAGGTTGCTGGATATGTGAGATGAGATAATGTGTCATAATTCTAGTACTGGGATTCTAATACATAATTCTAGTACTGGGATTTCACAGGTGCAAATTATTTTTATTCTTATCTGAGTCACAAAGTCAGTGAAGAGGATGGGGCCAAGGATACAGACATCGGCATCAGCAGCACATGGTAGTGACTGAAGTCATGGGAGCACCGAGACTGAGAGAGGCGGTCTGCCTCCGGCCTCAGAGCAGCAGCTAAGCACCTGCTGGTTTTCCAGGTCCCCTCCCTCCCCTCTAGGCCCCCAGAAGCCAGACTGACAACATGGCACCCAGTTCACACTCATCCCACACAGTGCTTGGTTTGGGGAATGCACTGAATGATACATTCAGGGTTTGTGCACTTTCCTGTCTGCGGGACAAGAGTGAACTGTTGTCACCCTGGCTGCTGGGGGCCTATAGGGGATGAGGGGACCTGGAGAACTGACAGGTGCTTAGCTGCCACTCATCCTGCCACTGAGCCCACGGCCACGTTCCCAGGTGTCCCCCCACCCCGTGCCTCTGCTCGGCTCCCCCTAGTGGCAGCTGGGCAGCAGTGACAGGCCCTGGGTGCCGGGTGGTGGCTGCAGGAAAGGAACTGAGTGTACATGTGGGGAGGGAAGAGAGAGTCCTCAGCCAGGAGGCAGCTTGGCAGCCAGTCCTGGGGGAAGCTGGGATGTTCCACTGCTGGGCAGCGCTCCCTGCATCAGGGCGCTCCCCTGACCCCCTCCTGCCCTATGCTATGGGGGAAAAGGAACACTCAGATACTATGGCGGTGGGAACACATTTCCCAGTACTCTCACTTCCCCTTGCCCAACCCCCCACTTTAGTACCATTCATTCTGTGTTGCCTCATCTGTCCAGACCAGACTGTTAGTTCTCTGAGGGAGGGGGTTGTTTCTGAATCACCTCTTCACTTCCAGCACCTGGTCCACAGGAGGCACTCAAAAAATAATCACTGCACAGGCAAATGAATGGTGCAGACTTTCTGGACAATCATAACAGTATAACCCTTTGGCTCAATAATACTACTTTGAAGACCACCATCAAATACCTAAAAACCCCAATAAACCGCCCTTATTTGCAAAAAGATATTTATAGCTGTGCTATTTATAATATTGAGAAACTGGAAACAAACTAAAAGGACAGATAAGTAAACTATGGTACCTCAATATTGTGTATCTGTGTGAAAAGTCCATTGCTAGTAATGGCAAGTGCAAAAGACAGGACACCAAGCAGCACCCAGATGATAGAAAATCCAGCTTTGTAGCTTAAAAACAAAGTCCTTGGGGTCAGACAGCCATGGGTTTGAATCCTGGCTCTGGTAGTAACAACAGGAGTGACCCTGGGCAAATTCTGCTGCCCCTCTGAGCTGGTTTTCCTGTGTGCAGCCTGGAGGACATCTACTTCTCAGGGCTGGTGAGTGGAATAAGAGAGATATGAAAGTGTATATGACAGCTAGCCTGGCGTGCAGATGACATCTGCTATTTTTATCATGGTGACCATAGCCAACCAAAATCTCATAAAAGACTGGAAGAAGATGGGGAGTCTTGTAAAGAGGTGATCTTCTCTATGAAGGAGGACTTTGACTGTGGTTTCCACTGCCCTTTCATTGCTGTTGGTTGTTTTCATTGCAAAGATGATAAAATATTCAATTTCTTTGAAAAATAAAGAAGGAAAAAAAAAAAAAAGAAAGCATCCTGTAGACAGATGACCCAATCTACATAGATATATGCAAACTGTATGCAAACACACACTGTTCTCTTCTCTATATACCTGGATGTGGCCCCTGTGATAATCCCAGTGAAAAACCAGTTTTCTTCTAAAAGAAAATAGAAACTGAAGTGATTTCAGAAAAATTAAAGACATAAAACTTTTTTTCTACTTTAAGAAAAAATGTGACATTTTTTTGCTAGCATCTTCTATCCCAGGAGGATAGAAGCATGTCAGTTCTAAAGGTGGGGGAAACCAAGATAAGAGCTCTTTTTAAAAAATCTATTTCTGCCAGAAAAGAAGCTTTATGAGTCCTGGGAAAGAAGTCAATTGCCGCACCAGCAGCAAAGACCGATCCCCAGATGCCTCTCAAGGGCCTTTTCTCTCATCTTATAATCCCACTCAGGAGGGACTTACACCAAGGAGATGAGACCAGCCAGAGTGGCCCCTTCTTCAATCTTCTTCCTGCTTCCTTCATCTCATTCACTTATTCATGCTACCATTCATTCAACATCTACTGAATCCACACTGGGTGCCGGACTCCGTGCCAGGCAATGGGGATAAAGAATCAAAGGTAGTCCCCTACCCCTGAGAATGACCCTGCAGTTTACAAGTGGACAATGCAGTGATGTAATAAGGGTGGTGCAGTACATAGTGGGGACACTGAAGAAGGGTAGCTGGAGAAGATGACAGCTGAAGTGAGTTTTGAAGAACAAGAAGGAGATGGGGGCAGGGCATGAAGGAAGGACGTGACACTGACAGGCCAGGCCAAGGGTACAGCCTGAGAAAAGGTGTGGAGGACTGAAACGGCAAGCCGTTAGGTGCAATTACAAGCAGCTCTGAGTTACTGGAAAACACAGAACTATGTGAGAAGGGACATGTGTCATGAGATGACGTTGAAGAGACAGACAAGCGGGGCCAGGTCACGAAGAGCCTTGTTTGCCATGCCAGGAACTTGGCCATTATCCTACACATCATAGGAAGCCACTGAAAGGTTTTAAACCTGGGGGTGAGAAGGTCGGGTTTATGTCTCAGCTAGCTAGACTGCTCTGGCAGCAGTGCGGATGACGGCCTGGAGAGAGTCAAGATTGACGACAGGTTCTGATGCTGCTTCAGTGATATAGGTGATTTAGCAATCGGTCAGACATGCAGGGACATCTAGAGTGACTTCCAGATCTATGACCTCAGTAACTGAGAGAAGTTAATTTAGGGCCAAGGTGAGTGCAGGTTGGGGCATGCTGTCACTGCATGCCTAGAGGCCACCCCGGCAGATGTCTCCCACAGACATCTGTCATCCAACAGATCTGCTGATGGCTAGGTTCTAGAGCTCAGGAGAGGGAGATGGCCTGGAAATGGAGCTTCGGTTGTGGATAAGATCAATGAGGAAGAATCCACAAAATCAGACTACAGGACCAAGGACAGAGCCTGGAAAAGGGGGTATCCATGAGAAGACAAGATTGAAGACAAAATTAAAGGGGCAGTCGTGGAACTAGGTGAGAGTCATCCTGGGAATCAAGAGAACATCAAGTTTCAAGAAGAAGGAAAGGATCAATAATGTTAATGCTCTACCCCTGTACTGACCAATAAATAAGGTAGCCACTAGCCACATGCAGCTATTTAGATTTAAATGAATTAAAAGTAAATAAAATTAAAAATTTGCTTCCTCGGTTGCACCAGCCACATTTTAAGTACTCATTAGCCATATGTGCTTAGTGGTTACAGTACTGGACAGAGCAGAATAGAACATTCCCATCATCACAGAAAATTCCATTGGGAACACACTTCTCTAGAGGAGTACAGTCCAGGAAAGACAAACTGAGTTTGGCAACATGTCGGCTACTGGTGATCTTTACTATAGCAATCTCATGCAGGAGCTGGGCGGTGAAAGATGAAGAGAAGTTTTCCAGGTGTACAGGTAGGGGAGAGAATTCCAGGAAAAGGGAACAGGATATGCAAAGTCACAGAAATCATTGCCCAAAATCCCTATACAGACGGTCCTTGACTCACAGTAGTTCACCTTACAATTTTTTGACTTTACAATGGTGCATTCAGTAGATAGGCATTCCATAGAGACCATACTTTGATTTTTGAATTTTAATTTTTTCCTGGGCTAGTGATATGTGGTACAATATTCTTGCATGAGATAGTCAACACTATTATAAAACAGGCTTTGTGTTAGATGATTTTGCCCAACTGAAGGCTGATGTAAGTGTTCTGAGCATGTGTAAGGCGGGCTAGGCTAAGCTGTGATGTTTGACAGAGTAGGTGTATTAAATGCATTACTGACTTATGATATTTTCAGCTTATAAGGTGTTTATAGGGACATAACCCCACTGTAAGTTGAGGAGCATATGTCCTCTCAATCTCTTCCCTGAATGTCCCCTTTTTCCTTTTGCTCTCATCTGAACCGCCTCTCCCCCACAAAGAGTCTGCTTCATCTGAAGCCCTCTGAAGCAGCGACTGATTTTTCTGCTTTGGCCCACATAGGTGGGGTGGGTAACTTCTTTCTTTTCATGGTTGTTTCCAGACCACTTCTCCCTAAAACCCCACAACTACCATACCATACCACCTGCTATCCTTCCCTTTACAGTTATCTACAGACATATGGGTCACGGCCCTTTACTTGAAGATACCAGCACCTGGCTCCATACCATTCTCTCCAAAACCATTCCTGTCATATTTCTTGACAACTTCAACACATGCACCTAGGTAAGCCTTCTAGCTTCGGCCTCCTCTCCTCAGTGATCTTGTCCTCTACCACAACTCAGTCACTCATTCTCATGGTCATGCCTGGGACCTTACAATTATGAATATCTGCACCCCCTCCTTATCTCAAAGTCAAGCATTCTCTCTTCAACCACTACTTGGAAGCTTCCTAGCTCAGTCCCTCTAACCATGACCCGAATACTTCTTTGATCCCACTGGAATCTGTGATGCATTGGTCCTACCACGTTTTTGCTGTACCACATGGCTCGTTCTTCCCTCCTTAAACTCCATGGCCATTATTCTAATTATCTCTTGCATACACTTTCGACTCCATTGTTCGTCTCATTATCTTACTCATCTGGAAAAAACCCAGCCCTGGTTATATCCTAATCTCCTCCTCCGCCTTGCTTGTCCCTACACAGCTGAACGCAGCTGGAGAAAAACAACAGTGCTGACTGTTCTCACTTCAAATTCGTGATCACAAACCTCAAGTGCATCCTGCACGTTGCCAGGCAATCATACTATACTTCCCCAGTCCATTCACTCTCTCCCTCTCCTAGGCTACAATTTAATATCTTCTCCTCTCTTCTCAAACCTTTAATACTTGTATCCCGTCCTCACTCTCAGATGATAACCTTGCCTCTCACATCACTGAGAAAAAAGGAATCAGCCAAAAACTTCCACAAGCTCTCACGATCACATTTAACCACCTATCTGCATCAGTGCCCAATATCCTTTGTCTTCCCCCCTGTGATCTAGATGAACTGCTGGGGGTCCTAGCCAAGGCCAGCCTATCCATATGAATCCAGATCCTGTCCCCTCCCTCTCACCTACTCAATAACATCACTCCAGCCAGTCTGCTCTTTCTCTTCCATCAACAATGTCTTCCTCTCTACCAGATTATTCCCATTAGCATATAAACTAAAGGCACTGTAATAGCCCCCATTCTAAAATAAATAAACACTTGACCTCACTTCCCCCTCCCACCACTGCCTCAGTCCTCTGCTCACCTTTACAGCAAAACTCCTTGAAAGAATCATCTATACCTGTACTGTCCAATATGGTAGCTGCTAGTCACATGTAGCTATTGAGCACTTGAAATGTGGCTAGTTTGAATTGAGATGTGCTCTTCATGTAAAATAACCTGGTAATTTTTGTATTGATTATATTAGAATGATAACATTTTGAATATACTGGATAAAATAAGATATATTTATTATTAAGTTCACCTGTTTCTTTTGCCTATTTTTAGTGTGACTACTGGAACATTTGAAATTACATATGTGGATCACATATTTTTATTGGACAGCACTGTTCTATACTCCCTACCCACAATTCTTCTCTTAAACTCGCTCTACTGAACTCCCCCTCCACCAAAACTGCTCCCATCAAGGTCACAAATAACCTTTTCATTGCTAAATCCAATGGGCAATTCTCAGGCCTCATCTGATGTGCCCTTAATCTGAAATAAAGTGAGTCGAGAGTCAGGGACACCAGTGAGGATGCCGCTGCAAGAGACCAAGTCAGGAATGATGTGCTCTTTAACGTAGAAATAGTGGGAATGAATTTGAGAAAGATCAAGAGGTTGAACAGACAGGATGTGGTCACTGATTAGATGGGGGTTGGGGGTAAGAATGAAGGGCCAATGATTAACCTGAGACTTCTGGCCTGGGTAACGAGTGGGTGGTGGTACCACTCAATAGAATGGGAAACATCAGAGAAGGTGCAGGTTTAGAGACAGGGAAGAAAATGACAAGTTTAGTTCCTGACAATAATACCATCCCAACTTTGGTGCCCTAGTCTAAATGAAACATCTCCATTTTTAGCCTTTGTAAGCCTTAGTTGCTCGGAAGATATCTCAGTGTGGCACAACCCAAGATGACCACTGCTATTTGATTCCCCATTCTCAGCCACTGAGTGCAGGCTCAAGTCAGGTTTCCCTTCATCCAGGCACTTGACCAAATGCACCCTATCCTCTATTCTGCTTACTGAAGAAGGAAGTGGAAGATATCCTGGGTGGGGTGTTCACGGGGAAGGTCCATCTTGTTAACCTCTATCATGGGGGACTGGAGAGCCCACCCAGACCAGGCTTCACCCTTAAAGTGCCTAGTGGAGCTGACTGGCCACCCAGCCTATGGCTAAGGCAACTGAAAGGCCCACCCTCGTTCCATGAAGATCAAAGAGCCAGCCCTCTGCCAACAGCACATAGGATGAGGACCCTGAGCTGTCAAGGTTTCCAATAGGTAGACCTAGCCTAGCAGAATAAGCACTGGAGTCCACAGACCCAGGTCCCAGCTTCAACTCTTACCAAGTTGCTGTGTGACCTTCTGTATAGATCAAAACCTCTCTAAGCATCAGTGTCCCTCTCGAAGACAAATCCCAGGCCCTGCCTATCCTATAGGAACACTGTAGAGATAGGAAAGCTAGCAAAGCATGAAGATACTCGGGAGAAAAGTGCTATTTGAACCTATACCATCGTGTTATGCGTTTCCTATTAGCTGGTCTCTGGTGAGCTTTAAGCAAGGGGAAGCCAACTCTTGGATCATTTGAGGCAATGAGGTTTAAACTTCGGTCTGTACAGAATACCCTAGGGCGCTGGCTCTCAAACTTGAGTGTGCATCAGAATCCCCAGAAGGGCTGGTTAAAACCCAGCTTTCTGGGCCCCACCCCAGAGTTTCTGATTCAGTAGGTCTGGGGTGGGGCCTGGAATCTAGAATTTGAGAATTTGCATTAATAACAGGTTCCCTGGTTAGGCTGATACTGCTCATCCAGGGACCACACTTGGAGAACCACTGTCCTAGGGAACTTATAGAAATGCAGATTCCTGGGCACTGCCCCAGGAACCTGTTCTGGGAGGTCTGGGTGAGCCCTGGAATCTCCATTTCAGTAAGGAGCACCTCAGGGTGATTCTCATGCTTGCATCCTCTGTCCACACAGGAGAATCACTGACTTAGGGGGAACCTGGAGCCAGAAGATGTACCAGTGGCCTGGGAAAAGCTACCAGTGAAGGGGCCATGCTATGGCCAGATGTGAGGATCGGTGTCTCCAGGAAGGTGATAAAATTAAGGCAGAAAATGCTTGACTCTTTTGCTCCCACAAAGGACTCCTAAGCCTCAATTACTTCCTTCTTGGCTTGGAAAATCCAATGGTCTTCAGAAACTCATCTACCCACCCTCTTGTACAAGGCTCAGCCCTTGGCCAATTTTTCTAACTCCCCGGCTTCTGCCTCACCTGCTAACGCCCCTCAGAAGCCTTCAGGATTTACCTAAGTTCCTTATCCTTTCCCCTGCCCTCACCTGACCAGTAAAGTGGAACAGGGAAGCCCATGAAAGAGGAGAACCCTCCCAGCATCCTCATGCTAGCTGGACAGAGGTGCAGTGGGCTCACCTGGGTGAAGGGGAAACAGGAGGCCCAATTTGGAGCCTGAGGGCAATATGACTTTGGGGCCAGTTAGCCAGTCTTCAAGCTGTCACTGGCCAAAGTGCTTTTGCTTTAACTGGTCCTAGAAACTAATGAGCACAGGGGCTCTATCCCAATCCTCATCCTCCAGAAGATAAGCTGAAAGCCCACTCAGGAGAGAAGTAGCCTGCTGGCACCAAACAGCATTAGGGTTCTTAAATCCTGGTTTCCTGAAATGTCTCCCCCAAAGGACATGTGAATAGCCCATACTTCAAAACAACCCTCTCACTCGGTGTCAAACCTGACAGGGCCAGTGCTCAGCAATTCTGAGGCAAGAGCTCCCTCTAGTGGAATACAAAGGGGCTTCCCAGCAGCCTTGAGACAGGGCAGGGCAGGAGGCACCCTGGCAACCTTGGGAGACTGATGGACCCCTTTTCAGAATGAAGATTGAAATGCATAAAATAAAATGCAAAGGATTACGAAGGAAGCCAATGATATTAAAACAGTTACCAAAATGCTTTTAAAATTCTGTAATACAGTAATTATGTTTCCTTATAAATGCAAATAAGATCGAGCAGCAAGTCTAATACCTGCCATAATTTCAAAGCAGTGATGAGCATACAGTGTTGTGAGACAGCTGCAACTACCGTAATGTGATAGGAAGCCATCTGTGATTGCTACTGACAACAAAGTCATGGGTATGGCCCATGCCACTGGTGCCTGTCACCCACATTCAAGTGCTATGTTCCTGATAGAGGTTCCTGAAAATAAAGATGATTTTTTCCCTCCCATTCAAGTTCATGGACCAACTAAATCCTATTTGTGGACCCCAGGTTAAGAACCCCGGCCTAAATAAAAACAACCACAACCAACCAACAAAAGGGTAGTTGTCAGAGGGGAGGCCCTCTCTCCTCCACCCATCCTGCCAGGACCTCTGGAAACCCAGTGCTAAAAGCAACAGATCCTTCTATACCTGCCACCTTTTCCCTCCTCATCCTAATGAGAGGGAATGTCCCTTTCCCCTCCTCATCCTAATGAGCACTGGCTCTCCCCTGAGAACACCGCTTCTCCTGCTGACTGCTCTGAGAGGAAGTGGTTCTTTTCCACCCTTCTGTTCCCACAGCAAGCTTTCTGGGAGCAGGGGAGTTGAAGATTCCTCCAGCCCTCCATTATTACTTCTAGATGTTTACTCTTCCCCTTTCTCCTTCTTTCAAGACTCAGCTCCTCCTCTTCATCACCATCACCTGTTGTTGTCCCACAGGTCACTAGCTGATTCATCCCAGCTCAGTGTCACTTGGCTTACAGTCTTCCTTTTTACATTACGCCAGCATTCTGGGTGATTTCAATACCCACATGGGAGCCCCTTCCCACTCGCTAACCTCGTGGTGTCTTGAGCCTCCTCACCTCCCCAGGTCTGCTCCACCTCACTACCCACAACCGCCTTCTGTCATCACTCTAACCCGCCCCACTTCACTGGGATGATCTGCCCACAACCACCTAGAGTTTCAACTTTCTTGTCTTCGTTCCTACAGTGCATGTGCCCGTAGACCTCCTTGTGACCTCTGATCCCCTGATGCCCCTTATCTGATCCCATGGAATTCCTCCTTGTTCCTCAGCTCTCTCCTAGCCTCCTTCCACACCAGCTTGGACCCCATGACCTTGAACTCTGGCACTAGCGCCCTCAACTCCCTGCTGGGGAGAGAAGAATTCTTCATCCCTCTCTCCCCACACTTATACCTACCCCCTTCACTAGCTCATTCCCAAAGGATGGCTTGCTAAAAGTGAAAACCTAGCAAACTGCTCAGACCACATTTTATTAGATTAGTAGCCAGGGTCATGGTACATTGGCAAGTAGAAACCATGCTATTAATAACAAACAACTTATATAGTACCACCTAGGTGACAGGCACGGTTATAAGCACTTTACATACATTTACTCACTTAATGTTCATTACAACCCTATGAGGAAATACTGCTATTATTCATATTTTACAGATGAGGAAACTAAAGCACAGAGAAGGTAAGGAACTTGGCCAAAGTCACACAGCAAGTAAGGAACAGAGAACCAGGACTGGAAACCAGGTAGTCTAGCTTTGAAATGGGCAGCATGCACTTCTCACCGTGCACATCTCAGTGAAACCTGTGTCTTTGGGCCACCAGGCCTGTTCACTTCCCTCTCTACTTACTGTAGCTTCTCAGTGCCTCTGATGGAGTAGGAAATAAGGCAGGGCCTGCTCTACACCTCTGGCCACCTTAGGTTACCCAGATGCAGAGCAGGAAGCTGGCTTAGTTGTCCAAACCAAAGCTGCAAGCTGTAGACCAGCCTGCCAGAGAAGCCCTGCACTGGAGGGGGCACCTGCTCAGCTAATAAGAAAGTGTAACTTTGTTTACCATTCTATTATTCCTTGGGTGACCTGCCCTTGGTCAGAAACCTGAAAGCAGGAAAGCATGTGGCAGGATTACCAAAACTCTGTCCTGAACCCTGAACATCCCTCACTTTCTAGATCTTCAATGACATTGACCCTAATTACAAAGCCCCAAGGTGGTACGGATACCCCAAGCCGGATGTTCTGATCCTCCACTCCTCCCCAAGCCAGATGTCCTGAACTGCACAGACCAGTGCCAGAAAAATGCATGGATTCCTGTTTCAGGCGGGCCCCTCAGTGCTAGTCACCAACCTTCTAGAGCTATGTTGTCCAATGCAGTAGCCACTAACTACATGTGGCTCTTTCGATTTCAATTCAAATTAATTAAACTGAAAAGCAAATTAGAAATTCAGTTCCTCGGTCCTACTAGCCACATTTCAACTGCTCAGGAGCCACATGTAGCTAGTGGCTACCGTACTGGACACAACAGATATAGGACATCTCCATCATCACAGAGAATTCTACTGGAAAACGCTGAAGGAGTCTAGACTGATCTCCTTCCTGTCATTACTCTTGTCAATCCACCACCAACCCCTTTCATTCTTAGCACTCGCTGTCACCCTGTCATTCATCCACTCCCCTTTCTGCCTAGTACTTTCAACCACTGGCTTTCATCTGAGCATCTGAACATGCCCAGCCTTGGGGCAGAGAGGAAAGAAAGCAAAGGAGAAAGGAGAGTAAGGGAGGGGGAGGGGAGAGGGAAAAACGCTCTCATTTGACTCTGCAATGCCCTTAACCCCTCCTTCCTTCCCAGCCCTACTTTTCCAAAGGCCCAATTTTACTGCACCGCTCAGATCCTCTCTGAGGATGGCTTGGTTACTTCACCTTTGGTGAAAATCTCTACTGCCTTAGCTTCCAGGACAACCAGGCTCTCCTCCTACTGTTCTGCCCATTCCTGCAATCTCTCTCCACTCTTCTTCCTTCACCTACTATTTTCAGGTTGATATTCCCCAAGGCATTTTCTAAGCCCTTTTTCCGCCCCACCTACAGTTACCTTGGACCATCTCACCCACTCCACTGTTTCTGTTCACTATGTCTACATCAATGAGACCAAAGCTGGCCTTTAGCCCAGACTCCCCTGAACAGCTCCAGAATATTCTATCCTACTGCCCGCTGGACATTGCAACCTGGAAAGTCTAGAAGTGCCTCAAACTCAAGTAAAAATCATCTTCCTCCCTGCTATGGTCTGAATGCTTGTGCCCCACCCCCCAATTCATGTTAAAGCCTAGTCACCAATGTGATGGTAGTAAGAGGTGGGGCTAGGAGGTGATTAGGTCATGAGAGTGGAGCCCTCATAAATGGGACTAGTGCTCTTATCAAGGAGGCCCAAGGGAGCCTGTCTGCCCCTTCCACACGTGAGGACACAGTGAGAAGGTACCATCTGCGAAGAACAGCCCTCACCAGACCCTCAAACGCTGGTGCTTTGATCCTGGACTTCCCAGCCTCCAGAACTGTGAGAAATAAATTTGTGTTGCTCATTAGCTTCCAAGTTTTTGGTATTTTTGTTATAGCAGCCAGATGAACTAAGATACTCCCTAAAACATGCCCCTTCCTTTTGGGGCCCCTCTCCGTGGCACTCGATCCCACCTAGTCCCCCAGGCCAAAATCCTGGGGCCTCGTAGATTTTATCCTCTCCCTCACTCCCACAGAATCTTAATTATAAGAACTACCACTAATTCAAACAATATTTATTATTAATTTATTAACTGAAATAAAAAAATAAACATCCAATCCTAACTGTATACCCTTATTTCTTGAAAAGATTAAAAGATGTAACTACTGCCACCTAGTGGTGAAGCACACACAATTGGATATGGCAGTTGCTACACTTAAGGCATATAAAAAGTACAAGGAGAAAGGCACATTACAGAGAATGTACCTTAGGCTGCCTAGGGAAATCGGAGACACCTCCAGAGAGGAGGTAGCACTGTGAGCTACCTCGTAAAGGAGGACATGGAGTTTGCCAGGTTCTGGGTAAAAAAGTTAGTGTATGCCTGGACCTGAGCCTAAGTGATGGGAAACGAGGTTAAAGATATGGGCAAGGGTCAGATTGTAAATAGTCTTGAATGCCATGTAAAGGAGTATGGTCTTCATCCTGAAAGGGATTTTTAAGCAGTGGAACAAAATCTGATCAGATATGCTCTTTCCTTAGGAAGATCATTCTGGACATTGTATGGAGGACAGACTAAGCAATCAGGGGGCAGGGAAATGAAAGAGAAAACAAAGTAGTTCCGGTAACAGAGGCTGAGAGCCTGGACCAGGACAGGGGTGGTGGGAATACAGAGGAAGGGCCAAATTTGCCAGCAATTTTGAAAATGTGAATCGTCAGAACTTCCAAACTGACTGGTATAGGGGATGTAGCAAGGGAAGGGATCCAGGATGTTGCCCAGGTTTGTGACTCTGGCAGTGAATGGAGAGTGGAGCCACTAACCAAGACAGGAAATAGAGGAGGAGGAAGAAGAGCAGGTTGGGAGAAGGGGTATGGAAATGAGCAGTTTGAGAGTAGACACGTTACAATGGAAGTATCTGTGGTGCTTCGTGAGCTTGCATTAGTTCTATCGGCGAGGAATGCCAGGATGTATGGGGCAAGCAGAGCAAAGGGGTCCAAAGAGAAAGAGCCAGAGAAGTAGGCGAACCAGGAGAGAGGGGTGATCTGGAGCCCAAAGGCAAAATGGGCATCTCAAAGGAGTGAGAGCCAGCAATGTTAAATCCACTGCAAGCACGCACTCGGTACAGGCAAGGTTCTGTGACTTTAGAACACAGCAAGGCACAGTGTTGACCTCTGGAGCCCACAGTCTAGTTGGGAGACAGATGTGTAATTAGAGGCAGTAGAACAGTGGCTAATGACAGGAGAAACCAATTGACAGCACTTACTATGTGCCAGGCACTGATCTGTATACTTTCCATATGCTAGCTCATCCAATCCTCGCAACAGCCTATGACGTAAGTACTATGACTACTCCCATTTTACAAGTGAGAAAACAGACGCAGAGAGCTCAAGGCACCAGCCCAGATGCCAGAACTAGCTAGCAAGTGGCAGAAACTGGACTTAAACCCAGTCTGTCCGAATCCGGCAGCTCCATGGAGAGGCAGCACAGTGCAGTGGTGAAGCCTGCCCGCCTGGTTTCAAACGCCAATTGAAGCTCTAGCACAGGTGCTCCTTGTGTGACTCTTAGGCAGTTTGGGGAAGTGTAACAGCCCCCTCTCGAAATAAAGTTCTTAAGTATATAAAATAAAATGTATAAGATTACAAAAGAAAACAATCATGCTGAAATACAGCTATCAAAATGCTTCCAAAAAACAAATCTGTTTTTAAATCTTGGGGTAATGATGAACATGACTGATTTTTTTCAGATATCTGCAGAAACTATGAGAGGAAAAATATCTGTGATTTACATTAATGACATGCTGAGTGCTGCTAGCGCAACTGTGGCTTGTTGTCCACGTTCATAACTGAAAGAAATACTGTATATTTCAGCTCCAGTTAATGCAAATGAAGACATGAATTTTTTTTTTTTTTTTCTCATTCAGGGTCATGAGCCCCAGGTGATATATTCCCTTTAGCCTAGTGGACGTAGTGAGGCTTAAATGAGATTAAGTCTGTGCATGTGAACCACGTGCCCAGTGCATAGTGCGCAGAATGTGCACAAGAAATGTTAGCCTGCACCATGTACAACAGGATATGTGCAATGTGTGCATACACCCCTGAAGAGAGGGTGTTCACTCATTCATTCAGCCCCTGCACAACAGGAACAAAAGGAAAGTTCTGGTCCTCAGGGAGAGCAGCATGTACGTGTGAGAAGGACGGCAGCCGGAGGCACAGAAGGCACAGGGTGGACCAGCTATTTTCCCAGAGAAGGTGACTGCTGAGGCTAGCTTTGAGAAATGAATGCTTTCCAGGCCCACAGCTGGAGAAGGACATTCCCGTCACAAACGACAGCATTTTTAAAGAACAATGCATGACAAACTCAGGGAACCCAAAGGCTTTTGGTATCACCAGAGTTTAGAGTACAAGGAAGGGAATGTAAAGAGATGTGGCTGGAGAAAAAGTTAGAGACGAGGTCACACAGGTACCCCTTGTCCCGACACAGGTTGTGGGCAAGAGGAAGCCACTGAAAGTTTCCAAACAGGGAAGTGCTATATGATCCTATCTGAGCTATAGGAACAGCTTTGGAAGCTCCAAGGACAAACTGTGAGTGGGGAAGGAGGCTGGCTGGAGGCACAGACATTACACTGAGCCAACTGTCATCGATGAGGGAAGAGATGAGCAAGGCTTGGTTCAAGGTAGTGGTCCTAGAGATGGTAGCAAGGGGATGAGTTTGAGAGACCTTGAGGAGGTAAAAGCAGGAGGACTGGTGATCTCTCCACATGGCAGCCAGCATGATTTCTTCCACAAGCAGAGCTGACCATCAATTTAAGGACAAATGCGAAGTGATCTGGGAATGAAGTTGGATTCTTACTTCGCACTGTATACCATGATCAATTCCAAGTGGATAAAAGATGTAAAATAAAAGATAGATAAATTAAATTACATAGAAATGTCAAAAATCCTGCATGGCAAAAATAAATCATGAGCAAAGTTAAACAACAACAAAACTGGGGAAAATGCAAAAGTTCGTAGAAAGATGGGATTAAAAGATAATACACATCTTTCCATGAACTTTCTGAAGTACCTTTGTTTCTGCAGCTCAAATCACAAAGGGCTAACTCCTGATATGTATATGTAAAGAGCACTTAGCATTCAAATTTTTTCAAAAGGCCAACACAAAAGAAAAATGAGCACATGAGAGAAGCATGTAGTTCAAGGAAGAGAAAATCAAATAGCAACTTTAAACATATAAAAAGATACTCATCTTCACTCAATGTAAGAGAAATTCAAATTAAAACTGAATTGAGGGGCTGGCCTGATAACTCACTTGTTTAGAGTATGGTGTTGGTAACACCGAGATCAAGGGTTCGGATCACCTTACCAGCCAGCCACAAAAAAAAAAAACACAAAAAAGCAAAAAAACAAAAAAACTAAACTGATATACCATTTTTTAAAACCCATTAGATGGGGCCGAGCCCGTGGCGCACTCTGGAGAGTGCGGCACTGGGAGCGCAGCGGCGCATCCGCCGCTGGTTCGGATCCTATATGGGGCTGGCTGGTGCACTCACTGGCTGAGTGCCGGTCACGAAAAAGACAAAAAAACAAACAAACGAAAAAAAAAAAAAAAAAAAACCCATTAGATGGGCAAAAATCCAAAAGGTTGAATATACACTGTTTTGGTGAGGCTGTGTGGAAGCAGGAACTCTCATACATTGCTAGTGAGCATTTAAATGGGTACAACTTTTAAGGATTTGGAAACACCCATCAAAATTATGAATGCATACACTCTTTGATTCATCACTTAAGTGAACCACTTAGGGGGATTTAACCTAGAGATATACTTGCACACACGCAAAATGGCATAGGTACAAGATCATTCAGTGCTGTGTTATTTACACTAGCAAAAAAATGTGAAACAACCTAAATGTCCATCAACAGGAGAATGAATAAATAAATTATGGTATAGTGTTGTAACTTCGTGTTATGATTAAAAGCAAAAACCCTGGAGCCACACTGCTGCGTTCAAATCCTGGGTCTGCCACTTATAATCTGGGCATCAGTTTCCTCATCGATAAAAGGCAGATAACAGTAACACCTACCTAAAAGGGTTGTCGTGCGGATTAAATGAGTTAACGACATGAAGAGCTTGAAACGATGTCTGGCACGTAACTGTGCTATACAAAGCTTTGCCATGTTATTATACTGTACTCTGTCATCACATGATATGATAGTGTATGCTGCTATGAAGAAGAAAGAGGAAGCTTCCTATGGGCTTATGTGGAAAACTCTCTAAGAAATACTGCTACAGCAACAACAGGACGGTTGTGTGTATGCTATTTTTGAATGTGTGTCTTAAGAAGGGAGACAATAAAATATAAAATTTGCTTATATATGCAAAAAGAAACTCTAGAAGGATGTGCAAAAAACAAGAATGGTGATTACCTGTAGAGCTGCAGGGGGCACTGTGTGGATGGAAAGAAGGGGTGGGAAGGATATTTATCATGGTACAGAATTTTGTATTTTAGATTTTTGAACCAAAATTTGTAAAATTTGTAAATGAACTACATAAGAAAAGAATCAATTGGTAAAACAAGCTGATGTTATGTCCCTTCTTAAAACTTGAACTGGCTTCCCGCAGCTTTTATAATCAAAGCCAAACCCCTGCCCATGGCCGACAAAGCCCTCCATAGCTGACCCCCGCCTGCCCCTCAGGCCCAGTGTCACCCACCCTTCCCTTTGCCCCCCACCCCCCACCACAGTGCTGTTGCATGAGCCATTCTGTCCTTCTGTAAGGGTTCACCTCCCCAAATCCCACACTTGCCTAGTAAACTGCTATGCATCCTTTGGATCTCTGCTTAAATGCCACCTCCTCAGGAAACTTGCCCTCAAACCCCCAGACTGGGTCAGCTTGTTTTATTCTAAGCTCTCATAGAAGCATGTTCCTTTCCTTCAGAGTACTTATCTCAGCCATAACTGTCCATTTGTGTGATTCTTTGCTTCCCACCTATCTCCCCTTACTAGCTTCTACTTCTATGAGGGAACGGGTGGTGTCTGGTCTGCACTCAGCGGGGCACCCACCCCAGTGGCCAGTGCAGAGCCTGGCCGGAAGAAGGCACTTGGTGCTATATGTTAGATGAAAGGTTGAACTGCCTGCGGGGGGCAGGGATGGTCCCCAGAGGCTAGTTTGGGTGAATGGGTGGTGCCACTTGGCAAGACCCACAGGAAGAACAGCAGGGCTGATGGAGAAGATAATGAGTTCAGCATTGACTGGTTGAGTTTGAGGTGTGTTTGGGACATTCAGGTGACACTGAGTATACTACAGTCATGCATCACCTATGATGGGCATACGTTCTGAGAAATGCATCATTAGGCAATTTCATTGTGCAAAAGTGTATAATGAAAGGGAATGGCAATGAATTTTCCTGTTATCTACACTGACCACTAGTTGCTTGAGTGTGAACCTTCTAATTATGTTATTAAGTCTCTGTGTCTCACTTTCCTACATCTGTTAAGTGGGGATTAGAATTATACCACCCCCACAAAGTTACGAAAATTAAATTACAGGTAGGAATTGTGCCTGGCACTCAGCAAGCATTCAGGAAGTGTTAACTAACTATTATTAATTATAATTTTGCTATGGGGATGGGTGAGAATCACTTAAAAATGCAAGAATTCTAAAATAAACAACAACCCTTTCACTTGGGGTCAGACCTAATGTGTCAAATGCTCGGCTTTCAATCTTAAAGGTCTGAGCTACCTTCGGGAGGGTCACCCTGTGGGTAAGCTAGGCACTTCTCCTCCACATAGTTTGCAGGTTTGCTTACACCAGCAGCACCACAAACTCGTGAGTAATGTGCTATGCTATAACATTACAACAGCCATTTCATCACTAGGCTATAGGAATTTTTCAGCTCCATTATAATCTTACAGGACCACTGTCATATATATGGTCTGTCACTGACTCAAACATTGTTATACAGTGCATGACTATATATGAAAGTGACTCTCCTAAGTCTGGGCAGTAGATAGTGATATAGCAGCCACCACTGCACAGATTGCTAGTTAAACCATGAAAGCACATGAGGCCATGCCAGAGCATTAGTGAGAGGTGAGTTTAGAAGTGAACTCTGGGAAAATCAACATCTCAAAGGACTGAGGAAAAATAACTTGTGAAGGAGACTGGGGAAGGCATGGGTTGCGAGGAAGGGAAGCCAGAGGACAGAGGGACTTTGGAAGCCCTGAAACAGAGCATCCAAAAAGGAGTGATCAACAACATCCAACATAGCAGAGTTCCAGCAGAGCAGACTGAGAGGTGGTCATTAGAGTTGGTCACATGGACATTGCCGGCCATCTTTAGAAGAGCCATTTCTGTGAAGTTCCTGGCAGCGGGGTAGATGTCAGATTACAATGTTCTGTGGGCTGAAAGGTCATTGAGAAGATGATTCATCAAGTATAGACACAAGTGTCTCCCACAGTTATGATCATGAGGTGATTTCAGGTGGTAAACAGATAAGCATTTCATCATAATAATTATGTATTTAAAGTGTATTAAAATAGGTAACCAGTAAATCAAAGCTATGATATCATGGATATCACGAGGTCTCTCTTAAAAAACAAATATACTTTAGTACAAAAAAAAAAAATCAATAGATTTAAAGACATATGAGGGTACTTCGAAAAGTTCATGGAAAGTAGAATTAAAAGATAATAAAAATCTTATCCATGAACTTTTTGAAGTACCCACGAATTATTACACACATAAACCTCTACCATCTCAGTCATTTGCAGGGGGTGAGGGACGTCTGTTGAGAGTGGAGAGGACAGGAAGTTTGAATGGAGTGGACAAGAAGTCTGAGGAGGGTGGGAAAGGTTTAGCACAGGACTTCTGAGGGCAACATGTGGAGGAATCATCATGCTGACAGCACAGTTATAATAGAGACCCTGACATTTTAGTGGCCCTAATCAGAATGACTGAGAGATTTGCTCCAGTAGGCTGACACTGGGCACACTGAAAAGGGATTGGACACTGATCCCAGTTAGAAGGGACAAGGGGGTAAGATGTTCTCAGGAGCTGGTGAGAGGAAAGTTCCAGTAACTGATCATGGTAGTATAAGCTGACTGGGAAGAAAAGCTGAAAGGAGTGGTGACTTGGGTCAAAGAAAGGGACAGAGTAGCTGATGATCTCAGAGGAGTTTTAGGGGAAGACAAAGTCCAGGTGGCTAAAGAGAAGGCGATGCTGAAGTCACTGCAATTAAGAAGCCCAAACCTCGGGAAGCTGGGAGTGGGATGAGCAGTCCTCATGGGAAGTCTCTCAGGACGCTGGCTAGACGTGGGGGAAGTGACCACAAGGTTAGGTGCTGGTGGTGATGAAAAAGGAGGTAGAGAGAATGGCAGAGATGAACTAATGATCTAGGAAAGACATTGGGGAGCTGGGCAGAAAGTGCGCGGGGCAGAAAGAACAGTCTTCATTAGAGGGAACTTCAGGAGAGAGATAGGGAGGACTTGGTGTTCTGTGAAGAGCTGCTGGTGCAAGTAGTTTATAAGAAATATGATGCGTTAATTAGCTAGATTCAATCATTTCACATTGTACACATGTATCACAGTATTATTTTGTATCCTATACCTATATGCAATATACTTGGTCAATATCCAATTAAAAAACAAAATTAAAAAAAATAAAGACTGCAACAAAAAAAGAAAAAATATATATATAGTTCTAGAAGGCCAAAGGTGAAGAGGTGGGAGGAAAGAAAACAGAAAAGAGCCAGGCTGGAGAAAAAGAACAGCATCGAAGAGAGAAATCAAATACGCTGTGGTGGTGCCTAAGGACTGCAGGAATGAGGGAGGAATGGGATTCCCAGTAAGCACCCCCCATACACACACCCCAACCATAAGAAGAGGCACTATGTGCTCAAGCAGGACCTTGCCTTTTAGGAATACAGGGTTCCTGGGCACAGCAGGTTATCTATAGAAGAGCTGTCTTGTCTTGGGTAAAAAACTCCTAAGCCATGTATTTCTCGAAAATTACAATAGACTTCTAGGAAACAGAAGCCCCAAACCCTCAGTTTTCTTGGTTTACAAGGAAATAATCTTCCCATTGCTCATTCCAGATCCATTCCTTCTTTGCAAGGCCTAGGTCTAAGGCTTGGGACCAATGGCAAAACCAGCTTTAGGAAGAAATCCAGACTTTTCTCTCAATGCTCATAATTCCCCCCAAGTGAACAGCAGATGGTAGCAAAGAGCTGGAAAGGGAGATGATCCCTCAAAAGAGCTCAAAGCTGGCCAGATCGAAGCTGATGGGCCGCATCAAGTTCTGGATGCTCTCACCCAGGGCCTGGAGTCAAAGGTCAGCTTGGTGAGATCACTTGTCCTGAAAGCCAAATCCTCACTAAGTAGGGTGTCTACAGGTTATCAGCATAACAGAGCATCTCATCTCTCTCATTACAGCCCTAATGTTTCGCATCACACCAGTTAGGGAACTGGGCCACGAGCAGGATCTGCTCTAAGATACAATTATTTTCCCAGACAAGGTGAAGAAGAAGGGAAGGTGAAGCAAGCTTCAGAAATTTAAAAAAAAATTTTTTAAATTAAAAAATCATATTTTGCTCCCATAGTACCCTCTGCAGCACTTATTATCACTGTATTAAAAATCATCTATCTTCCCCAACAGATGGACTCCCTGTGGAAGGACTCTGTCTTTCTGGTTTGTTTCTGACTCCCTAGTACAAATACTTGGCACATAGTAGGTGTTCAATTAATACGTGTTGAGTGAATGGCTGCATTGGGGCAGGAGGTGGGGGAGACTCCCAGCCAGATGTGGTTGGGAGGTGGACCTCTGTCTTTTAGGGTGGCGTGGTGTATGAGAAAAAGCATCAATCTCGAAAGGAATCTAGGATGGGCTTTGAAACCTGTCTCTGTTACTTATGGCTGTGGGCAAGGCACTTAATGTTTCTGAGCCTTGATTTTCTCCTCCTTAGAAGGAAGATTCTTCAACACGCTATTTGTGATGGGAAAATACACAAAATATGCCTAGCACAAAATCTCGCACACAGCGGGCACTTAAGCAGAAGTAGTCACTGATAGGAGTTATTAACTGTAGTTATTATTACTCTTCCTATTCTTACAGCCTCTTCTCGGGGCCAGGCATCAGAGAGGAGAAAGAATCACTAAGAGCAGGAAATAAATTTGAATGATGACTCAAAACCCCTATTTCCTCAGCCCAGTTCCCCCAAACAGCACAGCAAAAGATCCATGGACGCTCACAGCAGGATTAGCCACATCTAGAGGGTGTGGCTTCCCCGATGGTTCTGCTGGAGGGAGGAGAATGGCTACTTGGTATTATCCATGTCAGACCAGTCTGGCCCAACTACCTGACAGATATTTATGGGGACTTCATCAGAGTACAAAGAGGTTCAAATAACAGCCACGCGGATTTGGCCAGGACTTCCATCACGCACCTCAGAAGGCAGGAACACTGAGTGGAAGGGGCCTGGAACCTGGGCCAGCTGCCTGCCTGGTCCCCTTCAGAACGAGTGTATCTCTGACACCTGAATATTATTAGGAGGCTGAGACCTGAGAAAAGGCATAAGTCTCCTGGATATTGGAACTTCGGACTTCCCTTAAAGCTCAGTGAGGAAAATAGCGCTTTTAGCGTACATTAAAAGGAAGTGTTCTTTGGTGGTGTGAGACCCCAAGTGGCTGAACAGGGTAAAAGCAGCCTCGAAGGATATTTAGACAAGTCTATGGGAAAGAGTCGTAACTGATAGAAACCCAGGCACAGAAGGCAAATCTCGTGACTATAAGTAGACTCCATGAAGGGCAACAGTGCCCATCCTCCAACATGTCCCTGGGTTGGCCAGTCCTTGAGTATATCTCATGCCAGAAGATAGGAAGATCTGCCAGAACACCTGAGTTAGAGGACGCAAGCATAAGCCACAAAGCAGCGGAGTCCAACGGAACTTCCAGACCATTTTCCAGTGGGCTCAAGGGCCCATGTGGCCACATGCCATTTTTAGTGCAACAGAAATGAAACCCTTGCTGCCTATGGCGAGGTAGGGAGGGACTGCTCTTCCAGAAAAGTCCTAGCAACCAAGATAGAGAAGCTGATGGCTAAGACTGAAAGAGAGTGCCTCCCCATTATGGGGCCTTCCAGGAAGTGAAGAACACTGAGAAGGAGTGGCTCGCACAACAAGCCCAGAAGGCACAGCAACTCCCCTTTCCTCTTGTCTGCTACACAGTAGAGGGAAGGCATCATTGAAGGGTCATGGGGAGGTCACAAATACATCAGCTTCCCTTCCAGGCTGCCTCTACCAGTTGGTGGTCTCTCCATCTTAACCAAATGAAGGTTTTCAATAGTTTATCTGACATGGAGGACACTGCTCTTTCACCTGCCTCTTCCCTCAGCCCCACATCTCCCAGTCCCTGGACTTCTTGCCCAATTCAGTATTTCCTCGGGTCTGAGAGGACAGATATAAGGAGTAAGAGCACAAGGTCCCTCTCTTGAGGAGACTGCTACACTCTCCTTCTACCCTATACTGCACACGGAGGCAGGGGGAGGCACAAGCACAAGAGAGTGACAGAGTGTGGCGGCTCCATACAAACCCAATGCCATCACCAATGACCCATAGCCTAGGCCCTGTGACAGACAGTCAGAGGAACCATGCTCACCTACAAAGGATGGTTCTGAAAAGCCCCCAGGCTTTTTTCAGGCCTCATCCATACCCACTTTCCCACTGCCTGGTGTCAGGCATAGAGCATGCTGAGGACACCCAGCCAAGCAGCAGCTCAAGATCCTGGGAGGTGCCCAAGAGGTTTTGACTCCCAAAAACAGAAAGGAGAAGCAAGGTGTGGGGGTAGCACGGGGATGTGCTTTGCTGGCCTTACCTCCTTTCCAAAGCAGGTAGATGGGCACCACGTAGAGCAGAACATGCTGAATGTAGTAAATCTCCAATTCAAAGGGCAGCTGTGAGGACAGGAGGGAGAGAGGTGTTTCAGAGCAGGAAGCACTCATTTTGACAGATTCTGAAGTTGAACGTCCCTGCTCTGCAGGACCCACATTTCAGCAACTCCATGCCTTGCACAACTCACCCCACTTTACAATTCAAGAAAAACAAAACAAAATGAATATACTTCTGACCTAGATCAGCATCTTCCAAGGTGTATTTTGCAGAGTGGTACCTGCATAATGCTCGAGAGATGGTACTTGAAAATTTAGTTAAAAATGTAATAAAGTTTGCATACAACATATCCCCTTGGAGATTCACCATCCATATTTTTGGTGGTCCCTACAGACAAGAACATTGTTAATCCAGTGTTTCCCAAACTTTTTAGTGAGGAACTCTTTTTTCTTATAACACTTAGTATTCTGCAGAATATACCTAAAGAAATACAACCTTATGTTACTTCCTGCTCCTGGCGAGTAGACAATAGACTATTTGAAAGTTTATTTCTCATTTGACATGACGAACATATGGCGTAGAATTTATTATCCCCATTTTCCAGATTTAAAAAAAAAAAAACTGATTGCTAGGTCTGGTAGGGTCTAGATCTAAGAATAAAGAGTCCCCATTGGATATGTGGGGGTCAGTCCAGGGTAAGTCATTCATACTTTTGAGTGAAGGCCAAGCAGCTGGGCCAATTCTGACCTAGCTTGCCAGGAAGAACTTCCCCACACACTCCCTGCATCCAAGACACCCGCTCACTCACCCCTGTTTCCCATCACTCTCAAAATGGAAGCTCTGGATTACCAAAGCAGAGCACGGTTGCAACCTGGCATGGAGGCCCTGCTATGGAGCTTGGCAGTAGGCAGAGACTGAAAACAGCTGGATAGCTAACTCAATTCTGGGGAAAAAAGAACTTTAGCAGCTGACAAGAGGCCTAGCCTCTAGGGCTTACACAACCTCTAACACGCACATGCACACACACACACACACACACACACACACACACACACATGCACACACACAGGAAGCTCAGAGAGACAAGGACACCCAGGGGAAGGGGTCTACTGCCTCCCTGTTCCCTACAGGGCAGGCACATAACCAAGACTGATGAGAGGAGGCAGTTACAGGTTCCCCAGGCACAGGAGCCCAAGCCCGCCTTGTGCCGAGGGCTGAAACCAAAAGATGGCAGAGCTCCCAGAATGGGAGTTGCGACAACTGTGGATCTTGGACAAAGACACTGACTTTGGCTCTTGAAAAGAAAAATCTACATGAAGGAAAATTTTCCAGGGATCCAGATGATGCTCAGCTATTACTTCACGCTCACAGAGGGAAATGTAAAAACCCAGAAAAGGAGATGAGGTTGCAAGACTCTCTGTAGACTACACTGGAATCGCTAGAAAAAGTCACGGGATCTGCCACTGGGCATCACCAACATGAGGTCGCTCTAGAGGCCTGCAAGGCCCACACTGCCCCTCACAGGAATGTGGTCTGGCATCACTCTACTGTCTTCAATTTGGGTACTGTTTTATGCTTCTGCAAAGTTTTCACATCTATGATCATCCATGATTTTCCTCAGACAAGGAGGAAAAAGTCCCAGGAAGGCTCAGCTCTCTGGCTGAAATCAGAATCGTCAGGTACCTAAGGGACTTGACCACTCCCTGAAATGGGCCTGTCCCACAGCAGGGAGCAGTGCACCAGGCCGAGGGCCTGCAGCCACTGATCCCAGCAGTGTCCTCAAGAAGTACCTCTGCTGACTTCTCCGACTCCAGCTGCTGATTCCCCACTTGGACTCACAGCGCCCACCGGCCACTGTGCCCTTACAATCCTCCTAGAAAGCAATGTCTCCACCTGCACGTCCAGGGAGCAGCCAAGCCCCGCGGTTGCATGCTAGGAGTTCGGAGTCTGCCCCGTGGCCTCAGGCAAGTCACTTAACCTTTCCACCTCAGTTTTGGCATCAGTAAAATTAAAATAATGATACTGATATAATACTGTTGTACGATTTTTAAATTTTTATAACAGACACTTACATAGTACTTCTTATGTGCCAGGAACTATTATAAGCACTTTGTAAACTATTAATCCAAACGAATCCTCGTAACAACTGTACTGTTTCAATGATCTCTATTTTAGAGCTAAGAAATTGAGGCACAGGGAGGTTAGATAACTTACTAAAGGGTACATAACTCATTCGGTGACAGCACCAGGATTCACATCCAAGCAGCCTGGCTGGAGAATTGATAGTCGTAGCCAGCACACTCCACTACCCCCTTCTCCCTCCCCCCACCAAAAGCCTGCCAAGTAGGAGACACTTGGTGGGAGGAGCTGCTGTTATTATTAACAGGGTGAGGACAGTGCTATCAGGAGCAGGAGCAGCGGCAGGCCTGGGACATGTCCTCACCTGTTGTCCCTCCACATGGTGACTCGGCCCAGCCACTTCCTGTTCAAATGATCCTCACCTTCATAGCCTGCTCTGGTCCACATCACACAGCGGCCAAACTTGCCCTGCAACACAGGCCTCCAGCTCCTGAGCCTCTTGTCACCAACCCACTACACCTCTGCAGCCATCTCGGCCACAGGCCTCAGGTCGGGTGGCCAAGAGACTGTCCCCACACGCAGTTTTCTTCCTCGGAGGGCTGCCTCACCCCTACTCCAAGAGGTCCCTACCTCGGGGGGCCACAAAGAATGTTAAACTAGGTGCAAGTACCACTGGCAACCAAGGCCAGAGTGGGGAAAGAAGAACTAGGCAGAGGAGGAAGTGTGGGACAAGAGAAAGAGGAAGGGGATGAAAGAGGAGGGGGGCAAAGTAAGAAGAAACATACTAGTGGCAAAAAGAAGGGAGCTGAATGGGAGCCAAGAATCTACCACTTGTCACTTAACAGTAAATCACACTTACTAAGTACTTATATGATGTACCATATTCAATATTTTGATGTACCATGTTCAATATTTTGACAGGTGTTATCTTATTTAATCATCACAACTTTCCTGTGAAGTGGGGACTATGATCATCCCCATTTGATAGATAAGGAAACTAAGGCACAGAGAAGTTAAGTAACATCCAGAGAAGAAGCAGCAGGTACGGGTTTGGGGGCAAAGGGCATTCAGCCATGGAGGAGAAAAGAACGCAGTTCTTTACTGAGCACTGAGTCTGGGTTGAGTTCCAAGAACTTTCTTGGGGAGTCTCCCCTGACCCTTTTGCCCCATTTTACAAACAATATCTCTGAAATGCCATACTTCCCCCAGAAGAATTTCCACTTGGTTCATTCATCTTTACCCTACAGAACTCACAGCTGGAATTCCACTGTAATACATAGAGCCTGGTTCCTTTTCAGCTGGAGGAATCCCGAGGCTACAGACAGAAAGTCCTACATCAATGCAACTGTAAGTCAAAAGCAGTAAGAAGGTTTCAAGCTACACAGGTCATTAGTCATTAACTTCCTTCTCACATCCAAGTCAACATCTTTTTTAGAATCCAAAGAGCCGAGCAGTACAGTTCTCCGGGCCTCTGAAGTCAGACTGCCTGACACATGAGGTACAGGGGTTCTTACCATGACAACATCCCCGCCCTCTTTCCTCCACCCCACAACCCTGACAGCTGCACTGCCATACGGCCATGGTGGTCTGCCATGGAGACCACTGATCCCTACATCCCTGGTTACTTCAGTCATCAGAAGAAGCCCAAGCCTCCCAGGTCACTCCACAACGCCTGAACTCTAATCCCCGAAGGCCTGTCCCCATCTCCCACCACTCCCCAGTTCTTGAGACCCTTCTGCTCTATTCTCTGGAACCCATGGACCACCATTAGCAAAATCCCCTATATCCTCAAACTCTTCTCTGAACAGTTCCTTCACCTTCTTGCTTTGACAAAAACTTGGTTCCCTTTAAGACACTGTCAACCTGACAGCCCTCTACAGTGGTGCAGTCTCCCTCTCATAGCTCCCTCTACCCCTGGGCCAGCAGGGTGCCTCTCTGCTCCTCACTGTTGCTTCCAAATTGTCTCTTCCAGAGCATTCTCTCTGCCTCCTTGCTAACAACTCCCCCAACTGGAATCTCATGTCATAAAACTACAGCACCCACTACTCCCCACTGTGGCCCCTCCACGTGTACCCACTCAGTCCTTGAAGACTGTGCCTCTCGCCTCCCTGACACTTCTTTCCAACACTCTTTTGTCAAAATCGCTGTGTTTTTGTATTTTGCAATACCCTGACCTCTTAATGCCTTGCCCCCCGTTCCCCTCAAGATCTTCTCTCCACCTTACCTCCCTCCTTATTCCCATGGTCATACCTGTCATTATCAATGTCTGCATCCCCTCCATAACCTCTGTCATGCACCCCACTCTCCAGTCACTACCTCTTATCTATCTCTCTTTCCCCCTCATATCCCAACTCCCACAATTTTGCAGCTTCACTGGGACCTACAGTCTATTGATCCCATCACCTTTCACTGCCCTCACCAGCCTCAGGACCTCACTTCTATACTCACCCAGCATAGAGTTCACGGTCCACTACTCCTTTCCATGTAGACTCAACTCTCCTGACACTCATGTCTCCTTTTTCCTACTTGCCTTGCAAAACCACATTCCTGATTAAATCCAACTCTCTGCCTTTATGTCCCTGTACCTCTGCAAGTAAACACAGCTGAAGAAAATATGAAGCCATGCTGTTGACCCTTGAAATTCATGATAGCAAGGCCATTCACTCTCCTGGGCATGAACTCCCAAGGCCATTCACTCTCCTAGATAACTATTTCACATTTCCCTGCTGTACACTGATTGAATTGTGTCCCCCAAAGTTCATATATTAGAAGCTTAATTCCCACTATAACTGTTGAGGGTGGGAAATCCTGTTCTGGGGTAATTAATTGAAAGATGAGGCCATGAAGAGATGATTAGATTACAGGACCATGCCCTAGTGAATGGATTAGTAATGGTGGTCAGGGGCAGGGTTCTGAGGGCTTTAAAAAGAGAATGAGTGAGAAGTTCTCTCTGCTCCACCATTTTCGCAATGTGATATTCTGCCATCACTGCTGCCACCACTAAGACCCTCACCAGCCATTTTCCCTGGACTTTGGACTTCCCAGCCTCTGAAACTGTAAGCAATAAGTTTTGTCTTCTTACAAATCACCCAGTTCCAGATATTTTGTTAGAAGCAACAGAAAGGAACTAATACTTTCCCCAAGTTTCCTCAAACCTTTCCCCATCCTCCCTCTCAACAATGACATATTGCATTGGGGGAAGGGGGAGCCATCTGAAGAGAACACACACAAGCTCCCACCATCTGTCATAGCTCCGCCTCCCTGCACGCATGCCCACAGCTGCCTTTTCTTCTGCTACGATGCAGGAACCACCTGTGCTGCTGGCTAAGGCTAGTCCCACCATTCACACACTCGATCTTATCCTTTCTCACCTACTCAAGGATGTCAAACCAGCAATTGTCCCTTTTTCACTGGGTCATTCCCAGTAGAAAACAACATGCTACCCTATCTTTCATCTAAAGAAACAAAAACTCTTTTTTTTTTTTTTTTTTTTTTGGCAGCTGTCCAGTTCGGGGAACTGAACCCTTGACCTTGGTGTTCCAAGGCTGTGCTCTATAACCAGCTGAACTAACTGGACAGCCCCGGAAAGAAACTAAAACTCTTGACCCCACTTCCCCATTTCTCTGCTTCCCTTTATACTTTATAGCAAAACTCCTCAAAAGACTTATCTCTAATGGATTATTTTTGTGGTCATGTTTAAAAAAAACAGATTTGGCTCTACTTATTGCCATCATTTTCTTTGCTCTGAGATATTCTTCCACCCAATCCACTCAAACATTCACTCCTATCATTCCACGCAAACTGCTTTTGTTGATGTTACACCAATGGCCTCCATGTTCCTAATTCCAATGGGCAACACAAGGATGGAAGCTATCCCGCATGGTGTCTTTGTATGAATTTCAAACAGGCACCCCCTCCTCTCCTCAGACTCATCCAAGCCAGTGTGTCAGGGAGATTTGGGGCCCCCCCTCACTCCCTTGTACAATTAACAGCCTGTACAACTAGATATGCTAGTCCTGGTCAGTTTCTAGGCCTCATCTTACTTGATCCATCAGCAGCAATATTTGATGCAGTTGATAATTTCCTCATTCTTTAAAATACTTTCTGTACTGGGCTTCTAGGATGCTACTCTTTGCTCTTCCCCTACCTCACTAGCTTTCATTCCCAATCTCCTTTGCTGGATCTTCCTTATGTCCCTCACCTCTAAATATTAGAGAGGTCTACAACCAGTTCTTTGGCTCTCTTCTCTGTCTATTTTCACTTATTCATCCAGCTTCCTGGCTCTAGATACCATCTGTCTACTGATGACTCCCAAACAAATATCTCCAGCCTAGAGTCGGGCTGCCGAGAGTGAAATTCTGGCTCTATCATCTATTTGCTATGAAACTTGGGACAAATCACTTAATCTTGCCACACCTCAGTTGATTCATCCATAAAACAGGAATGATAATAGCATCTACCTCATCAGGCTGTAAAGAAATTAGATGAAATAATGCACTGTAGAGTTCTTGGCCTAGTGCTGGCATATAATATGTATTCAATAAACATTACTTGTTATAATCATTATGCTCCTCTTCAACATCAATCTAGCCAGTAATAGTAAAGCTAGAATTTCAATCCCAGTCAGCAAGACTTAATGTCAGGTCTCTGGGTCGAAAGCTGGAGTTTCTCCTCATCATTCTGCCTTAGCAAGAGCCTCTAGCAAGAGATGGTGGCACCTGGGGGCTGCCCCACAGCCCTAAGTCATACACTGGCACATTTATCAGATGACTACCAGGATAACTTTAGCTTCCCAATTCAGTCCATTCTTTTGGCCCATCTCTAAGGCCAGAGTTTCTCACAGGAAACCTCTTCATTTCTCAAAGGAATGTCAGCATCACTCTCCTCTTCTCACCCATGACAGTCCTATTCTCACTCTTACTCAGTCAACAAAAAACATTTATTGAAGCACTACTGGATGGTGGGTAATGTGCCTTGGCTCTTGGTATGTGGCAATGATGAAGACTCCTGCCTTACAAGAACTCATGGTCTAGTTGAGGAGGCTAAGAGATAAGGAGATAACAGCAGTGCAATGAAAGATCATGGAAGGCCCTGCAGATCAAGTGTTGGCTTTGGTTTAATTTTTCTTATAAAGTGAGAGGGAGTCATGCATGATGTTCAGCTGTATAGAGCTCCTGTTGGTGGTTGTATGCAGGACATGCTACTAGTAGCAGTGAGACCAGTTAGGGACTGGAAATAGCAACATCTAAATTTAGCTCAAGGCAGAGGCAGTGAGAGAAGAAAAGATGGGCAGATTTGAGAGAGGGTAAGGAAGTTGAATCACCAAGACTAATGAATTGATTGATAGGAGGTTATACAGAAATAAGAAAAGAAAGGAAATCAAAGATGACCCCCAGGCTGATGGCTTAGGTGCCTGGTAGGATGCTGGGGATTCTCCCTAAGTTGGACCTACAATCAGGGTTTCGGTTGGAGGAGGTGGGATACAAGAAAAGAAGCTGGGGCCATGCTCAATTTGTGGTGCCAGTGTGACAGCCTGGCAGAAGTGCTCATAAGTCACTGGAAATGTGGGTCTGGATCCCAAGGGGGCTAGACAGATGAAAGAGCTGAAACTAAGGCAAATGATATGCATGTCTAACTGTTTGCTATAAAATACATACATGTAAATGTACATTAGAAAATACAAACATGTCTGGCCTGTTAGCTCAGTGGGTTAGAGCATGGTGTTAATAACACCACAGTCGAGGGTTTGGATCCCTCTACAAGCCACACACACACACACACAATGCATATTCCACTAAAATCTAAAGAAAACACAAATATGGAAGTTTAAAAAGATGAAATTCTAAAATATACAGAAACACTAATATTTTCTTCAAGCACCCCAATGGGACATCTTATGCACCCCACTTTATGGACCCCTGGTCCTCAGTAATCATTTGAAAAGAGTAAATAGGTGGAGAGAGATGGAAGCTGTAACTGAAGGGCAGTATCAATAGAGAGAAATAACTGTTTAGGATGGGAGAAACTTGAACATATTTATAGACTGAGGGAAGTAGCCAGTGGAGAAGGAGAGACTGAAAAGCAAGTGGGGCAGGAGGCATTAGACAGCGAGAGGAGTGGAAGCAGGCAGGAGGGGATGGGCCCCACCCGCAGATGGAAGGATTAGCCTTGGGCTCTCAGGAGATGAGGAGGGCAGCGCTGGCTGGCGAGAGTAACTGCATGAGGGAGGTGTGCACTGCAAGTTAGGGAGCTCACGCCATACCTCAGGAGACTCGGCATTACCAGAAGCGTCTATGGCTTATGATGTGCAAAGTGACAGCAGATACCTAGTTACAAAAGGGGCTAAAGAGGATGAAAGAGCTGAAAGTAAGGCAAATAATATGTATGTCTAATTGTTTGCTATAAAATACACACATATAAATGTACATTAGAAAACACAAACATGGCTGGCTGGTTAGCTCAGTTGGTTAGAGCATGGTGTTGATACACCACGGTCAAGGGTTCAGATCCCTGTTCAAGCCAGACAACAACAACAACAAGAACAAAATATATATATATATATATATATATATATATATATATATATATATATATATATATATATATATATATATATATATATATATAATCTGCATATAGATACTAAATTCTAAAGAAAACAGAAAACACAAATATGAAAGTTTAAAAACGTGAAATTCTCAAATACATAGATGAGTCTCAGCTCAGCCCTAGACTCTCAAAATAAGTCAGTGAGTCAAAACACTGAATCTATCTCCCTTAGAGGGGAAAGGGAGGGGGAAATACTGCAATCCACTGTAACAACTACCCTTGGCAATGTTCTTGCCAATGAAATTTGGAACGTTTTGTCTTCATTAACTGACCACAGACTTTAACTACGGCCTACTGGGGCCACAAACTCCTTAGGATTAAATACCATTTATTAGAGGAGCCACAAAAGTAATGCCCACAACCTAAATGACTGTCAATAGGGAACTAGTTAAATAAACCGCAGTACATTCATAGAACAGAATACCACGTTGCCATTACAAACAAGGTAAATCCAGAATGTGGGACATTCTACAAAACAACTGTACAAAACAATTCCTCAAAATTTCAGTATCGTGAATGTAGAAGGTAGGGGGACTGTTCTTAGATTAAAACAAACAAACTAAAAACTAAAGAGATGGATCAATCAAAAACAATACTTGAAGCATGACTAGATCCTGATTTGAAAAAAAAAATTACAGAAGACATTCTTGGGACAATTGGGGAAATTGGAATATAAGATGATTATTAAACAAAGTAAATAATATTATAGAATTATTGACAATTTTCTTAAGTGCGATAATGTACTGTGGTTATTCAAGAGAATGTCATCATTCTTAAGGAGCTGCAGGCAGAGGTATTCAGAACTGAAGTGTCAGGATGTCTGTAACTTTCTTTGAAACAATTCTGCAAACTTAGAGAGAAAGAATGTACATATGGAAAAATGTTAACAACTGTTGAATCTAGCTGGAGGGCACACAGTCCTTGTTCACTATACTGTTATTTCGACTTTTCAGTATGCTTAAAAATTTGTACAATAAAAAGCTGGGAATTATTTTAAATTTAAATAAATTTAAATGACAAATTTGTATGAACTAATAGGGCAAAATCCTAAGGTATAGTATATGGAAGAGAAAACAAGGTATACTCTTTTTGGGGAACAATTGTCAATATTTATCAAAATTTTTTAATGCCATTCATTTTGACTCAGTAATTTCACTTGTAGGAATTTATAGTAACAGAGATACTTACACACATGCACAAAGATGTATGCATAAAGATGCTCACTACAGCATTATTTGTAATAACAAAATTTGTAATAAAAAAAAGCAACCTAAACGTCCATTAGTAGGAGAGCCATCAAAAAATACTCTGGAATATGAACTACTCAATGACTCTTTTTGTTTTTTAAAGAGGCACAACCATTTCTAGGAAAACACAGCAAATCTATATTGTATAAAACACGATCCATTTTGTAGAAGAAAAAGAAGTTTGTATATATACTTTTAGATGTATGTAAATGCACAGAAAAAGGACTGGGGTGCTATTTACCCAACTGTAGAGGGGAACAGGACTGGGAAGGAGAGGTTGGGATGGGAAAGTGAGACCTTAACTTTGGATTCTATATAGTTGTATAGTCGGATTTTTACAACAAATGAATGCATTCATTTACTAATCAGAAAGCGAAAAATTTTTAAAGGATGAAAAAGATCAAAAGAGGAATACACCAAACTGTTAACAGCAATTATATCTGGGGAGTCGGAGGGGGGAAACTTTCATGCTATATTCTTTATATCTCTATGTTACAAGAATCCTTAACCAAGAGAATGCATTAAGCTATTAATGATATTATTGCTTATTTTTTTCTAGTTTTTAAAAACCCCATCCCTCGGAATATCTGAGCATGTTAAGGAAATGATATGTAAAGGGGGATCCACAGACGCCGCAAACCTCTTGTTCTCATTGTATCTTCCCTTGTGACTCCACTCCCACCACCAAACTCCCCCACTTAAGACAGCTGCCCACAGCCCTAGCAGGCACATGCATTCCATCTTATTCTCATTGTCTGATGTGGAGAGAGGGAGGAGTGAGTGAGTGGGGGAAGGGGCCACTCGCCCTTTCCTTTGGAGTCCAAACCCTATCAGGACTTTCCTGACTTCCTCCTCAGTGCTCAGAGCCCTTGAGAGAGCAGAGGAACAGAGTTGCGGTTGTCAGGGGGCTGTCCCCAGCCAGCTCCCCGATGGCAAACAAAATATTTTGAGCCCATGACAGATGCTATTTGTTCTGGTGGCAAGTTTATTTCCTGGTGTGAAAGAGCAGCCCGGACCTGCCTGCCTTGTCCAGGCAAGGCCATGGAACTTTCCTGAGTGGCAATTTCATGTCTGTCAGCCATTAGATATTCTGCAAGGCCTTACTTGCTAAATAAAGCTTTCTTTTAACCAAGCTGAAAATGAAACCTCATAGCTCCTCTCCTCCCACCTCTGACTTAGGAGCTGCTACCTGTCATCTCGGGAAACCACAAAGTGCCATTCTTGAGTACATATTGTTGCTTGTATCAAAAGTCATTTCTGAAAAGGCAGGGAAGGAAGTTCTGATTGCCTAATAATAATAATAGCAGCTTACATTTGAGTGTTCCCAGAGGATATGTCATAACTAAGTTTGCTGCATTTTCCTGAGCTTTAATGATGATGAGGAGGAGGAGGAGGAGGATGAAGATAACAATGGTCATAATGGCTAATACTTACTGACTTTTGTGGGCTGAATTGTGTCTCCTCTAAAATCCATATGTTGAAGTCCTAACCCTCAATACCCCAGAATGTGACTGTATTTGGAGACAGAATCTTTAAAGAGGCAATTACAGTAAAGTAAGTTCATATGGGTAAACCCTGCTGACACCTTGATCTCAGACTTGCAGCCTCCGGAACTGTGAAGAATACATTTCTGTTTTTTAAGCCACCCAGCCTGTGGTATTTGTTCTGGCAGCCCCAGCAAACTACTACTGACCAACCATATACTATGAGCCAGGTGCCACCCTAAGCACATTACAACGATTAACTCCTTTTATCTTCAGAACACCCTGATGAGGTACCTCCTGTTGTTATTTTCCAATTTTAAGATGAGGAAACTGAGGTACAGAGAAGTTTTTTTGTGATAGCAAAATACTAGAAATGACCAAATGCCCATCCCACGGAGAATGGAGAAAAACACTGGTATATTTACATAATAGAATGTTACACCACAGTGAAACTGTAACTACCGTTACATCGGATAGGAGGAATGAATTATACTAACATAATGATGAATGAAACAAGCAAGCCCTAGAAGACTACATACAACATAATACCCTTTTTATGAGGGTCAGAAACAACTCCAACTAAATAATATCTTATTTAGATACATCTATATCCATATCTATCTCTTTATATCTATATATCCATACTTGTATCTCTGTTAATATCTATATCAACATTGATATAGACATTATCTGTGCATATGAGAGATAAAATTCTATTTTTATTTTTAAAAGAGCAAAAGAATAACCACAGAACTCAGGAGAGTGCTTGCCTGAGGGTGGGGAGGGGGTAGGGAGCTGGCTGGAGGGCAGCACAGAGGCAGACACAAGTTATTCTCAACGTGGCTCCTTCCTCGGACGGTTCACAGCTGTTTATTATATTATCCATAAATGAATTAAACGCACACATAAATAAAATTAAAGCAGGCCATGCATGGACCAATGGTGAAGTGTGTTATGAATCAAGGATCATAAATATGATTACCCCAATTGTGTGCACCCAAGGTCCATTTTTTAAAAAAGGGAAGGTAGGGGTTTAATTAAATAACTTGCTCATGGTCCCAAGAGCCAGGATCTGAACCCAAGGAACCTGGCTCCAGAACCTATGATCTTAATTACTGCTGTCTCTTCCCCTGATGGAAAAGAAACAAGGTCTACTATGAAACCTGAAGTTCTCATTGTACCTAGCTACCATCATATAGGTACTACCTTGCCACCAAAGTGGATCCAGGGGCTTCTGAATTCACTAAATCCAGATTTACTACTTCCTCTATGTGAGCCAATGGTCGAATTTCACATAGAAGGAGAGGAACTTTGAGTATACAAGAAGGTACTTCAGGACTTCATAGTCCAGCCCTGAACACATTTGAGTTTTTACTCAAGGAGGGACAGTAAATATTTGTAAGGCTCTGTCCACAGAACTGAGGGGAAAGGCTAATGGCAGGGAAGGCTCAAAAGGCCTACAGAGAAACCAGACAAAAGACAAAGACGGCAAGTCAAAAGACACTTAGTTTGTGTGCGGAGGTCAAACTGCGCCTGCAGACTGACTTGCCTAAGTCTGGCCTTCCTACTGAGGGGGTCAACAAAGGTCTTTCCACCACTGACAGGATCAAGTTATCATTCTCCCCTGCCTTAGGTTATAGATTTTCCCCCAAAACATTCAAGCCACGTAGACTGGGAGGTATGAGAGGTACTAAACTCCCAGGTCCTCATCTGCCCAGGCAGTCTGCAGTACTCTCCATCCATATTTTAATGCCTTCACAGGACTTGAGCATCAGATGGCTTGCTAAAAAGGCCCAGCACTAGCACAAGAGGAATGACAAGGACAAAAGCACCTGAGTCTTGGCTCTCAGCCCAGTCAAACCAGCACTCAGTTTACCCCCCACCCCACGACCAGCCAAGCAGGGAATCTGGTTAATCTTCTACTCTCTGGGGACCACTGCTTAAAGGCAGCCACTTGGCCAGGCAGCCATTTGTGCGGCAGGCCTCCCTGCCCTGCTACCTCCTACATCTCCTCCCAGCAAGCCCCAGGACCTCCTTTATAAGCTGGAGCCAGGTTCATAAGTCCCTAAGTGAGAGAAGGCAAATGTCATATATCCCTTTGAGGCCACCTCCAGACATGAGGGGACTCTGCTCACTATTCTTTTTACTTCTTTTCTTTTCCTCTCTCCTGTTTAACTCTCCCATTCTCTCTCTCTTTCCAGGCTCCAAGCCTGCTCCTACTTCGACCTGCAGTAGTTCCTGGCTAACCCAACACATAAGAGAATGTGCAGAATCTTTATTTTCATCACAGACTTTTTTTTTTTTTTTCTTAATTTTATTTTATCGATATACAATGTGGTTGATTATTGTGGCCCATTACCGATACCTCCCTCCCTCCTCCCTCTCCCTCCTCCGTCTCCCTCCTCCCTCCCGACAATGTCCTTTCTGTTTGCTTGTCGTATCAACTTCAAGGAATTGTAGTTGTTATGTCTTCTTTCCCCCCCATCCCGTTTGTGTGTGTGTGTGTGTGTGTGTGTGTGTGAATTTATTTATTTATTTTTAGCTCCCACCAATAAGTGAGAACACGTGGTATTTCTCTTTCTGTGCCTGACTTGTTTCACTTAATATAATTCTCTCAAGGTCCATCCATGTTCTTGCAAATGGCAGTATTTCATTTGTTTTTATAGCTGAGTAGTATTCCATTCTGTAGATATACCACATTTTCCGTATCCACTCATCCGATGATGGACATTTGGGCTGTTTCCAACTCTTGGCTATTGTAAAGAGTGCTGCGATGAACATTGGGGAACAGGTATACCTTCGACTTGATGATTTCCATTCCTTTGGGTATATTCCAAGCAGTGGGATAGCTGGGTCGTATGGTAGATCTATCTGCAATTGTTTGAGGAACCTCCATACCATTTTTCCATAGAGGCTGCACCATTTTGCGTCCCACCAACAATGTATGAGAGTTCCTTTTTCTCCGCAACCTTGCCAGCATTTATCGTTCAGAGTCTTTTGGGTTTTAGCCATCCTAACTGGGGTGAGATAGTATCTCAGTGTAGTTTTGATTTGCATTTCCCGGATGCTGAGTGATGTTGAGCATTTTTTCATATGTCTGTTGGCCATTTGTATATCTTCCTTAGAGAAATGCCTACTTAGCTCTTTTGCCCATTTTTTAATTGGGTTGCTTGTTTTTTTCTTGTAAAGTTGTTTGAGTTCCTTGTATATTCTGGATATTAATCCTTTGTCAGATGTATATTTTGCAAATATTGTCTCCCACTCTGTTGATTGTCTTTTAACTCTGTTGTTTCTTTTGCTGTGCAGAAGCTCTTTAGTTTGATATAATCCCATTTGTTTATTTTTCCTTTGGTTGCCGTGCTTTGGGGGTCGTATTCATGAAGTCTGTATCCAGTCCTATTTCCTGAAGTGTCTCTCCTTTGTTTTCTTTAACAAGTTTTATTGTTTCAGGGTGTATATTTAATTCTTTAATCCATTTTGAGTTGACTTTAGTGTATGGTGAAAGGTGTGGGTCTAGTTTCATTCTCCTGCATATTGATATCCAGTTCTCCCAGCACCATTTGCTAAAGAGGCAGTCTCTTCCCCAGTGTATAGGCTTGATGCCTTTGTCAAAGATCAGATGGCTATAGGTGTGTGGGTTGATTTCTGGGTTCTCTATTCTATTCCATTGATCAGTGTGTCTGTTTTTATGCCAGTACCATACTGTTTTGGTTATTATAGCTTTGTAGTATAGTTTAAAGTCAGGTAGTGTTATGCCTCCAGCTTTATTTTTTTTGCTCAGCATTGCTTTGGCTATGTGTGGTCTTTTGTTATTCCATATAAATGTCTGGATAGTTCTTTCCATTTCTGAGAAAAATGACATTGGAATTTTGATGTGGATTGCATTAAATTTGTATATCACTTTGGGTAGTATGGACATTTTCACTATGTTTGATTCTTCCACTCCAAGAGCATGGGATATCTTTCCATCTCCTTGTATCCTCTCTGATTTCTCTCAGCAGTGGTTTGTCGTTCTCCTTATAGAGATTTTTCACCTCCTTGGTTAACTCAATTCCTAAGTATTTTATTTTTTTGGTGGATATTGTAAATGGGCGGGCTTCCTTGATTTCTTGTTCTGCATGTTCACCATTGGAGAAAAGAAATGCTACTGATTTTTGTGTGTTGATTTTGTATCCTGCTACTGTGCTGAAATCATTTATCACCTCCAAGAGTTTTTTTGTAGAGGCTTTAGGCTGTTCGATATATAGGATCATGTCATCTGCAAACAGGGACAGTTTGACTTCATCTTTTCCAATCTGGATGCCCTTTATTTCCTTCTCTTCTCTGATTGCTCTGGCTAGTACTTCCAACACTATGTTGAATAGGAATGGTGAGAGTGGGCATCCTTGTCTAGTTCCTGTTCTTAAAGGAAAAGCTTTCAGCTTTTCCCCATTCAGGATGATATTGGCAGTGGGTTTGGCATATATGGCTTTAATTATGTTGAGATACTTTCCCTCTATACCTAACTTATAGAGGGTCTTTGTCATGAATGAGTGCTGAATTTTATCAAATGCTTTTTCAGCATCTATAGAAATGATCATATGGTCCTTGTGTTTGACTTTATTAATATGGTGTATCACATTTATTGATTTGCATATGTTGAACCAACCTTGCATCCCTGGGATGAATCCCACTTGATTGTGGTGAATAATTTTATGTATGTGTTGCTGTATTCTGTTTGCTAGTATTTTAGTGAGGATTTTTGCATCTATATTCATCAAGGATATCGGCCTGTAGTTTTCTTTTTTGGTTATATCTTTACCTGGTTTTGGTATCAGGATGATATTTGCTTCATAGAAAGAGTTTGGGAGATTTGCGTCCATTTCAATCTTTTGGAATAGTTTGTAAAGAATCGGTGTCAATTCCTCTTTGAATGTTTGGTAAAATTCTGCTGTGAATCCATCTGGTCCTGGGCTTTTCTTTGTTGGGAGCTTTCTGATAACAGCTTCAATCTCCTTTATTGTTATTGGTCTGTTCAGATTTTCTACGTCTTCATGGCTCAGTTTGGGGAGCTTGTGTGTGTCCAGAAATTTATCCATTTCCTCCAGATTTTCAAACTTGTTGGCGTATAGTTGTTTATAACATCACAGACTTTTAGAGAAAGAACCTTCTTTGGACCCACTGGGATGGCACACAGCAGTCTGTATTTTAATAAAGCTACCTAAGGAAATTTGGATGCAGGGTTGCTCAACCCATAGTTGGAAAAATACTACAGTAGGGGAGGCTCCAAAACTCTAAGTGGTAGGTGTGGAAACTCAGAAAATTTTCACGTAGAAATGGCAGGCAGCTCCCAGGACAATGTATTGATAAGGATAATGATGTGACTAGCATTCAAAACCACAAAACCAATAATAATAACAGTAATAATAATTGCTGGGATATAGCACTTCTCTGCCAGGCACTGTCCTAAGTACTTGATATATATTAACTATTTCTTACAACGACTCTATGCACTACGTTCTACAATCCCCTTTTTACACATAAGGAAATTGAGACACAGAGAGGTTAAGTAACTGGCCTAAGGTTACCTACAGAGCCAGGATGTAAACCAGGCAATCTGACTCTAGATCCTGTGTTGTAACCACTGACCTATACTACCTCAGTGTGCACTGAGATCCTTTATGGTACAGAGGGAACACTTGACTTTGAAAGTTGATTTGTAAAGGACTCAAATATATGATGGTTCAACCTCCTGCTAATGAGATGTTCTTCCTCCTCTACCCCCACCATGTGAGTCCAGACCTGAAATACTCTAATTACATTGCCATGGGAACAGATCTGCACTAAAACCTACCTCTATGACTTCCCAGACACCAACCCATTCACTAATTCATTCATTCAATCAAACAAGTATTTATTGAGCACCTACTATGTGCCAATTATTAGGAACAAGATATAAATGGTCTCTGCCTTCATGTACCTTATAGTATTACACCAGCCTCACCCAAAATGCTGATTTGTAGGGTTTAGAAAGGCTCAGAAATCAAAATATGATTTAAATCAGTGTTCCAAGGGCTCAAGGTCACTACTAACAATGTTTTGTTAGCTACATGATAGATTAAATGGGCTTTCTGATATCTCATAAAACTTAGCACAATACTAGACACACAATAGGTATTTATCAACTTGTTCAGAGATATTTCAGGAGAGCACTGACACCCAATGAATAGAATTAGAATGTCCTCCTGGCTGCCCCTGAGAGTAAGGACACAGCCATAAAAGGGTTGGAAAATAAGACCCAGACATTCATTTCTGGTAATATCAAAGGCTAGTTTTTAAAGATATCTCCCACTGAAAATGTCCAAAAGTCCTGGATAAAATATTTATAAATTGTTTTCTTAAAATCTATGAACTATCAAACATGCAAGCAAATTTTTGGTCAGAGAATAACTGAAGGTGGGAACCCAGAGGAATAAGTGGGGTGCTGCATCATACAGTTCTCACCAAAAGTAAATTTGCTGAGCCAGCTGAACTTGAGCTTTGATGTTTCATAGCCTAGTGGGGCATACGGAAGTGGAGACAAAGGCCAAGACTTCCCAGAGTCTAATAGGAGATAATCCTCATAAAGCTGGGGCCCCCAAAAGCTACACAGCAATGTAAAGGTGTACTAGAAATACAAATGATCCCTGACTGTATTATGGTAAGAAAAATCCAGTCTCAAATCAACAGTAAGTTAGAGAATAGGGAGAGAACTAAGTATCTCCACTGAAAATTTTGAGGCCAACCCTCACGTGGATTTGCAGTCTGAATTTACACTACTTGGGTAATCCAAAAACCTTAGCTTGAGAATTTCATTTAGCATAATTCCAGATTGGTGGCCCTCAAGTACCTACCTAGAACAAGGACAAATCATGTTGAGAGGAACCCAGGAATCAAAAAATTCCCACAAATAAAATCCCAAGGAAAATAAGCAACTTAGAGTAAAACGACAATAATAATCATATTTAAAACAAAGAGGGCCGAGCCCGTGGCGCACTCGGTAGAGTGCTGCGCTGGGAGCTCGGCGACGCTCCCGCTGCGGGTTCGGATCCTATATAGGAATGACCAGTGCACTCACTGGCTGAGTGCCGGTCACGAAAAAACGACAAAAAAAAAAAAAAAATAAATAAATAAAACAAAGAAAACCTAAAAATAAAAGGAAACAAGCCAAGAATCACAAAAACAGAGCTTTAAAGACTTCAAATAATGTAATTACTTATAGAGCATGTTTAATATGTTTAAAAAAATTAAAAATATTATAATCAAAATAAAAAATTCAATGGAAAGTTTTCATTGCTGATTAAGCACAACTAACACATATTTCATAAACAGGAACATAAAACTGAAGAAATTATCTAAAATGCAGTACAATAAGACAAAGAAGTGAAAAATATGAAAGTTTGAGAGAAGATAAGACAGAATAAAGTAAGATGGACTAAATATCGTTAAATTTGGTCTCAGAAGAAGAAAAGAGAACAGACAAAAACGGTATTTGAAGGTATAACAGCTAAGGATGTTCAGAAACCTGATGAAAGACATATTCACAGACTCAAGAAGTTCAAAGACTCTCAAACAGAATAAATAAAACAAACCAATACTGAAACATACAAGGGGTCTTCAAAAAGTTCATGGAAAGATTCATATTATCTTTTAATTCTATTTTTCCACAAACTTTTTGGAGTACCTTTGTATCACAGGAAAACTGCAGAACACCAAACACTAAAGGAAGATCTTAAAAGTGACCTGGAAGAAAAGAGATTACTTTCAAAGGAATGAAAGTTAAAACTAACCACTGACTTTTCAAAGCAATAATGGAAGACTAATATACTGATAGTAATATCAGTATATCTTCACTGTGGATGATCCTGCACCAAAATGTGCAATCCAAGGGGCATACTGCAGTCATACCTGGGCTGAGACGCAGGCTCTTTTTTGTGTGCTGGAATTTGAAACGAGCAGAGGCTCAAGCCCTGCCTAACCCCTTCATTAATAGGGTCCCTAGAAACTTCTCCCCCTCCCCTCACGTAAGGCTTGGGACTTCCGAGCAAATGCCATCTTGTGAATATACATTCTCCCTTTGGTCACCAGACTATTCCTCAACTTAGCTGAGACCTACAGGTCTTAGGTTCGAAAGGAAAATAAATCATTCTCTTGTTGCAAGATCATTTAAATTTTGGCACCCATGCCAGTTTGAATTATTGGGTGTAACGGGTTTTCAGGAACATCCTTTAGTGGATTGGTGGGTGACTTGTGCACGTAGGGCCTAGCCCACAAATGCTCGGCTGCTTTTAATAAGAGCCATGAGTGTACCTAGGCGCTCCATTATAGATGGGGGCCCTGGCCCCCTTTCTATGGCAACCTGGTGTTACAAGGTTTGTACTGTGGTTATTCCACTTGTAAGAACTTATGGGAATACTGTCTCTCCCCTAACCAGAGAAGGTGGAGCTCCCCCAATTCTGGCTGGAGAGTGGGGACTCAAGCTCTCTCTCTACCCTTGACTCACTGTTCCTTTTTTCCTCCTACACTGGCAGTGTGGGGCACAGGAAATAAATTAAAACATATCTGGAATGACTATTCTCACCTAAGAGCCTACTCAGTTAAAGGAGAAAAAAATCTTCTCTTGGTTCCACCTTTGAGTCTAGGAGCTTATTCTTTAACCACACTAAAACGTCTTGCCAGGATAAGGCTCCAGATGGTATTTTCTCAGGACAGCTCTGGCCATACACCTGCCAACAGCCCCTGCTCCACAAGGAAAGCTGTCATCACCTTGTTCAAGACTGAAAACAGAACAGTGTCCACCACCTAGCCCCAAGTTACAGCTGACCTCTGGCCTAGTTTGGAGACTGAGAAAGGGCAGTTATATACAGTGAATGTGGTATGGAGGCACAAATAGGAGTTGCCCAATTCTTTCAATGCCATCTAGATGACCTACAAATTGACCTTCTTTCCAGTCATATCTTGGAACACCCACTCCTCGTATTCCTTGGACTCCTTGTGTCCCCCTCTCTCCCCAACACACACACACTGCTGATCCCTAATCGTCATGGATTCCTATGTTTCTATTGTTTGTGTTTCACTGTGGGCCTCAGAAAAATGGAGGTGGAGAGCCGTAGTTAATGTCCATTTGGAAAAGAATTCTGGAAAGCTGAAGGCCATTGATAAGCCTCTTTCCCAGCCAGAGCAAAGCAAACTCAGCAGATGATACCCAGATCCCTCCTAGAGCCAAGAGTCTGTAAGTGTCCCAGGGCAGAAGATGCTGTGAGCCCAGAGTTCAGGGTTCCTCCTGCCTTGAGACTCACTGCCCTTGGTAGAGGGGAGAGGTGTGTTCTCGACCAGCAGAGGAGGGGAGGCAGGATTTCCCCACCCGTCTGTCAGCTCTACCTGCCTCTATGGGATGGCTCCCAGATGACAGCCTGCAAGCCAGACAATAAGCAAAGACTAACCAGGCAGCTTCCAGAAAATTCATTCTCCTCTCTTCTTCTCTGCCCACCAACCAAGTAGCCATTTCTAAGTTGCTACCATCTCAGAAAAACACACTCCTGGTCTAGATGAGCGTGTTCGGCTTCTTTAGAGCCCTGTCCCCTCACCCCCTGGCCCTGTTGAGTCAATATAATTTACAATTCCCAGAAATGCCTGAGAAGCAGTGTACACACTTTTGGTGCCAAGTCTGGCCGGTTTTACAGACTTTCATTTAGCAGGTGTCTGTTGCTAAATCAGTAGCATCTGCTAATTGCTTTTCCTCCCTTGAACTGTCACACAGAATGAAACATCTGGTGTTCTCTCAACTTCGGGTTAAAATCAGATACCTTATCATTTCTCCTTTGGGTTCCATTTTTATTAAAAAGCTTACAGCTGATGCCTGAAACAGGCAGCAGGGAGCAAGGCCATCCCTAAGCAAGGGGAATGCTTCTAAGGACAATACAACAGAGTGAGCCAGACTCACACTCCCAGACTCCATGCCCAGATGCCAGCGACTCAGGCCATTCCCCACAAGGTGGGGCTTTAAGCCCATGACCACCCAGGGAGCCTAGGGCTTCATCTACTGAGCCAGGATTCCGAGGGTCCCAGACCATCAACTGCAGTGCCCCTTCCTGCTCTGAATAGTTTCCTGCATTTGCAAACCTACCCTGGCCAGGGAAGCAGGGCAGCTCTTCAATATGCACACTCCTCTACCACAATGAACAGGAATCTTAGAGGGAACATACTACGTGCAGTGGAGGGAAATTACAAGGACCCCTCATCTCTAGCTCCACTTCCCAACTTATACTGGTGCTCCCTTGCAGCTTTTTGAGCCACTTTGCAAGTTTTTTTGTCATCGTTGTTCTTTTTAAAAAAAAATCCTTTTGCTGGGCTTCAAATCTTTCTCTTTATTCTAAGTCAAAACCATTCTCAAAGGCACCTTAATAGCAACTCAAATATTTTATAATATTGTTATTAATAAATAATAACCCTAGCTAATCTTAATTGAGCACTTTCTACTATGTATCGGACAGTGTGGCAAGTATTTTACATGCACTACTTTATTAAAGATTTAGGAATTATTTTGATTGTCCTCATTTTACAATATGCAACAGGCTGAGAAGGGTTATTAATGCTGTAGAAGGAAGACTGGAACTGTGATCTGGCTGGACAAAAAGCCTGTGCTTTGCTGGTTGGGTACTTGATTATATTAAGGAATTACTGTTAATTTTTGTAGGTATAATAATGGTATTATAATTATATATATAAGTATATATACAAATGAGTCCTTAAGCTTCTGAGCTGCATAATAAAATGTTTACAGTTAAAATTACAGGAGATTTCCTTCAAAATAATCCAGGGATAGGTGTTTGTGTTGGGAGGGGGAGGATTTCAGGTAAAATGAGGTATATTGATTTTAAAAAAACAAATGGTATGGAGGTTCCTCACACAATTGCAGATAGATCTACCATATGACCCAGCTATCCCACTGCTGGGAATATACCCAGAGGAATGGAAATCATCAAGTCGAAGGTATACCTGTTCCCCAGTGTTCATCGCAGCACTCTTTACAGTAGCTAAGAGTTGGAACCAGCCGAAATGTCCATCATCAGATGAGTGGATACGGAAAATGTGGTACATCTACACAATGGAATACTACTCAGCTATAAAAACGAATGAAATACTGCCATTTGCAACGACATGGATGGACCTAGAGAGAATTATATTAAGTGAAACAAGTCAGACACAGAAAGGGAAATATCACATGTTCTCGCTTATTTGTGGGAACTAAAAATAAATAAATAAATACACAAAAAAACGGGGGGGAGGGAAGAAGACACAACAATTACAATTCTTTGAAGTTGATACGACAAGCGAACAGAAAGGACATTGTTGAGAGGGAGGGGGGAGAGGGAGGAGGGAGGGAGGTTTCAGTAATGGGCCACAATAATCAACCACATTGTATATTGACAAAATAAAATAAAATTTGGAAGAAAAAAAAAAAAACATAAACAAAAATGGGCCATGTGTTGACAAATGCTGAAACCGAGTGATGCATGCATTAAGGTATATTTTCTTTACTTCTGTACATATTTTCAATTTTCTATAAAATCTGTGGCCATCTGCAAGCTAGAAAGAGGGCCCTAACTATGCTGGCACCCTGATCTTGGACTTCCAGCCTCCAGAACTATGAGAAATAAATTTCTGTTGTTTAAGTCATCCAGTCTATGATACTTTGTTTTGGCAGCTCAAGTTGCCTAATATACCTACCCTAATCATACCACCTATCCAATAAGCATTTATTGAGCTCCTACTGCATGCCAGCCCTGAAGTATCCTTTCACTTTCCTCCAGTTCCCTCATGGCAATGCAGTATCACTGAACTTAAACAGAAACTCTATTTACTTTGACTGTTCTTTTAAATATGCTTAAAATTCCATATTGTAATTTGAATGTAGATGACTTGGGACTCCTGAAGTATCACGATGCCTCCTTTGGGAAGAAGTGACATTTTCTCAGCCTAAGTAACTTCAAACTCTGTATGACCTCCACAACAAGCAGCATCACATTACCCTCAGTTCCCCAACAACAAATGTTTTTTAAAGAGGATAGAAGGAACCTCCTCAACCTGATAAGGGCATCTATGAAAAACTCACAGCTAACATCATACTTGAAAGACTGAGTATTTTCCCCCTAAGATGAAGAACAAAACACTGATGTCCACTCTCGCCATTTCTATTCAACACTGTACTGTATGATCTAGCCAGGACAACTGAGCAAGAAAAAGAAATAAAAGGCATCCAGATTGGAAAGAAGGAAGTAAAACTATCTCTATTCATAGATGAATCTTGCATGTACAAAATCCTAAGAAATCCACACACACAAAAAATTAGAGGTAATAAGTGAGCTCTGAAAGGTTGCAGGATACAGTATTTCCACAGAGTAGCAATGAACAATATGAAAATAAAGTTAAGAAAACAATTCCATTTACAATACCATCAAAAAGAATAAAATACATAGGAATAAACTTAACAAAACAAGTACAAAACCCATATAGTGAAAACTACAAAATATCCTTGAAAAATAATTTAAGACCTGAATAAATGGATAGACAACCTGTGGAATGTGGATTAAAGACTTAATATTGTTAAGATGGCAATATTCCTTAAATTAATCTATAGTCAATGTAATCACTACCAAAACTCCCAGCTGGCTGCTTTGCAGAAAGTAACAATATAATCCTGAAATTCATATGGAAATATAAGGGTTGCAGAACAACCAAAACAATCTTGAAAAAGAACAACAAATTTGGGCACCCACACTTCCCAGTTTCAAAATGTTCTACAAAGCTACAGTAAACAAGTGTGATGCTGGCATAAGTACAGACATACAGGTTAATGAAGGAGAATTGAGGGTCCAGAAATAAACCCTTACATTTATTTTTGATTAACTTTTGACAAGGATACCAAGATATTTTAATGGGGAAGGAAGAGTCTTTTCAACAAATGGTGCTAGGACAACTGAATACCCATATGCAAAGAAACGAATTTGGACCCCTTCCTCACAGCATTTATAAAAATTAACTCAAAATGGATCATAGTCCTACATGTAAGAGCTAACACTATGAAACTCTTAGAAGAAAACTCATAAATCTTCACGACCTTGGATTAGGCACTAGTTTCTTAGATATAACACTAAAAGCACAAGAGATCCCCCCAAAAAATGGAGAAATTAGACTTTGGCAAAATTTAAAAAATTTGTCCTTAAAAGAACACCATCAAGATAATGCAAAGACAATCCACAGAATGGGGAAAAATATTTCCAATCATTTATCTGATAAGGGTCTAATATCCAGATAAATCTCTTAAAACTGAACAATAAAAAACCAACTCAATTAAAAAATGGAAAAGGATTGGAAAAGACAATACAAATGGCTAATAAGTACATGAAAAGGTGTTAAGCATCATTAGCTATCAGGGAAATGCAAATCAAAACCACAATGAAATACCACATCACACCCTCTAGGATGCCTATAATAAAAAAGACAGACAATAACAAGCGTTAGCAAAGATGTGGAGAACTTGGAACCCTCACACACTGCTGGTGGGGATGTAAAATAGTACAGCCACTTTGGAAAACAGTCTGACAGTTTTTCCCAAGGTTAAATACAGAGTTACTATGTGACCTAGCAATTCCACTTCTAGGTATGTACCCCAAAGCAGACATTCAAACAGATACTTTTACACAAATCTTCATAGCAGCATTAGCCACAATAGCCAAAAGGTAGAAACAACCCAAATGTCCATCAAAGATGAATGGCTAAACAAAATGTGATGTATCATGCAAAGAAATATTATTCAGCCATAAAAGGAATGAAGTACTGATGCATGCAACAACATGGATGAACCCTGAAAACGGTATGCTGAGTGAAAGAAGCCAGACACAAAAGGCCATACTGTGTGATTCTATTTGCATTAAGTGTCTAGAACAGGCAAAGCCACAAAGACAGAAAGTAGCATGTTGGATACCAGGAGTGGGAAAGGAGGAAATGGGGAGTCACTGCTAATGGGTACAGGGCTTCTTTTTAGGGTGATAAAAATCATCTAAAATTAAATAATGGTACCCCACAGAAATGGGCAATCAATTATGTTTCAATAAATAAATTTTTAAAAAATAAATTTCCATTGTTTAAGCCAAAAAAAAAAATAGTAGTGATAGTTGGACAACACTGTAAATATACTAAAAACCACTAAAATGTATACTTTAAAAGGATAAATTAACCATAATTAAATTAAATCTCAATTAAACCACTCTTCCAAAAAAACTGACTGAAGAGAGAGAGAACAAGGCACGTACTCACTTGTGCAGTGCTTTTTCACTTAAAGCTCTCTGTTGTCTCTTCATTGTTATATATTTTATCTGTTATATTTTCTTTATATAGTAGTCCCCCTTATCCATGGCTTCACTTTCTGAGATTTCAATTACCTGTGGTCAACCACGGTCTGAAAACATTAAATGGAAAATTCCTAAGTTGTTTATTTTGTTTGTTTGTTTGTTTTGGTGGATGGCCAGCACCGGGTTCTGAACCCTTGAACTTGGTGTTACAAGGCTGTGCTCTAAACCAACTGAGCTAACAATTTCTAGGCTTTAAATTGTGAAAATGAAATCTCCTGCCATCCTGCCTTGTCCCACCTGGGAGGTGAATCGCTCCTTTGTCCACGCTGTCTATGTTGCCCACCCGTTAGTCACTTAGTAGCCATCTCAGTTATCAAATCGTCTACTGTTGTATCGCACTGCTTGTGTTCAAGTAGCCATGATTTTACTTCATAATGGCCCCAAAGTGCAAAAGAACTGTCACTAATTTATAAGTTAAATTCTATCATAGGTATGTATGTAAAGGATAAAACATAGTGTATATAGGGTTTGGTACTAGGGTTCCCCCAGTTTTGGCATCCACTGGGGGTCTTGGAATGTATCGCCCACGGATAAGGGGAAACTACTGTACCCTATCTGTGAGGTAGAGAGAACAGATATACTAATCCCATTTGACAAATGAGGAGACTGATGTTCATGAGGTGAAATCACCTCGTTCAAAGACCTAAGTCCCAGCCAGTGGCAGGGCAGAACCAGAACCAGGTGTACTGCACCATGCCCTGGTTGCACATTGGAATTGCGTAGGGTGCTTTTTACAAATGCGTATGTTTTGAAAGCAGCTCTGGGTATTTAACTGTGAAGTCATGATTGAAGATCACTTATCCACAGACTGGAGAGAGTGAAATCACCAACTAGACAAGGCTCTTATTGCATAAAAAAAAAATTGCTTGGGGTAGTGGCTCAAGGTGGAGAAAGAAGACACTGGTTAAGACCACTAGAGGCTGTTCCTTCTAATCTCATTTTAGGAAAATAGAACAAAGGCAAACGACTGTAAGTTTGCGAGGTAAACAGGCTGCTTGCTGCCTGGCACTCAGTCACTCACTGCTGCCACTCCCTAAATGGGCTGAGGGGCTTGGGGCCATTGACAAACACTAAAGGTCTGGACACTTTACTCCAAAAACAAAATGAAACACGGGTGGGCTTAATTCACCTATCAGGAGGGAGGAGAGAGGGCTGGCCAGTTCCCTAATCAAACAGGCTGTCTCTGCAATGAATGCAAACAAACAAAGGCAGCGTGAGCCAATGCAGACAAGCAAGCCTGCCAGGGAATTTTAATCTCACTCAGGGAGGCTAATTCAGAAACAAAGCCCCTTCACATCACCACCACCGAACAGCTCAGGGAGCCAGGGCCAAAGCTCTCAAGACTAACGTCAAAAAGGGCATGCCAATAGGAGCCCCCCACAATGTTTAAGATAATATTAGTAACAACAGCAGCATCTGACACTTATTGATCACTTACTATGTGCCAGGCGCTGGGCTAAGTGCTTACCACACATTATCTCTACTCAACTGAGTGCCATTTTACAGATAAGAAAATGAGGTCAGCAAGGTTAGGTCCCTTACCCAAGGTCACATGGCTATAGGCAGAGGAGACGGCCATAAAATCATAGACAGGCTGGCTCCAGGGTGGGCACTTTGGACCACTACACTATACTAACTCTTAACATCGATTCAGAAACAAAAAGACTTCCAGAATACGCAGCAAACAATTTTAAGAGTCGTTACTGCTTGATGATTTCTGTTTCAGTCTGGTGTTTTTGTATCTTCTACTTTTTTTCCATTATGAACATATATTGCTCTTGTAAAGAAATCATACACACAATAGTAAAAACTAAAGGCACAAAAGCCTCTTGCTTTTAGTTGTTTTTTAATGTGTTGAAAAATAACCACCTTTGCACTGGTGGTGATTTTCATGATTTTATTTATATTTTTCTGTATTTCACAAATTTTCAGGGGCTGGAAAAAATAATTCACTTGAAAAAATACCATGTATCACCCCTCTATCTTCACACCTAAGATACCAGGACATATGTGAGAGGGATCCCTGAAATTTCCCTGAGCAATATGCAGACTCAGGTTGGCTGATGAATTCATTGATTCTATCTGTGATATCTACCATGCTCAAGTATGAGGCCCTGCAGGGGGCAGTCACAATGCAAAAGACACTGTCCTCACAGAGAATAGTTCTGATGCAATAGAGGAACCTGGGAAGTAGGCTGAATATACTAGTGTGGTCCAACCAAACTATGGAATGCTAAACAACTACTAGAAAAGGAGTTATGTCCATGCCTGAAGAGACTACTGACTGTCTAGTGTTAGTGTTAGGTTAAAGGAAAAATATACTGGAGTAATGTTTATAGTATAATTCCAACTGTATAAGAAACCTAAACCCAAATAAACCAACAATCCTAGTAATATGAAAATCTTTAGCTGCATGTATGAGCAAGAGAAGTGTGGAAAGATACATAAACCTCTGACACACTTTACTCCTGGACTGAAAGTTGGTAGAATAAGATGATTGTTTTTTTCTTTACATTCCTCTGAAGAGTTTTTCAATAAGTATACATTATTTTTGTAACCAAAAAAAAAAAAAAAAAGAATTCTAAAAGTAAAATCAACCTCCAAAATTGCTAATAGATATTGTAAAAAAAATTACCACAAGGAGATGATTTGGCTTAATACTTGCAAGTAAATCTAAATAATTAGGAATAAGGAGGAAGGAAGACCATGACCTTTGGTATCAGAAAGACTGAAGTTGTCATGTCAGTTCTGTCCCTTCCTCTGTGCCCCTGTTCAAGTTACTTAAACTCTCTGAGGCTCAGCCTGTAAAATGGAGACCCTAATGCCCACCTCACAGAGTTCTGGTGAGGAATAAAGACCAGTAATTAAGAGCTAACAGTGCTGTGTTATGTGCTTTATACATATTAACTAATTTAATCCTCAGAACAGCTTTATGAGGTAGGCACTATTATCACCCCCATATTACGGATGAGAGGACTGAGGCCCACAGAGGTCTAGCAACTTGCCCAAGTTTGTGTTTTTTCTCTCTCTCCCTTTCTCTGCACCCCCATCTCTCTCTCCCTCACTCCCTCTCCCTCTCCTTTTCTCCCTCTCCTCCCCCACTCTCCCCGCCTCGCACAAACACACACACATCTCCCACAGGAGTGGCCAGCCAGGATATGAACATAGAGAATCTGCCCCAAGCCTACCCTCTTAGCAACTACACTAGGATGAGATATTTGTAAAAGAGCTATTCTGATTGCAAAGTCCCATCTACGTGTAAGGGATTCATATTAGCAGAGGTTGAAAAGATAGAAAACACATATCAAATCTACACACTAGAAAGGGTTTAAAAGACATGACAGAAGCAGTGTCACAGGATGTCTTCTGGTGATTTGCAAATTAGTGGTAATGTCTGTATGTACAGCTGGAATCCATGACTCCTCACCCCGCTCTTCAGAATCTCAGCACTGAGTTTACTGTTTCCCACTTCCATGCCATGGCATTCCCTTAACTTGAACTGTCTCCTTCACTGCAATTTGCATGCACAGTTTCTAATCATCCTTCAAGGCTCAGCTCTGGCTTTATTTTTCTGGGAAGCCTTTCTGGACCACTTAATCCAATGATCACTCCAGGAGGTTGCATGTTACAGTGCAAAGTGCACAGGTTTAGCTTTAGCACTTACAAACCATTTAACTCGGAGCCAGCCATTTAACCTCCCTGAACCTGTTTCCTCATATGTAAAACAGGGTTCTTATGAGAATTAAGTTATAATATATGTAAATTACCTGCCAAGTAGTATGTGCTTGATAACTACTAATATTAATCCAAGTTCCCATTTCTTGGAACTTGGATTGACTGCAATTTAGCAATTCAGCCTGAACTGCCTTGTGATTTTCCTTTTTCATGATTTCAACTTTAATACTTCCATAACTTCTCAGGCACATACGCCTTATCTTTCTAACTAAACTGCTAGTTCCTTGAGGGCCAGGAATGTACACCGGCTATCTTTGCATTTCCTGCAACACACAGCATTAGACCTGACGTAGGTGCTCAATAAAAATCTGTGGATTGACTGGTGTGATCCAGGTTGAATTCATAGAAGACATAAGACCCTCACAGCATAATTTTAAAATAAAGGTAGTAATAAGACACATTCTAGGGTAGTCCTTAGAATTTGATTTGGACCAGGAATCCAAATGCTTCCCAACACCCCCCACATCCTTAGATACAGTGCATTTATCTGACCAGAAACACACTGGCCTTTGTAGAAGGTTGGGGCACAATTTTGCCTCAATCAATTCCTCAGAAAGTTAAGACTGCTTTTGAAATCAACCTTTTTATATTTTAAGTAACCTCAGGAAAGCAATGGGACATTCTGTCCCCAGTTCAGTTCCAAAATCCAAACTATTACTTTTTTAAATAGCTCGGTTTGCCAGTCACCAAAATAACTTTTCTAGGTCAATTAGCACATTTCAATGTGCCAATTAGCAAAGAGTGCGATTTTCAAGCCTATTTGTACTGGTGACAGCAAAGTTCTCCCAGCAGCACGCATGGGTACAAGGTGTGCCAGCAATAAAGTCGCATCCCAAGGACATTGAGATAATGTTCATGAATGGAGTGTAGACACCCCAGTAATGATTACTAACCTCTTCCGCTCACTCTGAGAGTCAGGCATATTCAAAAGAATCATCCAGCAGGAAAAAAAAAAAAAAAAAAAACTGGGCAAAAAAGGAGTGGTGAGAAAGGGGAAAAAAGGAACTAACATAATAGATCAACATGTATACACAATAATGGGCAATTTTGATAATGAGATAATAATATACTCGTGGTTTTGGGTTTTGAAGAAGAAAGGAACTTGATGAAAAGAATTATTATCCCTCTTACAATTCCAGTAGAAGACAGATCGGCTACAAACACAATTACAGGCCAGGCTAGAGTCTCTAGTCTGGGAAGGAGGCTGATGCAGTATATTAAGTTCCTTTTCTGTGTCTAGTCTCCCTTGCATAGAACTCTCCACATTCAGAAGAAGCTCTCATAGGGGTTAGAGGGTAAAAGGCAAAGGGCTGAGGATGCAGCATGGGCCCAGTGCCTCATTTCAGGGCCAGATCACCGGCTTCACAAGGTGAGAGCTGTAACTGGAAATCTAATATATATAACCAGGTTCCACAGTCACCCTACTTAGCTCCCATTTCTCAGCTTTCACTTTCCAGAAGGAGGTTTGGCCTGGATTGGATGATGTTCTTTGCAAAGTCACAGGCACAGATAAGGAACCCAGAATCACCATCAGGACAAAGGACCAGCGGCTCTAACAAGGAACTCACAAACTACACGGCACATCTGTTCTCCAAGCTATGACCTATTTACAGCCTGGGCGGGGGATCTTAACATGGGATCCATCGATGGGCTTGCAGAGGGAGAGAGGGGGAATGAGGAGGGAAGGTGGCAGTCTCTGTCCTTCCTGAAATTGTGTGCAAAATTGCATGCATTTATCTAGGAAAAGGCTCTATAGTTTTTTTCAACTACTGAAAGAAGACTATGGTCCAACTCTTCTAGATGGAGGGAAGCTAAGAAGCATCTCCAGCATCTTGCCTCATCAGCATGGAAACTCGCCCCAACTTTCAGTCATGGAATAGAAAAAGAGTTCTGAAGTCTGAGTCAGGAGACCTAGTTTCTAGCGGCACACACCTTGGCTTCTTAAGCAAGTCATTTATCCTCCTAAATCCCACCTCTGGAAGATTAGATTAAATCAGACTAGCTTTGAGCTACCTGCTAATCTAATAATCAATAGTTCCATGATGCATTTTCCCTCCTTTCCTCCAAGAAACAAATGTGCCTATCACTGGGAATCACCCTTAAGATATTTCGGCTGAAGCCAGAAAGTGACCTTCTCCAGAATCCTAGCCATAAGGAGCACTTACTTGTAATGTGGGCCATTGGAAGACACGGTTTTTCTTCTAGGGCGTCAGCTTTGAAGATGGAGAACCAGGTGGAACTGAAACCTGGGCATTCTCTGGCTGATGTGCAAATCCTGGTGCCAGTGAGTCACGGGCAGAGTAGAGCACACGGAAATGCGCTGATGAACCCAAATCCTTTGCTGACTGTGGCGACTCCCCCTAACCTCCTCTCGCTCTGCCTTTATGCATGTGAATGTATGCATGTGTATATCTCTGGTACTGGCACACACACTAATTAGTTCATTTTATTTTTCTTGCCTCCTCATTACTGCTAATGAGCAAAAAAAAAAAAATTAGAAAGATAAAGGGCCAAAAAGGAAGGGCAAAAGAGAAGTGAAAAGCTGGCTTCCTGCCTAATTGGATCATCAGGCTTAAGAAAGAGTTGCCAATCTTCCTGTGTCTCATTTTAAGTCAATCTGAGCTCAATTAAGGGGTTCCAAAGGAAAACATCCTAAAGGCCAAAGTAGCCCAGGGAGGGTCCCAGCCATCTAAAAGAACCAGACCAAAATCAACGGCAATGACTCATGCAAATGGGGACATCCTGAGCTTTTCTCAGCTTTATTTTAGAAAAACAGCACAAAGATTCACCAGAGTGACTGGAATCACTAGTTAAGAGGCGGTCCATCTATGAAATTTCAGTGTCAGGGAAAGTTACTTGAACACTCTTGATAAGCTTGTTGGCTATAGCTTGACGTTTACTTGGAAAGTATTAGCTATTGATGTAACAGATATAATAGCACATCTCCCATGAGAGAGGGGAAGGAGGAGAGAGGGATGTGCGTGCACACGCACATGCGCGCACATGCTAGAGAGAGAGAGAGAGAGAAAGCAGGGGAGAGGGGAGAGAAACAACATTTTCTGCATAGGGTAGTGTAGGTGCTATGGGCTGAGATGTGTGTCCCCAAAATTCGTATGGTGAAAACCCAACCCCCAGTACCTCAGAATGTGACTGTGTTTGGAGATAAAGCCTTCAAAGAGGTGACTAAGTTAAAAGGAGGCCCTTAGAGTGGGCTCTAATCCAATCTGACAAGTGTCCTTGTAAGAAGAGGAAGTTTGGCCACACAAAGAGACACTAGGGATGTGTGTGACAGAGGCCATGTGAAGAGGCAGCAAGAGGACGGCCACCTGCAAGCCAAGGAGAGAGGCTTCAGATGACATTAACCCTCCTGGCACCTTGATCTTGGGGATAATAACAGTACCTTGCCTCAAGTTTATTGTAGGGATTAAATAAATTAATCCATGTAAAGCACTTAGAACAGTACCTGGCACACAGTAAGCACTCAAGAAATGGCAGGTGATAGTGCTGCTGCTGTTATTGCTAAACAGCCTAAAGAAACATCAGCAGACCTAGAGAGATATATACCTTTGGTGTAACAATGCTGACTGAATGAAAATTCACCACTAGCTTTCTAACTGACCTTAGGTATGTGACGGGGCCCTTTGGGGCCTTTATTCTCATGCTTTTACAATGGGAAAAATAACTTCTGTTTATACTCAATGGCTCTGCAAGAAGAAAGCTATTGGGTTTTCATTGGGGGAAAGGTCTCACTAGGAAGACAGTTGAAGGTGGCCTGTCTAGAGGAATCAGACCCACCTCAACTGATGGTAGAGACTGTCTGGCCAGAATTGTGGGCTGGAAGCACACAAACTAAGGATCATTAACTATATCAGCCCAGGGAGAAATCTTGTGATGTGCCTCCCCTTCCTGAGATCTGACAGAGCTGCTGAAAACAGAGAAAGCAGCTCTCTATCTGCCTGACCTCTCAATTTCCTGAGAAATCAGAGACAGGGTGAGCAGAGATGGGCTCAGATAGCACTGGATCCACTTTTCTGCCTTAGCAGGTTACCTCCACAGGCCAGGAGTAATTTCTGCTCTGACACTGTTCCACATCCCTGAGCCAGTAAGGAGTAATGTTGTGGCATGTAAAGTTAGCCATTTTTTTTTAAGTGTGGAAATTTACTTTTTCAATTTGGTTATTTGCACGATTCTTTGGTATTACCACTCGAGCTCAGAGATGAAGGCAGGATTTCTGATGCTACATTTCACCAGGTAGAGTCAGGCAAGTCACGTACTGCGGGAGGTTCAGAAGGGACAACAACAGCCTGTGCCGGCTGGTCCCAGTTCACAGGGAAACACTGACCATAATGCAGCCCGCTCACCCTCCTGAGCCCCTACGTTGCCCTCAGCAGGAGCTCAAATGGTCTATCTCTAAGATGCTTTAGGCCCCTTGAAGGAAAGGGTCTAGGCCATATAAGCTACCTGGGGAATCCTGTTACAATGCAGATTCAGATGCAGCAGGTATGAGGTAGGGCTGGAAATTCTGCATTTCTAACAGGCAGCACCCATGTGATGCTGATCCAGCCCACACTTTGAGTTACACACTTGGAGCAACTTCACGTTCCAAGTCTCTAGGACACTGACTCTCCAAGAATGGTCTGAGGACCCCCGTGTCGGCATCACCTGGGGGCTTATTACAAATGCTCATTCCCTGCAATCACCCCAGACCCTCTCAATCAGACCTTCTGGGAATGGGGCCTGGCAAGCCTCATTTTTTAACAAGCCCCTCAGTGGATTGCTATGGACATGATGTTTAGAACCAATACAGAAAATCAGAGGTGCTCAGCATTAGAATTACCTGGGGTACTTTTTTTAAACACAATGCACAGGCTTCATCCCAGATCATGAACTGAGACTCTCGGAGGGTGAGGCAGGGCATTGGTGGTGTTCGTTTTTTTTGTTTTTTCGTCAGTTTGTTTTTAATTTTATTTTAATTGATAAATAACTACATATACTTATGGAGTACAATGTGATGTTTTGATATCTGTTTACATAGTAGAATGATTAAGTCAAGCTAATTAGGTGAGCCTGGAGCATGGCGAGGGTTCAAAATCATTGCTTTACGTGAAAGCTCTCTCTCTTAATTTCTACTGATGTATAATATGCATCTAGAAAAGTATAACTATCATAACGGTATACATGAATATTTGTGCGGAGGGGATGACTAAATCCTCAGAGAGAGCAAAGCACAGCTGTGGTTTCAGGATCAAGAGGCTTATGCTCTGGTCCTAACTCTGCCACTTAGAATTTATGTGACGCCCTGAACGTCAGTTTCTTCCTCTGTAAAGGAAGAGAACATAATACTTGCCCTATCTTATCTCACACAACTGTTATGTAACAAGACCTTGTAAAGTCTAAAATGCCACCCAAAATGGAGTATCATTTCAAGACTTAAACTATCATCTTAATGTATAAGGGAAATTTGTCACGAAAATAGGAAGCAGTCATAAAAATTTTACAGGTGATTTTTTTCCCTGAGCTTTCTTTCCTTTTTGCTTTCTAATATGGCCTGATAATTCCTCCCCAGTTCCACATGTGAAGGCTTGAGGACATGCCTCGTAGCTCCTGCTCCTTTCTAAGCTGGTTTATCACCCGGTCCCCTACCAAAATGGGATTCTCCCTGCCAGCCACTAGGGGTTGTGTAGCCCAGACTGCAACATGGATTTGGATGAATGGGGAAGGAATCTAATTCTTGCCCAACGGGGCCCTTGGTGAACTGAATAGGCTTTGAGGCTCCCCAGAAGATTATTCTAGGCCAACATGGCTGAGTCTACATGACAGCCCCTTAGAAAGCGTGGGAGCTTCTGTCTAATAGGTGGTGCCCCAGCCTCCCTTTCTTTCCACCAAACCTCTCCAAGAGTTTCTGAAGGTTTTTCTGATCTGTCCTAGTTCTGATTTAAACCCTTATTGTAGCCCCAGAGGTCCACAAAATACTCGCACCCCCATCAAGTTCCACTGCATCCAAACAGGACTTTATCAGACCTCAACATTACCAACATACATATTTTAAAAATCACATGGAAATATGGGCTAAGAATGAAGACAAGCACTGGATAATGAAGGAGAGAGCAAATACTGTTTGTATGTTGCTGGTACATTCCTAGAAACGACTACTTACCAGGCGGGTATTTACCACAGGAAACAGCAATGCCAGAAGAGCTCCATTCAACATGTGCATCTGCAGCCTAGAGGTGAAAACAGATAAAATCCTGGTCACGTTCAGACTCTGATGCAAAGGTAGAAAAGAAATGTGTCAGGTTAAGGCATGCCATATGAGAGAGACTATGTATATAAAAGAGGCTCTTGGTGTAAAACAGCACCAGAGTTTGCAAACATACAAAATAAATTTAAAGTAGCATATTTCATATTAACTGAAATGTTCTGAAGAGTTCAGAATCCCCCCAAACACTTCCTGAGCACACTTTGGTTACAATACTTCATTATATAATGAGCTGCGTAAACATTCAGTGGGCCCCAGTCAATGGCGTCAACTGCTGTAGCCCCGGCTGCATTAGAAAAGGCGAACCGTGGTAGCTCAGTGCTGTTATTACAGCAGAAACCTACTTATTATAACATGGCGGCTTATTTACACAGCCATGTCCAGTCCTTTTCCGCAAACAGAGACCTGGACAGAAAAGGCTAGTACATCCCAGGGAGCTAACTGCAGTGTTTTGCAAACGTTGTCTCCCCACTTCCTTAGAATTGCCTCCAGGAGGTGGGGATGGCAGAAATGGCAGCCTTCCAGGCTTTCTTTGATCTGTTTTATCTATTGGGCTGGGTGACTTAAAAGTAAAATGAAAAAAGAAAGGAGGAGGAGGAGGGAGGAAAGAGGAGGAAGAGGAAAACGAAGAGTAATAAGAAGAAAGAGGAGGAGGAAGGAGGAAGCTTTACTGGTCTCCAGCATCGGGTAATGAAACTCCCAATCTCAAAGCCAGACTTGTTAAAACTTCACAAGTCAAGAACAATTAACTTGGGAACAAACCCTGCTTGTGAGGGCTCTGGGGATGAATTTAGGCAGCTTCCTTCATCATTCAAGGCACGTGGCTCTTTACCACTAAGGGAGACGCAAAAAATGACAATCTGTTCCTCTTGAAGAAAAGCTGATTTGATGGGTCACGCACGGACAACCACCACAGTCAGTGTGCCTCTTAGACCTCTCTCTCTCACACACACGCACACACACACACAGCAGTCCTACGATACCAGGATATCTCCTATGCCCTGCCTGGTGTGGAAAAGCAAAATATTTCTGTCCCAAATATATATTTCTTTGACATATTTCAAGATGGCTAATTCAGAGAGACTGGAAAAACAAGATTAGAGAGAAGACTGTTTCTTTGTGAAAAGAAATTTACATCTGTAAATGCAAACAACCAGGCTTCCTCTGAGGGCCCCTCCTTTGGCTACTTTGTATTCTTAAGGGTGGCTGTGAGCCTACCTGAAGTATTTTTAACTGCCTGAAAGATGTCTCAACTTTAACTTCTGACTTCCTTCTGTCACCTGTGACAACACCTACAGAGCTTCAGAGAAAGCTCCTCTCAGGCCACTGTTCTGGGGCTTCAACCTCCCCCCACCTTCTCTCTCTCATGAACACTGGTAATATAAGTTTTGCTACTCCTGTTGGAATTTGGGACATTACTCTTGTGATTCCCCCGTGCTTTGCCCTCTCCCACCACGTTAAATAATAAAATTTGTTATGCCTTTTCCTCCTACTTATCTAAATTTGTCAGTGATTTTTATTAATGAATCTTCAGGCATGAAGTTTCCCTTTGGTCCCCTACATTGGGAGGGGGAGGGGAAGGGGAAGGAAGAGGAGGAGGAAGGAAGGTAGAAAGGAAGGAAGGAAGGAAAAATAAAATATGTGAGAGAGCCAAACTGTATAAAAATCCAAACTATGTGAAAGAGGTCCAGAGAAAACAAAAGGACGGACTGAAGGCCAGAACCATACACTTCTGGTCCGTTAGTCATACTTATAAACCTCCCTTGCCACCACAAAGTCTTGGCCATTGCATGATATATATATTTTATTTTCTGTCTATTGTGACTTTTTGACATCCTTAAAAAAGCTTTCTGACTGGGGAGAGACTGCCCCTCCTTAGAGCACGCCACTGATATGCAAACCACCCAATCTACAGCCACACCTCCTCTATCAAGCCCCTACACCCCAGGAAGCAATATTCCCCAGCTTTAATCACCCCACGGCCAGGTATCAGGCAACTAGGGATCACCCTTATAGTTTAGAGCTCACTGAAATTATTCAACTTAGCCAGTCCTTATCTGTTTACCCTTCAATGCCTTGCCTTTCCTACGGAAACCCCAATAAAGGCAGTGGCCTAAATCTTCCCCCTTACTCCTATCTCCTGCCTCTGTAGCATGGGCCTCTTATCTCTAGGGCCTGAGTATAACAAATTTAGTTTTCCTGAATCTCTTCTCTGTCTCCTGTTGTTGCCACACCTGACTTACCATCACATGAAGAAATACAGCGCAGCCATTACTACTGTCACAAATATTTCCTGTAAGCCTTTTTATTTTTGTATAGGATACTGTGCTAAGTTAGCTTAGTTGGTAAGAACCTGAGGCAATACGGCAAAACTCATGGGTTTGATTCTCTTTGAGGACAGTTAATTTCATTAAATTTAGTTCTACAAACGTTAATTAATCCATTACTGTGTGCCAAACATTACTGCAGGTACTGTAGGGAAAAGGAGATCTTTATAAGTAAGACATACAGTGTGCCCTGAAGAAGCTAACAATCTTGATGGGAAGGCAAGAAATGAAATAACGAGAGAAAATTAGTATAATGGTTAAGAATTTGGGGTTTGGAATCAAACCTACATTCAAATCTCAGCTCTACCACTTAACTAACCAAATGAATCTAGACAAATCACTTAAAATATGTGTGTCAGTCTCCTCAAATGTAAATGGGGCTAATAACAGTACCTACTGAGAGGGTTCTTGAGAGAATTTAATAATCACCAAGACCAGTGATCAACATACTGTCTAGGACAGGGTGCCTATATTATCTTTAATAAAGCAATGGAAATAAATGTCACATAAAAACAAATAAAGCTATTAAAATCTTTCATGAGATGACATATTTCAACTTAGCACTTGATTACAAACCAAGAACCAAAAGATATGGAACAGATGACAAGTTCTATGGGTGGCTGGAAAAGCAAATTCATAGAATGGAATTCTCAAAGGAAATTATAAAATATATTGTGTCAGACAAAAATAAAAATACAATATATCAAAATGTGTGAGATACTTATAACACAAAATTCCCATATTAGACCAAAAGAATGAACTCAAATCAGTAATCTAAGCTTTCACCTTAAGAATCCAGAAAAAAAGAGCAAAATTAACCCAAAACAAACAGAAGAAATGAAATAATAAAGGTAAGAGTGGGAATCAATGAAATTGTGAACAGGAAAAACAATAGAGAAAAATCAATGAAACCAAAAGCCTGCCTTTGAAAAAAATCAATACAATTAATAAACCTCTGGGTAAAATAACATGTATAAAAAGAAGAAAAAAGTTACCAATATCAGAAATGAAAGATGGGATGTTACTAAGACCCCCAGGAATTAAAAGGATAAAAAAGGAATATTCCAAGCAACTGTATGCACATAAATTTGACAACTAGATAAAACAAACAAATTCCTTGAAAATCACAAACTACTGAAACTCGCCTAAGGTGAAATAGATAATCTGAATAGTCCTATTAAATATATTGAATTCATGGTAAAATCACCTCTCCAGGCCCAGATGGTTTCACTGATCAATTATAGCAAATATTTATACAATTTTGTCCAGAAAATATATAAGAAAAGGAAACATTTCTCAACTCACTTTATGAGGCCATTACTACATTATTACCTGGATATCAAAACCAGACAAAGAAAGAGGAAGAAGGTGGGGAGGGAGAGGGAGGGAAAAAAGCAAGACCAATATCCCACGTGAACACACACAAAAATCCTCAATAAAATGTTAGCAAATATAATACAGCAATATAAAAAGAATAATACTCCATGACCAAGTAGCGTTTGTTGTGGTAATACAAGGTCATTACAATATTTGAAATTCGATTAAAACAATCCACCAAATTAACAGTGTAAAGACCAAAAAAATACATGATCAGATCAACTGATATATAAAAGGCATTTGTCAAAATCCAACATCTATTCATGATAAAAAATTATGAGCAAACTAGGAATAGTAGGAAACTTCCTCAGCACGATAAAGGGCATCAAAAAAGTACTATGTCTAACATGATACTTAATGGTGAAAGACTGAATGCTCCCCCTAACTTCTGGAATAAGACAAGGATACCCACACTCACCACTACTATTCAACATCATACTGGCAGCTTTAGCCAATGCAATAAGGCAAGAAAAGTAATAGAGATTGGAAAGAAATAAATAAAACTGTCCCTATTTGCAAAGGACATATTATAGGTGTGGAAAATCCCAAGGAATCTACTAAAAAGCTCCTAGTACTAATACATGAGTTTAGCAAGGTCACAGGATAAAAGGTCAACACAAAAAAATCAACCACATTTCTACATAATAGCAGTGGACAATTGGAAACCAATTTTTTAAAAAATACCATTTACAATATCTAAAAATACTGAAATATTTAGGTATAATCTAGCAAAATATGTACATAAAATGCCAGGAGTAAGAAAATACCTGTCAATAACAACCCTAAAAGTAAACAGATTAAACACCCCATTCAAAAGACACAGACTGACGAATTGGATTAAAAAGCTAGACCCAACTATATGCTGTCTTCAAGAGATTCACCTCATCTGCAAAAACACAGACTGAAAATGAAAGGATGGGAAAAATACTTACCCTACAAATGAAAACCAAAAACGAGCAGGAGTAGCTATTCTTATACTGGATAAAATAGATTTTAAACCAAAAACCATAAAAAGAGACAAAGATAAAAGGATCTATCCAGCAAGAAGACATAACAATCATAAACATGTATACACCCAACACCAGAGCACCCAGATACACAAAGCAAACACTATTAGACCTAAAGAAAGATATAGACACCAATACGATAATAGTGGTGGACCTGAACACTGCCCTCTCAGCACTGAACAGATCATCTAGTCAACAAGTCAACAGAGAAACACAGGATTTAAATTACATCTTAGACCAACTGGACCTGGCAGATATCTACAGAACATTTTATCTAACTACAGAATATACATTCTTCTCATCAGTACATGGAACATTCTCCGCAATACACCACGTTAGCTCACAAATCAAGTCTCAGAAAATTTTAAAAAATCAACATCATTTCAAGTATTCTTTCAGACACAACAGACTAAACCTAGAAGTCAATAACAACTGAAACTCTGGAAACTATACAAATAAATGGAAATTAAACAACAGGCTCCTGAATGACCTATGCACCCAAGAAGAAATTAAACAGGAAATCAAAAAATGTCTTTAATCATAATAAAGACACATCATACCAAAACCTGTGGGATACTACAAAAGCAGTACTAAGAGGGAATAAATGCTTACATCAAAAGAATAGAAAGACTTCAAATAAATGAACTAATGCTACACCTCAAAGAACTAGAAAAACAATAACAATCAAATCCTAAAAGTAATAGACAGAAATAAATAATTAAGATCAGAGTAGAACTAAATGAAATGGAGACCAAAAAAACGATACAAAAAATCAATGAAACAAAAAGCTGGTTTTCCGAGAAGATAAATAAGATAGACAAACCATCAGCTAGGTTACAGAAAAAAGCAGAAAGAAGACCAGATAACAAAAATCACAAATGAAAAAGACATTACAACCAATACCACAGAAATACAAAGAATCATTAGAGACTACTATCAATAACTACATGCCAACAAATCTGAAAACCTGGAGGAAACAGATAAATTTTGGACATCTACAAACTATCAAGACTAAACTAAGAAATAGAAAACCTGAACAGACCAATAACAAACAACGAGATTGAAACAGTAATCAGCAGTTTCCCAACAAAGAAAAGCCCAGTACTGGATTGCTTCACTGCTGAATTCTACCAAACTTTCAGAAAGGAATTAATACCAATTCTCTTCAAACTATTCCATAAAATTGAAACAGGGGCCATTCTCCCAAACTCACTCTATGAGGCCAGCATCACTCTGATAATAAAACCAGACAAAGATGCAACAACAAAAAAAGAAATCTATAGACAAATATCCTTGATGATCATAGACACAAAAATCCTCAGTAAAATATTAGCAAATAGAATACAGCGACACATCAAAAAAATTATACACCACGATCAAGTAGGATTCATCCCAGGGATGCAACAATGGTTTGACATATGCAAGTCAATAAATGTGACACACCACATCAACAAAATCAAGGACAAAAACCATATGATTATCTCAGTAGACACAGAAAAAGCATTTGACAAAATTCAATATCCCTTCATGATAAAGACTCTCAGCAAATTATGTATAGAAGGAAAGTATCTCAACACATAAAAGCCATATATGACAAACCCACCACCAATATCATCCTGAATGGGGAAAAGTTCAAAGCTTCTCCCTTAAGAACAGGAACAAGACAAGAATGCCCACACTCACCACTCCCATTTAACAAGTATTATAAGTACTAGCCAGAGCAATCAAGCAAGGGAAAGAAAGAAAGGGCATCCAGACTAGAAAAGATGAAGTCAAACTGTCTCTGTTGGCAGATAACATTATCCTATATATTAAAAAAAAACCTAAAGACTCTACCAAAAAGCTTAGAGCTCATAAACTATTTTGGTAATATTGCAGGATACAAAATCAACATGCAAAAATCAGTAGCGTTTTTATACTCCAATAATGAACTTGCACAAAAAGGAATCAAGAAAGAAAGCCCATTTATAATAATCACCAAAAAATAAATAAAATACCTAGGAAACAAGTTAACCAAGGAGGTGAAAGATCTCTACAATGAAAACTACAAAACACTGCTGAAAGAAATTAAAGAGGACACAAAAGAGTAGAAAGACATTCCATGCTCTTGGATTGGAAGAATTAAAACTGTGAAAATGGCCATACTACCCAAAGCTATCTGCAGATTCAATGCAACCCCCATCTAAATACCAACAACATTCTTCACAGAAATTGATAAAACAAACCTAACATTCATATGGAACAAAAAAGACCACAAATAGTCAAAGCACTCCTGAGGAAAAAAAATAAAGTCAGACGCATAACACTACCCAACTTCAAATTATATTACAAAGTTAATGTAACTAAAACAGCATGGTACTGGCATAAAAACAGACACTCAGATCAATGGAATAGAAAACCCAGAAATCAACCCATATACAGCCAACTGATCTTTGACCAAGGCAACAAGAACATACACTGGGCAAAAGATTGCCTCTTCAATAAATGGTGCTGGGAAAATTGGACATCCATATGCAGAAGAATGAAATTAGACCTGTATCTCTTGCCATATATCAAAATCAACTCAAAATGGATTATAGATTTAAGTATAAGACCCAAGACCATAAAACTACTAAAAGAAAACATAGGGGAAACACTCCAGGAAATATGACTGGGTAAAGACTTTATGAATAATACCCCAAAAGCACAAGCAAAAAAAGAAAAAATAAACAAATGGGATTACATCAAACTAAAAAGCTTTTGCACAGCAAAGGAAACAACAGAATCGAAAGACAACCTACAGAATGGGACAGAAAGAGAACTTTCAGAAGGAGAGAACGTATCTAAGGTTACTGGAGGTGTGAAAGGGCTAGGGAGAGGTGGGGTTAGGGAAAAATTGGGTAAGGGGTGGAAAGAATAATTACAATTCATAATAGTAAATAGGCTAATAATATTGATTTGATCATCACATATTGTACACAAGTAATGATAGTCAACAATGTATCCCCAAAATATGTATAATCAATTAGGTTTCAATAAAAGAGTGTACAGAATCTGTATGCTGAGAACTGCTAAATACTGATAGAAGACCTAAATAAGTGAAAAGACATGCCATGTTCAAGATCTGAAAATACTGAACTGTGGAAAGATGTCAAATTCTCACCAAAATGATCTATAGATTCAAAAACTATAAAACTTTTAGGAGAAAACATAGAAAAATCTCTGAGATCTCCAGTTAGGCAAACAGTTCTTAGACATGACACCAAAAATGTAATACATACCTTGCCCAAGTCTTATCTAGTATGCTGTACTGCCCTTTTCTAGACATGATTTTGCCCAATTTATAGCATAGTAGATTCCTTACTTGGCTTCCCTAAGGACTGAATGGACTGACAAAGTAAAAAGAGGCTCAAAATGATCGGTCCCTGTATTAGTCCATTTCTGTTGCTTATAACAGAATACCTGAAACTGGGTAATTTATAAAGAAATGAAATTTATTTCTTATAGTTTCAGAACTTGGGAAGTCCAGGGAACACATCTGGTGAGGGCCCTCCTTCAGTTGATGACTCTCTGCAGTGAAAGAGGGTGTCACATGGTGAGAATGGGCTGGGCAAGAGAGCTAACCTTCTCACCTACCCTCCTTTTAAAACCATCTGAAACGTGAATGAATCAATGCATTCACAAGGGCACTGTCCCCACAATCTAATCATCTCTTAAAGGTCCTGCCTTTCAAATACCATAATTGGTTTCCCCCCCGCTTAACACTGTTACAATGGCTGACTACTGCTTTCCATGTTTCCCCAGATGAGTCTCTAGCTTTCCATTTACCCTTAGATGACAGACATCTAAACATTGTTTAAAGCAGTGCAGCCCAGGAGGAAGAAAAAAATAAAAGCAGTCCCAGCTCTGAAAACCTTCAGAGAGAACTTCTGGAAGACTTGTAGAAGAAAAAACTGAATATGTACATATAGGGAGGAAGGCAGCTTCCACTATGTATGAAAGAGGAACAATCTGAAAGCTTCTTCCCTCTTCTAAGCCTTAAGGAAAGAATATTTATGGATGCAGAATGGGAACCTGACAGTTAGAAGCCTCCTAGGAAAGCAGAAACCTGAGCAACATTCCACATAAAAAAGGAAATTGGTCTCCCTGAACCGTTGTTTATTTACTGTGGGTTTTCTAGGTCCCTGCTCTCTTTTCCTTTAAATCTGTAGCATACATATGTACAGCTTTCTCTCCCTTGCCAAGAACTGAGTGTTAATAAGGCTGCTCAAGTCAGAGGCAGTCTCCTAAACACCTTTTTCAGCAAGAAATCCAAAGCTAAGCCAAAAGCAGACACCTCTGAGGTCCAGGTGCCAAAAGGCTGCTCCTTTTTAACATCATATGACCCCAAGCCAAGTCTCATTCAGACCCTTAAGTTCCAAGGTAGCTGATCTGATGAGCACTGGGAAAGGGAGTACTGCATGAGAAACCATTCCAAGAAATTAAGACACAACAGGTTCAACCTGAGTCCATCTCATGTCCCCACGGCAGTCAGAGAGATCTGAGTCTTGCTGGGGAAAGTCATGCTATTTAAAAATCTGAGGGTATAATGAATGGAATCTACAAAAAGAGAGAGCCACAGGGCCACTGAACTGTCATAATATCATATGGCCCAAAGGCCAACAGCATATCAATTTTGCAATGCCATGATCACACATCAGGCTGTCCCAATCCCCCCATCCTCACCCCAGGTTTCCCTCACCTACCTTGGCTCACACCCGGCCTACCATCCTCTCTCCATCCAGCAATGCACCTCCTCCTCTCTGCAGCACAGATGAAATTTCATCTCATCTCCTTCAAAAGCCTCTCCAGACTGAGTCAGCAGATACTCACGAGCAAATAATCCCACTTGTATCACAGATCCACTCCTCTCCATGTTCACATGAACCTGAGCAAATTTCAGGGTTTCAATACACTTGAGGCAGAGCATGTGTGCCGGCTCTGCTATGCACTTCACTTACATGGGACGGGTGGGGGAAGAGCTATCTGCCATTCAAATGGCACCGCCAGTGCCTCACTCCATGAGTCGCCCTGCCGCACACATGTAGATAACCTGCCACGTTACGAGCTGGTAACAAGGCAGCTAAACTATCTGATCACAACCCGAAGCTGGGGAAACCTTAACTGACATTCTCTTTGCCTTTGTCTATTCATTTATCCCTGCTCAGAGAGAGTCCCAAAAGTCTAGCATCTCTAAGAGGCTCCCAGCCCCTTATGAAACTTTCTTCTAAAAACAGCAACCAGGACACCAAAGAGCAAACTGAAAACTAAGAGGCTGAGTGCATTTAGAGCCCTCTGTGGTGGTAGGATCCATGGGAAGAGTGAGTGCCTTCTACTACATGATGACGACACCTTCCTTCAGCTTAGGTAACAGACCCAACAGAGAGACCCAGAAACTCTGAACCATCCCATGCTGTTCAACGCTGCTCCCAGATACATGTCTGCAGTTCACAGGACAGGTGGCTTTTTAGCCCCCTGCCCCGCCTATTAGCTGCAATGGGGAGATCTTAGCTGTCCTCCACCTTCGGAGCAGGGAGGACAATGGACCTTGACATACTAACTCTGCTCCAAGAGCAACATTACACACACCAGAGACCTGCTCCTTCTGGGTGGACAGGAGATCATGGTTGGAATTTAGGCTCTTTCCACTTCTTGGTCAAGCCTAGACGTGGGAAAGAGAGGGTCATGAGGGCAGCACTTCCAGATGTGAAGGGCCCAGGTCTCCAGCTGACAAGTGAGAATCTTAGCCTGGAAGCTGCAGAAATAGCTGACAGACTGGTGGCTGCTCTTTTATGTAATGAATCTGTTGTGGTAATAACTAAAAGCCAGGATTTTCTAGCCTTGGGAAGAGACCAGATCATCTACAGGAAGTATCACTAGTCAACATTTGTACAATAAGCAAGAAGGCAGAACTGGCTCCATTTTCAGTTCAATCTTGTATGAACATTTCCAATAGCTGCAGAGTTTTCCCAAGCCTCTGGAGAAGTAGGAAATCCCTGCTCTGATCCATATGTCAAAAAGTGTGAACAGGAACTCTGTATCTCCATCCCTAAAGACCACGGGATGACGTCACCAGAATGAATTGTAGCTTTCCAGAATCCCCTCACCCCCCACTAAGGTATTCCCTTTAAATACTCAAGAAATCTCTACCACCACCTTCTAGTTTATTAACAAGGTTGCTGTCCTTTTGCACACATGTAATTTCCTCCTCTCTGTGTCTGTTTGTCTGTGTGTGCTACATGTAATTCTTCTAAACGCAGGGTCAGCAAAATATGGTACTCCTGTTTTGGCTTGATTTTAACGTGATAAAAGATACATAACATAAAATTTCCCATCCTAAATGTTTTTAAGTGTATAGTTCAGTGGCTTTAAGTACATTCACATTGTTGTGCAACCATTACCACCATCCATGTCCAGAACTTCCTCATCTGGTCCTCCTGTTTATATCAATAAAGTTTTATTGGAATACAGCCAAACTCATTCATTTGCATATTTCTATGCTGCTTTCACACTACAACAATAGTTAAATACTTAAAACATAGAGATCATACAGCCCACAAAGTCTAAAATATTTACTATCTGGGCCTGTTACAGAAAACGGTTGCTAACATGTGCTCTAATCGAAAACACACACTGGATTGCTGGTTTAAAATAGCACTTGGCTAGCAACCACTAACATAGTCTGTCCCAACTTCCCACTGAAATACCTGTGCAGATACAGAAAAAGATAAAACTCCCCAAATCACTGAAAATTTAGACTGATAGTCATCCTATTACCAGAATCTGAGGAAATCTTCATTTACAGTAAGGCTGATGCTGAAATGGGAAAAGGAAAAAAAAAAATCTGTGGCCCATTCATGCAGCAGTCCCCAGAAACCTACAAGAAGATAGGAAGACACTGAGTCTTTCCAACACTGTCAGCCTCATGACTTAGAAACCAAGAGTTCATCTCGTAATCAGCAAACTAGACAGCCTTTCCTCCACTACGCAGCTACTGGTAGACAGCTCTTTGGGAAAAAACCATTCAAATCAGCCTAATGAGTCAAAAGAAAATGGCTCTGATTCAAAGAGACACAGAACGGCACTGCATGTACACATACAACAACCACTTCTGGTGCTGCTATATGAGCAGCCACAGGGACGAGGAGCCAAGAACAGGCAAGATAAGAAGCCTTCAGAGGCAACAGGCTGCCAGGCTGGAATTCCAGGAGTTGGAGATATCACAGATCAAAAGAGCACCATGCTCAAGGTTGCTGTGGTGGTGGGCCAGGTAGAAACCCCTCCCAATCTTAGCTCCACTTCTTGGAAGCATGATGTGCACTGAAGCAGCCTTTCCAGCAGCAGGCCCAGCAACAGGACTTAGCAAGACACATGCCCACTGAGGTGCACATGAACAAAGCACTGCAGGACCCAGCCTGAACACTGGGGAACTGCCACTTCCTCTTGTCAAGTGTACCATGGGAACCCTATGGAAAATCCCGCCCCTTCCCAGCCCCAAAGAGAATTGCCAACCTGCCAAGCATGGGGCATGCAGCCAGCTGCGTGCACCATAACCCTTTCCTGCAGTGACTGGGCACGCCTCCATGAAGAACATGCCAGCCCCTGCTTAGCTGGGAGGCTGGCAAGCTCAGGCATGGCTGGCACAGGCAAGGGACACTAGAGAAAGCAAGAGACAGGTTTACGGTGTAGTCAATGAACCCACAGGATACAATGGCGTAAGGACCACAGCAGTGCCCATCCGTGTGCACTCAGATTTATAGAATTTTAAATAAGATGCTTTCATACTTTTAACACCTTAAATTATAATAGAATAGTAGAAAACATTCGCTTCAGCAACATAAGAAGCGATTAGGAGCATGGTCTCTGTAGTCATAGAGACATTGGATCAAATCCCACCTGCACCACGTACAAGCCATTTAAGTCACTTAAACCCTCTGAGCTTCAATTTTCTTGACTGTACTGGAGATACTACTAGTTGTTCCCACACAGGTTTGTTGGAAGGATTAAATGAGATAATCCATATTAAGTGTTTCCCACCATACCTAGGCACACAGTAAACCTGATTATGAGCATTTGCAGGAAAAGAAAGAATAGGAATCCTGACTGTGCCGCTATGCAATCTTAGCTAAATTATTTAATAGTTCTTGGCTCCCAACTGCTTTATTTGTAGTATGAATAATGTATTCCCTATCTCACAGCATTATTTTAAGGATTAGATGAGATAATTTAAGACTAAGTACTTTGAAAACAGTAAAGAGTTATACTCATGTAAGCTGGAGTTGTTATTTTAAGAGCTGTCTACTTTCTAAAATACTGAATTTTAACTTCACACTACACATGTTATTTCCACACAGTGGGATAATATGCAACCATTAAAAATTGTGTGTATCATAAAAACTTTGATGAATCTGCAGGGAATTATACTAAGAGATTAAAAATGTCAATCCAAGAGGTGAGATATTGTATGACTTCGTTAATGTAACATTCTTGAAATAAAACTATAGATTTGAAGAACAGATGAGTGATTGCCAGGGGTCAGGGATAAGGTGCAGGTAGGAAGGTGGTGAGTGTGACTATAAAAGGGCAACAGGAGAGATCCTCATATTGATGGAACTGTTCTTCTATACCAGACCGTATTAGTGTCAGCATCCTGGCTGTGACACCACACTGTAGTTTGGCAAGAGGTTACCACCAGAGGAAACTAGGTAAAGGATATATGAGATTTCTCTGTATTTTTTCTTATACCTCAAAATATAAAGTTTAATTTGAAAATTATGTGGATGAACAGTCTACAATAAAATGAGGGAAAACATGATATCACTAAGTGAACAAAGCAGAATAGAAAACTATGATTATCCTATTACTGGGTATATATCCAAAGGAATGGAAATCAACAAGTCAAAGGGACACCTGCACTCCCATTTTTATCATGGCTTTGTTCACAATAGCCAAGATATGGAACCAACCTAAATGTCCTTCAACAGATGACTGGATAAGGAAAATGTGGTATATACACACAAGGAAATACTATTCAGAATGAAATTCTGCCATTTTCAGCAACATGGATGAACTTGCAGAAAATTGTATTAAGTGAAATAAGCCAGGCACAGAAAGAGAAACACCACGTCCTCACTCATGTGGAAGCTAAGAAAGTTGATCTCATAGAAGTAGAGAATAGAATAGTGGTTACCAGAGACTAGAAAAGGGAGGGGAAAGTGCACAGTGGATACAAAATTTTAGAGAGATAAGACGAATGTGATCTAGTGTTCTATAGCAATATAGGGAGAATACAGTCAATAACAAAGTACTGTGTATCTTTGACTAGCTCCTCAAGAGGATGTTGGATGGTCCCAGCACAAAGAGGTGACAAATGTTTGAGGTGATGGATATACTAAGCTCCCTGATATAATCATTGTACACAGTATGAATGTACCCAAATACCATATGATATTCCATAAATATATACAATTATCATGGATCAATTAAGAAAAAAGAAAAAGAAAAAAAGAGAGAGAGAGAGAGAGCAGAATAGTGGTTAACAGAGTTGGAGAAAAGTTGGTAGACTGGTACAGAATTACAAAGTTACAGTTAGATGGGAAGAATAAGTTCTGGTGTTCTAGGGTGACAACAGGTAATAAAATTGTGTAGTGTATTTCAAGATAGCCAGAAAAGAGGATCTTGAATGGTATAACCACAAAGAAAGGACAAATGTTTAGATGGTAGATATGCTAACTATTCTGATTGGATTATTATATATGCATATATTAAAACAATAAACTGTACTCCATAAACATGTACAAGGAGAAAAATGAATTTAAAAAATTTAAAAAGTAAAATAAAATAGGTAAAGCTACAAAAATGTTTTAAAAATCTAAATACTTATCACAAATACAGTCTGTAAAGGTTAATAACCACCAGTTTTTTCCTCATTCCTGTACGTTAAAGCTAAGAAAGAAAAAAAAGAAAAGAAAACTATTGTTAAAGAAGAGAAAAAGTAAAGAAATAAATACTCACCTTGATAGATTAGGGAAAAAAAACAGGAAGAGGAAATCAATAAAGATAAAAGCTGGAAATTAAGTAGAAAAAATAAGGTACAAAGGATAAAAAAAGTCCAAAACCTGGTTCTACAAAGCAACCAAAACTAAAGTGCTTACTAACCTGATTAAAATATAGAAGAGAGAACAGGAAACAGATTAAGTCCAACAAAGAAGATATGACTACAGATGAGGAAATATTTTTTAAATTATAAAATAAGAGGATACTACATGCTCAACTAAATTTATGGCAACAAATTTGAAAACTTAGAAGAAATGGGTAATTTCCCAGCAAAATACAAACGACCAAAATTGACCTAAAAGGATTTGAATAGATTGATTACCATAGCAGCCACTGAAAAGGTGATTAAGGATCTATCCACTGAAAAAGGCACCAAGACCAGATGGGCTTCATAGCTGAGTTTTATCTGACCTTGACCTTTAAAAGACATAATTTCTAAGGGTAATTAATGTATTTGAGGCCAGAGAAAAAGAATGAACATTCTGTAGTACATTTTACATAGCCACCATAACTTTAATCCTTAAACCTGATGAAATATCTAAGTACACATGAAAACTATTCAAATGTAATAGACTATTTAACAAACACCAACAGCAAATATGGAGGAACACAGAAAACATTTCAGCTTTGTATTTCATGAATATTCATAACCAATAAAAAAAATAAAATCAGTTTTAGGCAGAGTGGCCCACCAGCACCATTTTTATTAAATTCTGTCTTTGAGTTTCTAGCAAATGCAACAAGAAAATGAAATAACTGGTATAACCATTGGAAAGATGCGATAAAAGTAAAATAAAGTTCACCAGACTAATGAGAGAATTTGGTAGGATAGCTGAAAGTAAAATAAATACTTTTTTAAATCAATAAGCTTTTTCTATTCTAGCATAAAGCACTTAGGAATGGAAAGGGGAAAAATATTCCACTCATAAAAGGAAAAGGAAAAAAAAAAAGCTAATTCTTACTTTTTTGGGTTGCTGGCCATACAAGGATTTGAATCCTTGACCTCGATGTTATCAGCACCATGCTCTAACCAAGTGAGCTAACCCCCTCAGGAAGCCAATTTTGAAGGGATAAATATATCAAAAACAGCATAGGGCAGATATGAAGAAAAGGATAAATCTAATTGAAAGACATAAACAAGATTTGAACAGATGTTAATACCATTTTTTAGATAAAAAGAGCTATATAATTTAAAAACTGAAATATAAATTTAATGCAATTCTAATTAGAATCTCAATAGGGTTTGGAGGAAGGGGGGAGTAGAAGTGATCTTAATTTGCATGTAGGGAAAAGTACCAAAGAATAGCCAAGAAAATATTTTTGAAAGCTACTGTAATCAAATCAATATGATTTTGCTGACAGGAATAGACAAATAGATGAAACAATACACAATCCATAATTAGATCCTAGTATATAAAACATTTAATAGCTGACAAAGATGGCAGTTAGGTTTCCAGGAAAAAGTAGGGATTGTTTAATATATTATTGTAGTACAATAGTTATCCATTTTTAAGAAAACAATCTTAACCAAGACTGAAAATCCAGAAGTTATATAAAAAAAGAGTTATACTTGAATATGAAAAAATGTAAAAAATTATATGGAAATAAATACCACCAGCAAAGTCAATACATACAGATTTGGGTATGGTATCTGTAACTTTGATGATAAACAAAGAGCTAATATCTAAAATATACAAAGAGCTCTTACAGCTTAAGAAAAATATATGCAACCATAGGAAAATGGGCAGATAATATGAATACACAAGTCAAAGAAAAACAAATTTAATTGGACAAAAAAAATATATAATACTGAAATTCACTAGTAGCCAGGGACTACGTTCATCAGGTTGTCAAAATTATAAAAGAACCATTTCACCTATTGCTAGTAGGGATATGAAGAAATGAATAGACACATATATTGCATACAAAAGCAAAAAATGAAGTGTAATAGGCTGTTTTTGTAAATCAATATGGGAACATCTGTTAACATACATATATATTTATATATAAGCATTCATATGTATCTTTCCACATCTATCTATGTATATAAATTGAAAGTAACAGTATATAAGGGCATAAACACAATGTTTATTTCAGCACTGGGTATAGTCCCATAAATCTGGAAAGAAAGTAAGTGTTTCTTAATGGGGGAATGGCTAACCAAATGTTGTGCATCCATGAAATATTTTGCAGCCTGGTATAAGAATAAGAGCTGTAACAATAGACTTCAATAGATGTATTAAAGCATATATAAGATTCTATTTTTGTAAAACAAACAATTAACAACAAGAAAACATTCCAAAACCTCTGCATGCACACACATGAGACAGAGACACAGAGACAGAGAAAGACAGAGAGAAAGAGAGACAACCTAGGCACGTGGAGAAAAATATGGCAGGATGCATACTGATTTGCTGACATGCGGGGATAGCGCGGAAAGGTAGAGCTAGGATCCAAACAAAAAAAAGAACCAGTATAAAAAAATAAATCCAGCAATCATATTTATGTATTCATACATGCATATAAATGTATAAAAATTAAATTTAGAAAAGATACTCTACAGTAAACACCTCAATATACAATATGATGTCTCCTAAACTAAAAGAAGAAAGGCAACAACTAAAATTATCTCTTGGTGGTAGGATTAGGGGTGATGTTTATTTTTTTCTTTATGTGTCTCTGTATTTTCTACAATGAGAAGTGTTACTTTCATAATAATGAAATAAAACCAAGAAATGTTACTTTTTAAAAAAATTACACTGAATAATTGAGCTCATTTTGGAAACTCAAGAGAGGGAAACAGGGTTAAAGACCCCTTTCCCTCAGGAGCTGTCCAAGTGAAAAATACATGAAATCAGGATCCATTACCCCTTGCCCAGGAAAAAGTTACTCACCTAAGGCAAAAGACTAAATAGCTATTTCAAGGAGCTATTTGAAGCAGCAGATTGGGTCTTTTTTCCCCTACCTAACACTTCAATGACTTAAGTAAATCAGAAAGCCATTTACACCACTCTCAATTATCCAAGGAGCTGCTAGGCTCTTTGCTTCCTATTCTCTCCCTCTGGCTCAGGAAGACCTCCAAAATGGGGGCTGGGGAAGGAGGAAAGAGAAGAAATTAATTCAGTCGATTTAGCTTCTCATTAGCAACTCTAATAAAAGGTTTGATAAGTGAGATGGCCACAACTCATGGATTCTTGATAAATTCATTTAAGTAAACTTGCCTTCAGAGAAACTCCATTGGCCCGCAATATACTTTCATTGATTTGATGCTTGCTATTTTTAAGAAAGTCAGGACTTGTAATAAGGTGCTATTTTTCTCTCCTCACTTTAATTTGCACTTTAAGGGAAAAAAAACTCATAAAAACAGGAGAACGATGCCCTTCAATGTGAAGAACCATATCCTCCGTGGAGCAGCAGGATCACAATGCAAAGATTTTTTGGAGGAAGGATGCTGTCTGGCCCCAGTGTGCTTTCAAGAGAAACTTTTGGAGGACATCAACTTTCCAAGGGAGCACGCCTTGCCCATACAACCACCACTATAAGTATTTGCTAAAAAGGATTCATCCAGGCTTGATGAAAGCCTCATCTTCACACATAGCATGCCCCTGTTTCAGTGGACCCTCAGACTATTGTCCTTTGGAGAAACCCAGAGACCAAGCATACAAGCCCAAGGTGTTCATAGCAATGTGCTCATCATCCTTTGTTATCAAATAGACAAAAATAATCTGAATAGCAATGGTAACATAGCAAAACACAATTTTCTCTTACTTGAAGACGACGACAGCTCCTGGACATGGAGGGCAGGCCAAGAGAAAGATCTGCAATTGAAGAAGAATTAAGCATGGTTAGCAAGAGAAATGTTGGACACAGTCAGACAATGCTACTTTAATAAGAACAGTAACAACAAAATAACCAAAACTCTAACACAAAAATGTAATATAAAAATTAAAAAGGCAAGCAGGTGGTTTTCCAAACTACATTTGTGTTTGCACATGTGTGCATGTGTGTGTATGAGAGAAAGGGGAGAGGGGGAGAGGGGGAGAGGGGGAGAGGGGGAGGGAGGGAGAGAGAGAACAGAGAGAAGGGGAGAAAGAGAAAGAGAAAGAAAAAGAAAAAGAGAATGACAAGACTCAATTTTTCAAAGTTTTGACTGCAATATGACAGAGGGAGTCAGTCTTAGAAGATTTTAACCCAGGGCAGGTAAAAACAGATTCTGAACACGCACACATACCACCTGGTTTGCCTTCCATGGGGGAAGGTGGGTTTATCAATACTCAGAGTTGCCACCTTTAACAAATAAGACAAGATGCCTAGTTAAATTTGAATTCCAGATGAACAACGAATAATGTTTGAGTATAAGTACGTTTTAAATACTGCATGGAACATACTCATAGTAAAACATTATTCATTGGTTATCTGGAATTCAAATTTAACTAGGCACCTTGTATTTTATATGGCAACCCCACTGAACTGCCACCCCAGGCTTCAAACCTCCCTTTGATTTTATTCCTTTGTTTCTACGCATGCCTACGTGATCATACTCTTTTATTTTCCTCCCATGTCAAACCAAACAAAAAGAACCTTGTCCTTCTAAGAGCCAAATCAGTTCCCTGCTACTTGGTGTGACCTAGGCCTAGGATACAGCCTTGGAAAACCTGCAGCTGTGACAGTTTGATCCTCACCCGTGCGGTGGTTCTCAAAGCCAAAAGGGACAAAAAAAAAAAAAAAAAAAAAAAAAAAAAATCCCCTGCAGACTTGTTAAACATGCAAATTCCTGGGTTCCCCCATTAAGAATTCTGATTCCTCAAGTCAGGGACCCTAGGAATCCCCATGTTTATCAAATGTCCCAGGAGATTCAAACACTTCTGGTGGTAGCCCGATATGCTAAATGTTTGACTTTCAACTGAACTATTAGAGGGGTCAAAGACATTTAGCAGACCAAGGGACTGACAAAAGCATGAAACTCATGTTTGAACAGATTCTTTACCTATGGTGACTTAATGGTGCAGTTTAGAAATCAGTGACATGTGTCCCTATCTTATTGAGAGTTCTTATTAATAAAAACTACCGCATTACGGACTTGTTGGCTTTGTCACACGCATGTCTTTAGCATTTGATTCTTCAGTTTTCTCAAAGTCCACATTGAGAAGAAAAGGGTAGGAAAATCATTATAAGGAAAGACACCTGCTGGAATCCCTGCCAAGAGGAAGAAAAAGAAGGGCTGGCCCATTAGCTCAGTTGGTTAGAGCACAGCCTTGTAACACCAAGGTCACGGGTTTGGATCCCCATACCAGCCAGCCGCAAAGAAAAAAAATAGTCAATCTCAAGAGGAAGAGAAAAAAGAATGGAGAAGAGAAAAGGTCTTAAAAAGAACATGGCCAGAAGTCCATCACCTACACGATACCTCATCAAAGAACCCCTCCAAGGAAATATCCATCGAGAATGTGCCTTTTTCCCTGTGGATCAATTTGATTAAAAGTGCAAAACCAATGATAATTACAGGTCCACAATCCTTTATTGGAAATCCCCAAATCAAAAAAGCTCTTAAAATTGAAAGTTTGTTTTTTCTAAGCTAATGTGCTAGCAAAACATGACTTGAACTGAGGTGAAGCTATTTACACACTTTATTTATTCCACTTACAGCAAATATTCATACATTTTCCATAAAAATAATAATGTATTTGATTGCGGGCTGCTGCCCCGAACCCCTCTGGGAGTGTATATAAAATATTCTACATGAACTGCATTGCCGTTCTAGAATCAAAAAAAAGTTTTGATTTCTGAAATACATCTGACCCTACTGGTTTTGGATAAGGATTGTAGACTTGGAATTTCAATTGTCCAAACATTAACTTATCCCCACTGCCCACCCCACCCCTCAGGAGCAGTCCAAGAAAGAAAGAAACAAAGCTGGTATTTATTCTTCACCCCTGACCCAGCAGTAAAGTTACTCACCTCAGGCAAGGGACCAAGTTGGAGGCTGTACATAGTTACCCAGCAGCAGGCTCAGCAAAGGCTATGCTCAGAAGCTACAGTATACAGACAGGACTCAGGGGCCCCAACCACCTTGGAAAGGTCCTCAATACTTCTGAAGTCACCATGGTCATGCCTACCTGAGCTTCTGGAATACCCAACACACTTGCAACATGCTAAACAGAGAAGTAAAAATGCTACACTGGGCCCCACAGTTAACTTACTTTTCTATGCCCACAGCCAGAAGGGGCTGAGCAGATTCTTGGGGGCAGATTTCCCTTATAACTCCAACTGGCTGGTTCTGATCCATGACTTCCCTATGCCAGAAGCCCAGGAAACTACTAAAGGGAGCAAGTCTCTAGTCCCAACCCAGTTGGTTGTCATGTTATCCTCCATCAGTCATGGACCTAACTTCTTTTGAGGCAGCTAGATCTAATCTTGATCTAAATGAGTTTTCCAACAGTCACATTCATGTGGCCAAGTCATTCTAATCAGCACTTTGGCCTTTCACATCTTGTCTGTCTATTCCCATCTCCAGGATAGAGGGAATCTTTTTCAAGACACATGTGAACATCAAATCAGCAGATATGAAAAAGGACTCCAAATTCATCATATTCCATTTCCAGTAAACTCATGGCCTCCTTTAGCAACTTCAAAGATTTATGTTATTGAACCTCTCTGCTCTGTCATGGTGGAGTCACATCCATAATCACCATTAGCCAACAGAGACACATGAAAATAACATTTAAATTCAGAGGCCCAAAGGCCCCCAGCCTTGGCCTGAATGTCCCTGCTTTCTTCCTCAGTTGGCTTCCAACTGCCCCCAAATTTTGGTAGCATGTGTTTTAGACTAGCAGACAGAAAGCAAAACTATCCCATCGGCTACAAATAGAGTGGGAAGAGAGGACACTTGGAAGTGCAAACAAGGAATGTAGGAAGATCAGAATGCATCTGAGCATATCCCAGCTTAGGTGTGGCACTTGGCATCCATGCTGAAATCTGCTTGGCTGGGCACCTGAAGTAACAGGCATGAGCAGGGAGCTCCAGAGCACTCTGCATTCCCATGGCCCAGGAGGTAGGCAAGCCCTGTTATGAAACGCCCTGACACAGATGAAGAAACTGAGGGAAAGCCGATCTGACGATAACCCAGGTCTCCTGACTCCCAGGTCAATGCACTTTCCGCCCCACATCTGACACAGCCTGGGCCTCTTGGGGCTTCCAGCCCTGCCCCTTGACCACAGGACACACAGGGAGTCACCCCAATGGCCCCACACCTGTGCCACCCAGACGGCTCCTAAGATCTACTCTCTACAATGTGAGACATCTGAAAACACAAGCCCAACAGGGCAGCAAATCACATCTACACAGATGAGATTCAGCGTCTGGCATTCCCCAAAGACAGGCTCATTTTAGCTCCAACCTGCCTCATCCCCAAGTCTGGTGGGCGCTTGTAATTCTTGAATCCTTACAAGACTGAGGCCTTTGGGGGCTGTTTTTTTCCGGAAAAATCCACAAGTTTCATTCAAAACCACACTCTCTTAGCATCCTCAGGAAAGACTTCTGTACTACTCCAAGGTTCTCCTGCCCAGAAACCTGTAAACTCTGCTCCTTCCCTAGCACCCAACCTAGGCACCAGCTGCTGTCCCAGTTCATCTTCCACCTCTGAATCGCTCTGGTGCCAGGTTCTCACCTCCCTATCCAACCTCTCAGCCATCTTTGTCCTGCTTCCTATTCCTGTCCCCACAGTCATATCGGCCCCAAGTTCACTGCCACCACTGTTCAGCTTCCCATCCACTTCTGCTCCACACCAACATGAGTCAACAAACCCCTGTTTTCATAGCGCCTAAAGAACATAGCTTTTGTTCACAGGAGGAAATGTTAGTACGAGGAGAAATGTAATTGGGAAAGCGGGTCAGTCACCACAGACTATCCTAAATGAGGGACAAGCCAGGTTAAGCCGTGAAGGGCATGGGCAAACTAAATGCAAGGGCAACGGAGAGGGAGAGAAGTGCAGGAGAGTGGTGTGCGGACTAGCACCAACCTCCCCAGGCCCAGCCCTCCCCCCCAGTTCTCCTGGCTCCAACTCCTATAACGACAAGTGGCTACCTGGGGATTCCTGAGGACAAGTGCTTCTGACCATTACCCACCACAGGGAAGATTAATTCCCTGGGCTGACCAAAATCTATCCTAGGGCTCTATGCACTGAAGCTTGTACCCTCAGGCCCTCATCATCTCTGTGGACCACTGCAACAATCTCTTCACTGGTCTCCAGCCTCCAGGCACACTGCTACAAGAGGGATTTATCTAAAATCCCGCTCTGATCTGCCATTTCAAATCCTTCCATGGCTTGCCAGTACCTAGAGAAAAAGCTCAAGTTCCTTAGCATGGCAGACAAGGTCTTCTTTGCTCTGGACCCCTCCTCTCTCTCCTGCATGGCAGCCAAACTGGATCCTGAAGGTACTTCCCGGCAATCAAGTGTCTACAGCCTCATTTTCTAATAGCTTCAACTTACTCAATTATATGAATATATAACAATTTACTCAACCAGTATTCTGCTGCACTTGTAAGTTATGTCTAAATTTTCAGTTCCTTTACTATTTCCTTAGTCCACATTTGTAGGAGACTTTCTAGATCTTTAAAGGAAATATCCATTTTAAGGCTTTTGATTCATAATGCTTAATTGCCCTTCAGAAAAGTTACTTGAATTGATACTCCCTCCAGCAACTTGCGAATATGTTTTCCTCTGCAACCTGGCTAACAGATCATTATCATTTGGTAATTACCATTTGTTTAAAAGGCCACCCCTCCCCCCCCCACACACACAATTTATCATTTTAATTTGCATGTCTCAGATTACCAGAAACATTAAACTATTTTCTAACAGGTTTATTGTCCAGTCATATTTCTTCTTTTGGGATGTGACCATCTGTGCACTATGCCTATTTTTCAACTGCTGTGTTCTTTTTTATTGACTTTGTAAAGAGCTATTTATATATTAATGAATTTAATATACAGACTGTTTGACATATATTGTAAGTATTTTTACCAGGTTGTCATTGTCGCAGCTCTGCTTATGATAGTTTTTGATGTATGGAAGCTTTTTCATCTTCATGTAATCAGATATATTGTCGTTTCCTTTATGGCTTCTGTCTTTGATATCATGCTTTGAAAATCTTTTACAACCCTGGGATTATAAGAGTCACCTACTGTTTTCCTAATATTTTCATAATTTTTTTAAAAAATTTAAACTCCAACATCAAGAAATTGTGCTGCTGCTAATCTTATTCACACTTCCAGAATGGCCTTCCCACCTTTCCTCTTGTGACTAACTCTTCTTTACCCTTGAAATACAAAACTAAGCATCATTTTTTCCAGGGAACCTTCCCTACACTGCACGGTTAAATGCCCATCCCCGATCATCCCATTATTTTGGTTTACCTCTTTCTGAGAGTTTACCATTTTTGTCAGTATAAGAAGCTTACAAAGCTTCCCTCAAAAAATTAGATAAAAGAGAAGTAAGAGTGCATACTAACAGTTAAGATTTAAAATCCCAGACTTGAAAGACCAGATTGTAACCTGCTTGAATTATACTTAAAAACAGAATGTGGTTGGCCGACCACTGAGGTACAGAATAAGGAGAGTTGCACAGACAGATTTGGTAGCGTCCATACCCAAGCTCACTAATATGAAGTTCTCTGGTCCCATTGGCAAATGCATCCCTATTAAGAAGGTGGAAGCAGGACAGGTGGCATTGCCAAGTGGTTAAGAGTACAAGATTTAGAGTCAAGAAAGACTTGGATCCACATGCTGGCACTGCCACTTACCAGCACTGTGTGTGGCCTTGTGCAAGAGATGGGAGGAATTTTCATCTGTAAAACAGGGATAAAAATAGTAGCTATGTCTCATGAGGTTTTGGAGAGGATCAAATGGGATAAAACAAGCAAAGCATTTGGCACAGTGCCTGGCACATGGCTAGCACTCAATACATAGTAGCTATAATTATTCCGATTTCAATAGAAAATCCATCCCTCCTATGAGCTACACCAGCAACAACTTATATTAAACTTTCAATTCATCTCACGTCACTTGCTCTAATTCCATGCTTGCATAATAAAATTCCGATATTACTCAGCTTCCCTTGTCTAGCTGCCCACAGTGAGAGAATACTTAACCCCTTTAGGCTCGGTTTCCTCATCTATCCAAAGGGATTACAATAGTACTGTCTTATAGGGTAGATGTAAGGCTCGAACACTTGAAGCACTTGTTCAGTGCCTGACACACTGTAAGGAATAAAGTAAGTATGAGCTATTGATACTATCATCCTTATTGGATGCCCTTTCTCTTCTCTCACCACAGTTTCCATCCAGGTCCATGGCAAGTTCTAGTTCTTCTACAAAGTCATTTCCAGTAACTCCAGACACCACCACTCTATTTTCCAATGGCCCTTTAAACAAAGTCCAAAGTCCTTTGCAAGGTAATCAAAGCCCTCAACAATGTGGCTCCCAGATGCCTTGTCAGTTTTATTTCCCACTATGCCTCAGGTTTTCACCCTGAACCTCAGTTTCTACATTTCTAAAATGAAAAGAATAATAGTGTTTACCTCCAGTATCACAGCCTTGAATGCTGTTTCTATGCAGGTACCAGATGATTTCTGGACATGTCACACAGGTATCTCAGATCTAACACACCTAATTCTGAACTTATCATCTTCTTTCCCTAACTTCTTCCCTCTTTACTGCTCCTCAAAAAATGGAAGAGAAAGGGCCACTCTTCCATATAGTAGAATCCCAACTGAGAAAGGTAGAAGAAATAAGAGAAACAAAATCACCATTAGGCAAACACTGCAGCAATAACTGTTGCAGGCAAGAGCCACTAATAGATGCTGTGAGTGGTAATGAAAGTATTGTCATTTTTGCATACAAGATGCATATTAATTAGAAATGGAAAGCAGTAATTTTATAGTAGAGAAACCTGGCAGACATCACCTTACCCAAGTGATGATCAAGGTTAACATCACCAGTAATAAGATATATCATCATGTACCCCCTGATTTGATACACCAAAATGTGCACAATATTACTTCTGTGGTGTTCTTGCCCAAATTGCACAATCTCAATCGAATCATGAAAAAACATCACATGAGACCAAATGAGGGACATTCTAAAGAAGTAACTGATCACTAATCTTCAAAATTGTTAAGGTCGTGAAAGACAAAGACTAAGGAACTACCATAGACTGGAGGAGACTAAGGAGACATGACAACTAAATGCAATTAGAGATCCTGGATTAGATCCTGTAACAGAAAAAAGACGTATATAGAAAAACTGGTGAAATCCAAATAAAGTCTATATTTAAGCATATAGCATTGTACAAATGCTAATTTCTCAGTTTCAATAATTTTACCATAGTTACGTAAGATGTTAACATAAGGGGAAGCTGTGTGAAGGGTATACAAGAATTCTCTGTAATATGTTTGCAACTCTTCTGTAAGTTGAAAATCATTTCAAAATACAAAATCAAAAAAAAGGTACTGTAATTTAATCAATTAGCTTATCTTCAAATCTCAGAGTATCTTTGATGTCCTCGTGCTCTTTTTCAGTCCCCAGATGTAGTCAGTCCCTAAGTCCTGTCATCTTGTCACCTCAACCTTTTCAACAAATCTGAAATCCATCCTATCATTTCCTAGTTCAGTACCTATCATGTTCTTAAACTACCACAGCAGTTTCCTATCTGATCTCCAGGTCTCCAATGTCTCTCCATCTTCACTCTAATTCATACAGCATTGCTGGGTTCTTACTCTTAAAATAGCATTCTGATCATGTTACACTCCTTAAAAATTTCAGATGACAGATCACTGTAACACTCGTCAGAATCTCAGCTGACTTCTTTGTAAAACCTGACAAGCTGATTCTAAAACTCATATGGAAATGCAAGGGATTCCAAACAGTCAAAACAAACTTGAGAAGAAGAACAAGTAGCCTGATTTCAAGACTTACCACAAAACGACAGTAATAAAGACAGTGTGGCACTAGAATAAGGATGGACATAGAGACCAATGGAATAAAACTGAGAATCCAGAAGTAAACCTTTACAACTGATTTTCAACAAGGGTACCAAGACCATTCAATGGTGGAAAGAACAGTCTCTTCAACAAATGACAGTGGGACAACGGGTTATCCATGTGCGAAAGAATGAAGTTGGACCATTACCTCACAGCCCATATAAAAAAAAAAACCTCAGTCAAAAAAAAAAGAGGAAAAAAAAAAAAAAAAGCTAAACATAGAATTGCCATATGACCCAGCAATTCCACTCGTAGGTATATATGCAAAATAATTGAAAACAGGGACTCAAATAGGTACTTGTATGCCAATATTCACTGCAGCATTATTCATGATACTCATAAACTGGAAAAAAAAAAAACGAAAACAAAACAAGTATCCACCAACAGATGAATAAATAAGGGTGCTATTCACCCTTAAAAAGAAATACATGGAAGAACCTTGAAAATGTTATGCTAAGTGAAATAACCCAGATACAAAAGCACATATATTGTATGATTCTATTTACATGAAATATCTTGAATAGGCAAATTCATAGAGGAGAAAGTAGTTTGGAAGTTACCAGGGGCTGGGGAAAGTAGGGAATGGAGAATTATTGCTTTATGGTGAAAGAGTTTCTCTTCAGAGTAATGACAAATTTTGGAAATAGTGAAGGTGCTTACACAACATTGTAAACGTAGAGTGATGCCACTGAATTGTGTACTTAAAAATGGTTAAAATGGCAAATTTTATCACAATAAAAAATGAAAACAAAAAGAAGGGAACAGAGCTACAATTACTAGAGGTGTGAAAGCGGGGCAGGGAGGGAGTATAGTAAGTAATTAGGTAAAGGACACAAAAGTAATTATGGTTTGCAGTGATGAACATGCTCATAATTTTGATTTGATTTTCACATACTATACGCAATTACATAGTCAACCCTGTACCCCATAAATATTTATAAATACAAATAATTTTTAAAAATTTAAAACAAAATAAAAAACAGGATAAATAAAAAAAGAAATAGCTACAGCTGTGATGAAATACTAATTACAGTTTCTCTTACTTCTTAGAATATTAGAATTTAATTACTATAGAATATTGAGAGAACATGATATAACCTAAATATTTACTGAAATGTGTTGTATTTCTTTATTTTTTTTCTTTGATTCTACTATCCACTATTCTAGGTTTCTTCACAGAGGTAAAATTTTTATATTATGAGTTGCCCAAAGCGTGAATTCAATTCCTTAATAAAGTCAGTGTTCTGGAACACATTTTTAAAAAAAAAAAAAAAAAAAAAAAAAAAAAACCTCAGTCAAAATCAACAAAAACCTAAATGTGAGACCAAAAACTATAAAATTTGTAAAAGAAAACATATAGAAAAATTTCATAACCTAGGATTTGGCAACGGATTCTAAGATGTGATATCAAAAGCATGAGCAATAAAAGAAAAAAAAAAGATACATTGGACTTCACCAAAATTAAAATATTTTGTGCTTCAAAGGACACTACTAAGAAAGTGAAAAGACAACTCAAAGAATGGAGAAAAAAACTGCAAATCATATATCTGATAAGAGCCTAGTATCCGGAATACATAAATAGCTCTTAAAACTCAACAACAAAAAGATAAATAACCCAATTAAAAAGTGGGCTGAGGATCTGGACATTCCTCCAAGAAAACATACAAATGGGGCCACTCTGCACATGAAAAGATGTTCACCATCGTTAGTCATTAGGAAAATGCAAATCAAATCCACAATGAGATAACATTTTACATCCACCAGCATGGCTAAAATAAAGAAGACAATCATGAGTGTTCATAAGGATGTGGAGAAACTGAAACCCTCATACACTGCTGGTGGGGATGTGAAATGGTGCCACCACTTTGGAAAACAGTCTGGCAGTTCCTTGAGAGTTTTAACGTAGAGTAACCATATGACCCAGCAATTCCACTCCAATACCCAAGAGAAATGAAAATCTATGCCCAGCCAAAAACTTTTACACAAATGTTCATAGCAGCATCATTCATAATGGCCAAAAGATGGAAACAACACAAATCTCATCAACAGATGAATGAATGCACAAAATGCACTACATCCAGACAATGGAATATTTATTATTTGGCCACAAAAAACATAAAGTACTGATATATATACACAACATAATGAACCTTAAAAACACCATACTAAGTGACAGAAGCCAGTCAAAAAAGACCACATATTATAATGATTCCATGTATATGAAATGTCTAGAATAGGCAAATCTATAGAGACCGAAAGTAGATAAGCCATTACTTAGGGCTGGGGGGGAAGGGAAGAGTGGATGGGGGGTGATAGCTAAATGGTATGGAGTTTCTTTTGGGGGTGATGAAAATATTCTAAAGTTGACTGTGCTAATGGCTGCACACATACATGAATACAGATGTTCCCTGACTTACAATGGGGTTATGTCCAGATAAACCCATCATAAAGTCAAAAAATCCTAAGTCGAACCATCGTTAAGTTGGGGACTGTTTGTATACTAAAACCATTCCATTGTATACTTAAATGAGTGAACTGTACAGTATATGAATTATATCTCAAATAAAGCTGTTTAAGGAAAAAAAAAACACACACACAAACATTCTATAGCTCCTTACTGCTCATTGAATAAAGTCCAAACTCTCTAATTTGGCATTCAAGAACCTCCCCTCCTCCATCACCATCTTACCCCCGAGCAGCACTGCTCACTACTCCATTACACGTGCCTTTCTATCCAACCAAGGTAAATTATACCCCTTGCACTTTCCCATTTTTGTCCTTCCTCCCACTGTTGCTTCCCCCCTTGAATTCTCTCCTCCTGTCTCCTATTCAGATGCTCATATCCTGCTTCTCTCACAAGGCCCCGTTCAAATGCCCCCTCCTATGCAAACACTTCCCTACTCTTCGACCTTCACATAATAGGCTCTCAAAAAATTATTTACTGAAAGAGTGAAAGTCAGCAGTTTTCCCATACAATGGCTACCACTGCCAGAGGATAATCCTCCCAAAGCCACAAATGTACTTCTTCCTTCCTTTCCTTTCCAGCGCACTGCTTCAGCCCACTTACTAAGTACCTAAGAATGGTTCCAAACTGCTACCCTCTACTTCCAAAACCCTGCCCTTAACGAAGAAAGCATTGACATTACATTATACCAGGGCCGCCGAGTACAGTTGTGTAGGTTGTGCACTGCACAACCCTAGTGGCGCCATTCAATTATAGTCTATGTGAATGGCACCCTCTCCTAGGGTTGTGCAGTGCATAGCCATTCGTGGCGGCCCCACTTGGAAATACCCCTAGAATTTAGGAACAAAGGCAAAGCATTCAGTGAGAGAATCACTGCAACCATACTGCTATTGAGAAGTATATAATTCCCAAATCTTATCAAGAAAATGTAAAAGAAACACAAGAGAAAAACATGGTAATAGCACACAAATAGTGTTTGCGTGCAATTAGAAAACAGGAACATCCAAGAGAAAAATTGTTACTGATATGTCTCCAGCAGTGGAGAGAGAAAAGGACAGACATTCTGATCACACTACAAAGGTGTGATGGAGAAGCGAAAAGGGACAGTTCTCTATGGCCTACCAAAGCCTACCTCGTCTTGTCACAACACCTTTCAACTTCATTAGGTTCTGATTTTAGGTTGTCAAACAAATCCTGTTTAATTTGGCTTCAGGAACCTTGATATCAAAAAGGGTTCACACATGTGTTTTCATCTCTATAAAGGTCTCTCTCACCATCGATCCATTCATCAGCCTTGTGGCTTAGCAACATCTTTTATAAGGTTGGGGAGTGTGACTCAGTCCCTTAGAAACCAACATCCCTGCGTAAGCTGATAAAAATCAGGCTTTGAACCCACAAACCAAGTTGCAGAGTTAGGACCCATGTCAATTCCACCAAGGCACAGACACCCTCAAGCTCAACCACAACAGCCAGCCAACTCGTCCGCCTCTCCCCACCACCTCTAAACTGCTACAAATATGACCTTTGGAATAGGTTCTGAGATCAAGGCAAACAGTAGGGCAGGACTCTCCAAAATGGAGAGCCACAAAAGGCTGAAGATGATGGTTGTGATGACAGCTAAGCTGGTGGTAGAAGCATGCCAGCCACTGGGTCCATGTCTTCTTTTTGTCCCTACTCCAGTTCAGTTCAGCCTACTCTTTCATATTTGCTCTACCTGGCACATTTCATTCCACTTCTTCCACCTCTCCTAGAGATTTCGTAGATAACCCACCCAAACTGATCATTCCTTTCCTGAACTCCATTGGAACTTATTGGTATTATACACTCATCATGTGCTTAGCCTCATGCTTTTGTTAAGAATAATAACAATAATGACAGCAACTATTCTTTACTGAGTGCTTACTACGTGCGCAGTACTACAGTCAGCATCTTACACGTACCGTTTCATGTATTTCTCATAGCAATCCTATTAGCTAAGTGATATTATTCCCCCTATTTACATACGAGGAAACTGAGCTACAGAAAGTTGAAGTAACCTGCCTAAGGTCACACAACTAATCAGTAAAAGAGACAGGCCTTGATCTCAGAACCAATTCCAAAGGTCATATTTGTAGCAATACTACCTTTTGTCTCCACCCTAAGATAATTTGTCTTTTGTAGAGTCTCCTCTGCCCCCCACCCCCCATAGTACTTAATACAGTGTCAGACGGATCAAAGTTCCCCAGGACACGTGTGCAAGTGTGCTTCCACTCCCTGGCCAGAGCCCAGCCCTACCCAGGACACAAGCTGGAAGAGAAGGGAAGAAGGTGCCAGAAGCTTGGCCTTTCAGAAAGCCAGGGGAGTCCTCTTCTGACCCACTTAAGAGAGGATCACACTGCTGCCTTGACCTCAATCCCAGACAAACATTTAGAAGAGGAAGACCTGGTTGCCTTGAAACTCTTCAAGAAAACTCTGAAGTAACAGAGCGTAGGCCAACCTGTGGGAGGGATGGATGGTATCCAGTTCCCTGCAGGAAGCAGACCAAGTGTGTCAGGGTCACGGCCACATGGGCCAGCTAATGTTTGCAGACCTCTGCCACTGATGAGCTATATGACTATGGTCAAAGTTGGTGCTTTTTGGGGGGTGAGGTGGGATAGGGTATTTTTTTTTTTAATTTTATTTTGTTGATATACATTGTGGCTGATTATTGCTCCCCATCACCAAAACCTCCCTCCCTTCTCCCTCCCCCCTCCCCCCAACTATGTCCTTTCTGTTTGCTTGTCGTATCAACTTCAAATAATTGTGGTTGTTATATCTTCTCCCCCCCCCCCCCCGGTTTGTGTGTGTGTGTGTGTGTGTGTGTGTGTGTGTGTGTGTGTGTGTGTGTGTGTGTGTATGTGTGTGAATTTATATATTAATTTTTAGCTCCCACCAATAAGTGAGAACATGTGGTATTTCTCTTTCTGTGCCTGACTTGTTTCACTTAATATAATTCTCTCAAGGTCCATCCATGTTGTTGCAAATGGCAATATTTCATTCGTTTTTTATAGCTGAGTAGTATTCCATTGTGTAGATGTACCACATTTTCCGTATATTTTTAAAGGGAGCTTTTAAGTCTCAGTTCTCTTGTCTTTTAAAATTGCAATAAGAATACCTACCATCTGCAGTGTTGTTCGGGTATAAAATGAGAATGTAATAAAAGTACCTACTGCCCGGTGCCTGCATCAGTTTGTGTTTCCTGGGGTTCTAGACACACAAAAAGATGCAGTACCTAGTTCCTGTCTGCAAGAGGCTCCCAGTCTGGCTGACAAAGGTCCTCTAACCTGGAGTACATCACCCTGTCAACCAGTGATAAAGATGGCTGGTGAATCACCCTACCTCTCAGCAGGCCATTTTCAGATGAAAATTCTGGTGGGAAGAAAAGGTGAAAACTGCTGGTAAGAGTAAGGGTTGGGGGTTGTCTTTGCTGCCAATCTCCCATCCACACCTCTGTATTAAAAAATTGGGGAAGGGAAGTCTATCAATCAGTATTTGGGGAATAAAGCATGTAAATTCTGTTCTTTTCCTTCACAACATTCATCACTATTTCTCATTTATATGCAGCTGGGTTTTGTTAAATGTCAATCTTCCCCACTGACCAGAAGCAAGCTCCTGGAGGGCAGGGCTGTGTGCTGGTCCTCATTATAGATCCAGAACTTAACAAAGTGCCTGCAACATACAAGATGCTCATCAGATACCTGCTGAAGAAATAAATGAAACAAATAGATATCTCTCTATATATGGAGAGACTTGGTTACCTAATCAACACTTCATAAAATATTTAAGCCTTATTTATGCATAGAGTACCTCTCAAGATTTCCAAGATTAAAAAAAAAAAAAAAGATTTCCAAGAAACTGGTCATAGTGGTTTGTTTTAGGGGAGAACTAGTAGATTAGGGGTCAGGTGTTAGAGGAAATCATACATGCTACTATATTCCTTTTAAATTGTTTGAATTTTTTAATAATCAAACATAAATGTACCAGATAAAACGGATCCGCTCTATTTGAAGCCCAAACACACAAAATCCAAGGCTTTCCATAGAAAAGTGAAATATTGTGGGACGGGGAAGGAAATTGTGCCCTTGTGTGTCTAAAAACCTAAGAATCAGGGGTCCTTAAGAATGAGGTTGATCTATATATGTGCTAACATAGGAAGATGGCTGAGATATAAAGAAAAAAGTACAAACACTGTTGGATGATCCCATTTTTAGAATAAAAATGTAAAATGTTTAGCATATGGAGAGATAAAAATCTGAAAGAAAAACATGCTTACAAGTGGCGATCTCTGGGAGACTGACTTCTAAGGGACTTTTATTAGTGATGTGTTATATTCCTGTAATGTTTCAGGTTTGGTTGATGAGCACATGTTGCTTTTATGCTAGAAAAATACTACAAAAAGGCAATTTCACAAAAAATAAAAATATAGTGCACAACTCTGCTAACCACCTGGGGCATGAAAAGGGAGTAGGCTGGAAGTTGAAAACCTGGGAAGCTCTGTCCAAACCCTACTGGGAAAAGTGAAACTGCTATTCCTCCACACAGATAACCCTTCTTCAAACAACTGGAGAGATTAATTTTAATCCCCGAGACTGCCTCAAGCCACTGTTACTGTCCAGATGCCAAGCCAGCTGGGTAACTGGATATTCATTTTTGAAGGGAAGGTGCCTCTCTTTTGTAAGCAACAGCGATGGGAGTAGGGGGGTCCACAGTGGCCTCTTTCACTCCTCAAGTGTTCTTGGTTCCATCTTCTAGGCAGGGAAAACTAAGGTACAGAAAACTTGATCATATTTCCCTCACCTGTCTCAAACAGCCCAAAACGCAGCTGTTTGGCTTTGGTGTGAAATTCAGTGGTTCCAAATCCTGAATGCACATTAGAAACCCCTGGGAAGTTTATTTTCTAAAAATACCAACTCCTGGGCCCACTCCTCAAGATGTTTACTCAACTGGTCAGGCCTGAGCATCAGTATTTTAAAGAGCCCCAAGTGATTTCAGTGCACAGTCAGGTCTGCAAGTCACTGTTCTACCCACTACTCAATACCCCAGCATCCTTAGAGAAAGAGACCTCCATCATTGTTTTTAAAAATCTTTAAGCAGTATATTCCCCTCAAAGAAAGGCAGGCCGAAGAAGGCTGTAACCAAGACAACAAGCTGGGAGCACAAAGAGATAGGTCTTCTGTGATTTGAAACCAAAGGAAGCAGAAGAGAAAAAGTAGAGAGGTCTGAAAGCAGACACTGAAAACATTTTTAAAATAAAAAAGAAATTAGAGAGCAAAGGCATCCTGCTGAGAAAGCTCCCAAATGTTAGAACATCCAACTCCTGGTCCATCTTCCAAACTGGGTATCTTGACACAGATGCCCTAAAGGCTGAAGGCAACCCTGAATTAGCAATTCAACCCCTAAAAATCTGCTTTCTTCCTAATCGAACTTCTGGGGGGAAAATGGGAATGTCTTGTTTTGTGGAGGTGCAAATCAATTTTTATCTTCCAAGCCCACTCTCTCTTCCTCACGTGTACCTGACCCAATTGCAAAGCAGAATGACAATGAAATATGAAATCTGTATGTGCTCAGATTTTTAAAAAGGGTTCTTCCTCCGTATGTGCTCTGACCCTGGAGCTTGGGTTTTGTTCCCAACCAGGGAAGCGCTGAGATAGATGAAAGGACTGGGGACGCTGCAAATTGAAAGCCATGGAGTTGGCCTTTTGTTCTTTTTTTCAGGCAGGGACTATTCTAGAAAGCAGACATCAAAAGGAAAACTCAGCCTGCAATGAGCTCAAATGGGACAAAATGTGATGAGGCATAAATGAATTTTAAAGAAAAGAAAGGAAAAATGGTCTTTCTTCACCTGAAGAGGCTCCTTTCTGAAAACTGCCTCAAATTACAGCACTTTCCACATTTGGTTCACTCCAGGAAGCTTTTGCATTGTACCAAGCAGCAAAACACGTCTTGCAATGTTATGAGGAGAAATCGAGACAGATGCAAATGGCAGTTTCGTGGCCTGGCAGTCACAAAGGTGAAGGAAATGTGTGAGTCCAAGAAGAGCCCCTCTAGACTCATTCTGTTCCCTTAGCCCAGCCAGCCAAACAAGAGTTTATTCAGAGCGACATCACAGAAAGGGCACCTGAGCACATCCGTGATGGAGTGAATCACTGGTGGTTTGAAGGAATACAAAGACATACATTACCTTTTCTTAAAGGGTTGCAAGGAATGGTGCTTTCCTTTACTCTTCATAATGATATTGGCCAACAAGCCTCTGAGGACTCTGGGTGGCCCAGCAGAAGTATGCTTGGTTCCCACAAGCCTTTGAGGTTGGCTTTTGGGCTCATGATCCTTTTTAATTAGCTGCCTGCAGGCTGTTCTCTTAACCCCAAGGGGAAAAAAACAGTCTGATGGGGGACTCCTGGAGTGTGTCCTACTGGAAGCCAGGTGGAGAACTGAGCTATGCTGTGCCCTCCAGCCAGTAACGTACCTACCACAACAACCCAACCCTCACTCCCAGGCTCACACCTAGAAAAGTACCACTTGTCTTTCTTTTCCAGTGGTCTACAGATATTTCCTCCTTGCAAGTCAGCAGATGGGTCTGTCCCCCAAATGCCTTTGAAGTTTACTAAGGTGATCCATTAGGCTGTATGTTCTTTAATCCTGTCTTACGGCAGATTCTATTACAAGCAAGAGAAATCCCCAGGAGCCACAATGAGGAGGCAAATAATATCAGACAACAGGTAATCAAGGTACTGCACAGTTTTTAATAAACGAGGCAGGGCCCCAAACCAAATGATGTAATGGCTCCTCCTGGCTCTATAAGGACTACATAAAACTCCTGCTACTACTACTACTATTAATAACAACAGCATTTATCAAACCACATGCTTATCAATTAAATGCTAAATGGTATAGAAAATTCTAAATGGTAGTATCATCACACTAGCAGAGGATTTTAGCAAATCACATAATCAAGAAATACCCACTGAGCATTCAGTCATGTTATACACCGTACAGATGTGGAATCCTAGAATAATGAAAAACCATCTGTTATGTCTAATTTCTGTAAGCAGTGCCTTGGGTAAGATGTACTCCCTTAACTCTCCTCCAGGCCCAGCGTTAAAAGAACCAAAAGCTAAATTGCAGAAGGTACTTGATGCATTACTTCACTCTCCTGTTTCCCCCTGCACATTACCAGTAGTGACCCTGGTCAAGTGATTTGAGACTGCCTGAAATACCCCCAGAAGGGTAAGTTGTTTCAATGCATTTAGACTTTATTTACAGAAATGTTTACCTCTGGAAGAAAATTCAATGGCTTGGGAGTCAGAAGCCCTAGGTTCAAATTCCAGAACAGCTGCTAACTAAAGTATGGACATGGGCAAAAACTTGCCCTCTTTCTCTAAATTCCAGAGACCACATCCATAAAAGATGAGAGTTGGATCAAATTGGGGGTTCTCAGCATGGTGTAACAGCTCATGGGTATGTCTCATCAGGTGAGAGAGGTGAGGCAAGTAATTTATTATAAATAATAGCTCAAGTGCTAAAGTTTGCAAATTATGTACATATATATTCATTTGCATGTTGTTATCCCTAAGATAATTCACTCTTTCTCACTTGCATTCCTATATGCTTACTTCAGTCAGAAAGAAAAGAATTACAGATACGGTGGTTGGAAATTCTGTATAACCCAAATATTATCTTCTTCTTGATGCAGTCCTCAGCTCAGTCTGTTGAGTACATGAAGATCATCCATTATATGTAAAGCAGCTACAAGAAAAAGAAAGTCCCCTGGACTAGATCACTCATTCACCTGCCATATAGTTATTAAGAACCTACTACCTGCCAGACACTATGCTAAGTGCTGGGGATACTGCACTGAGTAACACAGTCATGGTCTCTGCTTTTGTGGAGTATTCAGTCTGACAGGAAGGAAGAGAAATGACATAAAGCATACAAATCACGCTATAATAAAAACTGTGATCAGAGTTTTGAGAGCCTGTACGCAGACACTGGGGTGGGGAGGGAGTGGGAGGGGAGGGCATAGAGGAGGAGAGAAGGTTCCAGGCAGAGGGAAGAGCATGGATAAAGGCTTGAACGACCCAGAGGTTACAAAGACATATTCAGGGGCCTCAAAGTAGCTCCTTTTGCACAAGTAATATAAGTGCCCAGCGGAAACATGGTAAGAAATGATACTGCAGAGGTGAGCAGAAGCAGGTCACACAAGGCTTAGGCAGCCGTGTAAAGGAGTTTGAATTGTTCCCTCCAACAATATATCCCTCTGACTCTGCTCACAGAGTGAAGCTGGGATGTGTGCCTAGGATCGCAATTCTGAACCCTGGGGCCTTTCCCCATTACAAACACTTTTAGGAATTCTCATTAGGGACTGTGGAGCCGTACTTCTACTCCACTTCAGATCAAATAGGCTTTTGCCAGCTGGTCTGGGAGCCTGACCCACAAGAAGAATATTGCGTCCATGGGAAAATGCAATCTGAATTCTAAACAGATGTCCAAAGAAACTTTTGGAACAAAATCCATTCAACAATTTCTGGAGAAGGGCTGGAAAGCAATGAAACACAGGACCTTCCTTGCTTTACTCCACAGAGACACTTTGAAATAAAGACTGAACACTATAACCAGTTTCTTAAAATAAACACAATAACCTCATTTTGATCAGTAGGATTATATTTAGGCATAACCACTGAATGGCATTGTGCAGTGCCCATTATATATTTCAATTACCACAAAACCCCAGATATGTTGGGGATGACTGGCTATTTTCAGTCTAAATAAAGACAACACAGAAATGGAGAAGAGGGTGGTCTCTTTAGAAGGAAACATGGATGCAAACCAAGCCTGTAACTTAAACACAATCTTACTATGTCCCTGCCTAATCAACACTCAATTATCCAGGCACTGATTCAACAAATATTTGAGTGCTAGGTATCTAGCTTTGCATGGTGGCATCTCTATTTTTCTTCACTTTCCTTCCAATAGAGAGTCCTTATCTATTTGCACTTAGAAAAACACCCTGTGACACCTAGAATGCCCCACTTTCCTCTCCCAGCCACTTATTCACTCTACTGACAATGAGTGAAACAGATACGTTGGTAATTTCCCCAAACCACCCTCCACAACCCCTCAGGTCATTTTACAGAGTAGTTGTTTTCAAAGTTGAGTGTGCATAAATATCACCTGGAGAGGGATGCGTCAAAATTCATACTCCCAGGTCAATCCCACCCCCACTCCATATTTGGACTCAATAGGTCTGGGGCAGGGCCCAGAAATCAGCATTTTTAATAAGCACCCACAGTGACTCTGAAGTGGGTCAAGAACCATACTTTCAAAAACACCACCACAGGGCCGGCCCGTGGCTCAGTTGGGAGAGTGTGGTGCTGATAACACCAAGGCCATGGGTTCGGATCCCTATGTAAGGATGGCCGGTTAGCTCACTTGGGAGAGCATGGTGCTGACAACACCAAGTCAAGGGTTAAGATCCTCTTACCGGTCATCTTTTTTTACAAAAAAGAAACACCACTGCGGATATTTCAGCCTAGCTAAGTCCCAAACCCTGAACTGAGAATGGTTGCTAAGGGCTCGACATTAAACTCAGCCAATCAGAAAGCTCGGTGGCTCTTATGTGGGACACTGACAGAAGGAAGATACAATAAACAACATCCTAGTCAACTTGACCCAACTCTATTTGTTTTTTAAAAAAATCCCTTATTTTGACATTGCTGTTCCAGCAATGTCCTACTGGCACCAGACAAAAAACTCAAACGGGGGATTTAGAAGAAAGGCATAAAAGTGGGAGAAGAAACAGTGTTCCCTCGCTTGGCCCTGCCCCAGCTGTTTCCAGTCTCCTTACCTCTCCTGCTACTTAGCTGCTTCCATTTCTGGGACTCAGCACTGCTACGGCAGGGAAGAGAAGCCCAGGTGGGGCCATCTTCTATTATTCACATTAATGCTTTCCTCTATCACATGAATAATCAAGAGAGAACTGGAAAGAGGCATAAATGAAAGGCAAATTCTCTACTGCAAGGTGAAATAGGAGAAGGAAGCCCCCTGTCGATTAAGCACTGTGAGGTGATAAGTGAACAGTCAGGACCCCTGCCTCTTTTCATTCTCACTGTTTCCCAGGAACAGGGATCCAGAGACAATAAAGCCCGTAACGTCATCACTGAGCTTGAGACAGTCAGGTATCTGTGTTTTTCCACTGTCCCCCATAATACCTAGAACAGTTTCAGCACTTAATGCTAACCTTAAATGTCAACGGACTATTGCCAACTCAACCCAGAAGTCTGCAACTGTAAAGGTAAGGCCTTGATAGGGTCTGGTGATTTTTATTGTGACAAAATAGAGTCCCATTCAAGCTGGCTCAAGAAAAGGGAGGTTTGTGGTAAGAATCTGGGTATCCCGTGAGAACCCTACGGCAGAATAAAGTTGGGCCTCATGAAAACTGGAAGATGTTTCTGGGTTCACGGTGGCTGTGGGGAACAGTTCCTCTGTCTCTCAGGTCAACTCTGTTTCTCCCTTACCAGCTCCCTCTGTTTGCTCATGGTTTCTGTCCCCTCATAACACCAGCTTCAACATGGCCTATCATGACTGCTCCCCTCCTCGTTATCTCTTGGCTCTTACCCCTGCTGCAAACTGCCTTCTTTAGTCTTTCCACTTCCTAATTGTCAATTCCTAAGACCGGAATAACGAATGGCCCAGCTCGCCAGGTGATGGATGGGCTGTCTTGGGGACAAGTTGCCACTCTCAGTACAATCAACCCAAGAGAAGGAGGCAGGGTCTCTGGCACAGTTCGTGGCTGCTGCCCCCCAGCACAGCTGGCACAAGCTGGCACAAAGCTGTTTGCCTTAGAAAAGGATATGTACCACAGGCACAGTAAAATATATATGTGCCAGCCTGGTGCTTAGCATGTAATTTGAAAGATAATGCCATATCTATTCATGAGCTTCAAACACCCATAATATTACTTTCTTAATTAAGATAAAGGATAGCAATTGGTCCCAACCCTCACCACTATTAAACTAACTTATTTAAAGCGGTAAAAAGTATCTAGATATGTTGCATTCAGCATGTTTCCAGCTCCCTGAGCTAAAGAAGGAAGGAGAAGAGAGCATAAGACAGATAAATCCTGATAAAGTGATACCACTGGCCTTAAGCCCATTGCCCTGCAAGTGTTCAGTCAGTTTGCTTTACACCCTATGATCATCTTATCTTTCTCTAAGTTTCTCCAAGTGCCATGTGAGGTCAGCATTCAATGTTAACTGGAATAAGGCAAGCAGCTTCACAAACCAACAGATGGCAATTGAGAGCTTATCATTCTTGGATTATTTCATTCCCTGGAGTAAAGCATGCTATTTTGACAGCCATCTAATAATGGCTGTCAGATATTTCTACCACTTCTTGGCTAACCCATCCCCTAGATACCTTTTTTCTGCTATCAATTCCCTGTCGTAATAATAATAAATGCCACACCTGATAGAGTCAATAAGAGCCTTGCTAATGACAAGTGCCTGGGACAAAGAAGAAAACAAGCAAACCCTGACAATCATTGAGAACTGACAGATGAGAACAACAAGAAAACCCGGTGGTGTCCATCTCTCAAAATGACTAAAGGATGAAGAGAAATTAAAAGGCTGTGCTACCTTGAAAACAGTATTTCTCAAACTCAAAGCAGGGCCTGCTAGAGGTGAAGAGATTCAATATAGGGTTTCAAAGACCAGAGCTGCAAAGCCCTAAAGACACGTAAAAAAATTTGACATGCTGTCTTATCTCTCAATTATCCCTGAGTAGCTTCATTTAAGAATTTTCCTGTAACTCTTAAGAGTATTAATTAATTTTTACCTTATCACTCCAGGCAATACGTTATGGTAGCCTCTGGAGGGAGGAATGGACAGTATGGTGCCTCTGTTGTTGGTACCTCACAGTGGTTATCAACCTTTTTCTCTCATGTGCCACCTGTCATCCCTTCTTCAAAACAGCCCCTCAAAATCCCTTATGTTTCTTTCACACAAGGGATATTATGTAGCTGTTAAAAGAAATGAAGTAGACAATGTGTCAATTAAATTTTTTTAAAAAAGGAATGAAGTAGAGCTTTGTGCACTGGCATGGAAAACAGTCCAACTGTATTATCAAGTGAAAAAAACTTCAGATCATAAAAAGTCATCCCATTTTTATAAAAAAAAAATTGTAAAGAAAAATCTCTGCAAGAACAAATGCTAGCTGTTAATAATGATTGTCACTGGCAGATGGGATTATGGGGGATTTTCACTTTCTATATTTGCCATTTCTGACTTGCTTAAATTTTTCTTACAATATGTAGTTTTTTTGGTTTTTGTTTGTTTGTTTTTTGTTTTGCAATCAGGAAAAGGGTATATTTAACCCCTTACACTTCCTTGATAGGTGGTATCAACACAGCTTTAGCTTTCACTTGCAATTCCAATAAATTTTAGAAAGGCTGGAAGGTAGAAAGTAACAAAGAAGGGTCCCAGGGTTAGAAGAAAAGTAGCGCACTCTGTTTATAGTAGTCAGCACTCAGTAAGTAAATCCCACTAATGCAACAGAAGAGAGTCTTACAGAGGTCAAACACACAGAGGCTCCGGAGCCCAGCTTCAAGTCTCAGCCTACTACTAACTTCTATGTTTCCACCTCTGTTCACTGATAATGTCTATTAAACACGTGGAACATGTCTAGCATTTGATGTGCTCAACAAATGGTAGCCATTCTTACTTTTACTGGAGGAGCTAAAGTACTGTAATTGAAAATCATTTTCCTTTACTTTTAGTTATAATGCCTGTAATTTAATACACTGTCAGTACAGACACGGTGATATATGTGTGTGTGTATGTGTGTGTTAGTTTTATTCTATACTGTAGGGCGGTTAGATGACACTCAGTGGTGTGCGGGAGCCTGACAGCACTGAATAAAAGGAGGTGACTGTGTATCTCTTCCCAACTCCTTTGTTACTTTGAAACTGACAGACCGGTAGCTTGAAATCAACAGTGGAAATAGGCAAATGCTATAAATCAGAACTCTAAACATTTAGCAACACACTGCTGTTAATATCCGAAGAACCCTAATTGAAAATACACACTCCAGGGGTGATTAGTTAGCAGCTGAATTCATTAATCAAAGCCCACAACCAAGAGCTCCTTCAAGTCAACAACAAAAAGACAAATAACTCAGCATAAAGGAAAAATGAGCAAAAGGACTTGAACAGACATTTCTCCAAAAAAGATATACAAATGGCCAATAAGCATATATGAAAAGATGCTCAAAATCTACCTCACTGGTCATTAGGGAAATACAAAACAAAACCACAATGAGATACCACTTCACGCCTACTAGGATGGCTATAATTTTAAAAATAGAAAATAACAAGTACTGACAAGGATGTGGAGAAACTGGAACCCTCATACATTACTGGTGGGAATGTAAAACGGTTCAACTGCTATGGAAAACAGTTGGTGGTGCCTCAAAAAGCTAAACATAGAATTACCATATAACTCAGTAATTCCACTCCTAGGTATATCCCCAAAAGAATAAAGTGAAACAGGTATTTGTATGGTAATGTTCACTGCAGCATTATTCACAATAGCCAAAAGGTAGAAACAACCCAAGTGTCCAGTGATGGGTAAAATGAGTAAACAAAATATGGTATATATACACAATGGAATATTATTCTGCCTTAAAACTGAATTAAGTTCTGATACATGCTTCAACCTTGAAAACACTGTGCTAAGTGAAACAAGCCAGACAGAAAAGGGCACAAATATTGTATGATTCCACTTATAAGAGATTCCTGGAAGAGGCACATTCATAGACATGGAAAATAGAACAGTGGTTACCAGGGGCCGGGGGAGGGAGGAATGGGAAGCTATTGCTGAATGATTAATGGGTACAGAGCTTTTGTTTTGGGTGATGAAAAAAGTACTGGAAACAGATAGTGGTGATGGTTGCACAACACTCTGTTTGTAATTTATGCCACTGAATTGTACACTTAAAAATGCTTAAAATGGCAAATTTTATGTTATATATATTTTACCACAATTTTTAAAGTAATGTAGTAATACCAAAAAAAAACACTGAATTGAACACTTTAAGTGGGTGAGTTGTATCACCCACTTAAACATGGGTATAGATGAATTTGATATCAATAATGCTGCTTTTAAAAAAGCCCACAATCAAGGCATGGGGGAATTTAGGGAGGTGATAAAAGTATTCTCTATCTTGAGTGTGGTATGTATACAACTGTATGCATTTGTCAAAACTCACAGAACTACACCCTAAAAAGGGTGAAATTTACTGTATGTAAAATATACCTTAATTTTTTTAAATGGAAAAAAGCCACACTCAAATGCTTCAGCTATGAAGCAGTTCTTATGGTGTGTTTATTAGAACAATAGGTCCTAGAAATGGTATTTCATTGAGGAAACTGCTTGGTATTCAGCATAAAGGGATCAGTTAGAAATATTATTCAGTCACTCTCACCCTTAAATAAATCAGATATAAGACTCTGGTTAGACCAATGTCTTTCACCTGTTTGGAATGACACTTTAGGCTCAGGAGTCTCAACAAATCTTATGTCCAGACACTTAATGGAACACTTGGATGTGCCTTCTACTGATGGAATATTGTCACACCTACCTCTGGTGAACCGTTCACACAAGATGGTGGTTGGAAAGAAAAAGAGCTAGAATGTCTCTGGGCATACAGATCAGGTCATATAACTGTTTTGTGCCTAATTATTAATAAATGTTTATGTGGTAGAATTTTTTTTTTTTTGTTTTGTTTTGTTTTGTTTTTTGTCTTTTTCGTGACCGGCACTCAGCCAGTGAGTGCACTGGCCATTCCTATATAGGATCCGAACCCGCGGCGGGCGCATTCCCAGCGCCGCACTCTCCCAAGTGCGCCACGGGCTCGGCCCTATGTGGTAGAATTTGATCTGAATTATTTTCACTGTAATATACTGGTTGTGAGGAGGAATCCTATAGCCCTCACCTACCTCTAACTATTGGGTATTAATGATATTTACTAGAACAGAATTGACTAACTATGGGCAACCAAATTGACTTAGGTTCATTTGCAACAAATATTTTTGAAACTTTTGCACAAACAGGGTTGTGTCTGATCTGAGAGTCCACTTTAAGTAAAATCAGAACAGAAGGAAAAAAAAAAAATGACCTGCTTCCCCATTCTGGCTGTATGAGCTAGTGGGGATGAGGGGATAGGAGTTGTGTTTGTTACTTATTTATAGGTAACACTATTAAATAGATTTGTTCCACAGAAATATTTCCCATTTAATCTGTTGCTTGCCCGGGTATTTTATCCAAAGGGTCAGAGTCAAACTTCACAATAGGGATCCAGGAAAAAAAGATGACATTTAGCAGTGTTATCTATTTAAATCAGACTGAAAGTTAGGGCCTGAAAATCAGTTTTTGGGTGTGTTCTCTAGCCTCAGAGGTAATGGGGTTAGTTGCCACTAAGCCTCAGGACTTGAGCCCAAGCAGCAGGTAACCCCAGAGGGTGGGTGAACACGGGGAAAAGGAGGTTTCAATGAAGACAAAGACTAGCAGAAGAAACTAAGCAGAGAATTCATTCAGTTTTGTTTGTTTGTTTTAAAATCATATTACCCTGTAGTCTGTCATCATGAAAAGTGATTCAGTACACGACTCCTTAAAATACAGTTAGAGAAAAGCTGCTGGGAACCCGCATACTAACTGAACTAACAGAGCTGCTGCTACAGCTCTGAGGTCTTGGACTCTGAGAGGCCTAGATCAAGGGAGACTATGACACTGGTTCCATTTCCCTGAGTATTTTACAAAAGAAACATAACCAGTCATTCCACTAAAATGATGTTGTAGCCTGAAAAATAGGTAAACTGCCTGAAGCAAATCCAATACATATAAATCAAGATTTAACAACCAAGAAATTCAAAGGCTCTAATTCCCATTACCAAAGGAGTTTGTCTGAGAGGATCTCCATGGAATCCTTTACTTTTTGCAAGCTGCCCCTCTGCACTTAAAGTAGGATTTAACATATAGACTTGTATCACAAGCCATTTTTCAAGAGTATATTTCTTCTCAATCTTACAAAAGAGATAGTAACAGAGATGAGTAAATCTGGAGAGAACTCCTCCTTAGAGTTGGCTCTCAGAAGGAAGTCTCCTCTGTAAGAACCCAAATGCCCCAAGGGATCACACCCTGATCACATAAGCCCTTCTCGGCCGCACCCCATCATGGCGCTGGTTGCCCTTTCCTTCCGTATTCTCCTTCCCGCTGGCGCAAATCGCATGCCAATCAGCTCCCCCCCAAGCCCCATGCGGTATGCTAAATAGGGATTGTATTTTAAACCAATCAGCTTTCCCTTAAAGCCCTATATATATGTGTGTGTGCTGCCTAATAAAGCAAGCTCTCTCCGGTGGATCGTCAACTGGTGTCGACTCGTCCTTTCATTTGGTGCCAAAACCCGGGACGGAGTTCCCCTCGAGCGGCGACACTTTTCGGATCGCAGTGGCAACATTTTCCGAGTCGCCCCTTGGGGCTCCCTCGAGCGGCAACACTTTTCGAATCGCAGCGGCAAAACTTTTCGAGTCGCCCCTCGGGAACTCCGTCCCGCCAGGACCGGCCTCCCTTCCACCGCTCACCACTGACGGACCACCCTCGTCCATTCTTTTCGGCACTGGCTTCTTCCGCTCACCACCGGCTCATCATTAGGTAAGCCCCCTTTCCTAAAGGGCACCAGCCCTTTTTCAGGCTGCCACAGGGAGTCTAGATCGTCCGGTAGACCCTAACGCCCATACCCACCCCACCACGGTCTTCACGACCACCATAAATTCCCAAACTATAACAGGTTCCAAAGCCCCGGTAAACTTTTACTTTCATTTTTGGAAGTTAAAAGCCCCATTCTGTTCTCTCCTTCTCTCTTTCACCCTCCTGTCCACCACTCTCTTCTCTCCACCTCCCGGGTCCGGGACTGACCAGAAATTCCTAGCGCTAGGTTCCTTCAGGCACTGGGCTTTTGCCCTAGAGAAGTGAAGGTCTGAGTGACGACCCACACCTCCCTTCTCTCCTCCTGGTTCGTACTTGAACCTGCCGGGACTAACGTGACCTACTGGGGACGCCCTCTAGGATCCCGCCTTTCCCAACCGGCCGAAGGATCTGTCTTATCACTAATCTCTGTCTGATTTCTGTCTAAATTCCCATTAAGAGACCAGAATGGGCGCTTTCTCCTCCTCCCTAGGGGACCCTCCACTTCAATGCCTTCTGAAAAACCTCACCAACCTTTCCCTCAGGCCGGATATTAAGCCCAAACTCCTCACCAAATTACGAGACCTCTTTAACTACTGCCAGCACCTAAAAAAATGGAAGGAGATCCCCTACATCGAGGCTTTTCGCCTCTTGGCTCAGAACCCCACCCTCTGCTCCTCCTGTGCTCCGTCTCAAGTCCTTTTAGCCTGTAAACCATCTTAAAAGTCACCCCTCGATTTCGACCCTGCTGATGAACCCCCACCCTACCGACTTCCTCCTCCCCCAGTGCCCCCGGCGCCCACTCCTCCTCCCCCGTCGTCCGCGTCACCTTCTGCACCTCCTGCGCCATCCACTCCTCCATCTTTACCCTCCCCTACTCCTGACCCACTAAGTTAGTCCCCTTTCACCCGTTCCTGAGGACCCCCCCCCCGCCCCTTTAACAATTGCCCCACTACGTGAGGTAGCTGGGGCTGAAGGAGTAGCTAGGGTCCATGTTCCCTTTTCCCTAGCTGACCTTACAGAATTAGAAAAAAGACTAGGCTCTTTCTCTACCGACCCTACCACCTACACTAAAGAATTCCAATGGATCCTGCAGGCCTACAGCCTCACACATCATGACATCTTCATGCTCCTAGCCAATACCCTCCTCCCCGAGGAACGCCGCAGGGTCTGGGATACAGCCCAAACCCATGCCACTGACACCCATCATACCAATACGGATCACCCGCCAGGCCCCCAAGCAGTCCCAGAACAGGAACCTAATTGGGATTATAACACAGCCCAGGGAATCCAGGCTCAAGACCATTTTGCCTCTTGCTTAATAATTGGCCTCAAAAAATCGGCTCGCAAGGTCATCAATTTCCAAAAAATTCAAGAAATTGTCCAAAAAAAGGAGGAAACTACCTCCGAGTTCCTCGATAGATGAACTCAGGCCTTTCAACAATACACTAACTTAGATCCCAACTTAGAAGACGGCCGGCATGTCCTTATGACCTATTTCCTGGCCCAATCCTACCCCGACATTAAAACTAAACTTAAAAAATTAGAGCAGGGTCCTGCAACCCCTCAGACCGAAATCCTGTCAGTGGCCTTCAAGGTTTTTCATAATCGGGAGGAGGAAAAGGAACGTCGAAAACAAAAGGCCGACCACGCCAACTTCCAGATGTTGGCCCGGCTTATCAAACCCCCTGGGTGCCCTCCCACAGCCTCCACCTCTAAGCCTCCACCTGGAGCCTGCTTTAAATGTGGAAAGGAAGGGCATTGGGCAAAGGCTTGTCCCACCCCCAGGCCACCCACCACTCCTTGTCCAAAATGCAAAAAGAAGGACATTGGGGATCTGATTGCCCCCTCGCCCGAAGTGGTAAGGGACCAACTGCCCCACAGTCCCCCGAACCGTGGACACCACCTATGGTGGGCCTCGCTGAGGAGGACCGACGGAGCCTTGGGCCCTTCCCAACCATCTCTATAACAAAGCAAGAGCCCAGGGTATCCATGGTTGTGGACGGCCACCCAATATCTTTCCTCCTGGACACTGGAACCACCTTTTCGGTCTTAAGGGAATATAAAGGCCCCACCACCTCCAGCAGCTCTCCTATAGTCGGGGTAGGAGGTAAACAAATCTTTCCCCAAAAAACCCCTCTTTTAACCTGCTGCCTTCAAGGCACTCAATCCGTTTTCTCCCATTCCTTTCTAGTCATGCCACAATGCCCTGTCCCCTTTTTGGGTCGGGACATTCTATAAAGGCTTCAAGTCTCCATTACTTTGCCCCTGTCCTCTTCCTCTTCCCCCGTTTCCTTCCTCCTAGCGCTAGTTCAAGCCCAAGATCCTACTAATCCCAACCCTCCAAAGAAGTCCTTATCCATCTTAACGCACCCTGTTAACCCCACAGTTTGGGACACTGCCAGCCCTGCTCTGGCCCAGTGTTCCCCTGTACACATAAAACTAAAAGACCTTTCCAAATATATTTGTCAGGCTCAGTATTCATTAACCACAACAGCCCTCCTCGGGTTAAGCCCCATCATTCAGGACCTATTAAAAAAGGGGTATCTCCGTCCCACTCACTCCCCTTTCAATACTCCCATACTCGCTGTAAAAAAAACCTAATGGCGCCTTTCATCTCGTCCAAGATCTCCACCTTGTTAACGCCGCTGTCATTCCTATTCACCCCCTTGTATCAAATCCATACACTCTTCTTTCCAAGGTCCCAGCGACCTCTACTCATTTCTCGGTTCTGGACTTAAAGGATGCCTTCTTTTCCATACCCCTGGAAACCGATACTCAGGACATTTTTGCCTTCACATGGACTGACCCCCACTCCCGTCACTCCGAACAACTCACTTGGACGGTCCTACCACAGGGATTTTGGGATAGCCCTCATATTTTCGGGCAGACCCTAGCACAGGACCTCAAATCTTTTCACTTAAACCATCCAGAGTCCACCTTATTACAATATGTAGACGATCTCCTTCTATGCAGTCCTTCATGGGAACAATCCCAAGCTGACACTGCCCATTTGCTTAACTTCCTAGTGGGTAGGGGATATCGAGTGTCCCTCGCCAAGGCCCAAATCTCCTTACCGTCTGTAACCTACCTTGGTTTTCTCCTCTCCCAGGGAAAGAAGGAAATCACCCTGGACAGAAAACAGTTTCTTACTGACCTGCCCATCCCCAAAACCAAAACAGAGATCCTATCTTTCCTGGGTCTAGCCGGATATTTCAGAGCATGGATCCCCAATTTCTCTTTGCTAGCCCGACCTCTCTATAATATGAGTAAGGGTCCTCCTGAAGAACCTTTACTCTCCTCACCTCAGCGCCCTTTTCTCAAGCTTCGGCAGGCCCTTCTAACGGCCCCTGCACTTCATCTCCCTGATCTAACTAAACCCTTTTTCCTCTATGTTCATGAAAATACAGGACAAGCTCTAGGCGTCCTAGGACAGAATTATGGCCCCTCCTTTGCCCCCATAGCATACCTATCAAAACAGTTGGACCCCACTGTATGAGGCTGGGCACCCTGTCTAAGAGCCCTAGCAGCGGGGCAGTTACTGCATAAGGAGGCATCCAAATTAACATTTGGGGCACCTCTCACCATTCTCTCACCACATCACCTCAAAGACCTCCTTACCTATAAGGCTCTCCAATCCCTCCCACCTTCCAGAATCCTAACCCTCCTATCCTTGTTTCTGGAAAATCCTGCCCTATCCTTCACTACCTGCCCACCCCTAAATCCGGCTACCCTACTGCCTATACCAGATTCCCCCAACACCCCTTTGCACAGCTGCGTAGAAAGCCTTCAAAATTTCATACCTTACCACTCTTCTATCTTGGAGGGACCCCTATCTCACGCTGATCTCACATGGTTCACGGATGGGTCCTCCTTCAAGGAAGGAAACACTCATTATGCAGGTTATGCCATAGTCTCCCTTGACTCGGTTATAGAAGCCCAACCTTTACCCAAGGGTACTACCAACCAGCAGGCCGAACTTATCGCTGCCACGCGAGCCTGCGTTCTAGCTGAAGGAAGAACTCTTAACTTATACACTGACTCCAAATATATCTTTCATACACTTCTCTCTCATGCCGCCATATGGAAGGAACGCGGTCTGCTTAACATCAAGGGTAACACAATCACCAACTCAGCTTTAATCTCCACATTAATTGAGGCATCCCATTTACCTTGTGAATTAGGAGTCATTCATTGCAGAGCCCACCAGAGGGACGATTCCCCAATCACTCGCGGGAATTGTAAGGCTGACCTCGCCACACGCACCACCCACAGACACAAAACCAACTTCCCATTCTTCCATACGGCTCCCAAGGTTCACAGACACCCTCTCAGCCTCAACCGCCTAATGATGATAAGTCCTCTCTCTTTCGCTTGCTCCATGACCTGTTTCACTCTAGCCCCCAAGCTTCATCCCAGTTTTTACAAGCCTTCTTCTCAATCTGACAAAGCCCTCTTGCAAAAAATTTCCTCCTCATGCACAATCTGCCAGCGTACCAATCCTAACACCCCTCTCAAACCTGGGCCATACCCCTCCCACCAGGCCAGAGGTCTCACACCCATGGCCGACTGGCAAGTTGATTTTACACACATGCCTTCTGTCCGGTGCCTCAAATACCTCTTGGTGTTTGTTGACAACTTTTCAGGATGGATAGAGGCATTCCCAACATCCAATAAAAAGGCCTCCACTGTAGCCCAGACTCTCCTTTCCCAAATCATCCCACGATTTGGGATGCCCACTTCCATTCAATCTGACAATGGACCTGAATTTACCACCCAGATAATACAAAAACTCTCCCAGTCACTCTCTCTCCCCTGGCACCTACATTGCCCTTACCGACCTCAGGCATCTGGAAAGGTAGAGAGAACCAACAGAACCTTAAAGGACATACTAACTAAATTGTCTCTGGAATTACACCTTGATTGGGTCCGTCTTCTACCTCTCGCTCTACTCAAGACCAGAGTTCTCCCAAAAAGGCCCTCCAATCTTTCCCCTTTTGAAGTCATGTATGGTAGGCCCCTCCTACCCCCGGGGATCACAGCAACTGAAGGACCCATACCACCCACCATGGCCTTACCCTTGCTCTCCCACCTTCGCACCGAATTATGGAAGTACCAGGACTGGCTACTTCCAGATCCGTCACTTTCCAAAAATAACCTTTCACTCAGCCCAAGCCAATTAGTATTCTACACTTCCCCGGAACCCAAAACCCCCCTAACCCCTAAGTGGGAAGGCCCATGTCCTGTCATCCTTTGCACTCCAACTGCTGCTAAACTTGCCCTGCCAGGTAATCATGTTACTCCATGGATTCATATTTCCAGGCTGAAGCCTTACACTCAGGATCCGCCCTCGGCCACCGAGAACTCCAATAACAAGCTGCAAAAGAACTTAACACACCATTCTTTTAAGTGTATCCCTCATCCTACCGACCCTTTCAAACTCCGCCTATCCTGGACCTCAGCCTTACCCCCAGTTCCGGAGACATGAACCTTCTCCTTGGCCTTCTCCTGTTCTTTTCATTTCACCAAGGGAGCTTTCAGGCCCCTCTGCTAGCTCCCCGGGGTCACCCATTTACACCTGGCAACAGATCATTTCTGAAACACTCATCTTTCTCTCTCTCTCCCGGAAATTGTTTTCTCTCATGCGACCACTCCTGGCGGCCGTCCCCTTAAACGCTTCCCTTCCTCAACCATTTATAACCACACCGTCGCCCCACCAGGCTCTTTCTTCTGGTGCAATGGAACCCTCTCTACCTCCATCCAGTCTAATCTTACTGTCCCATGCCTTCTTGTCACCATCGTCCCTCAACTCACTCTGTACTCCAATTCAGAACTGTTCCATCTTCTTCATCCACCCTCAAAACAAAAAGGGGCCGCCTTCCTCCCAATCATGGTTGGTATTTCCCTAACAACATCAGCTGTCGGAGCCGGCCTGTCGGGAGGAGCCTTAGGACACAGTTTATGGGCGGTCAAAGACATCAATGCTAAACTTGAAGGGGCTCTGACCTCCACTGCCGAATCTCTTTCCTCTCTACAGAGACAAATCACCTCTTTAGCTCAGGTCACCCTCCAAAACCATAGAGCACTAGACCTCCTCACTGCAGAAAAAGGAGGTACTTGCATCTTCCTTGGAGAAGAATGCTGTTATTCATCATAACCTGCCTTTTCTTGCCCTGCATCTTTCTTCAAGCCCAAGTGGGAAAAATTTCTAATCAGGCCTTTAACCAGCTTTTACTTAGAAACTACCAGCTCCTAGATACCGATGAACCCCTCGCCTCATCTCGTGAGCGCCTCAGCCGATGCTGAAGAGGTACCACCTTACAGAGGAAATGCATTCCTACACGCCCTCGCCACCGACGCCTGGTTGCCCCCTCCAGTCTCCCACTACAAACAATGGAACCAGTGCATGTGCGACTTGTGGCTTCAAGGAACGTTTATGGACTTCTCCCCTTTTGAAATTACTTGTTTCTCCACCCTCCTTTGGGGTTTCATAATGGGTATTTATGTACCTTCCTCCCTTTGCCCCCCCCACAACGCCCCAGTTCAGCAGGAAGTAGCTCGATGACTTTAACGTCCCCTTTCCTAAAACAAGAAAAAGGGAGGAATGTAAGAACCCAAATGCCCCAAGGGATCACACCCTGATCACATAAGCCCTTCTCGGCCACACCCCATCATGGCGCTGGTTGCCCTTCTCTTCTCCTTCCTGCCAGCGCAAATCGCACACCAATCAGCCCCCCCCCCCAAGCCCCATGCGGTATGCTAAATAGGGACTGTATTTTAAACCAATCAGCTTTCCCTTAAAGCCCTATATATATGTGTGTGTGCTGCCTAATAAACGAGCCCTCTCCGGTGGATCATCAACTGGTGTCGACTCGTCCTTTTCATCCTCAACATTCTATTTTGATATCTATGAATGTATCTCTGAGCTGGTCGCAGTGATCCTGCCGTGTCCTTGTTAGCTAGGCTCCCCACCAGGGCAACACACCTGGAAAGCCCCTCCGCCTTGCTCAGGGTTAATGCTACACAACCCTCACCCTCTGAGCTACCTCCCACCCCTTGTCCACATGCCCCATGTATCACTCTCAGATTTCTGGCCCTGATAGTACAGAAGACCAAAATCCAGACCCACTAAATCCCTAGAACACAATTCTGCTAAATGAAAGTTAGTTTTTTAACAGAAGTGATGGCATAATTGATTTCTGGTGTTATTTCTGAAGAACTCAATTGGAAAGCTTTTCATAAAACCAGGCCAACAGAATATCCTGGGGTGGTGGGCTATGACCTCCAAGTATGAAACACAAGGTTTCCCTGACTCAAAGACAATAGCCCCCCATCCCCCACTCCCCCACTGCAGAAAGTAGAGGCTATTTTCCTGGGAATCTACTCTTGAAAAGGCCAGCAGAAGGCTCTGTCACCCATCCATTCATCTCCCACCCCCACCCCGACCTTCAGACAGGGCAGCAACTTCTGAGGCAGGTAGCAATTACCTTAGATTTCTTTGGCAAAGGCAGCTCTAGAGCTTTCATCAGTCATCCAGCACCTAGGAACCCTCCCTCTGCCAGGAAAATCTGTCTTATTAAATCCCTCACACGGAATGTCTCTCACTGTGAGGATATGCATCTTCAGCTCCAGGAAGGCGAAAGCAAGCATGCTGAGGGATGAGGGAAAAGGACGTTGTGTCAATGAACTTAACCTTGTGGCTATTACAAACATAAATGGACTGCCTTGATAAAATTATTGAGTCCTTACTAGGTCCCAGGAACCTTGCTGTGCATTCTCCATTCCTTACAGCAACCATGTGAGGCAGGCATTATTATCCCCATTTTACAGACAGATAAACTGAGGTTCAAAGAAGTTAGCAAACTTGCCCAAGCTCAAACAGCTAGCAAGTGGCAGAACCAAAATTTTAATCCACAATTCTAGTATCTAGCAGAATCTAGCAGTAAATATATGTTGCAAAAATCCATGCTCCTAACCCTTAATCTATACTACACCTCCATAACCAGGAGAAAAACCATTCAAAGATACTTGGTTCTTGCAAAAATATTAAGTGTATAGCTCAAGGTAGCTTCCCCCCGCCTTTACCCCACTACCCATGGCAACTCAAGGACTTTCCTTTAACTGGCCATCGTTGAGGAAGCTGCTTCACTATGCTGAGAGAGTGGAGGGCTGCTCACAGTTATTCTAGCTGTCTCTCAAGAGCAGGAGGTGAGGCCGCCTTTTCTGTCAGCACCTGGCCCCATCTACTGTGAGTTAAGTGGAAGGGGCACCTGGTTCACAATGGCAAGGCCGCTGACACATGGAGACTTAACTGTCAGCTGTGTTCCAAGGCCCCTCCCGGGTCAAGGGTTTCTGAAAACTTCCAGGTGTAATCTAACTAGAACATGTTTTTCCAAGAGGGAGGTTCTTCCTTAGCTAGGCCATCGCCCTGGGCAGAGGTGGGCCTGCAGGTTGGGAGTACAGGTAGGGTGGAGGTTGTTAGTACAGGCAGGGTGGAGGTTGGGAGTGGCTGGTTAGCTGTGCACATGGGGGATGTGAGGACAGGGACTGTCCCTTTGATAGTGTTTTTCTTTTTCTTAGAAATGAATCCAGAGGCAGATCTTTAGGAGAAAGACAGTTAATTATTAAGCCCAAGTGCTAACATCACAACACAGTTATGGAAATATAAGCAATGTAATAAGGGGCAGGGTGAGGGCAGTAAGAAGTAGGTAGAAGGAAGAAATATAAATGTCCAACTTAATTACAAATTTTTTAAAAAATGAGATTAGAAATAGTCTCTTAACAATAAAATTAGAAATTTGCTACTGTCCCTTAAAGGAATCAGACAAGTGGATACAGAATGGATAGGCTCCCAGATTATGTCTGAAGCATCAAAGAGCCATTCAAGACACACCTTTGAAGGCACCAAGATCACAGATGCAATTCTGCCTGTGGCTAAGCAAAGGTGAGCAACCTGCCTCCCCCAACTCGCTACCCCTGAACTACAGGCTCTCAGCACTCTATGCTGGCGTGTGTCTGAGTCACAGGAAGGCACACAATAACTGGAAGCTAATGCAAGAATAAATGATTTGTGTTTTCTGATGTGGCTGGGTTTTGATGGAGTTAACGAATCACTACTGCTCAGCCCTGTCAAATCAAGGAGGGGCTGCGAACTCACTTCCCAGCAGCGCCTATGGCTGGCAAAGGTGACCTTGCAATGCCACTCTCATCTGTCACTCTTCTTTTCATGAATCTTTCATAGTTCCCTATTACCAACCGTATCAAGTCCAAATGTCTCCTCTTGGTATTCCAGCTTGTTGTGCTCTGCCTCCACCCTACTGATCTGGCACCATCTCTCTTTTCTCCCAAAACAGACCTCCCTCTGTAGTCAGTTTCCACTTGGAACCAAAGGCTTCCTCTCTCTCTCCACAGTTCTACCAGGGTCTGGGCTGCCGCTCCAAAATTCCAGGCAGACACACCTTCAATGTTACTATAGGTTACTATAAATACCCAGCCTCTCTTGGCCATAAAAAAAGGACTGTACCTTTAAATTTCTATATGATCCTGCACTGCCCAATATGGTAGCCTCTAGCTACCTGTGGCTATTTAAACTTAAAGTATTTAAAATTAAATAGAATGAAAAAAATCAGTTCCTCAGTTCCAGTAACCACAATAAGTACACAATAGCCACCTGTGGCTAGTGATTACCATACTGAACAGGACAGATATAAAACATTCCCATCATCACAGAAACTTCTACCAGACAGCACCATACTATCCTACATATGCAAAACAACAGCAGACTACTATAAGCTAAAATTGTTTTTTATCATCACTTGGAAAACTTGATGATCTGGATTTCACAAAAAGGAGTGACTAGGACTTAGGGATATAGCCATCTTAAGCAACCAGCAAAGCATCTCTTATCAGTGATCCCAACCAGCTCGGTAACATCACAGGCAATTGCAACATGGAATTTTTAAAAAGGTCGAGGCAGCAGACCTCAGGAACCTTTCCACAAAGCACTAGTCCGTCCACTGTATGCTAAGCTGCTAGGTCTGGGAGTCAATGAGAAGATTACATGACTCAGTCCCTGCCCTGAGGATAAAGCCAGTACACAGCTAACCACAAAAGGGGGCAGAAAGAGATAAGTACCATGAGAGGAGGTACACAGTACTATGGGGATCCAAGGGCAGGAGATCATATCGAGTGGGAGGAACTAGGGAGGACTGCATGGACAGTAGATGAATTCAGATCTAGATTGGGCCCTAAAGAATGAGTAGAACTTTGACAGGAGGAAATAGGAGGATGAAAGGGAAAACTGCACGAGCAACGGGGGAGCCAGTTAGGGCCCAGGGTGCATTTATGGACAAGAAAGCGAAGAAAAACTATACAACTAATAAACAATCATTTGAAAATTGTTTTCCAATCACTCTAATAATCAAAGAATCACACATTAATTCAGATGCCATTTTTAGAAAAATTTTGCTTTAGTGGGAATATCTGACATTGGCGAGGATGAGGAGGAACAGACTCTCTTTGTTCCCACTACTGGTGGGAATGTAAATGGGCACTACCTTTTCGGAAAGCAATATTAAGCTCCTTAAAAACATACTCCCTAACCCGATAATTCCACTTCAAGAAAAATGACCTATGAAATAATCTGAAACACAAAGATTTATGCACAAAGAAGTTTTTTGTAATGTTATTCATAAACACAGAGAACAATAGGAAATGATTAGGTAAATTATGATTTAGTTCTAGGATGGAGTACTATACAGCCATTAAGAATTACACTTCTGACAAGTTTTAAATGACATAGAAAACATTTATGAGAATGTTAAGTGAAAAAAATCAGAGTACAAAATAAGTAATATATTGACAGTATAGTTACAACCACGTTAAACAATAAGAATAGGAGGAAAATAAGCAAAAATGTTAACATTTTGGTGGTGGCAAGATTATGGGTGATTATTCTCTATACCAGGGGTCAACAAATATGTTGTGTGAACAAAATCTGGCCCACTGACTGATTTGCATATGAAGTTTTACTGGAACACAGCCACACATTCACTTACATACTGTCACTATCTGTGGCTGCTTTTGTGCTTCAATGGCAGATTGAGTAGTAGCAACAGAAAGTGTGGCCTGCAAAGCCTAAAAAATTCACTATCTGGCCCTTTCCAGAAAGTTTGGTATGCTCTGTATTTTCCAAGTTTTCTATGACTGTGTGTTGCTTTTGCAATATTTCTCTAAAAGGTCTATTTCCGTATTGTAAAGGGCCTTAAGGAACAGCCTTACAAATCTGAACTTTATTGTATAAGCAACTGGGAGCTCTAGAAGTTTCTGAGAAGGGTGGGACATGATCTGACATGATGCCAACTAGTAAAACACAGAATACCAGGTCATTTAAGATGGAATTTAAACTGAACGCCAGGCAGTCTGTGGTTCATCAACAGCTGTGATTCTGGTCCATGCCTTATTTATAAGAGGTTAGCCTAAGATTTGGCTTGTTATTGTTTTCAAACTTCCTCATCTGAATGAACCCTATGACATAACCTCCTCCCTACCTGTTTAGAAAAAGGAAAGCGCTGTCTCTCTATATCCATAGGCTTCCTCCAGGTTCTCTGAGCCGTCACCACCTGCCTCGCGTCTACTTCGCAAGATGCACTGCAAATAACCAGTTCATAAATGACTGTTTCCTCATTCTCTCAGGCATGAACACAGTCAAAGGATGGAAATGGTCTGAAGAGTAGTTTCCTTTCAAATAAAACTGCTACCAATCACAAAGAATGTTAACTGTTGACAGAATGAGAAACTCCAAACTACCATACTTTCAGGCCTGGATAGCATAAAGGCAAAGTGACTAGGTCTCTGGGTTTAGTTTTGTTTTGTTTTTCTTTGAAACACATGACATTTCTTGTATTTCAGCAAATTAAGGCAGTGAATTTCACTTGGGGCACCTTATAAAATGGAACAATACACATGTAACTCTGCTAGATTTTTTTTCTTTTATTTATGTTTTATTTTATTGATTCAAGAGACAGAAGATATGGAATGCACCAAGGTGCTCAATTATTTAACAGATCATACCTAACGTTTTATATTTTAACATATACTCGTGCCAACAATTGCTCTCACAAGCTTTCTGAACCATTAAGCTGCACTGCTCTCCTTCTAAATCAAATATAAGTAATTTGTTGTCATAGCAATGCTTCTTCCCACTCCAAAATTGTTCAATACATGCTTTGTTTCAGCAGGCAACTATCTGTCTACCAAAAATTGATCATTATCTTCCATCTTCTTGACAAATGTCTTATTAAATTTAGCTGCCTAGCTTTTACAGTCATCAGGAGACTGTATTTCTATGGCATTTTCTAGCAACTGTACAGGAAAGGGGTTTACAAGACCGCTCAGGAACTGCCTAGAAGCATATCACAGCTAAATCACTGGGTGACAGCCAATCTCAGTAGTCATGATGACAACAATCCTTGCCATTATTACCCAGCTTTACAGTTTATAGAGTGCTGTCATCTGCTTTGTTGTATCTGAGGCAGTACTAGATGATGCTTATATGTTTCAATTCCCTTCATCAGGTTGGTCATTTAACTGGGCACATCAATAGTAAGTTATATTTGTTCCGTTTTGTTTTCTCTAAGGTTGAGTTCTGCTAGTCTACCTTTTTGGTGTGGTATATATCAAGCTAATGAGGGCAATCAAATAAGCTTTTGGAATTGCATACAGAAGCAACAACAGGGACACAGGATACCATTTTGTCAGTTCCTTGTACAATGACCCATTGATGGATATTAACTAACCATTTAGAGAAACACACAGACCACACTCCAGAATCAGTGCCAACATTAATGCTAATCTCATATTTATAGGGCATGTTAGTTTACAAAGCACTTTCACAAAAATGATCTAATTTGGGCTGTACCTCTTGTCTACCCATACCCATAGCTAGATCAGGGTGTGTGTACCTCAAATATTACTCTCTACCTTATAGTTTAACCATTTTTAAATAAGGTAAGTAATTGGTGTTTCCAATTCCAATTCCTTTGAGTCCTGAGCTTTATTTCATGATGCCATATCTGTAAAATCTAGAGTCCCCTCCTCCATCAAGTTGGATTTTTTTCATGCTACACTTTTGTAAGAAATTCAAATTTGAGAAAAATGATTCAGAGTATGCAAAGAAGATATTCTTTGACATTAGCCAAGGTCTTTGAAAAGAAGAGATGGGGCAGGGAGAAAGATTACCAGGAACTTTCACTTTTCCTTTATACATTTCTGTATTTTTAATTTCTTTTTTTATGATCATGTTACTTCCATGACCAAAAAATAAACAAACATTTATTTAAAATGAAAAGACAGAAAGAGGAGTATCATTGCATTTAAAGGAAAGGACAGCCTGAAACAGGGGATCCTAAGTGGCTTACTGCTCCCCATTCTTTGAAACTCTCTGAGAGAGAAGGAAGGGATAGCAATGAGGACCCCATCAGAATGCTTATTTGGGGAATGCAATCAGAATCAGGAGCTGCCCTAACAGAGCCTGAAAACAAGATTTCACAGCACCACGTTGGCTCAAGAACTGGAGCTGAAAAGTTCCATTCCTACCCAAATGTGACCAAATGTGACTTCCAGCCTCACATCATCTGATTCCATTCAAAAATGTGATAAAAGGGGTATTAGTTGCCATTATTTCTGTTGCTTGGTCCTTTTGAGCACTTGTCTCTCAAAGACTATTTTTTTTTCTGCATGGTATGTGGAGCAGCTGATCAATTATTTAGAACCCCTATGCCACTATTATCTCAATTTTTCTACTCTTCATTCCTGTGAGGTGGAAGGTGAACAAGTATTACCCACATCATTACAGAGAGGTAAAAGGATTTGGGCCAGGTCCCACAGAAAATACTAGGCAATAGGAAGAAGAATGCCTAAAGGTCTAAATCTGTCTGGCCAACCAGAAGAAATATCTATAAGGCCCAAGAGAAATAAAGCTCTCCTTCCTAATTCCTCACCCAACCCAAAAGGAACACAGCTTTCAAAACTGTTTTAATGATGACAAAAGCCTCTGGCACGTGAGGATATGAAGGTGTTAATTTTGTCTGGTAATGTCAACTTTCAAGACTTTAATTCTTTAACTGAAAAGGTGCAATTTTGATTTTAAATGTGTTTCTTCCTTGGAGCTCAAAATCCAATTTACCCAGCCCACCTAGAGGGATGTTTTTTGCTATCACCAGGTCACCCTTATTGATCTATCTTCAGGTTAAGTCGCCATGGAAGCTCTATATTGAACATGTGACGAATGGATGTAACAAAGAAACACAAAAAATAATTTATTATATACCTAATAACATAACCTCAAAATATGTAAAGTAGAAATTGACATACTAAAAGAAGAAACATAAATCCACCTTTGTGGTAGGAAATTTTAACAACTCTCCCAGTAATTGATAAACAGACAAAAAAATCGGGTAAGGCTGTTGAAAAACAGCAAAATTAACAAGGTTGATCTAGTGGACACTGGCCTCTTGCTGGGCCACCAAATAAGTCTTAACAAATTTCAAAGAAACAGAACATACAGATCAAATTCTCTTATCACAACGTTAAGAAATCAACAACAAAAGGATAACTAAAAACAGGTTTAGAACAAATGCTTTAAAATCCTTCCAAACAACCCATGGGTTAAGAAATCACAATGGAAATTACAAAATACTTGGAACTGTACAATAACAAAATATTACAACATATCAAAATTTGTGGAATGTAGCTAATACAGTGGGTAGCAAAAACTACTAGTCTTTAATAAAGCTTACAGTCAAATAAGAAAGTCTGAAAGAAATGAGCTCAGCATTCAACTTAAGTTAGGTAAAAAACAAGACGCAAAAACCCAAAGAAAATATGAAGGAGAAAACAAATTTAAAAAAGAAGCATTAATTAACAAAATAGAAAACAGACATAATAGAGAGGATCAAAAAAGCCCAAATTGCTTCTTATAAAAGATAAATAAAACTTATAAACTATTAGTGATACTGATTTTTAAAACATAAGTAATATTATGAACGAAAAGGAGGACATCTTTTTACTATCTGTAGTTTCTATAGTTAAGGGGCTATTAATTTTAAACCAACAAATTTGAAAATTTAAACAAAATGGTTACATTCCTAGAAAAAAAAATAAACTACCAACACCGAGTAAAAGAAGAAATAGAATACCTGAAAATTCCTATGATCATTAAAGAAATTGAATTAGTAATCTAAAATATACCCACAGAAATGACACCAAACCCCAGATAGTTTTATGAGCAATTCTAACAAACACTCAAGAAACAAGTAACTGATTTCATGTAAACGTTTCCAGAGTTTAGAAAAAGAGGAAGAACTACCCAATATGAAGCTAGCATAAACTTAATACCAAAACCTGACAAGGACAGTACGAAAATGGAAAAATAGAGCCAGAGTCACTCACAAACATAGCTGTAAAAATACCAAATAAAGTATTAGCAAACCATATCCCAGAACAATAAAGAAGTTAATAACATCATGATCAAGGCGACTTGATTCCAGAAATGCAAAGTCAATTTAACATTAGAAAACTCAATCAATGTAATTAGCCACATCGAAAGATTAAAAATAAAAGCAATATGATCATTGAGAACAGATGAAGAAAAAGCCTTTGATGAAATGTAACATCCATTCATGATTTTTTAAAAAATCTTAGCAAACTCAGAACAGCAGGGAACTTCTATAATCTAATAAAGATCACCCACAAAAAATTTAAAGCAAATATCACACTTAATGATGAAACACTGAAAGCGTATCTTTTAAGGCAGGGAATAAGATAAGGGTGCCCACTATTGCCACTGCTACTAAACACTGTACTGGAGACCTTAACCAGAACAGTGAGACAAGAAGTTGAAAAACATAATGGCTGTAAAGGAAGAGACAAAGATCTCATTATTGCCGATTATGTATGTTTACCAACAGAGAAACCCAAAAGAATTCCCAGATAAATTAATCATAATTAACTTAAAAGCATTTAGCAAGGTTGCTGGAGATAAAAATGATGAACAAAAATCAACAGCATTTCTCAACACCAGCAACTAACAAAATTACAACATGTAAGTTTAAAAATAAAACCAAACAACTAGAGACTCTATAGAGTTGTTGGCTAAGCCCCTGGACTCTGGAATCAGACCATCTAGTTTCTAATCCAAGCTCTACCTCCATAGCTGTGTGACTTTGGGCAAGCTATTTAGTTGCTCTGTACCTTACCTTTTAGAATTCTTGGGAGGATTAAATGAGTTAATACACATAAGGCACTTAGACTAGTACCTGGCACAAAGTAAGGGCTAAATAAACGTGAGCTGTTATTATTACTGTGGAGGAGTAGCTAACAGACCTATTATCCAGGGCTCCAAGGTTCTAACCACTGGCCTCCAAAGCATCTCCTGGGTAAAGAGTCAGGGAGCCATCTGTCACAGGAGCCGATGAAACTCACTGATGTTTTCCCAAAGGCTGCCCACTGAACTCCCACACCCAGCATACAGCTCATTATCCACAAACCCTGATGTCTACAGAGTAATTAGCAAAAGAACACACCCTTTCTCTGGAGATTTCCGCCCCAATCTTACCAACTCTTTAACTGGCAGCAAAAGTCAACAACTTCAAGCTTCCTGTGAGGAGAAAACTCAGAGTTCCTGATGGCTCCTCTTCATTATCAAAAGAAAAAGCAAACCTCAGCCCCATTCAGACAGAGTAATGCCAGGAAAGGTTGGTGAGGTATCAGAAGAAAGGTTGTTGTTACTGGCTCCATTTCTTGGGGGGAAGGAGGAAAACAGTAACTAATATTTCTTGAACACCTACTACGCACCACACAGTGTTCTCAGGGCTTTAGAAATATTAACTCACTCAATTCTCTCAATAACCTGATGAGGTACATAGAATTCTTAGTCCTATTTTACAAACGAGAAACAGGGTGACAGTGATTAGGTGACTTGCTTAAAGGAACACAGCTCATGAGTGACAGAAATTAGCCCTATGCCAAGCTAGAAGAGAAGAAATAAAGGAGGCTAGTTCCTGAAATGAACGAGGGTAGTGTGAAGCTGTGGATTACCATTCTCCTTCTTTCTGAGACCAGAGGCCAAAATTAGAATGCGGATGCAAACAATAATTACATGAATAGAACACTGAAAGCAGCACCCCAGCAGGGTATCCAAGTTAGCGTTGTAAGGGACCCAGATGAAATGCTGCTTTCATTTCGCGGCAAGACTGAGTAATATTCACTCACACACACACACACACACACACACACACACACGCACACACAGAAATGTCACCACGCTGACCTCATTTCACTCACTTTTCTGACAACCAAGACATGCACGGCAGGAACATACACTCCTGTGAGCTTACCCAGACCGAGGTGAGAATGATGTAAAATCAGCTTGCAGCACAGGGCTAGGAGCTGCAGAACAGCAGATGCGTGAAGCTTGGGTTTCAACGCCACCTAAAATTTAACTCCCAGATGGCAACATCGCTGGGCTTACCGACTCAGCTGCTCTTGTACCTGAGCCCACAAGTGATGAGTATCCTGGGGCTTCAACCTGGGACCGGCGAGCAGAATGTGAGCAGAAAGCTAACATGTGTGCAGCAAGGACTATGCACCAAGCAGCACTGCCATTAAAACGTACCTTTCATTGCTTCCCCTTCCTGTCCCCAGGTAAATGATTTTGTCCCTCTTAATGACTGCTCTGCCTTACAAGAAGAGCCTAGAGACACATATGAGTCAGCAGAAGAGAAAAAAAGAGCCTGGCATTGCAGGCAGCCCCTCAGAGCCCTGTCTGATGCAAGCTGATACATTAAACATCCAAAATAAGGGCCTCCGGGCTCAAGAACACACACGTAGAAGCGCGCGCGCGCGCGCGCGCGCACACACACACACACACACACACACACACACCCTGATAATAACAACATAAAAGCACTTTTAAGATCAAAGCTACCCTTCTATCTGCAGCATCTGATAGGTTTTATGGATTACAAACCTTAGTGTTACTGAATACAAGATCTTTTCATGACAAAATAAATAAATACTAATACACTAGGTAAATACACTAGACCTACTTAATGTATCTACCTGCTCTTAATCTCTGCAAGGAGATAAAAATTACAGGTACAATCTGTTATTTTAGATTGCTTCTCTTCTAGAAACCAACATCTCCCAAAACCCTCTTGAAAAAAAGTAATTCTAATAATTCTAACAGAGCAATAAAATATTGGCATCTCATATTTAAGTACCCTGTTACCTTTCAGCCTTTATTTGATGTTTACAAATATTTTTAGCAACTACAAGGCCTGAAAACAAATAATAGCCACTTTAAGAAAGTTAGTACTTCTGATATGGGTAAGAAACTAACTGAAAAGAAACTCCATATTGTTGTAAATTCCCAAGGGAAAAGAGAACCGATACATGGCTAAGCATGATAAAGCCATTTGCTGTTAAATGACCTATCCAGAATGCACTATTAGACTCTCCCCACCCTTGCATTTCTGATGCATTTTGTCCCTCATCCTGTTCTCTGATTTTTCCATTCTACCAGGAAGTAGGAAGTCAATCAAATTGTTCATGCAGGACTCTTCTCTTCTAACCAGTTCTTTAAATTGGCTTGCAGAAAATTCGTAAATGGGTCTTCACTGATACAAACATATAATTGATAACTTCTTTTAATGACAGGCTCTATTAGCCTAGTAGTTAACAACACTGGCTTGGGAGTCAGCCAGACCTAGCTATCCATACCAGCTTGGGACTCTGGGCATGTTACTTCACCTCTCTGAATCATATTGTCCTCATCCGTAAAATGGGAATGCCAGTAATAGCATCTATTCCACAGGGTCCCTGGCACATGAAACTATTCAATAAATGTTATTTGTGACTATCATCATGCCGTAATCCTGTTTGTGTGGGAAGAGGGCTCTGAGAACAGAAATCCCAGTATCTCTACCTTGAATTACACCTGACTTTTCCAAGAAAGGCCTAGACCTGGATCTGAATTTCTGGCTTGGGAAGTGAAAGAGAACAGGACCAAAAGAACTAGCGTGATGCTAGCATTGCTAGAAACTGGCCCCAGTGCACTAATTCTCAGGCCCACATATAACACCAGGCACCCCTTGCCTCTAAGGTTAAGTTTCACAAAAGGAAAAAAAAAAAAGAGCAAATGAGGCAGAAAAGTCAAACAAACTAAGCTTGGGAAAGCCTCTTAGAAGGAGTAGAAAAGTGTCATAATTAGACCCAGGGGGACTAGAGTCAAGAACTATTTCAGGTATCCTGGGCCTAGGCCAGTAGTAACCAGTGCTGACCTTCCCCAGACAAGGTTTTAAGGAAGTAAGTCTAAAATTCAACTCTCCCTCCTCCAAACCATAAGGAGGCTGGAAGCATAAAGCACAAAATGGAATTCTTGTTAAAGTTTTAATATGGACCATTAGGTTCACTTGTTCTTCAAACAAGACAGAACAGACTATAATAAGACCTCAAAGGGCAGTGGCCTGGTACCCAGCCCTGGTTCTGCCATTCCCAACTGGCGTGACCTTGGCGAATAGATTCCCCCTTTGGGCTCCTTTCCCTATCTGCATAACCAAGGGCTTATGCTACAGGAACTTGAAAGCCCCTCTGACTTCTAGTATTTTCTGGTCAGAAGTTCTGAACGTACCTGCCACCAAAAAATGAAGTAAGACTATCAATGAGCCTTAAAAATAAGTTGCCTGGGGGCAGAAACTAGATCTGATATTTCTTTTCTATCTCCCTAGTATGATGCTAAGCCAAGAACAATTGTTTAATAAATGTTATGTGATCTAGATTCACCATATAGTACCCAGCATATCATAAGCTTTTCGCATACCAGGCAGTTCTCCTCAAACCTCTCTCCCACCAAACTTTTCGAATATGTCAGATTTTACCATCCCTGGGCTTTTAATAAAAAGAAGTTCTACACAAGAAAACAAAGCTCCTTGTCACATCATGTTACAGTGATTGAATACCTGGGTGCCAGGCACTCTGCTGTGTACTGGGGAAAGGGGCAGATCTAGACCCTAGTGCTAGCACCACCCTTCAAGCTGTATGATTCAGGGTGAGTCAGTTAACCTAGCCCAGTGCAAGGTCCGATAAAGGCAGCTACTAAAACCGAGGAACTCCTGAATCTTACATCATAGATCTTAGATCTCCCTGACAACCAACCAACTAGCATGCAATGCAATGAACACTGTGCTAGCGGTGCACCTCAGTGGCTTTGGCAACAGAGGAGGAAAAACCTATATTGAGATATTAATATTATTCAACACACTCATACACACACACACACACACACACACACACACACACACACAGGTTTGCTTCTTTAATTCCTTCTTAATCAGCCTCTGCCTGTCTCTTGGCCACTTAGCTACTGTTTACTTCTCTCCTCCCTTTCAGCTAAACTTCCTGGCGAGGAGGTAACTGTCTCATTCCAGTAGTAATCTCCCCGTGCCCCCTGCATCACCCCCACCGGCCACACAGGCAGCAAGGCACCCGTGGGCACAGCCTCCCAAACACGTGACATTTTCTCAGTTGCCAAATCTTTTTTAGTGAGTTCACTTCCTCATCCATTGAATCTCTTTTACTAAAACTATTCTCCCAGGCTGCCAATCATCCTTTCTTTCTTTAAATATTTTTCTTAATTACTAATCTGTACTTATAACCAATTCAAACAATACAGAAATGTGGTGAGTAGAAAGTGAGTGTCCCCCTCCCCCTAACCATTCAAGATTAATCTACTCAAGATTACACTATCTGGTACATATTCTTCTAGACTTTTACAATGTGCTCATAAATATGCACATAAAAAGAGGTTGCTCTGTTTGGGTTTTTTTTAGAAAAATGGGTTTCTATAATATATATTGTTCTGCAATTTATTTTTTAATTTAATATATTGTGATCATCTTTCAAAGTCAATATTGACATAAGCCTCCTTTTTAAAAGCTGCACTATATTCCATTGGCCGGATTTACCGTACTGCTACTGATGGGCTGTTTCCCAATGTTCTGTATTTACCAACACCAATGCCATAAATGTCCTTGCATGTAACTCTTCACAGAGTAACATTTGCAGGGTAAATATTTAGAAGTGGATGGGGCGGCTGGTCACAGACACCAACCTATAGTCACCAATTCCAATTGCCTTTTCTCTGGTCCTCCTTGGTCTCACCCTCTTTGTGTCACATACCATAAATGATGAGCTACTGCTTCCTGAAACTCTTTCTTCTCTTGGGTCTCATACCTCTTCCTGGATGACTGCTCTTTCACTGAGTCTTCCTTCTGTCCCCACAAGTAGACATTCCCCAGAATACCTTTCTTCTTTCTCTTCCCTAGCTTGCACCCTGCTCTCATCTTCTGCTCCTTTATCTTCTCTAAGCAAAGCCTTCTAAATCAACATTTCTAGCCCTAACCACCTCTCAATTGCCTGCGGGACATTCCAGCCTCAATATCTCAAACATCTGAAACTCAACAAATCCCAAAATGAACTCATGACTTTTTTCTCTAAGCCACAGTTTCATCATCTGAAAAACAAAGGGATTGGACTAGACTCAATCAAATTTTTTAAAAAATTAAAAGTCCACAGTGCACTAAAAGCTGTGGGGGATAGAAAAATTAATAAAAACATAGACCTTGCATCCAGGGAATGTACAATCTAAGGACTGGATAAGATACATAAACAATTACATAATACAAGGCAGAATGACATGCTAAAATAGCAAGAGTAGCTAAATTTGGCTTGGAGGCTTGAAGACAACTTCACAACAGAGTGTGTTTGGGCTGTGCCTTGAATGACGACTAGCATTTCAACAGGAAGAGAAAAGAAAGAATATTTCTGGCTGAGGGAGCAGCATGAACAAAGTATAAACTCAGAGAAGCACGGAAGTGCATGGTGTACATGGCTGGATCAGAGAGCACATGAAAGAATGTACTAGAGGACAAGGCTGAAAAGAAATGTTGAGGCCGAAATCATAGAAGATCCTGAATCCTATGATAAGGAGTGTGGGCTTTCTCTAAAGGGTTTATCTACTTGCCATCCCTAGTCATGTGCCAACTGTAACTGATTGATAAGTGGCTACCTAGAATGTTATGCTAAAAAAGATTCTGAACTTACATGGTGACTCCCAGGGAAAGGATGCCTATGACTGATTAGCACAGTCAGCCAGGGACACCATAAAGTGTATACTTCTAGGTGTCTGCTATCCCTGCTGAAGGCAACAAAGAGTTATCAGCGGTTTTTGAGGAAGAGAATGGCATGATCCAACATGCATTTTACTTGTATCATTCTGGCAGTAGTGTAAAGGATAGAGCAGGTAGATACCTAGAGGACAAAAGATCAGTCAGGAGGCTGCTGTAATAAGCCAGGTGATGATGATGATGATGATAAACAAACTGAACTAGGGCAGAGGAATCAAAGAAGGAAAAGGAATCAAAGATGGAACAGATAATGAAAGACAGAGTCAAGAGGACTCAGAAACTGGGTGCAAGGAAGGAAGAAAGGAAGGAAGAAAGGAAGAAAAGACCACGACAATATGTTGAACTTTCAGAAGGAGAGACCAAACTAAGGATACTAGAGATGGGGGGGGCGGGGAGGAGATTTGGGGAGTGCTAGGTCAGGCAAAGGGCATAAAGAAATATCATGACTTGTAGTAATGAATATGCTAATAAACAATAAAAATTTTTAAAATAAATAAATTTTTTTTAAAAAAGATGACTCAGAGACTGTGATGATGAAAGTGAGGAAGGGGAGGGAATGGAAAGGTTTCAAGGGATTTAACCTGGGTCACTGGATAGATGGCGATGCCATTAATTAAGATAGGACACTGAAGGAAGAGTACCGTAACAATCCTTACTTTTCATTCCAAATCTTCCAACCACTTTACATGAGATGCATGGCTTTCAAGCCCCGAGTACACTGGGAAGGAAAAAGCACGATCTGCATTGCTTGATGGCCCTAGCACTTATATACCCTACATATAAACCTACTGTTCTCCCTACTGAGGATGCAACCATCAATATCTGATCCTAGAAAAAATGTGCTAATAAACCTTTGAATATTCATGCCCTCGAAAGATGATGATTCTTCTCATACAGATACTGCTTTCTTATTCATAAGGCACATTCACATACCTTATTTCACTTGATTCTCATGAGAAGGGCAAAGATCATCCCTGTCTTACAGATGCTAACAGCCATATCTCACATTTACTAAGTACTTGCTATACACTACTGCTCTAAACACTTAACATGTAGTCATGCATTTAATTCTCACAAAAACCCCACAAAGTAGATACTTTTATTATCCCCACTTTACAGATAAGAAAACAGGCCCAGAGATTTTAGGCATATTTTTCTGGCAATAAACAGGAAAATTTAAAAAAAGAGAAAGAGAAAAGGAAGGAAGGAAGGAAGGAAAGAAAGAAAGAAAGAAAAAAGGTCCAGAGATGTCAATTAACTTGCCCAAGGCCACACAGCTAGAAAGCAGTAGAGCTGGGATTTGAACCTGGCTTGTCCGGCTCCAGAGCCTGCACTCCTAACTACCACATTATACGTCTTATTATATAAGAAGACTGAGGCATAGAGAGGCTACCTGACCAGCCAAAACTACTCAGTTTTGTCAACCACTTAGTGATGAACCTGCACTCTGGACCCAGGTCTGGCTAACACTTAATCCAGTGCTCCTTCTATTACTCTGCATTGTTTACCAAGATGAACTGACCTCTCCCACTGGGCTGGTGTGTTATTCTGACCTTTTTCTTCTTTGGCTTTTGTCATCTCTGCTAGACAAAGGTTGTAGGTTCTGATTTTGGTCCTCTGCCCTGGAGCCTCATACAACTGTGCACTAAGACCAGACGCAAAAGCCTCTATTTGGAAGAATGAAGTGATGATCTCAGTTATATCCACAGCCAAATGGGTCCCATTTCCAAACAACCAATATCTGGAGGCAGGTCACAACTGGTTCTCCATGCAGGCTCATTGAGCACATGTTTCCCTGGATTACCTGCCCAAGGCCAGCAGCAAGTAACTGTGGCATTGGGGCCAGACTCCCCTGCAGAAGAGAGGAAGTGAGAGTGGAAAATCAAATTGAAAAAGCAGTTGCTATACCAGTGAGGTTGAGATGAGGCTTGTAGCCACGAGATCCTCACTTTCAAGACTGCAATGGACAACAATGCTCAAGAAAGATAAGATTTCTGTTTCTCTAATAGTAGGTAAGAAAAAAAGTCCAGCTCTTTTTATACAGGAATGGTTACCGGTAGAAAGAGGCCATGTGTGGTATTATTGAGAGACACCGAACTGGGAGTTCAGGAGACCCAGCCCTGTATCTATTGAGCTGTGTGACTTTGGGCAAATCATTTCACATCTCTGGGTCTAAGTTTGCTCCTCTGGAAAATGAGGGAGGAGGGAGGGGCAAATTAGCTGATCCCTGAGGATTCTTTCAGCTCAGATGTGGCATCACTCTACCATTTCAATAACCTGAGAAAGCACTGCTAGAACATCCTGTGTGTCTATAGTCAACCAAAGGGGAAATCGGCTAGAAGCAAAAAAAAGAAGAATTAGGTAAAACCAAACTGACCTTTGTGGAAGGCTGCAAATGAGGTAATATACAGGCAGTAGACTTAGCACGATGCCTAGAGCATAATTAATGTGAGCTCAAAAAGGTTACGAGTGTTATTATTACTACTACTACTCCTAACTTGTCGGAGAGTATACAAAGATACCCAAAATTATAGTGAGCTCTTCTTCCTACATTCGACTCTTTTGTGCCCATCTGACCCTGTTCCACGCTTACAGTGTTTAAAAAGTCTGAGGGAGGCCCTAAATGAGAAGGGACACCAGCTGTCTTTAATGTCCCGGGACAGTTATGACTGGAAAGCAAGAACCTTACCCCAAGGAAAGAAGGTAAAGAGAAAATGTAAGTGGCAGAAGCAAGGATTAATCCTCAATTCCCTGCAAACTAAATGGAAAAGGGGGATAAAAAGCAACAGGCGCAGACCAAAATGTACTTTGCAAATTGTTTTACAAGACAGACCCAAACCAGGGAGTAAGAAATTTGGGAAGATGATCCTAGCCTGGTTTCCATGTGTGCCCATCTGAGCAAACACAGCACTGGCTGTGAGATTCCGCCAAACACAGGTCAGGAGAGCCTGTGACACGGCAAGCTTCACAGTCTTCTAAAATCTAATGTGGCCTTGGCCGAAAGGTCACTCCTGACTCCTTTGCCCAAGACAGTAGCCTCCCCCAAGAGCCTGCCCAGAGAGGACAGCCACAGGGGTGGGGGGCGATCAGTTCTCTCCGCTTGCTGGCCAGAAACCCCATAAGCAAACAAGGAAACATGACCTTGGCTCAGTGCTTGCTCGCAGGGCTATTTTAAGGAAAGCGGAACTGGAAAGCAGAGTGAGCTGCCATGTGGCAGAATGACGATCCAGAGGGAAAACTAAGTCCTTTTCCCAATCCTCCTCATGGGACTGGGAGCCCAGGAAATAGGGAGAAATGGCCCCGTGAAGCAGCAGCGAGCAGCAGCAGCGGCAGCCCAAGGGGCCAATGTGAAAGTGCTGAAGGTAACGAGGCACTTGTGTATCCGACCCTCAGCAACATTCCTGCAGGGTGCGGAAAATAAAGAGCAGCGAAGAGAATCGCACTCAAGTGCCTGGAACTTAGAAAAGAAAACTCTTAACGAATGCAAACCGACAATGGCCAACTGCTGATATGAAGAGGACGCTTTGTTACATTCTTCTCTAGGTCTTGGAACCAGTGACCTTCCACAGCTAATTTCTAAGGGTTGCTGCTTTTTTGGCTTGCTGTTTGTTTTAGAAATGCCCTCTAAACCAGCTCCTCCCAGGGAACCAGGATTATTACAGAAAACATGACCTTAGCCTTCTCAATTCTCTCAACTCCAAGACTAAGGAACTGCCTATTTACCCACAGTGCTTGGAAATATGTCCAGAGGCCTTTCAATGGCCTTGAGACGGGGAGGGGTTCCCACCCCCCTCCCACACACACCCCCAAGGCTGTGAAGTCACATGACCAAGGCCCAAGGCTGCACTTAAAGGGAGCCATCCTCCAATGACTTGGTGGCTTAGGCCCCAGAGCACAGTCTATCCTGAAATGGCAACCAGCTGGTCTTGCAAAGGAGAGAGGTCTACCATATCCTGGAGATACAGGAAGAACCATCCATTTTTTTTCTGTCCATTTGCTGATATGTAAGGTGAGGCACAATGAAGTCTGCTCCCCCAAGCGGCACATTTTCCACTATACTGTGTTTCTCCTCCAGCTAAGACACTGGTTCACCTCAAACCTCCCTTTCTCCCAGGAGCTCTGGGAGTAGACCTTTTTCCCCCAATAATTGACCTAACTCTGGTAATAGGCAGCACTAGAGAAAGTCGCACTCCCCTCAATCAAAAGAAATTAATGAAAAAGTGAAAAACAAATCCATTTACCTGTCTCTGCCCAGGCCCTCCTCCCCCCAAAAAAACCTCCTTTCATACTTCTGACATGTACTCACTGGTTTCCTAGTCTACCAACCTCAAGATAGCTCATACCATGGGGTCAGCCCATTGACGAAGAGCAATAATAATTAAGTCAAGAGATCCCTGGAAAGCCAAATTTCCTACCAACGATAGCCACCCTCCAAATTCTTCAAAAAGGACTGAGTGATTTAAAGTAATCTTCACATTACCCACAAAGCTGTCCTTAGGCCTCAAACAGCCAAGACACCTGCCCCACGGAGATTATTAGCGGGAGTTAACTGCATGGAACCCATATTTGTGCCCAGTGCATGATACAAAGATACCAGGGAAGCTTTACTTGGTTGAGATTCTTAAAGCTGCCTTCCTGTATCAAGCCCTACCATCTTACCCCAACATCAGGTACCCAAGCTTGCTGCAGCAGCCATAGTGATAATGATGACTGTCATCATCATGGTCATGGTCATCTTCATCATCATCACCAACCACTGTCATCGTGGCCATCATCATCATCTTGGCCTTCATCATCACAGCTAAAATTTATTAAATTTTTATTATGTGCCAGATACTATCTTACATTTTTTCTAATATTTTCTCACTTAATCCTCACAACAACCCTATTTGGTAGATACTGTTATTACTCTCATTTTACAGATGAGTAAAACTGAGGTTCAGAGCAGTTAGGTAACATGCCTAAGGTCACATGGTGATAGAGCTCAAATCCAAACCCAGGAGGTATGGTCCAAAATCTCTGTCCACTAAGCTGAACTTTCATTAGGGAAAAAAAGCATTTCTACTGCCCTACTTAGTCAGTATCCCTGCTGTTTCCCAATCCAACCTTCCAGGGCAAGAATCTGGCAAGTACATGACAACAAGGAAGCCTGTCTAGCCCTTCTGTGTACCTGCCAACAACTCAGATCTGATTAATCTAGGAAAAGAAGATCAAAACTCTTTCTAGAAGTCTCTCTTCACCCCCATTTTCCCTCAACCTGATTTCTGAAGAGAACACCTCGCCACCAGCCTCTGCCAATGCTCTGCCCAGGACATCTAATAAGTGTTTACCCAGGGCTCCCAGAGCCGTAGTTAAGGGCCTTAATGTGCAATCTGGCTCTGTGCCTTATTTAATCAGCACCTGAATGAAATGTCTCTGCTAGCAACAGCCAGAGCACAGTCAGTCAGAGTCTTTCTGCAAACACAGCTGGTCGATTGGCAAAGGCAATTCAATTCACAGGCAAAATACACCCCGAGTTTATACCACTGCTGATGTGTGACGGAGATGGAGAAAATAAAGGCATCGAGATAGAATTAGGATGGGCTCATGCTTCCCTCCCCCTCCAGATGATCTCACTCCTCCCTCTCCTATCCACCTACAACACATGTCCACAGGGCACAGCTTACAGCATTTCTGCCAAACAGGCCAATCCTCTCTGATCTCCTGGCTCCTGCCATCCATTCCCTTCCCTCAGAACCACCTGGCCCAGGACAAATTCATATGACCCTTCCTCCCACTGACATTTCCTCCAGCAGCTACTAGATGGAACCAAAACCAACCTAGAGATTGCCCACACCCTCCCCTTCAGGATCTCAGGCTGACAGCAGGTCCAAGTGCCTTGCTACACCAGCCCTGTACAGGCCCTGCCCTGTGCAGCTAGGAAAGAGCTGAGTAAACACAGAATATTGGTGCCCAGAAGAGGAGGGGTCCTCCCCAGGCCTTCAGATCAACTACTGCATCCAGCACCTTGGAGGGGGACCTACATTAATATGATACCCTGAGAGTCAGCAAGAAGGGTACAAGACACTGATAACCCCAGTTCTCCTGGTCAGGGGTTAGGAAGGAGGCCAAACCTGGGCAAGGAACATGGGAAAGGACACCTGCTCAAAAACACTAGACATAGTCCACCAATTAGAGATCAAGTTAGGGTAACAAGGCCTTGTCTAAACTTAGCCTCCCCCGATGCCCACTGGAGTCTGTCCATGAGCCACTCACACTTCAGTATGAACTTCTTTCTTCCTAATTCCCTCATGGGTAACACCTCATCTGATGGAACGGGTATTCTGAATTGTAGAAGGGATTGTTTGGGTGCTTGGAGTACTCTGGAAGGAGGCAAGCTTGGATGGGGTGTATCAGGTGGAGAGACTTAGAAATGGGGAAGAAGGAATATGAAAAAGAAAGGTAGAGAGACAGCATCACAGTTCAGCAGCTGTACTATGGACCTTAGTTGGGGCAGCAACCATCCCTTAGCCACTAAAAACCATCTCATTTCCCATATTTAATGTCTGTTCACTTACCTCAATATTCTGCACATCCGCCCTTTATAGTGTGGGCCCACCTTAGGACAGCACAGGGAACACAATTCTCTACCTCACGAGTCCCCTAGCAAGGATTCATGGGCATCTGCAGTTCTCTTATCAACAGCCCAGAGATGACAGAGCATTCCTAATTTTACTCATTCAGTCACATTTACTGAGCACCTACTAGAACCAGGCCTTGTTCTAGGCACTGGAACCACAAACAAGACCAACAAAGGCCCCTGCTCTCACGGAGCTAACACACCTCCTTCATGAGCCAGCTCAAATGTCACCACCTCTAGGAAGCTTTTCTTAACTGCACTACTAAAAAAGACCCTCTGCCCTCTATGCTGTTCAAATCTGTTACTGTACATATGATGTTGTAGTTGATCTGTTTTCTTGTCTGTCTCATGTAAACTATGAGCAACATGAGGGCAAAGACTTCGTCTTATTTACCTTTGAATCTCCAGTGCCTGGCACCAACGTTTGGCACATAATAGGCATTTGATAAGTGTTTGTTGAATGAATAAATTCCCATAAGCATTTAAAACAAGAGTCCTCTTTAAAAAAAATAAAATAAAACAAGAGTCCTGCAAACAGAAAGTTGACATGCAACAACCATGTACCAACATTCCCTCTTATTAGTCCCTGCAGATCTCAGAGATTGGAAGGGAGGGAATGTCAAAGGACTGGACCGTGATAAAGGAGGCCTGGGTGAAATACTCCACCAACAGGAAAAGTAGGAATGAGGAACCATGGCAGCTATGGTTGCTGTCTGCACTGCTCTAGCGAGGAAAAAGTTGACAAACTTGGTAATGATTGCTGTCTGCCTTAAGGATCCTGGGAGTCACACAGTGCTGCAGAGAAGAGGTTGTTCACAATACAAACAGATAACCAGCAATAAGGACCTGCCCGTCCCAATGGAAAATGGATGAGGAGCCTCTTAAGAAATGTATCTTGTGTGGAAAACGTGTAGATTACAAGAACATGTAGCTTTTGTCCCAGCTGATTTCTCCATTTATTGAATGCATTTATGGAAGGCATGTAACAGCTATTTATGAGAAGAAACCGAAAAAATTCACAAAAGCGATTAAGTGAGCTCAAAAACTTGGGTTTATGCCAGTTACATACAAGGATCCTGCATATCTCAACAACCCTAAAATTTGTAACATCAAATATTGGGAATAAATTATATAACGTTACCACCAAGAAACACTTATTTTACAGCAAAAAAAAAAAAAAGAAAGAAAGAAAGAAAGAAAGAAAAGAAAAACTCCACTAACATACAGTTGCCAAACAAGCCAATGGAACTCTATAGCTACCTTAAAACTTGCCTCACAGTACTTGGGGCCCTCAACCTCTAAACTGAACCACATTATTTAACACCTACATAAATACTGGGGCACTGTCAGAAGGCTAAATACCTTGCCCACAGGCCACCCAGACGTAGGCCAGTCAGGATGAGCACCTGAACCAACTTCCCACCTAACCCTTTAGTCACCAGATAATGTCTCTCAAAGTGGAGTCCAAGGCTCACTGGCATCAGAATCACCCGAGAGCTTGTTATAAATGCAGCTTCCCATCCTCACCCTATTTCTGCTGAGAATCACTATGGAGAGCACCAGGCCTCTGCATTATGACAAGCTTCCAAGGGATTCTTTCACAAATAAAGTCTGACAATCACTGCCCTCCACACCCATAGTCTCTCCGTGTCCACTCAGCGAGTTACTGGCAGAAGAGGTACACCTAAGACAAGATACTCTCCATCTAACAAAAGAGACAAAAAACCGGAGAAGCTGAGAAACCTGGCTCTTCTTGCAGAGGGTATTTCAATCAGTCATGATGACAATGAGCTACCCGCTGAAAAATAGGAGAGAAAGATAAAAAGTGAGTCACTGGCCTAATAACATTTTTTAAATTTAAATTATATTAAAGAAGCAAGAGAAGAAAATTGGCATGTCCAGACATCAACCAAAGGATTAAGACCAAAATCTAATAGCATAATTTCCTAATTGGGATGAAAGCGAGCAGATACTTTGTGCTGAAGTGGGCTGCGGTTCTAATAGCCAGCTCTTTGTGCTGGAAATTCTACAAAAAGATGTGAGCTGGAGCTGAGACGACCTCTCTCCTCTGGCTATTTCAAAAAACAGGCAGGAAGATTCTCTTAATGGGCACAAGATATAGGAACCATGTCCATGAGACCTCAAGGGAACATAGACAGGGTCAACAGAGGAGAAAGGAAAAAGAGAAGCAAAAAGTCAGCTCCATCGGTCAGTCGCCATTGTCCGGACACACATTAAACAATTAATGTGCATGTACAGTATCGTATTCAGCTCTGCAGGGAGTTACAGAGAAAAAACACTATTTCTTTCCTTTAAAAAATTGTTCCCACTGATGATGGAGACTGAAGAAACATGTAAAAACAGGTGACCCAGTTGAACACAAGATTACCAAGCTGTATACAAAGATATTCGTTGAAGGGCCCAATATTCTGAGAAGTATTCAGAGGGTTAGGAAAGGAGGTCAAAGGTGTTACCAGAACGACTGGAATAACTGGAGTCAATTCAGGCTCATCTGGAAAGGTTTCTTAGAGGAGAATCTTCAGAGGAGTACTTACAGAGGGGAGGAACCCAAAACAAGTCCCACAAAGACTGAGAAGAAGGTGGCACATCTATGGCAAAGGGACAAAAATCCAGGGAGCCTGTGGATCATCCACTGAGTAAGAGCCAGCAACATACTGTTATTTAAAAGCAAGCACAAGGCTGAGTTGTATTAACAGGTGCACGGCAGGAAAAGGCTGGGAAGTAAATCTTCCCTCTCCGCTTGGTGTGGGCTGGACGTCTGGTAAGAGTTACAGCGTCCAGTTTTATATGCTGCACATTAGAAGGGTGTGCAGATGCAGGCAAGGGTCCAGAGGAAAGCAACAGAAATGATTAGAGCAATGGCTTCTCGTAGCTATCAAGAAAGGTGAAAAGGAGTTGAGGTTTCTCAGTCTCTGAGTCTGAGGTAAAACTACATTAGTCATCTGCCAGCTTTGATCAGCTTTGCCCAGCTTCTGTTTAAGTGACCGCATAGTTATTCGGAGGACTAAAATGCTTTGTTTCCATGTGGCCCATTTCATGGAGAAGACTGAGATAGGGAAAGGTTAAATAATTTGCTCAGGTTCCCATAGCAAGCCATGAGCAAAACTAGCATCATAATTTTAATTCCCAGGGCTGTCTGTGGGTTGTTTAATCCACCAATCCATACCACCTCTCTTCATAACGGATGCCCCCAAAGGACTGTAACAATGAAAGACGGAAAAATTATCTGCAAATTTCCTTGGGGGAAGAAATAAAACAAACTAAAAAGGAATGTCACGCCTCACTGCTGAGGCCCATATAAACATCATCCCCATGTGTGTCCTCACGGACTGAAGACACAGGACAAAGTCTATATCTGATAAACTGTCAGCAAATGGCTAGATCCCTCATTGTACCCATTACCCACCGACGTCAGTTCCAAGCAGTAACAGTAATCAGTGCTCCAGACAACAGATGGGGAATGAGGAGGTGTATCTGGTCTCAAGTCAAGGGAGAAAAACAGAAAGCCTAGTTTCTCAAATCCAGCAGGTTTTCTCTAAAACAAATCCATCACATAGCAACTGGAATGCACCAATGTGTATTCAGTGAGTTGCAAAGGGTGTCACCAAAATTTCGGGACTTTTTGAGTATGTGCCATTCTACACTTGTAGCAAAGAGTGAAGAAGTAGGAAAATCAAACAGTGAACCAAAAGCTGGTAAGCCATATTTGGCGGAAACCAGACTTCTAATATATTATAAAGAAGACAGAAAATCAAAGAGCAACAGCAACTCTAAAAAAGGATGGGGCTCAGTCTTACTGGCTAAAAATCAGTGGCTTGGGGCTAAGGGGTCAATAGTATCCACCATCATTTACCAAGTGTCCAGCCTGGAAACAGCCTGCCTTATGCGCATAGACATGGAGGGTTAAACGGTGTATGTTGCACCACACTAAGTTCAGTGCTGAATGGAGACATTGGCACAGACACACACAGAATCAACGGGAATTGGACAATTAAACAAGACATCCAAAAAGGAATCTCCTGGCTAAGTTCCTAAAGCAAATACAACTTAACTAGTCTCAAGGAAGATAAAGAGCCACTAACTTAAGACCACCGGTCTTTATAGACACAAGCAGTCAAACTATCTGGCATTTTGACCCTTCTGCTGAGAAACTGTAGATTTTTTAAGACTTAAATAACTATGAGAATCTCTTCCTGCTAAGCCCGGATTCCCACTGTGGCAGCTCAGTTGTAAAGCCACCTCTGCCACTAACTTGCTGGGTGATTTTTGGTAAACAGCATAATCACTCAGGAAGTTCTTTCCCTGTCAACCATCCCTTCCAAAATAATATGCAAAAGGGGACTGGCCATGCTAGAAGAAATGCTTATTGGTATAATAGGTAGACACCACCATATTTAGCAAGAAGTTTAACAATGGTGTGTTAACCTTGGTGCTTGCTGATTTTGCAAACCCTCAAATATCTCCGGCTTGGGCTTAGCGGGGAGGTGGTGCTACTTCAATCATACAAGCCTGTATCAGTCTACAGTCCCAGGTTTGAGAAGTCAGACAAGACCAAAAAGAAACCCACAGCAAGAATATTAATAAAGAGAACTGGGACACAAGTACTGCCCTTCCTTATGCTACAACAGCTGGCAGTCACCCAAAGGCAGCACGGCTATGAGGAGGGTCTGTGTAACAGGACTTGGAAATGAACATTTTGCAGACTGAAAAATGGGAGATGGATAGACTAACCAATTTCCCTCCAACTCCTCTACTTCCTGGCCTAAAGCAACACTGTCCTTGTTACAGACTTGTTACACTGACTCTATGAGGAAGAAGGCCTTTCTACAAAGTCAAAATTGAGTCATCCTGTTGAAAGACACATCAGAAATGTTTCTGCTAAGCTATCCCGTTCACTTCAGCTAAGTACCATTTCTTTCTCCATGCCAAAGCTAATCTATCATAACCCTAAATAAGATCATGCATATGAAAGTGCCTTATAAACATTAAATTGCTATGTAAAAGTAAAGTATTATCAACTATACATAGTATCATTAGTCATTGCTACAACCAAGTCAGAAAATTGTTTCCAACCATCTGCTGTTAATTTTTCTTTTTAGGACTTACATCAACTTTGAAAAATCCATACATTCCTGCTTGCCAGGAAGAGTCATACAGAGGGTTTGGAAAGTTGGATTCATCAAAGACTTGGGGCCCCAAGGGTTACTATTTAAATGATACAGGGCCAGTGGGTTAGCTGAGTTGGTTAGAGTGCAACTTTGTAACACCAAGATCAAGGGTTTAGATCCCCATACTGGCCAGCCACCAATAAATAAATAAGTAAATGATAGAAAGCAGTGACTTAGGGATCAAGGGCAAAGGAGTATAATCCTGGTGAGGCTCAAGAATTCCTCAGTATGACTCTGTTCTCTGCCCCCTCCCTATAGCTTCAGGACACACGACAGTAGAAAAAGCACAGGTGACAGGAATCAGTCCTTTCTCCACACAAGGAGGTCAAAAGCATTTCAGAATAGCTCTCTCTTTCATCCCCATATACTACTTATGGAGAAAAGAAACACAGAACACAGACTGCCAAGAGCTAGGAATGCACCTCTGCTTCATATTACAGATGGGCAAACTGAGGCCCAGCAAGGGCACTTTCCCCAAAGTCACACAACTAATTAGTGCCAGAACTAGGTCTCCTAAGTCTTCTAAAAGCCTCTAAAAATCTTTCTTCTAAAAACCACGGTGCTGCCAGTTTTGACGTCATCTCACCAGCAGCAGCCCCAGTCAGACTGAATTTAGTCCTTTGTTGACCTTCTAGATAGGTGGTTGCCAGAGGCCTCAAGACCCCTTTGTAGAAGAGGCACCCCTCTGACCCTCACCACCTGCCACCCTAAAATAGCACTCCTGTCCTGAGCGCCTCACACAGCAGTGGCTGAGATGCGTTGTTTCCTCTTATTAACAAAAAGCCCATTCATAAAAAAGAAAGAAAGAGGACTGGTTCAAATTTACACAGGAGGTCTAGCTGGGACAGCCCTGGACTTCCTATGAATGGCATCACTTCCCAAGAAGCCCTCTCAAAAATAGCTGCCCACTCCAGCCCTGTGCGATTCTTACAGCCACCCAGTTAACAGCCTCTTTAATCCAAAACTATCCACACCTCCTTGCCACATCTGCAAGACGAAAAGGGGCCAGAGGTCATTCATGGCATTTTACAGATTGGGAAACTGAGGCCAGGAACCTGCAATCAAATGAGTTACTAGGAACACAGAGCTAGCAAGTATCCAGGCCACTAGTAGACAGCACCATGCTCATCTGCCTTGGCCTTCCCTTGGGACTGCCCCACCAACCGCCACCTCCCCCACTTCGGGGTTGACAGCTTGCAAAACCAAGGAGGGTGGGTTTGCTTTCCATCCCAGATGCTAATCCATCTTTTGGCAGCAGACAAGTGACCTCCCATCCCTGAGCCCCACCAGGCCTGTAAAATGAAGATAATAATCTCAACTTCCTGCCCCACACAGGGTTGTCACCAGTCTCCTGAGAATAAACTTCTACAAATGTAAAAGCAATAAAGATGCTAATGACAGGTTTCAAAACTGCCCCTTAATAAAATACACCAGGTTTTCCACAGCCTGAAATCTAAAAAAGACTGAGTGTTTTCCCTTTCTCCTCTTCTTCCTCCTCCATGATTTTATAGCTTCAGAATATCTCTCTGCACAGGCTGAGAACAGAAAGACATTCTCACTCTTGGTCCTCATCCAGATTATTTTTATGTATCTGGCAACCTTCCTTTCCAATCCCATTTATTTTCCTTAGCACTGCTAATGGGTAGAAGTTGGGTGAGGTAAAGAAATCAGCTCTTTGAGCACCCCTGGATTAGGGTCACAGGAGACAGAATGAAAGTGATAAGATGGAGAGGTTTGTGACAAATAAATACCCTCTCACCACAGATAGAGATCACCAGCCCAAAGTTCAGAAGCCAGCCTGTGGCTCATTTCGGGGGCACTTAATAGGAGCATGCTGTAGCTCCAATGCCTCAAAACTCAAAGGCAGACCTAACTCTAAGAGCATAAACTCCCAAATCAAAGAATCATTAAGAGAAACCCGTAAAAGTATTTCCCCAAAGTACCACAGTGGAGACAAGGAAGCTTATGTGATCACCTCCAGGAAAGAGTATCACCAGGCCCCTAGGAAATTACCACAGAAGGCAAGGGGGCTGGGCCATGATCCACAGACATGATTCAGAAAGGGCACCTGGCTAGGGCTGGACTTCCTGCTTGTGAAAGGCCAGGGCAGGGCTGCGAGAGGAGGGGAGAGGAGGGGAGAGGAGGGGAGAGGAGGGGAGAGGAGGGGAGGGGAGGGGAGGGGAGGGGAGGGGAGGGGAGGGGAGGGGAGGGGAGGGGAGAGGAGGGGAGAGGAGGGGAGAGGAGGGGAGAGGAGGGGAGCGGAGGGAAAGCCAGCCTAAGTGCCAGTCATTCCTAGGGTTCTGGCACAAGGTTCCTCACCTCCACCATGGGGCTAACACATTGTGCAAAGGTGAAAGAAAGCCAAAGCCAAAATTGGCACCTTTAAAGGCAGCAGCCACTCACTGGAAAATCAATTTTAAGGGTCCCACTTCCTGCAGGGATGAGGTACTCTACACTACCGAGTATCCTGAGCACACAAATGACTCCTATCACTTAGGCTGCCCAGGAAAAGTCAACAGACTCACATGCATCATGGTGACCAGGTGACAGGGGTTGAGCAGGTAGATGACGGTCTTGGTGGCGAACTTAAAGCCCACCTCCACCCCGAAGGTCAGGCACAGGACTACTAAGAGCAGATTCTTGCTCAGGCTCTCCTTGCCTTCCTCTGGCCGCTGGGTCACCTGCTCTGGCTGGCTGCCACGGCCACCCCTACCGTCCTCCTCCGTTTGCCTCAGGATGTGCCGCAGGGCCACCAGGATCTCCAACAGGGCCAGGGTCAGGACCACCACACTTTCCAGCAGCCGCTGCTGCCAAGAGAGGAAGGCAGCACAGTCGGGGCCCCCATTGCCTGCAAAACTGGGGTCGACGCCCCCATAGAGCCAGTCCAGGAGACTTTGGTAGCTATACCGGGACATGATGCAAAGTGGTTCCCCTTGACCACTGTGCAGGAAGCAAGAGCAAGATGGAACACGAGCCCAGAGGGTTGCCCAGGTGGTGGAACATGTAAGGAGGGCACACCCCCGCAACCCACTCCAGACACCGGGGCACCTAGAGCAGGGGAGGGGAAGCTACACGCGAGGCCCGGGGTAAAGTGCTGGCTCTAACTTGTCCCCACGGCTGTCTGGGGAGCCCCCCGCGCTTCTCCAGTGGCCACCAACGAGGCAGGGTTGAAAGGAGCCGTTGGCCAATCTAAAAGGAAGGAGAGGAAAAAAAAAAAAAAAGGTCTCAAAGAGGCAATTACATCGGGGAATTACGAAGCAGGGAGGGGGGTAACTAGCGAGGGAAGAAAAGGGGAACAGGGGCAGTGGCGAAGCAAGCAGGGGTCAGGGGAAGCCGGAGGCCGAGAGGGCCAGCACGGGGGCCGAGGGGACCCGGCAATACCGCAGGAGCGAACCGGGGGCGTAGGGGGTGCGAGCGAGGGGACACGCGGAGGCTAGGAGAGGAGCTAGCGGGGCCGGGCAGGCGGGGAGGCGACGGGGAAGGCAGGGACGCCGGACTCCTCGTCTCACGCACTCGCCACAGAGGGATCTCTTACTCCTGCAACCGCGTGGCCGTCTCTGCCCCCAACTAGCAACTTCGCCGCCGACGGGCCCCTCCAGCCAATTTAGAGCGGTCCCGGTCCAGCCTCCCGCCCCCGGGTACACCCCCGAGCCCCCAGCTCCACCCCCCCGGCCCCAGACGCCCGCCCTCCGGGCAGCACCAACCCCAACCCGCCGCCCTCCCGGGACCTGCCCCCTGGCGCGGGCGGCGGCGGTAGGAAGCCGGGAGGGAGGGAGAGAGGACAGGAGGCCGGGCCCGCCGGGGGCTGGGCTACAGCCGGCCCCTTCCCTCCAGCCGGTGCCGCATCTGCCCGCGCCTCCCGCCCGGCCCCGGGAACCGGCCGCCGCGCCCCTCCGGGATCCACTCACCGACAGCTCGGCCCTTGGCCCCGGCTCGGGCGGCCGCTCCGCTCCCGCGCTCTCCGCGCCCAGGGTCTCGGCTCCCCTGGCGGCCGCCGCCGCCGCACGGCTCCTCCTCCCTGTCTTCCTCCCCCTGCAGCAGCCTCGCTCGCTTCCTCCTCCTTCTCCTCCCTCTCTCCTCCCCCTCGCCGCCGCCACTGCCCTCCTCCCGTCCCGCTCTGCCTCTCGCCCCCCCACACACGCCCTCGGGCCACCACCGCCCCGCCTCGCCTCCTTCCCTTCTCTGCCTCCCGCTCTCCCCCCACCGCGTCCACCGTTCACACCTCCCACCCTTCCTGCGTTCGCCTCTCCCTCCGCCCCCCTCCTCTGGCTCAATCTCCGCCTCCTTTCTCCTCCTCCCCGGCCTGTCTCATCTTCTGCACCCTTCCAGCCTGCACGCGTGCACGGCCGTCCGCCTTCACAGCCGTGTGCAGAATCCGCCGCCTCATTGCAGCCTTGGTGGCTGACTCCGCCTCCCGTGGCCCGGTTCTCCGGGACACTGTTTTGCACACTGGGCACATAGTAGGCACTTAGCCGGCCCTCGCTAACTTCCTGGGAATCAGGAAGCCAGTCTAGTGAGGGGCATCTGGGCAAGCTTGGCTTTGGCGTGTGTGCGGGGTATGGCCTGCTCCTCTTCGCATTTCCTCCTTTCTGCCATGAATCGTAGACTCCTGCAAGACCAGCACGGCGTCCTCCCACCTCTCTAGCCACAGCCCCACTCCCCACTTCAGTGCCTAGGACAGAGGCTGCTTTTCCTTCTTTTCCCTGCTCTTCCCCCTCCTGCTCTGCTTTGGTACCTCCGACTACACAACCCACCCCACCACTCCCTCTCGCTCCCATCCTTCTCCCTTTTCTCCTGACCCGCCTTCAATGGTAGCCTAGCAGGAGGAAAAGAAGCCTCCCCTGACCTCTTTCCCTCCTCCCTCCCTGAAAGGGAGCAGCTGCTTCCTAATCTACACGTGGAAAGGCCAGCCAGAACAATGTGAGTGTGGAGGAGTAGGTCTAAGCCCCAAAACTGGATAAGGGCAGCTGATTGAAACGGGATCCCCTCTTTCCTGCTGCTTTCTACCCGTCGACTGTGTTTACTTTTCTTGGGATAAGGGAACAGGAAAAGGACCTTCTCAGAATCTACCTCTTGTTGATTTAATATTTATTGAAGACTCACAATGAGTTAGACGAATATTCAGAAAAACCCACTTAGGCATCTTGCCTAGGAAACACTTTCGGATGTTGGCTGCAAGCCAGGCTCAAAGCATAAAATACAATCTAGTATATTTTCAGGCCATGCAGCCAGATAGCCTTGTCTAACTCCCAGCTGTGTACAGCATCTACCATAGGCCTGATGCTCTGCAAGTGCTAATTAATAAAGAAGAACAAGCAAGAATTGATTCAGAGGCTCACTCCATTCTCCTTAGGTGTTTTGTTAAGGAACAAAAAGAACGAAGCTGTGGAGCTCCTGGCAATGGCTTGCAACACCCAGAGACTTCGAGTTCCTATCTTCAAGGAAGTAAGAATGAGAGTATAGCACTCAGTAAATAGCTTAATGAATCACTCCAAATTCCATGCTGAACTTTAGTTGGGAATTTGACCTAGTCGGTCCTGTGTTTGCAAAATGACCCTCTTTAATGACTGTAGCCATGCCAGTTTCCTCACCTGAGTCACAAATTCCTCCTTTTCATAGGTAGAATAACAAAGTCTTTTAGGGTCTGGATTATAATCCCATTTATGCCCTTTACTTGTGCCACCTTGGGCAATTTACTCAACCTCTTTGTGCCTCAATTTCCTCATCTATTAATTGAAAAATACCGTTATCTAATTCATAGGGTTATGCACATTTAAATGGGTTGGATTTTGTATTATTATTATTATTATGTGGTATGTGGTGCATAGAAAGTGCTCACTAAATGCTACCTGTTGTTACCCATCTCCGCATTTGCACATACACACCTGCTCAAATCCAGCTCCCTCCCCCATATCTGCATAAACAATCCTACCCATCCTATAAAGCCACGTAATATCTCACTAGTGCCAATTCCTACCCCCCACACCCCTCCCAGCTCCCAGAGCTCTCTGCCTCCTCTGAACTTGTACAGCATGCATTGCCTGCACTACTCATTTTATTCTGAATCACATACTGCCTTCCATTGTTCTCACTGTGAGTTCTATCTCCCATGGCCAGCTCTTTGAGATCAGGAGTGGGTCTTAATCTTTCCTAAACCTCCCACAGGACCTGGCAGGGTGGCAAACACATAGTAGGCACGAAATAAACACTAGGAGATTGTTATTCCCCATAAGTAAAAGGCAAGGAAAATAGAGCTGAAATGACGTGTCAAATTTTAGAAAATGAAAAAGCTTCAAATGTTTGATCACTTCTTTGCTGGGACACAGGCCAGAGCCTTCTTGTATCCAAACAGTAACGAGAGCAAATGAACTTTGCTTTTTAAGGAGAGCCTCACAGCACATGGTGAAAAGGGAACCTAAATTCCAGGCTCAGTTCAGTGAGACCTTGAGGAAAATCATCTCCTTGTGCTTCAGTGTACTCAGAGGCAAAATGAGGCAATTCGACTAGAATGGTCTCTAAGAAACCTGCTGGCTCTAACATGCTAGGATTCTTGAACTCAGCCTTCCTGCCTTTTCATCCCAGTCGTGTTCGAATCTTAAAGGCAAAAGCTGATCTACCTGGCTTGATGATATGATCCACCTTTCTGTCTGTGGAGACAATGCCCTAAATTCTTTCAGCCAAAGTGCCTCCCCAACTAGGAGCCCAGCTGACCTCCTGTGGAGTGTGAAGTGTCAGAAATTATTACTTCCTTTGTGCCACATACAAACTGAGGCTCGGAAAAGTGAAGTGACTTGCCTGAAATCACACAAGCAGAGTGAGGACTAGAACTTGATGTTTTAACTCCCAGCCGAGTGTTCTTCCAACAGTATGGGCCAGAGCAAGCTCTTTCTCTTTGACTTGGCCATATAAACTTTCCTCCTCCTGCACTTTATTCTTTGAATCCACTCCTGCCCCTCCACCTAGAATGGAACCTGAAAGTCAAATGTGTGTATGATCTCCCACAAGCAAAAAACAATTCAAAATCCTGATATTATATGATGTGTTATCGATGAAAATAAACTGCTGTGTATGGAAGAGAAGGGAGAAACCTTTGTCTTGCTCTCTCTGCTTACTTCTTCTCCCCCCACCCCATTCATTCAAAACCAGCATTCATTCCACAAACTGTACTGAGCCCAATTATGTGCACAGGAATGTGCTAGACCTGGGGGCAATCTCTGCCTTCAGAGAACTTAAAATTCAGCTAGGGAGACAACTCACAAACCAGGAAGGTTCGCAAATCAAGGAGATAAGAGCTGCTACAGCAAGAGCAAATCTTGCCTGTATCAAGTGAGCTGCACAGGCAAGAAGAGCAAGAAGAATTCAGGGGTAGTTCAACAACAAGCAAAATCATGCCCGGGGAGAAAGGTCAGCATGGTGGATACCTTTGGGGGATACTGACAGGAAGGGAGAGTATTCCTGGAGCACAGAGTCTTGATCAGAGTTCATAGAGCTGCATACTTTAGAGCTGTGCACTTCACTGGATGTCAGTTACACCTCAATTTTTAAAAAAAGTTTAGAAAAGAGTAAAAAAACTTGGAGCTATAATTGCCAAGAACTTCAAGAAGGAAAAGGCAACGTTTGATTGGGGGTTTAAATGAATCTAACCTAGTGGTTGTCAGCTCTGCCTACGGTTTAGAGTCGTCTGGGCAGCTTTTTAAAAATACTGATTCTTGAGCCCCACCCCAGACCAACACAATCAGAAGCTCTGGAAGTAGAGCCTTAGTATGGGTATTTTCTTAAACCAAGATTGAGAACTAGTACAGATCTAGTCACTATAGCAAAAAAAGCTAAGGCTGATCAAACACCGTTAAGTGTCCAAGTGCTTTACTTACATTATCTTATTTAAGTCTCATGACATGCAGCCCTGAGAGGTAGGTATGATTATTATGATCCCCATTTTATGGATGAGAAAATGGAGCCTCAAGTCATACTGCCTGTAATTTCATCCCAGATCTGCTAGCTCCAGAGCCAACCAGAAGCTATGTACAATATTGCCTCTCAGAAGATCATGTCACCAGGAGAGTACAGGCAGAGGCTTTTGGCAGATGAGCTGGCTGTCCATACAAAGATCACTGCTCTTAATTTTTTTTCTTTTTTATTGAAGGTTAACGTACATACACTAACATTCATTATTAGTCTTAAGTGTACAGCTCCATGAGTTTGACAAATGTATACACCCCTGTAATCACCACCCAGATCTTTGTGCCCACCTCCCAGTCAATCCCTACCCCCAGAAGCAACCATTGTTCTGATTTCTGTCACCATTAATTCGCTTGGCCTATTCTTGAATGCCATATAAGTGGAATCATACAGCATGTACTCTATTGTGTCTAGTTTATTCTGCTCAACATTCTGCCTGTGAGATTTATCAGATCACTTGTTATGTCAGGAAATGAATTCTAAGAGTGCAGGAGATGCTAAACCAATCACACTCAGGACCCAAGGGAGCTCCAATCTTTTATTGCAGAGCTGGGAGTTGCTGTTGCTGGGAAGTTCTTCTCCATCCCTGGCACTCTAGTTCCAGTGGTGCTCTCACAGCTGTAATTAACAATGGGGCCCCTATGTTGTATATCTACAGAATTGTTCAAAACGCTTGGACTACATTGACTTCACACATTCCGGGAACCAACAGAATCCAGCTTCCTGGAATATAAGAAAGGTATGTGCTGCAGTGAGCTCAGCCTCTGGATTTCAAGAGCCTGGGAAGAATTCTGATCCTCCCAGTTTCAGAAAGATCCCAAAGAGCATGATTAATATTTGGCCAGGGAGAGGGGGTGGGGGGGCATGGGGGTGAGGGGCAGGAAGGGCATTCCTGGTGCAACCCTACTTTAGGAAGGTTCAATAAAGCCTTCATACTTCCCTACACTCCCCATTAGAACTGAGCCCAGAATACCATGGCTGACCCCAAAATAACACAAACTGGGCACAGCTACTCTTCCCTCTCCTTCTCTCATTCTTCCACCCCAAACTAGTCCCATGCTCCTGTCTTGGGCTACTTTACTTCTGTAGGCAATTCTAAATTTCTAGATTGTCTAAGTCTGTTGCTACATGCTACCTCTTCTCCCCATTGTAGGAACTTTGTAACTTTTTTCTGTGTGTGTGTGTGTGTGTGTGTGTGTGTGTGTGTGTGTGTGTGTGTGTGTGTGTGTGTGTGTGTGATTGGCCAGTATGGGGATACAAACCCCTGACTTTGGTGTTATCAGCACCACGCTCTAACTGAGCTAACCAGCCAGCCTATGCAACCATTAGCATCTAATGGCTTTAGATGCAGTTTTACTCTCTCTTTGGTTTGAAGTAAAATAACTGTTAACAGAAGCTGACATTATCAAACCTTTTATTTATAACCTAGAAAGCTCAAGCCAAGTTAAAGAAAAAGTTCAAGACTAGCAAATTACTCCTCAAGCTTCCAAATTTAAACCTTCCCTTAATTCTATGAATTGACTATCATTGCAGAAATTTTTTCTTGTAGCGTAGTCCTAAGCTAACACATTTGTTATCAGAAATTCAGTTTGGCATTATTTGGCTATTTTAATCATGAAGCAGTCAGGCGGTTGTCTTTCTTCCAGGGGTTCCAAGAAAGGTCTGTGGTTAAATGTCATGGGCTCAGACAGAGCCAAAAACTTGCTGTGGCATACTGGGCAAAGCAGAGAACTCTTCAGGACTTGTCCTGCCCTTGACCTGGCCTGGCAAAGCCTGCCTGAGCGGCAGCATCATGTAATTAAAAACACAGGAGGGGACTGGTGACCAGGACATCTGGGTTGGATTTGATTAGTAAGTCACATTTTGGGCCTCAGCTTTCACTTTTGGAATCTGAAAGGATTTCAATCACTCACCTCTAAGTTCCCTTCTAGCTTTAATATTCCTTGAAAACAATTGGGAATGTTGGTGTGAAAGGATTGGCCTTACAAATTCAGACTGCAGTGTGCAATCCTGGATTCCTAGCTCATTTTTCCCTTTTCTCTCTAGTCCAAGATGCAGGAATCGCTCCACTGAATAGAGACACAAACTGGTTCACTCCAGGCTAAGCTAGTCACAGATGCACGGAAGATGGAAGATCCAGCATCTTCCTGAGGAAGACTCACTTCTATTGCCTGCATTTCCTTACACCCTTTGTTGTGGTTGTAGTTGTTTTAATAAACATGTATTGAGTGCCGCTATGTTCCAGGTAATATGTACAAACAGGCATTTTATAGCTAAAATTTCACAGTTGCAAGTAATATTTTAAGTCCTTGAGGCTGAAATTAACATAAAAGTAAATATCGACTTTATTTTATGAATCAATATTTGAATAACAAAGTAAACGAACAAATCGAACCTGAAATCAGAGAGATGCGAATTCAAATCCTTGACAGATGATGAGTTCTTGCGACCCCAACTGACTTAACCTCTCGGAGCCTTTTTCCTCATATGAGATGAGATATTTGCAGTATCCACCTTGTGGGGCGGTTGTGAGGATCAACAATGTAATATGTGTGGAAAGCAGCTAGTTCCCTGTCTGGCAAGTAAGTCACTCAATAGCTGCTTGCTTTAGGGATTTTCCCTCTTTTCAATTCCAAATATTCATGTTGTAATCCTAAGATAGAAATCAAATCCACCCCAAGCGGGTCAAGTGGGCCAATTTTCTGCTGAATACCCTTTCACTTTCAGCAGCCTGTCCTGCCATGACATAGCGGAAGTGTTATTAGAAGCCACACACTTCCCTGCAGGGGAGGAAGAAGAAAAGAAAGAAACCCAAGCATCTGCTACATGTGCGATTGATTTTGAGATGTGGGCAAGCTGGCAGTTTGTCGTTGCTCTTTTCCTGAAGTGCAACACTGTCAGAAATCAATATGCTGAAAGCAGTTTTGGAGAGCTAGCTTGGAAACCCCAGGAGGATTCTGAGAGCTGTTGGCCACATGCATTCTAGCTGTAGGCACATCCTCTACCCTAACCTGGTACTCTGTAAGATGAGCAGTCAGGGCACTATCTCCCCCCCGTTACATGTGAAGATAAAGCTATCAGCCCCTCTTCGTGGGGAGGCCAAGAGCTTTGACTACAGCAGTGGAGTCAGATGGGGAAAGGAGATAGATTTCATTCAGCTTGAGATTACTAAGGGGTATTGATAATAACAGCCCCTCTTGGAGTGGGTTAAAGGGAATTCTTGAAGGGAAGCATGGAAGTAGCAATCAGTTTCTAAATTTACACTTGAATCTCAATCTATACCCACTGTTAGCAATGATGAAAATAATAAGAGCTGTTATTTATATGCTAGATTATCTCAACCCTAGGGGAAACTGAGGCTCAGAGAGAAAGGATAAGTAATTAACTTAAGGTCTGACTAGTGATAATGTAAAAGGGCAAGTTTCCAAGCCAGGTTTGCCTAAATGCAGAGCCTGACCAGCAGACCCCACACCACCCTGCCTCATGACCTGTGGCTTGTTCTTGCAAGATGACTGACTAGGTCTGGAGGACCAATGTGTGGACAGGAGTGGTCTCTGCCATTTGGGGCTGGGGAGTAGAGAAGCGAACAGGCCACAGGGGGTTTGAGCCCAGGACCTCAACCTCATTTTCACCATATTCGAATCGTCTGAGCACTTGGTTATTCTCCTTCCTACCATGAAAAATGTGTAGGTTTTTTTACTTACTGCTTCAAATCAAGAAGTGATGTAGCTCTTTCAAGGACTCATTTAGCATAGCTGGCATCTGCTTTTAAAACACTTAGGGATTGAATATCTTCAGGATCGTTTCCTCTTGGATGGAGCTCTCCAGATATTGATGGATTTGTTTCTAAGTCAACAGAGGCAGAAAGAACAGAGGAACAAGAGACAGGAGTCCCCATTTTGCCCTTGGGTTGATCCCTAGCATGCTAATCACATACATACACCAGGGGTTCCAAAAATGAACATTTTATACTCAGATTCTTAGTTTATCTCCATGTTTCCAAGCCACTTTCCAGAGCCTTCCCCTTTTTGCGCTACTCTTTGTGGCAGAGCCTTAACTTCAAGGCCACTTCCTGCCCTCTGCCTTCCTCTATCTCTTCTCTTCATCAACCCTCCGTCTGTTCTTTCCTCCAGATTTCATCTCCAGATGCCCTTCTTCCCTGTAAGAGAGACATGGCATGGCATGCATGTGACCCACACGGCTCACGATATACTATCAGTCCACAGTACAATTATAGATTTCATATCTTTCCGCTTTTGATATTTCCTTTACTCTGGCTTAGAACAGTTTGCAGGAGCTCTATGTAGAGAAGGTTACAATTTATCACCAAGCCAGGTGAATAATGAGCTGAGCTGGCTTCATGTGACTCAGCTGGAGGCTTTCTGTTTTCTCCTTTGAAATGGGCCATCTTTGACAGTCTGTCACCCATGGCATTTCCTGGTTCTTCAGACATTGTACAGCATGTTATATGAACTTAATCATGTGGATGAAGAGTGAAGGAATCCTCTATGGTAAACTCTAACTGGACTTTAAAAAGTAAATACAGCTGGGTAAAGGGTACATAGGATCTCTATGTAGCATTTCTTACGACTACATGTGAATCTACAATTATCTCAAAATGAAGAGCTTAATCTTAAAGCAAGTAAAAGATCTTTATATATAGGATTTAGTCTGGAGTTTTTAAATGAAAGAGATCAATGTCTAATCGGGTCCAAAAAATAAAGGTCAAAAGAACTCTGATTCTAAGCACAGAAACCATGTCCTGATTAATAGCCAATTGTTTTAAAGTCAAAGAAGGAAAGAAGAAAAACAAAAACAAAAAAATACAGAGGTAAGAATGAAATATTTCTCATGGCATTGTTTTTTCTCTTTTTTGCATTAACATTTTTTTTCCCCTCAGTTGGGTCCACAGCAATCACGGAAGCTTGTTTTAACCCAGCCACATCATCTAATTGGGATTGGTTGTGTAGACTCTAAACAGAAAGCAGCTCCCCAATGTGATGATTCTAGAAAAAAGAATTTATCAGCATACTAGGGCCATTTGCTTCCTCTGTGCCTCTCCCGGCCGCATTGGCCTCTTTTCCTCTCCTTTACTTTCCTGTCACATCATCCCAAGATTGGATTTCATCCTGTTTTCTATAGGAGACAGACCAGGCTTGCCTGGAAAGAAAACATCCCTGGAGAGATTAGACTCTGATTAATTCTCATTTCCAGTATCTAAAGGCAACGGATTAGATTAAGAAATGAATAACATAATACTGTGCTCCAACTTCACTACATGAGCTCTCTTAACATATGGCGTTTTTAATGATGGCTGGTCAAGGTGGCTCTTAGAAGCACAGGCTGAGTATTATAGTGGTCTCTGCCTGTGCAAACCTAGGAAGAGCACAAGAGGAATAACAGACCTATGGCAGAAAAATGACTTCTGGTTTTTCTTCTTGCTCTGATGTAAACATTCAAAGTCATAAGTTTCATATTGAAGTGTGTATGTGTGCAAGGTGGAGGTGAGGTGGGCAGAAACACTCTTCTGTTATAGCCGGCACCTAAGGTAAAGGGTACATAGCTAGTGTTAAGCAGGACAAGCTTGGGGTATCACTTCCTGTTTCCTCCTGCCACCCTTCCAAATGCCATCACCGCTCTTTCCTCCTTACTTTTTTCTTCTTTCTCTTCCTCAACCTGTTTCCTTCCAGTTTTCATTTCCCCTTGCCCAGAGAATTATATTTAATTTCAAACGTAGCGTAAAAATGTTCAAAGAGTGCTACCTGACTGGGAGAGTAGGCAGGTGTTTTTGTCAGTCTCTCATCATTGCCCCCGCTGCTCTGGGTCCACTCATATCTCTGCAGTTAGACATCCCTGCCACCCTGAATGGTCCATATGTTTCTCCAAGTGTCCCAGAGTAACACATCTGAAACTGCCTATGGCTAGCAAAGGGAAGATGGGGAAAGTGACTTGCTTGCGCTAAGATGGCTCCCTTGGCTATAGGGCTCCAACCCTACGGAGAAGCACAGTCGCAACAGGGTGGCTCCAACACATCCCTGCTCCCCACCTTCCCTCTCACTCCCATCTTCCAAGATTCCTGCCTATTCCTCTGGACAGGTGAAAAGCACCTGCAAAAATGACTGTTGCTTCTAGGATGGCTGTAACAACCAGTGGGAACAATTTTAGAGGTCTGTAGAGAACGGAAGGGAGAGAAACAGTGCTCTCGGCCCAACAGGCCAATATTATAAGAAACCCAAGCAGTCACGGCCTTTCTTATGGAATCCCCTTTCTTCCTGTAGTGTCAAGCAAAATCAGAAAGAAGAAGGCAAAGCCTCTAGGGAATCAGAAGATAAGCTGGAGTCATGTTTCGTAGATTTAATTTTTCCCTCAATCAAAAGGCAAGTGGAAATGGCAGCCTGAATCCCAAGTTAGCAGTTGCCTGAGCATGTGAATGTAGTGCCAAGTGCATGGAGATTCTTATGGGTGTTGTCTGAGTAGCAATGTAGCACGGCAGATGAGAGTAAGTGGCTTTGAAGTAAGGGAGATTTGGTTCAAATCCTGGCTCCTTCACTTACTAGCTCCACTCATGCCCTTAATCCCGTCTCCTCTCATCTGTTTAAGAACATCGCTCCAGAATTCTTACCTCTCTCTTGCGTCAATCATTTCTTCCTCTCTACATGCTACAGTATCTCTATTTTTAAAATAAAGCTCTCCATCCACCTCATGTCCCCCTCCTGCTTCTGGCCATTTCTCTTCCTGTTACAGCAAAATTCCTTGAAAGAGCTGTTTATACTCACTCTCTCCAATTCCTCTCTATTTCTCTCTTAAATCATCTCCAATCAGCCTTTTACCTCTATCACTCCACCAAAATGGTGCCCTTCAAGGTCACAAATTAAGCTCAATGTTGTCAAATCAAATGGTCAATTCTCAGTCATCATCTTGCTTGACATTTCAGCAGCATTCTAAACAGTTGAACCCTCCCTCCTTCTTGAAACATTTTCTCCCCGTGGCTTCTAGGACTCCATTCTCTCACCAACTACCTCACTGGCTACTCCTACTCAGTGTCCTTTGTTGATTTCTCCTCTCATTCCTGACCTCTAACCATTGGTTTGCCCCACAATTCAGATCTTGGGCTGTTTGTCTTCTCTATACTCTTTTGGCTGATCTTACCCAATCCCATGGCTTTAACTACCATATATACATTGAAGATTTCCAAATTTATATCTGAGCTTCAGACATCTCTCAATTCCAGGTACATCCATTCAACTGTCTGCTCAACATTTCTTCTTGGAGATCTAATGATAGGCATCTTAAATGTAACATATTTGCTGTGCTTTGAAAGTATGTGTCCCTCCAAAATTCATGTTAAAACCTGATCAACAAGGTGATGGTTTTAGAAGGTGGGGCCTCTGGGAGGTGATTAGGTCATGAGGGCCCCACCCTCATGAATGGGATTAATGACCTGTAAAAGAGGCTTCAGAGAGCTGCCCCCTCCCTCACTGTTTTTGTTCTGTTTTGTTTTGGTTTTGCCCTTCTCTTTCTTCTGCCATGTGAGGACACAGAGTTCAAGGCACCATCTCAGAAGCAGGACTCGGTTCTCACCAGACACTGAACCTGCCAGAGCCTTGCTCTTGGACTTCCCAGCCTCCAAAACTGTGAGAAATCAATTTCTGTTATTTATAAATTATGTAGTCTAAGGTATTTTGTTATACCAGCACACACAGACTAAGACAATGTTCAAACAGAATTCCTGACCTTCCCTCTCCAAAAACCTGGTTCTCCTCCAAATCTCGCCCATCTGTTGACAGCAGCTCTATCCTTCCAGTTGCTGAAGTCAAAAAACTTGGAGTCATCCTTGACTCCTTTTTTTTCTCATATCCCATACCCAAGACATCTGCAAAACATGTCAGACCTTTCTTCAGAACATCGTCAGAATCTTCCCGGGTTTCCCCATCTCAATCACTACCAACCTGATCCAGGTCACTAGCCTCTCTCACCTGGATTATGGTAACAGCCTCCCAGCTGGTCTCCTTGTTCCTGCTCTTAATCCCTTAAAGTCTACTTTACTCAACACAGCAGCTGGAGTGACCCATTTAAAATTTCAGTTAGATCACATCATTCCTTGCTGAATTTGCTCCATGGCTCCTAATTTCACTCAGTCAAAGCCAGTGTCCATATAATGATCTGCAAAGCCCTTTCTGACTCAGCACCCCCATTGTTCTTACTACTTTCCCACTCTGCTCCAGTCACTCTGGTCTCTTTGCTGGTCCTTAAACACGCCACACATGTTCCCATTTCTGGGCCATCACACTGGCTGGCCCTCTGCCTGGAAGACTCTGCCCCCAGATATTTACATGGACCAGCCCTGGGCCTCCTGTTGGTCTCTGCTCAAATGCAGAGTCTTTCTCTGATCATCCTTCCACACACACACCGACACTCCTTCTTCCCCTTACTCATTTTGTTTCCCTTAAGAAATATCACCATCTGCTATATTATAATTTTATTTGATTAATGTCTGTCTCTTTCCACTAGAATGTAAACTTCTAGTGGAACTTTATTTTATTCACTGCTCTACTCACCAGCACTTAGAATAGTGTCTGGAGCATAACATTTAATTAATATTTGCTAAATTAGTGAGTGAATGGATGAATGAATCTCTCTACCAAGATCCCTCCAAACAGATAGTGTTATATAGAACAAGCCCTTTTCAGGTAAAGTAGCTGAAAAGTCCGGCTCACCCCAAAACAAAACACATACACATCTCAGTGAAGAGATGTATCAGAATAAATATTGACAACTCTGTACATGTTTTTTTTATGCCTGATCTTCGTACCTGGCAGTAGGGATATGAATCTTTATTTTACAGAAGAATGTAACATGATAAGGTTCAGAGAGTTTAAGAAACTTTTCCAGGACCACCCAGTCAATAAAATTCATCTTTTCATTTGTTCATTCCTTCAACAAATATTATTAAGCACTTACCATACGCCAAGCACAGTCCCTAGGTATTGGAAACACAGCAGTGGACAAGACACATGAATTTCCTGTCCTTCATGGAGCTTGAAACGCAGTGAAGTGAACAATCACGATCTTATAAGCAAAAGACACTTACATGATGTTTCATTGACTTGATAGCCGGTTAGCTGTTAGCTCTAGAGCAGATATTTTTTAAATGCAGATTTTGATCCAGGAGGTCTGGGGTGGGGCCCAATTTTCTGCATTACTAAAAAGCTCCCAGGTGCTATTGGTCTTATTGGTCCAGGGAGCACACTTTGAACAAGGTTCTAGTGTAAAATACACTGTTAAGGTAATAGAAACATCTACTTGGCCCCTATCTTTTCACATAACATGGGCTAGACAAAAGAGTTAATTACAGCAAGTGGAGCAAATTTCAGGGGACCAAGACTTGAGATATCCTGACAGGTGTGTTAAACAGGGCACTGGGAACTCTAGTAGCAGCTGCTGTTCAGAGATTCAGCTGGGCAGGCAGCATCAGGGAAGTAAGTCACAAGTGTGCAAGGCACAGCCACTGGAGAATTCTAATTCCTAGGGAAGAAGAGGAAAAGGACTGGCAAGAACAGGGCAGACTCCCAATTACAGGGGATTACCAAGGCCCTAACAGAGACTCGGGAACAAAAAGCCAGAATTACAACATAGCTATAAGATATGAAGGATGAAGGATGAAGTCATCACCACGGTGTCATAGCAGGACTTGTTTTGGATCTGAGCATTGAACTAGAGGCCCTTAAATTCTTGCTGGAAGGCAAGATTGGTTCTACAAATGGGGCAGAGCCCACTGGGCTTGTAGATTGGGGTCAAGTGGCTCCAAGGGGGAGCTATAAAGAGAAGAGGGCTTGGGGGGCAGGGAACCAAGCAGATTCCACACTACTCCTATCAGAATTCTTGGAACTCACAAACAGGCAGAAAGTGTGTTGGGCTTTGTTTTGAATGGCATGGCCGAAAAGGGAAAGTTTAATACTGATTTTTGCCCAGAGATAATGGGGAAAAAACCACGCTAATTACTCTCTTATCTGTCAGACTAAAAAGCACTTGGATATGAAGAATATTAAACTAATATTGGGAAGGAAGAGATGGCAGAGAACTCTGTTGAGAGTTGACTGATGAAAGAAACTGACAAAAGAGGACAAAGGGACTAACTATGCTGTGTACAAACTATGCCTTTGATGAGATAAGGACAAACACAAGAGGAACCTGAGGAAGCCAGAAGCTAACACTGCAAATGTCATACCAGTCTGCACACCAGTGTCCTCCAACTGAACTTCTCAAAGAAGGGTGACTAAGCCCCAGGTTCCTGGAAACTCACTGGGCAGAGTGGCCAAGAGAACTTGACATCTCTCTTTCAAAATGAGCCAGAAAGGCGGTGTGGCCCTGCTGACTTGGAGCTATCCACCGTGAGCAGTACTGGTCAAGAGCATGGCTTCTAGAGCCAAACACGCATAAGTCCAAAATCCAGTTCAGCCACTTAACCTTCCTGGGCCTCAGTTTTTTCATCTGTAAGTAGGGGTGATGATAAAATCACCTACATCACAGAACTGTAGCAAAAATGAAATTACTCAATGCATGTAAAGGCCTTGGAACAGTGCTGAACACACTGTTAGTGTTTGACAAGTGTTAGTCATTACTATTGCTGCTATTGCAGCAAGAAAGAGCTGAAAGGAATGTGAGAGTCCAAACCCCTCATTTACTAGAAAACAAGTATGAGGTCGAGAGAGAAGTAGGGGGCTGCTCCAGGTCACCAGCTAGCTCATAGCAGAGCTAAGAACAGAAACCAGGTCTCCTGAGTTCTATGCTCTTCCTACCATACAACATTAACTCTCAGAAGAATGGCTTCCCAACTTCTTAGATCACAATCCACAGGAAAAAAATTTTTTACACCGTAATCCATACCCATATACATACGGGCATAAAATTTGCATGAAGCAATTCTTGCACATATCATTCATTCTAATATCTCCTGTTCTATTCTTTGAAACCAAATAAGTATATAAATAGGGAAAGAAAAAAAAAAACCCATCAGAGGCAGAGGCCAAGGATAGGAATTAAATGAAGCCTGATGGAGAATATCACAGCTGTGAAGGGCGCCACACATAAGAGCCCATGAGAGGCATGTGGATGCCTCCCACACAGAGAACAGAAGAGGCCAGATCTGCCCCAGTCACATTAAGTAACTATACCCCTTTCCTCTAATCACAAATCACACTGTCCCCAGTCTGGAGAAATCTGAAGCATTAGGGGAGAAAGACACAGAGCTCAATCCCTCTGGCCATGGGACATGTCTGAGTTGAGGGGCACGAGAAAAAACCCTGAACTGGATATGAAGTTGAAGATTTTGAATAAAAAGCAAGACTGGATTGAACTTGCTGTGACATAAAAGTGGCTAGTAAAACAGGGACACCACCCACATGACATCGTTTAATGGCAGGGAAGGAGATTTGAACTAATTTAAAACATTAATTAAAGAAGAAAGCATTGCATGTTTGTCCCCCTATTCAATAACTTCTTTACATTTGTAGTGATACACACAAATACATACATGAAGAAAAACAATTATTTTTATTGGAGAATTGATTATGCAAATTGCCATAGAGATGTGTGATAGATTGCCATGTCACTATTGAAAAGTATGAAGTATCTCTGTATATGCTGATAGAAAATCTCAAAATGTATGTTTTTCCTGATAAAAGAAAAATATAGAGAAGTGTCTATGGATTTATCGATTCTGGACATTTCAAATGAATGGAATCATGAAATGTGTGGTCTTTCATGTCTAGCTTCTTTCACTCACTACAATGTTTCACAAGGTTCATTCACATTGTAGCATTATCAGTACTTCATTCATTTTTAGGGCCAAATGATATTCTGCTGTATAGATTTACCAGATTTGTTTATCCATTCACAAACTGATGAACATTTGGGTCGTTTTCACTTTTTGGCTATTTTGAATAATACTGCTATGAATATTTAAGTACAAGTTTTTTGTGGACATATATTTTCCATTCTCTTGGGTAGACACCTAGCAGTGGAATTACTAGGACATATGATAACTTTATATTTAACTTTTTGGATAATGAACAAACTGTTTTTCAAAATGGTTGTACCATTTTACACTCTCACCGGTAATGTATGAAAGTTCCAGTTGCTCTACATCCTTACAAACACTTGTTATTATCTGTCTTTTTGATTATAGCCATCTTAGTAGGTATGAGCTTGGCATCTCACTGTGGTTTTGATTTGCATTTCCCTAATGATTAGTGATGATGAGAATCTTTTCATGTGCTTATTGGCCACTTGCATATCTTCTTTGGTGCAATGTTTATTCACATCCTTTGACCATTAAAAAAATGAATTATATAAATTTGCGATGGCAAAATATAAAAGTATTAGTAAGTATCACTTTGTGAGAAAAATTTGATGTAATGCAATCACCAAATTAAAAATTCTCAAGGATGACATAATTTTAAAGATGTTGGGCAGAGGAAATTTTAAACTCTATTTAACCATTGCCACATGATTATGTCTCTAACTGGTAAACAGAAATTGTTATTAAACTTCCTCATAATTATTCTTTAATTATTGAAGTTTTGGATGTTGCAAAATTTTCAGAAAGACTTTTTTGGATAAAATTCAACCATCTTCTATAATCACAAAATGTTTCTAAAAAGAAACATAGTGGTTGTCTTTTTTAAAAAAATGTGTTTGTGATGGCTGAAACATACATTTAAGCACATCAGTGTCCTGATTACAGGTGAACACTTCAATGAATTTTTAGGTATGAATATACTTATGTCATCACTACCCATATTAAGACATGGAACATTTCCTTCATTCCTCATGCCGCTTCCCAGTCTATACGTCCCCACCCCATCTCAGAAATAACATTATTCTTGGTATATCTACACAATGGAATACTACTCTGCTATTTAAAAAAATGAAATACTGCCATTTGCAGCAACATGGATGGACTTAGAGAAAATTATATTAAGTGAAATAAGCCAGGCACAGAAAGAGAAATACCACATGTTCTCACTTGTCAGTGGGAGCTAATAAAAATAAAAAAGTAAATAAACAAATGAATGGGGAAGAAGAAGACACAACAATCACAACAATTCCTTGAACTTGTTAAGACAAGTGAACAGATATGATGTTGATGTGGGGGAGGGGGGAGAAGAAGGGAGGAAAAGTAGGAATTGATAAAGGGACACGAACTATAGTGTATATTGATAAAATAAAATAAAATAAAATAAAAAAAGAAATAACATTATTCTGACTTGTGTCACCATCAATTATTATTCCTATTCTAGACTGCCATTTAAATGGAATCAAGCAGTTCATATTCTTTCGTATGTGACTTCTTTTGCTCAACGCAGTGTTTTTATCCACAAAAATCTGATGGAATCTACAAAACAGCTACTAGAACTAAAGTGAATTTAGCAAGGTTGAAGGATAGAATACCTATATAGAAAAGTCAATTGCATTTCCACATACTAGCAACCAACAACCAGAAATTTAAATTTAATATACCATTTATAATAACATCAAAAAATATGAAATACTTAGCGATAAGTCTGACCAAAGGTGTGCAAGGCCTGTACACTGAAAACTATAAAACATTAGGGAGAGGAATTAAAGAGATATAAATAAGTTATAATTATACCATGTTCATGGGTTGGGAGACTCAATATTGTTAAGAGATCGTTTCCAGATTTTTCTACAAATTCAACACAATTCCAACAAAAATTTCAAGAGGCTGTTTTATGGAATTTGACAATATGATACTAAAAATCATATGGAAATGCAAAGGATATAGAATAGCCATAACAACTTTGAAAAGAGCAAAGGCGAAGAACTAACACTATCTGATTCCAAGACTTATTGTAAAGCTACAGTAATCAAGACAATGTGGTACTGCCACAAAGATAAACAAATAGAGCAATGGAACAGAATAGAGAGAACAGAAATAGATCCACACATATATGAACAACTAATTTTTGACAAAGATACAAAGGGAATTCAGTGAAAAACGGGTGGTCTTTTCATCAAATAGTGCTGAAAAAAATTAGATATCCAAATGCACAAAAATGAACTTTGATCCATATCCCACTTTGTATTTAAAAATTAACTCAAAATAGAGCATAGGCCTAAGTATAAAACCTATCACTGTAAAGTTCGAGAAGAAAACACAGGAGAAATATCTGTGACCTTGGATTAGGCAAAGATTTCTTAGATATGACACCAAAAGCGTGATTTGTAAGAGAAAAAATTGATAAATTTGACTTAACAAAACCACACTTCTCTTCTAAAGACACTGTTAAAAGAATGAAAAAAAACAACCAATGGACTGGGAGAAAATATTTGCAAATCATATATATGATATAGGACTTCTGACTAGAACATTTAAAATCTCTCAAACTCCCTAATATGAAAATAAATAGCCCAATTTTAAAAATGAGGAAAAGATTTGAGCAGACACCTTACCAAAGAAGATACACAATTGGCAAATATGAGTAAGTGCATGAAAAGATGCTCAACATTATTACTCACTAAGGGAATGCAAATTAAAACCATGATGAGATACCACTCCTCACATTAGAATGTCTAATATTAAAAAGACTGACCATACCAAATATTGCTGCAGATGTGAAGAAGATGGAAGACTCACATTGCTAGTGAAAATGTAAAAAGGTAAACCAACTTGGAAAACAGTTTAGCAGTTTATTAAAAACTTAAACATACACCTACCATGTGATTTATTGATTCCACTCCAAAGTTTTTATCCACAAGAGAAGAAACATATCCATACAAAGATTTGCACACAAATATTCATGTGAGTTTTATTTGCAATAGCTAAAACTTGGAAACAACCTGTCTCAGTCTGGATTTAACCAGAGAAACAAAAACCAATAGGACACATACCTTAAGGGATTTATTACAAGCAATTGACTTATGTGATCATGGGGCTGGGTAGGCAAGTCCAAAATCCATAGAGTAGGCTATCAAGAGGGCAGGCTGGAACTCTGGGTATGAGCTGAAGCTGTAGTCCACAGAAGGATTTCTTTTTCCTCAGGAAAGCTTCAATTCTGCTCTTAAGGGCTTTCAATGTATTGAATCAGACCCACCCAGATAATCTAGTATAATCTCCTTTGTCTAAAGTCAACTGATTGTGAACATTAATCCCATCTACAAAATACTTTCAGTGTAACACCTAGATTTATGTTTAATTGAATAATTGGGAACTATAGCCTAGCCAAGTTTGACACATAAAACTGACTGTCACACAACCCAAATATCTATTAACAAGTGAATGCATAGACAAATTGTGCTGCATTCATACAATGGAATACAATTCATTGACAAAAAGAAATGAACTATTGATACATGTAACAAGTATGAATCTCAAAATAATTATGCTGAGGAAAAGAACCCAGACAAAAAAAAAAAAGAGTATATATTTGTTCTAGTCTGCTTTTTGCTGCTATAACAGAATACCACAAACTGGGTATTATAAGGAGAAGTTTATTTGGGTCATGGTTCTGGAGGCTGAGAAGTCTAAGAGTATGATGCCAGCATCTGGCGAGGGTCATCCCATGGCAGAAGACATCACATGGGGAAGAAGTACAAAGGAGAGACAGGGAGAGGATGGGGGCTGAACTTACCCTTTTACCAGGAGGATAATTAAACCACTCCCATGATAATGGCATTAATCCATTTATGAGAGCAGAGTCCTCACAGCTTAATCACCTCTTAAAGGTCCCACCTCTCGACACTGTTACAGTGACAATATGAATTTCAACACGAGTTTTGAATGTAACATTCAAACCTGGCCCCCAAAACTCATGTCCTCACATGCACAATACACTCATTCCATCCCAATAGCCTCAAAAGTCTTAACTCATTCCAGCACCAACACAAAAGTCCAAAGTTCAAAGTCTCATCTAAATCAGATATGGGTGAGACTCAAGGCATGATTTATCTTGAGGCAAATTCTCTCCAGCTGTGAGTTTGTGAAATCTAACAAGTTATGTACTTTCAAAATACAATGGTGGGATAAGTTTAGGATGGATATTCCCATTCTAAAGAAGAGAAATAGGCAAAAAGAAAGGGGTAACTTGTCCCAAGTAAGTCCAAAACCCAATAGAGAAAACATTAAGTCTAAAAGCTGGAGCATAATCTCCTTTGACTCCATGTCCCCAATCCTGGGCCCACTGATATGGGGGTTGGGCCCCCAAGGTCTCAGGCAGCCCTGCCCCTATGGCTTTGCTGGGTTCATCCCGTGCTTCAGCTCTCTCAGGTTGGAGTTGTACACTGATAGCTCTACAGTTCTGGGGTTTCAGTGGCAGTCCCACTCCCATGGCTCCAATAGGTATTCAACTTGTGAGGACTCTGTGGCAGCTCTGACCCTGCAGCCGGTTTCTGCCTGAGCCCCCGGACTATCTACAATGTCCTTTTAAATCTAGGTGGAGTATCCATGCCCCCACAGCTCTTGCATTCTGCAAGTCTGTAGACTTAAAACCACACAGACAACATCAAGGCCTACCACTTGTGTCCTCCTGAGTGGTGGGTTGAGCCCCACCTGAGCCTGCTTTGAGCCATGACTGGGGTGGCCAAGGAGCACTGCACTGGAATTCCAAAAGCAAAGTCCCAAGGCAGCTCTGGGCAGCAAGCCTATGCAGTGAGCCCTGCAACCATCCCCTGAAATCATTCTGCCCTCCTATAGTTCTGGGCCTGTGATGGAAGGGGCAGCCTTTACGATCTTTGAAATGTCTTTGGGGTCTTTCTCCCATTGTCTTGATGAAGAGCACCTGGCTTCCTTCTATCCATGCTAAATTTTTAGCAAACTATCACTTGGCCACACCTTTGGTTTGCTCTCCTAAAGACAACTTTTAACTCTTCACATAGCCAGGCTGCAAAATTTCCAAATCTTTCTACTCTGCTTCCCTTTTAATTACAATTTTTTTCTTTAAGTCATTTCTTTCGTCTCTCATCTCACTGTCCAGTTAAAAGAATTTATGCAGCAGCCTGAATGCTTTACTGTTTTGATATTTTTTCTGCCAGATATCCTAGTTCATCACTCTTAATTTCTACATTCCAGAGTCCTAGAACAAAAACACAATTCTGCCAAGCTCTTTGAACTATATGACAATGATGGCCTTTACTCCAGTTTCCAATACGTTGTTACTCATTTCCAACTGAGACCTCATCAGAATGGCTTTTACTATCCATATTTCTATCAACACTCTGGTCATGACAACTTAAGTAATCTCTAAGAAGATTCTGACTTTTTTTTTTTTTTTTTTTGCAGCTGACCTGTACAGGGATCTGAACCTTTGATCTTGGTGTTATCAGTTTCTACATTTCTTATCTTCTTCTGAGCCTTCACCAGAATTGCCCTTAATGTTCCGTTGATTGCAATCTAGGCTTTTCAGTCTACTCCTCTAAATTCCTCCAGCCTCTGCCCATTACCCAATTCCAAAGCCACTTCCACATTTTCAGGTATTTGTTATAGCAACATTCCTACTTCTAGGTAACAATTTTCTACTTTAGTCCATCTTCTACCACTATAACAGAACACCACAGTCTGGGTAATTTATAAAGAACAGAAATTTATTTTGCTCATGGTTCTGGAGGCTGGGAAGTCCAAGATCATGGTAACCAGCATCTGCTCAGTATCTGGTGAGAGCCTTCTTGCTGCATCAAAATATAGCAGAAGGGCAAGCAAGCAGAGAAAAAGAGAACGAGTGGGCAAGGGACTGAACTCATCCTTTTTGTCAGGAACCCACTCCTGCAATAATGGCATTAATCTATTCCTGAGGGCTCTGCCTCTTCAAGATCCTACCCTTAATACTGTTATAAATTGGCAATTAAATTTTAACATGAGTTTTGGTGGGAGCATTCAAACCATAGCAATACTATATGATTCCATTTACATAAAATGTCATTAAATGCAAATTAATTCATAATGAAAGAAAGCAGATCAGTGGTTGCCTGAGGACAGGGACAGGATAGAAGGTGAGGTGGGGCAAAGGCAAGGGATTACCAAGAAGCTTGAGGACATTTTGGGGGGATGTGATTTGTATATTCATTATTTTGATTTTGTGTTGATACTTTCACAGGTGTATACACATCAAAACTTAAAAGTCTTTATACTTTAAATATGTGAAATTATGTTAATTATACCTCAATAAAGCTGTTGAAAATTAAAGCAAAAGCTAATCAGACGCCCACAAAATTAACCTCACAACTCAATAATATGTCAGTATCTGCAATAATATGTCATCACCTGCAGTTTGAAAAACACTGTATGGGATGTTATGAAGAACATCGCTTTGTTTGTTGCTTTACTTATTTGCTGTCTACCACTTGTCCTCTTCCTATTTAAGGGTGATCTACCAATATGAGAGATATTGATGGGACATAGCGCCCAGCCTCAACTACAGAAGTTGAAGAATAGAGATCCTCCGTCCAATTTCCCCTCTCCTGGAACTGTGAAATCTGGAGAAACTGACAGAAAGACAGGAATGATTAGTGTCTAGTCATTGTAGTTTTGACAATGCCCAGCATCAGCCATAGTCTTTGGGCAGACTGTTCTTGCTAGAAGAAGGTTGTGTGCTTCCTGGTATCCTCTGGGATCCCTTTGGTTCATGTAATCTTCCAAGCCTGGCCCTCCAACTTCCCCTTGATTCTGGGAGTTACCCTACCCCCGACATCCTTTCAATACATTATTTTTTTTGGTTTTGTTTGATAGCTATTGCTGCCTACAATCAAGAACCTTGATAATACAGAGAAGAAATGGAGAGTTATGAAGAGAAAGTTCTAGAAAGCCCAGCAAATCTCAATCAAGCAGGAACCAAACATCCATTTTGATTAATAAAATACAAAACCCTGACATGAAACCCTGGGGTCCCATTACTTAGGGTCAGGGAAAAAGAAAGTATGTTCAACAGAATAGTATACTTATATAGAGTCTTCTAGCTTGCTCCAGATGCACAGACTGTGATCCTATCTTCAAAGACTTTTCCCACAGGGCTGGCCTGGGTGGGTGGGCATTGAATTTTGTTTTTCCTTTCTGTTGTCAATAATGATGAGGTTAAATGTACTGATTTCTGTTAAGAATATATGTAGTAGTGGAATTGTTGGGTCATAGGTTTATATCTACTCAGCTTTAGGAGATACTGCCAGACAGTTTTCCAAAATATTTGCATGAATTTCACACTCAGAAGAAGCTCTTAATTGTAATTCAATATCATTTGTGATGTCACTTTTTACAGCTAACATTTTATGTCTGTTAAAAAATCTTTTGCTGTTATAAGGTCAAAACAAAATAATAATAACGAAGAGGTTGGGTTGTAGAGAGTGGAGAGAGTGGCAGTGTCTGTTTGACATAGACGGGTAGTGGGGAAAAAGGCAGAGTGACCCTGGATTTGGACCTTCCCCAGTGTGACTCAGGGATTAGGCATCTCTCTGTGTCCTAATCCAGGTTTCTTTATTCTTCCCTTTGGCAGCAGGGCATGCTTCAAAATCCCTACCCAACAATATGGCTTCTGGAAAATCTAAACTAGTGTGTCCCCTTGCAGAGCACAGTAGGCATAACAAATGGTGACATTTGTATAGCACACTGAGAGAAACAAACAAACAGACCTTTTGCAGGCCAGGGTTTCTGGTCTAGGGGCTTCTCTGTAATCCTGGCACACTGGATAGGGCGCTCTGAGTTAAAGCAAGTAAGACCAAATTCTCTGTCTGACCATGTCAAGCCCTCCACAACCTGTCCCAGTCTGCTGTTCTTCCATTACTGCTTTACATATGTCAATGGCTTTAGCTTGACTTATCACTTGTCCTCTATATAATCAAGTGTTATTCACTCTAGTCTACTGGTCTTCAGACTGAGGTCCAAAAAAGGGTCTAGGGTTTGGAGGAAGTGAGACTCAAGCCAGCAAAGTTTTAAAAGCACTGCTCTGGGCCACAATGAACTTTTCCTCCCCTGACCATGTCTTGCTTTGTCATGGACCACATTTAGCTTTATATTTTACATTTCATAGGTTATATCTTGTCCTGGCTTGCCAGTGAGATTGTAAGATTTTGGAAGGCACAGAGCCTAGCTCATTCCTAGCACTTAACAAACACTCATTAAGCAAATGAATTAATGCATGAATGAAAATAGCTAACATTTATTTATTATTATGTGCCAGACACCATGCTAAGCAGTTTGCATGTATTATCTCATTCACTTTTCACAACAAATCTGTAAAGTAGGTTTTGTTAATATTATTTACTTCACAAATGAAGAAATTGAGGCTCAGAAGATAGAAATGACTTACCCAAGGTAAGTGGCCGGCTGGTATTTAAACTACAATTAGTCTCTAAGTTAGCATGATTCAGAGAGAGGGAGACTTTTAAGACTTACAGTTCTGAAATACCAGATGTTCTTTGACAGAGCTGACAGTGAAGTATCTAAAAAGCAGGGAGACTCATTAAACTGACTTTTATTGAGTGTAGAAAGAAATGGAAACTATCATTAAATTAGGGCCAATGGTTTACTCTCTCCTGGCACCCTCACCCATGCAAGCCCTTTCCCGGACACAAAGCAAGTTTCTGCTCTCTATTTAGTGAAAGCGGTAATCCCACATTTATTCACAAGCCCTAACTAAGCAGCTATTTGTAAAGGAGTTTTCCATGACTCCTGGGTACTAAAAAATGTATGCACAAACCAGCAATTTATGCAGAAGCTGCCACAGTGTCTGGCACATACATAATAGGCACTTTAAATAAAGTATCCATCTTATTGTTGGTATTTATAAAAAGAATATTCACTGATGTCTAATATGTGCAATATTCTGGGTGCTTTCAAAGCTTCCGACTTACATAATCTTCACAACCATTCCTTGAATTAGATGATTTTACTGCATTTTAACAAAGCTTGGGGTGGTTAATATTTGCTCAAAGTCACACTGATCTGATACCAAAACCCATGTTCTTTATAATACCCCATACTGATACTTAACATGTATGTTGATACAAATAGATAGACAAAAAAGAAAAATGGCAACTAGTTCTTATCAATACCCTAGAAGCAATCCCTGCAGTTTGAGTTTGGCAGAAGAGTAAAGTTCATTCAAAAATATCAGTGACCCCCTCCAGCAGCTTGATCAGACTTCACAGATGACAGCAGCTTGGAGGACAGATATTCTGCTCCTCCAGGAGCCAAGGTCCACTTGAGGCTGGCCCCAGGCCCATTCCACACCAGGCCATGGGACTCTGTCATATTCCATTCATCAAGAACCTCCTTGCCTGGTTACAGCCACTGAGGAAGAAGCCAGTGAACTGAGGAGTCTTTGGGGGAAAAGAGACAAACAAGGTGGTTTGACTCCTAACAATATCTGTTCTCACGTTTTCCTATAGTAATTGGCATTTTAGCTGCATATGAGAGCCCGGGTAAAGACTGCATTTTCCAACATTCCTTGCAGCTGGATGTGGCCATGTGACTAGGTCTTGGCCAATAGGACATCAGTAGAAGTGATATGTGTAACTCCTAAGTTTTGCCCTTAAAAGAAAGAAGCATTCCTCATTGCCCATGCTCCTTGCTTCTGCAGGATGGGGTGTTGACAGGGTGAGGGACAACAAGCGAAGGGGCCTATGCCCTTAACATCTTAAAGCCTCCATGTCAATCTGAACCACCTACTTGGAATATTAACTGAGTGAAAAATAAACTCCTATCTTGTTTAAACCAAGATATTTGGGGGTCTCTTATTAGAGCAGTTGAGCATATAACTAATAGGTAAGTAGTGGGAACATTGCGCTGGAAGGTTGGCTACTTTGAGTGTCTTGCTCTAAATGGTTAGAGATAGAGAGGGCTTTATCTGCCATCTAGTTCAAGGTCCTCACTTCAGATGAGACCCAGAGAGGAAAAAAGAACTTACCCAAGACTACACATTTAATTGGGATAAAAATTCCTATTTTGTTGCCATCCAGGGAGAATATCCTCTTTATTCATGTACTTGGCATTATTAGAGACCAACACTAAATGCTCTTTCTAAAAATATCAAACTCACCTTATCTTGTTTGCTGTTAGGCCAGTTTCTAAAAGCAGATCATGGCAGCCCCTTGAAGGCCAGAGTGCTGGTGTAGTGTGGTGGTTGATGTTTTTAACATGCACCCTTATTATGAAGGGATTAACTGAACTGTAAAATAGTGACACTCAATTTGTTTAACAATTAGGGTTTTTTAATTGCCGTTATTTTCTGGGAATCAGCATGAGTACACAACTAAATATCCAGCAGTGACTTTGTAAGAGTGGGGAGTTATATGAGTAGAACTTGGCTGAAGTAGACACTGAGTTGGCAAGGTTGGCCTTTGTATGACAAGCATTCAGCGCGTACATCAAACATCTATTACATGGAAAGCATGCATTGAATTAACTCATTTTTATCAAAGAGCATCAACCAAAACAAGTAATGTGCAAAATGCTGAAACCGCAGGTAAGCAGAGGAGTCCGATTACCTTCATCAAGCAGAGGTGAGCACTAAAGATAGTATATGAGGACAGATAAAGGAAAAAAAGATCTGGTTACCAAATATCACCAAATGTCATACTACTGACAACTCCTCATCTTACCATTTTGTGTGGCGTCTCTTACGGACTACTAAGTCCTATTACAACCAGCTTTACAATGATTGTTAAAGGGTATAGTAATGGTTCAGATCATAGCCTTTGGAGATTGATAGACCTCAGTTTGAATCCCAGCTCTGCCACTTACTGGCTGTTTTTCCTTTTCTCCAAGTGTTGATTTCCTTGTCAGTGAGATACAATTAATATCCCCTGTGTCACTTGGTAATTGCAAGGATTAAATATGCAAGAGAAATGTCCAAAGCACTTAGCACAGTACCTGACATATAGTAAGTGCTTAATGAATATGCTCTGCCATTACCATGGTGTGTCTTCAACACTGGAAACTTTTTGAGCAGAAGGAGCAGAAACCACCAAACAAAGGCTCCTCATAGTAAGAGCAGCTGTTCTTCTTTTAGGCTATAAAAGAGTTACCCAGTAAACTTGAGGAAAATGCAGATGCCTGGGTCCCACTGCTGGAGATTCTGATTCAGTAGTCTAAGATGAAGCAGTTTTAAACGAGCTTTCTGGGTGATTCTGATAGGTACATCCCAAGGACTATACTTTGAGAAAGAGTAACCTAGGATCCTAGAATGTATGTACGAGTATAAGATCTGGGATAAGGTTGTAAGATAATTTCAAAAATCCAGCAGTTTTGGTGCAAACACTGTAAGACTTACAAAATCCTAGTTAATCCTCTTGCTTGGAAATGGGGAAGGGGAGGAGTGAAAGGCCCCCAGCTGTGGACTCTTTTGGTTCCGTTCGCAATACAGTTGGCTCTCTGTATCCATGGGTTCTGCATCCAAGGATTCAAACAACCAGGGATCGAAAATATTCTAAAAAAATTGCAACTGTACTGAACATATACAGACTTTTTTGTCATTATTCCCTAAACAATGCAGTATAACAACTATTTACACAGCATTTACATTGTTTTAGTTATTATAAGTAATCTAGAGAGGATATAAAGTATAGGGGAGGATATGCATAGGTTATATGCAAACACTATGCCATTTTATATCAGGGACTTGAGCAACCGTGGATTTTGGTAGCCACAGGGTGTCCTAGAAACAATCCCCCACGGATGCTAAGGGACAACTGTATATATTTCATAGTTAAAGAAAAAAACCTTACAATTTGATTTCCTTCAGCTGCTTTTACCTACTACTTTCTGAAGGATATCTCTCCACTCGCCTCTCTCAGAAGACATAAGTGATTGCTGACCAGATGAAGAGGAGGCTGTTATAACTATGGTTGATTAAGCTGTTAAGTGAGGAAAATTCCACTTAACGATTGTCTTGTTCTCATCAGAATTAGAACTGTAGAGTGGCTGATAATGGGATAAAGAGCACATTTCCTCTGGCTGGTGCAAACGGCCACTACATAGTTCAAATCCCAGGCTCCCTTGATGCCTGCCTGTCCAGATCTCTTCAACTAGGATATTTACTCTTTTAAACCTGAGATTCGAATTAAGGACAACAAACCACTCCACCTGTTTGCATAAGACCCCACAAAATGATTATCCAAGTTAACAAAACAAAACAAAAAACTTCCCCTTTATTTGGCTAAGATAGTGAGAACAAGGTTGAAGTGGCTATAAAAAAATTCTGTAAAGCTTTGAGATCGATGAGAGTTGCTTCAATACCATTCTACCTTACCTCTATGATGAATAAAAGATGACAGAGACAGCAAGCATCTCATGGAGCTGTAGGGAAAAGATTCTGGGATGGGGGACTTTAAGACATCACTTACCCTTCTGGAAGACCATGGTTTGCTCCAGGAGGCTTTCTCTACATCATGAAATGGATCTTCAGCATAAGAACTAGGCCTCCACTGAGACTTACCAACCCCAAGTCATCTTCCTTATGAGTCGGTCTTCAGTAACAAGTCACTAGCTACACCTGCCCTTCTCCAACAAGCCCATTAAAGAAGCTATACAAAGTGCTCGCTTGGGCAGCACATATACTAAAATTGGAACAATACAGAGGAGATTAGCATGGCCCCTGTGCAAGGATGACACGCAAATTCGTGAAGTGTTCCTTTTTTTTTTTTAAAGCTGTACAGAGACCCAAAGGTTTTGTTTTTCCCAGAATTTACACTAAATTAGAAGCATAGGAAACCACTGGCCTTTCTCCATTCTGTGGAAGGAGGTCAGGGGTTCACTATAGTTTACAGAACAGTTTGTTTAATTCTGATCTTACAAAAGTCTGCTGCTTGTGGATTTCAGTCAGGGTGTAGGCAACATGCAGGTTTTGCCTGGAAGTGGCTTATGCTTATCCTTTGTCTGAGCCAATTTGATGCTCTTTTAAAAATAATATTAGACAATATTTATTGCTTATGTATGCTAAGCATTTACCATGTTATCTTACTTATTTTGTTAACCCAATAGGGTAAGTACTACACTATTATTATCTCTCTTTTCAAGATATGGAAACTGAGGCTTAAGTAAATTAAGTGACTAGCCACAGGTCACATAGCTAATAAGCAGGACTCATTGGTGGCCCAGGACAGCAGGTGGGATTTAAATTCTGCCAGTCTGCTGTTAGAGTCTATGCTCCTAACCGCTTCACTATACTGCCTCCCTTTGGTGGTGGTAAGGGGGAGGGGGTCATCTATACTCAAGGCCAAGACCAAGCCATCCAATAAAAAGTTTCTGAAACTCTGTCCCAAGAGTTCAAGGAATCTCCATCGGCTATGCCTTTGACTCACTGTTCTGATTTCTCTTACTCTGACCTGCTGTGCCTGGTTTTCTTACTAGCTTGGCAGAGCCCAGATTCTGTCCCTTTGATGTGCCCATTGGGATTGGCACTTCAGTTGGACTGTCTGCCTGGATTTCATTTTCAGCTTCTCCCCTGATCACTGGCTCTCAGATCACCTTTGGCTTCAAGCTCTGAAGACCCCAGGCAGGTCTAACCCCAAGCTCAACCCAGATTCCCAAACCGTGGTATCTGGAATTCTGTTTGTCCTACTAAGAAGAGAAGAACAGAGTCTCTTTATCTCACTCAGACCTTTCTTTCTCAACTATCTGCTTCTGCTGACCCCTCACACTTATGTACAACAAGATCTCCCAAGCCTTCCCAACAGCTTGACTACCTCTAGCGTAGCACAAAGGAACCAAGCCAGCAAGGACTCATTGGTGGCCCAGGATGGTACCTTGGAGCTATAACTGCAGTTGATGGCATTTGCCGCTCCTCCCTACTGGCATCTGGGATGCAGTTCAGGTAATGCAGAGACAGAAAGAGGAAGTATCTAATACAAAAACTGTAGTTCATGGGCTTTTTATTTTTTCAGGAGTGGGGATGAATTTCACCAAACCAATCACACATTGTTACCTTGTTCCATGATGGGATGCATTGGAAGGTAATTGGTGCTATGGGTCAAATGTGTCCCCCAAAAGTTCATTTATTGGAATCTTAATCTCCAATGTAACAGTGTTAAGAGGGTGGGAAATCCAATTATGCTCATTGAAAGGTGGGGCCTTTGTGAGATTATTGGATCCAAGGACCATGCACTAGTGAATGGATCCATCCATTCACAGAGTAATGAATGTGGTTCTGATGGCTTTAAAAGATCAAGTAAGGAGGTTAGCTCTATCTTGCTCAGCCCACTCTTGCCATGTGATATCCTGTGTTGCTGTAGAAGAAGGCCCTCACCAGATGTGTTCCCTGGACTTTTTACCAGTCTCCAAAACTGTAAGAAATAAATTTCATTTCTTTATAAATTACCCAGTTTCAGGTATTCTGTTATAAGTAACAGAAATAGGCTAATACAGTTGGCTACAGCAGAGAGAGAGGGTGTTTGGCCACCTAAGAGAGAGTAAAGCAAACTGGTCCAGCTTCAGAGTGAACTGGAAGCTTTAATGAATGGTGTTAACAAGTCACGGGTAGGGAGATAATACCAACACCAGCTCATTTTCAGAGAAAACTTGCTTGGTTCCGTTAGTATGGTGAGAGCCTAACGATCTTTTGCTAATTTGTGTTTTTTCGCATCTCCTGCTATCAACCAAGTCCTGGTGGCTATGTGGAGTTACCCCACTTTATCTTCTTTTCCTGCTTTGACCACATTCTTCCTCTTTTCAAAACCACTCAGCAGTTCTCTCATTAGAACACAAGAAAAAGTAAGTCCAACCCATGGTCTGTACACAGAATAGACAGCATGGACTCTGGAGCCCGAATGCTTGGGTTTTGCATCCCAGCTTGGCTGCTTACAACTTGTGTAATCTTAGGCAAGATACTGAACTTCTCTGTTTCCCAGTTTCTTCCTCTGTAACATGGGAATAATAATCAACCTATCTTATCAAGGAATAAATGAGTTAATATTTGCAAGGTACTTGGAACAGTATCTCACAATAGTGCCATGTAAGTGTTTGTTAAATAAACAATAAGTATGCTCATTCATTAAACAAGTATTTGTTGAGTATCTATGAACTAGCCAGGGGTTGGCAAACTTTTTCTGTAGAGGGCTACATAGTAAATATTTCTTAGGCTTTTCAGGCCACATGATCTCTGTTGTAGCTTCTCAACTCTGCTATGATAGCACAAAAGGAGTCATAGACAATATGTAAATGAATTGGTGTGGCTGTATGCCAATATAAATTTATTTACAAAACAGAGTAGGCTTGGTTACTGACCTCTGTGTTAAGGAATGGGGATACAATAATAATAATCATAACATAGACTCACTAAATTGTTGGGTCTAGTGTGGGAGACAGATATTTAAAAAATAATTATATACCTTATCAATTGTGAGAAGTATTGGGCTGGGGGAGGCAGGGGACTGTAACCTACTTTGGAGGACCAGCAAAAGCTTCTCTAAGGAAGTAGCTTCAACCTGAGATCAAAGACGGACTTAAACAGGTGAATGGGAGCATGGGGAGAAGTATGCCACCCCACGGACATCACCTTCAGACACCAGGTATGTCCTAAATATTCTAAATATCCTGCATTTTATCCTTCATTTACTTTAGGGAAAAATCACTGAGGTTTTTTTTTTTATCCAATCTGTCTTAGTCTGTTTGGGCTGCTATAACAAAATACCATAAACTGGGTAGCATATAAATAATGGAAATTTCTCATGGTTCTGGAGGCCGGAAGTCCAAGATCAAGACACCAGCAGATTTGGTGTCTGGTGCGGGCCCACTTTCTGGTTCATATACAGCATCTTTTCACTGTGTCCTCACTTGGTAGAAGCAGCTAGCTAGCTTTCTGGGATCTCTTTTATAAAGACACCAATCCCAATGACCTAATCATCTCCAAAGGCCCCACCCCATGATACCATCACCTTGGGGGTTAGGATTTCAACATTTGAATTTTGGAAGGACACAAACATTCAGACCATAGCACAATCCCTTCCTGAAGCTATTTTTAATCTTAGCCTGTATAATCCCTTGTGAGAGTGGCAGAATTGTTAAGTGCATAGACTGTTACCAGACTGCCTGGGTTTGAATACCAGCTTCACATACTAGTTGAGAAATCTTGGTCAAGTTACTTAACCTCTCTGTGCCAAAGTCTCTTCTATCTGTCAGGTGGGGATGACAGTATTGGTAGTATTCCAGTCATAGGGTGGTGATGAAGACTAGATGAACTATTACATGTAACCTACTTGGAATATTGTCTGGATCATAGTAAGTGTTAAGTATGTATTAGCTCTTGCTATTATTAAAGTTTATATGCTTGATACTTTTCATAGGGTACATTAAATTTTCCTTTTATTCCTGCTAGCATTGCTTCCTTCACACTCTGTTATGAACGGAAAGTTTGGTGTTCTCCCCCTCCACAAAAAAAATTCATAGTCTGAAATCCTAACCCCCAATGTGATGGTATTAGGAGGTGGGACCTTTGGGAGGTAATCAGGCCATGTGGGTGCAGCAGTCATGAATGAGATTAGTGTCCTTATAACAGGGACCCCAGAGAGGTCTCTCGCCCTCTTTCCTCTATGTTTGCACACAAGGAGAAGTCAGCAGTCTGCAACCTGGAGGAGGACCCTCACCAGAACCCCAACATGCTGGCTCCCTGGTCTCCACTTGCAGCCTCTGGAACTGTGAGAAATAAATTCCTGTTGCTTATAAGCCACCCAGTCTAAATTACTTTATGATAGCAGCCTGAACTGACTAAGACACACTCTAAGGAGTACCATTCCACTAATTCTCTAATTTCAGAATTTCATCAATAAGCTCATAAGACGATGGTTAACATTTATTGAGCACTTATATTCCGAGTTCTGTGCTAAACAGTTTACATTCAATTCTCATTAAATCCTCAAAATCAAAGTCTCATTGTACCCATTTAAGTTGAGGAAACTGTGACTCAGAGTGGCTCAGTGACATCCCCAGGGTCAAAAAGCTAATAAGTGAAAGATCCAGGATTCAAACCCTGGTTTGTTGGACTCCGGGGTCCCAAGTCTTAACTAATGTACTATACCGTCTTCCACACATATTGAATCATACACTTTGATGGCATCCTCTTCACCGGTTCCCTCTGAGAAGAGGCAATCTGCTTAGGGTTCCCTTATGCAGCATCCCTTGTCTACAGGACAACTCCCTCTCTGGACCTTCTCTAGCTCATTGCACAGTTGGAGATGCAACCTAACATATGGTATTCTGTGGCAGCAGCACCAGGGTAAGAATATGTGTTTGTCAGGGCTGGCACTATGAGTAGGCAATGTAACCAAGAGAAAGATCTAACATTTTTGAGCTCTTAGTATGTGCCAAATAGTGTGCTAAATATTTTACGTGCATTAATTATTGTATTTAATCTTCATAACAATACTAGGCTACTAATAATGTTATCATTCCCATGATATGGATGATGAACCAGAAGCAAAGGGAGCTCCAGCAATGCCAGTGTGACTTCAAGGAATGGAGGAAAGTTCTTTGCTCCCCAGAACACTTCTGAGTAGCTCTTCTCTTAGGTAAATTTCCATATTAAAGAAGCACTGATTTTATCAAAATGCAAATCTCCCAGGAAGAGGTAACAAATTCAGCCTTCCCAAATACCTCAGTTGGAATTAGCATGCTTCAGTTCCATTTCTTAGAGCTATTTTTGACAGTGAGAGGTATAGAGAAAGCAAGGACATACTTAGTAAGGGAACAGACTTTGGGACAGCATTTGCTGACTAATATAATGTGCGCAAGAGACAGAGAGCTGGCTCTGGGTTCTGTTTCATTTCCAGTATTGTTCCTGGCTAAGAGCAGCGTCTGAGGCCTTCCCATTCTTATCTCGCAAGCTTGCATTTAAGCTCTAGTCTAGGCCATTCCCTCCCCCTGATATCTTTCTTCTGCTTCATGAAAATCGGGTTATCAAACTTTTCACTTATAGCTCCTCCCTACCATCACTTCTTCCGATCAGACTTCTTTGATTAAGTTGAGATCTATTTTCCTGAGCAATGAGAGCAAACCATTGCCCAAGCTTCTCGTCCAAACCTGGCCATTCAGTTCTTACCATCTGAGGGCCCCTGCATGTTCCACTCTGTGTATGAATGGGCCTTCACAAAGCCCACAGGCTGACTGGATGGAATTGGTTTTAATATAACCTGGTTTTCTCATGTAGTCAAAGTGTAAATCACTGCCTTGTCTTTAGCCCTCAGTTCATTCCATTTCCATTCCTCTTTTTAGGAAGTTTCCAAATTGCTCACTTGGGGTAATCAGCTATCATCCACTTAAAGCAATTCAAAAAAAGCTGGAAAAACTAAGAAATCAATCTTCTGTGTCCACTATTATCTAAACCTTTCAGTGATGACCCAGGGATCATCCCTGAAGTGGTATTTCCATGATAGCTGGCATCCCATGTTGTTTCCTAAAGTAGTTGAGGGAGAAGAAGAGATGTCTGAAAAAATTCTCCCTACATGCCTTATCCTGTACCATTTTTATCCTCACCCCCACCTCCAACTGACAACAGAGCTAGAGAATTCAAAGTGGCTCTGGGTTTCAAGCGAGCAGGTGGTTCTTCCAATTCAGCCTGAGATTTAGTGACGCTCTCGTAGACCACACACCTTCTGTTACATGTGCATAAAAACACCATTTCAAACACATGCTGTCTCACATTGACTCTGATTCCCACCCCCACAAATGCACACCCTGAAGGACACAGTTCTCTGACTCTGTGTTCCATAGAGAGGTGTCCAGGCCTATGAAGAGTATTTATGTTTGCTTTCCCAAGCCATTTCTGCTCCTGTTCCCAGCCAGTACTGGCTTCCCTTCAGCTGTATGTGTGTCTGTGTGTCTGTCTGTTTGTCTGTGTCAGTGGAGGGAAAGGAGGAGAAGGGCAGAAGAGGAGGAAGCAGGAGGAGGCATCAATTACTGGTTTGGGACCAGCTCCCAGAGCGATCCAAGCCAGGGATCTACAAACTTCTTTCTACAAATTCCCAGATAGTAAATATTTTAGGCTTTGCAAGCAATATGGTCAGTCTCTGTCTCAACTATACAACTCCCATTGTAGCATGAAAGCAGCCATAGACAGTATGTAAATTACTGAGCAAGGATATGTTCCAATAAAACTTTATTTATAAAGATGGGTGCTGAGCTGGATTTGGCCCACGGGCTGTAGTTTGCTAATGGGAAGGCTGGAGATTATGAATGCATAACAATGTTTGAGTCTCTGTTGAGTTAAGGTCTTTCTGGTTCACAGGTCATAATTGTGAACACCAATTGTCTAGGTAGGTTACTACCTAGACATGGGAGTGGAAGTCACACTAGAGAAGGATGCAGAGGATTGGGCCCAGTGTGGCTTGACCTCAGGACATGCTCTGGCAGTGCTGTTTTAAAACAGAAATACTGATAGGAGCTTGCTTCCTTTCCTTTTTCTACTACTTCCTAAAAGTATAATGTAGTTTTTGTTTGGGAGGGAGGCAGGAGAAAGGAGTAAGACAGAGAAGTTTCCAGTGACTTAAGGTTTCTGAGGAACTGCTGTAGTGGATTGAATTATGTCCCCCCAAAACTCACTGGAACTTGAATTGTGTCCCCACAAGTTCTGTGTATTAGAAACTTAGCCCTCACTGTCACTGTTAAGAAGGTGGGAAATCCTATTATGATAATTGAAAGGTGGAGCCTTGAAGAGGTGATTGGTTTGTAGGACCATGCCGTAGTGAGTGGATTAAAAATGGTGGTCAAGGGCGTGGTTCTGAGGACTTTAAAAGGAAAGAGTATGTCTCTCTTGCTCACTCTGCTCTCTCTGCTTCTACCATCTTGTAATATGAGACATCTGGTTCACTGTTGCCACCACCAGATGGACTCTGGACTTCCCAGCCTCAGAAACTATAGTAAATTTCATTTTCTTTATAAATCACCCAGTTTCAGGTATTCTGTTATAGCAACACAAAACAGACTAATACAACTGGATTCCAGCTAACTGCAGTCTCTCCACCTCCATGTCAGCAGCAGAGCAAGCTTTCTCACTAGCACCAGTCAGGGCTCAGCACTGCCAGGGCTGACAGACTTGCCCATTGGTGCCTAAGGTTCCCAAGTGGCTTGATCACAGCTCTTGCAAGCCTAGAATATGCCTGAGTCTCGATGCCCTTGGGAGGGCTTCTGTAATACACTGGCAGGGTGCTCTGCCCTTGATAGGGCAAATAGTTAGTGCTTTGTGTGCCAATCCTGCTTGATTAATGAGGCCTGCTGTGGGCAAGGGAGAAGGGAATGGAAGCTGAGGGCACCAGCCCTGCTCCAGGCCTAGGGACCTGGAAAGGATATCTGAGAAATGAAGACCATTTGCTGAGTCCTATCTGCTAGTCCCTGGCTGGTTGGTAAGAGACATTCCCTAAAACAGCTGAGTGAATCAAGTGACTCATTGGGAAGGTGGCCCAGTCAAGGACTATTTTTTGTGGCTATTATTACCCACATGGCCAATGTCACCTGTGGGACAAACTAGAACACATTCCTGCCAGGGTGTCCTGTAAGGAGAGCTGTGTTGCCTCTGTTGCAGATCTCTATATTCAATGGCCAACTCTTACCTGCCAGGCATTGTGCTAGTGCTGACAGAGCCAGACAGAGATGTGTAAGAGAGGGTTCTAGCTACTGAATTTTCTCAATCTAATGGGAGAGAATGATAAGCAAATTAATATAGAAACCATAAAGTAGATCAAAGTAAATCCTATAAGAACAGATTAAGAAAAATCTTGTGAGAGTACAGAGCAAAGAAACGAGCTTCAACCCATAGGAAATGGGGTGGGATCTCAGAGAGAGAGAGATCAGGGAAGTCTCTGTGGAGGAGTTAGCCTGTGAACCATGCCTTGAAGGATGAAGTAGGTTTTAAGGTGTAGAGAGGACACTGAGAAACTGCTCCTTAAAGGTCTCCCTTCCTGTGGTCCAGGAGTACTCAATCTTATTACACCCCGACACACCTGAGGAATATGATATGTCCCATTCACTCATCCATCAAGTTTTTTGAGCTCATACAGTGTGTTCGCTTGTGAGCCCGAGGCTCCACGACAGTGGCTCTGATGTGGCCTAGCCTCTCTCCCAGGGGACCACGCTTCTCAGAGGAGAATCTCCACTCCTGCCTCACATTGTGCCAACCCACTCTTCACACTGCACCCAGAGCCTGTTTGCTTGCTTTAGTTTCAATTTTAAGCATTGTATTTATTCTTAATGGGAAATATATGCAAATGGTCCCCCAAATGCAAGAGTATAATTAAAAAGTAAGTTGTCTTCCCAAATCCCGTCTTGTCTGATCATTGTTAACAGTTCCTTGTGTATTCTGTAGGAGAGAGTTGATACAAACACAAGCAAATATACAAACACGCTCACCACGCATGTTCCTCAGCACCTTGCTTTTTCCACGAACTATTCATCCTAGAGATGCTTTCCTTAAGTGCATAAAGAGACTGGCCATTCTATAGCTACATACCATTCCTTTGCCAGGACTGTCATAAGTAATTTACTCAGTCTCCTATTGACACATATTCAGGTCTTCTGCAATTTTTTTGCTAAAGAATAGTCTTTACACATGTGGGAGTATATTTGCATGATAACTTCCTAAAAGTGAAATGACTGCATCAAATGGTGCAGGCATTCGTAACTTTTACACATATTGCCAAATATCCCTCCACGGAGATGTTTCAATTTATGCACTACCAGTAGGGTGTGTTATCAAACTTTTTCACATTGCTCAATCTGACAGATGAGCTGCAATACTGAATCGTACTTCTCTCATTATGAGTGACATTGAGTATCTTTTCATATGTTTAAGAGCGATTTGTATTTCCTTTTCTGAGAACTGTTTGTTCATGTCAGTTGCCCATTCTTCTATCGGCTCAGTGGTCTTTTCCTTATTAGTTTGGAGTAGCTCTTTACATGATGAGGAAGTTAGCTCTTTGTGATGTAAGCTGCAAGTAGTTTTCCTAGCTGAAAGGTCCTTCCCTTTAGTCACGATCCTTCTTATAACTTCTCCCATTTCTCAGTCAGAGCAGGTAGCAAAGGGACTGAGGATCCTTTCCTGCTTCTATATACTCGAGAACTTTCTTTCCTTTTTGCCCCACCTCTTATATTCTGGATCCTATTTTTCCTAGTTCTTGCTAAAATATTACCTGGTTAATGATTATCTGCCTTTTTCAAGTGAATGTATCTTTTAAAATCTGATTAAAGCTGTGGACCTAGTGCCCAGAAATATACTCACATATAACATACACATCTTTGCATTTACTTTTAGGGAATTTAGAATTCTCCTGAAGAGTAGTGTTTCTTGAAGTGTGGACTAAGGACCACAACTATTAGAATCTCTTGGGAATGTTGCTTAAAATCCTGAGCCCCTCCTTAGAGTGAGAGAACCAGACTTTGCAAATTGATGAGGCCATAGAATCTGCATTTAAACTCTTTCAGGTAACACCCATACTTACTAAAACATCCTACAACCTGAGGGGCATCCATGGATCCAGGTTAGGAACCCCTGGTTTAAGTCTCAACCTCCAAATAGAGTATTTGGATTCTGACAGGAAAATTTGAAAGAGGAAAGACCTCAGGACTCAAGACCCAAATGAAGCGATAAAGATGGAGTAACCGACGGGGAAAATTACACTTGTGTAGTGGTCTCTCAAATTATACCTTGTGGTCAGCCAATTATAACGCCATTTCTCTCTCTCTCTCTCTCTCTCTGTGTGTGTGTGTGTGTGTGTGTGTGTGTGTGTGGAGAGAGAGAGAGAGAAAATCACATGTGTAGCTATCTTTATCTTTCTTGATATGTAGACCAAAAATGACCTTTTAAATATTTCTCTCTCTCCTTTCATTAAAGTTTAAGCAAAGCACATCCTCACTTGAGGGGGGAGAAGCACGATTGAAGGGTGAAGTGGTTCATGTACAAAGCAGACTTTAGTAGAGCCCTGAGTCTTGCTGGAACAGGCAGTCAATAAGGGTGATTTGATTAGCATTTGATTTTTTTCACAGAAGAGTGTGCTAAGGGGAAACAGGAACTTGGTTGTCAAGACCTCAGCTCCTGCCCTCTGGGAGCCACAAGGCCATTCTTTTGGGTTGGTGATATTTTCCCCTCTTATAAGCAGCCTCATCCAAGGGACCCACTGGTGTCTTTTGCTCATCAACGTCCACTGAGATACACAGAATGATCTGGCTACTCTTATGGCAATGTCTCTTAATTACATGGGCCTCTACCTGGACAAAAGCACCATGTATACAATTTGTAGAGCATCAGGGGTCCATGAAGTTTCTGAAGCCCATTCATGAGCTCCCTAGGGCACTGCTTCCCAAACTATAGTCCTGGACGATAGGCTTGAAAATTGACGGTGGATAGCCTGCTGCTGCTGAGGGTGGGACAGGAGGCTCAGGTGAGCCAAAACCTGGTTGATAAGAGAGCATCTGGCCATGGCAGCCTGCCTAGGTCCTGGCAGGCTGACAGTGTGTGGGAGAAAGGCACCCTCTGCCCAGCTCCCCACCCTGAGCACGGCCCTCCAGCTCCCTCAGTGCGGCTTAGACAGAGGCTGCTCTCTGGGGAGCTGTGTGACTCTCCAGTGCCAGCTCCTCTCTGCCCTGCTATCTTTCAGCTAATAAGCAATCTTTTAAGCAGCTGGGAAGGCAGGCCACCTGGAGGGCTGTACGTGATCTTCTCTCCTCCAGTCACATGGCTGCAGGATCCACTGCAGGGGGAAGGAGGCAGTGATGAACAGGCTGCTTATGTGTGATGTGCACACAGCAAACGGAAGATTCCACCCCACAGCCACTGCCGGCTCGTTGTGGCAAGAGAGGCATGTCATGGTTTGTTTCATGGAACGACAGTGTACTTCAAGGTGGTCACTTTTGGTGCATGGTCGACTCTGCTGCTCCAGAACTCAGCTCAGCTATCAGTCCCAAGAGGAACCATCAGGTCCCAATGGAGCCAACCAAGGATAAATAAACAAGTGCAGAAGACTGATTTCCAAATGGGACCTTCAGTTTATTAATTATCAGTGACATTTCTATCTATGTGCAGTAGCAATATGTTCCCTACTTGATGTGGTTTGGGTCGGGTGCTAAATTTCTCCAGTTCCCAATTCCAAAAATCTCACAACTGGCTCTGCCCTGTGCCATCGGAGGTGTTTCTTTGCATTAGGTATGCATTCTCAGCGGGAGTGATCTCACCCCCAATGGGGCGAAAATTGGCTCTTGGGGGTGAGGGTCCTAGACATTACAGTGGTGTGTGGCCCTCCAAAGGGCAATACTACATAACTAGATTTACACTACATTTGTAGTATTAAAGTTTCATGGGGATGGGGAGATTAGGGGGAAAATGTCTAAAAATGCTCTTAGTAGAGCAATAATGGGGGGAAAAAAAGGTTGGGAAGCACTGGGCTAGGGTAAGGGTAAAGAACCTTCAACTCCAGGGCCAAATCTGGTCCTTGGCCTGCTTATTTCCAGCATGACCTTCTATTTCTCTGGTCATTGCTGTAGTAAGCCAGAAAATAACATTTTCCTAGGCGGACTGCCCTAGCTGAGTCATTTAGAGGGAAGCAGTAGGTTGAAGGATGAAGAACAGTTAAAGATTTGGGAAGAACGACTAGCTAATAACCCAATTAGAATTTCAAAGACTGAAGCCTGAAGCCTAAATTAATTTAGAAAAGCAACTTATCTTGCTAACAACACTCACCTCCTGATTTCCAGAGTGTGTAGTGTCTCTTTCTTTCTGGCTCAAATTGCATGAGGGTACTCTAAATCAGAGGAGGGCTCTGAATGATCTTTGCTATGGGTTGGTGATGCCAGATAACAGGGCTCCCCACCACCCAGTTCAGGCATTGATCTCCTCATCAAATGTTCTTTATTTCTGATGCCTTAACTGAAACCTGGCTTCCTGAACATACCTCTCTAGTGGAGGCAGCTCGTTCCCTCACAACTTACCAAATTCCAAGTGAGGAGGTGTGGTGGGTGACCTCTTTGCACCTAGTGCTGCTTCTAGACCACTACTCCTCTACTTTCACATGAAACCCTTTACTCCTTTGAAGCTCCTTCCAGCCAGCAATACCACATCTCCCCTTGGGCACGATGGTCATCTACAGAAGTTCCCATCATTCACTGAATACGTAGGCACCTGCCTCTGTGCTTTTTACTCCATCCCAAGTCCTGCTATCTTTCTGGATCTCCACTAAGCACTTTGAAAGTCCAGTCTACATTTTCCCTATAGCAGGTAAAGTGATATTTTAAAAACATAAATTGGGTCATGTCACCCATTTCCTTAAAACCCTCTGATGGAGTTTGGATGTGTTGTCCCCTCCAAAACTCATGTGGAAATCTGATCCCCAATGTGGCAGTGTTGGAAACTGATTGAGTCATGGGGGCGGGTCCCTCATGAATGGATTAATGCTCTCCCTGGGGGTGGGGGGTCCTGAGTGAGTTCCTGCCCTATTATTTCCCATGAAAGCTGGTTGTTTATAGGACCCTGGCACCTCTTCTCTCTCTCTTGCTTCCTCTTGCCATGTGATCTACCTGTACCCACTGGCTGCCTGCCACTTTCCACCACTAGTAGAAGCAGCCTGAGGCCCGTGCCAGATGCAGCTGTCCCGGAATCATAAGCCGAATAAATCTCTTTTCCTTATAAATTACCCAGTCTCAGGTATTTCTGTTATAGCAACACAAAACTGACTAATACACCTTCCCATCACTCTTGGGATAAGGTCATATTCCTCACCATGTGTGGATTACAAGGCCCTGTGTGATCTGGCTCCTACTTACCTCTGGCCTCTCTTCTAGGGTTTTTGGGTTCTCTCACTCTGCTCTAGCCACACTGGACAACTCACCAAGGAAATTTTTTCTCCCAAATTTTTGCTAGGATAGCTGCTTCTCATCCTTCCAGTTCACAGCTGAAGTGTCACTTCAGAGGCATTCCTTGGCCACACTATATAAAAATAATCCTTTACTTCCACTCCATCCAGCCACTTTCTTTCTCATTATCATGTTTTATTATTTTCATAGCACATATCGTATTTTTAAGTGATCCTGTCTTTTACTTGTTTATTGTCTGTCTACCCCAACTTGAATGTACTAAGAAAAAAAGCTTTTGCCTGTCTTGTTTACTACTGTATCCCTAGTGCCTAGAATGTGCCCTGCACATAGTAGGTGTGGTAGGCAGCCTCTATGAAGGCTCCCAATGATCCCTGCCTCCTGTTATTCACACCCTTGTGTAATCCCCTCTCCTTGACTGTGGGCTAGACTCTGACTTGATTCTAGCAAACAGAATGCAGCAGAGGTGATAAAAAGCACTACTGAAATTAAGTTACAAGAAGACTGTGGCTTCCGTTTTACAGCCATTCTCTAAATCTTTTGCTCACTCACTCAGAAAGAAGCCAACTGCTGTGTTGTGAGCTGCCCCATGGAAAGGCCAATATAGCAAGAAACATGTTTCTGGTCAACAGCCGGAGAGGCCCTGAGGCCTGCGAGCAGCCATGTGAGTGAGCTTGGAAGTGGATTGGAAGTGGATCCTCCCTCGGTCAAGTCTTGAGATGTAGCCCTGGCCAATAAGTTGATCATAGTCCTGTAAGAGATGCTGAGACAGAGGCAACCACCTAAGCCATGCTTATATTCCTGATCCACAGACACTGTGAGATGATAAGTGTTTGTTGTCTCAAGCCTCTAGATTTTGGCGTAATTTTTTGCACAGAAAGAAATAGCTAATACAGTAGATCGTCAATAAATACTTGTTGGATGAGGGAATTATTGGTGACTTCAATATCCATGTGACCTCCTCCTCAATGACCCTGACTTTCATCCCATTTCAGCTACCCACTCTCTTGGTCACACTCTTGTCCTTGTTGCCATCCAGAATTGTTCCACCTCTAAAATCATAAACTAAGACACCACACCCTGTGACCATACCCTTCCATCCTTCCAATTCACTCAGTTTCTCCCAGTATACTAGTCCTTCATCCTCACTGGGATGCCCTAGTCTATAGACATCATGTCACAGGTTGGCTTCCCCAGGAAGCAAACTCTCAGAGGGAGTTTAGTGTGCAGGATGCTTATTAAGAAGTGCCCTCAGGATTAATACCTGTGGAAGGAATGGGAAGGAAATCGAATTGGAAAGAAGTTGGGATGCAATGTAGGCCCAGTGACAGCCTTGGCTAACCTGGCAGGGAAGCTTTTAAACTACAATGGCCCTTAAGTGTTGCTCTGAGTTGGGCCAAGATGGCCAGGCCTTTATACCCCTATCTCAGTCATTGGATGTGGACCACTGGGGAAGGAGGTATCTTTGGGTAAGGCAGCTTTCTACAGCTAGAGGCAATCCCTGAAGGGCCTGGCAGCACAGCTGAAGGCAGCCTGTGACAATGTTCCTAACAACTGGGACAATAAGTCCTTTGCTGAAAGGCAATCTGGGTGGCACATCACAGTGTCCACCACACCTCAATCTATCAGCCACCACCATATCTTCATCTCCTTCCCTACTCAGCGTATATACCATTGTTCATCACTCCCACCATACTCAAGTACCCTCAGATTCTTTCTCCATTGTCTTTCTGTGTTACCTGCCCAAGCAAAACCTCCAACCTTAAGTGACTTCAAACAACCTTCTCTCCCATTCCTGTACCTGGTCTGCTGAACATAGAGAAAATTAAATAGCTGTGTACACTGGTGTTTCCATAAAGTTGCGGTCTCCAAACTCAACTAGGTCCTCAATGCTGTCTACTGATTATAAAATGTTTCTCTTGTCAGCATTCTCTCACTCAGAACTCCAGCTATTTCAAATCTCCATATTCTTCAAAGTACTCAACTCCCTACCTCTCCCACTCCCATCCAAACAGATGAGCTCACCTCCTCTTCAAGAAGAAAATCATTATCAGAACAGAGTTTTCACAACTTCTTGCCAACCATTCTCCAGGTAGGAAAGGTGTATTGATTCTACCTCCCAAATAACTTTCAAGTCCATTCACTTCTCACCACTTCCCTATTTCTGGTCACTACGGTCTTACATTCAAATGACTGCAGCTGTCTTCTAACTGATCTTCTTAACTCTAGATTTTTCTTCACTCCCATTGGAATGGAACATTATGCTTACTTTCTCCTTTCTGCCTTTACTAAGTCTCTCTGTGCTTAGAATACTTTCCTTTTTCCATTAACCCCTATGTTCCTTTCTGTTCAGGTCTCAGCTTAACTGACTCCTCAGTAAGAACTTATTTGATCCTCCAGACTAGATCAAGCTCCTGTGCTATATGTTTTTATACCACCCTGTATTTACATTTTCATAGCACTTACATACCTTGTATTAGTTATCTATTGTTGTGTAACAAATTACCCCCAAAACTTAGTGGCTTGAAACAACAAATATTTATCATCTCGGTTTCTGTGAGTAAGAAATGGCTTAGCTGCGTAATCCTGACTTAGGATCTCACATGAAGTTGTAGGCAAGCTGTCAACTGGGACGGTAGTCATCCGAAAGCTTGACTGGGGATGGAGGATCTGCTTAGAAGATGGCTCATTCACATGGCTTTTGGCAGGAGGCCTCAGTTCCTTGCTATATAGACCTTTCCAGAGGGCTTCTTGAGTGTCATTATAATATGGCAGTGGCTTTCCCCAGTGTAAGTGATCCAAGAAAGGAAGCAAGAAGGAAACTGCAATACCTCTATAATCAAGTCTTGGAAGTTACATGTTCTTACTTCTACCACCTTCTATTTGTTAGAAGTGAGTCACTAAGTCCAATCCACAGTCAAGGTGAGGGGAATTAAGTTCTACCTCTTGAAGGGAAGAGTATGAAATAATTTGTGGGCATATTCTGAAACCACACCCCATCTTTTGTTAGTTGTATGTTTTCTTATTTATCTTTACCAGATTGTAACCTCATTAGGGCAGGTGCCATGTCTGTCTTCTTCACTCTGTGTTTCCAATGTCTAGAACAATGCCTGGAGCATAATGAAAATTCAGTCAATGTTTTATGAGTGAAGGAAAGAATTAACAAATTGCTAGTTTTTATTAGAATGGGGGAGAAGACACTACACCACAATGCTTTAAAAACCATTAACCTCTTAGATCAAACTAGTTGATCAGATTAGCTCTGGAGAGAATAGGGTGAAAATGAAGAGGATTATATGACAGAAATAAAAGCCTCAATGCATGCAGTGCCAGCTCTGCATCCAATGCTCAGAAGTTGTTCTATGAGGCTCTGGAACCTTGGAAGTAGTTCCTGAAGAGCCATAGAGAGATGTTGGGGCTTTTTTTCTCTTTTGCTCGGGTAGAGAAATAAATGGTAGAACCAAGATGTGGCTTTCTTCTAGGACCTGCCAAATTCTTCCTTCTGGAATTGACCATACTTGGATTCATTTGATCATGATGAGGTGGAATTGTCAACACAAGAGACAAAGAACAGTCAGAAGTTTTCACATGTCCTTAATTCTATACCGAATGCAGTGTCTGAACAGTCTCCAGCTATTACCATCACAGCTTCCAACCCTCTGCCTGAAGGTGGGCACCACCAGGAATCCCAGTGGCACAAACTGTAGTCTCTAGTGCTTGGAGTTTTTGTTGGTAGTGATGGTAGTGATTTCCTCACGAGGCCAGTTCAGTGGTGTGGTTTTGGGTATTATTATTGGCTTCTTTGCCCCAAGCCTTATTCTCCACCCCTCCCAATTATTCTCCAAACCGTCTTGATAAATCCATTCTTTGCTTAAATCTACTAGGGTCAGTTTCTGTTGCTTGCAATTGAGAACTCTAACGAATATGGAGAATTCTAACATGCCCAAAGTCACTCAGCCAGCAAATGGTGAAATTTTGTCTCAAATATGAATACATGTGATTCCAGGGCCTAGACTTCTAACCCTTCTCACCCTTCCTTTCTGGGCAAGGCTTTCTCTCCGAACAAGCCCATAGCCCCAACTGCCTCCCAGACAGTAGCATATTTTTGATTCAATCCAACAGTCTGAACAAATTATAAAGTTCCTAGTTTGCAAAAACGAGTCCAGGTTCTTGGGGTGGGAGTGGAAGGTTACATGGAGATGAAAAGGCTGCTGTACCTCCTTTCAGGAGAGCAAGTGTATTCTCATTATTTAAAAAAACAAGTAGGCTAAAATCAGTGCCATTAAAGGGCTAGAAATTACTGTGGGAAGCAGAGTTCTTAGATGGAAGAGATCACATTCAATTGGGGAAATTAGAAAAAGCACAAGAAGATGGCATTAATCCAGACTATGGGAAGCTCTTCAGGACAAACCACTTGTTTTTTTCAACAGATAAATTACAAAGAACAAAAGAAGAGAAAGAGGGGGTGCCTAGAGATTAGTAGATAATACAGAGACTTATCAACCAATTGAAATGTGTGGATGTTATTTTTCTTGAGTCAAACGAAGTGTAAAAACACATGTAATAATATGTACACTGGATATTTAATGATATTAAGGACTTCTGCTTATGTTTTTAGTGAGATGATGGTATAGTTCTATCTGTTTTTTTTTAAGCATTCCTGTCTTATAAAGATACATAGTGAAATAGATACAGACGAAATGATGAAATGACTGGAATTTGCTTCAAAATAATACCAGGGGAGAGGGAGATTAGTGAGTGGGACTATAGATGAAATAAGGTTGACCAAGAGTTGATAATGTTTTAGAATGGAAAATAGGTAAATGAGAGTTCCATTATTTAAACTTCTGGAAATTTTTGAAATATTACATAGAAAAAATTACAAAAGAAGGAGGAGGAGGCATTATATAGGCTAGAAGTTCAGAAGGTGGACTCTGAAGCCACGTGGCCTGACTTTACATTCTTTCCCTGCCTTTAATAGTTATGTGCCTTTAGGCACATATAGTTAGGATAGGAGGGCCCCTGGCTGATGTAGACTCCACCGTCTTGTGATACCACCATATCAACATATGGCCTCTGAAAATTACACAGAAGGGAAAAGAAAAGACAGGAGGGATGCATGGGATGTTTTTAAAGAGCAGGTCTAGGAATGGCTTACAACACTTCTGCCCATATTCCCTTGCTCAGAAGCCAGCCACCTGGTCTTAGCCTAATTGCAAGGGAGCATGGAAAATTTGTACCCAGGAAGAAGAAGAAGAAACAGATTTGATGAGCAGATAGCATGTTTTGTGTCATAGCAAGTTACTTAACTTAGCAGACTGTGCTTCAGTCTGCTACTCTGTAGAACAGGGGTGATAATAATAGGCTTATCTCATAGGCTTATTGTAAGTATTATGAGTAATTTACATGCAAAGCTTTCAGAACAAGCCTAACACATAGTAAGTGCTTGATTATTTTTATGTATGCATTTATTTAATTATCTAAAAATGGGCCTTGACACATGTGGAAGATTATTGACAGCCAAAGAAGGGGGTTGGTGAAGCAGTGTGTTTTACAAGCAGAGGGGGCAGACTGAGCAAAGGGCAAAAAGGACATGTGGGGTATGTTCAAAGGAATAACGAGTGTGTGCTATGCAGTGAAGCTCAGCGGGGAAAAATCTGGACTGGTAGTTTGAAGATTGATCATGGAGGGCCTCTAATACCTAAATTCAGCAAGCAATAGACTACCATTGAAAAATTTTGGGCAGTGGGATGACAAAAAAAATCATAGAATCATATAGAATTTTAATGCTGGAAGGACTGCTAGGTAACATATAGTCCCATCTCCTTGTTTTACATAGAATATAATCGAGGCAAAGAGAAAATTAGGTGATTTGTCAAAGGTGGCACAATTTGCTGATGGCAGGGCTGAGGGCATGATGAGTTCCGCCTTCTCGACTTTCCAGCCTCTGGTTTTTTAACTATATTTTGTACCTCTCAACAACTGCAAGAGACTTTAGGAAAATGAATTTGTTAGATTCTGATCTCAAGTTTGCCACTAACTTGTTACGGGCAAGTTATTTCATTTCTAGATCGTAGTTTCCTCTTCCATAAAATGAAGGTTGGACTACACTATCTCTAAGGTCCTTCTTCTAGCTTGAAAATTAGAATTAAATTAGAGTTGAGAAAGTTTGAAACCAGTTCAGTTTGATAGTCTAAGACAGAGATTGATAGTTGTCCCCCAGCATCAGTTATCCTTCTTCCTTATTTTATTTTATTTATTTTTTATTCATATTGTCTATATTTTTTAATTGAAATGTATTGATTGTACGTATTTATGTGGTACAGAGTTATATTTCAATACATGTATACAATGTGTAGTGATCAAATCAGAGTAATTAGTATATTTGTCATCACAAAAATTTATTGTTTCGTTGTGATGGAACATTTAAGCTCCTCACTTTTAGCCATTTGACAGCATACAACAAACTATTGTTAATTATAGATGCTAGCACTACTGTACACCAGCTGTAATTTTGTATCCATTAACCAACCTCTCACCATCCTCCCTCCCCCTCCCCTTTCCCACCTCTAGTAAGCACACTTCTACTCTTTACTTCTGAAAGTTCAACTTATTATTTTTTCAGTTCCCCAATAAAAGTGAGAATATGTGGTATTTCTCTTTCTGTGCCTGGCTTATTTCACTTGACATATTTTTCTCCAAGCTCATCCATGTTGCTGTGAATGGCAGAATTTCATTCTTTTTCATGGCTGAGTAGTATTCCACTGTGTATATATACCACATTTTCCTTATCCAATCATCTGTCGATGGACATTTAGGTTGGTTCCATATTTCAGCTATTGTAAATAGAGCTGTGATGAACATAGGAGTGCAGGTATTCCTTCAACATGTTGATTTCCTTTCCTTTGGGTATAAACTCAGTAGTGAGACTGCTGGATTGTATGGTAGTTCTACCTGTAGCTGTTTGGGAGACCTCCATACTATTTTCCATAATCAATGTACTAATTTACAGTTCCACCAATGATGTTTAAGAGTTCCCCTTTCCATCTTCACCAGCATATGTTATTCTCTGTCTTTTTGATAATAGTCAGTCTAACTGGGGAGAGATGATATCTCCTTATGGTTTTGATTTTCATTTCCTTGATGATTAGTGATGTTGAGAATTTTTTTCATGTACCTGTTAGACATATGTATGTCTTCTTTTGAGAAATGTCTGTTCAGCTTCTTTGCTTGTTTTTTAATAGGATTATTATTTATTTGTTTATTACTATTGAGTTGTTTGAGTTCTTTGTATATTCTGGGCATTAGCCCCTTGTTGGATGCACAGTTTGCAAATATTTTCTCCCATTTGTAGGCTGTCTCTTCCCTCTGTTAATTGTTTCCTTTGCTGTGCAAAAGCTTTTTAGGTGATATAATCTCATTTGTTTATTTTTGCTTTTGTTACCTGTGCTCTTGAGGTCTTATTCATAAAATCTTTGCCTAGTCCTATATCCTGAGGAGCTTCCCCTGTATTTTCTTCTAGGAGTTTTTTAGTATCAGGTCTTAAATTTAAGTTTTTAAGCCATTTTGAGTTGATTCTGGTAAATGGTGAGAGATAGGGGTCTAGTTTCATTTTTCTACACATGGATATTTGGTTTCCGCAACACCATTTATTGAAGAGGCTGTCCTTTCCCGAAGGACAAAGTCTGTTCCTGGTGCCTTTGTCAAAGATCAGTTGGCTGTAAGTATGTGGATGCATTTTAGGGTTCCTTATTCTGCTCCATCGGTTGGAGTGTCTGTTTTTACACCAGTATCATGCTATTTTCGTTACTATAGCTTTGTAGTATATTTTGAAGTCAGGTAGTGTAATGTCTCTGGTTTTATTTTTTTGACTCAGGATTGCTTTGTCTATTTGGGGTCTTTTGTTGTTTCGCATGAATGTTAAGATTGTTTTTCTATTTCTGTGAAAAATGTCCTTGGTATTTTGATAAGGATTGCATTGAATCTGTAGATTGCTTTGGGTAGTATGGTCATTTTGACAACATTAACTCTTCTAATCCATGAATATGGAATGTCTTTCCTTTTTGTGTGTGTGTGCTCTTTAATTTCTTTCAGCAGTGTTTTGTAGTTTTCATTGTAGAGATCTTTTATCTCCATTAAATTTATTCCTAGGTTTTTTATTTTTTTGGTAGCTATTGTAAATGGGATTGCTTTTTTGATATCTTTTTCTGCTAGTTTGTTATTGGTGTATAAAAATGCTACTGATTTTTTTATGTTGATTTGGTATCCTGCAACTTTACTGAATTCGTTTATCAGTTTGGGGGACTCTTTAGGTTTTTAGGTTTTTCCAAATATATAAGAACATGTCATCTGCAGACATGGGATAATTTGACTTCTTCTTTTCTAATCTAGATGCACTTTATTTCTTTCCCTTGCCTAATTGCTCTGGCTAGAACTTCCAGTACTATGTTAAATAGAAGTGTCGAGAGTGGGCATCCTTGTCTTGTTCCTGTTCTCAGAGGAAAAGCTTTCAACTTTCCCTCATTCAGGATGATGTTAGTTGTGGGTTTGTCATATATAACCTTTATTGTGTTGTGATACTTTCCTTCTATATGTTGAATTTTATCATATGCTTTTTCTGCATCTATTGAGATGCTCATACTATTTTTCCCTTCATTCTGTTCATGTGATATGTTTATTGATTTGTGTATGTTGGACCATCCTTGCATCCCTAGGATGAATCCCACTTGATCATGATGTATAATATTTTCAGTCTTGCTGAATTGATCCCTTTGTCAGTATATAATGTCCTCCTTTATCTCTTTTTATAGTTTTTGGTTTAAAGTATATTTTATCAGATATAGGTATAGCTACTCCTGCTCATTTTTGGTTTCCATCTGCACAGAATATCTTTTTCTATCCCTTCACTATTAGTCTATCTGTATCTTTACAGGTGAAGTGAGTTTCTTGTAGGCAGCATTTAGTTGGGTCTAGTTTTTTAATCGATTCAGCCAATCTATATCTTTTAAATGGGGGATTAACCCATTTACATTCAAGGTTGTTATTGAAAGGTACTGCCTTACTCCTGATATTTTATTATTTTTTTATGGTTGTTTTACATATCTTTTGTTCTTTTCTTTCCCTTTTACTGTTTTTCTTTGCTGTTTGGTGATTTTTTGCAGTGAGAAGATATAATGTCTTTCTCTTTCTTGTTTGTGTATCTGTTCTACCAGTGAATTTTATTCTTTCATAATGATGGTAGTTATCATTTTTTTGCTTCCAGATGTAGGACTCCCTTAAGGATTCCTTGTAGAGCCAGTCTTGTGGTAGTAAATTCCTGCAGTATTTGTTTGTCTGGGATTTAATCCATTTACATTCAACCCTTAAAGGGTTGGTCTTTCCCCAGCTTTGTGACTCAGTTTGCCACCTGAGCCATGAAGTAGCACAACTCATGCTAAGAATCATACAAAGTACATTGCTTTTCTAGCATCTGGTTTTAACTGGACTCAAAACCAATCTCTCCAGAACCACTAGAGCGTACAGTCAGACCCAGTAATTGTGGTGGATAGACTCTAAGATGGCCCTTAATAATCTCCACATCCTGTATATTCTTGTGTAATCTCCTCCTCTTGAGTGTGGGCTGGCTTAGAAACTTGCTTCCAACCAATAGAATATGGCAAAGATGATGGAAAGTCACTTTTGTGATTTTGTTACACAAGATTTTAATTCTATCTTGCTTGCTGATTCTTTCTATCACCTTCATGGTTTGCATGCTTTGATGAAGTAAGCAACCATGTTGGAAAGACTTGCATGACAAGGAATTGAGGGAGGCTTCTACCCAACAGCCAGTAGGAAACTGAAGTTCTCAGTCCAACAACCAGTGAAGAACTGAATCACATCAATAACCGTGTGAGCCTGGAAGTGAACCCTTCCCCAGCTGATCATTCCAATGAGACCCACCTTGCTAACAATCAGCAGCCTTGTTAGAGATCCTAAAATAGAGCACCCAGCTAGGCCATACCCACATTCCCAAGCTACAGAAACTGTGAGATAACAAATGTGTGTTGCTTTCAGCGGCTAAGTTTATGGTAATTTGCTATGTAGTCATAGATAACTCACCAATATTATTTCCTCCATTCTTCTCATCTCTCCCTCTCAGGCCCCTGCCTCCTCCATCCCAAATTATCCATCTATGCTTTGCTCCAATCCTGCCTCCATTTCTGATTAATGCTTTATTTTTGAACACTGACCTCCTTTAGTATAGTTGCCCACACTACGACTTTGTCAACCAGTTTGAAGGCACACTTACTTTTCCATAGAAAATCATTTTTAAAAATTTAACATTGTTCATAAAATTTTCTACTTTGGAAATATAGTTATTTTTGATATGTTAATATTTTTGCAATCTCTTCCTAATAGCTATGCCATTTTCCTTAGTATATCTTCACAGTGAAAGAAAAAAAAAAAAAAAAAAAACACCAACCCAGTTATTTGTGATATAAGCCATTTGTTTTTCTTGTCTAGGTGACAACAAATTTTCTACTATTTATTGCCATTCAGTATTTGTAATCCATGTTCATCACTTTCATGAAAACCCTATAGAAACATATTTTCCAGAAATGTTTTCTAGTCTAACTTCAATTCATTCAACAGCAAACATCCATATGGCAAGCACTGGTGATGCAGTCTACTAAGTTAGGCACTGGGGATACAAAGATAAGTGCTGTAATCAATATACAAGGGGCTATGGGAATGCACTGGTAGAAATGAATAAACTCCCTAGGGGAGTGGAAGAAATTTTATCTGGAAAGTAACTTTTGAGATGAATCTTAAAGCCTGAGTAAGAGTTTTGCAGGTGGAGAAGGGCAGTAGAACTTTCTAGGCAGAGAGAACATACTATGCATGTCCAAGAAAATATCTGTTGAAAACCACTTTTAAGAATGTAGATCTTTATAAGATTTTAAAATTGATTTTAACTGGTTTTATTAGGCCCTCTCCTAATGTTTCAGAGCTACTTCAAATGATTTTAAAAGTATATTAGGATTTGAAGTGGATTGTGAATATATTTTTCAACCCCCAGATTAGGAGACGTGATCAGAAAAGTGCAACTATAAATAATTTTGGGGATAATAGAATGAAGTGTTTGAGCTCGGATCTCTCTGAGAAAATCAGGTCAGAGCACATGTTCTCATAGATATTGGTATATGGAAACTCCATGTAGAGAAATTTGTGATTACAGCCCTTGACAATGAGAGAACTAAATTGGCATGTCTGAAGACTGCTTCACGGAATTTTCCGGCTCTTTTGAAGCTGTCACATTCAGAGCTCATTGGAGACTCTATGGTGGGAGTCCAGTCATCCCAATACCCTTTGTATCTTTTGGTTGTAAAGGAAACTGCGGACACTTTTGTTAGCTCAGGGGAGCAAAAAGTGTTGAGGAGATTATTTGCAGGATCCTGGGGTGTCTCATAGGATCTAAGGAAAACTGAAACAATCAGGGCCAGGAATAGCAGAAACCAGGGCACCTTAGTAGCATGCTCTTGGGGAGCAGAGATCACAAACTCGGGTGGTCAAGCAGGGGTGGAGCAGGCTATGGTGAGCCTACCTTGCTCTAGCTGAGTGTTGTTGTACCGGAATTTAGCCCCGTGTTACCAGATCCAGTAAAGGCAGGACTGTGGATTGTTAAATGACATTCCCTGGGTTTTAAATATTGGCTACTAATCCAATATTTTAAAATAAAAATACTGCAAGAGCCAAACAAAACATGACTGCAGCTTATGCTCCAAAGTGCTGTCATCATTAAAGTGACTCAACTCCAACAGCTTGTTCTCTGTGCTTTGCTCCATTTGAAGTTCACATGTCTTGGGGAGAGAATTCAATTGGTTCAATCTGAGCCAAGGATCTACCGCAGACTTTTTCAGCTATGGATGGAGGGCATGGTCACTTAGCGTAGGCATGGTACTGGGGATGGCCACCTTTATGTATAAAAGAGGTCGTTCTCAGAGAATAACAATCATGGCTAGCACATACTGAGTGCTTACCACATGTCAGGAACTGATCTAAGTATGTAACACACATTATTTAAGTCTCACAAACACCTAATGAGGGTATACTCTCATTTCTCTATTAGAGATGAGGAAACTGAGGCTCAGAGAGGTTAAGGGATTCAACTGAAGTCACACAGCTAGGAGTGGGAAAGTCATGCAGCCTACTCCACAATCCTGTGTTCTTTACCACTTCACCATGGCCTTCCTAAAGGAAGGGGGGAAGAGTAGTGAACCAACAGCCACCCCACTTGCTTGATTGAGTGAGAAGTTTCAGGAAGCACATGCATGACATAGTTAGGTATAAGGGCCAATCGGTCTTTCAGATTGTGATATCCAGGAAACTGAGTCTCAAGCTGGGAAAGTGGCTGGTCCAATGTCACAGAGCTGCTAGTGGGCTTGGAGACCTCCAAATCTTCTGCCCTTTCCACCACAGCCTCCCATTCTTAGCCAGTCACCTCAGTATTCATGCTCCCCACCACCTCATTTACATTTGTGGGGTCCCATATAAGGACTCCTCCATTTGTTTCATTCACTTCAGCCTCTTGGCAGCAATTCCGCATAATCTTCCCTTTTATCCCAGATTTGCTTATTTATTTATGAAAAGCAAGGGAAGTTCTAGAATGGCTTCCAGGGCAGGAAACACATCATTTCCCACATGCATTATTTTTTTCCTTTTGTCTGAGCTCAACAGTCATGGAAAAAAAAAAATCAGCAGCTTTCCAACTGCCAGGATGGGTCCAGTAAATGTGTATAAATAAGTACTCAGAAGTTAAACTCTGGAGGGCAGAGTCCACTGTCATCCTTGCCACGCTTTCGGAATAGCCTTGGGCTAAAAGCACATGCAGATCTCAGAAGTGAAAAGAATGGGTTCAGGGAAAGTGCTAGAGCTTGGGCATCCTTGGCAAGTGACCTGGAACCTGAAAACCTACAGGGAAATCTCAAGCCTGGTGGTCCACCCTGTGTGCTTTGGGGAGATGCCCTTGAGCATCAGGCCCTCTGAGAGAAGACCATAGTGAAGAAAGACCCTGAGCACGAGCAGGACTGTCGAGAGTGGGGGAAAGGCAGAATGGTGGTTAGGCAACCCTTTTAAGTCATCTAAGTTTCCCTGCATCCTTGTGTTACCCTCTTTGCTAAAACCTCTGGAATGAATCTGTTATACGTATTCCTACCAATGGATACTGATCCTTCCCCAGGAGACTGGTGTTCTCTCATCAGCTCACCTCAACTGGAACTTCTGTATCCCTAGAGAGGTGGTGCATGCATGGGCTTTAGGAAATCCAAGACTCCTCTGAAAGTGTATACAAAATGTTGTGGGTATATGCATTTTCCTAGGGAGAGCAGTCACAGATCTGATCAGATAGTTAATGGACCTATGAGAGAGAGAGATAGAGGCCTTAAGGTGAAGGAATGTACTTCTAATCGTGTCATTTCAGGATCAGTGTGCTAGGGTGAACAGCAGGGATTTCCCCAGAGTCCTTAAAAGCCACGTGAATAAAGTCACAGAGAGCTGGTCTGGGAGAGGGAGGCTGTCTTGAGATGGACTTGACATGTAGGAAAGAGGGGAGGAAGGCAGCATCAGAGGCAGCAGGGGTGTCGGGGGATTTGACAGAGGGCTGGAATCAAATCAAAGCCAGACATTTTGAAATAAGTCGAGTGGGGCAGCCAATCTGAAAGTGCTCAGCGGAGCTCAGCTGAGTGAGAGAGATGGAGTCTGAATGGCTGAGAAAAGAAGCTGTCTTAAAGAAGATTTGTGTTTGTGATATTTAAGATTCTTTTGCAAAGCAAAACAGTAGCAATCAATGCAAAAGTAAGGGAGCAGCTGCTACTTCTGAAATACCGGCTGTAATTAAAGCAGTGTAGCAATTCTGGTAGGATAAGCAGGGCTCCCAGGGTTATGATTATCAAGTTCAGTCTCAGAAGCACCACCTCTGTGTGTGTGTACATGTCAATGTACACATATGTGCACATATACATATGTACACAAATGTAGAAAGCCAGAGAAAAGGAGGACAGAATCTGGAGAAGGTAGCATGGAGAGGAAGAAAGAAGGTGGGATAGAGAGCCTTGATGGAGGGAGATGAGAAGAGAAAAAGAAAAGGGAGAAGATGGAGAATAGAGAAGGAGGGAAGAAGGGTTCGCTTTTGTTCTATGGATCAAGGGTCAGCAACCTACCTTACCTGACTGCACATATAGAGTAGATTACACACAAACACACAGACACACTGTTAATCACTTTCACTACGTACTATTTCCTGCAATAATTTTCTCTCTTTCCCTTTCATTTTTCTTACTTGTTTACTGCTTCCTCCATTAAACTGTAAGTTCTGTGAGAGCAATGACCATGTCTATCTCATTTACAACGTGTAGCAGTCAGTTTAGGCTAAGTTATGCTATAGTAACAAACGACCCCCTCAAAACAAAGATTTATTTCTTGCTAGTGTTACATGTTGGCTGTGGGTTGGTTATGGCTCTGCTTTATGTGTCTTCACTCTGGGACCCAGGTTCATGGAGTACAGTTGTACCTGAGATGTTGGTGTTTTCATGGCAGAGAGAAGACAGACCAGAGAATTATCAGTCTATAGCTCTAAAAGCAGCTACTTGGAAGTGACATAGTCACTTCCACTCACATTTCATTGGCCAAAGCAAATTACACAACCACTCCTGAGTTTAACAGGGTGGGATATATAATGCGCCCTCAGGAATGAGTGATGAAAAGTTTAGGCAGTAATACAATCTGCTACACCACTGCATTCTCAGCACCTAGCACAGTTCCTGGAAAAAAGTAAATCATCCTACCAATAGTACCCTTTGGCCCTTAGCTGTTGGGAAGCTTTGCTCTAATGTGTGCTGTGAGATTGGCCGTAGGAACTTCTTCCTGGTTTGTATTATGTGATATAAAAAATTGATTTTCTCAATCTTGTGTAATATGTAAACAAAAGCAACTTCAGAAAAGATTTTTCTTTTTATTGCTTTGTAGCACACAATCCGAGTGAAAAACACATGCTTTTTATGCAAAGGCAGCTTCAAGAAAAGTCCTCTAGCCACTTTCCAAACAGATTGCTTTCTTTAAGCTCCTTTTTTTAAAATTCAAAATATTTTAACATTTATTTGTATATATTTATGGGGTACAGTGTGTTGTTTCAATACATGCATATACTGAGTAATGATTCACTTAGGGCAGATAGCATAGTTTTGTACCCATTAGTCCACCCCTTCTCCTCCTCCCCTCCCTTCTCCCCTCCCGGCCTCTGTTAACCATTATTCTACTCTCTACTTCTAAGAGAACCACTTTTTTTTTTTTCTTTTTAGATTCTACATATGAGTGAGATCATGAGGTATTTGTCTTTCTGTGCCTGACTTACTTCACTTAACATGGTGGTTTCCAGTTGCATCCATGTTGCTACAAATGATAGGATATCATTTTTTATAGCTGAGTAGTATTCCATTGCGTATATATATCACAGGTTTTTTTTTTTTTTTTTTTTTTTTATCCACTGATAGGCATTTAGGTCAATTCCATCTCTTGGCTATTGTGAATAATGTTGTCTTTAAGCTCCTTTAACATAGAAATTTCAAAGCCACCACTAGGTGGAGAAACAGACTGCTAGGTCAGCCTGGGGTAGGGGCTTTGGAGCTTTTCCAACAATTCAGGGAGATGGAGATATTGTTATCCTTTCAAAGTCTACAATCCAGGACAGTCTGGGAGAAACACTGAACTACGAGGCATCTAAGAGGCAGGCCAAACTCATCATGCCCGAAGCTGAACTTCTGTTCCACCTTCAGCCTTTTTTGTTTCATTAAATGGCAACCCTTCCAGTTGCTCAAGCCAAAAATTTTGGTGTTGTCCCTGACTGTTCCCTCTGTCTGTCTCTGTCTCTGTCTGTCTCTCATATTCTACATCCAATCCATCAGAAGATCCTGTCCATTCTGCCTTCAAAATATATCCAGAATCTTGTCATTTTTTATCATCTCCACTGCTGTTACCTTGGTCTAAAACATCATCATGTCTTGGCTGGATTATTGTCAGTCATTGCTCTGATGATATTGCCAAACAACACCACAATGTCAATTGCTTACAACTAACATTAATTTTGCTTGCTCAATGGTCTAGGGTCAGCTGGGATGGCTCTGCTTCAGGCCAAGAGTCAAGTTTGTATCCTCTCTTCATTCTGAGTCTAGCAGCCAGTTGGGGCAAGTTCTTCTCACAACAGAAGCAGGTGTATAAGAGGCCCAGCTAAATCATACAGGCACTTTTAAAATCTCTGCTAGAATCATATCCAATGACGTTCCATTGGACATAGCAAGTTACAAGGTCATGGTCAGCATCAATGTGGTAGCAAAATATATTCTGCCTGCTCTAGAAAGAAGTACTGCCAAGTCACATGACAAGGGGATGCATATAAAATTTTATTACAGGAAGGGAGCGAAAACTTAAGAATGATAATCCAATCCACCATGTTCCCTAATTGTTCTCCCTAATTGTTTATGCTTTTCCTCCTAGACTCTATTCTCAACATATCTCTCTCCCTTATCTTTTGCAGGTCTTAACTCAGATATCACTTTCTCAGAAGCACCTTCCCTGTGAACTATTTAAAATTGTAATCCCTCAATCATTCCTGCTCCTCTACTACCCCCCCTTCCTGTTTTTTTCTCCGTGGCACTTATCACCATGGCACTGTCTATTTTGCTTATTTAATTTACTGCATGTTTCCTTTCAATAGAATATAAGCTCCCTGAGGGCAGGTATTTTGGTCTGATTTGTTCACTTCTGTATCCTGAGAGCCTAAAACAGTCCCTGGCACATAGTAGCCATCAATAAATATTGAATGAATGAATGAGTAAATGAGTGAGTGAGCTATCAGTGGCAGGAACAGAGCCGACTAGGCTAAGGTGAGAAGAGGTTGGGCATGGCAGTGGAGCACAGCACTTTATGCCAACATCCCTGCCATTTATGAGGACGGGGAAAGAGGAGAAAACAAAAGCATCTCTGGGAAAGAGGAGATAACCAAGCCTGTTCTTATTCATGGCCACTTGGGGTCTATAGGCAGTGAGGTGACATGATAACTCAGAACAAAAGTCTTGTCATACCTCCTTGTCTGCCCCCATGCACACACAGAGAAGCAGAACCAGGACTACCATTCAGGTTTCCTGAGTTTTTTTGTCCACTCCCTTCCTTGGCACCACACAGCTTCAGTCTTCAGTGGCCAAAGGCAATGGGGTCTGCCAGGCTGGCTGATTTTCCCCGTATGGGCCCCAGTGGGTTACTGCCTTGGGATAGAACCCTGTTTGAGGAGCATCCTTGGTTTCTGTTTCAGAAGAAAGAAGCAATTTCATGCAAGTAGAGCCCAGGGTCAGCCCTGGAATCATGGTCTTCTGAGTTACTGGGGTCTGGAAGACCTGGCTGAGCTACTGGAAGGGGCATTGAAACACTCAGCAGGAACCAGACCTGGGAATGGATTTGGACATTCACTGAGAATCTGGAAGTGAGTCAATGGTTGCAGAGTGTTGGTCAAAATAGCTGCAATTTTTGGCTTTTTAAAAATCAATTTCTGGGCCGGCCCGTGGCTCACTCGGGAGAGTGTGGTGCTGAGAACACCAAGGCCCCGGGTTCGGATCCCATATACGGATGGCCGGTTCGCTCACTGGCTGAGCGTGGTGCTCACAACACCAAGTCAAGGGTTAAGATCCCCTTACCGGTCATCTTTTTAAAAAAAAAAAAATCAATTTCTATGTGTGTGTATATAATCAAATATGTGAGGTGATATATTAACAACTATAATAGATATAATACAATGCAATATATAATTGGCATGTATATATATATATAAATATAGGTTGAGTATCCCTTATCAGGAATGCTTGGGACTAGAGGTGTTTCAGATTTCAGATATTTTCAGATTTTGGAATATTTGCAGATACTCAATCAATTGAGCACTCCTGATCTGAAAATTCAAAATCCAAAATGCCTCAATGAGCATTTCCTTTGAGCTTCATGTCAGTGCTCAAAAAGTTTCAGATTTTGAAGCATTTCAGATCTTTTTAAAACATATTTTTAAATTGAAACTTTTTTTCTTTTTTAAAGATGACCAGTAAGGGGATCTTAACCCTTGACTTGGTGTTGTCAGCACCACGCTCTCCCAAGAGAGCCACAGGCTGGCCCTAAATTGAAACTTAATTGATTGTACATATTTGTTGGGTACAGAGTTGACTATCAATACTTGTGTTCACTTTGTCATGGTCAAATCAGGATATTTACCTTATTCATCATTATAATACATAATCATTCTTTGTGTTCATTAACCAATTTCTTGCTGACTTCCCTTCCCCTCCCCCTTTCCCACTTCTAGTAAGCCCAGTTCTGTTCTCTCCTTCTGAAAGTTCCATGTATTATTGTGATTGTTGTTTCTCTCTCTCTCTCTCTCTCTCTCTTTCTTTCTTATTTATTTATTTAATTTTTAGCTCCCACTTATGAGTGAGTACATGCAGTATTTCTCTTTCTGTGCCTGGCTTATTTCACTTAACATAATTTTCTGCACACTCATCCATGTTGCTGCAAATGGCAGAATTTCATTCTTTTTTATGGCTGAGTAGTATTCCATTGTGTATATATACCACATTTTCCTTATCCAATCATCTGTTGATGGACATTTAGGTTGGTTACCAATCTTGGCTATTGTGAACAGAGCTGTGATGAACATGGGAGTTCAGTAATCCTTTCAACATAATTATTTACATTCCTTGGAGTATATACCCAGCAGTGGGATTGCTGGGTCATATGGTAATTCTATCTGTAGTTGTTTGAGGAACCTCCATACTGTTTTCCATAATGGCTGCACTAACTTACAGTCTCACCAACAGTGTAGGAGAGTTCCCCTTTCTCCACATCCTCACCAGCATTTGTTATTCTCTGTCTTTTGATAATAGCCAGTCTAACTGGAGTGAGATGATATCTCAAAGTGATTTTGATTTGGAACACTTCAGAGTTTGGATTTTTAGATTAGGGATGCTCAATCTGTGGTATTGGCTAGTCTCCAATGATGGCCACCGTCTTTCATCACTTCTTTCAGTATACATTCATGCCTGCCACTCCATTCATCAAGGAGTGGAGTCTATTTTTTTCCCTCTTGAATCTGGTCTGGTTTCATTTCTTACTTTGACTGGTAGAATGTGGTAGAAGTAATGTGCCTAGTTCCAGATCTAGGTTTATGAGTCCTGGAAACTTCCTCTTTCTCTCAGCAACAGCCAGTTAACATGTAAGAAGTCTGCTACAGTCGTCCATAGGTATCCCTGGGGGATTGGTTCCAGGACCTCCTATGGATACCCAAATCCATGGATACTCAAGTCCCTGATATAAAGCGATGAATTATTTGCATATAACCTACACACATCCTCCCCTATACTTTGAATCATCTCTAGATTACTTAAAATATCTAATACAATATAAATGCTATGTAAATAGTTGTTATGCTGCATTGTTTAGGGAATAATGATAAGCAAAAAGGTCTGTACATGTTTAGTACAGACACAATTTTTTTTAGAATATTTTTGATCCGTGGTTGGTTGAATTCACAGATACAGAACCCAGGGATATGGAGGGCAGACTGTACTCTGAGACCACCATGTTGTGAGGAAGCCCAAGCTAGCCATGCCAAGGAGAATCCAGGAACCCAGTAGACAGTGAGAACTGAGGCCCTAGACAGAGGCCCCCCTGTTGAGCTATCCCGACCATGCCCCAGCTGTTTGAGCCATACCAGCTGAGGCGCCAGACATCATGGAACAGAAACAAGTCATCCATACTGTGTTGGGATTCCCAACTCACAGAATCACGAACAGGTAAAATGGCTGTGGCTTTAAGCCATTAAGTTTGGGAGTAGTTCTGTACGTAACAAAGGAAAACTGGAACATCAGAATGTGTGTAACGAAAAGCAGTTTAGTGTAGTGTCAAGGCTGTGAACCCTAGATAAAGGCTGCCTGGGTACCAGCTGCATGACCTTAGGCAAGTCATTGGAACCCTCTGAACTTCGTTTTCCTTGCCTTCAAGACAGAGTTAATAATATCTCAAATCAGGTTGGTGATGATTAAGCGAGTTCATGCATGAAACCCTTTGAACTCTGCCTGGCACATAAGTGCTGTGTAAGTGTTAGGTAACATTGTGATGCATAATGGGTCAATCACCTTTTCATTTCATTCACATTTACTCTCTTCTATCCCTGGGAATCCTGAGGAACAACAACAAAAACCAAGAAGGAAAAATAAAATTATTGCCTCCCCAGATACCAGCCTAGGTCCTTTGCACATAGTATGCACTCAGAATTTCCGGATTTAAATTAAGACCCCAAATCATTTCTGGCTGGCATAAGAAACAAGTAGAGGGTTGCCCCCCTCCTCCATCCAATTTTCCTCTGTATTTCCATTTTGCATAGGTAAATGTTCAAGTTTGCATTCCCCAAGCACACATCCACAGGCTGTCACGGGAGCAGGGGGGAAAGACAGCTCTGAAACCCACTGGGAGGCAGGGGAGGCCAGTTGAGAAGAAAGCATAACCTGCAGATAATCTGCGAAGTGGATAATTCATGGGAGGAATCAAGGCTGACTTTAGTAAATGATTACTTCCCAAGCACTCCTGGTGGTCTGAAAAGTTGTGTGGTCTCTGCAAGTTCCTACCACTGTTGGAGGGGAATACTGTAGGCCCTGAGAGGATTGGCTTCAATACAAAATAAAGTAGATAATAAGTATTTCCACCCTTCTTGTCACTCTCATGGAAACGCGAGCTGCCAAGGCTGAGGGGAGGTGGGTGTTGAACGTTGATCTGACTAATCTGTAAATCAGCATGGTGCAGCCTGCACCCAGGTAGTAGGAGGAAACCTGGAGGAAAGAGCTGGGCCCGGGAACACTGGTGTGAAAATATGTGAGGGGAAGGGTCAGAGTAAACTATGAAGGCAGGCAAAATCCTTCTCCTATCTTCTCTGATCCCTTTCACCATCCGCATCTAATCCGCTCATTTTCTCCACTGTCTCCCCTCTTGTCAGGCAGGGTTTCCCACCTCAACTGCGTAGCCCTCCTCTGGTTGATGCTCCCCAAACACCAAAATAACAACCCCCCCCTTCTGCTGTGCTCCTCCATATTTTCAAAACTGCCGTTTCCTTGGAGAGCTGAGCCCATTCTAATTGAAGCCCCTACAGCAAGCCCAGGCAGAAAAAGCAAGGAAGATCTACCTCTGAGAGAAGGGTGGGGCAAAGGCACCAGGAGAGGCCTGGAATCCTCTGATGTCTGCAGAAGTGGGGCCCGGGAGTGGTAGATGGGCTAGTTTGGGCAGCTTCCTGGCTGTTGGGGGAGCCTGGCCTCCCCAGGCCTGACATAGAACACTTAGGGTTCCAGGGTGCTGGAGAGGCGCTGTAGCTAATAAATGCCAGTCTTGCGGGATGGGAATAATGAAGGACCAGTGTGGAGTGTGCTGGGAATGGAAAAACAAAAAAAAAAAACAAAAAAGCGCTCTCCCTAGGGAGCTACCAATTGCTGCATGCTCGGCTCTCTGTGCATTCCAACAGGGCCACTGTCTGCCCGGCATACGATGTTGCGAGGAGCAAAAATAGCCTCTGGTAACTGCAAGAGGATCTGTTTATAGAGTTCTGGCCTTCACACCACCTGTGAGTTACATCCAACCAAGCAATCTTTTTTAAAGAACGAATTCCTTCTTTCTCTGAAGGGCCCACTGGCCACAAAAGGCTGATGTTTTTCTGAACATCTCTATCCTCTGAAGTAATGCCTCCCCTATCCACAGTACCGTCCTGCTGCCCATCAGAGCCTGCTCTGCCTGGGTGCGCCCTGGGCTCTGAACGCCTCCCCTCTGCTGAGCTTACTTCTTCTGTGCCCCATTCCCCCCACAACTCTTTTGCTGGAGACTCACTAAGCAACCTGAGCCAGCGTCAACAAGCCTAATTCCTTCCAAGATGTTGCTGATGCAGACCCTCTTTCCTCATGATCCTGGGAACTAGCATAACAGGATAACGGGTTGCCCTCCCAGGCAACATGTGTTCATTCTGAAAGGGGAAGACTAAGTTCTTTAACCTAAGAAGTGACTGATAACATGAATTTCAGGCTGGCTGGTCACTAGGGAGCTATTTTTGATGCATGGGGGCTTTTGGTTGGCAACTTGTCCCACTAATCTGTGCTGGCAGAAGCAAACCCTGCCTATGTCCAAGACCAGCCTTGGGCCCTTACAGTAAGGATCAGAGACTCAAAGACAGACTTAGTGACTGCAAGAGCCAGGTAGGCAACTGAAATAAATCCAGTGGGTGTGGTGGGCTGGTCTCGGTGGCAGACTGGAGAGCACATGCCCACCCAAACTATGAAATAGCAGTGCAAAGGGAGATAATAAACTGCAACTGACAGCCTGCCTCAGTGCTGTGCAGATAAAATGAAGTGGTGGGACAGATGTGAATCTGGGAGTGAGCACATGCTCTGTTCAAACAGGGCAGCTGCTGCTCAGCCCCAGCCCAATTTTGCTGCATGTCAGACTGCATGCCTGGAGTTGGCAGACCTTCCAAATTTTCAAGAGAAACTAAAAGAACTGATGTCTTTTAGTGCAAAATCTCATTGTTTTTAAAGGCAGTTGATTAACTGAAAAATAAAGTTCAAATATTGAGCATGCCAAGTAAAACAAGATTTGGGGGATGCATTCAGCCTGCGGGCCAGCTCTGCTGGAGGGCATTCCAATATACAACCCCAGGCATTGAATCATCCCAGAATATTTAAGCTTGGGCAACCTTTGGCCTGGCACTGATTTTATGTTCATGAGTAGAAAAGGGGTGGGGGGTCCCCAACTGGAGACAACTTCTATATCTCTTTAAAATATCTCATGGGGGGTATTTGGGTAAGGCTCGTGAGTGGAAGAGTCCTGAGATTTAGCCAGTAACTAAATTTAGTCATTAATTATCCATGGAAGGATTTCCTGCTCTATGGATTACCTATGGGGATTTTGAAACCTGAGCTGTTTTCTTCTGACACTCAGATATCCCTGAATGCTGTCTGCCTGCCATTTACTACACTGGAGTGGGCGCAGAGAGTAGCAGCTGATGGGACTTACAGCTGAAGCACACACCAGTTAGGAAAGCAAATCTACAGTGAAGATAATTCCAGAATCCATCCCGAATTCCATGCTCCTATGAATCTCTGGCAAAACAGATAAAGAGGAATCCACCACTGGCTTTAACTCCATCTAATTCATAAAAGTTGGAAAGCGTAATTTGCTTGGGGGTATCCATGCAAATTCCTTGTCTAAAGTCTTCTCAAGTGATCCATACACAATATCCAAACACAAACAATATCCATGGGACACAAATTATTTTCTTTTCTCCATTTACTTCCTTTCTTCTTTTTATTCCTTTCATCTTTAAACAATTATTTATCGAATGCTGTCTGTGTGCTAGGCACTGTGTTAGTCACTGAGCATAGAGAGGCGAACAAGACAGCCACCACCCCTGTCCTCTGGAGCTAGTGAAAGGTTGACCCAATTCAGAGAAGGGAATTCACGAAATACAACCTGTGACATATGTCTGAGCCTACAGAAGCTTCCCAGTACATACCTGTGGAGATTTCACCATATTCTGAGACCGCAGCACAATATTATGCTATGTTAAAAAAAAAAAAAAAAAAGTACATGGGCCTTGGAATCAAACAAGCTTCCATTTGAATCTTGGCTCTGCCATTGCCACATATGTGACCTTGGGAAAGTCACTTATATCTTAATGCTTCAGTTTCCTCATCTGTTTAAAATAGGGATAGTAGTAGTACCTACTTCATAGGATTATGTGCTTTGCAGAGGGATTGACATATAGTCCTCAGAAAACACTAGATTCTCTGCTTTCATTCCTCATAATCTGAAAGTGATGCCACTAGCCCTTCACTCAGGATAGGCACTTCTGGGCTATTTTTTCGTGGTGGAGATGAGTGATGCTAATCCACCACTGCTCTTAATTTCTCTTTGTGGTCCTTTATAGTGGCCCTGGTTGCATTTAGTAACAGTTCAAGAATCCTGGCCAGTGGTGTGCTGGAACCCACTTGTACCAGCTCACAAGAGCCCATTGGGCACATCTCTTCCCAACTCCATATTCAGAGACATCCTGTCAATAGCTTGAAATTGGCCACGGTGGGAATATTTACATCATAGAAATTGGTAAACATTACAAATCAGGCTCCCCACCCCTGCCCAACGAGCTGGTTGATAAGCATTTACCAGCACACTACCTCCTAGGGCTAGATGAAACCTCACTAGGTCATCTGGTCCATTCCCTGCTTCAGGGCTGAAACTAGGGTGAACAGGAAGGTGCCTAGGCTGCAAAATATAAGGAGACACTTGCTTTAAAGGCTGTCCCAGTGCAGTCTTGGCACATTATCCTGAGAGTTTGCCTCATCCTAACCCCTGCTCTGCTCTGCTCCCAGCATTCAATCAATATTTACTGACCATCTACTACTTGCCAGGTTCTTGTCTAGAAACAAACAAAACCTCTGGCTTTATGAAGCTGACATTCTAATGGGTAAGGCAGGAATAAACGTGATAAATAATTAAATATACAATATGTTAGGTAATGTGAATTGCTGAAGTGAAAAAATAAAACAGGGAAGAGGATATAGGAAAGGTTTTGAGGTAGAGGGTTAGGGAAAGCCTCACTGAAAAGTGACTGCTGAGTAAAGACTTAAGGGGTGTGATATTGTGAAATATGTATTTGGTCTTCATCCCCATTTTCTGGTACATAACTCCGAAAATCTATCGAATCTTCAAAGTGACAAGTGTCTCTGTGAATGCTAATGAGTTGACTGATAACTGGCCCTTATAGGTAGCTTAAGCATAGGGGCTGGTTACCAGAAAGACCAAGGCAAATTAGAGACTTGGGACTTTCAACCCCGCTCCCCCAATCTCTGGGGGTGGGCCACCAATGGCCAGCGATTTTATCAATCATGCCTCTATAATGAAGCCTCCGCAAAAACCCAGAAAAGGACTGGGTTTGGAGAGCTTCTGGATAGCTGAACATGGATAGTTTCCTGAAAAGTGGTGCGCCCGGGGAAGGCATGGAAGCTCTGCACCCCTTTCCGCATGCTTGCCTACGCATCTCTCCACCTGTATCCTTTGTAATATCCTTTACAATATAATAAACAGGTAAAGTAAAGTGTTTCTCTGAGTTCTGTGAGCCACTCTAGCAAATTAATGAGACCCGAGGAGGGGGTTGTGGGAACCCTGATTTACAGCCGGTGGGTCAGAAGCACAGGTAAAACAACCTGAGGCTTGCAATTGGCATCAGAAGTGGGGAGCGGTCTTGTCGAACTGAGCCCTCAGTCTATGGGATCTGACACTATCTCCAGGTAGACAGTGTCAGAGTTGAATTGAATTAAAGGACACCCAGCTGGTGTTCACTGCAGAAATGATTGCTTGCTTGATGTGTGCTGAAAATCCCCACACATCTGATGCCAGAAGTGTGTTGTGAGAGTATAGGAGAAATTGAGTTTCTTTTTTTCATAGTTTGAGAGCTCTCTAAGTAAAGAGAATCCACAAGCTTCCATCCTAGCTTCATGCACTGATCCGTTTATGCATTCATCCAGATCCTATTGATTGAATGCCTGATGCCAGGCAGTGTGTTTGCTGAGGATAAAGTAATTGCTAGTACTTACTGTATGCTTACTATCTACCAGGCACTGTTCCAAGCATTTTGCATGCATTAATTCCTTTACTCATCATAGCAACCCCAAGAGGTAAGTACCATTTTTATCTCCATTTTATAGATAAGGAAATTGAGGCACAGGTACAGGAAGAAAGAGCTCAAAAAGCTCCCAGTCTGCTGAGGAATATAGATCTAGAAATAATTATAATGCAACCTGATAGAAGGGAGGACAGGTGATGTGGGAACTCAGAAGGGCCCTATTTCTAGCCTGAGAGGCTGGGGGTGGTAGCCAAGAAAGGTTTTTCAGAGGAAGTCATTGTTTTACAATGAGGTATATTAAAGAAGCAGTTTGCTGTCAAATTCATTGTTAAGAGTGTTGTGAAGGATGCCGTCCACTACATCTTATGGGACCTATCTTTTTGAGAACCCTCAGGAAGTATTTATCTCAAATCCCAGAAAAAAAAAAGTTTCTCTTAAAAAAGGGGGTGGGGGTATTTTTTAAACTTATGGACGCTGTGAATCCTTTAACTAATCAGGTTTCTATTCTTGCCTTGGCTGCCAGAAATAAATAACAGTCTTAGAAATAAGTCTGTGGTTCACCTCTCTAGGAACAGAAGAGTCTTCTGGCAGGTGTTATTCTGGGTGAATCTTGCCCCCTGGATTTTCATTTCTTTTCCTAATTCTGATTTTCTTCTTCTTTTATAATTGGTTTGATTTTCTTTTGTAATTTATTTTTCCCCATTTTATGCATTTTGAAAGCCACCTCAAATATTTATAAGAATAAAGTATAATATAAAAATCAGATTAATTACAAGAGACAGTAACACTTGAAGTGAGTCCTAAATGATTAATTTATCAGATGGACAGAGAGAAAACGACATTCGAGGGGGCATGTGCAGAGGAATGAAGGCACGAGACATTATGGTATGCATTAGAGAAAATGAGGTGGGGACAAGAGAGTGATTCCAAGCAGAGCCTATGGTGTCAAACATACTGGGGACCAAGTCTCAGCTCCTCAACTTATGAACAATGGCTCCGTCTTAGACCTAGTGAATTTATCTAAGCCTTGGTTTCTTTTCTGTGAAGTGGGAACGATAGTTACATCTATCTCATAGAATTGTTGCAAGGAATAGATTTATTCATGCATCAAGAAACATTTAACGAGGGCTCGCCTTGTGCCAGGCACATGCTAGACCCTAGGAGGAGAGTGGATCTTACAGGTGGCTGGTGTGAAGGTTAATTCTAGATGTCAACTTGGTTAGATGAAGGAATGCTGAGAAACCTGGTAAAGCTATCTTTTCAGGTATGTCCATGAGGGAGTTTCCAGCAGAGATTAGTATGAGAGTCTGAGTGGCCTGGGTGGGAAAGACTCACCCTCAGTGTGGGTGGGAACCGTCCAATCCGCTGGGGGTCCGGAGAGAACAAAAGACAGAGGAAAGAGGTGACGCTCTCTCTCGATCCGCTGGAGCTGGGCTACACTCTTCTCTCCTGTCCATGGACATCAGAGCTCGAGACTCTTCAGCTTTTGCATTCCAGGACTTACACCAAGGACACCATCAGCTTCCCTGGTTTTGAGGCCTTTGGACTTGGACTGAGCCACGCTACTGGCATCCAGTTTATAGATGGTCTATCATGGGACTTTTCTTCATAGTCACGTGAGCTAATTCCCCTAATAAATCCCTCTTGTATAATTATAATATATCTTATTGGTTCTGTCTCTCTGGAGAACCCTGGCTAATACAGCTGGAAATAACACATGTAAGGGGTTTAGCACATGGCAAGTGCCCAAGAAATAGGATAAATAATCGTATAAATGATACTATAAGAATAGTAGAAATATTGATCCACATCCAGGGCATGAGAAATCATGAGACTTCCTGTCTGAGTAGTCGAATAGGGGAAAGGGACACCAGCAGATGACACTGGAAAAATATGAAGGGGACAGATATCCTAAAAGTCTAACGAGTGTGGAGTCATAGATTTTTTTTTTAAGAGCAAGAGAGAAACAGAGACAGACAGAGAGAGTTTGATGGGGAAAGGTGATGTATTTTTATTTTGAAAAAATAAATTGAATTCCTAAGTTCTTATGTCTAAACTAAATCTCTCTTCCTGTAGTTTCTATGCACATTTCTATCCTCCTTTTTCTCCTCATCCTCTGCCTATTACTACTTCTACTACTTCTCCTACAAGCTCTCATTTCTTGAAGGATTCTAATGCTAGGCACTGTGCTAAGTCCTTAACCTGTGCTTGATGGCACCTACCTCACAGGGTCGTGAAAATGATAATCTCCATTTTGTAGATGTGAAAACTGAAATTTAGAGAGGTTAGGTATCTTGCCCAAGATCATATGGTAAGGGGTGGATTTAATTTCTGATCCCAGGGTATCTACAATCATCATTGCTATTTAATAAGTGCCAGGCACCCACTGTGCATAACCTTATCTCATTTTATCCTACTATTATTCCCATTTTATAGATAAATTGAGCCTCCAAGAGGTTAGGTAATTTTCCAGAGTCACATAGCTTATGTGTAGTGTAGCTCTACATTCAAATTTTGGGTAACACTACTATTTAAATGGGAAGATTTATAAAGTTTGTACTTAGACTCTAGTTTCTAGAGCTTAAATGCTTTAGGTCAATAGATAGGCCAACTGAACAGTAGTTCTTGTTTTCAATGGGCCATCCTTTCCTAACGCACCTTGTGAAAGAACTGAAAGCAACCGTCCGATGTTTGTTTCACATTGAAACAGCTTCACAGGAGTTTTTGAAGCATTTGCCTTTTAACAGAAGGTTAGAATCAAGAGCTAATACCCAAAGAGCCTTCTCCCATTTCTATCAATCCTGCCCCTCACATACATATGCCACCCATCCCCAGATACCCTGATGCTGCAAAACAAACTAGAGGAGGGGGGCTGTGCACCAGGACATCAGGTCTGACTGTCTACTGAAGAAGCCAGCGCTGGTAGAGACTAATGAATCTGGGCTTGACAGGTCTCTTTCTACAAACAATCATTATAAAATGCTGCTGTCTCTTGAAGCCTCTCAGCCCAGCTCCTGATTCATGGGAGATAAGCTCAGAGTTGCAGGTCTGCCATCTTATTGCCACACAAAACATTAATCTTCTGCATTTTTCCACCCCCCCACCCCACCTGCCCCGAGAGCATAGGGTAATCGGACAGAATTACAGCTCTGAGATGTTCATGATAAGGGGATTTGCACCAGGGATTTGCACCATATAAACTGCTCAGGCGTTGGTATCAGTAGCTATAGCTTTTTATTTTCCTTTATTATTATTATTTTTCCCTGTTTCTGGAAGATAGAGGGCACGTTTCTATGTTTCAATTCCATATATATTTCTTCAAAAAGCCTTGATTCTCCATTATCAAAAGAAGTTCACTTGTACCACCCACAGCTAGCATTTGCAGATATTGGGATGACCGGGGGCCTGGTATTAGCTCTGGAGGCCAATACCCAGCTAGAGGAGCGTAGCTTCCCAGCCCTGTTTGCTGATGTGTGGACAGGGTGGCGAGCAGGTGGTCAGAGCAGAGGCCATGCTTAGGAAATGCAAGTCCTGTATAAAGGCAGAATAGGGGACATCATTGCTCCCGCCCCCCTCACTGGACTACTTACTGCCTGAAATTTCACCGTCCATCTTTGATTTCTTTGGCTTTAGTTTCAATTCTCTGTTTGAATGCAAGCTTCCTTGGGAGAAGCATATTAACATGTTTCAGGAAATGAGTTTGTCTTTTCAAATGGATAACTAGCTAAAAGTAGGGCTGTTTTTCTTATAATTTAATGTTTTCAAATAAGTAGTCTATTCACATGATTCAAAATTCAAAACTAGTTAAGAGAAGAAGGACATTTAAAAGTCTTTCCCCCACTCTGCCTTAATTTACCTCGTTCTTTGTCCAATCCCCCTGTCTCTAGTTGGTAATCACTTTTATCAACTTCCTATGCAAATATGTGTGTGAGCTTTTCATATTTTCTTCCTTAAAGGTAGTGTACTATTTGTACCCTTTTCTGTACTTTGCTTTCTTGAAAGTGGTATGCACCATGGGGATATTTCAGTATCAGTACAGAGACAGTTTCTTCTTTTTAAACAACAGTGTGATTCTACATTGTTCCCAGGTATGATAGTTTTTTATCCAGTTCCTTGTAGATGGCACTTGGGTTATTTCCAACTGTAGTGGATTGAAATATGTCCCCTCCAACCTCACTGAAGCTTGAATTGTGTCCCCCAAGTTTTATGTATTAGAAACTTGGTCCCCACTGTGACTGTTAAGAGGGTGGGAAATCCTATTATGATAATTGAAAGGTGGGGCCTTGAAGAGGTGATTAGATTATAAGACCCTTTGGTAGTGTGAATGGATTAAAAATGGTGGTCAAGGGTGTGGCTCTGAGGGCTTTAAAAGAAGAGGAGATCCTGTCTCTCTCTGTTCTCTCTGCTTCCACCATCTTGCAATGTGAGACCCCTGGGTCACTGTTGCCACCAGCAGATGGACTTTGGACTTCTCAGCCTCAGAAACTATAAGCAATAAATTTCGTTTTCTTTATAAATCACCCAGTTTCAAGTATTTTATTATAAGCAACAGAAACAGACTAACACACCAACCTTTCACTATTATAAATAATAATGCAGTGAATAACCCTGTACATGAGTTGTTTCTTAAGTGTGAAGGTTTACCCATAAGATAAATACCCAGAAAGGTAAATACTTTAAAAAATATTTTTAGATATTGACCAATTGCCCTCTGTGGTAGTTATATCATTTTGCATTTCCAAGAGCAATGTATGAGAGTGTTCATTTCCCTACTACTTTACAACAGAGTGTTGCCAAACTTTCAGATCTCAGCAAATCAAATAGGAGGAAAATAGTGTGTAAGTCTGATTTTAATTTACATTAATTATGAGGGTGGTGGAACACCTTTTCATACGTTTAAAGGCTGTTATAATTTCATTTTCTGTGGGTACTCCGTTTATGTCCTTTGCTCATTTTCCATTGTGTTGTTGATCTGTTTCTTCTTGGATTCCTGGAGCTCTTTACATATGAAGAAGAATTATCCTTTGTAAAGAGCACATTTTTAAAAGGGAAGAAGGATGGGATGAACAGTCCTAGAAAATCGGACACTGCCAAAAGAGAGGTAGCTAGAAGACAACACAAGTTGACTTGTTTTGTATTCATTTATTTGTTTAAACCTTCTACAAAATTCAAAGATACTTACTGAGTGCTTATTATATATCAGGCACTGCACTAGGCATTTGGCATACATCAGTGAACAAAAACGACAAAGATCCCTGCCCTCCCTAGAGGTTACATTTGTTCACCCTTTGGTTCATTCATTCTACAAACCCTTAAGTAGGCACTGGGGACAGGCAGACCAGTAGGACATAGTTCCTCCTCCAAGGTTCGGTTTGGTTGGACAAAGAAAGAGTCTATTATAACACTTATGGTGAGGTAAGTGTTATGAGAGAGGTGTGCACAGAGTGCTAATGGAGTATAAGAAGGTGGCATGTAACTCAGATTGAAGGTGATATAGGAACCCAACTTTGAGAAAGAATAGGGCATAGCCAGGCTGAGAAAAAAGCAAAGGAAAGCTCCACAGCACAAAAACACAGAAACGTGCAAACACGTGTCACCTTGTGGGATTGAGGGATAGTTCCTTACCACTGTCATGGAAGGAGATGAAGGTCAGGGAGGGTGGACAGAGAAATCGTTTCAACACTTAACATTAGTGCCTGGCATCTATTTGGTACTCATTAAATAGTTATAGGTTGGTTGAACAAATGAATGAATAAATGAAGTTTGAGGTAATATACTAGAGTGATATATTAATTATTGCTGTGTAACAATTTTTCCCCAAACTTGGCAGCTTAAAATAACAGATATTTATTATCTCCCACAGTTTCTAAGGGTCAAGGATCTGGGAGTTGTTTATCTGGGTGGTTCTTGCTTAGGCTGCAATCAAGCTATTGACCGGAGCAGTCATCTCAAGGTTCGACTGCAGCTGGATGGTCCAGTTCCAAGTTACCACACATAGTTGTTGCTAGGCCTCAACTCTTTATTGGAGGTTAGCAATATATACCTTGCAGGAATGCATGACACATATTAAGTACTGCATAAATATCAGCTGTAATTTTTATTACCTAAAAACTGTGAGGAGCTGTCAAAAGACTTTAGCAGAGGAGTGACCTGATCATCTTTGCTGTTTCAGAAAACTCTCAGCTTTAGTGTGGGGAGTAGACTGAAGAGAGAAAAAGCAAGATGAAAGGGGATCCATTAGAAAGCTGTCACAGGCGAGAGGTGATAGTGGCCTGTATTAGACTGGTGACGGTGGAAACAGAAGTGCATGCAAACGGGGTATATTCTAGAAGTAGAACTATCTACACATCAATCAGATGTAGGTTATATGGGAGAGGGACATAGAGAACACAGGAGGAGGAGCAAGGTCTTTTGTTTGTGGGGGTGGGGTGGGGATGATAAGTCGAATTAAGAGCATGTAGAGTTTGAGGTGCCTGTGAAACATCTATGTGGAAATGTCTGGTTGACAACCAGATGTATGGGCATGAAACTCTGGTGAGAGATCTGGGCTAGAGATTTAGGAGTCATTAGCATATGGGTCAATGAAGACATGTGTGTGGATAACATTCCCTGGGGGAGAACATGTCCAGTGAGAAGAGAGGCTTCCTAGGAAAGAATCCTGAGGGTCACCAGCAGTAAGAGATGGATGGAAGAAGTGCCTGCAAAGGAGTGTCAGGAGGAGTGGCCGGAGCAAAGAGGAAATCACAGAGTGTGGTGTTGTATAAGCCGGTGTCTCAGGAAGGAGAGAAGGAAGGCTCAACAGTGCAATGCTGTCTGCTGAAAGAAAAAGGTCACTAGAGATAAGGGCTGAAATCCTCTACTAGATTTACCAGCAAGGAGATCACTGTTGATCTTTGTCAGCTTGATCCACTGAAATGGATGGGGGCATCCCCACCCCAGTCTCTTTCTCTAGGCTGTGAGTGCACCTGTGTGGGATTCACAGATCTTTTTCCAAACAGAAGCTTTGACCCCACTGGGTCAGCTTCTTGGAGATGTAGATTCATGAGTGGAATTCATTGGAACTGGAGTACTCCTTGACCAGAAGATAATAATAAATATTAGCTGTTAAAATTTATTGAGTGCTAAGCACTTTACATAGATAATCTGATTTAATCCTGACATCAACCCTATGAGGTGGGCACACTGTTACAGTGTTTACTATGTGCCAAGTATTGTGTTAACTACTTTACGTATGTCTATTTATTATCCCCTTTTTATAGATAAAGAATCTAGTGGCCCACATTGCAGCATAGCCCCAGGCTGAACTGAACCAGGCCAGGTCAAGGAAGAGGTACACAGAGATCCTCAGCCATTGGAAATCTTCAGCTGCCTCTGGGCACCAGAAAAAAAAACCCCTTCTCTTTCAGAAAGTAGGTTATTGGGGCTGGACTGTCTGGAGCAGGGGCTCTCAGGTCAGGGAATGTTTTAAAACATCATCCAGGAGAATATGACTCCTTGCTCCAGGTGGACATCCAAAATGATACTCCTTTAGTAACTAGAAGGCACCTAACATGGCCTTCCATTATTCTCCTTCTTGGGTAAAGTGGAAGCTCTGGGTACCTCAGAAATCTAAGTTAATGAAGATCCAAGCTCCATAGGTTAGGGAGCAGTGAGAGCAGGTTGCCATTTCAGATGGTAGCAGTGTGGAGACTTCTGTAATCCCAGCTCCTCTATTCAGCAATCTAGGCCCGTCCATATGCTGGGCAGAGAGCACATTTGCTTGGGGCTCTCATTGCACTCGGGGCTTCTCCCAGGACTCTCAGCCCGTAAGATCACAGGAGGGTGTGAGCAGCTCATCCCTTCCACCAAACTATGAATTTCTCAGTGACAGAGATAGAATTTTGTTTATGTGGTGCTTTCCATGGCTTCTAAGCTTTTAGCATGGTGCTAGGTTCATAGTAATCCTTAATAAGTATTTGTTGAATTAAGGATTAAGAAATGAATGAATTTTGCTGAGGGACAGCCCTTGTTACATCTTACCAAAATTCTTTTGGCAACAAAACCTGAAATGAACTGACCTGAGGTTATTTCATAGTCTTTATCTATCCCACTAAGTGTGACAAACCATTCTTTTCACTGCAGAAATACTAATGTGTTTGATTATGGGGTGTTGCCCCCAACCTCACTGGATCTGTTACCTAATGATTGGTATATGCTCATATCACCTTTCTAAAATCCAAACAATTCTGAATCCAAAACACACATGGTCACAATGTTTGTAGGGAAGGCATTAAGTCTGCAGTCTATTGGGCCACAATTTGGGGCTTGGTTACTGAATAGTGTTTCTTAATGTTCCCCAAAGGAAGGAAAAAAAGGAAGGGGATGGAAACTGGGTAGGCAGCAAGAGTGTGTGGTGCATCTCCTTTTCTTCCTCAGTCCCTCAGCCCCCATCCCCACACCTCTTCTTTAGACTTCACCTTCCTTTCAGCCTCTGGTTTGCCTGACTCAATTGTAGCCTCATCTTATACAAACTTCTTGTGCCAACAGTTTTACATTTGTCTTAGATCCCCTACCTATCTCCCTGATTCAAAGCCTTCCTCTTCCCATCTCTGACCTAGGTCTTCCTCCTCAGTGTTGAGATTCCTCCTTTCTCACCTGCCTCCTCCATCTTTCTGCCTACTGTTGATCTTGGCACCTTGAGTCCTGAATCACCAGTTCCAGACCTGTTATCCTTTCCCATTCATCCTTGGGACAGCTCTTTCTCTCTAGGGCCATTGTCTTTTTCATCTATGTATACCTCTCTTTTCCTGACCCCCCCCCCCCGTCGTTCAGTTTACTTTTAAAACAGGCATATTTAAGTTAAAAAGTAAGCCAATTTAAAGAAAAATATTAAAGGAACATATGGTGGTATGCTATGACATGGCTAAAAATCATGATGGCAGTACTCAAGTGATTATGGGAACGTTGCTTGTAAATCTTTTTTTGAATAAAGGAATTTTTTTTTTGAATGATGGGCCATCTAGTGGCAAATGAAGGATGACAATTTTTCCAGTCTGAAAAAATGCAATGGATCTTTAAAAGAAAGGCTGGCCAATGACATGAATCCTATATATGGAAAAACCTAAAGACTCTATCAAAAAAATCTTAGAGCTGGTTAATTTCAGTAATGTTGCAGGATACAAAATCAACATGCAAAAATCAGTTGCACTTATATCCTCCAATAATGAACTAACAGAAAGAGAAATCAAGAAAGTAAGCCCATTTATAATAGTCACCCAAAAAAATAAAATACCTGAGAGTCAAATTAACCAAAGAGGTGAACAATCTCTACAATGAGAACTACAAATGGCTACTGAAAGAAATTAAAGAAGACACAAAGAGGTGTAAAGACATTCCACGCTCTTGGATTGGAAGAATTAACATTGTGAAAATGTCCATACTACCAAAAGCAATATACAGATTCAATGCAATCCCCATTAAAATACCAATGACATTCTTCACAGAAATAGAAAAAACAGTCCTAACATTCATATGGAACAGCAAAAGATCCCGAATAGCCAAAGCAATCCTGAGAAAAAAAAAAAAAGAAAGAAAGAAAAGCCAGAGGTGTTACACTACCTGACTTCAAATTATACTACAAAGCTATAGTAACCAAAACAGAATGGTACTGGCATAAAAACAGACACTCGGGCCAGTTGAACATAATAAAGAACCTGGAAATCAACCCACAGACTTACAGCCAATTGATATTTGATAAAGGCAACAGAAACATACATTGGGAAAAAGACTACCTCTTTAATAAGTGGTGCTGAGAAAATTGGATATCCACATGCAGAAGAATGAGACTAGACCTGTACCTCTTACCATATACCCAAATAAACTCAAAATGGATTAAAGACCTAAGTATAAGACCTAAAACTGTAAAAACTACTAAGGGAAAATATAGGGGATACACTTCAGGAACTAGGACGAGGCACAGACTTTATGAACAAGAGCCCAAAAGCACAAGCAACCAAAGAAAATATAAACAAATGGGACTATATCAAACTAAAAAGCTTCTACACAGCAAAGGAAACAGTCAACAGAGTGAATCAACAACCTACAGAATGGGAGAAAATATTTGCAAACTATACATCCAACAAGGGATTAATATCCAGAATGTTCAAGGAACTCAAGCAGCCACACAGAAAAAAAAAAAATAATAATAACCCAATTAAAAAATGGGCAAAGGAGCTATATAGACATTTTTCTAAGGAAGACATACAAATGGCCAACAGGACCTAAAAAATGCCCAACATCACTAATCATCAGGGAAATGCAAATTAAAACCACACTGAGATATCACCTCACCCTGGTTAGACTGGTTATAATCAAAAAGATGGTGAATAACAAATGCTGGTGAGGATGTGGAGAGAAGGTAACACTCCTACACTTTTGGTGGGACTATAAATTAGTGCAACCACTGTGGAAAACAGTATGGAGGTTTCTCAAACAACTACAGATAGATCTTCCATACGATCCAGCAATACCACTGCTGGGTATATATTCAAAGGAATGGAAATCATCATGTCAAAGGGATACCTGCACTCCCATGTTCATCACAACTGTCTCTGTTTGCAATAGCAAAAATATGGAAGCACGCTAATGTCCATCGGCAGATGACTAGATAAGGAAACTGTGGTACATATAAACCATGGAATACTACTCTGCCATAAAAAAGAATAAAGTTCTGCCATTCACAGCAACATGGATGAAATTGGAGAAAATTACATTACATGAAATAAGCCAGGCACAGAGGGAAAAATACCGCATGTCTTCACTTATAAGTGGGAGCTAAGAGAGAAAGAAGGAAGGAAAGAGAGACCATATTGGTGTGTTGGACTTGCAGAGGGAGAGAACATACCTAGGGTTGTGGGATGGGGAGGGGTTGTGGGAAGGGGAAAGGAGGTCAGGTATTAATGGGGTGGGGGACACAGGGACTAATTGCAATTTGTGGTAATGGCATGCTGATAGTTTTAATCTGGCCATCACATCTTGGGCACAGATGGTGATGGTCAGCTTTGTACCCCATGAGTATACATAATCAATAAAAAAAAGTTTTAAAAAGATCAACAAATAGATAAATAAGAGAAAGGCTGGTTAAACTCTGAACTTTGTCACCCTAACAGGTCCAAAGCACTAATCCACAAAAATGCTATACAACAATGTCAAGTCCCACCTGGACCACAGCAGGGTGAAATGTATGACTTTATCCTGGCATTGCTCTGTTCTTGAGGATATACAGTCTCTGTATATGTCTATGTGTAGGTATGTGTATACATGTATATGTGTATACATGTTTATGCATATGCATCTCAAATGACTTCATGGCCAAATTCAGAAACTCCACAAATCCTCTTTTACAGGCATCCCAAGAGCCTTTTCATCAGGGCAACGCAAGTGACTACCTTGTGTCATATCTTTATTCTGGGAAGCCACGTTAAGAGAGAATTACTGCTGTGCAAGGGAGGGAATCACTGTCTGAGAAGGGAATGGCTTTCAAATCATTTCTCCCAATTTCATAAATCAAGTCTCCAAAACACCCAAGTCAAGATATTTCAATTGGTAGTTATCTCTTTATCCAGCTAACATTTATTGAACCATCAAATAGCATCCTAAGACTATTACTGTCCTGTTGATATACAGTTGCATATTGACAAAAAGAAATATATCACTTAGTTAAAAAACACATACTGTAGAGCTAGGCACAGTCCAGATGTAGGGTATTCCAGGGAGCCTAGAAATGTGCTCCCTCCCATGCTCTTCTCTCCAAGTCACCCAAGTTAGAAATTTTAGCTGGAGTGGCTAATAGATATGTAGATTCTTGGATAACCTTCAGCAATTATTCCTGGTTGAATTAGCAGAGCAGCTAAGGCTTATAACTGCTATTTACCAGTAAAAAAAAAAAAAAAAAAAAGTATATGTAAATAAGTACATAAGGGCTTTAGGGAGGTCTGCCTTTTGAGTGACCAACCATCCCAGCTTGCCTGGGTCTGTCCTGGTTTTAGCATGGAAAGTCATGCATCCCAGGAAACCTCTTAGTCCTGGGCAAACATGTATAGTTGGTCGGTCACTCTAGCTTACTTAGGGTCTTCAGAGGATTGATCCTGAGCAAAGGATCCACCAAGCAAGCAACTGCAACGATGAGAACAGCAATAATCTAAGCTGCATGTGAGTGGTTGCTAAACACTTTTTACACTTCACCCTCAAAACAATCCTGAGGCGGATATGATTATTATCCCCACTTTACAGATTGAACAGACTGAGGCACACAGAGCAAAGAACTTGCCTGAGATGACTTGGCTAGTAAGTGTAAGAGAAAAGATTTGAACCCAGACCAGTGTGGTGCTAAAACCGGCACCCTTAAGCAGCATGCCGTACTTCTACTACTCAGAGTTCTCAGTCACAGCAACTTATAGGCTGTTGGACTCTACCCCTGGTCCTAAGTCATTCAGTAAGGGAAATCTGGAGTTATCAAAGATTCTGACTTTTCCTTAAAACAGTTTGGCAACAAACTTCAAGATTCTAGAAGGTTAGACAAGTGTTTTTCAAAACAAAGTTTTCTATCTATTTGATTCTGAATCACCAGGAGGGCCCACTTTAAAAAATAGTGCAGAAACTTAAGCTCTAACTCAGATCTACTAAATCAGAATGCCTGGGGATCCATAGTTTTAACAGATGCCCAAATTGACCTGGGTGTATAGTAGATTGAGAACTTCTGGGCTAGAAGGCTCTGAAGCGATCAGCCAAGATCCAAGAAACTCACTTCATCTACTTTACTTCTGCTGTGTTCTCCCTTCTCTCACCCCACCTCTGCCTAGTGCTATATGAGTTGCTGGGAGACCCAGGTCACACCTCCCATTCTTCCATTAATTTTATGACATTGGGCAGGTCTGTGCCCCTCTCTGAACTGCAGCTTTCTCACCTGCAAAATGGAACATGATACCTGATTCTCATGTAAGGGCTCTTCTGGGTTTGAAGTCTGTGGTCTACACTTGCAACAGCATGGATGAGCTTGGAGAAACTTATGTTGAGTGAAATAAGCAAAGCAGAGAGGGATAAGTACCATATTTACTCTTTCATAAGTGGGAGCTAAGAGAGAAAGAAGAAAGGAAAGAAAGACCACAGTGGTGCATTGGACTTGCAGAGGGAGAGAACATACCTAGGGATATGAAGTGGAGTGGGGATAGGGGGATGGGGAGGGAGGTCGGGGATAATTGAAGGGATAATTGGGTGGGGGACATGGGGTATAATCACAATTTGTGGTAATGGACATGCTACCAGTATGGATCTGGTCATCACATCTTAGGCACGAGTGGTGACAATTTGCTTTGTACCCCATGTATATTCATAACCAATAAAAACAAAACAAAACATTTTTTAAAAAAAGAACAATTTACCAGAATAGCAGAATATTTTAAATATTCCTCTCCCATTATTCAATAGATAAATCAGGCATCTTATAACAATCTAATCCAAATGAAGTTGCAAAAAGTGCTCCTAAAAGCCACAGGTCAAAAAAATTGTTCACTGAAAATGCCACATCCAAAGATATCTGAAACCCTCTACCCTCATGGATTTATTATCTCATTATTTCCTTACCAAAAGTTTAACCTTTTAATGTGCTTGAACAGGCAAGTAAATATGATTGTTCCTGTCTCGGTTAGGATAAGTAACACAAAGTGCTACAACAAAGAAACCTAATAAATCTGAGTTGACTTAACAAAATAAAAAATTAAAAAATAAAGAAAATAAAGACCATGGTCTACATAATTATTCTCGAAGTGTGGTATGACATCCAGCAGTAACAATCACCCAGGGTGTTTATTAGAAAAGCACATCAATTGATGGATGAATGGACAAAGAATATGTGGCACATACATACCATAGAATCTTACACAGCCTATAAAAAGAAGGACATTAAAAGCCTTTAAAAACTCAAGGACGTTATGCAAGTGAAATAAGCCAGTCACAAAGGGACAAATACTGTATGATTCCACTCATATGAAGTAGCTGAAGTAGTCAAAATCATGGAAACGGAAGGTAGAAAGGTCATTGCCAAGGACTGGGGGATGACAGGGGAATTGGGTTGGGGAAGGGAGGGGAAATGGGTACAGAGTTTCAGTTCTGAGAGATGAAAAGTTCTAGAGATCTGTCGCACAACAAAGTGAATATACTTAACACCATGGTGCTGTACATGTAAAAATGGTTAAGATGGTCTATTTAATGTTATGTGCTTTTTACCACAGTAACAAAAAGTGCAGTTCTGAGGTCCACCCCCAGATCTATTGAATTAGAATATCAAGGGTTGGGGCTGTGAATGTCCATTTTTTTGTTGTTGTCGTTTTTTCGTGACCGGCACTCAGCCAGTGAGTGCACCGGTCGTTCCTATATAGGATCCGAACCCGCGGCGGGAGCGTCGCCGCTCTCCCAGCGCAGCACTCTACCGAGTGCGCCACGGGCTCGGCCCGTGAATGTCCATTTTTAACAAGTTCTCCAAATGGTTTCTATCTCTTCCAAACTTTGAGAATCACTGACAAAAATGTATAGCAAATCCTTTCTTCACTGCAATAAATTTGATATCATGATCTTAGCTTCTCTTTTTCCCCAAGAGCATTTCTGTGTATCTTCACTTGCTGCCAGGTAGCATGCTTAGAGAATGTAAATTCATTTTATAACTAGACAAAGCAGAAAAGAATCCAAAAGGTAAATGTGCTGCAAAAGAAGTTTACCCAGTCTGTTTCCAAGCCAAGCAAAGATGACTTTGGATCTGGCATAGTTTTGGATTACCCATGACTTTGATCTTCTCCATTAGAGTGAGTAATTGAAAGCTGGCTATGTGTATGCTTACAGAAATTATATTAAATTGTTCACATTGTATAACTCTCAGCCGCTGGTGCTGTCTGTAAGAAATGGTGGTAAGAATATTAATGAACACCTTCCCTAGAATGTGAGTTTGTAACTTCTAAACAACCATGAAGGCTCCTGTTTTTGCTGTTAGGGAGCTGCTAAGAAGGAGCTTGCATTATTCAAGGTCAGCATCAGACAAGGGATAAGAACACTAGCTCACATTTACTGGGCACTTACCATATGTGCCTGAGTCCACTTTCTGCTGCACATAACAGAATACCACAGATGGGGTAATTTATAAAGAACAGAAGTTTATTTGGCTCATGGTTCTGGAGCTGGGAAGTCTAATAGCATGGTGCCAGCATCTGGGAGGGTCATACCATGGCGGAAGGCATCACATCACAAGCAAGCATGTGAGACAGAGAGAAAACAGGGGCCAAGCTTACGTTTTTATCAGGAACCCACTCCCAAGATAACTAACCCACTCCCACTATAACAGCATTAACTCATTCATGAGGGCAGAACCCTCATGACTTACTAACCTCTTAAAGGTCCCATCTCCCAATACCATTACATTGGCAATTCAGTTTCAACACAGGTTTTGAATGGGACATTCAAACCACAGCAATGTGCCAGGCAATGGGCTCAATTCCTTTTGTGAAGGAATAACACCTATAGGTGTTATTGTTATCTCCTTCTTTGCAGAAGGAAATGGCGATTTAGAGACCCTCAGCAACTTGCTGAAGACCACATAGCATGTTAGACATAGAGCTGGCCCTGAAACCCAGGGATTTCTGGGTCTAGAGCCCATCCTCTTAACCATGACACTGTGGCCCTGCTTGTGCATGGTCTTCCTCTTCCCATCCTTCCTACCTACTAATAGCTTCTGCCCCAGACCAATAGTGCTGGCAGATGAGGGGTTTTAGGTAAGGAGCTTTAATTAGCTGCTTAGAGGCTCAGTTTTCACCTTGTTTCTAGTACCTGTGCCTTGTTCCTAAGACAAGTACACTTTGGGGCCCAGATCTGATCTGTTTCTGTCTTACTGCCTAGTATTCAGACTTCACAGCCTGCCCTGTGCCTCAACTCCTAAGGCTTGAAGCCTATCTTTCTCTTCCCTGTCCTCCCATGACTCTCCAATTTCCCTCCCTTTTTGAATGTTCCTGCTCACCTGCTTGGACATTCCTGGATTCCTTGCTGGCGCTCTGCTCCTGGGATGCCATGTTACTGGACCTCTTTGATGCTGATGACCCGCTGAATCCTCTGGTGTGTCTCTCTACTTTCTGCACACCATGGTCTTTCCCTCTGGCCTGGACTTCTCATTACTTCTATCCTCCACCCCCTCCATTGCTACCCCATCCCAGGTCGCAGGCTTAGCTTCAAACTCTGGCCTGTCTTTTATTTTATTTTTTTAAAGATGACCGGTAAGGGGATCTTAATGCTTGGCTTGGTGTTGTCAGCACCACGCTCTCCCAAGTGAGCTAACCGGCCATCCCTACATAGGGATCCAAACCTGTGGCCTTGGTGTTATCAGCACCAGACTCACCCAAGTGAGCCACAGGCCAGCCCTTGGCCTGTCATTTTTTAAACTCCCCCATATGATTACAGTTAACCCTTTGGTGTCCAAATGTTCTTGTGATAGGCTGTGGGAAAATTCCCCATCATTTTATATGAATTTTTAAATGGCAGCAGAAAGTGTTCCTTAATGGAAGCCCCTGACCCGAAGGATCCTATGATATATGTAGATATCTAATATCAAAGCTAGAACGGTCTTTAAGATCATTTAGTCCAAGACTTTTATCTTATAGGTGGAAAAACTAAGGTACAGATAGATAATTGACTTGCCCAAGGTCAAATGGTGATTAGTAGCAGAATTGGGACTAGAATCTAAGGTTTCTGTTCTTCAACACAATGTTAAATATTTAGACTACACTAGTGGTCATGGTGCATGGGGCTGGGGGGCTAATGTCGTATGATGATTCTGTCTGGAAGAATTCTGTGGTCCATAATGAGAGGGTCATCCAAAATAGGGCATCAGCATCGAAGGGCCCAGAAGAGAACATTATGAGTCAATATGGTACCTGAAGGAATTTTAGAGACAGGGACTCTTAAAATCCAGAAGGGGTGGGGACATGTAATTTTGGTTCCTCTGGGAAGCAGATGCCAAGAGAGAGTTAGGAGTGAAAGAGGTATGATCCTGGTAAGGGGGAGGGAGAAGGAAAAAGGATTGGGTAGGAAGAGCCTCAGACTGTGACACAGCTCTGAGAAATCTCAGCCAACAAGACGCTCCTGGCCCACAGAGGCATTCTTCACTGGCCAGAAATGGTGAGCCCCTTCCACTTCCACCACACTCAGCCATTGTCTGAGGGCTGCCCAGGAAGCATGTGGCCTCAGCTCAAAAGATGAGGCAGATCCTAAAGATGCCACAGCTGGAGGCTGTCAACTAACTTTACTCCTTGTGATAGATGTTCTCTTAAAGAGAGATCTGAGCAACGCAACTCCGTGCTGCTACAAATGAGTTGCTGGAATGTGTTTGAAGGAGCTCCAACATGTTAATGAGCTGGAATAAAACAGTTAGCACTATTACTCCTTGAGCTACTGTCTCTAATGCTCAGGTCACCCTTTCCAGAGGAGGTAAAGTTTGAGTTCTCTGAGATTTGCTTAGGGAAAGACCCTGGAAGAGAAAGTTAATAGAAGTTGGTATGGATGAAGGGCAAAAATATAGAATGAAGGGGGCCAACAGTGTCTGTCTTCACTAGGATGCTGCTGTGCCTGGGAGAGGGACCCAAAGAAGACATACAAATGGCCAACAAGTACATACACTAACCATCAGGGAAATGCAAATCACAATGAGCTATCACCTCACAAAAAGACAAGCAATAACAAGTGTTGGTGAGGGTGTGGAGAAAAGGGAGCCTTTGTACACTGTTCTTGGGAATGTAGATTAGTACCATCATTATGGAAAACAGTATGGATGCTCCCAAGGAAATTAAAAATACAACTATGTACAACCTAGCAACCCACTACTGGGTATACAGTATGTCAAGGAAATGATATCAGTATGTCAGAGATATCTGCACTCCCATGTTCATTGCAGCATTATTCACAATAGCCAAGATATGGAATCAACCTAAGTTTGTATCAATGGATGAATGGATAAAGAAATGTGGTATATATACACAATGGAATACTATTCAGGCATAAAAAGAATGAAATCTTGTCATTTGTGACCATGGATGAACCTGGAGGACATTGTTAAGTGAAATAAGCTAGGCACAGAAAGACAAAAACCATCTGATCTCATTCATATGTGAAATCTAAAAAAGTTGATCTCATAGAAGTAGTGAATAGAACAGTGGTTACCAGAGACTGGGGAGGGCAGTGGGGGTTATGGGGGGTATGGAGAGAGGTTGGTCAAAGGGTATAATGTTACAGGTAGATAGGAAATTGTTCTGGTGTTCTATTGTACAGCAAGGTAACTATAGTTAACAATAATGAGGGGCTGGCTGGTTAGCTCAGCTGTTTAGAGCACAGCCTTGTAACACCAAGGTCACAGGTTCAGACCCCCATACTGGCCAGCCACCAAAACAAAAAAACAATAATGTATTGTATATCTCAAAATAGCTAAAGGGGGCTTTGCTCATATTTATGGGGTGCAGTGTGATGTTTTGATACATACACACATTGTGTAAAGATCAAATCAGGGTAGCTGGCATATCCATTACTTTAAACATTCATCATTATCTCTGTGCTGAGAACATTCAAAATCCTACAAGAGAGAATTTTGAATGTTCTCTCTATGAAGAAATGATAAATGTTTGGGGTGATGAATATGCTAATTACCCTGACTTGATCACTACACAATGTATATACATGTATTGAGACATCACATTGTACCCCATAAATATGTACAATTATTATGTGTCAATTAAAAATAAAATGAAACCTAAAAAAGGGCCAGTATTGCTGGAGCTTAGTGGATGAGCAGAACACTGGGGAGAAGAGTTAAGCAGAGGCCAGGTTGTCCAGGGCCTGGTAATCCATGGGAGAGTTTGGATTTTATTCTAAGTCTATTGGGAAGCCACTGGGTTGTGTGCAGGAGCAAGACCAGTTAGGAGACCATCATAGTAAAACAGGATTTCTTTCTTGCTACCAAGAAATTCTGCTGGCTTGGATGGGAAGTGAATGAAGATGGGGAGAAGTGGATGGATTCAGGGTACGTTCTGGACGTAGAGCTAATAGAAACTCATGGCCGGATGAGGATTTTCTAGAATGGGCCCAATTCTACACATACACACTGAGCTATTCTATGACAAGTGAATTTTCAGAAATGGGGATGGTCCCCCCTACCCCACAGGTTGGGTGCGTGTGGCTGACTGTGTGGCTCATCATACAGGGCTGGCAGTAGCCTATATGGTACCTTTAGAAATTAGAAATTTCGGTTTTTCAAGATGGCGGCGGCTGCGGCGGCTGGCGCGGAGTAGCTGAGGTGGAAAAGGTGGCCACTGGGCCTCAGGCAGCCGGGAAACTTGTGGACCTTCCTCTGGCCATCTCTTAAGGGAGGACTGCTGCTGCTGGCCGGTCGTGGGGGCTCAACGCCACTTTGCCCCCGGCAGGAGAGGCTGCCTCAATTACAGGCAACAGATTTGAAGTGTGGAGCAGGAAAAGAACTGATTCTTAGCTGCAAAAGTGAGTCTTGAAACAGGGAACACGGCGCCAGGGCTGCTGTGGATGCAGCCAGGATCCCGGAGGCTGGGGCCGCACTGAAGGCGGCCAGCTGCCCTATTCAAGATTCGAGGTTTCAGGCCGGCATTAAAGAAGATTCCTGGGAGCGCCCGAGCGGCGCCGCGACTGAACAGCCCGAGGCGGCAGCGCCGAGAACACGGAAGGCAACAAACCAGAGACAGAGCGAGCGCCCGACCTGGCACAGCACTGTGAGTGATCCCTGGCACAGCTCTGTTCGGGGGGTGGTTGCCCACGCGGCTCCCCGACTGCACCACCAGGCCACTCACTGCCCCGGTGCTGCCTCCATTTTCCCAGGTGCGGGCAGCTCCGCCCTGCTCGGCCATCACTGAGCCCATTTGCTTGGCCTGGCGCAGGGCTTTCCGGACCCTGCGGGCCGGCTTCCTCTCCCACTCCCTCCGCGGTTCTCTGGCAGGGCTGGGGGTGTGGGGCGTCCCGACCAGTTTTGGGAGGGCTAGGAAGTACGGGCGGGCCGACTGTCACTCCACCATACCCTGGACTCCGGCCCCGGTAAACTTCCTGTCACTGGGAGGCAGATACCATCTCTGCGACCACCAGTTTGGAAAAAAGCCTAACGAATTTCTGGTTGGGAATAGTGTGGTAGGAGAGTTCCCAGGTCCGCTTGAACCTGCCGGAGAGCAGGCTGCAGGCGGACACTAGACTCGGTTTATACCGGGGGGATACAAAGGTGAACAAGACCCGAGAAAGATCTACACAGTGTTACAAAGGCACCCAGAGAGACCGGTCGTCTGTGCCTAGCAGAAACCTGGTAGACTTCCTGGGCGAGGCGGTGCTGAGCAGGGTCTTGAAGGCCCAGCTGATAGACGAGGGGTGCAGAAGACACGCCCCAACCCAGCACAGTGTGCACAGAGGGGGGAGACGTGCGGCCAGGGAGGCGGAGACTCGACAGAAACCACACACCAGGTGGGGTCGCCACTGCACGATCTAACAGCCTGGGCCAGAGCACACGGAACGGGGAGAAGTCCTGTACAGAAAGTGAAAGCTCAACAGAGATCACACACCCTGTGGTACGTGATCCACCAGCCCAGCAGAGTACAAGCTGACCAGAAAGGTGGATCCCCGGAGAAGCCCAAGACCCGAGGCAACCACACACACAAGACACTAGAGGCCAACTGAGCAGTCACGGCGGGAGCCATACCAAATTGGCAACAACAGCAACATCCTAGTTAGTCATTAGTCTTAAACTGGTGGACTGTGAAACCCCCTGCCACAATGAATAAACACCAAAAAAAAGACACCAGAAATACAAAAAATCAAGAAAGTACACCACCAAAAGTTAATAAATCTCATACTCTAGATCCTATAGAACAAGAAGCCCTTGAAATAACTGACAAGGAATTTCGAGTGATAATTCTAAAGAAACTGAATGAGATACAAGAAAACTCAGCTAGACATCATGATGAAATGAGGAAAAGTATACAGGATCTGAAAGAGGAAATATACAAGGAAATCAATGTCCTGAAAAAAAATGTAGCAGAACTTGCTGAACTGAAGAAGTTATTCAGCGAAATAAAAAACACAACGGAGAGTTTAACCAGCAGGCTTGTCGAAGTTGAAGAGAGAACCTCTGAACTTGAAGATGGGCTGTTTGAAATAACACAAGCAGACAAAAAGAAAGAAAAAAGAATCAAGAACATGGAAGAAAATCTGAGAGAGATATCAGACAACCTCAAGCGCTCAAATATCCGAGTCATGGGTATTCCAGAAGGGGAGGAAAATGGAGATTCCATTGAAAACATATTCAACAAAATAGTGGCAGAAAACTTCCCAGGTATAGGAAAAATCACAGATCTTCAGATCCAGGAAGCTCAACGATCTCCAAACGTATTCAACCCAAAAAGGCCTTCTCCAAGACATGTCATAGTCAAATTGGCAAAACTCAGAGACAAAGAGAGAATCTTAAAAGCTGCAAGAGAGAAGCGTCAAATCACCTATAAGGGAGCCTCAATCAGGTTAACATCAGACTTTTCATCACAAACCCTAAAAGCTAGAAAGGAATGGGATGATATTTTCAAAATACTAAAAGACAAAGATTGCCAACCAAGAATACTCTACCCTGCAAGGCTATCCTTCCGAAATGAGGGGCAAATAGTATATTTCTCAGACAAACAAAAACTGCGGGAGTTCACTACCACAAGACCACCCTTACAAGAAATCCTCAAGGGAGTACTGGGTTTGGTTCCTGAAAAATAACTACCACTGCCATAAAAACCTAAGAAAAATCTAAACCCGCTAGTACAATAAAAATGGCATTCATGAAGAGAAAACAAGCTAACAAAAACACTATCTACAACCTAAGGAACCAACAAACAAAGAAACCAAACAGTAAATCAGAAAGCAAGGAACAAAAGACACCTAAGACAACCAAACAACCAATAAAATGCTAAGAATAAATCAACACCTTTCAATAACAACTCTTAATGTTAAAGGCTTAAATTCCCCAATTAAAAGACACAGACTGGCTGACTGGATCAAAAAGCAGGACCCAACTATATGCTGCCTACAAGAGACCCACCTCACCCATAAAGATTCACACAGACTAAGAGTGAAAGGATGGAAAAAGATTTACCATGCAAACAGAAAAGAAAAACGAGCTGGAGTGGCTATTCTTATATCTGACAAAATAGACTTTAAACTAAAAACCATAAAAAGAGACAATGAGGGACACTACTTAATGATAAAAGGACTGATCCATCAAGAAGACATAACAATCATAAATATGTACGCACCCAATGTTGGAGCAGCCAGATTTATAAAACAAACTCTATTAGACCTAAAGAAGGAAATAGACACTAATACCATAATAGCAGGGGACCTGAACACTCCACTGTCAATATTAGACAGATCATCTAGGCAAAGAATCAGTAGAGAAACACAAGATCTAAACAAGACTCTAGACCAATTGGAATTGGCAGATATCTACAGAACATTCCACCCAACAACCTCAGAATATTCATTCTTCTCATCAGCACATGGATCATTCTCCAAGATAGATCACATATTAGGTCACAAATCAAGTCTCAATAAATTCAAAAAAATTGGAATTATCCCATGTATCTTCTCAGACCACAATGGATTAAAACTAGAAATTAATAACAAGCGAAACTCAGGAAACTATACAAACACATGGAAATTAAACAGCATTCTACTTAATGACATATGGGTCCAAGAAGAAATCAAGCAGGAAATCAAAAAGTTTATTGAAACTAATGAAAACAATGATACATCATACCAAAACCTGTGGGATACTGCAAAAGCAGTATTGAGGGGAAAATTTATTGCATTAAATGCTCACTTCAGAAGAATGGAAAGATGGCAAGTGAACAACCTAACACTTCACCTTAAAGAACTAGAAAAACAAGAACAATCCAATCCTAAAGTTAGCAGACGGAGAGAAATCATTAAGATCAGAGCAGAACTAAATGAAATTGAAAACCAAAAAACAATTCAAAAGATCAACGAATCAAAAAGTTGGTTTTTTGAAAAGATAAATAAAATTGACAAACCATTAGCATGGCTAACAAAAAAAAGAAGAGAAAAGACTCAAATAACAAAAATTAGAAATGAAAAAGGCGATATTACAACTGATTCATCTGAAATACAAGGAATCATTCGAGACTACTATAAACAACTATACGCCAACAAATTTGAAAATCTGGAGGAAATGGATAAATTTCTGGACACACGCAAGCTCCCAAAACTGAACCGTGAAGACGTAGAAAATTTGAACAGACCAATAACAATAAAGGAGATTGAAGCTGTTATCAGAAGGCTTCCAACAAAGAAAAGCCCAGGACCAGATGGATTCACAGCAGAATTTTACCAAACATTCAAAGAGGAATTGACACCGATTCTTTACAAACTATTCCAAAAGATTGAAATGGACGCAAATCTCCCAAACTCATTCTATGAAGCAAACATCATCCTGATACCAAAACCAGGTAAAGATATAAGCAAAAAAGAAAACTACAGGCCGATATCCTTGATGAATATAGATGCAAAAATCCTCACTAAAATACTAGCAAACAGAATACAGCAACACATACGAAAAATTATTCATCACGATCAAGTGGGATTCATCCCAGGGATGCAAGGTTGGTTCAACATACGCAAATCAATAAATGTGATACACCATATTAATAAACTCAAACACAAGGACCATATGATCATCTCTATAGATGCTGAAAAAGCATTTGATAAAGTTCAGCACTCATTCATGACAAAGACCCTGTATAAGTTAGGTATAGAGGGAAAGTATCTCAACATAATTAAAGCCATATATGCCAAACCCACTGCCAATATCATCCTGAATGGGGAAAAGCTGAAAGCTTTTCCTTTAAGAACAGGAACTAGACAAGGATGCCCACTCTCACCACTCCTATTCAACATAGTGTTGGAAGTACTAGCCAGAGCAATCAGAGAAGAGAAGGAAATAAAGGGCATCCAGATTGGAAAAGATGAAGTCAAACTGTCCCTGTTTGCAGATGACATGATCCTATATATCGAACAGCCTAAAACCTCTACAAAAAAACTCTTGGAATTGATAAATGATTTCAGCACAGTAGCAGGATACAAAATCAACACACAAAAATCAGTAGCATTTCTTTTCTCCAATAGTGAACATGCAGAAGGAGAAATCAAGAAAGCCTGCCCATTTACAATAGCCACCAAAAAAATAAAATACTTAGGAATTGAGTTAACCAAGGAGGTGAAAAATCTCTATAATGAGAACTACAAACCACTGCTGAGAGAAATTAGAGAGGATACAAGAAGATGGAAAGATATTCCATGCTCTTGGATTGGAAGAATCAACATAGTGAAAATGTCCATACTACCCAAAGTGATATACAAATTCAATGCAATCCCCATCAAAATTCCAAAGACATTTTTCTCAGAAATGGAAAAAACTATTCAGACATTTATATGGAACAATAAAAGACCACGAATAGCCAAAGCAATGCTCAGCAAAAAAAATAAAGCTGGAGGCATAACACTACCTGACTTTAAGCTATACTACAAAGCTATAATAACCAAAACAGTATGGTACTGGCATAAAAACAGACACACTGACCAATGGAATAGAATAGAGAATCCAGAAATCAACCCACACACTTACTGCCATCTGATCTTTGACAAAGGCACCAAGCCTATTCACTGGGGAAGGGACTGCCTCTTCAGCAAGTGGTGCTGGGATAACTGGATATTGATATGCAGGAGAATGAAACTAGATCCATACCTCTCACCGTATACTAAAATCAACTCAAAATGGATTAAGGATTTAAATATACACCCTGAGACAATAAAACTTCTTAAAGAAAACATAGGGGAAACACTTCAGGAAATAGGACTGGGCACAGACTTCATGAATACGACCCCAAAAGCACGGGCAACCAAAGGAAAAATAAACAAATGGGATTATATCAAACTAAAAAGCTTCTGCACAGCAAAAGAAACAATTAAAAGAGTTAAAAGACAACCAACAGAGTGGGAGAAAATATTTGCAAAATATACATCTGACAAAGGATTAATATCCAGAATATATAAGGAACTCAAACAACTTTACAAGAAGAAAACAAGCAACCCAATTAAAAAATGGGCAAAAGAGCTAAGTAGGCATTTCTCTAAGGAAGATATCCAAATGGCCAGCAGACATATGAAAAAATGCTCAACATCACTCAGCATCCGGGAAATGCAAATCAAAACCACATTGAGATACCATCTAACCCCAGTTAGGATGGCTAAAATCCAAAAGACTATGAACGATAAATGCTGGCGAGGCTGCGGAGAAAAAGGAACTCTCATACATTGTTGGTGGGACTGCAAAATGGTGCAGCCTCTATGGAAAATGGTATGGAGGTTCCTTAAACAATTGCAGATAGATCTACCATACGACCCAGCCATCCCACTGTTGGGAATATACCCAGAGGAATGGAAATCATCAAGTCGAAGGTATACCTGTTCCCCAATGTTTATCGCAGCACTCTTTACAATAGCCAAGAGTTGGAACCAGCCCAAATGCCCATCATCAGATGAGTGGATACGGAAAATGTGGTACATCTACACAATGGAATACTACTCAGCTATAAAAACGAATGAAATACTGCCATTTGCAACAACATGGATGGACCTCGAGAGAATTATATTAAGTGAAACAAGTCAGGCACAGAAAGAGAAATACCACATGTTCTCACTTATTGGTGGGAGCTAAAAATTAATATATAAATTCACACACACACATACACACATACACACACAAACCGGGGGGGGGGGGGGGGGAAGAAGATATAACAACCACAATTATTTGAAGTTGATACAACAAACAAACAGAAAGGACATGGTTGGGGGGAGGGGGGGAGGGAGAAGGGAGGGAGGTTTTGGTGATGGGGAGCATTAATCAGCTACAATGTATATCGACAAAATAAAATTTAAAAAAAAAAAAAAAAAAAAAAAGAAATTAGAAATTTCAAGCTATGTGGAAATTTCTAAAATAGAATTAGACAAAAAGGGCCTCTTTTGGCAAAGTAGAAAAAGAGGTCAGCCTCCAGGTGGATGCAGCCTTGTGCAGGGTGCAAGAGAAGGGAGCACGAGCTGAATTTCAATCCCACAGCCCCTGAGCTGGACACCTTTGCGGGGGCACAAACCCTGCGGTGCTGCTGCCACCCCTAGGAGGAGCTTGAGTACTGCCTGCTGTTATTGCTGCTCTGCGGACACCAGAGGGCAGCGAACTACAGAAGTTGTGCCTTCCCTTGCACCCTTTGGAAGGGTCCGATGCAGTGGCCGGCAGATGTGGGCCCGCCTTCAGCCTCAGGTACAATCTGTTGGCTGCCAGAGGCTCCCGGGCTCAGCTGATCTGGGAAATTAACTGCTCATTGATCTGCTTGAGACTTTGAAAAATTGGGCTTCCAGTTCATTTCACAGGCAAAACTAATCTGGTTTCCTGCAGGTTTGGTTATATCTTGGCAAGTGGAGCCATGGGATGTTTCTTAAAGCAGTTTGGGAATCTGAAAAATTCCAGCATAGTCTGCATCATTCCAGCATTATTCCAACATATTTTTGTTTGCAAAAGGGGCCCTACTGTATTGCCATTCTGCCAGCTAGGGGACAGAGCGTGATGTATACGGTGTTCCCTCAGAACCCAGTGTTTCCAGTTATAATGTTCCTGAGCAATTTGAGCCTAGTGGGTTCCCTTGCTAATCTCTTAGGTGGCAGCACCAACAGTGGTGAGGGGATGGGCCAGGATGATTGTGAGAAGCATTCCACAGCCTCCTTGCCTGGCACTGATGCACAGGGCATGAAACGTAAGCATTGCTTCTGAGTGGATACTAGGTGGTCTCTGGTGTCCGCAGCCTTAGGGACCAGGTCAGCCCAGTACAGGGGGATGGGCAGAAGGTGAGTGCATGTGAGACTGTTGGGAAACTAACAGAATGACAGTTGAGAGAACTTGCTGAGATCCAGATAGAGTGACATGGCTGCAATCAGGCATGGCCACAGCAGGAGACAGAAGGGAGCATTAGGAGCCAAGGTACAGAGTCAACTGGGGCTCCGAGAACTGAGGTGAATGGAAATAAGACTCCTGAAGTGAAGCTGAAGGAGGCAAATCAAAAACACAGGCACCCAGTGTGCCCAGCTGGATTGTTTCATGCTTGTATTTCTCTGGACGGACTGAACCTAGTTAATGGGGCCGGGACTAGGAAGACAGCAGTGAGGCAGTCTGTACTTCTCTAGGCTGTAATAGGCACTCTCAGTCCTGTGTAGAGGTGGTAGATGATTTGCCCTGCAAGGGCTTCTACAAACCCTCCTCTCAGGGTAAATGCACTTGGGTGGGCAGCCCAGCACCCTGAATTGCCTTTATTAGAAACACGTGTTACGCGCTTCAAACCATGAACACATAAAAGGTCGTGTAGAAGCTAAGTCAGGTTGTGCAGCCTCTGATGAGGCCTGGCTTTCCAACAGAGGGCAGCATCTGCTGGTTATATCTCTCTATTCCTGAACAAGTCTGGTGACAGCTTTAGGAACATTGAGGGGAGGGGCGTTGTGATCTGGAAAATGGGAAAGGGGTAAATTTCCTCACGTGTCATCTTCTCTTAGGGTGTCACGCCGTATCTGGGGACTCCGCCTATTGAGCACTTCTTCTCTCCACTGAGTATGGTGAAAAGTCACAGAGGCTGACGGGGACTTTCAGCTTTTCTCCAAACAACCTCGGGTAAAAGAGAGATCACTTTTGCAGTGAAAGTAGCTACAAGAATTGCTTGTGGTGTGGGTTCCTTTTCTGTGGTGTGTGAAAACACTGTCTAGTTTTAACCCCCTGAAATGGTCTATTTCAATGTGAGCTCATCTTCCTTCCCCTTTCCAAGGGGGCCCTCCTCAAGTTCCCCTATCAGGAACAATTTCACTTCCTTTTAGAAGTCCCCACCCAGTTGCTGCCCCTGGTCACTTTGGTGAGAGAAGTAATTAAGAATGGGTAAACTGGCTCAGAGCTTACATGCCCCCTTGTTAGGGACTTCAAGCTGCCTGGGCCCCCTCCCTCAAGGTCAGTCAGCAACATAACAGGGACCTCTGTGTCTACAATTGAGGTGAACCCGTGAAGAGGGGCTTGCGTGGGACTTGATTCCTCTTTTAGCCCAAGAAAACCCAGATAAGTCTCAGCCACTCACTGCTAACTCAATTAGTAAGAAGCATATGTGGTATTTGAACAGAGGCCTTTTGACTGCAAATCTAGTCCTTGTTGTATCACGTTGGAGGATCTTATGAACAACAGACACTCGATTGATGTTCATTAGGAGGCTGTATATTTACCACAGTGGTTAAAATCCCAGCTTCTGAAAACTAGGGTTTTGTGTGTATGTGTGGGGGGGGGGGGGCTGCGGGGGTGAGAGGAAGTATACATAAAATTGACCATTTTAACCATTTTTAAGAATATAACTGTGGCATTAAGTATCTTCACAGTGTTGTGTAACCATCACTGCTATCTATTTCCAGAACTTTTTCATCCGCTCGGACAGTTGTATTGACAACTGGTTTGACTTCAGGTTCTGCCACTTAGTGAAAACTTGTACAAATTCCTTAGTTTCTCGGGGCCTCAATTTTCCCATTTAGGAGATGACAACAGTAATAGCACCTGCTTTATAAGATTGTGTGTATAGTGATATTTATTAATATTAATTACTGGGCTGGCCAGTTAGCTCAGTTGGTTAGAGCACGGTGTTATAACACCAAGGTCAAGGGTTCAGATCCCCATACCAGCCAACTACCACACACACAAAAAAAGTAAAAAAAAATAATAATAATAATTACTATTATCAGTTGATTGGTTGATTGGTTAATGTTTCTTCCATATTACTGACTTCTTACTTCATGTCAAGTACTGTGCTTGAGCTAGTGAGTGGCAGGGTTAAGGCTCAAACTCAGGTTGGCGGGACCTGGGGGATTGCGTCTGTGCTGCCTACACTGCGAAGATTCACCGAGATGAGGGTGCTCAGAGCCTGCCACGAAGCATTCCCTCAGCAAACGCTGGCGATTTTATCCTTACTGCTACTGCTAACAAATTGAGTTTGAACCTTATGCTTCCTTAGCCTCTCTGCTGATGGTGGGTTTCTCTCTCCTACACAGGGAATGTCACAAATAGTAACAGATTTTTCCCTCCACTTAAGTAGAAAAAAGAAGCAGGCAGCATCTTTGAGGTCTGTGTGACTAACCACATCTGTCTGCCACCTAGGAACTGCCACCCTAGCTGCATGGCTGGAGGATACCCACCTCTTTCTCCATTTCATTCCCACAGCAGGCCTGGGGACTGGCAGGGCCAGCAGTGACAAAGGCCAACTTCCAAAGGTGGAGAAGAATGGAGGGAAAATCCCTTTCGGCCACTGCTTTCTACGGCTACTCTCAGCACCCCCTCCCCCACTCCCCACCACCACCACGACCGCCACAGCCCCTGCTGGCGGTAGACAGCAGTGTCAAAGGGGAGAAAGAGACGAAAGAGAACTCTCTTCTACTCTGCCAGTCTTGCTACCACTGGTTTGCCCACCTCACCCTCTTGTTCTTTCAGTGCCAGTCTCTTGCATGGGCTGGCCAGAGGTGGGGGAGAGGAGGAAAGGGAAGGGAAACAGAGTGGGAGAAAGTGGGGGGGCTCTGTTGCTCATTTCCTAGCTCCCACCCAGGGCTTCTTCTCCAAATCCACAAACCTATTCTAGATCCCAGCTGCCTTTCCCCAGCAACTCGCAGCCTTCAACCTACTGAACTCCCCATCTTTACCCCCTCACTCTGTCCCATTGAACTAGGGGAGTCATTGTCCAGCTCCAAGTAGTTCCAACAAGTTGTCCCTGTCCCTGCTGTCAAGGATAGCCTGGGATCTTCAAGTTACATATCTGGATTCTCCCCTAATGCTCCGGTCCAACAGGAGGGATTACTTGGCATTTCTAGACCACAGCCCATGTTTTCCTACTTCCATGTCTCTGTTTCTGCTGTTCCTTCTCCTTGAGACATCCTACCCCTTTTATTGTCATCACTCACCTCAAATTCCTCTGCTTTCTTAATGTTTCCCTAGTTTCTTCCCCAGATGTGGTATCTTCCACTTTTTGATCTTCACTGTTCCCTGTGTGCACCCCTCCAAAAGGCACTTCAAATAGCCTCTTACAGTCATTCATGCTAGTGTCTTATCTCCTCTTACAAGATAAATTACTTTCTTAGAGGCAAAGACTCTTTCTGAATCCTATTTGTAGCCCTTGAGGTGCTTTGCACATAGGAGACACTGGTGAACACTTAATCCAAATTGACAGCACTTTCCATAGAAACGTGGGTAGATTTTGATTACTTTATTGATTTGGGCAGTGACCCTGGGGGTTCAACCACCATGTGAAAGAGTGATTCTGTTCTGCGGGAAATTCAGGCTAGCTTTAAATAATGGATTGCAACATGCACACTGTTTATAAATTGGGGATGGCGCTGATTGGCAGCGGGAAAAGAATGCAGCAACTGGTGACCTACAAGTTGAGTGTTCTACCAGCAGAGGGCGACATCGGTAACGCCCAAACTGAATCTTGAGCCTGGGTTCCTTTTCCCAATCTGGTGCTTCTTTCCACCAGTGGGAGGAGAGAGAGAGGGGATTCTCTGGTAACAGGCAACAGAACCCCCTATCAGCTCCGAGGAAATTACGAGTTGGTCTAGGAGATGGCTAAGAAGAAAAAGGACAGGGTTGCCCCCAGATACATTAACTTCCTTTCCACTGGATCCAAGTCAATACAATTCTTTACATTTTGATATTATACAATACATTGAAATGACATAAAATGACACATGACATATTGTAACTTGTAACAATCATTCTTTTTAACTCGTTTTCCCCAAAGATCCTATTTTTGATTGGATTTTCATAGGCCATTACAACTGGAAGGGAATTTAAAGGACTGGTCGTCTAACCACTTGGAGCCCTTGTGGAGTTAAAAAACAAAACAAAACAATACACTTTTAAGTTAAATATTTCAGGCATATAAAACATATAGATAACATAACCAACACTCACATATCCACCACTCAGCTTAAGAATAAAAACTTTACAAATATAGCACTGGTTACGTGGGTAAACTTTTAATTTGTGCTCTTTTTTGTACATATATTACATTTCAATAACATTTACCAAAAACACTAGTGGATACAAGTGAAGCTTCTGTGTATTTTCCTAATGTCCCTCCTACTGTCTGCAGAGGAGAATGTTAAGATTGTCATTCTAGTGAATATTTTTGTAGTTTTACTACATATGCACGCATCCATAAACAGTATGTAGTGTTTTCTGCATCTCTTTAAACATCATATATATGGTGATCTGAGCATATCCTTCTTCAACTTGTTCGTTTTGCTCCCCACTGCTTTGTATGTTATTATAGAGACTAGGCATGCATTAGAAAATAAATGGTCATGAGAAATTTATCCACGATGGTACCTGTTTATACCCATGATTTCTTTTGCACTTTTGGACTATCTACTTGAAACATTTGAAAAGGTGATTAGATTTCAGAGAATCAGCAACTTGGGGGAATCCATAGAAAACAGCCCATACTCCTCCCGCCAGGCCCCTATTCTCCATCCAAGGCTATACCCAAAACGTGCTCCTTTTAAAGCTTTAAAATGTACAGCCAGCAATTTCAAACAACAAACACTTTCTAAAAGGCATCCCTGAAATGCAAAGTTGTGAGGGAAGGTATCAGGATGTATATGAAAATATTGCACAGGTAACTCTGATTTTTTCTGAAATGTTAATGAGTCATCACACCTGTTCAGTTCAGCATCGAGATAACTTTTAAGTTTCTACTCTCAATCAAATGGGTGTGTGAAGGCAGATTGAAGCAAGCAAGTTAGGAAAATGTTTTGCATACAAATTTCGATCTCATTTTTCCATTAAGATGAGGAAAAAACCCTTAGATAACCCCTTCCCCTTCTGCTCAACACTTGTACCCTTTATTTTTTGCAAATGACTGTTATCAGGGTCAAAACCAGGTTATCACACAACTTCTGTCATTTCCTGATAAGGAAATAACAGACGAATACTGCTCTTCTTAGAAAGATTAGAAACATGCGAATATTGCCAGGAAAAAAACGTGTTTTAATTTTTATCTAAAGATTGGAAGTCCAGGCATTTTGAAGAGTACCTCATTTTTCAAAGGAGAAACCCTCAATTTCCAGCTCTGCAAATGGGGCCTCTCACATCTCATCATTCACTGGAGCTTTCGTTCCTTTAACACCCCATCTATTGCAATCTTAGGGAGCTGCCAGTCAAGGCACATGGCTTTGGCTGCATTTTGCAACTCCTGGGGTGGAAGGGAGGGGTTGGGTGGAAAGTTCAAATCTAAGTCAAATTACCCACACTTTCTTTACCACAGCCACTTCTTTCCTATAATTTAAATGAGCCAATTTTTACTTTTCCCAAAGAACAGTTAAGGGAATAGAAAAGCACTAAGATAGTCATTTGTGGATAAGCCCTGTGGTGGGGAAAAAAAGAACTAACATTTCTGCCATAGATTCATTCATGTAGACAATACATATTTATGTCCATTTATGTAGTTAATAAATATTTATTGAGTCCCCACTGTGTGCTGACCATTGTCCTAGATGCTGAGGGCACAGCAGTGAGCAAGACAGACAAGGTCCCTATCTTTGTGGAGTTGATGCTCTAGTGGGGAGAGACAAATGGTAAATAAGTAAACTAATAAAACAAACAAGGTTATTTTAGATAACTTTAGAAAGCGCTATACCAGTATAGATCTGCCCTCGTTTCTATTTTAGATAGTGGTAAATGCTATGTAGAAAACAAAATGGGGTAAGGCAATGGAGAGTGATGATGGGTGTGTGTGAATATTTTAGATGGAGTAGTCAGGGAAGGCTTCTCAGAGGAGGTAACATTTGAGCCGAGTCCTGAATAAGAGAGAGCCAGTCAACCAAAAGTGAACATAGCGTTACCACATAACTCAGCGATGTAACTCCTACATATATACTCAAGAGAAGTGAAAACCTATGTCCATACAAAAACTTGCACATGAATGTTCATAGCAGTAGTATTCATAATCTCCAAAAAAGTGAAACAATCCAAATGTCCATCAACTGATGTAGGATAAACACAATGTGGTATATCCATACAGTGGAATATTATTTGAACATAGAAGGAACGAAGATCTGCTATAACATGGGTGAACTTTGAAACCATTATGCTGATCGAAATAAGCCAGTCACAAAAGGCCACGTATTTTATGATTCCATTTATAGGAAATGTCCACAATAGGCAAATTTATGGAGACAATACATTCGTGGTTGCTTAGGACTGGAGAGGGTTTATTTTTGGGGTGATGAAAATGTGTGAAATTAGATAGTGGTATGGTTTCACAATTCTAAATATACTACAAACCATGGAATTATACACTTTAAAATGGATGCATTTTACTGTATGCGAATTATATCTCAATAAAAACAGATAAGAATTGGATCACAGATGCCTGAGAAACAATAGATCGCTACTCATTTCAAAGTGATAGTAAAACATTTTAAAAGAAAACAAAAAAACAGAGTGAGTCATTTGGTGATGTGAGGAAAAAGAGTTTAGGCAGAGAGAACAGCCAGTGCAGAGACCCTGAGGGTGGGGAAAGTGGGGTTTATTTGAGGAACAGAAAGAAGCTGGGTATGGTTGCTGTTTAGCAAATGAGGTGATAAGCAATCGTGGGAGTAGGTAGAGATCAGATAGTATAGTGTTGAAGACCATTCAATGAATTTGGATTTTTTTTCCTAAACACAATAGAGAGAAGGCATTGGAGGGTTTTAAGCAAGGTAATCAATGATCTAGTTAGAAATTTTCAGATTCCTCTGGCTGCCAGGTGAAGAATAGTTTGTGGAGTGGGATAAGAGTAGAGGCAGCGAGACTAGTTAGGAAGCTACTGCACTAGTCCAAGCAAAAGGTGACAGTGGCCTGGACTAAGGAGGTAACAGAAGATGGAGAAGTTGGTGAATTCAGGACATATTTTAGAGGTAGAACTTTCAGACATACTGATACAGACTGTGGGGTGTGAAGGAAAAAGAGAAAGCACTATACCAGTATAGATCTGTCCTTGTTTCTTTAATTACTCATTTGCTCTATATTTCAGTTTTCACCCTTTGAACTCTCAAATAATCCAACCCCCTTTAATAGCTGTGTGAAAATAACAATGAACAGTCTTTTTATCTTGATTTTACTCTTCATTTTATTATGTTATCTCCTCCCACTGTTTTCTCTTACCTCCTATTTATAAACATAGGCTTTTTAGAACATAAATTTCCCATGAAGGTCACTGCCTGACCACTTGTATCTGCCAGTGAGGTCAACTCAGGGTTCCAAAGAAATACACGAGGTCACATTTTTCCTGGGAGTTGCCCATAGAGCCTTGCATCGTCCGTGGTTTTCAATTACTTGTGCTATTCTTCTCTCCATCAGCATAGCTAATTGAGTTGGCTCTTAGTCTCTGGAAAAAAGGTTTTGTAATGAAGAGCGAAGAACCAGCCAACTTATTTTTGCAACTCAGCTGAAAAGCTCTACACGAGTAACTTAATAAGGTCATGATAATATTTTTTTTTCTTTTGTTTGCATTCCAGTTTTATAAAAGCTTTGGTTTCTAAAATTGCTTTTTAAATTAATGAAGATTTCTAAATACAACAGGCTTTTTTGCTAAGTAATCAAGTAATTGGTATTAATTTAATATTCAATTTTATTAGTTGTACAGAATCAAGCAGTTTCTCATTAAGCTACTCGAATGGTGTTAACCTTTCTTTTGGGTGCTGTTTATCTGACAGAACTTAAAAGAGACCATTTTGCACTGAAAACGTCCAAAATATGCCTCATCACTTTTCCTTCAAGATTGATTTCTCCTGTGTCCCCTGTTCTAATAAACAGCATCCCATCCAACCAATTAACTGAGTCAGGAACCTTCTCTCTCATCTCCCTCATCTAATCACTTACTAGGTCTTGTCACCTACCTCCTAAATACCCCACTCACTGTCCAGCTGTTCATTTCTATTCATCCCCATTGCTACTGCTTTGGTTCAGGCCTCTCTCATCTGGAATATTGCAATAGTGTCCTGGACAAGTCCCCCTTCCACTAGTCATCTTCCTTTCCAAGCCATCCTTCTGGATACTGCCATGGTGATTTTTCTGAATGCAAATCTGATTTTTATCTCCTGCCTAAAAACTTTCGGTGGCTTCCTGCAGCCTGATGGATAAAATCCAAACTCTTAGCACAGCATACACAGCCCTGCATCATTTGTCCTCTGCTCACTTTTCTAACATCACCCGCAACCCTTTCCCTATGCGCTAGGTATACTCAGTTACTTACAGAGCCCCTAACATGTCATGAGTTTTATGTCCTATTGACTTTGTACATGTTGTTTTTCTGCCCAGAATAATGCTTCCTTTTTCCACCCCCTCCCTGCGCCCCCCCTCCCGAAAACTCCTGTTCTCTTTCAAGACCCAGCTCAAGGGTCTTTTCTGTGAAACTTTCTGAGATCCACTCCTTGCACTGTATAGTGAGTAGGTGCTTAATAAATGCTGATGAATGGGTGAATGCATGAATGGATGAAACATAGTTCATGGGGCCAAGGGTGGGCAATATAGCATAAAGGTCAGGAAGAAAGATTCCAGGGCATTAAAAGATATGGGAAGTTGAGCCAGAGAGGTTGAATTAGGGATGGCAAGGGAAGGAAAGTTGCAGAGGACAGAGGAGTGGTTAAAGAAAGGTAGGTTTGTGGTTTCTCTGGTTCAGGATGACTTTCTTATACCTAGTTAATTCTTTCACAAAAAGTGAAACATGGTAATTACTGAGCTGAAGCTGCTGATAGAGGAAAGGCACTGAGATAGACCTTCTTGGAAAGAGGAAGGAAGATACAGCCATATTGAGATATGCTTTTTAAAAATTTTTTTGGTTACAAGTAGAATTGTATGTTTTCACATAGCCCAAATAAAGTCCACACTACTAGCAACCCTACACATACTTTTTGTTCTAGTATCTCCTCTTCCTGCTAACAAAATCTGGAAAGATTACTTTTCACCCGGGGAACTTTGGAAAGAAAGCCAAAAGTCCCTGAGCATCTATACAGTTTCCACTATCACTTTTAACCCACGTTCAATGTAGGGAAGAGACGTGCAGTCCCAGCTCAGCCCCCAGATATTCCATGATGCTAAAAGAAGAAATAGCTATAAAATGCTAGGGCTGGAAGTGTTCTTGAAGGTCATTTGGTTCAACCCTCATGTATCACAGATGAGGAAACTAAGGCCCAGAGAGCTCGGGTTAGTAGCAGGTTGTAGTGAAGGAGACAAAGAAAGAGACAATTTACAACAGTATGGAACATGAGTGAGAGTAGTGTGTCTAAGATATTATGGGAGGACAGAGGAGAGACATAGCAGAGCTTAGGGACAGGATGGAGACATGTCAAGGAAGGAAGGCCTCCTGGAGGAGGTGAAGCCTGAAGTGCCTTAAAGGAGAGAAAAAGTTCGCTTGGAGTTTTCTCTTCTCCTGACCTCTTACAGCCTATGTCATTTAACTCATTTGACCAGATTTTGTCATAGATTCATGAAGTGGGTCTTGCTTTCCCCATGACATTGTACATTTTTTAAAGAAAGGAGCCTGTCTTTACTCTGTTGTATTGTTGCCCCATAGTGCCTAGCTCCTTCCTGTGTACACACATAGTAGATGGTAAACAAATACCTGTTAAGTGAATGTGAGACAGGAGGTGCTCAGTTCCCCTGTGATTGGGTCTCAAACCACTCCCCTAGGACTCAAGCTCTGCCCCTGATTCCTAAACTATGGTGGCCTGTAGCACCTATTTTCAGCACCAGCACATGGAAATTGAGACTACAGGGGGTAGATTCATGCAAAGTCTGTGACTGAGCATGCTCAGTAGAGAGGAGTTTATCCAGATTTATATAATCTTAATGGCTGAGCATGTTCAGTAAAGTGAAATTTATCCTTTGACCTTCCACTAGAGGCACTAGAGAGCATAAAATATATTTGAATATATTCAGCACATGTGGTGGAATGTGACCAATGAGCATGTTCTAAAGGAGACCAACTGAGCATGTGCAATACTAGGTTACATAACTGGGATCCACTCCCTTAGCTGAATATTTACTAGAAAGCATGAATATGTATTAGATAGCAAAACTGTAAAAGTGGAATCTCAGTAGAAGGCGTGGCTGTTGCTCACTCTCCTGGAGCCAGCCCGCACTTCATCTGAGGTGTGTATCTCTTTCTTTTTGTAAGAAACTTGCCTTTGGCAGGCTGCTGTTCACTCTAGAGCCACCCTGCACTTTGTGAATGTGTATTTCTTATTTTTGTATTAAACTTGGCGTGGGCCCTGCTCAGTCTCTGGAGCTAGGCTCCACTCTCTCTGTGAAGTCTGTACTTCTCATCCCTTACATTAAACTTGTTTTCACTTTCTACTGTGACTCTGCTCTTGAATTCTTTCCTGTGGTGGAGTCAAGAACCTTGTAAGAGGATGGGGTGGGTTGAGGCCGACTATCAGGCCTCCCAGACCCTCTCCTGTGGTACCAAATGGATAAATGAGTAAATGAACAATTATATTTACTGAGTATTTATGTGTTTTAACTCACTGAATCTCACATAAATTCTGTGAAAAAGGAACTATCATGATCTCATTTAACAGCTGAGGAAATAAGATGGAGGAAAGTTACTTACTATATAAGTAGAAACAATAAAGAATCAAGAAATTTGAGTTCTGGACCCCAAAAGGACTAGACTAACAACCATTTGGGGATAAATGGCTTAAGCTGTTTAAACCTCTATTTCTCCCTGATTATGCATCATAATCAGACTAAACTAAGCTAAATAGAACTTTGCTGGTAATGGTGGGAAATGACTGATCTGAGAAAGTTTGGCTTTGGAATTGTGGGACAGCAAGGTTATTTGAACATAACTTTGAGTATTACTGTTTAATTTTCCTGTTCCAACCAGTCAGGGAGTCAGCCTGCCTTCTTCTTCCTCACCTACAGTCAATGATTTTCAGCTGCTACCAAAAATCTAAAAACCTAAGCCTTGCCCAAATCTCATCTGCCAACCACCCCAGGCTGGTTAGAGCCCATGGCACAACCTGGGGGTTTTCTTGGTGGGTGGATCTACTTTCTAAGCAGTTGGCCCAAGTTTGATTTCAGGCCAGCATAGCAGCTTGCATTTCTTTTAGGTTAAATATATTATACCACAATAAAGCAAAATGCTGAAATCTTGCCAACAATTCGTGGAGATAGTTGTCCAAAGAAAACATGTAGAAACCTAAAGTTTAATTGGACTTTCATTTACATTTCTTATTACTTGATCATGTGTTGGCTTAGTGGTTTGTTGATTTGCTTGTTTGCTTGCTTGGAGTTAGTATAAAAATCCAAATTCCTCTGCTAAACACATCTGGCACTTCACAATCTGCCCCCTCGGAATCTCACAGACTCCCCAACATAGATCCTAGGCTCGAGCTACACTGATCTTTACACATAACTCCTGCAGGACTTGTTCAGTCCTTTTCCTGGACCATTCCCCAACCCTTTGGGCTCACTTACCTACCCTCCAGCAATCCCTAAGAGGCAGCTGCTATTAAGAACTGTAGCTGTTAATCCTCTCCACACTTCTGTAGAGTATTTGGTCTGCTCCCTGCAATGTCCCTCTTGTTTGCGTGTGCCAGGGCGTGCCACTGATTCAAGAAGTGTTGGCATCCAAGGCAAGTATTTGCAGAGTTCCCAAGTGTCCAAGAGCTGAAAAATGCACCCAGAAGAAGAGCAAACATGTTCAGACAGAGATATGGGAATGTCATTGGCTTCAATATACGAACAGGAGGATGCCAAAGTCATCTGAGCCAGTTAGCGATCAGCCCTGGCACCGACTTGCTGCTGAATCTTCACTTGAGAACATACAGAAGAATCATGATTTCTAACATAATGATCCTATATTTTACTGTTGCTTTTTTCACCTTAAAATAGAAACTGGTGACTGTTTCATCAGATGGAAAAGGGAAAAAGCTAGGAAAGACAGTTAAAGCCTGTAAGTGGAGAGTAAAAAGCAAACAACAAAACAAAATAACAACAACAACAAAAATGGAGAAGGCAAAAAGAACACTGCACAGCGGGTCAAGAGAACTGGGTTCTCTTCACAGCTCTTTCATTAACTGGCTCTGTGACCTTGGCAACGCATGTCATGTCTCAGAGCCTCCAATTCTCATTTAAAAAGTCTCCTTTGGAGAAGAGCTTGTCAATCAGGGAAAACTGAAATTGGACTAAGTATTAACTGATATTAGAAAATTACTGCTAATTTTGTTAGAAGGGTATAATGATTATGTTTTTAAAAACACAATCTGTTAGAGATACATACTAATATACTTATGAGTGAAATGACATAATGTCTGGGATTTGCTTTAAAACACTCCTTCCCTTCAATTTTTTTTTTTTTTTTTTTTTTTTTTTAGTTAGGGAGAGGGTTGGATAGATGAAGGAAGAATGGCAAAATGTTGATGATTGTTATAATTAGGCAGTGAGTACATGAGAATTCATTATTTTAGTGTGTCTAACTTGTATGTTTGAAATAATTTTCAATAATAAAATGTCAAATTAAAAAAGATGGGAGAGTATGGTGCTGGGAACACCAAGGTCAAAGTTTCAGATCTCCTTACTGGCCAGCTGCCAAAAAAAAAAAAAAAAAGATTAAAAAAAAATATATTAAGGGGTTGGTTGGTTAGCTCAGTTGGTTAGAGAGCAGCCTTGTACACCAAGACCACAGGTTCAGATCCTCATACTGTCCAGACACAAAAAGAAAAAAAGGAAAAAAAAAAAGATAAGAGCTTGTTTATCTCAAAGGAAGAGGAGGCAGAACATCAAAAATGCATGAAGGGCCAGGGGAATAAAGTCAGTGAGCATAAGAGTTAGATGTAGTCTACCTGTGTTCATTTTCAGCCATCAAATTAGCCTTATGAACAATATATAAAGATAACTATTGCATGAGTAAAATATGTTTTTGTAAACTTATTACATGCCATCAGACATCAGTACTACTTTACGTCCTGGCCAGGCCAGAGCTGGAAACAGCTGTTTTCCACTTATTGAATGACAACATCCATTTGGCAGTGTGATCCCACTGGAATGAAAAACTCCGAAACCCAAAGTTGATTGGAAGTAACCACAGGGACTGAAAAGCAGGCCATTATTGACTCAGCGATAGAAATTGAGCAATGAAAGGACAAAATCTGTCCATTAAATTATTGATTACAAAATAAACCCATGACACAATCTCCCAGTCAGGTTTATTCAGAATGTTGCAAGTTTGAAAGATCAGCCCTTACAATGTAAACTTGCAGACTTTGTGGTGATCAAATCTTACATCTTTCCAGGGGGACATCTGGGAATTACCCTTGCCAGAAACAGCTGCTGTTGGTCTTGACCCTGCCCTCCGTCTGGCCAAAGGTTAGCAGTTACCATCTGCTGCTTCAGGGCCAGACTTACTTGAGCCTGGGCCTTACCAAAGTGAGGGTTTGGGGGCGGTGGGCGAGGCAGGAGAACCTGAGCCAACAAGCTGACTCAGTCACATGCTATTTTTTCTTGCCTTCATGTCCTGCAGCTATTCCACCAGACTTGTTAATGGTGGGTGTTTGTAAGATTGGTGTTTGCAGCTGCATCTGGTTTCCTGGTCTCTTGATGCCTCTCTTCAATTATGGTACATTAGAGTCCCAAGTTTTATTCTGTGAGCCTTCAGCTTCCTTAGGCCTGGCTCCCTGTGGAATTCGCTATGACTTAGCACAACAGGGAAAAGATAGGGCTCTTATATGTGGGAGAGAGTGAGGGGGAAATAATAACTACTAGCATTATAAACCATTGACTCTGCCAAGAATTGATACATGTAATCAGCTGTTTCTCATAACAACCCTATGAAGTAGGAACTATTATTATCCCCATTCTACAGATGAGCAAACTGAGGCTAATGTTACACAATCCATGGGCTGTAGAGCCAGGATTTGAGTCCAGATCTGTTTGATGCCTGAGCGCATGCTTTTAACCACCCTGCTATATGTACTGCCCCTCTGAAAGAGTGACCAGTGAACTCCCATTTCTTGAGCTTTGCTGTTTTGCTCCAGGGGAAGAAATCTCACCAGCTCGAATGCACAGGTCAGGAACTGTGGCTTCTTCTGTTTGGATGCTGCCACCACCCTTAACCCAGTTCCTTGTGCAATACACATGTTAGATCATTAGAAGGAGTTGAGAGGAACAGATTCTCCTCTAAGGAACAATTAGGTAACTCTTCTTTTCACAGGAACCAAACATTTCTGGTGTTTAGGAGGAGTGTAGAAGCTAAGGATGTACTTCACTGTGTGGGATCTCGAGTCATGAGTCAGTTAGAATAGAGGCTACTCCTAATTTGGGGGTCATGCTTACAAACCAGAAAGAGAAATGTTGGTGAAAGCTGAAATAGAACTAGATATGGAATTCCTCTCCTAAAGACTCCCCATTTGCATGGCAGGGGGATTTTGGAAAGGAGTATTTTCGCAGGCCTCTGGTAGACGGAATTATTGTAGTGGGTACTGTTGTAGAAGCTACAACTACATGATTGTTGAGGGGAAACCAAGGAAAAGGAGCAGAGGTGGTTGAGGCTCATCTGGAAAGTCTTCCTAGAAGTGACTTCAGCTGGATAGTGAAGAAAACAATAAACAAAGAACAAAGGAAAGAAATGGGAAATCAAGGTGAGGGGAATGGCATATGCAAAGGCTTAGAGCTGTGTGTTTGAGATTAGCTTGGCATATTTGGCTGCATTGTAGAATAAGAAGAGATCAAACAATTAAACATTTATCAAGCACCTATTATATATCAGCCATTGTACTAGGCTCTGAGGATATAAAGGAGAACCCGATACGGTCCCAGGCAGACTTTGGGGACCTCGCCATCTGGTGGGAGGGACTGAGGCACACAGAAGCCCTCATGGTCCAGGGTGCCGTAGTAGAGGAACGTAGCTGGGGAAGTTGGGAGGTCTTCACGGATGAAGGAGGTTTGAGCCGGGTCTTGAGGGATGGAGGGTTTCACCAGGGGGGTGGGGTGGGGAGAAGGGAGGCCATTCCAGGCAGAGGGAGCAGCGTTTGTGTGACTACGGGCAGAGCGCATGTCCCAGAATTAGGACGTGATCGGTGGGGCACGGTTGGCAGCAGCAGGAGAGAGTGGATGGGGTGGTTGGTGTCAGCCATTCAGGGCTTTGTTGCCCAGGCTGAGAGTTTTGTTCTGTGAGCAACAGGCAGCCACCGAAAGTTTTTATTAAAGCAGAGGAGTGACCAACTGGGAAGACAATCCTTACAACACCAGGGTGGGGAAGGATTGCAGGGCCAATTGGGAGGCCATGTCAAGGGTCCAGGCAAGAAATGGTAAGTGCTCTGATCCAGAATGGTGGCAGTGAGATGTGAGAGGAGGGGCTGGCTCTGGGCACATGTCAGTAGGTAGAAACCACAGGGCTGCATGTCCTGGAGGTCAAGGAGAGGGAAAAGGTAACAATGACCCAGAGGTTCCAGCTTGGGTCTGTGGTGATACTGTTAACCAAGGCAGGGAACACAAGACTATTAGTAGGCAGGGGGAGTGAGTGGGGACAGGTGACAAGTTCAGTTTGGACTTGCTGGGTTTGGGGTACCAGGGGGACTTCCAAGTGGATGTGTCCAGCAGGAAACTGGGACTCTTGGCTTGGAGCCCAGGCAAGACATGGGGGTTGGGAAGTCACCAGGGTCGAAGTGGTATTAGTTGACCCCTGGGACTGGATGGGGTTTCTCTTTTATTTTACTCCTCCAGGGTAAGGACTGGGGACGGAGTTAGGTGAACCCCAGCATTGAAGGGGCAACGTGTGGGGGGGACACTGGCCTGCAGTGAGAAGACACCCTCTTCTGGTCCTTCCCAGAAACCTTGTCCCCTTTCCCTCAGGATCAGATTCCTCTTTCCAGGGCTACACTGTGCCCGCAAAGGAAGGAAGGAGGGGAGGGAAGGAGGGAAGGAGGGAAGAAAGGAAGGAGGAAGGAGGGAGGGAGGGAGGGAGGGAGGGAGGGAGGGAAGGAAGGAAGGAAGGAAGGAGGAAAGGAGGGAGGGAGGGAGGGAGAGAGGGAGGGAAGGAAGGAAGGAAGGAGGAAAGAAGGAAGGAAGGAAGAAAGGAAGGAAGGATGGAAGGAGGAAGGAGGGAGGGAGGGAGGGAGGGAGGGAGGGAGGAAGGAAGAAAGGAAGGGATGGAGAAAGGGAAGGAAGGAGGGCGGAGGCCTGAGGGAGCTCTGTGTGCAGAACTCAAGTCCACAAAGGGGCCACGAGGCAAGGACAGGACAATCACTTCAGCTCTTGAGTTCTTTGGCAGGGGAATGTCTTCTAGTGAAATCCAATAAATTAACGACTGGTGGGGATTTGGGCAGAAAATACGAAACTATACAATGACCACTGGAACATTCAGCATGAACAGCTGAGTCTTCAGTGCTACAGAGCTGGGAGTACATTCACGGTGCCATTATTCATGATCCAGTCTGTGCGAACCATGGCTAGTCTCCTAGGAGTCCTAAAACTTTAATTAGACCTAGCAGGTCCCAGAACCAAATCCCATAATCCCATACATCTAATGCAACTAGTTGGCGTGAGAGTTTTAGTCACACTCCAAATGCAGGTAGTGTTTATCCAGGATGATAAGAAATGTCTCTTACCCATGATCAGAGGTGTTTTAACTGAGATTCGTCATAGTCACCATCACCTGAGTTGGGGACGTAGAAACTAAGAAATGCACACACACATACATTGTCACTTTGATGTCTGCTCTATTTTGCTTTCAAACAAGTCAGGGACTGTGAACACTGGGACAGGACTACCTAGGGTTTAGCACAGGATCCAGCTACCCCAAGGGCTCTTCCCTCCCACCCCCCTTCTTCCTGTTAGGAGTGGTATGCTTACTTGGAGCTCTCTCCCCAGATGCCATCTGAGGACAACCCAGAGATTCTGGGAATATCTAGAAATACTGCACTCAAGAGCAGCACCTGCTCAACCCCCAGGCACTCAGATAGTCCCCAAGTTCCCTCAGCCACTTCTTCCAACACAAACCTAGGCTCTGTCCTCAGAAATGCTGTCCCTGAAGTATTTCTGTCTCACTTTAGGCTGAAGATAACTGGGCTTTAGATGTGAAGAATGTGAGGAAACCCAGCACTAGCTACTAAGATTTAGCCCCTGGCCAAGAGTGCTAAAAGCTAGCTTCCCCTGCTGCCGAAGGCAACCACAGAAAGTGAGCTAGGCCTCTCTGAGGTCCCCAAAGCCTACAAGGAGCCCCTAGGAAACTCCAGCTTAGCCTTAACCCTTTAATGCTTGATTCTGACCTGTGACCCTTGACCTAACCCTATTTTCAGAACACTCCATCTAGTATGTCCTTGGTCTCTGTGATTTCTTTCTTAAGTTTCTGGAGTTCCCAAGCCAGTTGCTTAGAACTTCCTCAGGGTGGTGGTAGGACAGACCACGGTTAACTCTAAGTCTCAAGAGCCTCTTGCCTTGTGTGGGTTTTTATGATATAGTCAGCCAGTCTCCCCAACCCATGGGACTTAATTCTGTTTTCTCTTCTAAATCAAGGGCTTCCAGTCAAGATGGCAGAATAGACAGTCCTCAGCATCGCTCACACCCACAAATCAATTAATTTACAACTATAAAAATGTAACAATGGCCAAGCTGAGGCTGCTAGAACTCAGGGAAAGAAGAGGAAAAACCTAGAGTTCATGAAGGCAGGAGAAGCCACCATGAGAAAAAGAAAAAATTGCTCAGAATGTTTCAAGCTGTGGCTGCTTTAAGGCTGGAGCTGCTGAGCACATGGAGCAGGAGCCAGCAGAAGACACAGCTGTGCCCTTTGGATGAAGTTGCTTGGAGGCGGCAGGAGAGAAGGGGTCCTTAGTGGCCCCCAGGACAGCGAGAACACTATTAAGTTTCCCATGGACCCACACAGGAGCAAGGAGCCACAACAGCTGAAAAAAAGGAGCCACTCAGAGGCCAGTGAGTCATTGCAAGGGACCAGCACATGGCCTGTCTCATGGGAAGTGTTTGGAGCATGGGTGGTGAGGGAGACAGGCCCACCAGGGGAGCACTGGGACACAGCAAGGACAGCCACTCCACCCCCAGTCAGTGCAGGACCACTCAGAGGAGACTGGTCAGGAATATAGAATTGCAGGGGGTGCAGTTTGATGAAAAAACTCAGGCCCAGATCACAGTTTCTACATGACCCAGATCCACTGGGTCTCTGGAGAGCTGGAAGTACTTATAAGGTCAACCATTAAACCCTGAGCTGGACAAAAAGCCTTCCCTAGGGAAACAGCAGCAAAACAGCAATTTAGCTAAACCACGAAGCTCAAGTACTGGTTCCCACAGGAAGTTCCCCCATTTTAGAAGTAAGCAAAGGACAAAAATTAGCTCCAGCTGAGGCACACCACCAGTGCCTTGGGGCCCACCAGGGTACCTGAGGCTTGGATCCGCGGACTGGAACCCCCTCCTGCAACCAGGCACACCACCAGCACCTTGGGGCCCCCTGGGGGCCCAAGGTATGGAGCTGGGAACGGACCCCCCCCCCACAGCCAGGCATACCACCAGTGCCAAAGAGCATGCCAAAAACATCACCTCCATGTGGGTGGCCCACCACAGCCACCACAGTAACCACAGCTGCCATGAAAGTGGCTAGACATCACAACCATCATGCAGATGGTCCCCCAGCCACTGGAGTGCATTGACACAAGGACAGTCACCAGCAGAGACCAAAAAAAAGAAGAGGATGTCTCTCTCCACAAAGCACATTCCGGAGTGACAGAAGAAGCACCTGCTCTATGATAATATTCAGGGACCTGAACACACCTCTCAGCATTGGACAGATCATCTAGGCAACAAATCAACAGAGTAACCATCACTCTTTCAGAAGGAGAGAAGAAATCTAGGGTTATCAGGGTGGGAGGGGGGGAGAAGAGGGGGATAGGGAGAGATTGGACAAGGGGCATAGAGAATAAGTTCAATTTGTAACAATATATATACTAGTAATATTGATTTGATCAACATATGTCAACACTGAACCCCCAAAATATGTATAATCAATTATGATTCAATAAAAATTAAAAAAATAAATAAATCCGGAAAGATGGTGGTTATGGGTAGGTTGAGTCTCAGATAACCCCCAGGTTAGGGCACATCTGACCCACTGGGTCACATAAGTCTCAGGGGCCTCTCTTCCAGTCCATGCTAAAACCACCTTCAATGCCTCCTAGCTTCCAGAGCCTAAGAAATGAGCTATTACGGACACCTTTGCTGCTCAAATAGTAGGACCTGAGAACTCTTAAATCTTCTCTTACAGGCCCTTGGTTCCTCTGTTCACAGGGCAGTTATTCAAAGGGCCCTTGAGGGCTGGCTCAGCAGGGGAGGGATCCCTTAGCTAGGGAGCTGGGCACCAGTTTTGTGGTCCTGACCAGCAGAGAAAGCCCCATGGGCCAAGCAAGAATCAAGATAGGATCCCCAAGCTTGATGGAGTGATCCCTTCCCCAGCTATACATAAAGACACCCAGGAGAGGGATGTCAGAGTCAGGTTCTCCCTGAGAAGGATGAGTCAGTTGCCTGCTGACACTTTCAAGTAAACTTCTTTTCCTACCTGCCCTTTATGTCCACTATGCAAGGGCCAGCCATAGTCCCCAAGTTGCTTTCAGAGCTAATTATGAGTCTCAGTTTGTCCCTGGAACACACTTAACAGATGTGGGGAACACAGGACTATTAGTTCCTGGTTATCCCAAAGCCAGTTTACTGAATGGCCTGGGTCTTAAGAAGCTAATATCCCAGGGAGCAGGTTGGGGAAACTTGAAACTCCCTATGAGAGTTTAGGGGTTACCCTGAGTCCATATCTGTAGCCAGCCAAGGTGCCAGGATTTATAAGAATGCTCCTTTCATATCTAAAGGATCTTTAGAGATTACAGTGAGGACTGGAAGCCAGCTGAAGTCAACTTGACACCTATCCTAGAAAAGCCCTGAAACTACAATAAAAGAAACAGTACCAGTTGCAGCCATTGTTAGCCTCAGTGGTGAATGCCCTAGCCAAAGGTCACAAGTCGTACCATTTTATAAACACAAAGAATCTAGTGCTTAAGGTCCCAGCCTCTAGACTCAGACAGACTTGAGTTTGAGTCTAAGCTCTTGCTGTTTTGTAGCTTAGTAATCTGGGGCAAGCCACTCAACCTCTCCAAGCCTTAGTTTCCTCATGTATGAAATGGGGACTATAGATGTACTTCCCTCAAAGGGTTAATGTGAATATTAAATGAATCCATGCATGTTGAGTCTTTAACATAGAACTTGACTGTAACAAGACTCCAGAAATGATGCTTGTTTTTGCTATCACAGATCTCATCAGCCCGCTCACTGGGATACAAGCGGCCAGGGGCCAACTACAAAATAGGCCAAACTGCTTGGCACCCATGCCTCATCAGGCCACCCTTGAGAACATTGATTTCCAGATACTGTTTGTGATGGGGTCTTTGTTTTCTTCATGTTCCATGTGACCTGTGCTGTGGGTGCCTCCAGAACTGTGGGATATGCAGAACATTCATTTATGTGCCTTACTCCCACCCTGCCATCATTGAATGTTGTCACTTGTAGCCCACCTTTCCCCCAGGCTCTTGCTCTCTCTCCTAGTACATGTGACCTGAGGCATGGGTGGCTGCCTCTAGTTCCGATAAGATCTGGGATACTCAGTAGAAGGACTGTTTTCCAAGTGAGTGTTTAAGGACAGAACGGGTGGGTGGCACAAGCCAAGAGTGATTCAGTGAAATTCACTGACCAAGCCTAGCTTGTGGTTAGAGCATTTCTTCAGAACTAAGTAGGCAGCCTTAAAAATACAGATTCTTGTCCTTGCCTCAGAGACTCTGATTCAATGAGTCTGGAGTAGAACTCAGGGTTGAATAAATTCCCAGGATGAGTCTGCTGCACAGCCAGGCTTGAGAAGAGCTGAATTATATAAATGACTGTGTGAAAAATAATAACTCTCACATTTCAGTGAGCATTGGATTTGCTTGGTGGGGTGTGGCTTGTTAAAATACAGATTTCTAGGCCCATCCCACTATATCTTCTGATCTACTAGTTCCAGGGTAGGCCTAAGAAATCTGAATTTTTAACCAGTACTCCCAGGTAACTCTGGCCTAGGGGAAATTATTGTTCCCTTTGTAATAATTGCTGGCTAGTACAACCCAGAGAAGGAAAGCATTGCCTAATATATTACAAGTTTCTCTACCCCTTTTGTATTAACATATAATCTCCTGAATCCCTGTTAGGAATTGTTGAAATATTTTCTCACTCTTGTGATGATATGTAATAAAAAGTGTTGCTAAGCAAAAATTATCTTATTTTAGATCATTATGTTACTGATGATTGTATTAGCAATCTATTGCTTCAAAACAAATTATCCCCAAGTCAGCAGCTTATAAGACAACATATAATATTTCACAGAGTCTATGGGTCAGGAATTTGAGCATGGTTTAGTCAATTGTCTCTAGCTCAGGTTCTCTCACAAGGCTGAAATCAAGGCATAGGCTGTGGCCTGTGATCTCATCTGAAGGCTCAACTGAGGGAAGATCTGCTTCCAAACTCACTTACGTGGCTTCTAGATGGATTCAGTTCCCTTCTCGCTGTTTTTCCTTGTCATGTGGGCCACTCCATAGGGCAGCTCACAGCTTACATCATGGCAGTTAGCTTCCTTCAGAGTGAGCAAGGGAGAGAGAGAGAGAAAGAGTGAGCAAGGCAGAAGTTGCATTCTAGTCTTGGAAGTGAAATTCCATTACTTTTGCCATATTCTATTAGTTAGGAGTAAGTCACTAGGTCTAGCCCACACTCAAGGGGTGGGGGGATTACACAAGGGTGTAAATACCAGGAGATGAGAATCATGGGGGGCCATCTCAGAGGCTACCTAGCACAAAGCCGATATTTTAAATGCAACTTTTAGCACTATTTAATGCAACCTTTAATATAATTTGGAATAGGAAATAATAATTTCTCTCATTTGATTGATACATGCTATTTAAAGTTTACAAAATAAACATAATTTATTGACAAATACATTTAAACATAATCTTATAGTGTGCTTTGCTTGGAGACTGAATGTATATTACAATGTTAAAAGCAACTTAACTCTGTATTATTGTATCAAAAACAGACAAAAAAAAAAAACTACCTTCATGCTGTGATGTTTGAAATCCTTGCATCTTACACTGCGAAAACAAATTTGCTTATGTCGAGCTAGGGCTGGGTCTGGAACTCACAGACCCCTCAAGCCTGTTGTCCAGACTGGGTCACAAACCCTGCACATGCCAGGCTGGGTCACCAGACCCTCACACACACAAGTCTATGAGCTAGGTAACTGGCAAAAAGGTCCTTGGAGCTGTAGGTTTGAGAGCATGGCCACATGGTGTGGACGCCTAAGGCAGTAAACACCAGCCAGGTGGCAGCACCGCCCATGCGCACTAACTCAACCCACACACAACTTGCTTACAAAGAATGCACCTCACCACCCCCAACCAGACCTAAGGTGAGGGGGCCTGATTATTCTATTTTCCCAACAGCTTATTTATGTAATTTTAGTATTTTGTTTCTAAATGATGACATTAGAAGGTGATGCTATTACTCTAGACCTTCCTCATAAATAACATAGCAAATGTGTTTATTCTTTTTATCCCAGTAAATGTAGAGCCAAATTGGACATAAATTGTCACTTTCAGTTTTGCCATTGATTTTTAAAGAATCACATAGAGCTTAATATACTGTATAAAATTTTTAAAAACCAGGTTGTTGTCACTTAAGAATCTGGTAAAAAGCAGCTTCAGACAATGTGTTGGTTTGCTAAGGCTGCCATAACAAAGTACTACAGATTGGGTGGCTTAAACAACAGACATTTGTTTTCTCACAATTTTGGAGTCTAGAAGTCCAAGATCAAGGGTTGGCAAGGTTTGATTCTTCTGAGGCCTCTCTTGTTAGCTTGTAGATGGCCATCTTCTCCCTGTGTCTTTGCGTGGTCTCTCTGTATATGTCTGTGTCTGAATTCCCTCCCCTTATGAGGACACCAGTCATGGTGGGATTAGACTCCACCCTAATGACTTCATTTTAGCTTAATTACCTCTTGAAAGATGCTATTCTCAAACACAGACACATTCTGAAGGACTGAGGGTTAGGATTTCAACATATGAATTGGGGGGGGGGGTACACAATTCACTCCATAAACATAAAAGAGAAGTTTTCAGAATTGCTATCATTCGTATCACCCTTATTTACTTGCATTATAACAGCAGTCTTATTATGTTTCTTATCATTAGCCAATAATCCACTGTGGGCATAAATGGAACAATACATGACTATGAATTAAAAACAACTTGAGACTGTACAATGATCAAACCAGCAGGCTAACCTACGGTGAGTAACTGACTGATATACTAGCTGAATCCAAGATCCACTAACTACCATGTGGGTTCACTAGCTATTCTGTAGAGGTTATCAAACTGTTGTCTTTAAAAATAAATACCTTTATTTTTATTTATTTATTTATTTTTTCAAATGAATACTGTTAAATAACTTTAAATATTGACTTGGCTAATAGAAATTGAAAAAAGATGTCATCAGTGCCCTATACAATGTAAAAAACCCTGAGGTTCAGGAATCACCTCTTTGGAAATGCTGCTTCAATCCATACTAACACCTGCTGCCATAGCTCAGAGCCACACAATGTTCATTAAATGTTTTCCGCATGCCCAGCTCTGGGCTTGGTGCCGTGCAAGCAAGAAGCTTTTACTTATGTTATCGCATTTAGCTGCTTTAAGAAGGAATCAGGTCGACTCTTGAGTACCATAAACCTAACTCTGAAATACTAGAGGAAGGCTAACAGTAAAGCAGCATTGGCAAGTGCCATAGCCCTTCAAGAAACCCAGAAGCCGCCCCATTGAAACTGCTATAAAAGTCTCCATCTATTTCCTCAGCCTCCTGTAATTAAACTTGCTTTGCTTCAAGCATCAGCATTTGAGAAAAAAAAAAAAAATTAAAAATAATTATTCCATTTTCTTTCTGCTTCATTTAATTATTGGTTTTGCTACAACCATTTTATGCTATTTTCTTTGGCCAACATTCAGCATTTCATCAACATTTAAAGGTTAAATAAGCTCTTGTGGGTTGGACTTGGAGACTAGTCGGCATTTCTGTCATTAAGTCTTGGGAAAATGGGATCTGAATTAAATCATTCTACAAACACATTTTTAGAACCGATTCTATTTGTAAGCTTGGAACTGCTCATGTCCTCTATGAGAATTAACAATTTTAAAAGAATAGAAAAGTAATAAAATATATTTAACATTAAAATTCTGAGATAGGCTGAACCTGCTCCCAGAATTCCACAGCCATTTCATTAACTGCTGCTTCTCCCTAAACCAAGAGAGTCATCTGTCAATGCTCACTCGAGTTCTCTTAGAGCACTTTTCTGGCTTCAGGCAAAGATACCAGACTCAGAGGACACAGTGAAGACATAGCTTCTGCTCAAGATGATATCTTTTATAAGTAAGCTTAGATTTCACAAAAAACTCTGCAGCTTTTTTCAGTTGTATTTTGGGAGACTAGGATCTGTTTCTTTGTTGGTTTTCCTTTATAAGTTGTGTTTGTCATCATTAAGATCCATGGTATGCAGAGTAAAGTCCCATTTTGGTAGAGCTTTGGGAGGCTCGTATTTTAAATGGCAAAACCAGTTTCCAAAACTGCCATAACAGAACTTACTAAGTTCATTAGCTGAGGGTTTTCTCAGACGATCCCCATGGCTAAAACTCTCCAGAGCATTCTGTGCTCACAATGGGTACAGGACACTATTTACTGGGTACAATAGGTTATTATATTCAATAGCCAAATATGCATAAATATAGACAAGGTCACAATAATTGAGGACTTAAACAACGTGGTAGGTTTCAATGTCCAACACGAAAAGAGAAAGCAAAATCGAGCATGTTTGGGAGCATATCTCAGAACTGAGCCATGAAAGGCTACTCCCTTCCTAGAAGCTCTGAAACCATGGCAACTTTGTTTATTTTGTCACATTTTCTGGAATACGCTATTTAATGATGTTAATTAAATGATTGTGTGGGGGTGGTGTCTCAGGAAACTTGGAATCTGACTCCTAACCCTGGGAGATAAAAGCTGAATTAGTTTGAGAGAAGTGTAGGGGAAAGGAGCGGCAACAGATATAGTAAAAGAAACAAACAAGGAAACAAACAACGAAAATGTTAAAAAGGAGGAAGAAGTAGAGAAATACATGAAGCAACATGAGGCATGAAGCAACAAAGAATTTAATTGTTCTTTCTGATTAAATAAACATTTAATAGAATGTTTACACCAGAAATTACTTAAGCCACTGGAATCGGAAATGTCCTTTACTTTTTCCCAGAACCAGATGTTGCATGGTGATCCAAATTAGGTTTTGTGATTGTCTTTTAATTGTAAATTTAGCTGTCTAGATTTCTTTGAAGTCTTTCTCAAGCATTCAGTTAGAAAGAGCCAATCTAAATGACTTGGTTTTAAAATAAAATACAAAAATAATTTGCTGAATAATTAATACAACTTCGAATGACTTTTCCCAGAAGTCCCTAAGTGCAGGCTAAAAAACGGTCTTTTCTGCATCAAAATCATCCATGAACTTTCGGTGCCAAACTGCAGTCTGAGTTTTGTAGTCCTTGTGTGGTTCCTGTTGATCAGACCTGGTTGTAACTACTGGTTGCTTTGTCAGTTCTTTATTAAGTTATCCTGTACTTTCATCTCCAAGGAGAAAATCCCAATCTAAAGCAGGGACTGTTTCCTCTCAAGGGTTTGACCTGAAATTGACGTGGGAAACTGTGTTTGTGTGTGTGTGCGTGCACATTCTCATGCCAGGATTTTGAGGACAAACGCCTGAAATAAGGGACACCTTGATTTGCGTCAAGGTTTAAAAACAAACATCGTAACAGCAGTTTAAATAATAATCTCCTACTTCAAATTTAGGGCTCAAATATTTGGTCTTATTTTCAGAGGTGGGAAAGGGGGAGGGGGAAAGGGTAAGGGAGGAATCCGTAAAGGGCCACGAAAAACGATTACATTGTATAATGTTGAATACACTAATTATCCTGATTTGAGCATCACGTATTGCACACAGGTAATAAGATTCAACTCTCTACCCCACAGATATGTACAATCAACTATGTTATAATAAAAAAATAAAAAAACAAAACCAACCCAAAATGCACCGAGAAACTTGGGGACAGTTCACGTATCTTGCCACTAGTGGGCGCCAGAGGTACAGTGAGAAACCATGGATGAATTTAAGAAAGCAGCTTTCCTTTCACCAGGTTGATGAAATGAAAAGTATTTTGATAATTTTAGGCTTCCTTCAGCTTTAGTGTTTTTCCAGTTTGGATGATAAACAAGGAGACTTTAGGATCGGTTGGGTACCTTTCGATTTCCTTATCTCAAATGGAAAGGAATTGCTGTGTTTCCCAGAGAGACAAGAGAAACATCAATTTCCTAGTTCTTGCTGTGCACTATGCACTGTGTGAAGCAATTTGCATGTCGTTATCTCATCTAATCCTCACAAGCATTTTAGAGGGTGGATGCTATTATTATCTCCATTTACCAGATGAGAAAACTGAGGCATAGAGGTTAAGTAACTTGCTTAAAGTGACAGTAAGTGGTAGAATTGAGACTCAAATCCAGGATGACCTGACACTGGAGTCCGAACTTTTATTGGACAAAACTCCACTTATATGCTCTCTTAATTCTACAAATTTTCTACTAGGTTGGAGAATAAGAAATATTACCCCAATTATGTTTGACTAGGCCTTTAATCAAAATCAAACTGTCTCAGTGCATGGTTCTATTTTGCAATTAAATTGGAGGAAGAAAAAAACCCAAACAAATGAAACAGGGTTAAAAACTTCTGGGTGGGAGAGTCTCTGGGGAAAAAAAAGAAAACTCCCCAGGTACACTCTCAGATGTGGAGAAGATCATAGGGGACCCGTAGCTGTTCATTCAGATTCCATTTTCTTAGCCCTGGAATCCAGAGTTTTGGTTGCTTAGCTATCAGGGGGATCCAGTGTTTTCAGCCCTGGAGAGAATTATCACCCTTTGCAAAGCTTGGGAAAACTCCATACAGTGTGAGGCGTCAAGGTCTCACGTGCTCTACCAAGCAAAACCCTGTCACTTATTTGTGCTGCAGCCCATTTCACTTCTAGGGCTAAATGGACAGATGTCTGTCTTGACTCCCTGTGAAGGAGGAAATTGACTTACAAGAATAAAGGAAGTGATAGTAAAGCTCTCAATTTTGTGTATGAACAGAAGAAAGATAGGAAGTAGCCTTAGTAATCCAAAATGGCTGAAAGACCAAGACTCACATGATTCTGAACACATTACACAGCCAATTAACCTTTCTGATTATAGCTTTATATAGCTAACACTAACCATTTTGCACTTAAAATTTTTTTTTTTTAGTATATTCTATGTAACGAGGGACTTTAAATAGTGACATTTATATGCTCCAAGTAGTGTGCTAAGAGCTTTGCCTGGATTATATAATTTAAACCCCACCAAAACCGTTTTTGGCAGTTACTATTATTGCCAAAGTCATAAATGCACATATTTAGTGCATTTACAGATAGTACGCAGTGGTCCTATAGTGAAAACACAGCCACTTCTGCTTCTCCCAGTCCCTGTGTCCCTCTTCGAAGAGTCAACCATTCTCATTTCTCTTGGCTGGTTTTTGGTTTTGCTTTGGTATTTAACTCTAAATTCCTAAATTACAGCTAATATTGCTATCTGTTGATATTTCAATTTTAAGCATTTTCTTTTCAGTTCCTATATGGAATAATGATGATTTAACTCCTTTCCCACCCTTCCCCCTTCTTACATATACACACTTGTTTTTTTAGAGTTAATAATGATTTCCTTTTTCACTGGCTTGGTTTTATGTGCCTATCACTGCTGATTCAACCTCAGACTTTCCAAAAGGACTCCAGAGCTCTTCTCAATATGGTCAACACACCAGGTAATCTGATGGTTCCATCTTTTTCCTGGAGACATGTTTCCTGAGCCCTCCATCTACTTGTCTCTAACCCACAGCACTGCTGTCTTCCAGGACTTTTCTTTTCCCTTAACCCTGGGAATTGTTTTCATCAGTCTCTTGTGGTGGACCCTCTGCTTCCTGGATCCCATGTCTTCCTCTGACCACACCCTTGTGTTGATGGAGCACATATTCCAGTGGCTTTCTGAGATGTAAATTTTTTTGAGCCCTTATCTTATTTCCAGCATTCTGAAATTTCTTGATAATGTGCTTTGGTATGTGTCACACAGTTGTTATACCGGGTACTTAGTTGGCTCTTTAATCTGGAAATTCATTTCCTTCAGTTGGGAGGAAATCTTCTTTTATTATATCTTGGATTATTTTTCCCCCTTCATTTTTTCTGTTCTTTCTCTGGGCACTCCTAATGGATATTGGTTCTCTCATTCTCATTCCCCCCCCCCCCACTTTTTCCCATCTCTTTGCCTTCTTGTTCTACATTCTTAGAGATTAATTTAAATATATCTTTTATTTATTGAATTTAAAAAAACCTTCCACTCTAGTAGTTTAAATTTTCAAGAGCTCATTCTTATTCCTAGAATGTGCCTTTTTGTTTCTAGCATCAGTGCATGTTTCATGGATATAATGCAGCTATGCATCTCTCTGAGAACATTAATTACAGGATTTGTTTTACGGTTTCTTCAGCTCCCTGCATTATTTACATTTCTTCCAAGTTCCTTTTTTCAATGTTTGTTTTAGACTCTCTGAAGATTTTTTCCAGTGTTTAATTATTCTTAAGTATTCATTTGTATTTAGAAGTGCAGAAATTGAAAAGCTGTGTGTGTGTGTGTGTGTGTGTGTGTGTGTGTGTGTGTGTGTGTGTATTGGGGCAATTATTGATTGGTAGGTCTTACATACTTATGTGGAACTGGCCATTTTATTGGCAGACCCTACAAATAACAGTATCTGTGAGTCTTTTCTCTTAAGCCAATCAGATTTCCCAGAGAGGAATCTTCCAATTTCCTGCGTGGGGGACATAAGTCTGACTTCCTGCATTAAGGGTGTTGATGAGAAAGGTGAATGGAGAGGGACTGTTTAGTATATCACCCATGCCCTCAGCTGAGCCTGGGAAGCCACTTAAAAATCATCATCATCGTAATAATAGCCAACATTTATTGAAGACTTACTTCATTAAACATAAGGATTTATGTACAAGTATATTCTTTAAACCATTGTTTAATATGTTGAAAAACTGAAAATCATCTAAACATCCAGAATAATTGATTACAAAAGTCATGATGTATTGATACTATGAAATGGTAGGCAGCCATTAAAAACATCTAATAGCCCCAGTTATTTGGGGCCAGCCACCTCTCAAAGGGCTACTTAATAGGGGTCCCATTTCAGCTGAGTTAGCCCTGCCATCACATCCACCCCAGCCACCCACTAGGAGTTGGATGGAAAGGAGAATAGAGGTTTTCTTTTGGGAACTGCAATGATAGTGAAGAGAGACTATCCCCAGTCCCACCTCCCCTCCCCTTGGTGGAAGGGAGGCAATGGTGTGCTGGTACATGTTTAACAACCAACTGGAAGTATCTCCATAGTATAAACACTGCCACTATGGGCAATTTCAAGCTACCAATGTGACATCAACTGGCTAACACATTTTCTAAAAATTTAACAATTGGCTTTCATGAGCTGGGATGAGCTGGCTCCAGCTCACCTCTGGAGGGAGGCCTCAGAGAACTGTAGTGGTTACACATCTGCTTGGCCATCAGTCCTGCTTTGCAGATCAGGCCTAGTGCCACTGGAAAGGAGTCAAGAACTGTAGAATCGAGGGAGTGATGGGGTTGCCAGGTGAAGGGGGAATAAAAATCTTCTCCTTGAGTTTCTGGTTCCCAGGATATATGGAAGCCAGGGCCTTGGAGAAGATTGAGAACCACAGGTTTTCCAGCCCCACCCCACCTTACCCTCAATAAAAACATACACAGCATGGAGTCAAGAGGCATGTATGTCAGAGGAATGCAGAGAGGCCACCAGCTGGAAGATGCAAGGGACAGCCAGTGCCTAGGGGAGCTGCTCAGCACTGAGCTCCTCAGCAGTGGGCACAAGTGCAGATTTGGTGAGAGGAGCTGGCCAATGACAGCCTTCACAGCAGTGAACTGTCTCAACTCTTTCTTTGTTATGGCCAACGTCCGACAGGTAAAAGAAATTTGCCCACGAGAACCGGGTGATAGGAAAAGGAAAAGAGTTTATTTCTGGCAGCCAGGGATATGCAGGCCAATCGAAGTGCGCAGCCCCGAGTTGAAACCTCTCGCAGCTTTTATTTTTAGCTAGGCGGGAATTTTTCGCGCCTGACACAATCTAGCCAATGCAAGCAAGCCAGCGGTACATAAGCTAATTCTGTGGGTAGCCCTGTAGCCCCTCCCCACCCTGGATTCCCCATAGGGACTTTCCAGGCTAAAATGGCAGAGCCGCCTAAAATGGCGTTGGCCATGCTACTCTGTTTATTCCCCTTTATTTTAGCAAGCGATTTGTACAGAAGCAGAATGCATATGTTAAGGTCAGTAGGGGTTGGGGCGGCCCTTAACATCTTCTTCTGACTCTGACACCAGGAGGGTAAGTACCACAAAGGGAGTGGGACAAAGAACACAGAGAAAGAGGGAGGAGGAGAGCTTCGAATCAAACCAGAGACTAAAGTTGCAGAACAAATGGAACTAATCCTTAAGAACCAGAATGGGCCTATTTTAATAACCAGAAGTTACTGCAGTATTAAGAATCAGATTGAGATGGCTTTAGGGAGCTTGCCACTCCGTGGCGAAAGGAAGCATGAAAGCCCATGGTTGGTAATTTTGGAAAAAGTAAAACCACTGTGTGGTACCTGGTGATAATCCTGCAGTGGTGAATATACAGCTACTTAGAATTTTCCTCTATGTTTTTTTGTGTGTGTGTGTGTTTACCTATTTTTGTACAATTAATATAGATACATAGATTTTTTTTTTTCTCAATTTAAGGATCCATTTTGCTGATGAGGACAAAGATGATGTGAGAAACAGACATGAAGACGTGAAGCTAACAGAAACGCATTTTCTGGTGAACATAGAGCTCATTGTAATGCAAAGTATTGGGAAGAAAGCTGTCGTCAAGGAGTCCCAGGGGGTCATTCATGAAGAGCAAGGACCCCCTCCTGAAAGGAGAAAGTGCCTGGGTCACAGGAGGCTGCTCCTTAATAGCTCTAATCCAAAGATGGTGGTTCCCTCCTCCTAGTCATTCTCAGAGGACTTCAAAGAGAGTGTTGCTGATAAATACAGTATTAGATCTTTAAATGGACAATTTAAAGCAGCTTGAAGTAAGATAACAAAGTCATGTCCTGTCGACTTTATCACATTACTGGAGGGGTAGCATCAGGTCTGAAAAGAGTAAAAATCTTTTCCTGCGATTTAAACATAATCCAGAAGGCTCTTGGCTTCCTGGAATTCTTAATATAAATTCTATTTTCTCAGGAACAGTGTTCAGGCATTGCTGCTAACAGCTTTCTCGGCCTCAGTTACTGAAACTTTCTGATTTTGCCCCCAGCAAAGGTAATAATATTGCCCTTAGCATTGATTCTGAACAGCAAAGTAAAGTTGTGCTTTCAACAAGCCCCCTGCCAGTTCCTTAAAATCACCCCAATCTATTCATCCATTTTTAATGCCTCCCTTGGCAGCTACTTCAAGTGATTAAAAAATGTCCTATCCACTCTAAAAGTAACCCTCAGGACAACATTCATATTTTTCTGTTACATCTTAAAGTTGTTGGAGTGCAGTCAACCCTGAAAGGGCATCATAAACATCTTGCATCTTTATGGGGCCATTCTGAATTTTGAGTGCCATCTGGTGATACTCGACTCGCTGACATGTTTCTGGGTTTACCTGTAACAAGGTAGAATTCAGCTGCCTATAAGTAATCAGTCCATCATTGAGTCCTTGCTCTGATCACTCCCACAGGCTAGGCATTGTGTGTGTGTGCGCGCGTGTGTGTGGGTTGCAAGGTGAAAATAAGTCTCTCCTTCTGTTTTTCCATTTGCTACTTACCACCCTGGGACCTGTAGAAGTGACCCTGAGAAGAGCAGCTCATCTTCTGAGTCAGCCTTGCTCAAATTTGCCTGTGGAGTTTTCCAAAGAGCCAGGTAAATGGCCCAATCCTTCCCTTCACTTTAGCAAAAGTGAAGTGTGTTGTAGGTTTCTACTTTTATTCACATTCTTAGGTCTTTGGGCCTGATTTCATTTTGGCCTAGCCTAATTACATTTACCACCTGGGCTAGGATGTTTGCGTAACTCATATTTATGGCTCCAAGTTCTAACTTATTTAGAATATAGTAGACTGTAGACTGTAAAAATTTGATTTGGAAAATCTTTAGAAGAGGTTTAGAAAATATAATTTTCAGTAGGTTGATCCTTTTCTCGGTGGAAGATCTAGAGAACAAAGGTGTTGGGAATGCAAACAGATTTTCACTACATAAGAATCTAAGAATGGAAACAGCTGGCTCAGCCCTTCTTCAGCTGGGGGGGAGGGTCTGTCTTTCACAGGGCCTCCGAGGGATGGGTTGGGGGAGAGCTGAGGTTGGCCTCTTTGATGTCAGCTCCCTTTTCTTTAAGAATCCGCTGTGGGTTTGTTAATAGTGAATCTTTCTGTGCCTTTTGGGGGACCTGACTTATATTGCCAGCTTATGCTGTTTCTCATGTTAATGGATTCTCTAAGTTTCCTTCCCACTGTGTAAAATCAGACTTCCCTTGATTTGGCCTAAACTCACCTCATAAACTTAAAAGGGATTTTTCCTTTTTTTCTGCCTTTCTTTTTTTTCTCTTTTGGAATTCATTGTTCACTCCATGAGGCTCTTTGTGATTTTATACTTTTCTAATGCATCCCACCCCCCAGCCTTTCTGAGTGAAGAGCAGCTAATCTTTTTAATCATGCTTCCTTTATGCCATATGGCAGCCCCTCCCCATCCTGTGCCCTTAATCTCTTTTTGTACCCTTTCTCTTCCTCCAACTCCTCCCCCCTCTGTTAAGCAAGTCTTTCTGAAAGGGCAGTGACCCAAACTATCCCCAGGGCATGGCTAATGGGGTGAGTGCCCTGACCCCGTACTCTGAAAGTTCCCACCCAGCTGCAGAGACCAGGTGGTTGGTGGGATAGAGGGGGTGGAGAGCAGCAGGGAAAGACAAAGAAGCTGAAGGCTTTACCCACAGGGGTTAAAAAAGATCAATGTAGCCATGAATTCATTAAAATTAGTAGCCAAGTCAAGGCTGGTTGCCTGGCTATGGCACTCTCCTCTTTGTTTAAGTCCTCCCCACCCTTGCTCCGTGAGAGCCTTTCACCTTCCTTGGACTGCAAGTTTCCCCTCCATGTTTATTTACCATGTTCAATTTGGATAAACATACTTCCAATTGGGGAAGGGTATGGGGGGCCTACAGTCCACCTATGACCATGCACCAATGAAGAAATATCCTTGAACAGATGCTAGTTGTTTTGGGTAAAGAGAGGAGACTGGTTCCTGGACCCTGATGGATAAAGAAGATGAACAATTTTTGACTACCCTTGTGCCCAGATAGTCCCATGGGCCTGAGCTTCTGTGCCTCGTGCCATGAGAGCTACGATCTGCTCAAGAGCTCCTCTGAACAATGTGAGTCAGAAGTGTTCTAAATCAGCCGTGGTTCTGGGAATAATGGCCTAACCGGCCTGAACTGCAGACTGCATTAAGGATCCCCCTAAAGGACCACTTACAAAGTGACTCATGGTTTGATTCACGAAATGAAAGTCTGGGTCAGGCTTAGAAGTGAGGATGGGAGTGAGAGTGGAGAAAGTAAGGGGGAAAGTGAGGTGCTTCATACAAACATGGAGCACACCTTTCGAGGATATCTCTTTCTCTCTGCTCCCCCATCATCATACTAAGGAGTCACATACACACAAACACACACACACTGAGGCTGCCCTGCAGTAACATGTAGTTCATGCTGTTTTATGACTCATTTTTCCCTCTTAACCCGAAGTCTAGGTTTACACTTTAATGGAATTCCTTTGAGTAAAGGCATCTTTCCTTCCTGGAAATTGGGCTAGGTACACCAAATATACCTCCCACACATACACACTTAGTAAGGCCCTGTGACATTTCTCCAACAGCTGCCTCTCCTGAATTATGGGATTGTGCAATGAGCTGATGAAAGCAAAAAGCTTAGCCAAAGAATGAACTCCTAAAGGAACTTTACCCAGATGTCATGTGAACTTTCCCCCAGTTTTCCAAAAAAGTCTTTGTTTTAGCAAAATAGGATGAGGTAAGGTGGGTACTTTAAGTTCTGCCTGCCAACTGAGTAAATGATGTGAATTGAAAGTTTAAGTTTCATATTTTTTAGTGAAATGTCCCCAGGGTTTTTGGTAAGTATGCATCAATGCTGAATTCATAGTTAAGAATTATTTCATACACTTAGTGTTCAGATATGCAAATATCTGAGGAGAAAATTCACTACCCTGGCGTTTGATGGATGAAAAATATAGTGTTATCAGAGTTGTAGAAAAACATACTCTCATATATCTGGGTTTTGAAAATCCTGGCATTTTGGCTAAAAGTACTTACTTCACTTACTGTACAATTCAGCTAAAAAGGTTCTATGAACCAGACCTGGTACCACCTCTTCCATGAGGCCTGGGTAAGTTCCATTGAATGCTCTCTGAGTCACATGAAGAGTAGAAAGTTGAGATGGGTTTTTCCCTGCACATACCAGAAATCATCCCACTTATCTTTTCTGGCCTGTTTGTGAGACAAAGCAAGTAGAGGAAGATAGACTACCAAAAATAAAAAAAAAAAGTGAGAACAAATATGTTTGCAGAACTGTATTCAGCAGACAATGAGCCTTGTACCCAGAAGACACACAATGAGTGTGTATTGACTTGAAGAATGAAGTCCAGACAGTGGAACTTGATTCTATTTACAAGCCATTGTAACCTTCAGGTGGCTACCAGGATGAAATGCAACATTTGTTACCACTAAGTCCTGTCTCTCTGAGATGCTGAAGAAATCTCCAGAACATTCAAGATATCATAATCTAAATTCTACTCCCACCCTGCTATCCACTATTTCTGCAAACATAGATCTGGAGAAGTACAGGCTGAAAGACTGGTTAGCTTTGTCTGCTCAAAAATGAGACTCGGGTTCCATTTTTCTGTAGAGTTGTTCAAACACCTAATTTTAAAAGTGAGGGCCTGGTCAAATGATGTGCATATTGGTTTGTCAACTAGCTACTCTGAGCAATAATCAGAACCATGAGGACTGAGGTAGAGGGAGTTGGAGTTTCCATTGGAAAACCAAGAACACTGACCACATCCAGAGTGCAACCATCTGGTAGAATATGTTTCTAGAAATGGATGACTCTGGATTTCTCACGGTTTTCATCTTACCACAGAATGCAGTTGGATTGTTCAGACTTCCAGGGAAGTATACCCAGCAGTTCCCTGAATATAGTGGTGATTCTGAGAAATCTCATACGTGATATGGTGACCACAGTTAATAATAATGTATTGTATATTTCAAAATTGCTAAAAGAATAGATTTTTAACGGCCTCATTAGAAAAAAAAAGAAAGATAAGTTGGTGAAGTGAGAAATTTGTTAATCAGCTTGATTGACTCTTTCTATAATGTATACATAGATCAAAACACCACATTGTATCCTATAAATATACAGAATTACGATTTGTTATTTAAAAGTTAACTAAAAAAATTTTTTAAAGGGATATGGTACAGTAAACAGGGCATTCTTACCATGGTGTTAATGAAATTGTAACTGGCCAGCATTCCAAAGTGTGCCAATGATGTCTTCAGCTCGGGAAATTTCTAACTCCTGCGTCTTTGGTTGTTTGCCATGTGACTGAGAACACTCCTGCAGTCCACGGTCATTCTTTTGGAGATAAAGGGCTCTGGGCAAACTATCTGTGGGTCTCACTCAACAACCCCCACCATTTTTAATTCCTATTAAGGAGTGGAAAAAGCAAGAGTTCTTTTCTACATTCTCCTGAAGTCATGTTTGGAGAACTGAGGCAGGAGACTCCAGGGAAATGCACAGGCAGAGAACTAGCACTGGGCGAATCAGGACTGCCATTGTATATAAGGGACAGAAGACCATCAGTACTACCACTGTTGCCATGGGCACCGTAGAAGTGTGGGTGTTAGTGTGGCCCTAAGAGTACGTGGTGCCATGCCAAGTCTTTCACCATTAACCTCTAGAAGTTGGAGGTTAACACCTTGTCTGATATCTGAAGCAGTATAAAGCTCCTATATTCTCAGGGAGGGCCTGAAGCATTTGCCCCTGTTTCCTCTGCATGAGCAGTCCTGGGTCACCATGATACTCATTAGAGCTTTGATCTCAAGGCCTATAACCTTTAACAGATCTGGGGTGAGGAGGAATGACTTGGACCAAAAGCAATCCTAATTTTAAAAAGCGACATCAAACACTGTGTAAGGTTTACAGGGCAGCTAAAGGGTAGAGACTGATGAATTACAAATCAGGAATGGCTAGCCAAAAGCCAGACTTCTCAGTCGCAACCTGGTGGTAGGCCAAAATGTGAAGTCAAATATTAGTGCCACAAACAGCTGACTTTTTTGTGTGTTTACTCTGTTAGAAAAGTCTGTCTTGGGACTCAGTTAGGCAGTTGGCAGGTTGGAGAAGCCATTTGTCACTTTGCCCAGGGAAGCCTGTAATCTGATAGTTTCAGTTCTGCTAGAAACAAGAGCTTAGGGGCACGGCTGCTCTGGAGAGGGCAGTCTGAGCAATGCTGGGGTGCTCGGAAGAGCCCCAGATACAGGCTGTGGGGACTGGCTCCTCAGATGGTCTAGCCCTTCCTGCCACCTTGTTACTTGTGACAGTTAGTCAGGTATTTTGCCCCCCTATTTGTGAAACGGGGTTAAGGATAGCAACACGTGTTTTGAGCCGGACAAGGCCAGGATTCAAAACCCCATTCTAACATTTCCTGTTTGACCTGGGGAATTAGTGCATACGCCCATAGACACACATACAAATGTCAAGAGTTCTACATATAATCTCACGGACTCTCTAAAGCCCCAGGTTAAGAACCTCTAGTACACAAGACTGGAGAAGTAGGGCAGCTGGCCAGGTAGTTAGCTTAATAACCCTATAAAATTTTTTGCCGAAAATTTTAGGTGGATGCAGATAAAAACAAACAAACAAACAAACAAAAAAAAAAACATTGACTTTTTTCCCTCCAAACCTTCATTCTAAAAGAACTTTGCTTCACATTCTTAGTTACCATCTTTTCATTCTATCTCCTTCATTTTAAAGATGGTTGGAAGTCTTTCTTGAAAAATGAAAATCATGGCTGGTTCATAATATTTCCATCAGTCTTTACTTTCCTCTGTTGAAGTTAGAAAGTCTATAGTTGGTGGTCAGTAAGCATTTTAACTGCATTACTCCACATTGTTAACCATTAATCTTCTTTATGGTAATCACTGATTGGCCTTGAGTTGCCATGTATATCAGTGTATAATTATATATGCAGATGTATGCCCACGACCATTAGTATCATATGCCCTTCATATAGAAAGGTTGTCCTTTGATGTATAGTTGCAGCTTGAAGCTCTTTGTCCACTGGTCCTCCCAATGTTCTTTTGTACGAAGAATAGCCTCAGTCTTAATCGTGGCACAACTTGTATTTTGTCTATTGCACTTTTCCCAGCAACCGCAGTCTATGTTTTGAAGTCGTGACTCCATACATTTATAGCATTTTTCAGTGCACCCAGCCTGTGGTTGTCCCACTTTAATCTATCACATTGCAGCTGTAACATGAAACAGTCATTCATTTTTCATCCTAACAGGCTGTATTTCAACTATTATTTCTTTGTAAGTCAACTGGCTATGTTCCAAGAATTGTCCTGTCACTGAATATTTAGTACAGCTCTTAGATTGTGCTGGTACAGCAAAGGTACTTCATTACAGCCTAAATCTACAATGTCATTCTGAGCACACCATGGCTGTAATTTTGGCCTGGAGTCAATGCCAGAAGGTTTCTGTTCATGAACTTTGTTTCAGTGGGAAAACATGATAGTTATCCCAGACAGCTTTTGTTTTTGAAGATGGAGATGATAACAGACTCTTCCCTGACTATGTATGTGGTCAAATACATCAGACAGAATGTTCTGACCAGTTGAAAAGTTTCATTTTTGAGTCACTTTCTCCTTTGCTGTCTCTCACCAAAAGCCTCCCTCCTAAGCTCAAAATTTGTATACTGTCCTCCAAGAGTATGAGTGGCCCCATGTGAGATACAATACTGGGTGGCAAGGAGACTGGGAACAACAAATCCATGATACACAGAGAAACACACAGGCATCTTGAAGCATTTTCTCAAAGAGCCTTTGAAAGCAGTAGTAGCAGCCTCTGAGACTTTGGCCAGACTAGACTCTGCCAGTCCCAAGTAATGCTAAATGCATGCCTAAGTATAAGAGGTTGGGCAAGGGACAGTGGCAATGCAGAACATCTTATGTTTTACTTCCTTCTCTCTTTCTCTCATTCTCCTGAGAGCTACAATCAGAATGTCTGCTGTAGATAGAGCTGCCCTGAACATGGGAGTGCAGGTATCTGTTCGACACGTTGATTTCCTTTCCTTTGGATATATACCCAGTGGTGGGATTGCTGGATCATATGGTAATTCTATCTATAGTTGTTTGAGGAATCTCCATACTGTTTTCCATAATGGCTGTGCTAGTTTACAGTCCCATCAACAGTATAGAAAAGTTCCCCTTTCCCCACATCCTCACCAGCATTTGTTATTCTTGGACTTTTAATAATGGCGAGTCTAACTGGGGTGAGATGATATCTCGGTGAGGTTTTGATTTGCATTTCTCTGATGACTAGTGATGCTGAGCATTTTTTCATGTGCCTAATAGCCAAAATATGGAACCAACCTAAGTGTCCATTGAAGGATGACTGAATAAAGAAAATGTGGTATATATACACAATGGAATACTACTCAGCCATAAAAAGAATGAAATTCTTCCATTTGCAACAACATGGATGAGTCCGGAGAAAATTATAAGTGAAATAAGCCAGACAAAGAAACTGAAACACCACATGTTCTCACTTATAACTGGCTGCTAGGAGGGAAGGGAGGGAAGGAGGAAGGGGGGTAGGGAAAGAGGGAAGAAGGAAGGAATGAAGGGAAGAAGGGAAGAAAAGACCACAACAGTACACTGAACTTTCAGAAGCAGAGAACAAATCTAAGGACACTAGAGATGGTGGGAGGAAGGAGGAGGTTTGGGAAGTGATAGGTCAGGCAAAGGGCATAAAGAAATATCACAATTTGTAAAAATGAATATGCTAGTAATAAATTTTTAAAAATAATTAAAAAAAGGAATGTCTGCTGTGGAAGGAAAGGATTGATCAAAGGACTCTCTCATCTAAAATCAGAACAGCCACTCATATTTAAGCACTAATACTTTTTCTGAGTGGTAGTATAGTGGTTAAGGGCAGGGACTCTCTAGGCTCAAATTCTGGCTCTGTGTCTTTGGGGCTTTCTCTGAGAGCTCCTGGTTTTCTCATCTGTGACATAGCATTAATAACACTACATACCTCATTGCGTTGTTGTGAAGAATACATTAAACACACACACACACACACACATATATATATATACACACGTATACGTGTGTGTCTTAAAACAGTATTTTAATAATAGTAAATGATTAAGACCATTATTACCTGCCCTGTCCTATTATTGTATAAATTCTCTACATTGCCCTCGGACTGCAACGCCATGTTTACTGTCCCAACAGTATCTTCTACTTCTTAGGATTAGATTACACCTATTCAGGTCCATGAGAATGTTCGCAGGGCTCCTGCCCTGAATCCCCTTTGTGGTGGCTCTGGGGATCTCCTTGGGATCCCTCACACCACAGCAGAAAATAAACTTTTTCATCGACAAGGAAATAAATAGAATATAATGAGCAGGGGAACTGAAAGCGGGTCGCAAGTGGCAGGCCGCCTCACACAGCAAAGGCCCCCGTGCCGGCAGGAGGTGGCAGAGCGGACCGCCCTCGCTTTGTGGCCGGCTCACTTGTTCCGTCCCCACTTCTGCCTTCCGTCCTGCTTCCCCAGCCTTTCTAAAAAAGACAGCACGTTGGGGCTGCTGACACACAAATCTGGCTTGTGGTGGGTCTTACTGTGAAGTGACTCATGCCGAGGAGCAGGAATGATTTGCCTGGTGCAGGAGGAAAGGGGAGTCGCGTCTGCAGGGGAGGAGGGGGCGCCGGGGAGGGAGGCGGACGGAGCTACAGGCAGCTCTCGTGCCAAAACCCTCGGGAGCCCCAGGCCACGGCATCACCTCGGCATGAGAAAGGAGCTGGCAGAGGGCAGAAATCCCAACCATCGAGTGCTGAGTTTGAGGGAGTCACAGAGGACTTCAGAGCAATGAGAATTGAAAGGTCACAGTGATTATAAACCTAAATCGGGAGGATTTGTACGAAGGCGAGCAAAGAGCAAAACAGCAAAGAAGTGCTGCTGGCGGCTGGTGCCTTCCCTTCCCCCATCCTCCAGGGACTGGGGTGTTCGTGATGCTCATGGCTCCTCCAAACAACTCTCCATCCAGCCCCTGCTCAGGCGGGCTGCGCCCGGGCCAATGTTGCCAAGCATCTCCGAAGTTTACCACAATGGAACCCAGGAGTAGGAAGCCTGACCCCCTCCACGGCTGGCCTTAGCTTCTGCTGGGCTACCTTTTCTGTGGCCCCAGGCATGTTCAGTGTCAAGCCATGAGGAGATGTGGGCAGAAAGCTAGTCTTTTCCTTCTTGCCCATGGGCAGACCCTCCCCCCATACACACCGTTCATTCACCAGCCTCCTCCTAAGTACCTTGGGTTCTCCCCCACCCCCCACCCCCGCCCCGTGACTTGCAAGTTTAGGACAATAATATAGTTCTTCTCCCCAGAGAAGGTCAGGGATAATTGCTTTGGACCTGCCTTCTGCTCTTCCTGTTATAAAATTTCTCTTGATTTATCCTCTTTTTCTCAGGCTTCTTCTGGGTGACTGAAACAGGTCAAATAATCAAATTCAGGTTTGTATGTTGATGACAGATAGATACTGGCTCACTCTGCTACTTTTCTTGGGCAACTTATACATTTGGATAGGATCCTTCAGTACGTTAGCCCAGGGATTGCCACACTTTTTCTGTAAAAGGACAAACAGTAAATATTTTAGACTTTGCGGGCCTAAAATACAGTCTTTGTTGCAACTATTCAACTCAGCTGTCGTAGCATGACATCAGCAATAGACAATTCATAAACTAACTGGAATGACTATGTTCCATTAAAGAAATAAACTGAATATCATGTTTCCACATGTCACAAAATATTATTCCTTTTTTGATTTTTTTCAACCACCTAAAAATGTAAAAACCATTCTTAGCTTGGACACACAAAAACAGGTGGCAGGCCAGATTTGGCCCACAAGTTGTACTTTGCCAACTCGTGCCTTATGAAAGGACTGACTCAAATGGGGTTCCACATGATGCTATAACTTGAATGGGATGGGGAGAGAGAACTTTTTAGAATGGAATTGGGGACAACCTCACCATCCTCTTCAAATCACAGAAGCAAGGCAAACTGTTGCATGCTTGCTATTTCATGCAACACATATTACTGAGGAACTACTATGTGCCAAGCACTGTGCTAGGTAGTATGTAATATATTGATAGAATAAAACAGATGCTGTCTATGCCTTTACAGAGTTTAAAGTACAATGGGGGAGACGGACAATCAACAAGCAAATAGGCAATAAATATATAACTTCAGATCATGATGGGTGTATGAAGAAAACACAGGAGAGCAATTGTAGGGAATGACAAGGGAGCATACTTAGAAGTTGTGGTCGGGAAAGGAGGACTTGTATGTGGAGATGTTTTTGTTAAGGAGTTAGCCTGGTGAAGAGCAGCCAGGAGTAGGGGAAAGATGGTGAATTCCAGGTAGAAGAGCCAGCATGTGTTGGGGCCTGAGACAGAAAAGAACTTGCCTTGTTCACAGACCTGAAGGGTGACAGTCTGACTAGTAGGATTGGAGGGAAGAGGCATGACAGGAGGTAGGAGAAGTAGGCAAAGGCCAGATTATATAGAGCTTTGTAGCTCATAGCAAAGAGTATGAACTTCATTTAAAGTGCCCTTTTAAAAGGTTGCTCTGGCTAATGTATGGAGAACAGATCGGAGGGAAGGAGAAAGTATAAACTGGATAATCACTTAAGAGTTTATTACAGTAGTATGGGCAAGAAGTGAATGACTAGGGGCATTGGCAGTGAAATAAAAAAGAGTGGACAGGTAGAGCTAGAAACTATTGAACTTGCTGATTAGATGTCAGAGGTAAGGGAGATAGTGGAATCAAGAACGATTTGCCAGTTTCTGGCTTTAATAACTTGGTAGATGGTGGTTCCTTTTGATGAGACGGAAAAGACTGGAGAAGAAAAAGTTATATTTGAGTGGGGAAGGTAGAGAAGAGGGCACTAACAAAGCATCCTATTTTGGACAGGTTAAGTTTAAGGTGCCTGTGAGATTTCCAAGTAGATGCCCGAGTAGTTGTCACGTGTTTAGCATTCAGAGGAGAGTTTTGGGTTGGAGATATGAATATGGAAGAAATCAAAATATAGATGATATTCAGTGTGATAGGGATAAAGGCGATGACTTAGAGAGAATGCAGATAGAGAAGAGAAGAGGCTCCAGGAACTAGTGCTGGGGAACTCAAAAGTTTAGATATTGGATAGAGGAGGAGTGTTCAAAACACACTGAAGGGGAGCAGTCAAAGATACTAGAGAATTAAGAAAAATGTGTAGTGTCACAGAAGCTAAGAGAGGAGACTTTTGGAGGAGAGAGTTGTCAACCATGTTGAACACTGCTGGAAGATCAAGTTAGACAAGCACAAAAAGGACACTATTGCATTTGGTAACATGGAGGTCCTCAGGGACCTTGGCAAGAGGTTTTGACAGGGTAGTAGGGATAGACTGGCAATAGCTGAGGTTAACAGAGATGTAAAGCATGGGGGGATTCGCCCTGTAAGGTCAGTTCCAGAGCTATGATCTATTTGGTAGTTTGGCAGTTTCTAAGGCAGCTACTCCCTCAGGCAGCATTGGCTGGCGTGGCCCCGATGTCATGGTATGGCTCCTTCCCCTCTTTCAAGATGGTTTTTAAAACCAACAAATATTTATTTATTCAGCAAATATTTACTGGACAATTAATAAGTGCCAGGTATGCTAGATGCTGGTGATATAGTACAGAACAAACCCAACAAAACTCTCTGCCTGGTGGAGCTTACATTCAAGTGACTGGTAGAGACAAGTACATAGGCAATTACAATCAGTGTTATTAGGTACTGTGACATGAGGGAGATACATTAGTCATGGTAATTCATTCTCATTTCTGTAACAAACAACGCTTACACCTCAGTGATTCAACACAATGAAAGTTTATTTATCGTTTATGTCACAGGCCAATGCAGGCCAAGCGGCTCTCCTGGGCAGCTGTCTTCCAAGCAGTGACTCAAGACAGCTCACAGAGTATCACACAGTGTACTTTATGGCCAGACTTGAACGTAACCAGGAGCCAATCTAATGGCAAGAGAGGCTGGGAAATGTAGCTTCCTCTTTGCCCAGTAAGGAAATGGGGTTAGTGAGAAACTACCCAGTCTCTGCCACTGACGTGTAGGACACTATGAGGGTTCAGAGGAGGAGCTCTTAATATTTACTTAAGGTGTCGGGAAAAGGTTCTTGAATGAAGAGATATCTAATCTAAGACCTGAAGTATGAGGAAGAATTAACCTGGTGAAGTGGGGTTGAGAATACTCCCAAGGGAAAGGGGGAGAGAGAAGGAGTTATCGAGAAATTGGTAAAGGGCCACATAAAATGATTACATTGTGTAATGACAAACATAGTAATTATCCAGATGTGAACCTCATATATTGCACACAGGTATTGATATTCAATGCTGTACTCCACAGATATGTACAATCAATTATGTTTCAATTAAAAAGAAATAATATTCCCAACAGAGGAACAGCAGGTGCTAATGCCAGGAGGTGAAAGAGAACATGATTTATTTGAGGAACTGAATGGAGTTTGGCATGGTCAAAGCATAGAGCATGAGCTCAGGAATAGCGAGACGAGGATGAAAGAGGAGGCCAGTGCCAAGGGTGAGCAGGCCTTCAGGGTGATGGTTACACACAGAAGAGCCAGGCGTTCCTCCGGGGCAGCTGGTCCCTAACGAAGACCCTGGGTAGAGGTACCAGGGCAGAGGTCACAAACTCAAAGGCCTCTGGGGGCTAAGCAAAGAAGTGGAGTTGAAAACAGTAGAGAGCATTGGTGCCTACAGTGAGGTGTCGCGTGCATGTTGTGCCTAAATACATTAAATTCAGGAACAAACGAAAACCACTGTGCAGAGCAAACCCAGTGCGTCTGTGGTGGGTCCTGCTGCAGGTCTTAATGTTTGTGACCCTGTTAGAAGGTTTCAAGAGAGTTTCTACAGCCACCAAGGAGTTCAGGACAAAAACAGGAGGCAGGAAGATTTCAAAAACAAGATTTTGCATCCGAGTCTACTGTTGTCAACGTGCTGGTTCGCAAAATGTTTCACACTTGCTTTCTGCTGTTTTCAGTTAAGCGGTGGGTAAGACTGCAAGTTCCTTGGAGACAGGAATGGGATAGTCTTATTTTGTTTCAGTAATGGTAATAATAATAATGATAACAATTAAAAGGTAAGGGACTGTTCTAAGTGCTTTCTTAACCCATGAAGTCCTCAAAACAACCCATGTGATAGGTACTATTATTATACCCATTTTTAGATGAGGAAACTGAGAGAGTAACCCAGTGACTTGCCTAAGGTGACACAGTTTAGAAAGTGACAAAGCTGGGATTTGAACCAAAGCAAACTGCCTCTGGTGTCCACATTCTTGCTAAGGTCTTCTTCTTAACAAATACGATTCTGCACTGCCTCTCAGCAAATATTTACTGAGCCCCAACTATGGGTACTGGGCTCAATCCTGAAGAAAGTGGAGAATAAAACAAACCTCTACCCTCAAGGAGTTATCAGTCTATGGCAGGGGCCCGCTGGCCATTGTCTGGCCAGCTGCCTGCTTCTTTATGGCCTGCCTGTGAGCTAAGAATGGTTTTTACATTTTAAAATGGTTGAAAAGACAAATAAAAGAAATATACATGTATGTGTGATGACATGAAAATTATGTGAAGTTCAAATTCCAGTATCCATAAATGACTTTATTGGAGCCCTGCCACACTTGTGTGTTGTCTATGGCTGCTTTCATGATACAACCAGCGGACTTGAATAGCTGCAGCTGAGGCTGTATGGTCCACAAAGCCCTAAATATTTGCTATTGGCCCTTTACCAAAAATGTGTGCTGACCCCTAGTCTATAGGGTCAGATAGATACATAAACATGATTTCACTACAAAATGAAGGAAGGCAGTGTCGTTTGGTGGGGAAAGTATGGGCTTTGACTCAATGGGGACTGACAGACTTGAATTTGAATCCCAGCTCCATTTCTACTAGCTGTGAGATCTTGGGCAAGATGCTTAACTTCTCTGAACCTGTTTCCCAGATAAGAAGACTCAGATGACTTTTTATATGCTATGAGGACTAGATATAATGTATGTATACTGTTTGCACAAAACACTCAAATATTACATTAGTAATAATGTTAATATATTAACTGATATGTTATGATACCACAACTAATATGTTATGATAGAGGAGGCAAGGTACAATGTGAACATGATGCATGGACACCTAAAACAGTTTAGAGGGGTTAGGGATAAGCTTTCTGAAGGAGGTGACCCTTTGAGTTGGCCTTTGGTGTTGGATGGACCTAGTTCTTTCACTTACTGGCTGCGTGACCTTGGGCAGATTACTTTACCTTTTGGAGTCTCATTTTCCTCATACGTAAAATGGGGCTAATAATAATTATAATAATAATAATGATAGTGCCAAATGCAGAGTCATTGTAAGGACAAAATGAGGCGATGCATGTATGACACTAAGTGCTTTGTTTGGTAAATATCTAATAAAGCCAGTCGTTGTCATTGTTGTGGTGGTTTTTATTATAGTTTAGGACACAGGTTCTGGAGGCAGAGAGACCTGGGCTTGAATTCTGGCCCTGGACAAGTTACTTAATCCCTCTAGGTCTCAGTTTATACGTCTGTAAAATGGAGGTAGTAACACTAACCAAGTAGGGTGGTTGTCAGGGTTAAATGAGATAACCCACTTAACTCAATGTCTGGCAGACAGTAAGTGCTCCGTAAGTAGTAGCTATTGTTATTAGCCACAGTGACGGTAATAGTGAGTGCCATGGTGTCGAAGGACCAACTAACTAGTGGGTCCAAAGTATTCCTATTCAGTAGTTGAGAGAGGAAAACTCACCAACTTCAGCTTTGACGTAAAGTGAAACCATCTCTACCTAAAAAGTTTTGATATCTTATATATACTAAAACCTTTTCAGAATTTCCTGTTATTTAGTAACTGCTAGTCCTAAGCTGATATGTAAATATGACTTGTGGGTGTATGTAAAAGTTACTAAATAATATGGGGAAATGGTCCTCCTGGTCACTTTTTTCCATTAATAAATAACTCATCACTTGATGAAGCAACAAGCTCATTTCCCTAAGAAAATACCAGAAAGGACATCACTCAGAACTTTAAAAAGCCCTATTTGGCAAGCCTTTGGTAAATATATATTTAGATAATAATAAACTAAGACCTAAGGCCACATTCACAATCTCCTCCTACGCTTCTGTGGCTGTAGTTGTGCAAGAGAAATGGAAAAAATGTTCAAAGATACCAAGGGCCCTGGTCCAACATTTGGACTGATTAGATTTTCTAACCCCATTTCCATCTGTGGCTCTTTCCCAGCCAGGCTAATGGCCTCTCTACAAGACTGGCCCTTAGAAAAGTTATGTAGCAGGCCAGCTTCGTCTCTGCTTCCTCCTAGCCTCCCTCCCTTTCCACTCTTCTCTGATCTGGGTCCCCAGTATCTTCATGCTCTTCTCCTGTCCCCCAAATCCCTCTCTGCAATGTACTGTATGAAGTAGCTTTCCAGACAGCTCGTGCCCTCCCTCCCATCCTGTCCTGTAGGTCACTCCCTGAGGGTTCTGCTTATTGGTTCCTAAGGTGACAGGTGATAGAACTCAACAGTGTAGCTACTCCCCGCTGTCCCAACTCTGGCATATTAACATGCTCAGTTCATTGCCCTGAAGAACAGGTTCAGGAGCTCCTCTGTGACACCCTGCTAGGAGTCCAAGGTTTCCTAGGGCCAGATGAGTTTATTGCATGAAACCCATGGTAGCCACCAACTGGGCATTCTGCCAATAGCAGTGAGTTGGCTTGTGGGGTGCTTTGTCCAGACAGAGCAAAGCTCCTGCTCTGTGAAGTCAACTAGAGCAGTGAAATGAAGTAAAATGGGGATAATAATGATACCAACCTCCCAGGGACGTTGTGATGATTAGACAAAGTAATACATGTAAAGCTCTCAGAACGACGCCCGGCACTGTGTAAGTGGCCGATCAAAGCTCATTGCTGTTGCTGTTGTTCGCACCACTGACTGGTAGGGCAGCCAGCAAGGATTCTGAGCCAGCCTGGCTCCTGAGGGCAAATGAGGCCTCTCACAGTGCTGCTCTTCTGGAGGCCACTCACTGAGGCCCTCCTGAGCAGCGCCCACACCCACTCGAGGACCACATTTTGGGCTCCCTGCTTTTTTCCTATCTACCAGCCTGTCCTGCCTACCTGCCTGCTGCTAACTTCATTCACTGTCCACAGTAAAAGTCCTAGTGTCTTCTCTTCCCTCAAAATAACCCAGAGGTCCTGCACTGGCAGCAAACATGTACTGTGGATGTATTTTTTCTGGCTCACATGGTATTTTTTTTAAAAATTAAGTTTGTTGAAAACCTTTAAAAATCAGGAGATTTTCTGTAAATAGTTGGGATTTTGACTTCTTTCTCTTATTTATTTTTTTTTCAAGTGTTAAGATCCAGCAACACAGGCCCAAATCCCAGTTGGCAAATATCCACTGGCTCTGAGTGGTGCTTGCCCCCTTTAAACCAGCCACATACTTTCCAGTTTGCCACTGTCCCCATCGGCCCAGTTCTCTCTTTTGCTGACACCAGCAATAGTCCTCCAAGGCCCACCAGGAAAAGCCTCAATGGCTTATTAAAACTGGAGCTAGAATCAGTAGCAACAGGAGGTCAGGGAAGGGGCTCAGGCGTTCACAAAACTCAGTTGCCTATCTCTGCTTCCTGGAGGGAAGAAGAGATGTTTCTTTCCTCCTAGGGAGATTGCCCTTCACTGGAGATGGGCCAAATGACCCCTCCTGATGCAGAAAGGAAAAATACAAAACAAACTGAGTGGGTGTGTATAATGCTGAATGTTTGCATTTTGCTACAAACTCATCTCCCCTCATACAAGGAAGTTCACATGTGTCTATTTCAACTAAGCTGTCTTTCTTCCCCAACAACTAAGGCTTTGTCTATGGAGTTCATAGGGCCATGTGTTATTCAAATACTTTGGGCTGCTTTGTGGGCACACTGATATGCATTCTCCTGGAAAACATTCTGGAAACTCTCTAAGAGCCTGCAGAGTGGGACAGAGAGAATACTGAATGTTGACTCACCCAAACTTCTCCAGAGGGGCAGTCAGCCTCTGGGTGGAAGCAGGATCGCTCCAAGCCATGCTCAGTGGCCAGGCATTGCAGGAATGCTTGTAGGAGTGCATCTGCCGTGAAGTGTCTACTGCCTGCTCTAAGTCTAAAGGAGGAAAATAGCAGATCAGTTCTTCTGGGAATAATGATAATAAACATGCAGCTTACTATGGGCCAGGCACCATTCCATTCCCTCACAACAATCCTGTAAGAGTGGTCCCATGACTATCTCCAATTTTATCGATGGGGGAACTGAGGCACAAGAAATCAAGTAATTAGCTTCAGGCTGTGAGGCCAATTAGTATCAGAGCGAGGATTCTAACCCAGGCAATCTGGCTGCAGAGTTTGTGCTCCAAAGCACTACACCATGGTTCTCAGTAGGGTCACAGTGAAATAGCGCTCCCTACACCCTCATAATGTACGCTATCTGCTTCTGTAAAATTGCTTGCTTAACCTAAGTAACTCCATTTTACCCCGTCTGACCTACAGACTACCCCCCACTTCTGCATGAGAAACCATTGACCTTCTCATAGAAACAAAAGCTGTTGCATAGAAACAGGAGCCATACACAGTAAACTATTACATGGGAACAAGAATCGTACACAGTGAACTATTACATGGGAACATACACAATGAAAAGTTGTATGCTTGATTGCTCTAACGGCTCATTCTTGGCTTCTGTGACCTAGCTCCCTAGCTTGCTTTGTGCACCTGGATAAACCCGTGTGCCAACAGGATGTAGTTTTTGCCTTTAAGAACCCCACAAGACCAAAGCCCAATGCTGCTCTTCTTTGGTTGCTCCTTGGGAGACGGACCCTGGCCAGCTGGAGTGAATAATCTGCCCTTTTCTGCACGAGTGGCGTGTAAGTGCTTTTCTTGTGGGAGGGGGCCTCACAGCAACAGGACGAGCAGCACCAGCATCACTGGAACTCAATTGAAATGCAAATTCTTGGGCCTCAACCCAGACCTTCTGAACTAGAAGCTCTGGTGGTGGGGCGTAGCAATTTGTGTTTTTAACAAGCTTTCCAGGTGAATCTGATGTAAGCTCAAGTTTGAGAATCAATGCAGTAGGGGATAAGGACCCTCAGCAATTGTAACAGAGCACTGCAGGTTATCTTCTAGAAAGAGTTGGGTTGGTAGAGGATACAGTCACTTGAATGATAATTGAGAGGCATGGGGGGGGCAGTGTACCACATATCCAGAAATCACTTTCCCTCCAGCTTTTCCCAATACCTTGGAATTCCACTATTAGCCATTCATTTCTTTGGAATGTGAAGACTTCATTATTTTGAAACATTTTGTTAAAACGTAGTTGCTCCTGGCAAAAGGAATGCCATAAACCAATATCAGCCATGGAATCTTATGGAAAGTGACCAACCATTTCTTCTTGGTATTGACAGGTTTCAGGGGATACAGGACTTTCAGTGCTAAAGCCGGGACAGTTTCATCACCATTCAGATCTTCTCAGAACTGAAGTAGTTCCTGCGAGATGGGACTTTTGGTGCTACAACAAAGAAGGTCCTAGGCAAACCTAGATGAGTTGGCCATCCCGTAACATGGAGGACGGAGCTACATGTTAGAAGCATGGAATGGACTACAGTGGGCATTGCCCTGTGAGTGGCTTGGAAGCCACATAGCTAAGCATGCCCCAACTTTAAACATGGGGTTGACAAGAAATTTCTCAGTCATGTTGTGCTAACTTTAGCAAGTGAATGGAGGTAAGGTTTTGCATCCAACAAAGACCCAGGAGGTAATTAGGACACATAGTCTCATAACAACAGACCCTCTGTTAAATTTAGTGCAAAAAGGTAAAGGGTTAACAATTATTCTCCAAAAAGTTGTATAAATGTCAGTGCATATATAAGATGGAAAGTGATGTCTCCATTTAAATTATGGTAGCAAAGATTCCTCAAGGCATGGAAAATACTTGTGGGTAAAATACTTAAGGAGAAAGAGCAGGCCATGAAGTGGCAGCTACCACTTTGAGGTAGTAAGATCTCAACCATGTCAAGGAAACGTGCAGAAATAAGGGCCGGGAGAGAAATATGCTGTGATGTTAACGTGGGTTACTGCTGGGTGCTGGGAGCAGGTGATCATGGCTGATGGCTTTTTCTGACTCTTAACCCTTCTGTGTAACTTCCAAATTTCTGTATTGCCACGTAACACTTTAGAGTAAGCAAATCAGCTAGATAAATTACTGAGGGTAACAGGAAGAAGACGTCTCCGCAGTGGGCTGACTGGAGCAGAACCACCCAAGCTTGGAGGTGCTGAGGGGGCTGGACCTTTCTCGGTGAAGACTCCCCAGCCGGCAGCTGCTGAAAAAGAGGTCCAGCTACCTTTGGCTGGGGCTCAACAGAGCACAGACAACTACATTGGGAAGGAAGACAGAGACTTTCAGTTTTCTCAAAAGTGTGGGGAGATGACTTTTCTTCTGCTATGACCCACCACTGCCTGATTTTGCAGGGACCACCTTGCTCTGGCTACACTGTTGCTACCGTCTGCTGTGTTTGTTGAAAGCTTATCTGGGAAGCTTGGCTGGACAATGTCGATGAGGACAGTTTGAGATTAAGAAGTAGATTTTTATTTTGGCCTTTTGCATAGCCTGGCTTTGGGTCAATTTAGTTCAAATGAACCCCTGATGGCAACACTGAAGGGGTAGATATTCATGGAAGGTTCTGAAGGAACTCACGTGTCCCCTGTATGTGTCCCACATGCCGTAGCAGGGGCTTTAAGGAAATTTAGGGAAGCATCTTACGCAAAGGTGCAGGCAGGACTCTCCTAATGCCCGCTCATCTCCTACCCCAAGAGGATGCATACAGCCCTGGTTCACCGCAGGGACAGCTGTATCATTCAGTGTATTCACAGGAGAGCGAGCACAGTTCGACTGCTAGGAGGTGCTCAAGGGGTTCCCTTCTTCATGAACCCCTTTGTCCCACTCCCAACACACAGTTTGAGAGTAAAAGGTGATTTTTTTTTATGGCCTTGGGTAAAACCTGACCCTGGGATAAAAGTTCAGCCCTACAGGAGCACTGATATAGATCAGGGCCAAGGACCCTCATCGCCTGGATGAGAACTGAGTTTTGAAGGAAAGCATTCAAGTTTTGAGAACTCTTGGCAAACTCTGTCCTCTCACTGGAGCCACGCAGGAGCAGCGTAAAAGACTGGAACCCAGCTACCTGCCCAGGTTAATGCAAATACCATTATAAAGAAACCATGCAAATACCTTCAGAATAAACCTTGCAGGACACTAATCTGGAGAGATATGTGAAGACCAAGGTATCCATCTTGTTTTCAGAAGTCCAAAACATGTGGTACATCTACACAATGGAATACTACTCAGCTATAAAAACGAATGAAATACTGCCATTTGCAACAACATGGATGGACCTTGAGAGAATTATATTAAGTGAAACGAGTCAGGCACAGAAAGAGAAATACCACATGTTCTCACTTATTGGTGGGAGCTAAAAATTAATATATAATTCACACACACACACACACACACACACACAACCGGGGGCGGGGGAAGAAGATATAACAACCACAATTACTTGAAGTTGATACGACAAGCAAACAGAAAGGACATTGTTGGGGGGGAGGGGGGGAGGGAGAAGGGAGGGAGGTTTTGGTGATGGGGAGCAATAATCAGCCACAATGTATATCAACAAAATAAAATTAAAAATAAATAAATAAATAAATAAATAAATAAAAGTACCCTATAAGCCTGTCACAAAAAAAATAAAATAAAAATAAAAATAAAAAAAGTCCAAAACAGTCTCCTCTGCTTTTCCTTCATCCTGCCATGTCCCCTACCTCTCCCCAAACCATACTTCCGACCCCAAAGGTCACAAAGGGAAAACACAAGACATCCTTTCACAGAGGGAAACCTTAAAGGACACAACAGGAAGCAGTCATTTTGTTATATTTTCTGCAGAATCAACAATCATTTGGCTGTTTTTCTTCTACTCCTTAATGACCCAAGCAGTTCAGCTATTAAGTGATAAATCCTCTGTGTATTCATGACCAGCTGGTTTAATTCTACAGCCCAAAATGCTGCAGACAATCAAGATAATTGAGCTATCTCAGAAGCATTAAGGAAGCCAGCTGCTGTGCAAGGCAGAAAACAAACTCACTTGGCAGCAGGAGCCTTGTCTCCCGGAAAGAAATGCTGAAGCAAGAAACCAAATGGGCCTGATAACACCAAAGTCAAGGATTCAGATCCCCATACCAGCCAGCTGCCAAAAAAAAAAAAAAAAAAAAAGAAGAAGAAAAGAAAGAAAAAAGAAAAGAAAGAAAAAAAAAGAAACAGAATGGGATAAGGGTTATACATTTTCAGAAGGGCCAGTGGAAGATGAAAATAGGAAAATGAACTTCTAGTTCCTTCTTGTCACCCTCCCACCTCCTCTTTTGGCCTGTATCCTGGCAACCAGCTGAAAGCAGATGGTGGGATTTACTCCAAGTGGCTCATCAAGGGTCCCACTCAGCTTGGGGCAGGGGGTGCATGGGATGGATGAACTAGCTACCTGAGAAAAGTGATGATTTGGAAGGACGCCCTTCAACTCTTGCTCCTTCACTCACTGTGTACCTCAACCAACGTCTACCTGTTCTCTGAAAAGAAATGCAAGGGAGGAGAGCAGGAGAAATGGTTTTTGTTGGCATTCAGCTTTTTCTTTTGCGGATTTTGGATGCCTGAATGGGCTTGGTTGGGCAAGCAGATGGTGCTTCTGCATCTCCATCACTCAGGATGGGTGTATTGTACAGCCAGATGCTTACTTACTTGCTGCAGAAGATTGTACGAAGCCCAGTATCCTCTCTGTAGGCTACAGACCTTTGGAGGTGTTCCCATTGTGTTTTCCTAGAGAATAAACTCTAGTTTAGCTGGTCCAACAGATGAAATTGCTTAGTCTCTTTATAAATAGGCCAGTGCCCGACTCACCTCTAGAAGGCTGACTATAAAGTCACTCACAACTCCAAACTCCCAAGACCAAACATCCTCAGCCAGCAACACAGCATTTGGCTCATAAATTGAACAGTGGGAGTGAGAGTTTTGTTTACCCAGGGCCAATCTCTTTTTTGAATGAACCACATCTAAGTGAAGAAATATCTGCTTGGAATGACTTTTTCTCATCCTGCCTCAATTTCCTCTACCAAACTATGCACACAGATGATGGATTAATCTTTCCACAATAATTTTCTACCTTTTCCATTTTGAAATAATTATAGATTCACAAGAAGTTGCAAAAATAGTGCAGAGAGATCCCTGTACCCATCACCCATGTTCCCCCCAATGGCAACATCTTACCTAATTATAGTGTATTATCAAAACTAGGCTTATTGGCTCATTGCAATTAAGTAGACTACAGATGTTGCTCAGATTTCAGCAGTAAAAAAATTAAACATTAAAACACTATAACAAAGCCCTAGTGCCCAAGGCTTCCAATCAAAAGTCTGCCTGCTGTTCAGGTCCCTCTGCAGTCAGGCTCCATCCCACCCAAGCAGCCATAACTCCCACTGCTGTCTTAAGCATGTACACCTCCTCACTCAGGCTACTTTGCTCACTGTTCAGGCCATACTCGTCACTAATCCTGGGCCTCGGCTCCAGCTAGTCTCCCATCACTTGCCCTTCTCCAAATTGTTCCCTTTCCTCTAAGATCAGCTCCAATTTTGCCTTTTCTATAAAACTTTCCTTGGTTACTCCAGCCTTCCTTGAGCTTTCCTTATTCTGAGTTCATTACGGCTGGAAGTTAATTTCCACATGGACTGCATAACTTAGCACATTAGGACATTTTTAAGACTTGCATTATTATATTTTTAAATTGTGGTAAAATATACGTAACATAAAATTTACCATTTTAACCAATTAGATGTATAATTTAACGTCATTAAGTACAACCATCACCACTATCCATCTCCAGAACTTTTCATCACACCAGACAGAAACTTTTTACTAATTAAGAATAACTCCTCAATCCACTTCCTCTGATCCCTGTTAACCATTATTTTTTCTGTCTATTTTGTTCTGGTTTTTGTCTATATGGATTTGACTATTGTAGTTACTTCATACAATATTTGTCCTTTTATTGCATTATTTTTAAAGTTATTTTAAGTCTTCTGCTAGTTTGTAAACTCTTCAAGGACTCAGTACCCTGCTTAAATAAGATATGTATATTTATTGTCATAGCACCCAGCACAATTCTGGGTGGTTAATAGATGTGGATTTTTCTCATTTTGTCAGGAAATCAACCCCAAAAAAGATGTCTTGTAAGACATCTCCTAGACCTTTTGTTGTGACTTTCCCAGCTTTGGATTAAAAGCACGTTCTGGGGCTTCCGGTCAAGACCGTGGAATAGATCGTCCCCAGTGTCACTCTCCCCCACAAATCAACCAATTTACAATTATTAAAAAGCAACAGCAGCCAAGCTGGGGCCACTAGAGCTCAGGGGAAGAGGAGGAGAAATCTACGCAGTGCATGAAGGGGAAAGAAGCCATGATGAGAGAAAGAAAAAAACCCCTCCGACCATTTCAAATCCTAGCCACTTCCAGACTGGCCCTGGTGAGCGCACGGAGCAGGAGCTGACAAAAGCCGCAGCTGTGCCCTTTGGATGAAGTTGCTTGGAGGCAGCAGGGGAGAAGAGGGCCTTGGTGGCTCCCAGGCCAGCAAGACCACTAATAGGGTTCCTGTGGACCCACATAGGAGCGAGGAGCCACAACAAGTGAACAAAAAGGAGCCACTCAGAGGCTAGTGAGTCATTGTAAGGGACAGTGCATGACCTGTCCCATGGGAAGTGTTTGGAGCATGGGCAGTGGGGGAGATGGGTCCACCGGGAGAATACTGGGACACAGGAGGACAGCTGCTCTGTCCTCCAATCAGTGCAGGACCGCTCAGAGGAGACTGGTCAGGAATATAGAATTGCATGGGGTGAGGTTTGGTGAAAAGACTCAGGCCTAAACCAGAGTTTCCACACAACCCAGGTGCACCAGATCTCATGAGTCCTGGAAGCCCCTATAACATCAACCATTAATGTCATGCTGCCAGTATAGATCTGGCCTTCACATCTTGGGCACGAGGGGTGACAATCAGCTTTGTATCTCATGAATATTCATAACCAATAATAAACAAATAAATGAATAAAGTCAACCATTAAAATCTGGGCTGCACAAAAAGCCTTCCCTGGGTAATCAGCAACGAAGTCGCAATTTAGGTCAACTACAGGGTTCAAGTGCTGGTCCCAATAGGAAGTTCCCCCATTGTTGAAGTAAGCAAAGGACAACAAATTAGTTCCAGTGCAGAGTTTAAGTGGTGGGAACAGCAACAGACATGAAAGAAGAAACAAAATACCCACAGACCAGAGACAAAGTTTGATATTAACTAGTAAAGATCTCACATCACCAAAGAACACCTATAAAACCTAGAAGGACCAGAAGTCCCCTGGGATCCCAAGCCAGGGAGTGGGGAGGGCTGGGGGCCTCAGCCATGACCCCCGACACCTGCAAACAGTCTCAAGGGTGGGGGTCCAAGGGCCTTGGCCACACCCCACTGACATGTGCAACCAGCTCAGCGATGACCACTGTGCTGCCAAAAGAAGCTCCTTGGGCTCCTGAGCTGGGGTGGTGGGAGGTGAGGGCTTCAGCCACAACCCCCTGACATCTGCACCCAGCCCAGCAATGACCAAGCTACTGCTGGAAGCACCCTGGTCTTCCCTGCAGGAATGAGGGGGTGCCATAGGCCTAAATCCCACCCCTCCTCCTTCCTCCTTCTCCCACCCTATTTCCTTCTCCTTTCCCTTCTCCACCCCCCAACTCTTCCACAACATCATAGGATGTAAAAAAAAAAAAATAATATTAATAAATAAATAAACTTAACAAAAAACAAATAAATAAAAGCACATTCTGGGGCTGGGCCTGCATCTGCTTAGGCCCAGTGGGTTTGGGCTGTGTGCACTGTGACAAGCAATGTATGCTGCTGAAGTCGCCTTCCTGTTGGCCCATTTCCCCAAGTAAATGTTGAGCTCATTGATGGCAGGGACAATTTTTCTTTGGAGTTTCTTTGTAGCACCCACAGCAAGGTCTACCCCCCCCCCCCCACAAAAAGCACTTGAGCTATGTTGTCAAGATGGGCAGGAAGGAAATGAGGGCTGGGGGTGAGTGTTACATGGTTGTCAAGGAATCTAGGTTGAGAACCAAATGAAGATGGAGAAGAAGTTGGCACCCACTTGCCCACTTGGCTGGCAAGCCAAAGCCTACAGGGCAAGATACTTCAGTTCCTGGTGTACTCATTGTGGAAAAACGAATAATAGTAAGAGCCAACATCAACTGAGTACTTAAATACATGCCAGGCACTGCTGTAGGCACTTGACACATACAATTATCACTCATATCTGTAGGGGATTGGTTCCAGTGTTACCAAATTAGATTATTGGGTCCCCAAATCATAGAAATGAACAATGCACCCAGCAGCAGTAAAGCAAGCAACACTTTATTAAAAGAGAAGATAGACTTATGCATAAGTAGCTATAGAGAAGTTACTCCTGAAGGGAGCTGTTCACGGTCTATTGTAGGGAAAGGGGTACAGGCCAACATCATCGTTCTGTGCCTCTGGAGGTGGTCCATTCTGTTCTTCCTGGTGGCTTCATGGGCACATGCTCAGTTAGGGCTTGAGTCCTTGCACCTGCTCAGTAGGTCCAAAATGGTGGTGGTGTTCATTATTGTCACCCCAGGAGGGTCATTGCAGCAGTCACCTTGAAATTTTGTGGGCATGCGGGAACTTCTAAAGGAGACTTAAGATTAATCTGTAACTTAATTTTAAAAAAATTATGGGAAAAGAAAGAATGGTAGATAATAAAAAGTTTGAAACAAAGCGAACAGTTATTTTTTAACAAGCCTTGGGAAAGGGGTTGTGCAACTCAGTGAATATCTGTTCCCCTTTTATCTCAGTTTATTTTATCAGGGCGGGCCATGGGGTAATCACGTGCCCTGAGGGGTCTCATGACTGAGGAGTAGAAAAGTAACAAAGTGTCCTCTGAAGAGAAAAATGGAGTCAGTTTGGTTCACAGGCCTAGCCCTATTCTGTCTCACCAGGACACCCCTCAGATACCAAAATCTGTGGATGCTCAAGTCCCTGATATAAAATTGCGTAGTGTTTGCATATAACGTATACAGTACTCTTGTATACTTAAATCATCTCTAGATTACTTACAATACTTAATACAGTATAAATGCTACACAAATGGTTGTTATACTGTATTGTTTTTATTTGTATTTTTTATTGTTGTATTGTTATGTTTAATTTTTTTCAAATATTTTCCGTCTGCGGTTGGTTGAATCTGCAGATGTGGAACCCAAGGATACAGAGGGCTAACTGTATTATATGTTTAATCCTCACAACGATCTTACGAGGTAGGTATTATTATTATTATTCCCATTTTACAGTTGAAGAAACGGAGGCATAGGAGGCTTAAGTAATTTACCCAGGCTAGGACGGAAGAGTCAGGATTTGAATTCAGATAGATTCCAGAGTCTGCACTCCTGGAGTTGTGGGAGGAATCAAAGAACATGAAAGTCTGAGACACTAAACTATTTAGGGTAGGTTAGTCGAGGTGGTTAATTGAAGTGGTTAGAGCACAGGGTCATGGGAATGGACCTTGTGGATCAACTAAGTTTACTTTCTTCCATGGCTGAACCCCCATTGGAAAATGGCTGCCCTTGGTCACAAGAAGCCTGCGTAAGAGACTGAAAGATTGAGTGCAGCCTCATCCCTGCTGCTGGCAAAACAATTCCAAGGCTACTGCCTACTCCAGCTCCTACAGCTAATGGGTCATTGATGTCATGTTCATATACTAAGGACAGCAAGTTTTGCTATTAAGGAGCACTGTGAACTCCTTGGAAGCTAAGGACTATATAAACTTTAGGTACTGCAGGATTGTTATTTAAGGCAGGTCCCATGAAAGAGCCATTGTGTTTCAAAGGCCTCCCATCACCACCCTAGAGGGCCTGTTTATTTTACTGTGGGAAATGAATGATGTTCAGCAGTTTCTCTACCTAGCTGTGAGATTCAAGTATAGTCCCTTGGGTACCCAGTCTACTTCATGTATACAGGAAGTGGCCCCCAAGTGGCTGACTCAGTTTTAGAACAATATATATCCTGCAGGAATACTTCCTGTCACAAAACTTTACTGAGCCCCAAAGCAATAAACAGCTTTGGTTCAGGTGAAGAAGAAAGACTGAGATGAAGCAATGAAATTGCATCACTGGGCTGAGGGGAAGGTCTGGTGGGACCTTGTGTTCAGGAATGAGAGAATAGACTGAGCTTTAAAGAAAGCCCAGGCATGGGAGAGAATTTGAGAAAAGCCCCGTAGGTGGGATGTTTATGGTGTATTTGGGCAACACTAAGGTAAGAAGCTTGGTTGAAGCAAATGGTTCCTGTTGGGGAGCAGTGGTAGAGAGGGCTGAACATACAAAGTATTCTTAGGGGAAAAAGGCAGGCAGAAGGATATTTGAAATAGGAAGAAATAGTGTGTTGGGAATAGAAAGCTCAGCTTAAAATGTTGACCCCATGACCAGTGATTCTATCAGGTTGCCTTTGTAAATGGAGAACAGTTCACTGGGGACTGCTCGGGCCACCCTTCTCTCTCCTAGCCCTGACTTCTTTTAAGTGCCAACTGTGGCAGTAGTAGGATAAGAAAAGGGCAGCCACAAGGCTAGTCACGCTTCTCAGATGCTTGGGGTCCCTCTACAACACTGTACCAAGACTTCTGTCAGTTACCTGCTATTGTACTTAAAGCCTCCCAAGAATAATGTGACACAAGAAATGTTAGGCAAATGCAGTCTTTACTCACAGTTATAGGCTTCTGCTTCAAATACATTCTGAACAGGACAACAAAGATACCTCAGACTTCCTTTATGCTCCCTTTTAGCCTCAAACTTGGACCAGACCAGAAACTGGGCAACCAGTCCTTCCTTGTCTCCTTTTCCCTGACTGTCCCCTTGCTCTGCTTAGCTCTCCTGCACTGAGTTTACTACTGACGTGGGAGACAGTGGTGGAGAGAACTCACTAGGTAAGAAGGAAGCATTGACCTGTTTGTTGTTCTGGTCCCCCAAAAGTCCCACTCCACGGGAAGTGTTTTGTTCACCATATTCCAAACTTTATGCATATCAGAGACCCCTCACTGGGTTTAGAGTGAGGGACAGTGAGGCTATAAAGCCACTCTCCAACCCCCACATACACATAGTTCCTCTTCTAGTTAAGGCCGTGGTTTTGACAGCAAGGCCTGTGGCAAAAAGGGTTACTACCACTCCCTTTGAGAGAGATCAGACTGTAGCTGGACCCCCTCAGGGAAGGCATGAGCAGGCATTAGGAGAGTCCTGCCTGCACCTTTGTGTAAGATGCTTCCCTAAATTTTCTGAAAGCCCCTGCTACGGCATGTGGGACACATACAGGGGACACGTGAGTTCCTTCAGAGCCTTCCATGAATATCTACCCCTTCATTGTTGCCATCAGGGGTTCATTTGAACTAAATTGACCCAAAGCCAGGCTATGCAAAAGGCCAAAATAAAAATCTACTTCTTAATCTCAAACTGTCCTCATCGACATTGTCCAGCCAAGCTTCCCAGATAAGCTTTCAACAAACACAGCAGACGGTAGCAACAGTGTAGCCAGAGCAAGGTGGTCCCTGCAAAATCAGGCAGTGGTGGGTCATAGCAGAAGAAAAGTCATCTCCCCACACTTTTGAGAAAACTGAAAGTCTCTGTCTTCCTTCCCAATGTAGTTGTCTGTGCTCTGTTGAGCCCCAGCCAAAGGTAGCTGGACCTCTTTTTCAGCAGCTGCCGGCTGGGGAGTCTTCACCGAGAAAGGTCCAGCCCCCTCAGCACCTCCAAGCTTGGGTGGTTCTGCTCCAGTCAGCCCACTGCGGAGACGTCTTCTTCCTGTTACCCTCAGTAATTTATCTAGCTGATTTGCTTACTCTAAAGTGTTACGTGGCAATACAGAAATTTGGAAGTTACACAGAAGGGTTAAGAGTCAGAAAAAGCCATCAGCCATGATCACCTGCTCCCAGCACCCAGCAGTAACCCACGTTAACATCACAGCATATTTCTCTCCCGGCCCTTATTTCTGCACGTTTCCTTGACATGGTTGAGATCTTACTACCTCAAAGTGGTAGCTGCCACTTCATGGCCTGCTCTTTCTCCTTAAGTATTTTACCCACAAGTATTTTCCATACCTTGAGGAATCTTTGCTACCATAATTTAAATGGAGACATCACTTTCCATCTTACATAGGCAATGCTATTTGTGTAACTTTCAGGACACAAAATACTACAGGTCTAGCCCTTCCATGAAATTCAGTGCTGAAAGGTAAAGTAGTAACAGGTGGCTCTGTTTGAGGGCTGCTTATATGCCAAGTACTCTGCTTCACAGGTATTAACACATTTAATCCTCACAGAATTCTACGAGGCAGATACTACTATTATCCCCATATGAGAGAGGGGAAACTAGGGCCCACAAGAGACAAATGACTTGCTCAGAGGAATGAGTGGCAAAGCTGGGCTTTGAACTCAGGCATGGTGGCTCTGTGCTCTTAACAACTGCAAGTTTGACAGTGCCAGAACTAAATGCAATCATTAAAGCAGCTTACAATCTAATATAAAATATACAATAACATTTTCCAGTCAAGAGAAGTGTTCGCAGGATCCAATATACATTCTGTCATTGGTTTACAATCTAGATTCATAATACCATTTATCAGCCATAAACAATAGACCTTTCCCAACACTGTTAGAGAACTTATGGTAAAGAGGATAGACAGAGAAAAAAAGGCCTTTTTTTCACCTTTCTGGAAGTGTTATCCTGTATCTGCCATTAAACTTAAAACTTAATTAGGAGAGAGATCACCCACCAAGAGAGTAATTGTGATATTACCATATAAAAGGAGGCAGTTTACCATTTGTGTAGTGAACCTCCATTTCCTCTGAGTAGCATTTCAAACACTTCTCTCCCAACCAAATGTAGACATTTGCACTTCCAGGACCCAGAGTGCTGCATGGTTCCCTTTCTTTTCTCTTTCTTATCCTAAAATCCTTCCCATTTCCCCATCCAGACTGTCTGAGTCTCAGTCGTTTCCCTCTGTATTTCCTGCATTCCCGTCGCTGAAGTACTGATGTGGGTATGGGCTTTGGTCAAGGTCATAGCCTCCATCCTCTCTTCTGAGCAATGCTCCCTACAATAACAATAGTCGACCTGCCTAGCAAAGTTCATCACGGTACATTCCCAGAAGTCCTGGTCCTCCGAGTACGTCTCTGTTTTGCTCCAACCCTGACAGAATTCTAGGCCTCGCTCTATGCTGCTCTGCAGTTGTGCCTCATGTCCCCTCTCAGGCCCCCTGATGGCTTCGTTCAGTGGGGAGCGTATGTTTTCCAGAAAAGAAGCCCCCTCAAACGAAGCCTCCAAAGGAGCTGTTGCTGACAAGGGGGCACTAGCCCATGCCCTCAGAGACCAAGGAAAGATAGACTTTGTTTCTTCCTCACTCTTCTCCAGGCGAGGCCAGCTTTCCAGCCCCACATTTACCTCTGTACTTACAGCAGGAGACTCCCCCTGAAAAAGAGTCTGGGCTGGATCTGCTGCTGTGAATGATGCCCAAGCTTGTACTGTCAAAGGCCAGGGACAAGCCAGGACACTTTTGCTTTTGGCTTTTCTTTTCCTTCTTCTGCGTCTGCTTTTCTTCCTTACATTGCCCCCACTGTTAGCAGTGGAGGATGCCTCTTCCAGCGAAGCCTGCCCTGGAGCTGCAGCTGGGGCGCATGGGACATCAAGCTGTGTACTCTGACACAAAGTAAAAGTTGACACTTGATCCTCCTTATCTTGCTGGTCCCTACTTTTATGCTCTACCTTGACCCCATCATTAGTAGCTGGTGAAGCCTCTGCGAAACTGATCTGGACTGGAGCTGGGCCTGTGAAAGATGCCCACGCCTGTACTGTCAGAGGCCAAGGACCAGCCACCGTCTTCTTGTCCTTTTTATTTTTCCTTTTACGCCTGCTTTTCTTACCTACTTTGGTCTGCCCACTGGCCACCGGAGAGGCCCCCTTGAGAGAGGGCTGAACTGGACTTGCTGCTGGCGGTGGGGTTCCAGCTGGTGTCTCCCAAGATTGGGAGACAACTGATGTCTTTTTATCATCACCATTCTGCCCTTGCATCCTGCTGTCCTGCCCCACACTGACCCCCATATCAGCAATTGGCAAAGCCCCTGTAACAGAAGTCTGACCCAGAACTGGGGCTGCCAAAGAAGCCCGAGTCTGTAGCATCAGAGGCCAAGGAACATACACAGTCTTACTTTGCTTTCTATTCCTCCTTTTACGGCTGTTTTTCTTCCCTACATTTCCCTCACCACTAGCAGCAGAGGAAGTCCCCTCTGATACAACCACATCGGGGCATGGGCCACCAGCCTCTGCACTTAGACACAAACTAAAAACAGACATTTTTCCCAGCTCATCATTTTCTTTTTGACCCACACTTTTCTGCCCCACGGTTACCCCAAGACTTGCAGTGGACTTAGAATCTTCAAGTGGAGTCTGAACTGGAGGTGCCACCCCTAGGGGTGCTGCTGCTGTTGCTGCTGCTGTGGCTGGATCTGTGTCACTTGTCTGCATGGTCATAGCCTCCATGAGAGCTAAAATGTCCTCATCCATGTTTCTCCCTCCAACTTTGCTTTGTTTCTGGATCAGATGGAGTGTTTACCTGGAGCAGGAAGAGCAGAAAGTGATCTAAGAGGCAAATAGGAGCTGTAGTTAAGGCTAGCCAAGGTCCTTTCTAGAAGAAGAGTATCAAGTATCAGTTCTGAGGGCTGAAATCAAGATTAGGCCCCAAGGCTACCTAGAACAAGTTAGGAACAGGAACATGGGGCAGGTTGAGGAGGCTGTGAACAGGTGAGGGTGTCAAACACCTGTTCTCTTTGGCAGCTGACTCTTTGATGCAGTGCTAGACCCTCCACAATCTTCCACAAAATGCTCCACTCCCAGTATGGTGGGTCTACTGGAGAACCTGGCTGCCTTCGAAATACCGATGGATGGCACAATTTCAATCTTCACCAGCGTTTGATATTAGCACTGTCTTCTTTGAAAGCAGAGGCCAACACTGAAACAAAAAACAAGCCACAAAGATATTTGGAGAAATATTCCCATTTTCACCTAAGGGGAACAGAGACATCACTTAATGGTCAGATAAAGGCTTTAGTATTGTTGTTACCTTTTGGTGCTTCAAATTTCAACCTCAGGGGACGAAATCATAGGTCAGAAGGCTGTGGTTGAGCCTACAAGAGCAGAAGAAGAAAGCATTACCAAAATGAGTCTGAGCAGATGCATGGCCCCCAGATGCCAGTCTGAGAAGACTCTTACCTGGCTATCCTGGAAATGCACTGTCCAAGTTTCTTCTCAAGCTCTCTCTTTTTGGTCCAATGCAGAGGAGCTGGTGTATATACCGATGACCCTGAGACTCTACACAGTTCTCTAACACAATAGCTTTATCAACCGATGAAAAGATTTCATTTGGTTCGTACGGTGTCAGCACTTTGATCTTCTTCACTGATTTCTGATTCTTTGCAAATTAAGAATCCAGGTGTGGGCTGGGGAACCTCATTTCATCAGCCAGCATAATCCATCCTTCATGCATTCTAGATAAGCAGACATATAGAGACAGCTCCTCTTTCCCAAACGTATAAACCGTCCAGTCCTGCTGCAAATTCCAGTCCTTTTTTAAGCTTTCCACTGCACTATATATATGTGCAACATAATCTTGGGATGGGCTAATTATTTACATAATATCCTTTCTCTCTGCGCAAACATTTTTTGTTGATTCTTTGACCAAAAAGAAAAAGAATAAATCAAGATGGGATCAGACTCCCTTTCTCCAGTTATGACTGACACAGAGAACTCAATGAGGCCCCTGTGTGTTCCTTTGATAAGAAAGTGTAACCACACAGCAGAGCAAAGCAATGCTTGGCATTGACCTGGTAAGGTTAGAAATGGAAAACTTGTTTTTGTTTTGTATCTGGAAAGTGTTTTTATCTAGAGCAAGAGATGCAGCAGTGCGTACGTGAATATAGTATCCTCAGTGGCAATGGGAGAGGTTCCTCTGGACCTTCTCTTGGTGCCACAAAAGGCCTAGGACTATTTTTGCATAGACAGTATTCTCACCCAACCCTCTTTCAAGTGCTCCCAATGTATGATTATACAAAGAGGAACAGCACAACGAAAATTACACCTACTGATTATCTAGCATGGTTTCTACTTTTTGAACATCTTCCCTCATGCTGTGGTTGTCTTTTTTATTGCTCCATGGGTAAGTTAAAGTATATAGTTGCAGTGCTAAGGCTAGCTCAGCTCATGACAAATGCAGAGGAGACCAGTAGGTGAAAGCCAGCTGGCTGGCTGCCAAGAGGCCAAAGAGGGTAAAATTTACCTTGTTCAATGCAGCAGGGTCCAAGGTCTGACCCCCACACTGCTAGTGGGTCTGTAGTCCAGTGTTAGATGTATATTAACCAAGCACACAGAGCCAGGTCTCTGTCTCTATCTCTGTTATCTCTATCCATATCCACATTCATGTTCATAACTATGTTTATGTCTATGTGAACTACCCTGTCCCTGGACTGCATCTCAAGGATGACTGCTTGCTTCAGGCTCCTTAGATTTTCCCTGCTGTGTTGACCCTTTCGTTCAGGCAGATTCATTCATTTATTCATTTAATAAATATTTACTGACTCTGCTATGAACCAAGCATGAAGCTAGGTGCAGGAGAGCATGTAATTAGTTTTCAGGTTACTTAATTACAGTTGCATTCCATTTTGGTTTCTCTGAGATGACTATCTTGATTGGAATTTTACATGTTTCCAAACCTCAAATCACACATTTATAGGCACTCTCTTGGTCGGCTCTCATAGATAGCTGATGACATTCCTTGTGTGGGGATTCTAGTAGTTTAATTCTCAGAGGTCAGCATTAGTTATCCTTTCTCCAGGTTATTGAGAGCTCCACACTCTTTGTCTCCCTATACTGGCAATCAATCTCTCTGGCTTTTGGGTGGGAAGAGAATAAATTCTGATTCCAGGATCATCCTCCTGCATTGTACCATCACCAATTCCTTTCCAGCTTTTCAGTAAAGCTGTTCTGCTTGATGCCCATTTATTTTTGTGTTACACGAGTGTCCAGTTTATGTGAGCTGTGGTGTACAGATTGCCTGATGTCTCTCTTTTGATAGGCAGGAACCAGTGAGCAGTAGGACTGATGGGTAAGGTCCTGTGAGGGGCAAAGATTTGAAATCATGTCCTGAGGTGGGTTGGAAGCCAGGAAAATCAGCTATATCATTTGTGATTCTTTCACCACAAGTGACAAAAATAAAAAGACTCAAATTGGCTTAAGCAAAAGGGCAATTTATCACTCAATATAAGATTGAATATTCAGGGTTAGAGCCGACTTAATGTGTAGCTTAATCTAAAGAGCAAATTATTTCACCAGGAGCCATCAGAGACACTTCTGCGTTGGTTTCCATTTTCAGGTTCTTACTATCCCTAGTTCCCTTAGTCTCGCAATGCCTAATCCAGCAGTGACATTCACTTCCCTGGTGGAGCATCTGGAAGTGCCTAAATTGAGTCTCGTTTGGTACTAATTGGCCCGATATGGGTCATGTGACAATCGCTGGACCAATTACTGTGGCCAGATGGATGGAATGTCCAAACTCTGGGTCTCTTCAAATCCCAGAGGGAAGCTAAAAAGTAAGAATGAAAATACATATCGGGAGATGGTTAAGAAGAGAGGGAAGGTGAAAAAAGAGGCATGTAGAGATGAAAACAGCCTAGAGCAATTCCTGAATAGGGATGTAGGCATCTACATTGACTGTTTTAAAAAAGAATAGCTTTATTGAGATATAATTCACTTACCATAAAGTTCACTCTTTTAAAGTGGGTTTTTAGTATATTCACGGAGTTGTGCATGGATCACCACTACCCAATTCCAGAACATTTTCATCACCCCCAAAAGAAACCCCATATCTGTTAGCAGTCACTTCCTTTTCACTCCTCTCTGTCTCCAGCCTTTGGTAACCACTAACCTGCTTTCTGTCTATATGAGTATAGATTTGCCTATTCTGGACATTTCATATTGGAATCCTATAATCACACATTATCATACAAGAGGTCTTCAAAAAGGTCATGGAAGGGGCTGAGCCCGTGGCGCACTCGGGAGAGTGCAGTGCTGGGAGCGTGGCGACGCTCCCACCGCGGGTTCGGATCCTATGTAGGACTGGCCAGTGCACGGTGAGTGCCGGTCACGAAAAAGACAAAAAAAAAAAAAAAAAAACTTCATGGAAGGATTCATATTATCTTTTAATTCCGTTTTTTCACAAACTTCTTGAAGTACCCTTGTATAATATGTGACATTTTTTATCTGGCTTCTTTCACTTAGCATATTGTTTTCAAGATTCATTTACATTGTAGCATATATCAGAACTTCATTCCTTTTTATGGCTAAAAAATATTTATTCCATTGTATGAATATATCAGGTTATACTTATCTATTCATCAGCTGATGGACATTTGGGTTGTTCCATCTTTTGGCTATCTTGAATGATGCTGCTATAAACATTTGTGTACATGTGTCTCAGTGAGCATGTTTTCAATTTTCTTGGGTATATACTTACTAGTGGGATTGCTGGATTATATGGTAACAATGTTCAACCATTTGAGTAATTGCCACACTGTTTTCTGCAGGGATGTACCATTTTGCATTCCCATCAGTGATGAACAAGTGTTCCAATTTCTCCATATCCTTGTCATCAATTGTTACTGTCTGTCTTTTTAATTAATGTTACCTTAGTGGTATCTCATAGTTTTGATGTACATTTTGTCACCACACATTGGCTTTTAAAGCAGTTATTGTGCTTGATGTATTTAAAGGGGCTGAAAAGATTAAAGAGAGATACCTATGAAATCATGTGACAGCTTTTAAAACAGATATAGCATACTTCAAGAATTCTCTTCAAAATAGTCATTTTGGGAGTAACACAGAGATGGAAAATAAAAAAAAAAAAAATCAAGGCAAACTCAAGCATGTGACTAGCAAACTGGCCTCCCAAGAAGACTACTTTTAAAGAAAGCACGGATTTAGAAGCATACATTCTGTTCTAAAAAAAAAAAAAAAAAAAAAAAAAAAAAAAAATCATGCTAATTTAAGGCAATATACCCTCATAGATAAGAATATTGACTTTGGAATTAAACAACCCTGGATTTGAATCCAGACTCCACCATTTACTAATTGTGCAAATTACGTAGCTTTCTGATCCTCACTCTCCTCATTTGTAGTATAGGAAAATAATAGTACCTATTTCATTTTTTTGTAAATTTTATTTTGATATAACTTCAAACCTATAATTGTTTATATTTTACCCCATTCATTTAATTTACTTTATCAATATCTCTTTGTATGTATATGTATATATACACACACATGCTTGCATATATATATATATATATATTTGTTGTTGTTGTTGTTCCTCCTGAACCACTTGGGAGCAAGTTGGAGACATGATGTCCCTTTATTCCAAAGTACTTCAGTGTATATTTTCTAAAAACAAGGGCATATTCCCTTATACAATCATAATACATTTACCTAAATCAGGAAATTTTAAGTTGATACAATACTGTTATCTAATCTGTAGCACACATTCAAAGTTTTTCATTTTTCTGAAACTTTTCTCTTAAGAAGAGGGGATGTCCACTCTCACCACTCCTATTTAACATAGTTTTGGAAGTACTAGCTGGAGTAATCAGATAAGAGAAAGAAATAAATGGCATCCATATTGAAAAAGACACTGTCCCTGTTTGCAGATGGTATGATACTATATATAGAAAAACCTAAAGACTCTACCAAAAAACTCCTGGAGCTCATAAACATATTCAGTAAAGTTGCAGGATACAAAATCAACAAACAAAATTAGTAGCATTTTGTACTCCATAAAAACTAGCAGAAAAGAAAATCAAGAAAGCAAGCCTATTTACAATAGTCACCAAAAAATAAAATACCTAGGAATCAGTTTAATCAAAGAGTTGAAAGATCTCTACAATGAGAACTACAGATCACTGCCAAAAGAAATTAAAGATGGAAAGACATTCCATGCTCTTGGATTGGAAGAACTAACATTGTGAAAATGTCCATACTACCCAAAGTGATCTACAGATTCAATTCAATCTCCATCAAAATACTAATGACATTCTTCACAGAAATAGAAAAAAACAATCCTAACATTCGTATGGAACAACAAAAGACCCCAAAGAGCCAAACCAATCTGAGCAAAAACAGTAAAGGCGGAGGCATAACACTACCTGACTTCAAATTATACTATAAGACTATAGTAACCAAAACAGCATGGTACTGGCATAAAAACACTTGGGCCAATGAAACACAATAGAGAACCCAGAAATAAACCCACATACTTATAGCCAACTGATCTTTGACAAAGGCAACAAGAACACACCCTGGGGAAAAGACTGCCTCTTCAATAAATGGAGCTGGGAAAACTGGACATCCATATGTAGAAGAATGAAACTAGACATGCACCTCTTGCCATATACCAAAATCAACTCAAAATGGATTAAAGACTTAAATATAAGACATGAAAGTATAAAACTCCTAAAGGAAAACATAGGGGAAACAGTTCAGGAAGTAAGACTGGGCAAAGACCTTAGGGCCAAGACCAGAAAAGCATGGGCGACAAAAGAAAAAAATAAATAAATGGGATTACATCAAACTAAAAAGCTTCTGCACAGCAAAAGAAACAATTGAGAGTGAAATGACAACCTACAGAATGGGAGAAAATATTTGCAAACTATACATCTGACAAGGAATTAATATCCATAATGTTCAAGGGACTCAAACAATTATATAGTAAAAAAACAAATAACCCAGTTAAAAACTGGGCAAAGGAGCTGAATATACATTTTTCAAAGGAAGACATACAAATGGCCATCAGGTACATGAAAAAATGCTCAACATCACTAGTCATCAGGGACATGCAAATTAAAACTACATTGAGATACCACCTCACCACAGTTAGACTGGCTATAATCAAAAAGACGGTGAATAACAAATGCTGGCGAGGGTGTGGAGAGCAGGGAACACTCCTACACTGCTGGTGGGACTGTAAATTAGTACAATTACTACGGAAAACAGTATGGAGGTTCTTCAAACAACTACAGATAGAACTGCCATATGATCCAGCAATCCCACTGCTGGATGTATACCCAAAGGAATGGAAATCATCATATCGAAGGGATACCTGCACTCCCATGTTTATCACAGCTCTATTTACAATAGGAAAGCTATGAAACCAACCTAAAAGTCCATTGACTAATGACTGAGTAAGGAAAATGTGGTATATATACACAGCGGAATACTACTCAGCTGTAAAAAAAGAATGAAATACTGCCATTCACAGCAACATGGATGAACTTAGAGAAAATTATGTTAAGTGAAATAAGCCGGGCACAGAAAGAGAAACACCACATGTCTTTACTCATAAGTGGGAGCTAAAAATAAATAAGAAAGAATGAATGAAAGATACAACAATCACAGTTATTCCCTGAAAACCACCAGAGATGGGAAAGGGAGAGGGGGGTTAGTGTGACATTGGTAAAGGGCCACAAAAAATGATTACATTGTGTAATGCTGAATATATTAATTATCCTGATTGGAGGATCACATATTGCACACAGGTATTGATATTCAATGTTGTACCCCACAAATATGTACAATCAATTATGTTTTTATAAACTAAAAAATAAATAAATAAAAATAAACAAAAGTTTTCATTTTCCTGAATATTGTCCTTTAGAGCTATTTTTCCCATTTCAGGATCCAAAACAGGATCAAATATTGAATTTAGTCGTCATGTTTCTTTAATCTCCTATAATCTGTAATAATTACTCAGTCTTTGTGCTTTATGAAATTTACATGTTTAAAGAGTACAGGTCAGTTATTTTGTAGAATGTCTCTCAATTTGGGTTTGTCTGATGTTTTATAGTGATTAAATGGAGATTATGTACTTTTGGCAAAAATATCACAGGAGTTGTGTCGTGCTTCTCTGTGTATCATATCAGAAGGCACATCATGTCAGATTGTTCCAATATTGGTAGTGTTAACTTCAATCATTTGATTAAGGTGATGTTTTTCTGGTTTCTCCACCACAAAATTACTATTTTCCTTTTGTAACTAATAAGTAATTTATAGGGAGCTATCAATTGGTTTCGTAGGATCAAATAAGATGACATATATGAAATATTGAGCACAATGTTTGGCACATTGTAAGTGTGCAAAACTTACATCATTAGGCATCATTTTTGTTATTACTTTTACTATTATCATTGTTATTGTTAATTTAAAATATTTTAGGGCCTGTATTTCTACACCCTATGTGACGTGAAAAGAGAAGTCAGCAGCAAAGAACAATGTAAATTAAGGAAATACTGAGTTCAAGTACTCAATGGCATGTTGGACAAGAATACCTATGTAACCTTCCAGCCTTGGTGTACTGGTCTGTTTCATGAACAACTGGCTGATTGCAAAACACTTGAGAAGACTGTTGATGCAATTTAATTCATTTTGCACCCTCACTTCAGGCCATCTTTATTTCTCACTACGTTGTATTCCTAGAAATCACATCAAAGAGGACTCATTATAAAGTAGGTTAATGGGTTTCTGTAAGAGCAACACTATAATTAGATGCAATGTTCCTGATTATGCTTTAGCTAAATCATAGCTGTGGTGGGCCCAGCAAATGTGAAAACAGCTATAAATTCAATCATAATTTTCTTTATTTAAAAAATATTTCTAAAAGTCAAAGTAATGCACATATAGTAATACACCAAACAGTACAGAAGATTTTATGTTGAGAATCAACTCTTTCCTTCCCCACCCCAGGAATAGAAGCAATCCTAGCAGGTGGCCATGTCTTGTTTTTTAGTTTAATGAGAAGGCATGTAAAGTTTCAATGTTAAGTGCAATGTTTCCTTTAAGTTTTGGATTGATACCCTCTATCAGATTTAACAGGAGTTCACTTCTACTCCCAGTTTGCTAAAAGTTGTTTTCCTTTTTTGAATTATGAATAAATATTTAATTTTATTAAATATTTTCTCTGCATCTATTGAAATGGTAATATTTTTCTCTTTTAAACTGTTAACATGGTAATTACGTGGGTAAAGTTTTTATGTGGCAATACCCTTACATTCTTTGAATGAACTCTTATTTGCTTATGTTATACTTTTTTTAATACTTTACTGAAATAGATTTACTAAAACTTTATTTTGGATTGTCACAATTGTATTTGGGTGTTTAGTCTATAATTTTTCTTGCAGTGTTTTTATCTGGTTTGGATATCAATATTATAATATATTCATAAAATGAATTTTGGAAGCATTCCATCTTAAACAGTTATGGTAAAATATACCCCTAGCATAATTGGGGCCTGCAATATATGTGGTGGGGAGTCTTTTAACTATTATTCAAATTATTTTCTGGCTACTGGTTTATTTAAATGTCATTACTTATTCTTAGGTCAATTTTGGTAACTTACGCTTTCCTATAAAAGATGCCATTCATCTTTCTTCATATTTATTTGCACAAAGCTGTTTATATTATCCTTCCATGCTTTTAAAATTGCTCCAGTTTATACATATATACTTCTGTCCCCTATTTCTCATACAAAGAGCAGGAATCAGAACAGCATTGATACTGGAAGCCTGGAGACAGTGCAGTAACACCTTCAAATGTCTGAAAGAAAATGATTTTCATCCTGTAATTCTACTCCCAGTGAGGTCAGACTAAAGTCACTTTCAGTCATGCAAGGATACGAAAGAATGTAAAAATTTCCCCTTGATTTGAAGCTACTAGAGGATTTTTCTCCAGCAAAATGAGGTAGTAAACAAAGATGGAAGATTTAAGGTCCAATATACAATTGCACTAACACTGCAAGGTAGTGGCGGGAAGTTCCAAGACAGCAGCTGTGCAGCAGGCCTAGGGAACAATCAGTCCAGTTTTCAGCAAGCAAATAAGGAGACAGCTCTGAGAAGGAAGTTTCCAGTAAATAGAACAGAATTGTTATATTCTCTGCTACACTTAGGGGGTCAGAACAAAAATTTTGGTAGTCATTTGACCGATCTGATTAAGCATTTTGATAGGTACATAGAACCTAAGGAAACGGTAGGGGACAATTTTCTAGGAACTTCAGGAAAAACAAAAGGATATACAAGAAAGAAAATAGTCATTGATCCTTTAAGCTCTACCAGTTTTTGCTTCATGTATTTTGGACCTCTGTTTAGTGCGTGCACATTGCTATTCTTGGGGGACCAACGCTGCCATCATTATATACTCGTACTGTTCCTCTTTATCTCTCATCATTTTCTTTGCTCTGAAGTCTACGTTATCCGATATTAATATAGCAACTCTTGCTTTCCTTTGATTAATGTTTGCATAATATAACTTTTACCATCCTTTTATTTTCAGTCTACTCATATAGGTATATTTGAAGTAAGTTCCTTTTAGATAGCATATCCGTGGGTCATATTTTTTAATCTACGCTGCCAATATCTGTCTTTTTATTGGTGTATTTAGACTCTTTAAATTTAATGTAATTATTATGTTAGGGCTTAAATATGCCATTTTATTTTTTGTTTGTTTTCTGTTTATTATTTATGTTTATCATCTCTTCTCTTTTCCTGTCTTCCTGTGGGTTACTTGAATATTTATTAGAACTTCATTTTGATTATTTATAGTTTTGTCGTGTATCTCTTTGTATATATATTTTAGTGGTTGGTCTAGGTCTGACATTATATATATGCAACTTATCACAATCTACTGGTGTCATTATTTTACCAGTCTGAGTGAAGTGTAGAAATTTTATGTTTTTTAATGTCCCTTTTTCCTTCCCTGCTTATAATATAATTGTCTTATACATTTTATCTACATACATTTAGAACGACATCATACAGTGTGATAACTTTTGTTTCAACTGTCAAATACAATTCAGAAAACACAAGAGGAGAAAGAAAGCCTATCATATTTAACCATATTATTTTTGCTTACTGTGTTCTTCCTTCCTTCCTGGTATTCCAAGCTTAATTTTTTTTTATCATTTCCTTTCTGTTTAGAGAATGTTTGTTAGCCATTCTTTAAGGGTATGTCTGCTAGCAACAAATCCTCTTAGTTTCCCTACATCTGATAATGTCTTGGTTCCCCTTCATTCCAGGAGAATATTTTTTGCTAGGTGCAGGATTCTGGGCTGACAATTCTTTTCTTTCAAAACTTGAAAAATATTAGGCCACTTTTTTTCTGGCATCCATAGTTTCTGATGAGAAATCAGCTGTCATTCACATTGTTTTTCTCCATATGCAAGGTGCTGTTTTTCTTTGGCTGCTTTCAATACATTTCCTTTGTTTTTAGTTTTCAGCAGCTTAATTATGACGTATCTTTGTGTGGATTTCATTTCAGTTTATTTGGTTTGGGGTTTGTTTATCTTCTTGAATTTGATCTGTAGGTTGGTGTCTATTGCCAAATTTGGAAAGCTTTCATTTTCTTTGAGTATTTTTTCAGTCTAGTCCACTTTCTCGTCTCTCTGAGACTCTGATAACATGAATGTTAGATATTTTATTATAGATCAATGTGTCCTTCAGTTTCTGTTGTTTTTTTTTTTTTTCAATCTATTTTTTCTGTTTTTCAGATTGGGTAATTTCTTTTACTCTATTTTACAGTTAACAGATTCTTTTTTCTGTGTCCTCCATTCTGCTGTTGAACACATCCACTGAGCTTTATAATTTCGATTACTGTAGTTTTAAGTTCTAAAATTTTCATTTGGCTCTACTTTATGTCTTCTATTTCTTTCTGAGATTTTCTATTTTTGCATTTGTTTCAAGTGTATTTATAATTATGTGTAGGAGCATTTTTTATCACCACTGCCTTAAAATCTTTTTTATTTTTTATTTTTTTTTAAATCTTTGTCAGATAGTTCTAACATCCTTTTTGTCTCAGTGTTGGTTTCTATTGACCGTCTTTTCTCATTCAATTTGAGATTATCCTGAATCTTGATCTGATGAATGGTTTTTGGTCAAAACTTGGGAATTTTCATATTGTATTATGAGACACTGGCTCTCATTTAAACCTTATATTTCAGCTGTTTTTCTCTGACACTGCTATAGACGGGGAAGGAGTAGGGTCCCCTCACAACTGTCAGGTGAAAATAGAAGTCCAGGTTCTCCATTTGGCCTCAGTTGAAACCTGAAGTTGGGGGCTCCTTTTTACTATGGGGAGATCTGGCTCCCCACGAGTCTCCATGATACCATGGGGGTGGAGAAGGATCATTACTGGTTAGCTTAGATGAAAGTCTAAGTTTCCTACTTGGTCTTCTCTGACACCACCTAGGTGGTGGTGTTGATGTACCTCATTATAACCTGGTGAGGCTACACTTGTCAGTTGATCTTTGCTGGCATGGGGACAGGTGTCACAGTTTTCCTGTGATGTTTGGCTGGCATAGAGCAGTTACTGTCTAAAAGTCTTGCTACACTTCCCCTTTCCTGGTCCTTTGGCTAAAGAGAGCAGGCTTCAATGTTTAGACTTTTACTCCCTTCTAACTGTTGGTGTTTTGGGGTTGCCAACTTCTTCAACTCCAAGTCTGGGGTATGTAAAACAAAAATAAAATCCAGGTAAGTCACCAGGTGTCATTCCTTGGGTCCCAAAGTGCCCAGCTGGTCTACTTTCTTTTCTCCACCTTTCAGAGGCCTCTTATATTTTTTTATATGTAATATCCAGGGTTTTTAATTGTAACCAGTGAGAAGAATAGGGAAAAGTGCATCTACTACATCTTCCAAGAAACAAAAGTCTCCTATTTTATTTTTTTTAACCATGTCCATGCTTATTTTGATCTATTTATCTAGCTATCTATCCATCTAAGAAAGCCATGTAAGGAAGCTTTAGCTAAGGTCCACCCCCCCCCCCACACACACACACTTTTGGAAGTGGAGAAACTAGCAGTCACTATATTTACTTTAAAGCTGTGCTCAAATCACTAAAGCAGGTGCTCAGTACATCTTTGTTGATGATAATGGTGTTCTTATCATTTAACTTATTTTCTAAGGTACAAGCTGACTAATATTTCTGCTCTACATTCTCTCATACTGTAAGATGTGGGTGGAAAAAGAATAGTCTAGATCATACTGATAAATGGTATCTGCAAAAATACTGGCTACATTGGATAAGTATCTGAAGCCCTAATTTTGAAAAGACATGATATAGAAAATGCACTGAAAACAATTTCTAACTTTTATTAGAATGCACTGCTTGTGCATATACAAGTTTTGCTATAATGATACTATTTATTTAATTGGAAAAAAGGGTCAGCCATATGTCTGGTATTTGTTACTGAACAACAAGCTCAAATGCTAGACTGCCTTTGTCAAAACCAGACACCTGGCAACCCCGGAACCTCACTAGAGAGGGCTGGACCCACTGAAGCAAGGCAGGCAATCTGGGAAGTTTCCAGGATGTTAAATTCAATAAGCATTTATTGTGCAATGACAGGACATCTGCATCAGTGTGTAGAACATTGGTAAAATCCAACAACAGGCAATAGGCAAACAGATAATTGGCATCAGAGGAATCTCAGTAGGGACTATAGGTTGGTACCCCTGTAGCCTGGAAGAGCTCACTGACAGAAGCATTTATTTATACCCAAAGCACTTGGATGGACATGAATATCAGGAAACAAGTAGAGGAGATTGAAATTCAATTAGAGTCAGTGTAGGGAGATGGATGGCAGGGCCCCAGGTCTAGAGAAATTAGGATTCTGAGATTACAAATCAGGTATGCAGGAATAAGGGAACAAGGTGAACACCAAGTTAAGAGAAACAAGGCAAGAGTCCAATGATCAAAATCTGGGTACATAGAAGCCAGACTCTTCTAGAGAGAAGATTCAAGTCACTTTATATGATCTTCTTATACCAACCTCTCTTAAGCCTGTGCTGTGATTGGGTTAAAAAAAAGAAAAAAAGTGGGAGGCTTCCCCACTCACTTTATCTTTTGAATTTCTTCGTGTTTGATTCCATTTACTCAACTATCCTTTGCTTCTTAGTTTGTGGTGGTTGTTGTTTGTATTTATTTTGTTTTGTCTTGCCCCTACTCGGATTACAGACTTTAGCTCTTGTACTTTACTTAACCTATTGGAATGTTGCCCTTGTAACTGTATATACTGTCCTGGCTTTGGTCCATGGCATCCTCCAGGACACTTGGAAAGCCTGGCTATGCTCTCTGGCTTTTCACACACTGGCCACAGAAAAATTGTGCTCTGTTATGGTTCCATTAGTGTCACCCAATTGGTCCTACACTCTGTCCAGCCCCATCTGACAGGGGAAGGGGATCCAATATAGACTAACACCACAGTTGGCTTAATGCTGAGACACCAGAGCTACTGGCCTAGGGCTCCTTAAGTCTCCTTAACTAGGAACAACATTAGCCCCTGAAACTGGGATGGGGTTGTGTCTGTAGGTTGGGTCTAAATAACCCAGTCAGGCAGGTCATTTCACTTACCTCTTAACTATCTGTAAAACTCAATATCAAATTTAAATAAATGCTACTTGGAAACAATAATTGTTGTTGAATCACTCTTGTACATTTTAAAAAAACTTTATTGTTTTATTTTATTACTCTTGTACATTTTTGACGGCACTCTATACTTCATAGAAAAACTATATATGACAATTATCAGGTTATTATTGAAGATATACAAAACATTTCTCATAGACTGTCCAAGAAAGACAAAAGACTGAATCTGGGCCCTTGTCCTGGTATATCCAGATGCTGATAGAAAATGTTGGATGAATAGGTAAGAACAGCAAAAATAGAGGGGTGTATGTTTACTAAGAGCACCAAGTGAGCAACGTTGAAGTCCAAAAATCAGTGAATCAGTGAAAGGAAAATAATTAAAACCTGCACTTCTAGAATCACCTTACTTGCCCTGTTCCCTCAGTACCAAAGTGCCAGAATCTTGATGCCAGAAACTATGTTTTGTCTTGCCCACACACTCATATCTCAGCCAAGGAGTCCCGAACAACAACTCTCACCTACAGGGCTTAGGTGAAGTTTCCCGGGGCTGGTTCTTGCCTTAACAGGAATGATATTAATATTCAAATCTCAGACGAACTGGATCAGCATCAAGTCCTTATTTGCTCCTTTTACCTGTTGCTAGAACTTCTTGACTTTGTTTTAACATCTGACACCAAGACGTCTAATTTGGTTTCTAACCCTTGGAACTCTTTGCCAGAGTTCCAAGTTCATTCTGTCTAGTGGTGTTCCAGAACCACTGTCTGTTCCAACCTTAATACACTCTTAAACCTTGACTTTTGTCTGAGTATCTTATTCTGGCCACCATCTTGCGCTGCTGACCTTTAGTATCTTGACCTGATTCCAGGCTTCCTGCTTTATCACAACTGTCTATTTCTGGGATCTTCACCAGGCATGGCCTGCTTATGTACCTAAATCTCTTAGACATCTAGCCTTGGCTTCTGTTTTCCAGTCCTGGACACTCATCCTGTCCTTGAGATGGTCAGCATCTGTGTTCTTAGTTTGACACAAGGCCAACCTGGATTTGGTTGTGCAGCAGGTAAATTGTATGTCTGGCACCCTCCTAAGTCCTTTAGGTATTCATATTGAGGACATTTCCTCTTATTCCAGAAACTCCCACCTCACTCATGCCTCACTCATCCTGCCTGTGTCTGTACTCTTAGGGTATCCCTTGTTTCCAACTTTTCTAGATTCCTTCCTTCCAACAAATATTATCTAGCTTCATGTCCTAATTTCTCACTTATGCATTTTTAATCAACTAGTTCATTTTAATAGTTACCTGACTATTCCTTCCCCCCCGCCAACAAATCTGTATATACTTTATAAGGGGATTTGATCTGGAAAATGCTTTCACTTGAAAGAGGGTCTTTAATTGGGTTAGGGGGATTGTTCTAAAGTAGGTAGTTGAGGAGAGGCTTTTGGGTGGATGAGGCTTTGGGGTTCCAATTCAATTGCAGTAGCATACGTACTCTTTTTTTTTTTTTTTTTTTTGGTCTTTTTCGTGACCGGCACTCAGCCGCACCAACCATTCGCATATAGGATCCGAACCCGCGGCGGAAGCGTCGCTGCGCTCCCAGCTCCGGACTCTCCCGAGTGCGCCACAGGCTCGGCCCTAGCATACGTACTCTTTTAAAAAATAATTTTTAAAATTTTAATTGTGGTAAAAGAATACATAACAAATGGTCCCATCTTAACCATGTTAAGTGTACAGTTCACTAGTATTAATTGTATTCACATTGTTGTACAACAGATCTGCAGAACCTTCTTATCTTGCAAAACTGAGACTCTATACCCATTAAAAAACAGCTCCTCCTTTCCCCTTCCCACCAGCTCTGGCAACCACTATTAGGAGTATATCTACTTTTGAACCAGGGTGGCCCCTGCTCATAACAGGATCACTCTGGATATTAAAGGAAGACCACACTCTGTTTTTCTTTTTAACCCAAAATGATGGATGGGGGTTATGGTAGAGATGAGGAACCAACTCTACCAATTCTAGTCCAATGGGCAGGAATCACCTAAGTAACCATGCCAGTTGATGCTAGTTTCAAAATCTGATGAACTCTAGAGGCAAAAATGAGTGCTGCGAAAGGCCACTTTTTGTTGTTTTTTAAAGATTCCTTTGTATCTTGAAAATGCTATGACCTTTCTCTGAATTGTAAGAATTCAGCTAATTATCAATCCTACGACTTTCCTCCTCCATTTATTTATGTAGTTGATATTTCCAGAATACAAATGCAACAAGAGGTTTTAAGTTGCTGAGTACATTTTCAAGAATATAAAATAACACTATTAAGTCCATTCAGTGATAGGCATGAACTTGATATAGCCTTTATAAGAGTATTTTGCAGTTGAATTAAAGTGAGAAGATAAATATTTCCTAATTAGTACATGAAATGCCTTCAGCATTAAGTAAAGAAAAAATCCCAAGAAGACAGGGAAAGTTTGCTTGCCCAGAGGGTTTGGTTTTTGAAGCATTAATCCACTGAAGGAAGTTCTGAATCACCTGCATGTTTTATAATTCCACAGGAACATGAGCAAAGACCTAAAGCAAGGAAAAGGCTTTAAGTTGAGAGTAATCCAAAGGTTTCACCTGCTCATACTTGCCCTGTGATAGTCTGAAAAAAGTCCTCTGTCAGGCATGTTAGTTTTGTTTTGTATCATTTAACATAATACGGCTATGACTTGCCTACTATTCCAAGAAGATTTTCAACAGTAGACTCTCCCATATGTGAATACTGTCTCGATTTTTTTTTAATATAAGTTTTTTCAATTTATTATTTTTTTGTTGTGGTGGTAAAAAACACATAGCATAAAATTGACCACCTTAACCATTTTTAAGTGTACAGTACAGTTGTTTAACTAAATGCACATTGTCGTGCAACAGATCTCTAGAACTTTTTATCTTGTGAAACTGAAATTCCACACCCATTAAACAACTCCCCTTTCTTCCTCCCCCCAACCCCTGGCAACCACCATTCTACTTTCTAAGGGTGTGACTACTTTAGATACCTCATATAAGTGAGATCATACAGTATTTGTGTTTTCGTGATTGGCTTATTTCACTTAGCATAATGTCTTCAAGGGTCATCCAAGTTGTAGCATATGACAGGGTTTCCTCCCTTATTAATGGTTGGATAATATTGCATTGTATCCACATTTCACATTTTCTTTATCCATTAATCTATCAATGGGCACTTGGTTTGCTTCTACATCTTGGCTATTGTGAACAACACTGCAATGAACGTGAGAGGGCAGATATCTTGATATCCTGCTTTCAATTCTTTTGGATATATACCCAGAAGTGGGATTGTTGGATCATATGGTAGGTTCTATTTTTAATTTTCTGAGGAATGTCCATACTGTTTTCCATAGTGGCTATACCATTTGCAAGGGTTCCAATTTCTCCACCTTCTCATCAACATCTGTTACTTTCTGCCTTGTTTTGCTTTTTTTCCCATTCATATTTATTGTGATTTATTGCTTTTTTATTGTCAATTTCTCCCTAACACCCCCCCTTTCCCACCTCTGGTAGCCTCAGTTCTGTTCTCTCCTTTTGAAAGTTCAAGGAGTTATTGTAATTACTGTATCTTTCTTTCTTTCTTTTTATTTTTTTTTTTCAGCTCCCACTTATGAATGAGGACATGTGGTATTTCTCTTTCTATGCCTGGCTTATTTCAGTTAACATAATTTTCTCTAAGTTTATCCATGTTGCTGTGAATGGCAGAATTTCATTCTTTATTATGGCAGAGTAGTATTCCATGGTGTATATATACCACAGTTTTCTTATCCAGTCATCTGATGGTAGACATTTGAGCTGGTTCCAACTCTTGGCTATTGTATAGAGAGCTGTGATAAACATGGAGGTGCAAGTATGCCTTTGACATGATGTTTCAATTCCTTTGGATATACACGCAGCAGTGAATACTGTCTCTTTTAATTTTCTACTGGCCCACATTTTCCCCAGGAGGCTCATTCTTACTCAATCCTCTGAAGCAAAGTCACAAATGCCCTCCGATGTCTATTGTGTCTTCAGTCTGGCGTATTCATAGACATGAGGACTGCCTCCCATAGCCTACACTTTGGGCATGGCTGGCATCAGGGCAGTGGTCATTCAGCAGAGCAGGACTCAGGAAAGTGAGGGAGCAGACATTAAAAGTCGAAAATGAGAGTGGGTTAGAAGTCAGACAAGCTATGAGGGCTTTGGCAGCTCTTAAAGGAGATGGGGAGGGGTCCCAAATCCATAAAGACATGGAATTTTTTCATTTTTCTTTTAACTTCTCAATATACATTGTAGTTGATTTTCGTGTCCCTTTACCCGTTCCTCTTCCCCCCTTCCCCCCACATCTTATCTGTTCATTTGTCTTAACAAGTTCAAGGAATTGCTGTGATTGTTGTGTCTTCTTCCCCACCCCCACCCTTTATTTGTTTGTATATTTATTTATTTACTTTTAGCTCCCACAAATAAGTGAGAACATGTGGTATTTCTCTTTCTGTGCCTGACTTAGTTCACTTAACATAATTTTTTCTAAGTCCATCCATGTTGCTGCGAATTGTTGGGCCCATTTTTAGGAGCAAACATTATTTGTGAGCCACATGGTGCCTATGGGTGGAGGATGAAGATGGCGCCCGCGGGAAGTAGGGGAGGCATAACCCAAGATAGCTCCAAAAGGTTTTTATTGGTCCTCCAGTATTTCCGCACTCGTGAACCCTGCGTGATTGCTATGCTCAACATGTTAGTACAAAATGCATGCCCGCGTGATCCTTTAATTGATTGGTTAGTTCATGGAAAGCCCCTACTTGCTTGCTTATATAAATTGCAGTGTAACGGCAATAAAGTGGAACTGCCCTGACAGAACCCCTGCCGCGTCAGAGTGTCTCTTTCATGGGGCTGGGTTGGCGGGCAGCAGGCTCACTTTTCCCCAAGATCCCTTGGTCCCAACACCCGGGGTAATCCTGTCAGCTCCTTCTCCTTCTGGGTCTGCGGGAGGACCCCACGCACGTCCCCGCAGCGAATGGTAGTATTTCATTATTTTTTATAACAGAGTAGTATTCCATTGTGTAGATATACCACAGTTTTCCTTATCCACTCATCTGATGATGGACATTTGGGCTGGTTCCAACTCTTGGCTATTGTAAAGAGTGCTGCAATAAACATAGGAGTACAGGTATCCCTTCAGCATGATGATTTCCATTCCTCTAGTATATTCCCAGCAGTGGGATAGCTGGGTCATATGGTAGATCTATCTGCAATTGTTTGAGGAACCTCCATACCATTTTCCATAAAGGCTTTACCATTTTGCAGTCCCACCAACAGTGTATGAGAGTTCCTTTTTCTCTGCAATCTCACCAGCATTTACCATTCTCAGTCTTTTGGATATTAGCCATCCTAACTGGAGTGAGATGGTATCTCAAAGTGGTTTTGATCTGCATTTCCCGGATGCTGAGTGATGCTGAGCATGTTTTCATGTGTCTGTTGGCCATTCGTATATCTTCCTTTGAGAAATGCCTATTCAGCTCCTTTGCCCATTTTTCAGTTGGGTTATTTGGTTTTATTTGCTGTTAAGTTGTTTGAGTTCCTTGTATATTCTGGATATTAATCCTTTGTCAGATGTTTATTTTGCAAATATTTTCTCCCACTCTGTTGGTAAGAGATGGAATTTGAAGAGCAGTGACTGTGAGTAGTTTGTAACCTTCTTGTGCCTCAGTTTTATTACCTGTAAAGTAAAAGAATTAGATTAATCAATGTTATAGGTTGAGTTGCATCCCCCCAAATATATGTCAAAGTCCTGACTACTAGCATCTCAGAATGTGCAGATGTAATTAGTTAAGATGAGATTACACTAGAGTAGGGTGGGCCCTTAATTCCATATGACTGATGTCTTTATAAGAAGAGAAGAGAGACACACAAGAACTCCATGTGAAGATGGATGCAGAGACTGGAGTTGTGTAGCTGCAAATCAAGAAACACGTGGGGCTACCAAAAGCTGGAAGAGGCATGAAAAGGATGCTTTCCTAGAAACTTCAAAGAGAGCATAGCTCTGCTGACACCTTGATTTTGAACTTCTAGACTCCAGAACTGTGAGAGAATAAATTCCTGTTGTTTGAAGCCAGCCCAGTTTGTGGTGCTTTGTCACAGCAGCCCTAAAAACTAACACAGGCAACATCTAAGTTCTCTTTCCACACTAACACTTTTTGACTCATTCAGAAAAGCACTTCTGGTGGATATTGTAATCTAATAGTGCCAGGTCTATTTAATATCCAGTAAAATATAGGGGACTATTCCGGGTAGCCCAATGAAGTTTATGTTGATCATAAATTTTCAAAGCTCATTTTGGAGAAAGCCACATCTTGCCTAGAAAGTGACACTTTATTCAGATCCATGCAGAAAAAGTGATGCTTCCCGTCTGAGATGTTATATTGGTAACATGCCTGGTCTGGCTCCACAAAATTAATGCTCTTTCAAAATGCCCATTGCAGGGGAAAGAAGGAGAGTAAAAGTCTGTATGATGTCTCAGGCTGAAGTTAAATAGGAAGCAAGAGTGGGAGGAGCCTAAGACTGCAGTCAGGAAAAGGAAGCCAGAGGAGGTAAGAGAACAGCCTTCTTTTTATTTGTCATTATGTAATCCCTCAAAAGACCAAATTCAGGGTCTACAGTGAGAAAGTAAAGCATGGACTGCGTGCCAATATAAACAGGGAAAAAAGATAAGTCATCTTCTTTTACTCTGATTCATGGTAGTAGCTAATGATAATAACAATTGTTGTAAGGGGCAATCTGCCATGGTCCCTGAGCGTCCCTCCAAGCTTTTGCTGGGTATACCAACCCTGCTCTTTACCTGGGCCATTTCTCAGAGATGTGTTTGCAGAGTGCAACCTTGGAAGAGGAGGCAACGTCTCTTCCTGGACAAAGAGCAGGCTTGCTTACTGCTGTGATATTTTGAAATACAGTGTATGTTTGGTCTTCATTCTATTGCCTGTCCCTTTCCTAGCATACAACTTCTAAAATCCTTAGAATCTCTAAAGAGGGTCTTTTTGGATGCTAATGAGTTGGCTGATGGCTAGCAGCCACTAGGTAGCTTCAGGGTGGGGGCTGGTTGCCAGGGGAACCAACTTTGTGATTTGAGGGTTGGGACTTTCAGCCCACCACCCAACCTCCAGGGAGGGAAGAGGGGCTGAAGGTTAAGTTGATCACCAATAGCCAAAGAAGCTTTCATAAAAACCCAAGAGGACAGGGTTCATTTGGGGAGCTTCCAGATAGCTGAACACATGGAGGTTCCTGGAGGGTAGAGTGCCTAGGGTGGGCATGGAAGCTCCGTACTCCATCCTCCTTACCTCGCCCTATGCATCTCTTTATCTGTATCCTTTGTAATATCATTTACAGTAAATGGGTAAATGTCAGTATGTGTTTCTCCTGATTTCTGTGAGCCGCTCAAGCAAATTGAACCCAAAGAGGGAGGAGGGGGTTATGGGACCCCCGATTTATAGCTGGTTGGTCAGAAGTTCCAAAGACCTGGGCTTGTGACTGATATCTGAAGTGGGGGACAGTCTTGGGGGCTAAACTCTCAACCTGTAGGATCTGACACTATCTCCAGGTAAATAGTGTCAGAATTGATTTGAATTGGAAGATGCTCAGCTGATGTCTGCTGCCGAATTGATTGCTTGCTTGGTGTGTGGGGAAAAAAAAAACAACCATACATTTGGTCACAGAAGTCTGTTTTCTGTGCTGATGACTGTGCTGTGGGAGAATAGAAAAAAACGTTTGTGTTTTTCCCACTCAACTGCCTACTATAAAAGCTATATCTTTCCTCAACTCTGGTGCAAACCCACTGTGTGCTTAGCATCTACCTGGGTTCCATATGTCATCCCTGTGGCACTTGAGGGCAATGCGAACCAATGCAAATGTACTGATGCTGGTGTTATTTGCTGTGCTGTGAGTAAAATCCTTCATTCCTAAACCAGTAGTCTCATGTTTTCTGCCATCATCCATGAAACTGTGGCAAGCTGATTTGTTAGCTTGCAAGTAGGATAAAATTCCAGATCTTGACAATAATTTATTGTTACCTACTATGATTAATAATAGTAATAAATAATAATTTTAAAAATAATGACAATACCACTTATTGAGGGCTTACTGTGAGCCAAGCACTGCTTTATGTACTTTACATAAATGATTTCATGTCATACCCACAACTTTAGTAAGAAGTTAAATGACTTTCCCAAAGTCACACACTCTCAAGGTGTCCTGACCATTATTATTACTGTTCTTTCTTCCTTGCCAACATCCTCCTTTATCCCTTATTTCTACCTTCTTACTGTAATTCCTCATTCTCACAATCAAAAAGACCAGCATATAAAAATAATGTAAAATTCATTCCCCCAGAAAACACTTTTGTCTCTCACTTTTCTTCTTCTCCATGTAGTAGTTATAGCACAGACCCTGGATACAGCTCCACTCACTAGCTGGGTGAGCTTGAGACAAATTATTTAATCTCTTTGTGTCTCAATTTTCTCATTTGTAAAATAAGGGATAATAACGGTACCGACTTCATAGGATTGTTTTGAGGCTCAAGTGGGTTAATATACGTAAAGGGTTTACAAAAGTACCAAACACATAGTAATAGTTCAATAAGACTTAGCTACTCTTCTCACTTTTCTGAAGGCAGAATAATCCTGAATCATTCTTCTACCATATAAATTCCTGATCGATGGTGATTGTACTTATCATCATCATCAGCTTCAGCTGGGTGCATACCACTTGCAAGTTGTGTCTACATCAGAAAAATATTCTGCTTCGATCAAATAATTCATCCTACCAGGAAGCTGCTAGATGCAACAGGGAATGCAAAGCAAGTTTAAGGCATTGCCCTGGCCCTAAAGAACCTTACGATCCACCTGAAGAGATGAAATGAACACACATGAAATCATTAGAGGGGAATATGAGGGTATTTCAAAAAGTTCTTGGAAACATGGAATTAAAAGATAATAATACAATCTTTCCATGAACTTTTTGAAGACCACTTGTAAATAATAATTGGTATGATATTGCTCGTATAAACTTATATACATATAATATGAGTTCAGAGAAGGACAATAGCCATATAAGTTAAGCAGGCAACTAAGCTTTCATATGGGAAGTCAGAATCATGCTGTCTTAAAGTATGGGAAACATTTATTTTGGCAGAGGGAGAAAATCTGAAGACTCTACATTTGTTTAACACTTTCTAGTTTGCACGAATCTTTCCGTCTGTAGACTCATTTTATCTTATGACAAGCCCCGAGGGTAGACAGAGTAGGCATTCTTATTATTCTAGCTCATAGATGGATCCTGATAAACAGAAGGGTTATGTGACTAGCCCAAGGTCTAGAGCCAGTAAGTGGAAGCCACTTACCACTCCAGTTCCCGCAAAGCCTCTGCCTGCAAGGAGCTTACACCTGTTAATCATGACTTTGGTACAGATATAAAATGAACATGTGTTGAAAAGTCTATTTAACTCATTATTAATAAGAAAACTGGTAAGATGCTGCAGCCAGTTCAAAGGAGTAGTCAAAGATGCACATACTTATTTAGAGTAAAAGAATGTTAAAAATGAATTTATAAATGGATGGGAAACTGGCTTTTTCCATGGTGTGAGAGAGGAAAGTCAACTGAACCCCCACCAGACAGAATTTATATGCATGTCTATGGACAAGAATTATTTCACATTTCTATCAGCTATCTACAACTTACAGGCTATTAAAATATCTCAAAGAAAATGAAAGACTGGAGTTGGATAACCCAGAAGAATCTGCTCTAAACAATGCATAATTTCCACTGGGGACACCCAGTAATCTTTGTTTGCTTATTCCAAATTTTCCTGTCCTCCTGAGTTATAAACAGAATACAAATAAAGTAATAGCAAATGGTACAAGGCCTCAAGGTTGGAGGTGGGGGTTAGAGATATCTGACCCTGTGCTCCCAAGTTGGTCCGGAGCTTCTTAGGACCAGGCACCTAATTAAGGGTAATGGCAGCAGTTTGATGTGATAGTCATTCAGAGAGATCTGCTCTAAGCCAGGTCAGTTTTGAGTTCAAGGGAGGCTCGAAGGTGAGTTTTCCAAGTCGTTTGTTAAGTAGTAGATGGTAGTGGGTGCATTCCAGGCTGACCAATTTTAAAGCACCCAGATTCAGAGATTCAGATCACCATTTAATTAAGCTTATATCTAGTATAGCTTTTTCTTTTTTAAAAAAGAAAGTAGTAATTAATTTTATGAGATAAATATGGATACATTTTCCTTACTGCCAGAAACTAGGGGTACTAGGTGAGCCGAGAGGATGTTTTATTGAGGTCCTAATGAAGGGTTTGTACAGACATGCACTTATGAAAGTTGCATTTATATCCACATATGTGGATACGTAACTCATCCTTTAAAATATAATTATGTACTTATACAAGGTGATACAAATATTAATAAGTAGACTTGGCTTTCCATGTAGGCAGCCACCTACATGGTGCAATCTAAAGGGTGATCAAAAGCCTCCCTGCTTCCAGATGTCCCCTAGTGATCTGCTGTCGTTTGTGACATTCCCATTAATGTTACTTCTTTGGGGAAAGAATTAGCTCCAGAAGGTACTTGTTAAAACACAACAGGATCTTTTAAAGAGGACTAACAAAAGCGTGGGACAAAAAGGTCTAGAATGCAGGCAGAGGGCAGGCCTGAGAAAGATGTCATGTGGGCAGCTCTGGAAAAGCCGTGGAGGTGCTGTGAGAGCCTTAGGCGCCTGGAAGGAGGATCAGTAACAAGGAGAGCAGGAAAGGAAACCTGGAAGCATGGGAAAACAAACTTAACTTTACCACAAAGTTGGGATGGCCCTGTGATGGTATCCAGTAACACAAATACATTAGGAATTATTCAGTAGAAGAATTGAGTTTCAAAAAGTCAAGTCGCATATTATATAGGAAGAATCTAGTTTTCCTAATATTAGCATGCTGTTGAAAAGTATCTGGCTGAGAACTGTTATTCTGGAACCAAAGTTGCAAATCAGGTATTACCAGAAAACAATAATAGAAGTGGGAAAACTGGTTTTTCATACAAGGTTAAGGAGGTAAAAGCAAATGGCCAAGAAAGACATCTTTATTGCCATCTGTATCTTCATCTTCCTTGGGATCAAAGCAGGCATTAACACCTGTCAGTCCACTGAGCTGTAGCAAATGAGTAAGCATGTGCCCAATCCCCTGCCCACATGGGATTTATCATGGTGTAGACAATTCCACATGGAAATACAGTAAACACACGCACAACTCGATAATGTAATAACTTACATTAATTTAGTAAATTATGGATTTTCACTGAGTGCAAATAAGAAGGTAAGTGCATTTACCAGAGAGTTGAGCAAAGTAGCCAGAATGAAGAATTACTGCCAGTTTCTTCAAGCTTGTCTGGTGGAGATAGACATTCAAGAGCTGTTTAAATTATGGTGTAAAGAAAAAAAAAAAAAAGCTTGTAGGGTTGGATTGAGTGCATTTTAGTAGAATATTCAGAGGTGGGAATCTTTTTTTTTGTTGTTGGGGGGGCGACTGGCAAGTACAGGGATCCAAACCTTAGTGTTATCAGAGAGGTGGGAATTCAATGAATGGATAAATAACACATGTTAAGGGAAACTCCATTCTACTAGCCTCACATTTCCTTGAGGGAATATACACTACAGGGATGCCCGCAGTCTCTCTCCTTCCGCCGCCCCCCTTATGCCCTACCAAGTGAAGAAAGACTTATCTGAGTAATGGTTTTGTTTTGTTTTGTTTCGTTTTTAAGTGAGATTTATTTTGTGATGAGAGAAAAATAATTTTAAAAAGAGAAAGTGTTCCCTTTTTATTTTAAAAAATTACATTATTGAAAAAGGGAGGAAATAGATATTACAGAATTTTTTTATACATATTTATGGGGTACAGACTTGATTATCAGTATTTGTGCACAGTATGTGATGATCAAATCAATATTATTATCAGCATGTTCACATTACAAATTGTAATTACTCTTTGTTTCCCTTACCCAAATTGAGTAACAAGTTTCTGAGAAGAAACTGAGACTGCTCAGAGAACTGCCACTTCCAGGTATTCTTTCTAAGAGTTTAATCATGCTGTGCTCTTAGCTCGTGCAGCAGGCCTGAGCTTGCCCCTCTGTGCCAGTGCCTAGGTGGGTGAGGCTCCCTAACTCAGGGGCGAGGGGAGGTATGAGAAAGACAGTTGATGTTGTGCATGTCAGTTCTGTCCCTCCAGTTCAGTTTTGTAACTGACGTTTTGATCTCCTGACTCGGGTGTCCATGTCTCAGATGCTTTCAAATTAGAAAGAGGAAAAGGGGTGTTACCGATTCTCCTGAAATCCAACAGGGAAATGGGTAGATTTATTAGGGAGAAGTGAAGATGGCTGATAAGCAAGACAGACAGAAAACCCCCACAAACCTCATGAAGAAACTCAAACTTCACTATCTTTCATTTTCCTTTCTACAATGGTCATCGCTAAGATATGCTTCTCAAACTGTCTATGGTGAAGGAACAGTTTTTCTTTCTTTTTTAAAAATTCCAATCCATCATGGACTCATACTTTTATAAAATATAATAAAAATAAATTACTATAAAATGATAGTAAATAAAAACAAAAGACATGCAAAATGCAATCCCAAATGTTTAATAATTTGTTTCAACAGACATAAAAATATTGCTACATTGCTATAAATGTCTGTAAAAGCTAACTCTCAATTTCTGATTCACCTTGTCTGTTGGGAAAAATAAGGAAAATGGTCAGGGCCCCTCAGATGTTCGGAGCCTTGCTGAGCATCTGAGGTGGGCATGCGCGTGCACACGGGCGTTCCTTGTTATTGTCTAATGTGATTGTGCATGCGCATCCAGGGTTTTTTTTTTTTTTTTTTGTTTGTTTGTTTGTTTTTTATTATGGACTTGAGTAAAAAGGACTAATGCCGCAGATGCATGAAGCTTCTAGAGGATGCTCCGGGAAGCCATATTAAGTCGACTGCTCCTAGCTCTGAATAAAGCCTGTGATTTCTTCACTCACGGCTCCAAGGACCTTTTCCTATTACCTAGCTCGTAAGACCTGCGTGTGAAGGGTTTGTGACCCAGTCTAGACAACGGGCTCGAGGGGTCTGTGAGACCTAGCCCTAGCTTTACACTTGTCACAGACAGGTAACAAACAGGTCACGGACCACCACTGGTATGCCACCCACATTTTTTAGTAGCATTGATCCAGTCCATTTCAGTTCACAGAATCCTTGTCATCGTTCTCAAAAACGGGACACAGAGTCGGATAGTGGTTAAGAGTGTAGGGTCTGGCGACAGACTTCCAATTCCCAGCAAATGAGTAGTGGAGTCCATATTAACACCTCCCTTCTAGGGCTGGCATGAGGATGAAACGGGAATTTGTGTACAGCACTTGGCTGTGCTGAGCACCTCATAAGTGTTCAATAAATGTTATTACTATTCTGGACCAATATCCGTGTTGGTGGTAGGCTTCTGCTTAATATTTTAAAAGAGAGCTAAATGGGTATAAATAAATATCCTCACACCATGTTCTTTGAATGAGTCAGATTGCCTTATCTTTTAATAATTGGGTAATTGGGTCTTTGTGTTCTTTCACCTGGAAGCTGACTGAATCTGTGCAAGTGAACCAAGGGGCCTGAAGACTTTAGCTCTTGAGTTCATCCCTGAGATACAAATGTGACTCTCCCAGTAAATTCTAGATCTCACATAAGCTAAATAGTCATAGTCAGAGGTCTAGTCTTAGTAGATCACTGTGTGTGTCTCCGTAAATATTTACAATGTTTGCTAGTGCTATTAAATATTGTCTCCTAAAATACTGGTTCTATTTCCTATAAGAGAAGTATTGGAAGGGCTTCAAAGTACTAGAACGACTTGGAGTTGGGAGGGGTGGATTGGGGGTGCCCTGGAACCTAGAATGTACCTGCTGAGTTGAATCAGGAAGCGAAGTGTGCCAAATGGCCTTGTAACAGGGCTAAGCAGAGATTTATATTTGTTGAAGTGGCTAACTGTTCCAACCTCTGCTTCCCTTGGCATTTCCTATCCTGCAGTTTTCTGGTTCCAGGTAAATCCACTTCTTTTAATTACAAAAAGTAATAATAAAACTACAACTGAATGACACAGAACATTAACTAATTTTTCCCTGTATCAAACAAACAAACACGCTTTTCAGGAAGGCAGAGCTAATAAAAATCTGATTTGTTCTCACTAGTCGGGTCTGTTCATCTGTAGGGCCAAAACTGAGGCAGTTTGGGTCACCAGTGCTATTTAAAGCGCCCCTCTGGCCTTACTGTGGTGCCAAGTTTCCTTCTCTGTAGTGAACTGAACTATTTTTTTCCAGTTTGATCTGGTAAAGCTACAAGTTTCATGTTCCAAATTTATTTCAAGGCACTGCAAAGTCAATTCCTGTGTGGTTATAAAGAGAATACTATCTATTGAGACAGGCGAACCCAAATTACTCAGAGATTAAATTTGGTTGTTAGCAGAGGGAGTAGGCTAAATGGCACTGTGGGAGGGGGGTGTAAATTCAACACATCAGCAGTTAGTATGTTACGTTCATCTCAGAATTTAATAGTTATGAAGCATGATTTAACGGTTATGAAACATGATTTCTCATGGACGATGGCTGGGTGGACCTTGGGGAAGAGGGCACAAGGGCTACCAGAATGGAAGGGGATTTGTTACATTGCTATATTAAAAAGAAAGCTGAGTGATGAGTAAGACATTCTCCATCCCACCTCCCCCTCTTCTCCCAGAAACAAGGCCATCTGGCAGGTCCTTGGCAGAACTGAAAATGAAACAAAGAATACTAATTACCAAGTCCTTGTTCAAAATGAAAAGCCGTTCTTGTCCTTAATCTGATGAGTAAAAATGGTGCATATTTACCTGGAGCGGAAACTGCAAATGCCTGTACCACTGTCCTTGAATTTTTTGAGATGAGTGGGGAGGATTGCTATTTTATTTTTTATTTTTTAATTTTTTTGGTTTCAATCTATAGATTATTTTATTTTATTATATTTTATTGTTTTATTTTATTTTATTTTATTTTATTTTATTTATTTTGTCGATATACAATGTGGTTGATTATTGTGGCCCATTACCAAAACCTCCCTCCCTCCTCCTAGCAATAGGAGGATTGCTATTTTAACAATTAAATTAAAATGACCCCTGCTGCTCTCACCCTCTTGCTGTGTGGTTTATTTGCATTTACATTGAAACGATCCACTTCCTTGTGGGAAGCCTCACCTGGGAAATTGTGCTCTCTGTAGCCACATATTCAAATATAGTTAAGGAGACAATAAGAAACATTAGAAAAGTCATTTAAGGGGAAGTCAGTTGTTTGATAAGACAGAACCAAAGAGTGTCCCCCAGGAAGCATCTCATTTCCTTGTGTTATTTTCTAAAATGGCACAGTAGGAAGCAACCACTAGTGAATGAGAACATCTTGGTTGTGATTCAGTAGAGTCTGTTGTATTGAGCAGGACTAAAGCCATGTTGGGACCTAAAGCTGCCTGGGCTGTGGAGTGGCGGAGTATTTTTAAAAGGACAGTTTTTTTCTCTCCACTCTTGCTTCCCATCCCCTGACTTTCTTATCTCGCTTACTAAGTAGGAAAACAAGGCCGAGAAGCTAATTAGTACTTTGCAAAGCTAACAGTTCTTTCTTTGAGACTTGTAGAGTTATAAGAAATGATCAAGGCGAAATGACTGAAGCTGACCTTGGGCACCAGCCAAGTACACCGGCGAAGATGAGAAAAGAAACCAGATGAGGCCTTGGCAAGACCCTGTGCCTGACCCATAGAAACAGACCCCTCTAACTCACATCTCCTTCTCTCCTGCTTTTCACCTCCCAAATCCCATTCCCTCAAGCCTTCCTTTAAAAACCCCTCAGTAAATGTAAATCTTTGAGATGGGACAGCCTACCATTCTCCTTCAGCTGAATACATCTATTTCTCTAACACCAACCGTTTGACTTCTGAGTTTTTTTTTCTTTCCTTCTCAAGGGGGCGGGCAGCCGGACCTGAGTCCCGTAACAAGTCCTTGGATAGCTTAGGCCACAGTGAGAAACTACTTAGCTTAAATACCTTTAAAATCTAGAGCTGCTGAGCATACTGTAGCAGCTGCAGCTGCTAATGCTCCCATGGCATTTAGTCTCCACCTACAACCCAAATTCCATATGCCATGGATGATTCACCTGAATTTGTTTCCCCCCGACCATTTGAGCTTTTTAAATTTTTGGTTCATTCATTTATGCTTCATAGTAAGTGACATTTAGTTGTGTGGGAGTCCTCTTTGGTTAACATGAGACAATCCCCTGAAGTTTTTCTAGTCTTTCTTTCTTTATTTTAAGCTGAATGAACCTTCTTTTTGGTTTATTTTTTAATTTTTTGGCAGCTTGCCGGTATAGCGATCCGAACCTGTGACCTTGTTGTTACAAGGCTGTGCTCTAACCAACTAAGATAACCGGCCAGCCCAGCTGCTTTAATATTTTTCTTTTTCCCTCTCTCTTTCTCACCTCTTTTTGGTCTGGACGTTCTGACATCCTCTGAGAGCTGATCTAGACATCCAACTAGGCCCTGGAATAGTCACTGGTTTCCTGGGTCCTCATGATTCTTGAACTGGTCTAAGTGCAGAGTGAACCCTTTAGATAGGGTAATGTGGTAGAAAGGGTTCCTAAAACTTACTTGACTTCCAGAGGAAGTTCACAGGCCTCTTAAGCTATTCTTAGACCCAAGGATTTGAGATGAGTATACTTAGTGGTGTAAAAGTAATTGCTGGACAGCAAAGGTTAGCTGCCTTACTACTTGGGTATGTAGAGAAAATATTTATTGTGCTCAATACCTGTATAATGCTTTACAATTTTAAATGTGTTTTAACATTGTCTAATTAAATCCTCCCAACCTATGAGGTGCGGTAGTTGATGGTGTTCCCATAAGATACCTAAAGTTGGAAGATTAAATAACTTCCTCAAATGTATTATTCCAAACTCTTTCAACTGGAAGGGTGACTTTAGCACAAAAGAAAGTTTGTCTACATGATTGTATGGTAGCTGGAAGAATTGAAAACAGAAAGAATTTCCAGGAACCAAGACCTCAGAGACTGGAATAAGTGCTCAACATTACCAGAACTTTCTTTCCACTCATCTTTATTTCTTCTTCTCTCTGCTTGGATTCATTCCATAGACCAGCTCTCTCTACATGGTGGGAAAGATGGTAGGTGGTAGCCCCACTCATATACCCTTACAGCTCATGATCAAAGTGAGGGCTACCTGGGGAAACACTTCAGGAAGTAGGACTGGGCACAGAATTTATGAACAAGAACTCAAAAGCATAAGCAAAAAAAGAAAAAAATAAACAAATGGGACTATATCAAACTAAAATGCTTCTGCACAGCAAAGGAAACAATTAACAGAGTGAAATGGCAACCTACAGAATGGGAGAAAATATTTGCGAACTGTACATGCAACAAGGGATTAATATCCAGAATATACAAGTAACTCAAGCAATTACACAGTTAAAAAAATAACAAGTAACCCAATTAAAAAATGGGTGAAGGAGCTCAATAGACATTTTTGTAAGGAAGACATACAAATGGCCAACAGGCACTTTAAAAAATGCTAACATCACTAATCATCAGGAAAGTGCAAATTAAAACCACACTGAGATATCACCTCACCTCAGTTAGACTAGTTATAATCAAAAAGACAGAATAACAAATGCTGGTGAGGATGTGGAGAGAAGGGAACACTCCTACACTTTTGGTGGGACTGTAAATTAGTACAACCACTATGGAAAACAGTATGGAAGTTTCTCAAACTACAGATAGATCTACCAAATGATCCAGCAATCCCACTACTGGGTATATACCCAGAGGAGTGGAAATCATCATGTCAAAGGATTACCTGCACTCGCACGTTCATTGCAGCTCTATTCACAATAGCCAAGATATGGAACCAACCTAAATGTTCATCAATGGACAACTGGATAAGGAAAATGTCATATATATACAACACGGAATACAACTCTGCCATAAGAAAGAATGAAATTTTGCCATTGGCAGCAACATGGATGAGCTTGAAGAAAATTATGCTGAGTGAAATAAGTCAGGCATTGAGGGAAAAATACCACATGTCCTCACTCATAACTGGGAGCTAAGAGAGAAAGAAAGAAAGAAGGAAAGACCACAATGGTGTTTTGGACTTGCAGGGTGAGAGAAAATACCTAGGGCTGTGGAGTAGGGTTGGGGAGGGGAGAGAGGGAAGGAGGTTGAGGATTAATTGGGTGGGGGACACGGGGAATAATCACAATTTGTGGTGATGGGCATGCCGATAGTATTGATCTGGCCATCACATCTTGTGCACAAGTGGTGATGGTCGGCTTTGTACCCCATGAATACACATAACCAATAAAACAAAATTAAATTAAAAAGTAAAATAAAATAAAATAAGCAAAGTGAGAGCTAACTTTACTTCAGACACTTCAGTGTAAAGACTCCAATTCACTTAGACTGGATCACATGACCTTTCCCATGGACCAATCACTGTTTCATCACTGTTTCCCAGGATATACAGTGCTCTAGCTGGGCCAGGCCTAGCTCATGTGCCCAACCTCCTAGACGGGTGGGGGCACTGTGATTTCCTGCTTCCCTAGGAAGACAAGGAATGGGGAGAGAGTTCTCCAAAAGGAAGGAGATGATGTTACTTGGTAAAGAAGATTGGGAAAACGTGAGGTAGGCAAAAACAAGTACTGCAGCCCAGTATACCAAAATTCTGGAAAGGCCAGGTGGCTCTTTCCAAAACAACACACTAGGAGAAAGTGAGAGAAACAAACTTGTTAAACACCCAAAAGAATGGTTTAAGAATTTTTACAAGGTTATTTTAGAGCTCTTAGTCATGATTTTTGAGAAGTCATGAAGAAATCTAGACCTGGAGAAATGAAAAATCTGTACACAACCCGTAATTAAAAAGAGGAAAATTGTCTTGGCAAGAGTGATGTTCGGAAAGCTAAGAGAGCAACAGTTTTTAAACATTTTGATCTGAAGAACCCTTTATACTCTTAACAACTATTGGGGACCCCAAAGATCTCTTGTTTATGTGAGCTATAGCTATCTATGTCTATGAAGTTGAAAATTAAAACTAAGAAAATTTTAAAATATTTATTAGTTTACTTAAAAATAAAAATAATAATCCATGGTGTTAAAAATAGCATTTTAATGAAAAATAATTATAATTTCTATTGCTTCATCAAGGACATTCTTAAGTGAAATGGCATTTCTTTTTCTGCTAGTGCATGTTGGTGAAGAATACGATGACTAGTGGTATAGTTGGGTGCCCCTGCCTTGATCCATGCCACAGCGCCAGCAGTTTTACGCACCATTGCTTTTTCATCATCAATACAAATTCCAACACTCTGGAAAAAGCAAATAATATTCTGGTATTATTATGAAAATAGTTTTGACCTCTCCAACCCACTAAAAGGGTCACAGCAACCCCCAGGCATCTGAGGACTACACTTTGAGAACCAGAACTGAAGCTGTAGAAGAGATCATCAAAAAATCTACTTACCCATTGAGACTAGTATCAAGTACTGGATAGCAATCAGCCCAGCTTTATATAAAACAAATCATTCCATGGCATTTTAATTTTTCATTTTAATAGAAAAACAGGCCAAGGAGTTAAGAGTGAAATAGTATCATTGTAATGAAGTTATGTTGAAACAGTTTTAAAGTTTTGTTAGGTTTTACAGTCATCAAAATCAAAAAGCATTTGTTAATCTTACAATTCTCTAGAACAGAGAATTCTTCTAAGGGTTTATAAAATAAATTAGAATACATAGACAGAATGCACCACAGGAATGAATATGTGAGAAAAGAAGGGGGCAAAATAAAAAACATGCTCAGACTTAAACAATTGAATTAGTGTGTCAGATGCTCAGATCTTATTTGTCACAGTGTTGTCCCCCATACCATCCTCAACAGCAAATCGTAGAGACTTGTCTGTATGATGTGATAATGAGACAAATATTGCCTATAATGTAAGTTAGGCAAATTGCTTATAAAGATTCTATCCAGTATTGATCAAAATATAAATCAGTGTATCTCTTCTAAACAGCAATTTGGCCATGACAATCAAATTGAGTATGTAAAATTTTAATGATTTTATAATTGGCTACTGGGACTATGTCTATTTCAATTCTCAAAAACTTACAAAGAAGAAAATATGTTATAGGTTGACTATAAAAATGTACTAATATGAGTATTTGAAATATTCTTTAATAAAAGACAGTAATGATTACAGCTAACTTAACATGAATGTAATTCAAACACTGAAAAAAATATTCTGATATGAAAGTATGTCTTGTAGTATTTGAAACTGATATTTAAAATTATGTCATTTTTCAACATACATCAACTAATTGCTTGTTTACAGAGGTGTGTGCATATACCTCTGGTTTTTATAACTGGAATGTTAATAGTTAATTATAAAAATGTTAATTATACATGGGGGATGACATTCTGACAGTTACTTCTTTTTATATTTTGTTTTAAATGGTGACTATTTTAACATTTTGTTTAAAACTTTTGTACATGTGAGTTAAAAAGGAAAAGACTGTATACCTACACATTTTTATACTGCTACATGAGAAAATCTAGAATGAATATATGATTTATATGAATAGAAAAGGTATGGAACAACATGGCAAAACTTTAACAGTCCTGTATAGACAGATGAGACTAGAAGGACTGCTTGTAGTTCATGCATTTGAAATTTTAAAAGGGTATCTCAAAATGAACATTTTTAAAAAAAGGAAATTGTGCCTGTCTTCATCCTTGCCTATCAGCATTGGGCTGTTGGGCCGTTGTATGCAACTTTGTGTTCCCGGCTGCCATTATGCATGGTTTTGAGGGATGTTATGAAGAGCACATAACTTAGGCATTGGTGCAGCAGAGTCTCAACAGTGAAACAGAGTATTGGATTACCCCCAAAAAGAAGGGAGAAGATGGAATTTTTGAGGTGATGAGAGAAAAATATATTTGCAGCTAACCTGAGTACAGCTGAAATCATCAGGAACATCCTCTTTCCTACAGAGTCCCTTCATCTGTAGGTCTTAACTGCAAATCATCGGGGATGACAGTTTCACGAATGTATACTTTTGTCATCTTTGTCCTCAATTCCAAGAATGACACCTACCATCATTGTCTCATTCAAGTGTTCTTCACTCCTTGGCATTACGATTGTGAGGACTGAAAAGGAAACTGTGCCATCATTTCTGTCACCAGATTATGGTCTTCATAATGCAGAGTGTACTCGCATGTGTTGCAGCGGACACACCCTGCAGATAAGAGATACTGGACTGAGAAAGCTCATTTTTAGAAATTGATATAAAAGGTGTCATTGAAGATAATTTTAACTAGGCATGATGATTGTTTTTATTGTTGCCATTGAACTAAATCTCAGGAGCTGGGATGATGGAGACGTTATCACACAGAAAAGCTCAGTGGTTCAATAAGTATGAAGTACATATATTTATAATTTTGACTTATCACAGGGTAAATTTAAAATCAATTCATAAAAATATCTTTTTCAATAATTTTGAGGACATAGAAATATGTGAAATGGAGTTTTTTTACTTAGGTGCCTTTTATTCCTTTTAATTCTGTTCCCCAATGTTATCTGCTATTACTGGAGTTACGTGCACATACTTGGGGTTTTTTGTAAACAAATTGATACAAAAGTAGTTTGGGGGGACAATATATTAGCTACAGATTTTCTATTTAGTAAATATGCTTATATGTAAATTTGAATTTGTCCAACTACATTGTTGTAATAATTCCTATGGACTGGAACTGCTGGGCCAACATATATGCAAAATCTACATTTTGAGTAAATTTTCCCCTAATTGGAATAAGTTTTCCCAGTGTTTGAATGAGCGATCCCAAATTCCTAAAACTGTACAAACATTAGATATCAGTATTGTTAGTCATTGATAATGTAATATTAGAGAGAAATTGCTTTTTTCTTCTGCTAATGTTAAGCTAGGTTATTGCCATGTAGCCGTGTCAGTTATTTGTGTTATTTCATTTTTCTCTGTTCATTTTTTTCTACTTCCCTTGTAATATTAGTCTCTTTATTACTGATTTCTAAGCTCATTTGTGATTAAGGACGTTAACATTTTGTCAAGCATTGCAAGAGCAATACCATGTGTTTTCCCATTTATTTTACTGTGATGTTTTATTTTTTGGTCGTACAGAATTTATACAGTGAAATATAACCATGTTGTATTTTTTTTTTTTTAAGATTTGTTAGTATGGGCAGCATAAAGGGCTTCATCTGTCTGGAAGCCCACACCCCCCAAAAAGACCATCAGTGGCTCATTATTAACCTGGAAATGATGCCTGACATGGTGTTTCACAGGCTGAGTCCCGGGGATGGTATATCAAATCCACACATGATTCCAGCAAAAGATATTGATAGAGTGAGTAATACATTTGAATGTAGTTCTAATGTGAGCACCTGATTAAATTGGGACTGCATCCTGGGAACAGGTCAGGTAATTAAAAAAAAAAAAAAATCAGGCCACTGGACAGAGTTTCAGTTACAGAACTTCTAGAGGCATGGCTTTGTAATTATAGATTTGAGTGTTTATTTGTTTAATGTCTGCCTTTCTCATTCATCACAATATCCACAGAGCCTGATGTAGAGTAGTGCTCAGTAAATGCTTGCTGAATAAATAAAGAATCGATTGCTACTCCACGGTCCTTCATGGTGTGACACCTACCTATCTTTCCAGCCCCATCTCCCACCATGCTCCATCTGGATATCTGGACTCCAATCATAGTGACCTTATTTTCATCCCTTGAATGCACCACACTTTCTATTGTCAAAGAGCCTATGCTATTCCCTTTCCTTGGAATAGAGTGATTCATTTGTCAGATTTCAGCTCAAGTTTGAGGTTCAGATTTCTCAGGGAAGCCTATCATGAGCTCCACGACTAGAGAAATCCTTCTCTTACAAGCTTTCACAGGACCTAGCCTAGGTGCAAGTTCTTTGAGCTGTAGCCTGAGTTGTCCCTTATATAGCCTGCAAATTTTGAGTCCCTTGTGCAATAATAGCTAACATTTAGAGAGCGTGTTCAATGTACCAGGCTCAGTTCTAAGCACCTTACGTGGATATCTCATTTATTCCTTACAACAAATCTGTGGTATACAGGTTATTATTATTTCTGCTTTACAGATGAAGACAGTAAGGTACAGAGAGGTTACACAGCATGCTAATGTCACACAGCTTGTGGAAGTACCTGAGCAGGAATTTGATTTGAGAACTCTGACTCCAGATAGGTCAGTTTACTTAACTACTCCACTAACCTGAAGTAAAGCCTGAAGACTTTACTCCAAAGCAGCCACCCTATTTCCAGTTTCTAAATACGAAGACAATTTATGTGCTGTTGTTTCCATGTGGGAACACCCAGAATTTTGAGGTTTGGAGGCAAGATTTAGAAAGGTTTTTAAAATGCCAAGCTCGGCAGAGTGCCAGAGACATAAAATTCAATCAGTAAATGTCTTTCTTGTTGTTGGAAGTGAGATGACATTGAGGAGGAAGAGGATGAAGAGAAAGAGATCTCTACAAGGAGTTTTACCTCTTCCTCAGGCCAATGAGTGAAGAAATAGCTCCAAGTATTGGTTTCATCGCTTAGGCTTCTGGCTACCTCTGAGCATGTAAGAGAAAGTAGAAATACCTCAATACTTTGATTACTTCTTCCTTGTAACCAAAGATGGAAGATATAAACAAGCAGTAATTGGTTAACTATAGAACTCAGTCAATAAGCCATACTCTATAAAGTTTAAAAATAATGAGAACATATTTCACTAAATGAACTGTGACTGTAAAATCTAACCTATTTCATTCAGCTTTCTGATATAACTTAACAGACTTCATCAGAACAGTTCTGTCATGACTACATCCACAACCAATTGTTAGCTCTATTTTTTTCGTTCTGTATTTTATTCATTGTTCTTATGGGCTTTGGTTAGTTTAGTGGTATACTCTTACAAACCATCTCTTCCCATAAAGTAGTGACGTGATCTCAGACACAGGATCACTTAAAGAAAAAATAAATGCCCCAACTCCAACAAAGTTAAGATTCCTCCCACCAACAGAAAATCCACATTGTATTTCAGTTTGTGCACAACATTTCACTTCTGCTTTCTGTGATGATAACTGCAACATTTTGGGTCCGCATTGGCAGTAGTTATGTTTCAATGACCCTATTCTCTGGTTTGTGTTGCAATGAACTAACAATGTTTCAATGCCAATAGTCTGATTATATTCCAGGACTTGGTTATTGGTGAGTCTATTCTGACAATTAATGCTAATTATAGCTTGTAGCTGACCCCAACACACTTAATTTGGTAAGCTAATAAGTTTAAGGGGCACTTCAGTGAAACGTCCAATTGTTGCCAACAGCCCCATATTGTTTTTATGATAGGGGAACTTGTGAACCTGCAGGAATTTTCAAGGCAACCAGATTTATTCAAAAGTTGGCATAGCTCAGTTCTGTTGATGGTATTAAGGGCTTTTGTTAGGCCAAAATACCACATGCAATCTTGTTGTTACTCCCCACATTTTTGCAAAATCATGCACACAGAAGCATGTTGCAGCTTTAAGTCCCATTCCAATTCCTTGGGTTCATGTTTGTGAGGTGCTGTGTTAGGAAGGATTTTGCCATCCAGAAGAGCAGCAGGAATATGTTCCTTTACTTTTTCATTCAACGGGTATTTATTGTGTGTCTACTATGTGCTAGGCCATGTTCTAAGTGCTAGGTATACAGAAGTGGAACCAACCAGATAAAAATCCCCTGCTCTCATGAAGCCTACATTCTTTTTTTTTTTTTTTTTTTTTTTTTTTCCGTGACCGGCGCTCAGCCAGGGAGTGCACCGGTCATTCCTATATAGGATCCGAACCCGCGGTGGGAGCGTCGCCACGCTGCTAGCGCAGCACGCTACCGAGTGCGCCACAGGCTCAGCCCGTGAAGCCTACATTCTTGATGAGAGGAAAACAGAAAAACAAATGGAGGATGTCAGGTGATGATAAGTGCTATGAATAAAAATAAAGCAAGCCTAAAGGAGGGAGATAGAGACATAGATGGCAAGTGTTAGGGGTATGTGCTACTTTAGATAAGGTATTTAGGATAGTTACATAGGGTAGTTAGGGAAGGCCTCTGCATCGCATCCTCTAAGACCTGAATGAACTGAGAGATGTCAGGAGGAATTGCATTCCCAGTGAATAGCAGCAACATAAAGGCCTTGGGATAAGACAATGCTTGGATTATTCAAGGAACAGAAGGACTCCAAAAGGGCTAAAAGCAGAGTGGGGGTAGGAGAAATGGCACATGATGAGACCAAAGAGATAGTTGGGAACTAGATAATGTGGGGCTCTGTGGGCTGTCAAGGCCTTTGACATATTATGATAAAAACTAATCTTGGTTTTACAGTTTTTGTTTTAGAGTTTCCATTTGTAACCTGGACCATTTATTAATATAACAATGCTTTATTTAGATATTTTGATATTTAATTGCAGTGGTAGAAGAAGCTAGCCTATGTATATCTCAGTAAATCAGAAGCCTTTATTTTCAAAGAAAACATAATTTGGAAATAGAAAATTAGGACAGGAATTGATACATGTGCAATGTAGCAAAGTTATAATCAAAATAAACTAGCTATTGGATGGCTACTTTTTGGCATGATAATGTCTGACATTTTAAAACTGCTTTCATATCTGTGATCTCATCAGACTCTCATAACAATCCCAAGAGATAGGGAGGACAGATGATATTACCGATATCGAAACGGACGGAATTTGTATGGTTTACCCCAAGATCACTCAGCATGTGAGTCATCACCAGAGGCTCAGACTCCTGCCTGAATACACAACCCCTTCATCGCTCGCTAAAAGAATTATTGAGTAATTTTTTGACTCAGAAGTCAGAATGTTGAATTGACCAAATTATTAGCTTGTTCCTTCCTTCCGCCTCCCAAGGGCATAAAAATATGCACTACAGAGTTGAGCTAACAAAGAGGGCAGGGAATCCTTGCTTTTTATCTTTTTCTTCCTCTCTTTCCAGAGCAGGGTCATTGACTGGAAGCCCATATACTTTGAAAGCACAGCTCTATTCTCAGGGAATGGCTGGGCACGTAGGCCCCAGCCACCCTAAAGATCACAATTGTAGAGGGGCCATCCCTTTTTCCACCCTGGCAGCAACCACTCTGAAAGAGTACAGCAGCTCTTTCTGAGTCCTAATTTTTCTCAATATTTTAACAAATTTAACTTCTGCCATCATATTCTCAATTTGCAACATATTTACCAGCATCTTCCTAATGATATTTGGTAAAAAGTAAAAGTACCCCCCCCACGCAATGTCACAGCCTCTTTCAACAAATGGATAAATGCTTATTTAAACAGGGGAGAGTTATTTTTTGGATGGTACCAAGTAATTGGAAGGAAAGGCAAAAAGAAGAATTTCAGGATTTCTGAATTCCAGAGGTGAAAGAATAATCCTTGTATTGTCACAACTTCTTTTCCATTACAAATGCTGGCTTTTCCTGAGGCCCAGTCCTCAGTTCTCTCCTTTCTCACTCTGTGCTCTCTCCCTAGGCAAGCTCGCCCATATCCACACCTTTAATTACCACAGATGAGCCCCCCAATCTATATTTCCAGCTTGGACCTCTCATCTGACCTTCCAAATAGTATATCCAGCTGCCTACTTGACTTCTCCTATAGGATATCTCAAAGCCTCCTTGAATTCAACTTGCTCCCCAAACCTGGTCCTCTTCCAGACTCCTCCAATTCAGTGGCTTTCCCTATGATTCTATCCAGTTGTACTTCTCCCCATCCCGAAACATGTGTTTTGTTAAATTCTGCTTATTTTGCTTCTTAAAAATATTCAGAATCCATCTACCTCTTTCCATCTCCATTGCCACCGTTGTGCCATCACCTCTTTCCTAGACTACTGTGGTGCCTCCTAATCGACCCATGTCTACTCTGGCTCCCCTTCAATCTGTTCTGACTGTGGACAGAATGGTCTTATCATAAGGAATGGCATATCATCCTTACGCTAAAAAACGTTATGGCTTCCTACTACTCTGACAATAAACACAAAACTCCTCTGTGTGGGCTTCAAGGGCCTGCATGATCTGGCACATACTTATTTTCCTGTCTCATCTTGAACTCTCTCACTCTCCACACTACAGCCATATTTGTCTTTAAGTTCAAGTTATCATACTCTCTCCTGATGCGGAGCCTTTGTATATTTTGATTTCTCTGTTTGAATGGAACACTTGTTCCTTTTTATTTCTCACCTAGCCCTCATTCATCCTTCAGATCGCATTTTGAGTAATCCCTTCAGGGTAGCCTTCCTTGATCCTCCTGACTATGTCAATCCAGCTGCTATCACTAAGGTGTCATATCACTGTGTGCTGTGCCTTTGTAGCACTTGTTACAGTTCCTTTTTACATTTGTTAGTGTGATTACTTGATTACTTTTTCTCATTCAAAAAATAGATACTGATCAACACTTGGAAGTGGCAGCCAGCATGGGAAGAGCCCTAGCCCTCTCCCTCCTTGTCAGGGGCCACATCACTGACCCCAACCCCTCTTTTTATGCAGCCTTGTGGCTCCTTTCTGGAAACAACAAGTCCAGCTTTCTACTCTGTCAAGGAGCAGAGCAATGGGGTTCTCCTCTTTTAGGGACTTCTTGCAGGTCCTCTAGCCTGCCTACCACCCAGGGTTCCTTGACTTTGGACATCCAGCTTTCCTTTAGGAGCGCTGCCCTTCTAAGGGTATGCCAAGGGACAACTGACCTCAGAGAGTGGTCCCTAGGTCCCGATAACTTGGTTATTGTCTGTCTCCCCTTAGTAGACTGTGAATTCCTTGAGAGCAAGAACACACCATGGTATTCCTAGTGTTTATCACAGTGCTCAGCACACAGCACATTCTTAATAAATACTTGTTGAGTGAATGACTTAATATGTTTAAGTGCATTGGGTCAGTATTTTTTTTCCCTAGGAACAAAGTACTGGACATTTTCCATTTTTTAATTTTTTTAAACTACTGACTAGATTACATATCCACACCTAAGTTCAAATATTTGCCTATGTTTTGTAACAGTATGTTCTACAATGGTGAAAAACTAGACCTAGTCATGGTTCCCATAAATTTAAACACTAGTGTAATGAGAAAAATAGAGTTTTACAACTGGAATTTCTGATATAAATCATTGAAAAGAATGTCACCTTATAAGGCCATTAGAAAAACTTATTTCTTAACATTTTTTCATTGTGTTTTTTTCTTTTTAAAATGACTTTATTTTTTTAGAGCAATTTAGGTTCACCGAAAACTTGAGGAGAAAATACAGAGAATTTCCATATATCCCCTTAGCCCCCCCCACCTCCCCCCCGCCCCCTCCCCCCGCCCGCCTCCCCCCCCCGCCACCCCCCCACCACCCCCCCACCACCACCCCCCCCCCCCCACCACCCCCCCCCCCCCCCCCCCCCCCCGCTCCCGCTGCAGGTTCGGATCCTATGTAGGAATGGCCAGTGCACTCACTGGCTGAGTACCAGTCACGAAAAAGACAAAAAAAGAAAAAAAATTACTCATCTGTTTCTTGTGTATTGTCTACTTTTTCCATTAGAGCCCTTAAGATATTCATCATAGTTGTTTTAAATTCATAGTCTGATAATTACAACATTCCTGCCATGTGAGTCTGGTTTTGATGCTTGCTGTGTCTTTTAAAGTTTATTTTTTGTGTCTTAGTATGCCTTGTGATTTTTTTGTTGTGATCTGGCTATGATGTACTGGGTGAAAGGAATTCTGTTAAATCAGCCTTTAGCAAAGTGGTGATAAGGTTTGGGGGGAGGGGAAGCATTCTATCATTTTATTTATTTATTTATTTATTTTTGGCTGCTGGCTAGTATGGGGATCCGAACTCTTGACCTTGGTGTTATAAGGCCATGCTCTAACCAACTGAGCTAACTGGCCAGCCAACATTCTATAGTTTTGTGATTAGGTCTCAGTCTTTTAATAATGCTGTGCTCCTGGGATGTAAAGTTCACAAGTGCCTCTTGGTGTCCTCCCTTCCCAACCTTAGGTGGAATAGAATGACTGGAGGGGGTTGGAATTGGAGTTGGATATTTCCCTTTCCCCAGCTCAGTTTGACTCTGATAAAACTCCAATAGATTAGGCTGTGGTAAAATAGATTCTCTTGAGAGCAGCCTTGTTAAGAACAGAATACTCTGGCCTATTTCAAAATGGTTACTTTTCCCCTCCTGCTACTGAAATCCCAGGAAGATTTTTCTCTGATCTTCACTGTGAGAACCTTGCACAACTCCAGGAGGTAAAACTCACAAAGAAGTTTTTAACTCACAAATTTGTCCATACTGAGGCTTCAGCAATTCATCAATTACAATTTAGGTTTTCCTACTCTGTACTGGTTCCTGTGGATGTTTTTGCTTGTGGGTTTCTGCTCAGGTGAGTTATGATTCTCTGGATCCACCTGTCTGTCTCTCCAATTTTAGGGGCAGCAGTTTGCCCTGTGACCTTACTCTTGTGATAGATCTAAGAAGACTTGTTGAGTTTTCAGTTTTTCACTTGTCTTAGAATGGCTGGCAACTTCCAAGCTTGTTACATGCTGGACAGGAAACTGGAAATGTCTGTGGTGTTTTTAATACCATCTTTCAATGTAGATGTTATCTCTGCAACTCTTAGATAATAATTTTAAAAAAAAAGAAAGTAATCTGATCTGTGTTAAAGAGTAAGTTGCTTACTAAAATATTGACCAGCTAGAAAGGCAGGCACTACATTGTTTATTAACTATACAATTGATCAAATAGGTATTATTCTCCCCAGGCAAAGGTTAAGTTTTCTTTAAGAAAAGAACTTTAATCTCAATGGATGAATAATAATGGTTTGCTTTGGAAGACAGCATCTATACCCTAAGCCATTCTTTTTAATGTTTACTTTGCTCAATTTCTGCATCATCATCTCCTCCCCTGGTATTATTAAAAGATGACACTGTTGGCAGAGTCCTTCACATGTGAAGGAGTGACTGGAGAGTCTTATTAGTCATGCAGTTCTCTCTACATCGGTGTGCACAGGCAAGTCTAGCTAGCATTTCAGTGGGCTTTCATGGTTTACAGCTCTAAAGTTCTATTCCAAGTTGCAGCCTGTCTCTCCCAAACTTCGTTCTCACTCTTCTCCAACTTGAATCTTCTGCTCCTGTCAGGCCAGTCTCTGGACTTTTCCTGTCATGGCCTTTTCATTCCTGGTCTGTGCCCTTGCTCATATCGTCTCTTCTTCCAAGGAAGCACTCTGTCATCCTCTCTGCCATCCAACTCAAATCCACACTTGTCTGTGAAACCCTCCACAACTCTGGCCTTTTGGGACTTGTTCTGACACTTCCAGTCTGCTCCACAGCATTTAGCATGTTTGTTTTCTTTTACAGTGTCCTCTGTTTTATGTATTCAAGTCTTGTCTTCTCAATAAGAGATTGTATCTTATGCCTCTTTTGTATGCCCCACAAAATCTAGTACAGTGGAAGGCACATAGCAGCATCTGCTTGCTGATGGCTTGCTTGATTGTTGTCTGCCACACTGGAAAGTTTATTGGTATGGATGTCTAAAATTCCATAGTTATGGGAAAATCCTCAAAGCTTTGCTTTACTTTGACTTCATGGCATTTTCTTGGGAAAGGGAGCTACCTGTTTATAGCTACCCAGTTTGTGCTTGTTACATGCAAACTGTTGAAATGTGCATTAGGTCTAGTATAATTTCACTCGCCTTCATTCAAAGACTTCTTTTTTGGTGGTCCTCGTTTGTTTTCTGATTTTAAGGATTTCTGAAAGGCAATGGTGATGTAATTAGTAAAGAAACCTGAGACCCAACTCTGATGACCTTTGGATTGATACAGCTTTAACACTATTTCGGCTTACTTACATCTCCTGAGACATCTATGTTACAACTTTGGTTTCCTGCTTTGTCTAGATAGCAAGATTTGACACTAGTCTTCAGTTGCCTATCTCCATACTCTTCAGTTGCCTATCTCCATACATTTCTTAGGATGCTATGTTAAATCTCCATGGTAAAGACTAGTGTATGACCTTGGTAGTATTCATATTTATTTTCTTGATCCTTTCCACATATCCTGTGAATATTTTCCATGCCACACACACAGACTACAGGAGCACTTGGATCTTGTAGAAACTACATGTCAATTGAGAAGCAAACTCAGTCCAAAGCCAATTTCTAAGTTGGATTTATTAGCCCTGACTGCCGAAGATAAAAATGACCTTACTATATAGCCTTCTTTCACCTCTTTATTGATAGGGAAGAGTGATCAGTATACCAACATCTATGTTATAACTGACTACCATATTATTATGAAATATTAAATGGATATTATATGAATCTAGATATTATATGTGGCTAGAGTCCAAGGAATTTGTGTTTCTAAGTCTTTTGTCAATTGTTAATATAGTCTAAAGGTTTTGGTGTTCACTAAATGTTTTTTTTTTTTTTTGAAACAAGAACAATCCAAACCTAAAGTTAGCAGACGGAAAGAAATCATTAAGATCAGAGCAGAACTGAATGAAATTGAAACCCAAAAAACAATTCAAAAGATCAATGAATCAAAAAGTTGGTTTTTTGAAAAGATAAATAAAATTGACAAACCATTAGCATGGCTAACAAAAAAAAGAAGAGAGAAGACTCAAATAACAAAAATTAGAAATGAAAAAGATGATATTAAAACTGATTCATCTGAAATACAAGGAATCATTCGAGAATACTATAAACAACTATACGCCAATAAATTTGAAAATCTGGAGGAAATGGATAAATTTCAGGACACACACAAGCTCCCAAAACTGAGCCATGAAGACGTAGAAAATTTGAACAGCTGGGCCGAGCCCGTGGCGCAGTTGGTAGAGTGCTGCGCTGGCAGCGCGGCGACGCTCCCGCCGCGGGTTCGGATCCTATATAGGACTGACTGGTGCACTCACTGGCTGAGTGCCGGTCACGAAAAAACGACAAAAAAAAAAAAAAAAAAAAAAAAAAAAAGAAAATTTGAACAGCCCAATAACAATAAAGGAGATTGAAGCTGTTATCAGAAGGCTCCCAACAAAGAAAAGCCCAGGACCAGATGGATTCACAGCAGAATTTTACCAAACATTCAAAGAGGAATTGACACCGATTCTTTACAAACTATTCCAAAAGATTGAAACAGATGCAAATCTCCCAAACTCATTCTATGAAGCAAACATCATCCTGATACCAAAACCAGGTAAAGATATAACCAAAAAAGAAAACTACAGGCCGATATCCTTGATGAATATAGATGCAAAAATCCTCACTAAAATACTAGCAAACAGAATACAGCAACACATACATAAAATTATTCACCACAATCAAGTGGGATTCATCCCAGGGATGCAAGGTTGGTTCAACATATGCAAATCAATAAATGTGATACACCATATTAATAAAGTCAAACACAAGGACCATATGATCATCTCTATAGATGCTGAAAAAGCGTTAGATAAAATTCAGCACTCATTCATGACAAAGACCCTCTATAAGTTAGGTATAGAGGGAAAGTATCTCAACATAATTAAAGCCATATATGCCAAACCCACTGCCAATATCATCCTGAATGGGGAAAAGCTGAAAGCTTTTCCTTTAAGAACAGGAACTAGACAAGGATGCCCACTCTCACCACTCCTATTCAACATAGTGTTGGAAGTACTAGCCAGAGCAATCAGAGAAGAGAAGGAAATAAAGGGCATCCAGATTGGAAAAGATGAAGTCAAACTGTCCCTGTTTGCAGATGACATGATCCTATATATCAAACAGCCTAAAACCTCTACAAAAAAACTCTTGGAATTGATAAATGATTTCAGCACAGCAGCAGGATACAAAATCAACACACAAAAATCAGTAGCATTTTGTTTCTCCAATAGTGAACATGCAGAATGAGAAATCAAGAAAGCCTGCCCATTTACAATAGCCACCAAAAAAATAAAATACTTAGGAATTGAGTTAACCAAGGAGGTGAAAAATCTCTATAACAAGAACTACAAACCACTGCTGAGAGAAATTAGAGAGGATACAAGAGGATGGAAAGATATCCCATGCTCTTGGATTGGAAGAATCAACATAGTGAAAATGTCCATACTACCCAAAGTGATATACAAATTCAACGCAATCCCCATCAAAATTCCAAAGACATTTTTCTCAGAAATGGAAAAAACTATCCAGACGTTTATATGGAATAATAAAAGACCATGCATAGCCAAAGCAATGCTGAGCAAAAAAAATAAAGCTGGAGGCATAACACTACCTGACTTTAAGCTATACTACAAAGCTATAATAACCAAAACAGTATGGTACTGGCATAAAAACAGACACACTGACCAATGGAATAGAATAGGGAATCCAGAAATCAACCCACACACTTACTGCCATCTGATCTTTGACAAAGGCACCAAGCCTATTCACTGGGGAAGGGACTGCCTCTTCAGCAAATGATGCTGGGATAACTGGATATCCATATGCAGGAGAATGAAACTAGATCCATACCTCTCACCGTATACTAAAATCAACTCCAAATGGATTAAGGATTTAAATATACACCCTGAAACAATAAAACTTCTTAAAGAAAACATAGGAGAAACACTTCAGGAAATAGGACTGGACACAGACTTCATGAATATGACCCCAAAAGCATGGGCAACCAAAGGAAAAATAAACAAATGGGATTATATCAAACTAAAAAGCTTCTGCACAGCAAAAGAAACAACAGAGTTAAAAGACAACCAACAGAGTGGGAGAAAATATTTGCAAAATATACATCTGACAAAGGATTAATATCCAGAATATACAAGGAACTCAAGCAACTTTACAAGATAAAAACAAGCAACCCAATTAAAAAATGGGCAAAAGAGCTAAGTAGGCATTTCTCTAAGGAAGATATACAAAATGGCCAACAGACATATGAAAAAATGCTCAACATCACTCAGCATCCAGGAAATGCAAATCAAAACCACACTGAGATACCATCTAACCCCAGTTAGGATGGCTAAAATCCAAAAGACTCTGAACGATAAATGCTGGCGAGGTTGCGGAGGAAAAGGAACTCTCATACATTGTTGGTGGGACTGCAAAATGGTGCAGCCTCTATGGAAAATGGTATGGAGGTTCCTCAAACAATTGCAGATAGATCTACCATACGACCCAGCTATCCCACTGCTGGGAATATACCCAGAGGAATGGAAATCATCAAGTCGAAGGTATACCTGTTCCCCAATGTTCATCGCAGCACTCTTTACAATAGCCAAGAGTTGGAACCAGCCCAAATGTCCATCATCAGATGAGTGGATACGGAAAATGTGGTACATCTACACAATGGAATACTACTCAGCTATAAAAACGAATGAAATACTGCCATTTGCAACAACATGGATGGACCTTGAGAGAATTATATTAAGTGAAACAAGTCAGGCACAGAAAGAGAAGTACCACATGTTCTCACTTATTGGTGGGAGCTAAAAATTAATATATAATTCACACACACACAAATAAACCGGGGGCGGGGGGGAAGAAGATATAACAACCACAATTACTTGAAGTTGATACGATAAGCAAACAGAAAGGACATTGTGGGGGGGGGAGGGAGGAGGGCGGGAGGTTTTGGTGATGGGCAACAATAATCAGCCACAATGTATATCGACATAATAAAATTTAAAAAAAAAAAAAAATTTTTTTTTCGTACTTGCCACAATGCAAAAAGCATGAATACTTATTTTTCCATATTGACTAAACAGTTCAAAGCAAATGAGACAAGGAGAAAAATAATGATTGTAGTTATCCAAGAGTTACAAAAGTCCGGATTTTCAGCAAAATAATGGTATGAAGAGATCTGCTTTCATAAGAAGAATCACTGGTCATTGAAATAAGAGTGGCTCCCTGTAGGAAGTATTTATAGAAGTATATTTAGAGTTTACAGAGGGAGATAAAGTAAAAATAAGCTGGCTGACTCTTCCAAAGGAGGCTTAGGAGCTATCTGAGGAAGACTAACTCTGAGTACTTACAGAGGATAAGAACTACAGCCAGTTACTATTATGTTAGATAAAATAGCTCAAAGAAGTCTCAATGGAAACTGAAATAGGGTTCTTTAGACCTGGGAGGGAAATGATGGCTCAGGTGTGGAGCAGTATTTTTCTAAGAGCCTCAGTTCTTAGAATTGAGGCCTAGAAACAACAATTATATAACCCAAATATCCCAGATTTTTCCAGTTGGTGAAATAAGGTCACACGAACACTAATATCCAAATTTCACGAGCTGCAAGCCCCCACCTGCTCACAGAAGAATTTAACCCCCTCCAAAGACTCTCCAGGTATTTCTGGCCATCCTCAGCAGGGTGGGTTACCACCTATGCTTGTAACATATGCCTACTAGTCAAGGCACCTCATCACTGCCTCTGCTGCTGATGCCCTTTGTGCAAAGAGCATTGTCTGTGTCAAGGGTATTTGCTCCCAAATTTCCCAAAGTTTCCAGTCCTTGAGGTACTGGGATCTGAGCCCCTCATCCAACTCTATGATAATTTTGTCACTTAGACCTTGAACACCATTATTTGAGCCCAGAATCACAGAAAGTTCTTCATGAAAATGGCTTCCTTGGCTTTTGGCTATATACCCTTCTCTCCACAGGGCCTCCAATCCAAAGGGCCAGCTAAAGCACTGACACTCTGCTTTCCCCTCTATTCTTTTCAGCTTTCTTTCTCTTCTGTGTACCCCAACAAAAACAACAAACAAAAACTAACTTATCACTCCTCCTTCAGTCTCCATGCATGTAAACTTATGCAGGTGTGGAAAGGTGGGGATGGGGCAAGTGTCACTTAATTTCTCTTGGAAAAAGGTTCTAGCACTAGCTTCAATCCAGCCAAGACACTCTGTTACACGTGTAGTGAAATGTAGGCTATATTTTGGTAGAACTAGGCGGGAATAGGAAGAGCAAATCAGAGGAGGGAAACAGTGGTATAAAAGGAAACACCACTTCAGAAAGACAATTAAATCTTGAAAGAATCAGTGACTGCACTTGTCTTTCGTTCTTCCTGCTGTTTTTCATTTCTTCAGGTTTAATTTCAATATTGGGTCGAATGCTTTTGTTCCTTCATATTTTGGCCCAGAAGAAGACAGAAATTAGTATTCATGGCTGAACAACTAGTTAATTTTTTTTTTTTTTAAATCACGAAATGCTGTAGAAGGTAATTGATGATGTTCAGTTTGGCAGACCTCTTTGCCTTAAAATGATCTTATTTCAAATCTGCAGTTGAAGCCTGATGTTCTGTAAATCAGTAGGGTATATTTTCAGGGCAAAGCAGCCATAATATGAAGACAGTATCACTCTAGAACTACAGTTATTACAACAGTGATAAAGTGCAAGTAGCCCTTTTTAATCAGTCATATCAATGTGCAGATTTTCAAACTGAAAAAAAAACAACAACCCCTAAGTAGTTGAACTGTTAGTTCATGTCTTGAAGTTGAAGAATTTACAGACTTGATTGGTTACATCGTGTTATCCATGAGGAAAATGACGTTGAACCCCACTTCAATTGGTATGTCCTGAGTAGCCAGACAAAAGTGGAGAGGAGAAAAGTTCTGGAAGCTGTGAGTGAGGATAAAGGAGATCTTAAAGTTTTAAGAAGAATTCTTGAGCATCAAGAGATGCTGACAACATACAGGAGAACCTGGAGTTAGTAAAAATATTGCAAAAGGTGAAAAGTTCTATAAGAGTACTTCAAAAATTCAATTCTATTTTTTCCATAAACTTTTCAAAGTACCCTTGTATAATGAAAAATTAAATGGCTAGATTGACTTAGAATAGTGATTCTCAGCTGAGGGAGATTTTGCCCTGTAGGGGACATTTGAGAATATTTGAAGACATTTTAAAAAAAATAACTTTAAAAAACTTTTAGAATAGTTTCAGAGTTACAAAAAAGTTGCAAACATAGTACAGACTTCTGTACACCTGCACTCAGTTTCATCTATTGTTAAAATCTTACAGTATTATGATATATTGTTATAACAAGAAACAAATATTGACACACTGTTGTTAACTAAAGTTTGTACTTAATTCAGATGTCCTTGGTTGGTACCCAATGTTTTTTGTTTTTTTTTTTTTCTTTTTTCTGTTTTAGGACTCCATCCAAGAAATCACATTGCATTTAGTTAGTTGTCATGTTTCCTTAGACTTCTCGTGGCTATAACAGTTTCTTAGACTTTCCTTGATTTTGATAATCTTGACAGTTTTGAGAAGTATTGATTAGGTATTTTGTAGAATGTCCCTCAATTGAGATTTGTCTAATGTTATTCTTATAATTAGGTTGGGATTATAGGATTTTTGTGGAAAGACCATAGACTGAAAGTGCCACTTTCATCATATCATATCTAAGGCTATCAATGTGATGTTAGTGATGATGTTAACCTTGACTACCTGTCCAAGATAGTGTTTGTGAGTTTCTCCATTGTAAATTTGTTTTCCAGCCTTTCCATTCTCTATGGAAGCATGTCACTGTGCGCAGCCCTTATTTGAAGGGTGAGGAGTTATGCTTCACCTCCTCGAGGAGAGTATATCTAAATAAATTATTTAGAATTCTTCTGTCTGGGAGATTTGTCTTTTTTTTTCCATATTGATTTACTTGCCCATCATTAGTTACAACAGTATGGACTCCTGGATATGCATTACAAACATTTTTTATTTTTGCAAAGGGGCTGAGGAGAATGCTTCTGGCATTGATTGGGCAGAAACCAGGGACGCTGCTCAATATCCTGTCACACACAGATCAGATCCCCACAGCAAAGAATTATCTGACCCAAAATGTCAACAGTGCTAAGGTTTAGAAACCCTGCTCTAGAGCCTCTGATGTTCCACTCTGTTAGGATATGCTGCGTATGGAAATGCAACTCTAATTTTATAGTTGAAGTCAGTGATTAAAAGTTGTGTTTTTTCAGAAATCTTTCTTGGAATGTATAAAATGAATAATTTTTTTGATGTTCTGTAGACATACAGTAGGAGGTTTTGCTTCTCTAAGGCTCTCTATAAATAAAATGAGCTGGAAGGTTGAGGCAGCTACCCAGACTACCCAACTCCAATGGTATCCTCCACCCACCACCCTGTTACTGAAGAAAAATTTTGGCTCAGTGTGTACAGATTGGCAGTCTGCATTTTATGAATTTACTGAATATTTACTTAGCACCATTGTATGTGTTCCAGAGGCAGGGGAATCAAGGGAGGCTTTTAATGATCCTGGAGGTGAGAATGGCAAAATTAAAAAGAAAATGCCTTCCTTGCCTTGCCCTAGAACAGTGGTACTTGACCAAGGTCATTTTTGCTCCCAGAAGACATTTTGCAACATCAGGACATGTTTGCGGTAGTCACAGTCTGCGGGGAGGAGTGCTATAGCATCTAGTATGTAGAGATCAGGAATGCTGTTAGACATGCTACATGCACAGGGCAGCTCTCCAAGTAATTATTTAGCCCCAAATATCAATAATGCCAAGGTTGAGAAATCCTGGACTAGGGGGAAGGAAAACAATCTTTCAGGTTGACCAAAATTTCTCACAACCAGAGGGAGGTATATGTCTTGGTATGTTTTATTTTAAATAGTGTGTGTGTGTGTGTGTGTGTGTGTGTGTGTGTCTGTGTGTGTGTGTGTGTGTGTGTGTGCATGTACACTGGCTTCACCAATCCATTTTAGCTACTGCTTTGGCTAGATTACTGCTGGTGTTAAAAATACATCTCAGAGCACAGGTGCACTTGAATAAAATCAGACTTCTTACCCTGGACTACAGGGCCCTGGAAAACTGGCTCCTCCCTACACCTCTGATGTCTTTCCATGACCCTCTGCCCTTGGTTCTCTATGATCCATACAGCTGCACAAGGATCAAGCCCAGATTGGTTTTATGACCTTTGCATTTGATGATCCTTCTTCCTAGACCACTCTTTTCTCTGACCTGGGCATGGCTAGGTTCTTTTCATCATTCACATCTCAGCTCAAATGTTACCTTCTCAACAAGGCTTTTCCAAATCACCCTATCTAAAGTACATCTGTACACAAAACAAACTTTTGATCTCGTAGTCAGTCACATTTTACGTTGTCTATGACACGTTACTTTCTGAAGTTATCTCATTTGCTTGACTTCTATGTTAACATATAAGCTCCCTAAGAGCAGTGACCATATCTCTTTAGTTTGTCACTATATCTGGGTGCCTCACTCCCAGCCTGGCACAGAACCAGAGTTAGATAAATATTTGTTGAATAACTGAATGAATGATTGAATGAAACCGGAGTAAAGATTTTAAATTTCTGGAAATTCTGAATTTGTAGAAAACATTTTTGCTTCTTTAGCCTCTTAAAAATGGACATTTGGGAGCAAAATTTCAAAGCACAGAATATTTTTAAAGACTTGATTATGGTTTTAATGCTACATCATTTAGGAAGATGCTACAGAGTATGCAAATATGGTTAGATCATAAAATAATTATTCTTGTTATACTGCATGTAAATGAATTTATTCAGGTAATTATGACTTCAATGCTGAATTTCTCAAAAAATAATTAAAATTTTATTCCCAGTTTTTGCCTATTTAAGAAAAGCAGGAAAACTCCACAGGACAGATGAAAACATCAAAGCTATAGCAAAACAAATGAAGCTGTTAGGTTTTAGGACTTAGAGCCTCAAGCAGATATAGAAAACTTTCATTCTTAGAAAACAAGCCAAGGTACATGAGCATGAAAAACATCCCATAACTTGTTGAACACAATTTTTATTATTTTAAAATTAATGCAATTGAGCCGAGTCTAAGGCCCTGCGTGGAAGGGAAGTGCACACAGCCTAGAAGAGGATGAGGTGAGCGGAGATGCTTATAGCACCAAGGCTCAGTCTAAGGCCCAGAGGGAAGCGCACATGGCCCAGCAGCTGCCGAGGTGAGCCAAGACCAGATCCTTGTGGCACCAGAGTCCACTCTAAGGCCCCAGGGGGGAAGGGAAGCACACACAGCCCAACAGCCACTGAGGTAAGTCAAGACTTGCGTGGCTTCAGGGTCCAGTCTAAAACCCTGTGGGGGAAGAGAAAGGCACACAGCCCAGCAGGGCCCAAGGTGAGCTGAGACCTCCACAGCACCAGGGGATCAGTCTGCAGTCATGGAAAGCTAGAACAGGAGCCATGGTGGTAATATAGATACCACCACACATTCTGTCACCACAAGGACAGTTCACCACCACAGTAGCAGCCAGGGCCACTCTACAGGCCACCTACCACTCACTTGATGACATTGATATGAGAAGAGATACTAGTAGAGCCTGCAAATAGAGGAAGAAATCTGTATCCTCATAGCCAACCCTCGAGTAATAGAAGAAGCAAGTACCAGATGACCAAACATCAGTGAAAAAATACAAGAACTACAAACAAACAAGAAGATATGACACCACCAAAGGAGTACAGTAATGCTCAAATTCCAGATGCCATAGAACAAGGAATCATTGAAATGTCTGAAAAGGAATTCCAAGCAATGATCTTAAGAAAGCAGGAAGAAATAAAAGAAGACTCAATTAGAGAACACAAGGAAACAAGAAAAAAAATCCAGAATGTGAAGAAAGAAATTTACAAAGAAATTAATAACTTAAGAAAGAATGTAGCAGAACGTCTAGAAATGAAAGATTCACTCAGTCAAATAAAAAACACAATAGAGAACTTGAGCAGCGGGCTAGAGCAAGCAGAAGAAAGAATTTCAGATCTCCAAGTGGTCTTTTTGAAATAGCTCAGGCAGAACAAAAAAAGGAAAAAGATTAAAAATAATGAGGAAAATCTAAGAGAGATAGCAGACAACTTCAAGTGCTCTACCATCCAAATTGTGGGTATTCCAGAAAGGGAGGAGAAAGGAGATGGTTTTGAAAATCTATTCAAGGAAATAATAACAGAAAACTTCCCAGGGGTAGGGAGAGATGCAAGCCTTCAGATCCAGGAAGCTCAGAGGTCCCCAAACAGATTCAATCCAAAAAGATCCTCTCCATGACCCATTATAGTCAAATTTACAAAGCTCAAAGACAAAGAGAGAATTCTAAAAGCAGCAAGAGAAAAGTGCCAATTCACCTACAACGGAACCCCCATCAGACTAACAGCAGTCTTCTCAACTGAAACCCTACACAGGTCAGAAGAAAGTGGAATGATATATTCAAAGTACTAAAAGAAAAAAAATTGCCAGCCAAGAATTCTTTACCCAGCAAGGCTCTCCTTCAGAAATGAGGGAGAAATAGTGTATTTCCCAGACAAAGAAAAATAGCGGGAGTTCATCACCACTCGACCAGCCCTGCAAGAAATTCTCAAGGGACTCTTTCACCTGGAATCTGAATAATGAATGTCACTATCACAGATACACAAGAAAGAGCAACACCTGTCATTAAAACAAAAATGTCAGTGAGAAAGAGAAAGAAGCTAAATCCCGCCACCTCGAATTTCCAACTAACAATGAAGAAGAGAAATTAAAGGGGAAGTATTGATGGAAAGATATTTAATACATTGAAAGAAAAAGCAATTAAATGACAGGAATTAAACAATACCTGTCAATAAGTACCCTAAATGTGAATGGATTAAATTCCCCATTCAAAACACACAGACTGATTGACTGGATTAAAAAGCTAGACCTAAGCATATACTGTCTTCAAGGGACACATCTCATCTATAGAGACACACACAGACTAAAAGTGAAGGGATGGAAAAAGATATACCATGCAAGTGGAAACCAAAAAGGAGCAGGAGTAGCTATTCTTATATTGGATAAAATAGAATTTAAACAAAAAAACATAAAAAGAGACAAAGAAGGCCACTGCATAGTGATAAAAGGATTAATCCAGCTAGAAGGCATAACAATCATAAATATATATGCATCTAATACTAGAGCACCTTGATATAATAAGCAAACACTATTAGACCTAAGGAAAGAAATAGGCCCTAATACCTTATTAGTGGTTGACCTGAACACCCCTCTCTCAATGTGGGACAGATCTTCCAGGCAACAAATCAACAAAGAGACACAGGATTTAAACTACACATTAGATCAACTGGACCTGGCAGATATATACAGAACATTTCACTCAACAACTAAAGAATATACTTTCTTCTCAGCATGTGGAATGTTCTCCAGGATAGACCACATATTATGTCACAAATCTAGTCCCAACCAATTTTTTAAAAAAATGAAATCATTCCAAGTACCTTTTTCAACCACGATGGACTAAGGCTGGAAATTAATAACAAGCAAAACCCTGGAAACTGTGCAACTACATAGAAACTAAATAATAGAGTCCTGAACAACCTATGGATCCAAGAAGAAATTAAACAGGAAATCAAAAAATTTCTTGAAACTAATGAAAATAATGATACATCATACCAAAACCTGTGGGATACTGTAAAAGCAGTACTAAGAGGCAAATTTATTGCAATAAATGCTTACATCAAAAGACTGGAAAGACTTCATATAAATGGCCTAACACTACACCTCAAAGAACTTGGAAAGCAACAACAATCCAATCCTAGAGGTAGTAGATGGAAAGAAATAATTAAGATCCTAGCAGAACTCAGTGAAATAGAGACCCAGAAACCAATAGACAAGATGAACAAAACTAAAAGTTGGTTTTTTGAGAAGATAAATAAAATAGACAAACCATTAGCTCGTTAACCAAAAAAAAAAAAAAAAAAAAAATAGAAAACAAAAGATCCAAATAAGAAAAATCAGAAATGTAAAGGGAGACATTACAACCAATACCGTAGAAATATGAAAAATCATTATAGACTATTAAACGACTCTATGACAACAAATATGAAAACCTGGAAGGTATGGATAATTTTCTGGATACATACAAACTACCCAGACTGAAACAAGAAGAGATAGAAAATCTGAACAGACCAATAACAAGCAAGGAGATTGAAGCAGTAATCACCAATCTTCCAACAAAGAAAAGCCCAGGTCCAAATGGCTTTACAGCTGAATTTTACCAATCCTTCAAAGAGGAATTAATACCAATTGTCCTCAAACTATTCCAAAAATTAGAAACAGAAGCCATTCTCCCAGACTCATTCTATGAGGCCAACATAACTCTGATACCAAAACTGGAAAAAGATACAATAAAAAAAGAAAATTACAGGTCAATAGCCTTGATGAACAAAGATGCAAAAATCCTCAACAAAATATTAGCAATCAGAATATAGCAACACATTAAAAAAATTATACACCATGATCAAGTGAGATTCATCCCAGGCATGCAAGTATGGTTCAGCATACGAAAGTCAATAAATGTGATACATCCTATCAATAAAATCAAGGACAAAAACTGTATAATAATCACAATAGATGCCACAAAAGCATTTGACAAAATTCAACACCCCTTCATAATAAAGACTCTTAACAAATTAGCTATAGAAGGAAAGTATCTCAACACAATAAAGGCCATCTCTGACAAGCCCACCACCAGTATCATTCTGAATAGGGAAAAACTGAAATCTTTTCCCTTAAGAAGAAGAATGAGACAAGGATGCCCACTCTCACCACTTCCATTTAACATATTACTAGCATTGTAATAACATAGTACATTTCATATTTGTTGGAGGTACTAGTAAGAGCAATCAGGCAAGAGAGAGAAATAAAGGGCATCCATATTGGAAAAGATGAAGTCAAACTGTCCCTATTTGCAGATGACATGATACTATATATTAAAAAACATGAAGACTCTACCAAAAAACTTTTCGAGCTGGTTAATAATTTCAGTAATGTTGCAGGATACAAAATCAACAGGCAAAAATCACTTGTGTTTATATCCTCCAACAATGAATTAACAGAAAGAGAAATCAAGAAAGTAAGACCATTTACAATAGTCACCAAAAAACCAAAATACCTAAGAATCAAATTAGCCAAAGAGATAAATGATCTCTACAATGAGAACTACAAATGGCTACTGAAAGAAATTAAAGAAGATACAAAAAAGTGTAAAGACATTCCATGCTCTTGGATTGGAAGAATTAACATTGTGACAATGTCCATACTACCAAAAGTGATCTACAGATTCAGTGAAATCCCCATAAAATACCAATGACATTCTTCACAGAAATAGAAAAAACAGTCCTAACATTCATATGGAACAGCAAAAAATCCTAAATAGCCAAAGCAATCCTGAGGAAAAAAGAAAAAAAAAAAAAAAGCTTGAGGCATAGGGCCTAACTTCAAATTATACTACAAAGCTATAGTAACCAAAATAGCATGGTACTCGCATAAAAACAGATACTAGGGCCTGTAGAACATAATAATGAACCCAGAAATCAACCCACAGACTTACAGCCAATTGATATTTCATAAAGGAAACAAAAATATACATTGGGAAGAAGACTGCGTCTTCAGTAAATGGTGCTGCATAACTTGGATATCCGTATGTGGAAGAATGAAACTAGATATGCACCTCTCACCATATACTAAAATCAACTCAAAATGGATTAAAGACTTAAGTATCAACCCGAAACTGTAAAATTACTAAGGAAAAATATAGGTGAAATACTTCAGGAACTAGGTCTGGGCACAGACTTTATGAACATGAGCCCCAAATCATAAGCAACAAAAGAAAAAATAAACAATGGGACTATATCAAACTATAAAGCTTCTGTACAGCAAAGGAACCAATCAACAGAGTGAAACAACAACCTATAGAGTGGGAGAAAATTTTTGCTAACTATGCATCCAACAAGGGATTAATATCCTTAATATAAAAGGAACTCAAGCAATTACACAGTAAAAAAACAAATAACCCAATTTAAAAATGGGCAAAGGAACCAAATAGACATTTTTCAAAGGAAAACATACAAATGACCAGCATATACATGTAAAAATGCTCAACATCACTAGTCATCAGGGAAATGCAAATTAAAACCACATTGAGATATCACCTCACCCCAGTTAGACTGGCTATAATAAAAAAGATGGAGAATAACAAATGCTGACGAGGATGTGGCAAAAAAGGAATGCTCCTACACTGTCGGTGGGACCATAAATTAGTACAACCACTATGGAAAACATTATGGAGGTTTCTCGAACAACTACAGATAGACCTACCATACAATCCAACAATCCCACTACTGGGTATATACCCAGAAGAATGGAAATCATTATGTCAAAGGGATACCTGCACTCCCATGTTCATCGCAGCTCTGTTCACAATAGCCAAGATATGGAACGAACCTAAATGTCCATTGATGGATGATTGGATAAGGAAAATGTTGCATATATACACCATGGAATACCACTCTGCCATAAAAAAGAATGAAATTCTGCCATTGGCAGCAACATGGATGAGCTTGGAGAAACTTATGTTGAGTGAAATAAGCAAAACACAGAGAGATGAATACTGCATGTAATCACTCATAAATGGGAGCTAAGAGAGGAAGGAAAGAAAGACAGACTACAGTGGTGTGTTAGACTTGCAGAGGGATACAAAGTGGAGTGGGGAAAGGGGGATGGGGAGGGAGGTTGGGGATAACTGGGTGGGGTACATGGGGTATAATCACAATTTGTGGTAATGTGCAAGCTGCCAGTATGGATCTGGCCATCACATCTTGGCCATGAGTGGTGACAATTAGCTTTGTACCCCATTTCATAACCAATTTAAAAAAATGAAAAATAAAAAAATAAAAAAATGAAATTAGTATTATATCTAGCCTAGTGGGTGTGAATTGGTACCTCATTGTGGTTTTGATTTGCATTTCCCTAATAACTAGTGATGCTGAGGATCTTTTCATGTGTTTCCTGGTCATTTTCAATGCAGATTATTTCTTACTTTAGAATATTTCTGAATTTTCACAGTTTCTTTCATATAGTACGGAAGATGGAAAAATCAGAAGTAAACAAAGATGAGAAAGCTAGTGTTACCAAATTATATTCGGCAGATGCCACCAATGTCTTCCTGGCCCCTGAGAGTGTCATATTTTCTGCAATACTGGGAAGTTCCTTTTTAATATCAAGTCTACAGGCCTGGAATACTTGTTGATACAGTTAAATGAAATAGCAAGAATGTCATAAAAGTGGCAGATGGGAAATAAGGAAAGCAGTGGTTAATCCATTGGGTATGGGATTGTTTGCAAACTGGAGTAGACCTTTGTCGAGGGGTAGATAGAGCACATGCAGATAATTGACAAACGCATTGGGAAAGTTTGAGGCATTTTTCCTTAACAAATTATGTAAAGGAGAAGAAATTGTTTTTCTTTTCAAAAATTCTGTTTGCTTTCTTGGACACATCCCATACAAACTGAATAGATCATATTTTTCTGTTTTTCTCAGATATTCCTGATGGGTTTTTATCTAAGCAAATCAGGGTACTTTAGTAAGTGTGTTTATGGTAATTTTGCTTAAGGTTAGATTGCAAAACCTCTGGGAAATTGGTCTGACGTAGGCAATGTGGTGAGGTGAGATGAGCGTCTAACTGAGAGTCAGGAGATCTGTGTTTCAGTCCCCACTTCTAAAATAACCACTTTTGTAAACTTGTATAGATTACCTAACCTCTTAAATCTCCAGTTTCCTCATTTGTAAATATATAAATGACTGTACTCTAGATGATGCTTAAAGTTTTTTATAGCTCCAAAATTCTATTTGAGAAGTTTACGTGTTATGTACTTTAAATTTCAAAGGCAAATGCATATTCTTTCTTTGTTTATGTGTATAGAAAGCAAAACTGTTGTCTCAGTTAAACCTATATCAACAGAATTTTTTTTTAAAAGGCACAGGGACACAGACTTTGAAGTGCAGAAGCTGTGCTCCTCTTTGTGTAGTGGCTAAGTGCCTTGGTACATTTGTACGTGAGATGATCTGCTCTCTGTCCTGAGGTTTCTTAATCTATGTTTTGCAATGTGTGTTTATCAGTCATAGCACAACTGACTCAGACAGGACATAGTAGTATTTCCTAGTTAGTGGCTAAAACATTTCTCATCTTCCGAATTGTTCCAGTCTTTCATTCTGCAACTTCTGTGACCTCAAATGAGGACACCTTGACTTTCACTGAATCTTATGAAATGTTTTATTTTCTACAGGAAAGTACTGGGTTTTGAAACTCCTTTTTTTCCCCCCTTCACTTGTAGGAAAAGTCATAATAAATGGTGAGGTGATTCTGCCCTACCACCATCCCTTCAGGCCTTCTAGAATAGGCCCCAGGGAGCTCCAGGTCATCTCATTGCCAGGAGAGTGCAATTGGCTAATATAGTCTCTGATGAGGAGCCAGGAGCATAAGATCTACCTGGGAAGGGTTATGTTACATTTTGGGATTAAAATAAGTATCCAATGGAAAGGGCAAGGCTGGTCATCTCAGATGAGTGTAGCTGACATGGTCTTTGCATTAGTATTTATTGGAAATAGATATTTATTGGAAATTTATTGTAAAATAGGTTTTGTAATTTTGACCACTGTTGCACATAAAGGCTCTATCAAAATTCACTATCAGATAATTTTATTAGGGAACTGATCTGATCTGCATTATCTGAAGACCCGTTTTTGATATTTTTATTACCTCTTGGCTTTTTTGTTGTTGTTGTTGTTAATTTACAGGTGTACTTTGCATCAGTGCTTTCCTCGTGTATCTGTATTTAGTCTTTCTTTCAGCCCTAGGTCAGCTTGGTTATTTCCAAAAAAGCAGCAGCTTCTGCAATGCTGAGAAACAGGGTAGAGTATAGGGTGTGGGGGAGGAAGGTGTGATTGAAGCTGAAGGGTCTTTTTTCATATGTACTATTATTATTTGTTTTTCAAAAAGCACCATATATTCCCAGGCAGTCTCCCATCCAAGTACTAACCTTGCCTGACCCTGCTTAGCTTCTGAGATCAGACAAGAGTAGGCACATTTAGGATGGTATGGCTGTAGAAAAAAGGATCTTTTAAGGTTAGTGTGTTCTATTCAATTAAGCAGTCTATTCCCCCACTTTTTTTTCCCAGTGGAATGTTAAAATATTTTACTCCTGCAAAAAAACTCCCCAAACTCATATCCTAAACAAAAGAAATGACCCCTCTCTCTACCCTGAACCAAACACTATTTTGGGTTGGTGACTTTTTTCAAGATTCATTATATTTAATTTAATTGAAAATTATCTTTGTGATTTTACAGCAGATCAGTGTGTGAATTTGTTTTCTTATTGGCGGTCTGTTCATCAATAGGATTATTATTACAAATTATTGTTTTCAATTTCTTTGGAAAATCAGAAGAAAGGTTTTGGTGATATGAGTCATTTATCTTAAAATATATCATTTGACTCAGCAAGTCTACATCTAGGAGCTCTTCTAAGAAACTAATTAGAGAGAAAAACAAATTTCTTTTTGAAGATTTTCATAACAGCATCATCTATAATACTGGGAAAATTTAGAAACCAGCCTAAATGTCCCACAAACAATAGGAGAGTGGTTAAATAAATTATGTGACATCTACATGCTAGAGCATTATGCAGTCCTAAATATTTTGTTTTAAAAGAATTTTTAGTAACATTCAGGATAGCTCATGTCAAATGTTAAGTGACAAAAAGTGAAATGTTAAATGTTAAGTGAAAAAAAAATACTTATAGTTATGAGTCACTTAATGATGGGGATCTGTTCTGAGAAATGCGTTGTCAGGTGATTTCATCATTGTGTGAAAATCATAGTGTACTGACACAAACTTAGATGGTACAGCCGATGGCTCCAACCGCCATGCAGTCTGTCATTGACCAAAATGTCATTAGGAGGTGCATGACTGTACACAGAACGGTTCCAATTTTGTAAAAAAATATGCATAAGAATCTGGTAAAAGATTTATCAAAATATTAACAGTGGCTCTCCCATCGTGGTAGAATTGCAAATTTAAAAAGCAATCTTTATGTATTTGGTATATTATGGTGTTTTCCATATTTTCTACAGTGAGTAATGATGACTTTTAAAAATAGATATAAAAGGTATTAAACTTTTTTTTCCCCCTTGACCGTCCAGGTTGGAATATTAAAACATTTTTAATGAAAGAAAATTAAACAATGAGATAGCATTTTTTGCCTATCAGATTAGCAAGTTTTTTAGATTGATAATATTCAATTTTGGCAAGGACATGAAGAAACTGGCACTCTTACACACTCTGAGTAGGAGTGTAAATTGGCTCGGCCCTTTTAAAAGACAATCTGGCAGTATCTTTCAAAATGCACATACTCTTTGACATCATTTCCACTTACAGAGCTCCACTATACAGAAAAGCTTGAACAAATACACAAAGATACACGCATAGGTATATTAGCCACAGTATTAATTCTAATAATAAAAAATTAGGGAAAAATCCTGAACATTTCGTAAAAAAGAATGAGATAAAACTATTTAGATATCTACATACAAACAAAATGACATGGAGTGATAGTGAACAAAAGCAATTCGTAGTGCAATGTATATAATACATTCTTATTTTGAAAAAATAAGTATACATGATCATATATGTGCACAGCAAACATCTGGAAAGATCTGTACCATATAATTAACACTTGTTATCTCTGTGGAAGGGGATCAGAGATACCTTTACTTTATATACTTCTGTTGGAACAAAAGAAGTTAACATGCACTTCTTTTTTAATAAAAGTAATAATAGAGACAATCAGTAGAAAAGTGGGGCTTACTAAGTGAATTTTTGCTTTACAAATAGCTTTCAGGAATATATTCAGTCCATGCACAGTGTTGTACAGCTATAAAGAGTTTGGACATCTTCACATAGGGCCTAATTTATACCATGGCTCAATAAAGAGAGTACATTCACAAGAAGGAACTGATTCATAAGCTGATCTAGTTCACCATATCTGAATTTTTGCCCTATGGTTGCAGAAAGTTGAGGTCAGCCACTGATTCTGAAAGTTGCCTGTATAGATGGTCTGGATTAGATACATATAGTAGCCAAAAATTACTTTCTTAAAATCTATGAATTCACCTTCAAGGTATTTGCTATAAATGTCTCCTCATGGAAGAGCATGTCCCAAAATGAGACGTTGCTTTTCTTTTAGATGGGTTTATGTGATAATGAGATGGATGTGAAACATTACTTATTCAGCCATATGTGTATTTTCCTCTGAAATGATAAGAGTATCTACCTCATGGGCTTGTTGTGAGGGTTAAATGAACTGATTTATGTAATGTGTTTGGAGCAGTGCCTGGCACATAGTAAGAGCTCAGTAAATGGTGTTCTTTATTATTCAAACATATTGCTAAAGGTTTTCTATTTGAATAACAATATTAACTCGGCCTACACCAGGGTCCAAGTGAAGCAGACAGTTTTATTACAGCATTTTAGTGTGAAGGACTGCTTTGAATAAATATCTGAAGGTTTAAGCAGAGTGAATATTTAGATATAATTATGGGGTTTGTCCATTTCATAGAAGGCATTAGCAAAGGGAATATTTGGAGGATCGAAGGGAATTGGGATTAGCTTGGAGGTCAGACAGTGATTTAGTGAATGAAGTGGCTGTAGACCACCTCTCAAGGACTTTAGCCCTTGACTTTATAGAATGTCACTCACTAAGTAGGAAAATCTGGAGAAAGACTGTTCTGGTTCTAGCTTCCTTTTTTCTCATCTATAAAATAAGGAGGTTTAACTTGGTAATTAACAGCCACCATTTCCTACACACTTGCCATAAATCAGGCATTTTATGAGCACGATTTCATTTAATCCTCCTTTAGAAGAGCTTTATAAGTGAGGTAGCACTATTATCCCAAATTTACAGATGAAGAGGTTGAAAAAAGAGGCTCGAAAAGAAGTTATGTACTTGGTTTAGGGTGGTTGGCTTAAGTCCAAAGCCCATATGGTTTCTGTCCTACTACTCTGCCTCTAAGTGGCCTCCTAGCTCTAATAGTTGATGATTCTCAGTAATAGACATTTTAAAATTTTGTGGTTATTTTACTAGTCTTTTAAGCATGGGACAATTGGAATCTTCTTGTGTTTGAAAGGGAAAGGTAATAAAGAGAGATTTAAGGTAGGTTGTGATGTTAATGTCCTACTTTTTTCCCCCTAACATTACTGGGCTAGAATCACTACAGAGAGTGGGCAAAAATATACCAAAGTTAACTTTCTTGCATTTTTGATGACAATCACAGCACATTTTACTTGCTCCTGGCCCGTGGATAATAGGAATATTTTGTTTTCTTATTTACCTTTTTTGGAAGGTTGCAAGAGCAATTTTCAAGGATAATTGTGGAGGATTTTATTTAGAGGGGATAGGAGTTAGCTTTAAAGAGGACCAAAGAACAAGTTTAATGAGAGAAAGTGAAATTAAGTTCCATTAAAATCCTGCCGGGAAAACAAAATAAAACAAAACAAAACCAACCCTGCTGGGATTTTGATTTGGACTGCACTGACTTTGTAGATTAAATTTGGGAAGAACTGACTCTTTACATATTGTGTCTTCCCGTCCAGGTGCATTAGATGTCTTTCCATTTGTTTTGGTTTTTCAATTGTTTTTAAAACCTGTAAAATGCACTGGAATGAAAATAAAGTTATTTGAAAAGACAAATCGTTTTATTATGTCTTTGACCATTTTTGAAAGGAGTGGCTTTGGTTATTATTTATGCTCACAGTGAGATCATCTTATGCCTAGGTTTCTGATTTCACCAGTTGTTTAAAACATGCCACTGAAGACAATATTTGGCTTGGTTATTGGGTCTACAAAAAATAAAGTTTGTTAATGACAAAACCTAACATAACTTGTCTGTGCAAATATTATTATAAAGTCTTGTTTGCCTGGACCACAGGAGGAAATTATTATTCTACAAACCCGCGAAGTATGTTTAACACGCAAAGGCTTGTTACACAGTCAATGAAGAACAGTTGTTTTCTGCCCTTCCATAAATAACTAATGCCAAGAGCAGCCTGGCTATCTGTTTCAGCTTCTGGTTACAGAAGAGTCAAATGGGAAAGGACTAAATATCAGTGCCTGCTAACAGAGCTGTCTTCTTAAACTCTATTTAGCTTCTAACTGTTTAAATTTCATGCTTTCAGTGCCTTTTATGTTGTATGATGCTGTAAGTTGCATTGTATATTTCCCTAACTCTTCCATTTGCATGTGTTTATCTGTTCCATTTCTAATTGCATTGGTAGTTCTGGGTAGGACTTATTACCAAGGGAGCCTGCAGGTAGTGGCAAACACCTTCACGTAGGAGTCATGAGAAATGTGATAGGAAATCCAGGCTCTGTTACTAGTTAGTTGTGTGACTGGACAAATCATTTAACCTGCATCTGTTTCTTCATCTGTAAAACAGGGATAATAATACCCTGCCTTCCTACCTAGTAAACAACAGTGCAAATGTTCTATCTAAAATGTCAGACAGCTGCTTGGGGAATGATTTTCTCCTGGGTAGTAGTCTTGGAGGGTTTCTGATGACAAGAAATTAAACAAGATTTATTTTGACCCTGAAAAAGTGAAAAAGGAAAAGCTGGAAATAGTGGGGATACACTTGCTGTTCTTTTTGGAGATGTAGCTCTTCTTTCCTCTTCATCCTGGATGTGTTTTTTTTTTTATTATTTATTTATTTATTTATTTTTAAAATTTTATTATGTCGATATACATTGTGGCTGATTATTGTTGCCCATCACCAAAACCTCCCTCCCTTCCCCCCTCCCCCCCAACAATGTCCTTTCTGTTTGCTTGTCGTATCAACTTCAAGTAATTGTGGTTGTTATATCTTCTTCCCCCCCCCCCGGTTTTTTCTTTTGTGTGTGTGTGTGTGTGAATTATATATTAATTTTTAGACCCTGGATGTGTTTAAATGCAGAGCCAAGATGAGATAGCCAGAACTGTGTGCACTAATGAATAGCTTAAGTGATAAAAATCTTGAAAATTCATGTAGTTTCTTGGTCTGATAAATACACACGTATATATATCTATATCATGCACACATGTATATATATATATGTATGTAAATACAGATACATTCATACAAACAAACAAAAACTGATAGCTTCAGGCTCTAGTGAAATTGATAGCTTCAGGCTCTTCTTTCCTTTATACCTTGTAAAGCTGGAAGAACTTCACTAAGCTGAGCACTCAGTGTTCAGAGGAAATTACCTAATTGAAAATGTCTGGGCTAAGAGACATACAGGAAACTAGAAAAAGTACTCTTTGATTGCACGTTCTTTTTCATCTTGGTCCAATACACTGATTTATGTACTACAATAGGTCTGTATTGTGTCTGTGTTTTAATTTCACAACTAAACACTAAGTTTGTTGAAGGCAGGGAATGATCATTCCTTCACTTTCTTTTGTGTTAACCCTACTATAGATGACAGTGCCCTGTGCACCATTAGGTACCCAGTGAATTATACAGCTGACAAATAATTACTTATTTCTGGTATTACAACAAGATCTTATGAAATAAACATGAAAGTTAGGTGTTTGAAGTCCTGAACTTTCTAGGTCAATCTTGAAAAAAGGAGCAACATGACTGCCTTAGCAATATTTATAGGCATATTTTATATAAGTGGATGGGTCTGTCGGAAACTGAACAAGTAGTATTGACTTCAGAGCAGTAATACGCAAGAGCTGTATCTCTGTGCTCTCAGCCAGCCACCTTTAGTGTCACCTGGGATGCTTACTGCAAATTCAAATTTCTCAGCCCCACTGAGATCCCAACCAAAATATCCGGGGGTGGTAGCTCCAGGAAACGACATTTTAACAGGAATCCCGGCCAATTGTGATGCACAGTAGTTTAAGTACTCTAGCCAGTAATCTGAGATGGTCTGTAATCTGAGATGGTCTGTATTCTGAGATGGTGAGGCATAACACACACACACACACACACACACACACACACACACACACACACACACACACACACACACACACACACACACACACACACACACACACACACACACACACACACACACACACACACACACACACACACACACACACACACACACACCACACTTTCCATTGGGAAAATGGAAAATAGGAATTGAGAAATGTTCATTACCAGCAGGAACAGGAAGCTAGTACACCACTATGCATCAGGGAACTGGAAAAATACTCAAGATTTATTTTTTTTGGTGATATATTCTTGTCAGTTTGTCGAGGCTCATTTGCAATTATGGTCTGTTCCTTTTTAAGTCCTGAGACAGTTCTCTGGAATTTTATTTTTAACAGTTTTTTTGTTTGTTTGTTTGTTTGTTTTGGTTTTTTTTTGGTGGCTGGCCAGTATAGTGATCAAACCCTGGACTTGGTGTTATCAGCAGCACGCTCTAACCAACTGAGCTAACTGGCCAGCCCCTTTAACAGCAATTTGTTGAATCTCTTTGGAACAACATTTGTAAGGCTGTCTTATAAGCAGTCAGGACCCGTAAGATGTCAGTGCTGCAGTGACTTTTTCTTATCAATGTGGGCTCTTTTGCCATTATACCATCGCGTAAATGGAAGGCATAACGTGAAACCCCTGGATCCTTGTGACATTTTATGAGTGTGGAGGGTACGGGGATCTTAACGCAGTGACAGGCAAGATAAATGGATAAGAGGCATTAGCTCAGTCTTCCAGGAGCAGGATGCCTTTAGTCACAGAGTGTTAAGATCTCTCTCTAAAGGAAGAGCAGCGATGACCATCTTTAAAAGGCAGCTAGCTGGAACATGACCCGAGGGGAACTTTCTTCCTGGGGTGGAGTCCTGGGTAGCAAGAACAGGTGTGGGCGTGGGCCCATTCTGCACATCACTGCAACTAGGCGCAAGGATCGTCGGAAACACACTGACCAGCACTGCCAGCAAAACTGGCGGCTCGTGAGCGGGAGCCACAACCGGCGGGGAGCCGTTAGCCGCTTCGGCACCCCCTCAGCACCCCTCCCCGGCTGCTGGAAGTCCGCTCGGCTCCGCCTTGGCGGCTGACGTCCCGGGCGCGGGGGGCGGGCACGTGGGTGGGCCGAGGCGTCTGCCGCCTGCGATTCGGCCGACTCAGCCACACCACCGCGCGCCCCCGCTCCGCCCGCCCCTCCGGGCGCGTCTTTTCCGGGCTCGCGCCGCGCCCCGCCCCCGCTGGCAGTCCGGGTGCGCGCCCGCCGTTGCGGCTTTTTCTCCGGCCTCCGCGGCGCGCCTCTCCTCGCCCGAGCGCTAACGGACACGCGGCTCTTTCTGCCTGCTTCCCGAGGGGCCGGCTGCGAAGACGCGCTGGGCAGCGCCTCCGGTGAGTAGCCCCGGCTGAGGAGGCTGCGGGCCCGGCACCCCTTGTCCTGTGGGTCTTAGGGCCCCGGCTCCGGCGGGGCAGCGTACCTCACCTGAGCCGGCAGGAGGTTGGGTGGGCATTCCAGTTCCCAGAATCGGCTCGCTTTTTTCCTGGAGCCCGGGAGATCTACCCGCCTTCTCCCCGCGCCAACCCCCCCAACCTTTCCTGAGGCCGGGAAGATTCCCGAGGTCCCCGTAGCTGCTCCTTTGCTGGAGTCGGGGGTCCTCGAGACCCTGGCCCGCCTTTTCCTGCCGCTCACCGCATCACGAGGGCCAGAAGTCATCTTCCTGGTCGGGATACTAGGCTTTGCCCGGACCTTTTCCAGAGGAGCACATCAGCTTCTTACTAGACCTCCAAACGACCTTTAGGGCGCCCCTAGACCTTAACTCCATTTTGTTCCCTCCCGGTCGTTCCGTTACTGAGGGCGGGGTGGGAGTGGGGGTCTCTCGGCTCCAGAAGCATCCGCCCTCTTGAATTTGAAGGATGCCCTGCCTTCTGAAATCTTCTTAGCCAACGTACCTTTTGGTGTGTTAGAAAACTGCTGGATTCTAGCGGAAACATGCTCCCCGCCCCGTTCTTTCTATCTACATCCCTGCATTCAGCGGGTGCTGTATATTTAGTATTAGCTTTATTCACTTCCTCTTCCTTTCTTTTGAGTGGTCGAAAGGACTGTGACTGATGTCTATAGACAGAGAAAAATTTAGGAGAAAATGATTCATTGCCTAACACCATCAAGGGGTTACATATTTTAAATAAGACGTCATTTTTCCTCTTCGCTCCAGCATCTCCTCCTTCAAAGGCGTTTTTCTTGAAATTAATTTGCTCGATTCGCTCTTTCCACCTTAAGAAAGAAGTCAGTCGTCGCTCTGAGAAACGAAGTTAAGATGCAGAATAAGGGTAAAATGGCATTGAAATGAATCCCGTTGGAAAAGTAAGCAGTTTGCTTTATTGGTTAATGGTTTAATCCACACCTCAGTTTCCTCTTCTACAAAAATAGGCATGTTGGACTAGAGCAAAACTGAGGTTCCTTCTAGTGTTTGATTCTAGGACCTCTAAATTCATGCTTAGTAACATGTTGCTGCATTATGGAGACTTAACCTGATGAAAGCCGCTTGTCAGTTTAGTTTTTCTTTTATTTTGTCTGTAACAAGAAAGAGTTTTAAAATGTTTTGATGCATAAGACAGCAAGTTGAGATTCAATTACAGTACTGCTAATGAGCATATCAGTCAAGATGTTAATAGCGGAAGGCCTCGTCCTTAAATTGTAAAATAGCTCATCTTTTGGGTTGAAGCCGCTAAAGTGTAAGACACGTAAGACTCCTGTTACAATTAACACACTCTGCCGTTTTGGTGGGGGATGAAACATTAAACTGTCAGTATACTTGTACCTTAGAATTGAGTACCTTATTGTCCTGATATGGAAGAAATGTGTCATCTAAAATCCATGGGAGGTATAATGCAGCAGTTAAAAGCTTGAGTAAATTCTGTTTTATGCTTTTTTGAAAAAAAAGACCCACCTATTTTAAAAGAACACAAGTGATTCAGATTAAGATTTCTGATTGAGTATTTTGGGTAGGGGTGAGATGGATGGAGAAAGAAGAGTCTTGCTCAATTTAGTGAGAAGAGAAATGAATTGGAACACTGGAGAGGCTAAGGTTCCAGTCCCGGCTCTACTAGATTTATAACCTTCAACAAGTCACTTTACCTCTCTTAGTTTTTGCATCTGTAAAGTAAGGCTCTTCATGGTTGGCAGGATGATTTATAAGTCTCCCAATTTGAATTCTATATTCTTATACTGAATATATATATATATATAAATTTGCATTATGTCTGTGTCATAAATCCTGTTATATCAGTTGTTTAAAGTGTTTTTCTCAAAGGTCTGCATATACTAGTTCAAATGTAGATGCACTTAGTTCTTAATTCATCCTGATTAAGTGAGTTACTATATGTGGAAGTCTAGAAATTAGGAAGCATTTTACAAAAGTCAGGTAGTATTATATTGTTAACTTACGTTTGCAAATGAAATGTGAGTTTACCAGTGTTTTTTAAATGTTCATGGCTTTTAGAAATTTGTACAGGAATGTACACGTACTGCCTTATAACTGTAATTGGTTAGTAACTTTAAAAGAATATGCAGGCATCTCATTTATTTATTCATTCATTTATTCAACTGTCACATTCCTTCATCTGTCACTTATTTTGTGCTAGGCCCTCAGGATATGATGGTTAAGAAGACAACCCTTACCCTGTGAGTTTATAGTCTGGGATGGTGGTGATGGTGGTGGAGGTATGTGTAGTTTATTTTTATTAAAAACAACAGTCAAATTAGGGACATAAACAAAATCCCAGGGAAGATAAGCCTCCATAGGGGAGGAGGAGATGATTGTATTAATCGTAGCCTGTAGACTCTTTTTGGCATTACTTTTTTTTTCCATCCTTGACATTCAGTTACTGAACCTTTAGCATAAATGAAAGCTGTATTTTTCCATTCCTGCCATTAGCTGGTCTTATATAGTCTTTTTCTTTCTTTCCTTTTTAACTTTTTATTTTGAGATAGTTGTAGATTCTCATCTCATACAGTTGTCTAATTTCCCCTAAAGGTACATTGTGCATAACTACAGTATAACATCACAGCTAGAATATTGAAATAGATTTGTCTTATTCCGATTTCACCAGTTTTATATGCACTCATTTGTGTGTGTGTATTAGCTCTATGCAATGTTATCACATGTAGATAGATTCATGCGATCACCACCATGATCAAGATACAGAACAGTTGCATCACCACAAGGCTCCCTTGTGTTGCCCTTTTATAGCCACAGCCATCTTCCTCCCTCCCTGACTTCTGGGAACCACTGATCTTTTTTCCATGTCTATAATTTTGTCATTTCAAGAATGTTGTATAAATGGAATCACACAGTATGTAACCTTTTGAGGTTAGCTTTTTTTCACTTGGCCTGATTCCCTCGGGATTCATGCAGGGAATGTTATCCTTTATCAGTAGTTTATTCCCTATCACTTCTGAGTAGCATTCCATGGTGTGGATGTTCCACACTTTGTTTAACCATCCACCTGTTGTAGGACATCTGTTTGTTTCCAGAGTTTTCTTTGTTTTGTTTTGGCCTATTATGAATAAAGCTCCTATGAACAATTATGTGCAGCTTTTTATATGAAATAAATTTACATTTCTCTGGGATAAATGCCCAGGAGTATAATTGCTGGATTGTATGGTAGTTGCACGTTTAGTTTTCTGAGGAACTGCCAAACTTTTTCAGAGCAGCTGTACCATTTTACATTCCCACCAGCAATGTATGCGTGCTCCTCATCCTTGTCAGCACTTGGTGTTGTCACTATTTTTTATATTAGCCATTCTGATAGGTCTGTAGTGATATCTCCTTGTAGTTTTAATTTACACTTTCCTGATGGCTAATGGTGTTGAACATCTTTTCATGTGCTTATTTGCTGTCTCTGTACCCTCTTTAGTGAAATGCCTGTTCATGTCTTTTGTCTATTTTCTAGATGAATTTTTTTTAACTGTTGAGTTTTGAGAGTTCTTTATGTATTCTAGATGGTAATCCTTTGTCAGACATGTGGTTTGGAAATGTATTCTCCTGTTTTGCAGTTTTTCCACCTTCTTCACAGGGAATTTCACAGAACAAAGGGCTTTGATTTGGATAACATCCAGTTTATTAATTTTTCCTGTGCTTTGGTGACAAGGGGTCTTACAAGATGTACTTTTATTATTTAATTTTGTCCTTTTCTGTTCTGTATAACATCCATTATTTGTGTAAGCAATGTGAGCATCTCTCTTTTAGTGGTCCTGGAGTTCAAATATATTCTGTGAACAAGTGGCCTTGATGGCTTAGGGTATGAATAGCTGCTCACACGAGCTCTTACTCTATTAAAAGTGCTGCCACTCTTTTGTGCTTTAACAATGTAACGTCTACCTCACCAGGCTGTGAAATGCAACATTAAAATTTGTATTTTAAAATTAATTAAATAGACACATGATGTGCCGAGGAGGATTTTGGTTTCACTTTCTAAATTAAAAATGTTTTGGCAAAACCATATAGTTTTTTAAATCAAGGATTGTGGTAAGTAATCAGAAGAACGAATTTGTGTTCTCATTTAAATGTACTTTGAAAGTCTACTTCTACATTTTGAGTAATGAAGTTACAAATTAATGACTACATATTTAGTAGGCCTTTTCTCCTCACTATTGATTATCAGAATAATGAAAAAGATTGTTGAATTTGACTGTCTAGACTGCATATTTTCCCTAACATTCATTTTAACTGTCTTTTAAAATAAATATTAACTTTAAGGTGACACAATTTTATATTTTGAAAAATATGTGCACATATGAGAATGGTTTATAGGAAAAGGTTAGTGATTCATTTTGAGAATATTCATTTCTGTAAGGTGGAACTGAAATTATTACTTGTCCCTTCAGTGTTACCATATTTGCTCATTAAATGTTCAGCTAAGGTAGTGGATTCCTATTTGAAAAAGATCAAATATTGGTATAAGGCAGGGGCTGGTAAAATACCACCTGAGGCCAAACCCACCACTTGTTTTTGTAAATAAACTTCTACTGAAACACAGCCACATCCATTCATTTATGTATTGTCTGGCTTCATTCGCAATACATCAGAATTGAAACAGAGACCTTATGCGCTGCAGAGCATAGTTACTCTCTGTACCTTTATAGAAAAAGTTTGCCGACCCCAGAGATGAGGCAACCTAATAAATTATTGATTTACTTTGTTACAAAGGAAACTGAACAAACTTTACGTTGACTTTTTGTATCTTTTGGTTACATTTCCGTGGGATACTGTGCTTCAGAAGAGTGCGTTTGTTTCTTTACCAAGTCTCTAGGAGCCACATTTAGGAATGCATAGAGGGTTGGGAAGGTTGATTTGCTGCTGCTGTTGTTAAGTGTGGGTTATTTCAATGTGAGTGTAAATTTACAGGTATGGCAATTAGTAAGATTCATAAAGAGACCTATGGAGTTGGGATGGCCTTTGGAGATCCTATTGTGAGCCAGAGTGGTAACGAGAGAGCCAGGGATGGCAGTGTTTTTGCTCTGAAACTGCTATGTAATGTTTAAATACATAGTAGTGTGAGCCTGTCAAACTGAACTTAGACTGTTAGTTTATTATTTTGGTTGCATAGCTTCCTTCTTATATAAGTTAGAAGTTGACACATTAGTTCTTTTAAATGTCCTAAGTGTGATGTTGAAAATGGAAATTGAGTTAGGATGGTTGGCTATACATTTGGAAAGAAATTGATCTCCACTTCCCATCATACACAAAAATAAATTAAGGATATATTTTTAAAATGTAAGTGTATATTTAAAAAACTTCTGGAAAGCATAAGACACCATAACAAAGTTAAAAAGGCGAGTGACAGACTGGGGGAAAATAGCTTCTATGTATGCAGTAGAAGCTTTAATTGACTTCCACTTAACTGACTCACCACATTAAATGATGATCTTCATTTCCTTTATAAAATACACTATGCACTGAACACTTGCTATCAGTAGGTTGGTCTCCAGTATTCCAGTGTGCTTGTGTACCTACCAGTAGAGCAGATGTTTTTATTACTAAACCTGTATGTATTGGTTGTATTTGTTTTTTAAATATATAATTTGTTTAATATTTTGTAATCTGATAAAATAGGAGGGGGAATTGGAGTTCTTATTGAAAATTTGCAGAAGAAATGATATGATGTCTGGGATTTGCTTCACATTATACAGGAGGTGAGGGATGGAGCTGGAAGTGGGTAGGTATGGAAGAAACACAATTCAGCACATTTGAAGGTGGGTAATGAAACAAATTGAAGTGTTTTGGGAAGAGTTGTTGAAAGCAAGTTGCTAAAAAAATAATGTCCAGTTAGGTGTGGGTCAACTATAAAAGATTTGTGTAATATAAATATAATAATGTAAAAGTGTTCTGCACTCACATTGCGTTGCAAGTGTCTTTTAAGTTCTTTGAAGTTTTACCCTATGAATTCAGTTTAAATTCTTTACAGTTAGTGGGCCTGGAGTTAAAGAAAAAATGTTTTGGCCTCTTGGCCCCATATAGAAAGTTTGGTGAATGAATGTACATTTGCCACTGATAAAATGAAATGTTTGTCATGCACATATTTTTTATGATGGTTCACCTGAATTGACATTTTCAATTTACTACCAACTGTTCCAAATCACATTAGAAAAAAGAGCTTCTACTGTGTAATATCAGTAATATATTAAGAACTCCTCTAGGTCAATGAGAAAACACCCATTAAAGAAAGTGGCAGAGCATTATGAATTGGCATTTCCCAGAAAAACAAATGAAAATCATGTATAAAAAAGAAAAGATGCTCACATTCACTCTAGTAATTAGGGAAATGCACACCATTTTTCACCAAAAAATTTGGGAAAAACTAAACATTTCTACTTTTAGCAAATGGGCCCTCTCATACACTGTTAATGAGAGTGCAGTGTATAACATTTTGATAAAGAATACCCAAATGCTCTCATTTTTAAATATGCATATATTTTGATCCAGCAATTCTATTAATCAATTCTATGGAAATACCTGCACATGTGTATAAAGCTATGTATAAGATCACTGCAGTGAAATGTTCTGAACAGTGAAATCTTGACACAACCTAAATATCCATCAGTAGGGGAATGATTTAAATAATAATAGGCTGTGCTGTAGAGTACCATAGAGCTATTAAAAAGAATAAAGTTTTAAAAAACCTTTAGATAGACCTATACAAACTGACATAGAAGTTCCGAAGTATGTTGTTAGGTGGGGGATAAGAGGAGGAAGGAGTCACAGAACAGTTGTATACTGTGAGCGATTCCACTTATCTAAAAACAAACTCATCACATGTATTGACAATACAAAAAGGTTTGATTGATAAACACCAAAAGTAGTTATCCCTAGAGAAAAAGAAAGTGATGTTAGAGGAAGTGTAGGTATAGAGATACTTTTACTTTTTACCCTATACAATTCTATAGTGTATTTTATAATTTATAATTACTGTTTTGATAGTAATTATGTAAATTAATAATATGAAACATTTGCACACTGGGGGATGCTTACAATATGATTCCTTCATTGCATGACACTGCTAGAAATGGAATGGCTTGTACTGAGTGTACACTCAGGTTTTTTTAAATAATTTTTTCTTCCATTGTTGAAGTACTATTTGTATTTTCTACATTTTCTACACCAAAAATATAAATATAAAGGGTAAGTGGGGGACAAGGGGTATAATCACAATTTGTGGTAATGTACATGCTGCCAATATGGATTTGGCCATCACATCTTAGGCACGAGTGGTGACATTTTCCTTTGTGCTCAATGAATATTCATAACCAATAAACCAAAAAAATTAAGTGAAAAAATAAATAAATATATAAAGGGTAAAAGAAGGTGATCTTGTGCCCAGAGAGATCTATTGTCAACTTTTGGGTACATATGCTTGTGCATATATGTTTGCATGCATATGTGTGCACATAATATGTCATCTTTCTGCAAAAACGGGTTCTTATTGTATGTACTGATTTGTAACTTCTTTTCTTTCACTTGACACTGTATTGTGAGCCTTTTTCAGGATCAGTAACTCCAAATAAGTGAAAAACATCTGGTGGGAAAAGAACATTGCGCTATGCAAATACAGTGTTATAGTTAAAATAAATGGTTTCTAGGACAAATTATAATCTTAAAAAATAGTCATAGTCACCAAAAGTAAATAACCAAGAAATTTTTAAGTTCTCAATGTTGAACCAGTTCAGTTCTGTTTTGAATTTTACTATGAGCCCGTTATGTAAATTGTAGTTACTAGTGATGATGTCTAAGTGCAATATATTAAAATATTATTAGGAAGCTCTTTTGGGTGGAGCTTGGTTGTAATGAAGATTTAAAAACTCAACCTGAATGGTTGTTTTTGTTCAAAGAAAAACCCACTACTGTGACTAGTTTTTGGTAAAAGTGTTAGTGCGCATAGTTGTATTCTTTCTCAACTTCCAAAAGTAAAGAATGCCTAGGTATCTGTACCAAAACAAATCTTTGTCTGTGGTATCTTGGTCTATAGTGTATAAAACTGAATATTAGGAGCACTGTGTTGGGGGACCAAATTTGATTTGGGCAAATATGTATGTGTGCTGCTTTCTCGTTTCATCCAGAAGCATTTATTAAATCCACTGGAGGCATATTATAACTTCATCTGGCTTTATGCTGTGGGACTTAAAAAAACAAAACAAAACTAACTTTAGTTGAAGACTTTTTGTTACTTTAATTATTTTGCATGAATCCAGTAGAACAATTTACAAAAGAAGATAATGCCTTGTAGACAATAGTGTTATTGCGAATACGTGAATCCCTGTTCTCCAAGGTTATGTATGCATCTTGGCCTTTTTGGAATTGATTTCATAGCACAAAGATTTTTCTTTCATAGGTGGTGTCAAGTTAGCAGATTTTACAGAGAAGTCAGGATAGAGGTTCCCTATTTCTCACTTCGTTAATGAGGGGGCATGTGAGATTAGACTACTAGAGAAATGTTGAAAATGTTAGTGATTCTAGTGGTTGTTATGAGGTAAATGCAGTGGGGAGGCATGGTGAAAAACCTGTTTTCTCTTAGGTGTGCAGTGTATTACCTTTAATGTGTGTTTAATGTGTTTTAATACTATAAAAAATAATGATAGGGTTTTGAAGGACCACTCCCCTGGGGGTGCCTGGGTGATGAGTCATCAAAAAAAAAAAAAAAAGAGAAAAGAAAAGAAATGGGTAGAGCTGCTAACTGCTGAGATGGGGATCGTTCATTGTGCTCAGAATGTTAGTTATTTCTGCTTCTCAAATTAACTGAAAGCTGAAAACTTCCCTCAAGTAGGAGACAGGAACTTGGTGAATGAACTTACAATTCAGTGACAACTTTGAGAAGAGAAGAAAGAACTAATATTAATATCGCATGGGATGAATCCCAGGAAAAGATGCTATGTTCCCCATGACCACTGAAGATACTAAGCTGAGGAGCAGCTCAAAAGAATAGTTGAAAGATCTTAACTTTATTGAAGGGTAGAACTGGGCAGAAGTCATAACAATTGTCAGATGAGTATGTTTCAGACAAATAGAGCAGAAAGGAGAAAAGCAGGCCAGAGAGAATAGTACTCTTACGCCTGGAACCACTTTCCAAATTCGGTCAAAGGTCAATTGCAAAGTTAGTCTAGGATGGTATGGTCTTTGGTGGAATATTTGGGGTTCAGAAAGTGTCAGGAACCAAGGCAAGATCGAAAAGGTTTTGGAAGGCATTGGGGTTCTTCTGTGCCCAGACAGTTCCTTACAGGAGTAGGCTAGAATTTCTGTGAAGCAAGTTGTTTCCATAACTTGGAAACTAGAAAAGGCAGGGTTCAGGTGCACTGTTGGTGAATTATAGTAACCTGCAGATGGGAAGCTATGTGGTGTTTATTTCCCTAAACAGAAAGAAATGCCAGTATTAGCATATTCATTCAAATACAGTTTTATGTTTTTAAGTGAATGACTGACCTCCTAAGGATGTTATACAACCCAGATTTTCCCCCAGAAATTTTTGGACTGCTTTACTTAGATTTTGTTTTTAGTGTCAAGTGTAAAGGCCAGGATTTTTATGTGGAAGCAGGATTTTAAAAATTTTATATACATATTTACATTAATTTTAACATTCTCTTTATCACCAAGAGATTAAGTATTAAAATGTTTGTAGGAGGGTAGCTTTCTTTAGGAAATGGCCTCCAAAGAATTATTTCATTACAGGTGGTATAATGAAGTACAGATTGTTTTAGAAGTGACAGCTGCAAAATAAAAACTTTCATGGTGAATCCCTCACCTTCTTTTTTATTCCTGTTTTGAAATGGAGTTCCCCAACATCATTTTTACAGTTCATCCATATCTTTGCATTTCTTTTGGAACTTGGTTGGTTAGAACTGAATGATTGATGATTCTCAGTCCAGGACTACAAAATAGGGGGTTAAAAATACACTTATACCAGCCCTGCCAGCTGTCTTGAATCCTACGTCAGTAGGGGTCACCTTCAAGGGCATAAGGTGGCACCCCTGGCACTTGGGAGGAGAACATTCCAGTGGTGGGATAGTGTCCCAACCCCTGTCTTATCTTTGTTGTAACCTGCCTTTATGTCATTGTTGTTCGGTTACATGAAATGTTTCTGTGGAGTGATTGGCCTATGATTGCAATGTTAACACAGTAAAATGGGAGATTTGTTCCTAACATAAGTTTCAGATAGCTGATCTTTTTCTCAAAAAAAACTCTAACCCTAAAGACCACAGTTTTTTGTTGTTTTTTGTCCTCAACTGAGGAAGACTGTTGACCTCCCTGCCCTTCCCTTTGATGGAAGGATCACCCTGCTTAGGGCATTGCCAGCAGGAAAGAGGAGGTGGATGCTATACTAGGGCACCACCAAAGATGAGGAGGAAGTAGCAGTGAATTTATGGCCTATAGCCAGAGTGCCTTGAGTTTTGAAAAACAGGAATCTCAAATCCAGTTTGTACTTAAGAGACATATTTAAAAAGCAAGTTGTAGCCTGTGGGGCTTCATAAGCTAAGTAGTATGAAGGGTTTTCAAAAAGTTCATGGAAAGATTTATATTATCTTTAGTTCTATTTTTTCAGAACCTTTTTGAGGTACCCTCCTATATTGAGAAGGCCTGCATAATTTAATTTGATGATCACAGTCTCCAGTGAAAATCTGCAAAATTGAGTCAAAACTATATGTTTTTCAAAGATGGGATTATTCTTATGTAACACTTACATTTTACTTTAATGTCTTTAATGAGATGAAAGCAACTCATTTTCAAGCAGCCGATTTTGGTTAAAAGAATCATTTTTCAACCTAGCGTTGATTTCTCTAATATTGCGTCATTCCTTGCTAATCTAACAATTAAGGTCATTTTATTTGTCCAGTTTTTTCCAGATGTAGTAATATTTTGTCATGAAATCATGGGAAAATCTTTCTTTTGCATTGGGAGGAGTGACTAGAAATTAATTTAGGACAGAAAATCAATTCATGGATTTGTGGACTCTGCTGATGACCTCTATCTAACTCTTGAGTTAAAATCAGTGATATTTCAAAGTTTCAGTTACCTGTTTGGGTTGCGTAAAACTGTTATGTGGAACAATCTTCTAAACTTTTAGAATTGGTGTTGTTTGGTCCTTGGCCAGGTCTGGGGCCATGTTTTGCTATTGCTAAACCACTTTTTCCGGCACTGCCTCATTGCTGCTGATAAATCAGGATGTTGCCTGTGCTTGGCACCCAGCTCTGAACCTCGGTGTTGTTCTCTTCTACTTTCAGGAATAGCGGCCCTGGAAACCATAAGATGGGGATATTGAAAGCATTTTGATAATACCTTTCCTTTTTCTTAAACAAACAAAAATCTGGCCTGTAAGACACTGTCACGTAATCATGACAGCTCAAAATGTATGGTAAGAGAGAGAACATTTTGTTTTCAAAACTGTCCTGTATTGACCTTTGTTTTCAAAACTGTCTTGCGTTGACCTTAGTTTTGCTTTTGAAGAAGGGCAAGGAGCAGATTGCGCCGTACATACGAAAGAGCTAACTAACTTCTTATCTTTTACTGCTACTCACCTTAGCTGCAGATACTTCAAGGAGGATTGAATGACTGCCTAGTTCGAAGATGATGCATTTTAGATTAAATAATCACAGAAATAACTGTAAAAGGATGTCTTAAAGGCACATTACATTGCAGGTGTAGCAGAAGCTAAATGCATTAGGGATATATGGACAGTATCTACTAGTAGGAAATAGCAATACTTGAAACTGTAGCAGGTTTTTGGCTGACCTTTATGTGGCGATACATAACTCTTCTTCCTTAAACAATATTTCATTGAGATGGGAAAAAGACTTCTGCTGTGCTTGGGGTGTTTTAGTCCGGCAGTTCTCTTTAAATCTCTTCTTAGAGTTCTTGCTTTAGCACTATGCATAAAGCACTTTATTTAAAATACCTAAGTAATGAAATCTCCGTTGGGTGTGTTCCACAGTGGAACTAACCTATTTCAAATTTTACACCTTTTCTGGAGTAGTATTACAACCAGGTAGCAGTGTTGTTTGTAACAGCTGGCTAGTCTGTAGATGAAATTGATCAAGATGTTTTAGTTTTCGGTTTGTGCTTTCTGACTCTGCATTTTGCTTTCCTCTATTCTTCGTTTTCAGAACCTCACTTTCATCCTTTGGCTCTGCATACTTTCCCTTACCCTGATATTTGAAGGAAGTTTTTGATGAAATCTTTTTTTTAGGCAAGCCAGCTGATACCTAAGCAGTAAAGGTGTAACTGGATAATCCCAGAGGGTTGCTATTATTATTAAGTTTTTTAAAAAGTATGTAATTGTCTGGTTGGGCTTTATTATAGGGATGAGGATTGCCTGGTAGATGATTCTCCTTTCTTATTCTACCTGTATGTCTAGCTCTCTGTGTTGGTTTGCTGTCCATTTAAAAAATTATCTATTGAAAGTAAGCTCCATGAGGGTAGGGCATAGTATATACTCACTGAATATTGAACAAATACATGCAAATACACTTGTAACTTCCCAGGATTTGGGAAATAAGAGTTTTAAAAATATTATGAAGGAAAAGGGTTGTCACCAGCTATACTTAATTTTTAATTCCTTCCCTCCTCAAATCAACTTGTTGTTATGGTGGGTAGTCTTCAGCAGTGATGTTTATAAAACCAAATAAAATAGAGACTTAACCATTTGTTTCCTGCTTTTGTCAGTCTGTGCCCAGTAGGGTGAGATCACTGTCATATTTAGGAGAGGCCAGGTGATATAATTAACTGTCTTTACAACTTTGTGTTGTAATGCTAGAGGGTATAATGACTTACTGCAAAGGAAATTTTATTCTAGCATATTCCCGTTTATATGTAGGGCCTATAAGCCAAATGAATTTTTTTCTTTTCTATATATTTTTTTAATTTTTACTTTTTAATGTATATTTTTAAAATGTGATCTTAATGTATGACACATTGTTTTTAAATAAACATTTTATTTTAGAATAATTTTGGATTTACAGAAAATTTGTTATAGAGAGTTCAGAGGTCCTGTATAATCTGCACCTACCTTCCCCTAATGTTAACATTTTATATTACATTGGTGCAATACTGTTAATTAAACTATAGAATTAATTTGGATTTCTCTAGTTTTTCTACCAAAGTCTTTTTTTTTTTCTGTTTCAGGATCCCACATTATTATACATGTTTATTTTAGAAAACGTATGTAGATAAAAATATAGAAATAAGACAAAGTACGGGTAATCCTACCCAGAGACAACTACTGATATTTTTAGTATATATCCTTCCATGCTTTTTTGTATGGAAAATATAAATCCAGTCCCCAAAAAACTGTTTGAATTCCGTAAAAGACAGGTTACAAATGTATTTTATATACTGTTTTGTAATTTGCTTTTTTACACTTAATATAGCATTTACTTTTTTGTGTGTGAATCTCTTCCCATGTCTGCTGTTTTTAAAGACTTTTTTTCTTTTTCTTTTTTTTTTCCTTTGGCGGCTGGCTAGTACAGGGATGGAGCCCTTGACCTTGGTGTTTTCAGCACCACTCTCTAACCAAATGATCTAACTGGCCAGTCCCTAGGTCTGCTGTTTTAATATGTATAGTTACAGTTTAATCTAGTCCCTATCCTTAGGTATTTTGTTTCCATTTCTTTGCTCAGTTGATTCTTCATGACTTTAAGTAAAAGGCCAACTGTGTGTGTGTTCTCAACCCTATTCCCCTTAACAAATCAGAGAAATATGTTGTACTCTGATCAGTAACAATGGCTCAGTAAGCCAGTGATTCTAAATATGTGTTTATTACGTTGAACTATTTGAAATTGCTGGGGTTTTTTTTATATGTAACAGATTTTTGACTATCAGCAGTTTTATAGTTTACAGTTTAACCTGATAGTTGGAATAAGCTTTCCAGGTTATTCTGGACCCTCCTTTGTTGCTTTGTGTTGCTTCGACCTCCACGGATTTGACACCCCACTTCCCCTGGGTGACGGAGATGAAAGGATTACTCCAAGTCCATCTCTTTCGAGCAGTGAGAAGCCCCGAAGTGGTTAATCTCCTGCTGGAACCCTTGGGAAATTAAAAGCCGAATTGGGTTTCTCTTCCTGCATTTATTTTCCAGACCAGGAAGTTACAGGAAGAGACATAGGTGGGGTTATAGTTTAACAGTATAGGCTGGTAACTTTCAGTGAAAAAGCCAGATGACATTCCAGTAGACAATTAAGTGGTCTTAGCAACACAAGCTTGATCTTAGCAAACATTCCTTCTTATAGCAATTTCTCAGTATCTTTATATAACAGTCAGTAATAGCCTGTCTTTGAGCCAGCAACCTGCTGTGCCTCAAATCTTTATCTTGAACCAGAGACTTATAGCCTGAGGAAAATTTCCAGTCCTCCACAAGGTCAATATTTGAAACTGCAAGACTTTGGAAAACCAGGCCCTGTGAAGTACATGTGCTTTTTAGTATATTCCACACTCCTTCACTGAGCATCTCTGCACAAATGTTGACAAACTCACCTTCTGGGAGTCTTTGATAAACATAACATCCTTAAAACCTATCCCCACTCCAGTGACTTGCATCTGCCCATCAGTGTAACGGAGGTAGACTTCTGAGCTTTCAGCTTAAGCCCTGCATGATTGCCTGATGGTTCTCTCTCCTGGTTCCATTATCTATCGTGGCTACCCAGGGGCACTGATGCCACCCAGTGGCACCTTGTAGACAAGCTGCTGGTGTTGTTCTGTCACTCTACCCTATCAAGTACTTTGACTCTTTTTTTTTTCTTTTTTGTATGCTCTTTCATGTTCATGGTCTCACCTTCCATTTCTTCTAACCGCCTATGCCACTGGCACTTATGGGTTTCATTTAGCCCAGCTGATAATATCCAGGGAGATACATGGGCCATATAATTTTGCTGTGATATCCTTATTTTAATAAAGCCTTTGGAGTATGGGACATGAAGTAATAAGTGTAAACATACTGAACAGACTATTATTTGCTCTGCTTATGCAGTCATGGTTCTTACCCAAATGGGTGTAAAGATTGTATTTGGTCATAATATGGCACTTCACATTTTTAATGGCAAGCCTCTCAATATATGAGAGGAAGCACTCCTATATATCTCAAATGTGGAGAGGCATAAACTTTTACCTAGAGGGAAGATTTAACTTGGAAATCCTTCTTTGGTTTCCATTTTCCATAGGATGACATGTTATTTCATTCCATGTTCCTTCAAGAAATATTCTTAAGCACCTGCTGTGACCCTGTACTGTGCTATGTCTGGGGACTACACTGGCGATCAAGACAGACATGACCTCTACCTTTAAGGAGCTTACAGCCTAGCAGGGGAACAGAAACTTAGACAAATTTAAGTGTTGTGCTATAGGATGCTTTGAGGGCAAATAGTAGAGGCACCTGACATAATGTAGCAGACCAAAGAAGGCTTTCTACAAGTTTCATTTTAACTAAGACCTATCTAAAGGAAGAAGACAATGTTGTCGGAAGAGGGAAAAATATGTGCTAGAAACAGAGGTGAGAGATTAAGCTTGGTGCTTTTGAGAAACCATAAGTCCATAATGGCTAGAGCTGTGAGAACAACTCTTTTGAACCTCACGACAGTCTCAGTAGGTAGTAGTATTAGTCCCTCCATTTTATAGTTGTGGCAAATGAGGCAAAGAGGTTAAATAACTTGCCCTAGGTCTCCCATCTCTAGTAAGTGGCACAACCAGGAATTGAACCTAGGCCATAGGCTGTCTGGCTGTAGCATATTGGCTCCTAATCCCCCTACTAGGTTAACTTTCAGCTGGGCACAGTGTTCTATTGGAGCTTTAATGTCTGCCTCCTTAGCCTTCGATGAAACATAGCACTTTATCCTGTTAATCTTTGGGTTTTTTTTCTGATGGGTCATTTTAGATAAAATCTTCCTTAGTAAAGTAAATGTTAGGCTGTTCTAGACACAGACTATTCCAAGAGCTGGAGCTTACAGGATCTGGATTAGTTTAGGAACTCTCAGGTTTGCTTTAGTCTTTTATCATTGATTGGGAATCATATACTTCATTTGATATGCAACTCTATGGTATCTAACCCATATTTTCCAGAAAATCATAGAAGGGAAATTTTAACATTATCATTATTATTATTATTATTATTATTATTATTATATATAAAAAATAAAATTAGTGTAAAGTATGTATTCCCTAAAAGGCTAGGATTTTTGTTTGATTGCTAAAATTAACCTGGCAATATTCTTTTCTCTGATTTTTAAAGTTAGTTAAAGGATGAACGCAACTTCTTAAATAGGACTGTAGTCTTGTAAAGTCATATAAATTAAAAACCTGTAAATGGAGGTATTTTCTTACAGTGCATCTGATTTATTTTTTATAAACTTAAAATACAAGTGTTGTGGGTTTTTTTTGTTTGTTTGTTTTTGATAAGATGGGGAATTGACTTCAGTTTGAAGTCATCACTTAAGGTGTTAATCTAGATTTTAGAAATTGGGGCCGGCCTGTGGCTCACTTGGGAGAGTGTGGTGCTGGCAACACCAAGTCAAGGGTTCAGATCCCCTTACCAGTCATCTTTAAAAAAAAAAAAAAAAAAAAAGAAGTTGGATTATAAATGTTCAGTTGTACATAAACTATTTTAAGATTGTAGTAATTTGATATTGTTGAAACATTTGGAATAAAGAATTGTGTGTATATGTACATGTATATGTGTGTTTAATGGCATATAGCTGATGCTTTCATTTATTTGGACATTGATATGCCTGTGGATTCAAACAGGAGTTTGTACTTGGAAGTGTTTTTCCAGTAGTGAAGGTTGGTTTCTGCTAACATAGCCATACGTTCTTGCCTTGTTCTCCATGGCACCAGAGTTAGGGTCTAATTAGGGTCATCACTAGGATATTTTTGCAAAAGAAAGGAGGCTCTGATAATAATTGTGCTGGAACAACAGGTGTAAATCACAGGACTGTCCTTGGTAAGCTGAGAAATGTAATCACCTTCATTTTAGCTAGTTCATCCAGGGATCAAGTTTGTGAGTTTAGCTTCAGAAGTGCTAGCTCAACCCAAGTTAGGTTAACTATCGGACACAGAGAGAACTTCCCTGAACTTTGGATTAAAAACATTATTTTTGGGGTAAACACATTGTTGTATGTTGTATTAGAATTGTATGTGTAGCAGCTGTGTTCTCTTTATAATTTTTATTGTGAACTCCATGCTGCTAGGCCCTGTCGAGGTTATTGCAGGACACGTTAATAGATGTGTGGGCCTTACTGGAAGTGAGATTACTTCATGGTACTTTACTGTTGCTCGAAACATTTTGAAATGAAAACTTTGAGGGGAAAAAGAATGATTCAGCCTTTTCTGCCTCCTACTTCTTTTTGAAGTTAGCTAGTACACATTGGTAGTGTGATACCACAGTTGATTGGAATGTCTGAAGTGAGGCAGTCTTAGGTAAGATGATATTCTCTGAAGTTTGAGCACTTGGTCTCTGAAATCCCCTCCCTTCGCAGTCCCTCTGATCACTTCTGTGGAAAGCAGTACTTTGGGCCTTCTAAGCACAGACATTCAAGGAGGGACACCCATTTGGTGCCTTTTGCTTGTGATACCTTCTCCTGGGGCAGGCCTCACTCCCCATAGGGGACTGATTATGGTCAGCTGAAAAACATTTTCATATAGGGCAGAAAGGTGTTAGTATGATGTGGTACCTATGAAATCTTATGCAGGTATCCTCTGGCATCTGAGAGCCTATATGTTTTCATAGGATAAGTCAGTGGAACTCTGGGCTCCAAACAAATTATTTGAACTTTCATGTGTATGGAACCCCTCATGATTGTCTGGGTTTTTGATATTATCTATTCCCTTGCTAGTAGTAGTCAATTTTCGTTGGTCATATTTTGACATAGTGGACCACAAGGATGCTTAGCTTTAGGAAACAGTTAGCCTTGTAGTTATAGTAAGAGAAAAGAAATCTCATTTTATTTAGCTTTACAGATTATATTACATGAGGAAAAGAAAAATTTATTTTACTTTCAGTGTAGTTTAAAAACAGAAGTGTCTAGTCTGTTTTTCTTGATACAGTTAGAGCCAACTTTTAGCTCATTTTACAGTATCATTTTGCCACTTGAGTAGGGCGAAACAACATTTTGTGCCATATTCATTGTCACTTATCAACACAAATGTACACAGAGACACACTTGAATTAATTGAAAGTCTGGTGCTGTATTTTCTACCTTATTATTAAATGATAAAAGTAATATATTCACTGTAGAAGTTTTAGAAAATGTAGGAAAAATATGAGTAAAACTAAAAATCACCTATAATTCTACAACCCAGAGATTAACATTTTGGTTTGTAGGCTACATAAATTTGAGGAAATTGATGTTGTGCTTTGTTTCATCTTAAACCAATTTTACTTCGTATATCTTGAACACTTTCTCATATCCTTAAACACTCTTTGACAGTGCTGCATTTGGTGGCTGCATAGTATTTGATCGTATGCATACATCATTATTTTACCAGTTTCCTACTGTGCATTTGAAGTTGTTCCTAATTTTTCTGTTATCTAAACGAATATATCCTCTATTTTTTTTTTTTTTGCTTGCATCTCAGATTATTTCATTAGGATATTCCTAGAAGTGGAAAACATAATTAACTAGGTCATGAAGTATGACAAAACCTCTTGGCATTATTTGGCAAATTGTTTTCTATGAAGCATGTACCAATTTCCCCTTCTGTCAGTAGTATATAAAGTGCCTTTTTGTATACCTTTGGCAGTACTGAGTAATTTTTTCTTAATTGGCACTACTTTTGATGGAACTGCACTGCATTGCTGTCTGTTTTAGTAAATAAAAATTATTCATGGCAGAAATGAAAATAGGCATGTAATATTATAAACAGTAGTACCATGAGGTACTGGTAGCCCCAGGTAATACTTTGAGAATCATCAAAACAGGCCATATTTTAGCTCTAAGTATGTTTAGCTCTAAGCTCTTTGTTTCTAAAAATACATTTCCCTTTTCTCAAATAGTTTATCAATCTTAATTTTAATCTAGGGGAAAATTCTCATTTTTCTACTAGAATTATTACTCCATGAGTGCTTATTGCTCATTATGTAAATTATTTCTTGTATGTATATTGACTCATGATTTTTTGATTTTTAAAAATGGTAAATTCTGGCAAAAATTATACAAATTTTGTGGAAAGTCTTTTCACACAGGAGTACTTTCTGGTCAGGATCACTTAAGGTAACAAATACTTCCTTCAAGTATTGCTCAGCTCTAGTATTTTAACAAAAGCCTTATCAATTCAGATTAATTAATGTTATCAACACACTTCTTGAATAAACTTGGAAGGGAGACATTTGGTAAGTTCAATGTTTGCCATTAGGTAATCTATTTGTCAAAAATATTTAAAAATCAGTATCATAAGATTCTTGATCCCCTGAGTCAAAAATTACCAGTATGACAGCAATTTTCGTCTATTGAAATTCTTTCCCTCAGTGGTTGTTTCATTGATAGTCAGGCTGTATCTTACATGGACCTCAATAGTATGATCTATTGATGTTTATGCCTTTTAAAAATTCTTATTTAAAGGCCATTGATATATTGAGAGCTTGTAAAGAGAATGTGTTTTCCCTCTTGATACCATTGTTAATTTAACGTTAGGTAACCAAAAGGATAGGAATGGTGTACTGTTTTTATTGTTTTCTTATATTCTCACATTCATCTTTTATCTAGTCTCTTAAAATGATCTTAAGAGTAAAACTATAATCAAAATTGATTAGAAAGAAATTTTTAATTTCTCTCTATGGCGAAGCACATAGGATGCTTTTAAAATGTTCTAGAAAGCAGAGCCTATTTTTGCTTCTACTGTCATTGGGGGGAGAACAGTTTCTTTTTAAAACTATTGTACAGTTTTTATTATATTCAATCTTTTTTTCCATTCCATTTATTCTTAAAATAATCTGTGAGATAAAGAGTAGTTGAATTAGTTTTGCTACAAGTAAATACTTCACTCCATAATTTATTTTACCATAAGTTATTTTTAACTAGAATATACCCTATTCAAAATTTAAGATTTAAACATTTTTACAAAAAAAGTAAATGGAACTTTTTGGTCCTCTCCTTACCTTTCTTTTTTGTCTTTACTTAGATCAGATGTTGAAAATCTCTCCTGTGTTAATAGCTTCTATTTTTAGTTAAATATGAGGGAGGGGGTGGGTAGAAAAATTAAACAGCAACAGTTTTCCAAAAGGTAGGTATTTATACTGAATTTGAAAGCTGAGATAAAGAGTGTGGCTCAGAAACTGGAGATTGCAACTAAGCATCGGGTAAAGGAAGCAAAAGGGCAGGAGAAACTACCCAGACAAAATGTCAAACCTGGCAAAGTTTGTCTGTGCATCTTTCATTTCTCATTTTAGTAGACGTCCCACAGCTTAGTTCCCTGTCTCCTTCACCCTGCTGTCCGTAGTAGCACAACACATAAAGCACCCTTAAGCAAAACCGTCCTGAGAAATGTACACTGCAGAGACTTCCCAAAAAGAAACAGATGGAATCACTGGGTGCCCCATTGCTGCACACCCTAATTTATATTCATTTTCCACCGGAGAATTATTACAACTATATAATTAAAAATTGGCTTTGAAAACTATTGGTATCAGAAATAGACAATAATTGATATCCTGTCCTTTTTTTTTTTAAGACTACTTCCTTTAGGTATGATTGACATACAAAAATATGTACAAATTTAATGTATACAACTTGATGAGTTTGGAGATAAGTACATACCTGTGAAACCATCAGCACAATCTATGCCATAAACCCATCCATCACCTCCAAAAGTTTCCTCCTGCCCTCTTATTTATTAGTATTATTGCGTGTGTGTGTGTGTGTGTGTGTGTGTATGTAAGAACACTTAACGTGAGATCTACCCTCTGAGCAAATTTTTAAGTATACAATATAGTACTGTTAACTATAGGCACTATGCTGTACAGTAGATCTCTAGGACCTATTCATCTTGCATAACTAAAATTTTGTAGCCTTTGACCAATACCTCTCTGTTTCCCATCCCCTAGCTGCTGACAACCACCATTGTACTCTCTGCTTCTATGACTGACTATTTTGGATTCGTCTTATAAGTGGTATCATGTAGTATTTATCCTTCTGTGTCTGGCTTATTTTACTTAGCGTAATGTCCTCTAGGTTTGTCCATGAGAAGAATTTCTTTTTTAGAAATGAGTTCACTACCCTCATTTTAAAGCCTATTTTGGCTCTGAGAGTCTGCAACTTTGTAAGTAAGAGGTGAAGTTTGTGTGCATGCAGCTTACCTTCCTGTCACAGGTTAAGTCTGATACTCATTGTATGTTAGGCACTTGATTGATCTATGTTTATATCTGTTGCCATACTAATTATAGGGTGAGAACTTATGTAGTAAAATGGGCGATAACAATTATTTGCTAGAGTTGGAGTATCTCTCGGCATTCAAACTAAATTGTCTTTGAGCTTGGATGAAGACAATTGGTCTAGTATAAATAAGCATTGTTTCAAAACTGATAAAGTGAGACTTTATCGGAATACTGCAGATTTAAATATGCAAAGAACTATCAACTGTTGTCGTGGATATGCAATTTATATGTTCTTCTAGAACCGAAAAGAGTAATTTGTGGCTTATGAGTAGAACCAAGGATTTTTGTTTGGCTAAAATAGATGATCATCATTCTAAAATACAGTGCTAGCTTTTTGTCATAAGTACTTTCCCAAAATATCTGTTGAAGGTTATAAACCTAAAAAAATCCTAGCTTAGAAATAGTTATAAACAGTTGAAGGGAAGGCTGATATTAATTGCGAGGGAAAAAATAATGGCTTAAACCAGCTGTGTTCTCTGACAAGTGTTAGTTTCTCTTATTTGTTCCAACAAATATCTGATGCTATTTACAAACCAAAGTAGGATACAGAGACAATAAGAAACAGTCTTTGCCCTGAGTGAGCTTACAGTTTAGGTAAGTGATTAAGAGAAATTCATAAATAATACAAGGTAATATAATACAAGTTAAGAGCTATTAGTGAAGGGCTATAGGACTTCAGAGACAACCAGAAATTTTAGCTTGAGTTGTTAGTGAAGGTACTCCAGAAAAGGTAGGGTAGGTAGAAGGGCATGAATAAAGTCTCTGAAGTAAGAGGGCTTCAGAGGATGTGAATATGACATAGTTTTTCAGTGGTTTATTTTGGGTAGAGTACAGGTAAGGTAGATATTTTTGTCTATTAAATTAGTAAAATTATTTTACGGTAAAATATTCAGTGCTGCTAATGGGAGTATAAATAGGTGCAGCCTTTCTGGAAAATAACTTTGTTGTATATGTCAAGAGCCTCCCTCTCACCTCCACCTTCCTATACTCAGCCAAAAAAGATCTATCTTTGACCTGGTAATCACACTTTTAGGAAATAAGAAGGAATAATTTTATAATCTTAAAGCGGGAAAGTGACCCAGAAGCCACAAGGAGTTAAATACATTATACAGCCTAAAACTTAACCAATATTTGCCAAAAAGAAGCACCCAAAACAAAAAGAACAGCTATACTGAGAAAAATGTTTGCAATATATCAGACAAAGGGCTTATTTCCTTAATATGCAAAGGGTTCTTATGAATCAATAAGAAAAAAGATAAATTACCAAATAAAAAATGGGCAAAGGACTTGAGCAACTTATTTTATATGAGAAATTTAGATAGAGTGAAATATTTTTATATGTTCATTGGCTAATAATGAAAAATATCAAATTAAAACAGTGTTTTTGGTACCTATTACAGTTCAGTCCACTGCTGGTAGGAGTGTGAAATCATATATTCTTTTTCAGAGGGCATTTTTACTTCTTCTTGAAATAAATTTTAGACTTTTACAAAAGAGCTGCAAAAATAGCACACCATTTCCATGGGCCCTTCGCCCAACTTCCCCTAATGTTAACATCTTACATGAAATTAACGTTGTACAATACTATTAACTAAACTACAGACTTCATTCAAGTTTTACCAGTATTTTTACTAATATCCTTTTTCTGATAGAGTATCCAATCCAGGATCTCATGTTGCAGTGAGGTGCTCTGTCTCCTTAGCCACCTCTAATCCGTGACATTTTCTCAGTTTTTGTCTTTCACTACCTTGATAATTTTGAAGAGTACTGGTCAGTTACTTTGCAGAATGTCCCTAATTTGGGCTTATCTGATGTTTTTTCGTGATTGGATTGAGATGATACAATTTGGGCAAGAATAACAGAGAAGTGATCTTGTGTCCTCAGTGCATCATGCCAGGACTTACATGCTGTCAGTGTGCCTTATTGCTGGCGATGGCAACGTGGATCAAGTGGTTAAGGTGGAGTAAGCTGTGTTTCTTCGCAGTAGTGTTACTGTTTTCTCCTTTGCAATAGAGAAATATTAACACACTATGTTATATTTTATTAATACATATTTGGGGTATATACTTTGAGACCATGCAATATCCAGTTTCACTGATTTGAATTTCTGTGGTTTTCTAATGCAGATTTTCTATTTTCTTTATTCCTTCTACATTTATTAATTAGAATTCTTCTGTAAGGAAGATTTGTTCTTTCTCCCTCATCTGTTTGTTTATTCAGTCATTTATTTGTGTTAGTATGAACTCATGGATATTATTTTATTCTTTGGGATATAATCTAATACTACTGTTATTTATTTTGTTGCCCAATTATACAGCTTTCACCATTGGGAGCTCTTTTTTAGTTTGGCCCCTGTGTCCTTTTCCCACGTTTCCATCCATTTTTTCTTTTAAACATTTCCTTATTTTCTGGCACCAGACAACAACACCAGGGCTCATCTTCATTTTTCCTACTTGACCCTGAAATCAACTATTGTAAAGAGCTGTGGTTCCTTTTATTGGAAAGTGGTATTTGGAAACCCAAGATCTCGGTGCTGGATATGCTCTTTGTTACTGGTGTGTCACTGCTTCTAGGCCTGGAGGGCAATTTTTAGTAGACTAAAAATCTAAAATGATCATACCCTTTTGACTCAGCAATTCTGTTAGAAATATATCCTATAGAAGTACTGGCATAAATATATTGATAAGGGTGTTCATTGCTATATTTTCAGTTATGAGAAATTAGAAAAATCCAAAATGTCCACCATAGAGAATTTTGGTTAGACTTAATTATGATATGGTCATACAAAGGAATACCATAGAACATAGAAAAAGTAGGTCTATGTGTTCTGGAGTGGAAAGACATGTAGGTGAGTCAGTTTTTTTTAAAAGCAAGTTGCTAACCTGTGTAGATAGTATGATTCAATTTTTGCTTAAAAATTATGTGTGTGTGTATTAGAATATGCTTAGAAAAAAGGCTTCAAAGTTAACCATCAGACATAAAAGCTGTTATTTCTAGGTGATTGAATAAAAAGGACACTTTTGCTTTATCTAATATGTTTTGTAATGTTTGAATATTTTTAAAACACTTTTTAAAAGTTTATCTAACTTTTCCATGAAGCAACATTCTAGTCTATGACAGTCTGGAATTAACTCCATATTCTTTACACTATATGTAATATGAGTGAAGTGACTCACAATCTTATGACCATTGGAGCCTCCTGTGCCACTCACATTCACATGTATTCTTAAGGTGAAAAGAAAAGATTCTGCCACAGTTTAGAATCTGAACAGTATCCTCCAGTAGTTTGATTGACTTGTGACACTTGTTTAGTCCTATTTTAGAGGAGTCTTTTTTTGTTCCTTTATGATTTTTAAAATTAATTTCAAATATACATGTTTTATTTATGGAAATTTTGGAAGATACTAAGTCAGCAAAAGAATACAAAATATATAAAAATATTAAAACATAAATTCAATCTGTAATCCTACTACCCAGCAATAACTAGCAGTAATATTTGGTGCATATCTTGCTAATTTTTCTATGAATATGTAACACAGAATATATGTACGTATAATTGAATCATACATACTGTTTGGACCTGTATTATTTCTTGATATCAACATTTCTAAACTTTGAACTGTATTCTAGTATGGCAGTTTTTATCTACCAGTCCTTGCCAATATATGATTTATATACATATAGTTATCTAAAATAAGACCTGTAAAAGACCATTGCTTTGAAAGTGAATCGTTTTGAAAAGGACTTGCCGGAATTTAAAAGGGCACTTCAAAAAGTTTGTGGAAAAATAGAATTAAAAGATAATACAAATCTTTCCATGAACTTTTTGAAGTACCCTCATACTTTTAGATTTGAACGCTAAGTGCTAAGGACTTCTCCTCATATTTTTCCACTGTTTTCTGAAACATTCTATTTTAAACTTATTAAGATTGGTCCTTGTGACATTAAGTACAGGATGACGATTCATCATGCTTGAAACATTTCCAGCAGATGCTATCACAAGTTTAGTATTGACTTTACTTCTGGAAGAATGTTTTCAAAATATTGGTTAACAGACTAACTTATTTGCAGAGAGGACCAAAAACCAAACACATAAATGGTTTTTTTTGTTTTTGTTTTTTTTTGTATAAGATTTACTTTATTAGGATATATGCATGCTTAAGCTGAACAACACTGCCTTGTATTTGTATTACTTTACTCTTTTTTTTTTTTTTTTTTTTGGTATCACTTTTTACTGTCCTGTTAGCTGCATAGACATTATTTTGCTCCCTGGTATTTGGTGAGTTGCCTTTTTCTCTAACTGTAAGATGATAAACTCTTGATGCTGTACAAAGGGTCTTCAAAATTTCATGGAAAGATTCATATTATCTTTTAATTCTATTTTTCCACAAACTTTTCGAAGTACCCCTGTATTATCTCTTTTTTTAATGCCATGATGTTATTAAGTAGAAACAAATCATATGTGCTTTAGTCTGTTAAAAATTTGCTAAGCTAAGACTTTCCAACTTCCTCATACTCTTATTTCAAAAAAATTGCATATCTGTGAAATTGAAAAGTCTGAGTGAAGTTTACACTATAAGTTTAACCAAATCATTCCTATTCCTGATCATCTGTGAATAGAGCCTGCATGGTGGTAATCTGCTTAGTTTTTTCTATTAAATTTTTTCTGCAATTTATTTTAATAGAATGACTTAAAGAGGAGGGTGCTGTTTTGTAGGGGGAGGCTGGGGGAGAGGACAGTGCAGGGTCAGTTTTTCTGTTGTGTAGAAAAACTCAGGCTAGGTTAGAAGATGTAATTTGGTTTCCTTTTCATTGCTGGATAGCTGTTACTTTCATTTTTATGATGAAAGAAATGGCCTTTAACGTTATAGGCATTGAAAAAAATGTTGTCTTTCTTTTTTGTTAAAGAATCTCCGATAGTCGCTTCTCTTGCCCAGCTGATTTGGGCTATGAGACTGGGATGAGCAGAAGGTTGAAATGGGGCCCTCATCCAGCTAGGAGAATTCTCAAGAGAACTGACCATCCTCTCCACCTTCTCCCTCTCTAATAACAAGTTTCAAGTGTTGACTATCATTTGCAAGTATTTACTGATGGAATTATTTTCCAAATTAAGCAAACTAGTGGATAGTTTTGTATTTTTCCCTCTCGCCCATCCTCCTGCCACCTATAGATCTTTAAGTGATTTGATAGATGGGTGGTTTTTGTCATTTTTCAGTTATTAGAATTATGTGTGGGGAAGATATATACATTTGTATATAGAACAGTGAAGTTTTTCTTCCCCAACATTCTCCTTGTGAGCTCTTTGGACCTCATTTTATCATGTATATGCAGGATTTTCCCCCTTGTTTATGTTACTAGCAAATGTTAGTCTTCTGGAAGAAAAATAAGAATAAATAGCATGACTTCTGCTTATAAGTAGTCTTTTTGTTTTTGTTTTGTTTTTTTGGAGGCTGGCCGGTATGGAAATCAGAACCCTTCACGTTGGTGTTATAATACCATGCTCTAACCAACTGAGCTAACCGGCCAGTCCTGTTTATAAGTAGTCTTAACCATCTGTGTTCAGACATATGCTAATACAGTCCCCAACACCTCCTTCCCCAAAGTAGATTGTGGATATTGAAGTTGAAAGTAGTTCTATTAAACAAAACAATAGGCATCCTCTGTTAGTTTGTGATAGGTCTGAGTATAAATCATTCTTTCTTTCATCTTTCTAATGGTACCAGAGGAAAAAATTAACTGAGTTAACACCAGCTAGTTAGTGTGGTGATTACAGTTATATGGATGTTTGTTTTTATTACTTCCATTGGGGTGTCTAGATTAAAAAAAAAAACTTGAAGGGTTGTCCTCATAACAAAATCTTATGCAAATAGTACTGAATACTGCTGAATGAAATAAAGCCTCACTTAGCATCATGTCCAGGACACTCCAGTGGTGCTGAAATGTAAGTAAGCAGTATCAAATTATCGAAGGGCCTTATTTTAATGTCCAAAGTATTCGTACGGTAACTGGTTTTCTCCTGCATTGTCCAAAATAGGTCAATCCTCAACCATAAAATGACCCATAAACCTTTTTGGTGTAGGTATCGTGAAGAGCATCACAGAAATGATCTGTTTATAAATTGAGGGAAAATGAAAATATGTTTAGGTTTCTACTTAAACCAGTGTTGTATTTGTTTTTAGAAAGAACTTTGCATTGTTTAAAGGAAATTATTCAAATTTGGTTTTGATGGGAAAATAGCTAGAAGCCTACAAGTATTTGGGTGTGCGGATGCATGCTGTGGTCATATATTGTCTCTGTCTCTAAACTTGGCCCCAGTCCCGACAGTGGGGAGCCAAAGAAGAACATGAGTTCTGCTTCTTGCTGTTTCCTCATAGAGTTTTTTAAAAATTTTATTTATTTTTAATAAAATGTGTTTATATTTCATTTGACTTTAGTAGAAGAAAAATAAAACTAAAGTGAAAAATATTTCTTCACCAGAAGATTATTTTTTTTCCGTAAAAGAACTGACTAATGTTAAAAAGCAAGATTTAGGCATAAACAGTAAGAGGCTAGTATGTGACATTTAAAAAATAGATATTTTCAACTGCGGTCTCTTAGAGTCTGGCTGAGTTGCTTTTCTGAGACCCTAATAGCACTACTACTAGTCAGACACTCCTCTCTAGTCATTTCTTGTTTTTCCTTTGGTACCTGGCTTCTCATGAGCTGAGGTGCACAGGTAAAGTGGAAACAGCTCTTGACTTTTTTTTTTTTAAAGGGGTTCTTTTCTCATGTCATTATACTCATAAATGTTGTCTCTTACTGCAGATTGAAATCACAGAAGATATACGTGTTCTTAAGAGAAAAAGAGGAAATCTGTAAGTATTGTCCTTTAGAAATTCTAAATATATAATTTTATTGACTTTTTGAGAAAATTAAGTGACCATACTAACAGGCATCTTGGCTCTTTTTATAGTGGAAAAACCCTACCAATATTTAGGATTATGTTCAAAAGGTAATATTTGGAAAAGTAAAATAGGAAAACGTTTTACCGTGTGCAACTTCTTAAATTTAAACCACTTGCCACTTATTTATAAAAGGTCAAGTGGTAATTAAAATCAAAATAGAATCTTGTTCTTTGAGTCATACCCCAAAATGCAGCCACAGATCAGAGTTCCAGTTCTGACTCCTGAGGCTTTCAGGTTGTGTAGTCTTTGGCAAGCTGCTAGCCTCCCGTGGCCTCAGTTTCCTCATCTGTAAAATGAACTTAATAATAAACATACAATCAATGGTTTAATATTATTGATGAATTTAAATCTGTAGCAGTTTATACTTGCCCTAATAAATAGAAGCTTGTTCTGGTTTGGTGGCTGTTTCTCAAACTGATTTAAATATATTTCGGCTCTTCATAAATTTAGGTATTAGCACTGTTTTTTACTGAGATGAAACCAAGTATTAGCACTGTTCTTCACTGAGATGAAACCATGATATGGCATGAAAGACATACAACAGAGCATCTAAAATTAAAATCATAGTGTTTTGAGCCTTGGATCTTGAAAATAACCTAGTCCAGTGGTTTTCAAGTGTTGATTTTTAGACCAATGCTGGTTAGTGAAGAAGTTTTTAGTGGTCCATGGTGAAGTGAGGAAAATAAGGACAGCAGGTCGAGGTTTTTAATACTAAATATTTTTAATTTAAAGGATTGCTTCCTATTATAGGATATATCCTTCTAATTTTGGGGAGTTAAACATGTTTTTTATTTTATGAAATGATAGTGATAGTAAATAGTAGGGCTTTTATTTATTTATTTATTTTTTATTTCCATATCTGGCAAAAAATTGGCAGCTCCATGTCATATCCCCACCCATCCTTCCTTTTATAAAATATTTTACCAGATATAATATCTTAAAATCTGAACCCAACTTTCTCATTTTACTGATGAGGAAACAGACAGTGAAAGTTTATTTAACTTGTTCTAGGTCTCACAACTTAGCAGCTCTTGAACCTAGACCAAAACCCTGTATCTGATACTGCCTCTCTAGAATTTCTGGTTTTCTGAGAATTCCTTTCAATATAATAGGTTATGAACTTGAAACAGAAGATTTAATAGTTCTTATGTACTAATAACTACTTTTTAATCCCTCCAAAAATATAGAAATTGAAAAGACCTAATGTCCTTGTATAGCTAAATGCTGATGTCCACTGATTAGCCTATATTAGGAAAATCTTAAACATAGCCAAAGATTTTCCTCAGCAGGCCAGAATTAGCTGTCTCTGAATTCAGCTACTTTGGTTGCATGCTACCCAATGATTGATGAAGGAGGTAAGATATCAATAAGGCTAGCATTTCTTTGGGGAAATTGACAGAGAATGGTGCCATTGTGAGGGGAGTAGTATTCAAGCATCTATAGTTAACTTATTTGTCCACAGAGTACTGTTTTCTCTCTTACACACACACCTACACACACACATACACATTTATAGCAATCAGCCTGCAACCCATCCAGACTTGGAAGGGAAAAAATCTACCAAGGTGAAGGGTAGGAGTTGCCAGGAACATCTGGCCCGTTGTGTTCAGGACTTTATAGACCCCTGTGGCACTTTGGAAGCTCACCATCAATTGTCTTGGCTTTGCCTCTCCTATCCCAAAATATGTTTCAAAACAGAAATAATTAGGTTATTTATTTCTCACTCACCATAGTGAAGCAAATGAAAGTGAAGAGAGAGAACAGAATGGAATATATTCCCATCCTTAACATGGAAATGTTAACTCTAGGAGTATTTTCCCATGGCTTTTTGTATTTGGCTTTGCATGGCTTCCTTCTTTAGTTAAGAATTCTTTAATTTCTGAAATGTCAGACATATCCATAATAAAATGTTAAGGATGAAAGTGGGTTTTTGAATTATCTGTTGTCTTTGGTATATGTGCCCTTCTTTACTAGGGCGAAAATGTGAGTGTTGACTGATACGATTTCAATCTTCAAAAGATTTATCAGTCTTTCAATTCTTTTATTAGTTTCACCTAGAAGATATATTTAATTATATTTAATACAGTAGAGCAGAGTGAGCTTTTTTTTTCCTTCTTTAAATTATGATACAGTTTCACATCACAGTGGTAAGGCAGCTGAATGGTAGTCACTTATTTGGCCATTTTATAAGAAAGAGTTTAAATTTATATTGTTGAATATTTTTTAGCAGTATAAAGTACTGGGAAACTACACTGGCAAAGAACTAACCTATTAAACCGATTCCTCCTCTAGCAAGTGCAGAGGCAGGTCATGTGGCAAAAAAGGCACAGTTGCAAAATTCTCCCTGTAACACAAAGATATTCCTATGGGAAATAATACTGCTGGTTAGAGATTTTTTTTGGAACCTACACTCATGGTTGATAACTCTAAACTGTATTATTTTATTATAATAAATATGTAAGATGACGAGAGAGATGTGTAACCTATAGAAATAATCTGTATCTTCCTCACTTGAATGAAATTCATTTATTATAAGTTAACTTTCAAGTTCTATAACCCAATTATTTTTCAGTTAACTTACATTAAAATAATAAATGTGTCCCAATAGAGAAAAAGCATCTGGTAAATCAAAGGCTTTACAGATGAAATGAAAGTCTACATCATGGCATGATGTTCAGTTAAATTTAGCGGCAAGGTTTTTTGTACAGGGTCCGGTAGCACTTACTCTTTAGCAGCAGTTGTAGATCATTGAAATTGTCCTTGTGCTCTCTGTTCCCCTTCTACAGCATTGAACCATTTATATGTCTCTTCAAAAACATAATTCCCAGAACTTATTCTCCCTCTTTCATGGTGTTTAATGAAGTTGGATTGTAATATCATGCTTTGACAGTAGGTTCCACTTCTAGCATGATTTATCCTCAAAATTCCTTAAATGTAAGCTTTGGATTAAATTATATCCAACCAATTCCTGACTTTAGAAATCCACATATTTAAAAATCAAGTGTCTCAATAACTTAAACTGAGGAATAGATATATAATTATGCAGAGTGTATGTGAAGTGTGTAGGCAGCAACATTGGCTCCTAGCTATCTGCATTTTAACATACATAGATAGGATCCGAATTATAACATCCATTGACCTAGAAAACACATTATCTGATGCATGCTGGGGATGTTCTTAAGGCATTATGGGAGGGAACTTAAGCTTGAACATAAGAGAGCATCTCCAGCATGGCTGCTGAGGTGCTTTCTTTGCTGGGAAAAGCTGGGAAGAGACTGGCAGGATGGCGACTTCAGGAGTTAATACCTCTTCAGGTGATGAAGTAAACAGGTTTGGTTAATCTTGTGAGAGACGCACCCAAAGATCAGTCATAGTTGTGAGAGGCTTTGAATGAAAATAGCTAGGCGCAGGTGTAATGTGCTGGTGTAGGGCATCTATATATTCATCTTTGGTGTGTGTTTTGCTTTATTTCAGTTTTAGAATGTGTTTATTATAATTACAGTATACCTGAGTTTAAAGTTTGATTGTACAAGTTATTTCATATTGATTAGACTGGTCATTATTTGCAGTATAACAGTTTGAGTCAGAGTCAGATGAGACCTACAAGAGGCAGACTGATATATATTTCACATGATTATTCAGTCTTGCAGACCAACAGCAAAAAATCCTGTTAGTAACTTAATGCTTTATTTTCTTAAAATATTAACATTTTGTTAGTTTTAATATTAAAGTATAAAGTTAATTATATTGTAATATATAGCTTGTGTAAAGTTTGATTTTATTGACTAAAGGCAACCATTCTTTTTTAATATAGTACTTGAGTTTTGTCTTGTATGTTTTAAAATCATTTGGATATTTTTAATACTGTGGGAGAGAAGGTAAGATTTTAAAGAAACACTCCACCCCTTCACAAGAGTCTTTGTGATGCAACATCTATTTGGAAATGTGATCTTTTAAAGTACAACAGGTATTCTTATCTATTTAATCTCTTGGGACTTTTGTAATTGTTCTCTGATTTGATATTTAGTGGATACAGCTAATCCTTTTCAGAAGGCAAATTATCTCTTTATTTGGTCTTTACAGTACTCTTAAATAATGGGTGACTTGAAAATGTGATTTCTTGAAGCAGCACTTATATAGTTAACTGTTGATTTCCAAATTTACTTTTATGTTTTCATGAGACCTTATGTCAAAGACAGGTGAAATTAATTTGTCACTGCTGTGCGTTTCAACTTGGCAGATGCATGAATCCTTGCTTGGTTTAATCCATTTTCTAAAACTTGAAAAAATGTCTTAGCACTAACTGACTTGAGTTTATTAGTTTTTCTATTTCATTCTTAAATTGGTGTTGTGTCACATGCTTCTGGGGAAGATGATTTCTTCTTTAAATGCAGACTTTAATCAGTATGTAGTATTTGTGTACTAGAGCTTCAGGTATCACTAACGCTTTTTGTGTTTAACTTATCTCAGAGTGTTTGAAGTAACTGGAATGAAATACTTATCATTAAACTTGACCTCAGAACAAAAAAATAAATAAATTTAAATTCGGTTTTTAACTAAGGCTTCTAGGATTTGCTGAATCTAAAGCGCTTTTTTCCCCTATAAAATACCTTAGGATGTAGGTCAGATCAGTGTTCAAAATTGTCGCCAGGATTTCTTTATACACAAAGTTTGTCACTGTCACCTGTTTAGACTGTACCAGTATGACCAGGATCATAGGCAACAGAGCCAAGAGTACGGACTTTAAAATCAGATCAACCTGGGTCCAAATCTTTACTCACTTGTGCTACGTTGGACAAATTTTTTAATCTCTCTGAGTCTGTTATGGCTATAAAATGAGGATACTGCCTCAGAGGATTAAATGAGATGATATATCTAAGGGACTTAGCACAGGGCCTAGCCCATAGTAAACGCTCAGTAAGTGGTTATTAATATGATTCCCATATGGAATGGTAAATTTTGACAGGAGCAATTAACTATCCTACGAGTGAAGATGATGCCCTGCCCTTTTTGGGCTGATATACAAATGTATTACTTGAGCTCAAGAAAGCGTGACTCAGAGTTCATGTCCTGCTAATGGTGGGACAGCAGTATCACTCTTCATACATGGAAGGACAGCACACCTTTGTAAAAGGCATGAGTGAAAATTTGCACATAGTGCTAATTGTGTAACCTTTATGCTTCTATAACACCCATCTTTTCCCTCTGTGGAACAGGCAGTTTTTCCAGTTTCATGTTTTCTGTTAAGCAACTAATAACATGTTCACATTTATTTTAATTACCAGGGATTTTAAGAGTACAGTATTTCCTAGAACTTCGGTATAACCAACTGATTTTTTTTTAAAGATGACTAAGGTTAGCTGCCTTCAAGTTATTGACTTGTATACATTTTTACTTTATAGTTTCAGAACAATTCCATGCATGTTCTTATGTCATTCAACAAATTCATTTAACTGCTATCACATGGAGATACTGTTCTAGTTACTGAGGATTCAGCAGCAAACAAACTCTGTGCTTCATGGAGCTTGTATTCTAATGGGGACATGGACAATAAACATGAACATTAAAACATGTGGTATATTAGTGAAAAGTGCTAAGAAGGAAAATAAAGCAAGACAGGGATAGGAAGTGTTGGGGGTGCAATTTTAAAAGAGGGTGGCTGGAGAAGGCTCGCTGAGACAGTGTTATTTGAGTAAAGACAAAAAGGAGGTGAAGGGAAGAAGCAATGCAGATATCTTGGAAGAATAGTCCAGGTAGAGAGAATAGCACGTACAATGGTCCTGAAGCAGGATCATGCTTGGTGTGTTCAAGAAACAGCAAGGAACAAGGAGGACTGCAGTAGAATGAGCCAGGGGAAAGAGTGGTAGGAGGTGAAGTCAGAAACTTGAGGGGAAGGAGAAAGATCATGTAGTCTTGTAGGTCATAGTAAGGACTTTAGCTTTCACTCCAAGTGAATCATATGGAGATTCTTTGAAAGGTTTTGAGCAGAGGAGTGATATGATCTAAGTTACGTTGTAAGAGGAGTGCTCTGGCTGCTGAGTATAGAATTTATTATAGGGGTTCAAGGTGGAAGCAGGGAGATTAGATCAGCTATGGCATTTAACCATGTGAGAAATGATAGTGGCTTGAATCAGGATGGCAGCAGTAGAGGTGGTAAGTAGTTAAATTAGATATCTACTTTGTAAGTAGAGCCATTAGGGTCTGCTGATGAACTACATGTGGAATATTTGAGAAAGAGAGAGGAGTAAAAGATGACTGCAAGATGTCAAAGCAACTGGACTATACAGAGACAGGCAAGACTGGGTGAAAGAGGATTGTGGAAGGACAGTTTGTGGCTCAGTTTTGGACATACTAAGTTTAAGATACTTATCTGACATCTAAATGGATCTGTTGAGGAAATAGTTGGATATACAAATCTGGTGTTTAGGGAGAAATTTGGGAGTCATCATCATATGTGTGGTATTTAAAGTTGTGAGACTGGGCTGGCCAATTAGCTCAGTTGGTTCAAGCACAGCCTTATAACACCAAGGTCAAGGATCAGATACACTTGCCTGGCAGCCGCCAATAAATAAATGAATAAAGGAAAAAACAAACCCTTAAAAAAAAATAAAGCTGTGAGACTAAGTGAGATCACCATGGGAGTGTAGGTAAAGAAGAGAAGAGGTTCAAGGACTGAGCATTATAGCATTTAGAGGTCAGGTAGATGAGAAAGCAGCAGCAAAGAAGACTGAAAAGGACTGGCTAGAGGAGGAAGAAAACCTGAAGAATGTGGTCTTCTGAAAGCCAAGTGAAGAACTTTGAAGCAGGAGAAGAGGGGTCAACTGTGTTAAAAGCTGCCAGTGCTCAAGGAAGATGAAGACCGAGCTTTAATTGACCTTAGGATCTGGCAATATGGAAGTCATTGGTGACCTCGATCAGAGCAATTCGGGGGAGTGGTAGGGAACAAAAGCCTGAGTGTAATGGCTTCAAGAGAAAATAAGAGGAGAGAACTGGGAGACAGAGCATAGACAGCTCTTTCAAGGAGTCCTAAAGAGAAGCAGAAGAAATGGGCTGTAGCTGAGAAGAAGGTTCGAAAGAGAATTTTTTTTAAGATGAAAGAAATAATAGCCTGTTATGGTACGATGGGAATGATTCAGTAGAGCAGGAAAAATTACTCAGTCAGGAGAGGAGGGGAAGAATTGGTAGAGCAGCAGCCCTGTAGACAAGGGGGCAGTGTGCAGTGAAGGGGTTGGCCTTGGTCAGGAATATCAACAGTCCATCCATGGCACAGGAGAGAAAAGAGCACATGGCCACAGATGTGGTAGGTGGGTAGATAGAGTGATGGGAATCGGTGGAAATTCCTTGAGGGCAGTTTCCGTTTTCTCTGCAAAATAGTAAGCCAGGTCAGCAACTGAGACTAAGGATGGAGGAGGAACGCCAGTGGTCTGAGGAGAGAGAATAAGGTACTTCACCCAGAAGAGTGGGTCAGTGGATAGACCAGTGCAGTGTGGTCTCTGAGCAGCACTGAGAGCCCACTGGAGGGAGCAATCACTGATTTAAAGTGAGACATTCAGCACAGTCTTGTGTTTCTCTGGTCAGATTCAGCCACGCAGGTCCAAGTGCAGATTAGGTGGAGAATTGTATTGAACCAGGTTGTATAACAAGTGAAAGAGTGGCAAGAGAGCTGAGAGTGTATGTCAGGGCATGATTATGATTGCCCATGGAATTTAAGTGAGGGAGAAGACAACGGATTCTCCCAATACTTAGAAGTAGGGAGTACAAGCAGTATTACTGTTTTGCAGATGAAGCCACTGATACAGAACTTTTATGTGAGAGATCATATAAGTTGTTCAGAGTCACACTTAACAGCAGACACTAAGGTTAGAACCCAGATCTAACCTAGTTTAGCACATTTACTACTAAGGTTAGAACCCAGATCTAACCTAGTTTAGCACATTTACTACTAAGGTTAGAACCCAGATCTAACCTAGTTTAGGACATTTACTGTCCAGGACATCAGACTTTCTCTTCTTTAGACAACAGTTCATTTTCTTTTACATACAATAGCAGGGTGTTTAAACTTGAGTTGCCAAATCATCATACGCATGTGTCTTTTATGGTCTAGCTGCATTCTAGTAAAGTTGACTATGAAATAATTCTATTTTCCCATGAACTTAGATCATAAAAGTGGAGCAGAAGTTTATGCAGAAAGCATTAAAGTGTTTACTCCACTATTTGCTGTTTTTCAGATACATCCTGCACTGTTCTGCCCCCATCCTTTCACTCATATGTTTGTTCTCTCTGGTAGGACCATCTTCATTTCCCAATCTTTGTCCCCTCCTTTTGAAAACATACCCATCCTTCACTCCTATTCCAAATACAATGATTTTGTGAAACCTTTCTTGATGGTTGTACTTTCTCCCTTATCTCTTTTTTTTCTCCCAGCTGGATGCAATTTTCCCCCTCTTGTGAATACCCTTAGCATTGTGTTCTTGCTTCTCTTATGGGACTTATCATGGTCTACCTTATGATTATTTGTGAGTTGTTCTCTCTGCTCCCTGCCATGCATATGAACACATATGTACAGCATATAAAGGGCTGAAGGCGTGTTTTACTCATCTTTATATTAAGTGCTCGATACCATAACCTTACACACCAACTCTTTTTTTGAAGTGAGATGAGGTGTTCAAATCTTTTTTGAAATGAGTTAATCAATAGACTGAGTGTAACCCCAGAAAACCTTTAACAAGAAAGGATATTAAGATAATAGGCAAAATGAGGTAGAGGCTGGCTGGTGTGCTTAAAAGGGCACTGGTGCCAATTTGTCCTCTGCAGCTCATTTGCTTCTTTGCAACATGAGGGATCAGTGTCACTGGTTCAAATATTCAGCTGACCTGCAGGTCCTGAGGAGTCCCTTCAGGGGCTGTTGTTATACAGCCTCCTGTACCAGAACAACCCTGCTTTTTGCTTTCATTTATATTTGTGTTTTCATATCCATGTAAGATTTTATTCAAATGGATGACCCATGTCACCCTCACTACCACCAGAATGAATATGAAAACCGGGACTAAATGATCTTTCTGGTCTCTCCTCACCTGAATGTTCTTTGATCCTTGCCTGCTCTGTGTGTGTGTGTGTGTGTGTGTGTGTGTGTGTGTCTTTGTGTCTTTGTGTCTTTGTGTTTATGCGTATGTCTCTGTACTAAACATTATGAGGATCATGTAGAAGGCATTTCCCTTCCTCCAAGAATTAAGACAAATCTGTATGGAAGATTAAATGTATATAACGTCATGAATAACTAAAAAAACCCATATGATGCAGTTTAAATCTAACTATGCTTTATTTGTTATAAGCTTTTCAAAAGCTGTATCTTCAGCCCTAAGTCTGACCATTTCTCAGTTGAAGGTTGGGTGGTAGGTACTCACCCCTTAGAGGCCTTTTATAAATTTGAAGACATGCTTTTTTGTCTTCTAATATTGTCCCTGAGAATTTATATATTGAAATAAGTAATTTTTAAAAAATTTCTAATCAATTTCCTTACGGTACTCCTTTATATTACTAGTAAGAAATCATTTTTTAAAAATTATATGTGTAGGTAGATTATCGTCTGTGACTATCCTTTAAGGTTTATAAAGGGGTTTTATAAACTATTTGTTATAAGGAAGAGGTGTTGGGTTTGAGAGGGTTGAGAACCATGGATCTGTGCTCTGTACTTAGGTTGACCAGATGTTTGGGAATGATGGTAATATAGGCAAGTATCAGAATAATACTTGCTAGTAATGTAGGAAATTAGAAAAAGGAAAGATTATTGTGGACTCGGGTAGTCATGAAATCTCTGATGGAGGAGAAGATTGTTAAGGGGGATCTTGCATATTGAGGACTGGGTGCTATGGTAGACACTTGGCATACCATATGTTGAAGAAGTGAATGACCAGACTTGTCAGAGAGACTGAGAAAGCAATTTGTAGGTAGGGTAAATCATGGAATTTAAGGTTGGAAGGGCCCTAGGAAATTGTCTAGGCCAGAAATTCTTAGTTCAGGGTTGGTATCACCCTTTGGGGTTCGTGGATGGATTTAGGGAACTCACGAATTCCCTGAAGTTTTACATGACATGCATATCTTTTTGAGGGGAATTGGGTTTAACAGTTCTCATTGGATTCTCAAAGGGTTCATCACTTTTAAGACTGGCCTACTGACCCAGTCTGATCCCAGACTCAGACAGATGGTTTGCTTAAGGTTACACAGCCAGCTAGTGGCAGAGGTGAGGACTGAAACCCAGTGACTTCTAGTTTCTTGCTCATTTCACCGCACTCAGCTGAAGGACATGAAGAAAGGCAAAGGCAGGATTAAGCTACTATTTTGTAGAAATTGATATAAAAACAAACAACTAGCCTGGGGTCAGTTGAATTAAGTCCGTCAGTCTGTTTCCACAAGGGATGCAGAAGGGTGGGCTTTACTTGGTCTCTCTGGAGTGAACTAATATTTTAATTTTTATAGTTGAAATATGCTGCCACACACCAAAATAGCTTTCTGAGCTGAAGGCAGACTCCCTGAGAGATATTATCCCTGCGGCTGTTTGTGCGGTTCCTTTCCAGTGGCACTGTTTTTCTGACCTGAAATGGCCCCCAGTTTTCTGTCTAATCAAATCAAAATAACTTTGCATGACTTGTCAGATCCTGGACTACTGTATCCTACTTAGCCAACATGTGCTGTCTGCCCCAGTAAGGCTAGTGTCCGTGTTATTGTTACTGCCTGTTTTAACAAAATCCTTTCATTCCCACTTCATCTTTCTTCATGTGGTTTTCCAGCCTGGAATACCCTCTGTTCTTCCTCCATTTCCAGATGCCCGCCATAGGGTCTGGCTTAAATCTAATCTCTACAAAGCCTTTCCTAATTACCCCTGGCCAGCTTGCACTTCCTCTGTACTCCACACTGTAGCACTTAGTTATGTATTACCTCTGTGCTTTTCAGTGGAAATGCCTCAGTGGTCACTTTGGAAGTAGGTTTCTAGGAAGTCAGGAGTAGGACTCGGGACATTGCTAATCCTTGCTTCAGCCAGAGCAGCTCCACTTTAGTGTTATATATGAGCAGACTGCATGAATTTTTATTTGAAGAAATGGCTTAGCTGCACCCCTGCCCCCATCCCCCCAAAAAGTTTGAAAAACTCTGGCTCTGTCTTGTGTGCTAATAGCCTCATAGGTGTTAACTTGTAATAGGCAAGGGCCAGGACTTAATACTACTTCAGACTTATCCTACTCCTCCCAGGTAACTGGTACTCAAAATTGACACTTAGGAAATGATTTCATAATTGTATTCTTTCCATTCCTCAGAAATTTACCTTAATGAAGAGCTCAGAATAATATTTCTGAATTGATCTTTGAGAAATAAACCTATATTGGTGGTTTTTCCCTTCTTTTGGATGCAAAACTCAATCCTATTTAAAGCTGTCTGGTTTCCATACACATATTTAAGAGAAACCTCATTATTGGCATTCCCCACTTTTCCAGAGTTTGGCCAGACTTAAATATTATGTTCATGCATTCGTGTAACATTAAAATAGTGTTGTTCACTGACTTACAGAATGATGTGCAAAATATACCTAAAAACCGAGAAAAAATTAAATTCAGAGGTTGCTACATTAAAAACCATTTATGTCAGTGCTGATTAAAAATGGAAAAATGCCAGTCTTTCAGACCAGTTATTTCAGCTTTCTGTATCCAATCAATTATATAAACTAATAAAGACCTGAGTATTTAAATCAATTGTGCTATCAACTTGTTAATACTCTTTTATTTTGTTTTTGTTTTTTTTCCTGCTCTCTGCCTGGTTCATTGTTTTCACTTACAGGTGTACTTTATTGTCAGCTTCCAAAGATTACTAACTTTTATCTGTACCACTAAAACTGAACTGCCTTGGCTATACTGCTGCTCTTAACTGCTGCTTCCATTATTGCCTTCTTCAGCAAAGTAAGGCTTTCAGAAGCCAAAGAATAACAAGAAATAAGCACCATTTTAGAAGCCTTTCAACTATGAAACTTAAGCTAAATGTGCTCACCATTATTTTGCTGCCTGTCCACTTGTTAATAACAATATACAGTGCCCTTATATTTATTCCATGGTATTTTCTTACCAATGCCAAGAAGAAAAACGCTATGGCAAAGAGAATAAAAGCTAAGCCCACTTCAGCCAAACCTGGAAGTCCGTATCGCTCTGTCACACACTTCAACTCACTAGCTGTCATAGACATCCCCGGAGCAGATACTCTGGATAAATTGTTTGACCATGCTGTATCCAAGTTTGGGAAGAAGGACAGCCTTGGAACCAGGGAAATCCTAAGTGAAGAAAATGAAATGCAGCCAAATGGAAAGGTTTTTAAGAAGGTAAAGCATTTTTGTGCTTTTTATTTTTTAAAAGGAGGAAGGTACATTTTGCTTTATTGTATATTGCGTGTATTTTAAATACGCTGGCATTCCATTACAGTGCTGTGTAACTAATTCTCAGGAGGTGTTCACAGCTTCTGTATATTTCCTTAAAGACATTTTTAGAGTTCTATACTTTGAACAGTATTTTAATTGCTTGTTTGAATGGATATACTAATATTAGAGAATGTCTCACTTTAACAGTTAATTCTTGGGAATTATAAATGGATGACCTATCTCGAAGTGAACTGCAGAGTGAATAACTTTGGTAATGGACTCACTGCATTGGGACTAAAACCAAAGAACACCATTGCCATTTTCTGTGAAACCAGGGCCGAATGGATGATTGCAGCACAGACCTGCTTTAAGTACAACTTTCCTCGTAAGTGCCTTGTGTTTTTGGTGGGGGAGAGAGAGGGCTTTGCTTACATGTGGAAATTGTTCTGGGATGCTCCTGTTTTCTTTTTTTGTGTGTGTGACCGGTAAGGGGATCGCAGCCCTTAGCGTGGTGTTGCCCACACCGCACTCAGCCAGTGAGCGCACCGGCCATCCCCATTATAGGATCCGAACCCGCGGCCTCGGTGCTCCCAGCGCCGCACTCTCCTGAGTGAGCCACGGGGTCAGCCCAGTGCTCCTGTTTTCAAAGAAGATGTTCTTTAGCCATTTATTCTGTGTAAATTATGTCCATAAAACAGTATGTAATATTGTGGTTAAAAGATAGCCCAAAACTCATGGTAAAGATATTGACTTCTAAGAACTAGTATGGGAATTGGCAGCATAATGGATATAATTTAGAATTTTACTTTTCAATTGGAATTGAATTGTACCTGAAATATTTGGGGTTCAGGGGTATTTTTTGGAGGTTATATACAAAATGATTAAAACAACAAAAAGCATTGCTTAGGATAATTCTAGTTCATTGCTTCACTTTGAGGCCTCTTATTTGACTTATTTATTCCATTTTACGTGTGATATAAGCAGGGACAGCTTGAATTGGCATTAGATATGTTAGAAAGGAAAATTGGCTATATTTCTGATTCTTAAGCATTTGTTTTTGCTATTGTGTAAAAAATGATTTTAAAAAATCGAGTCCAGAACAATGCCTTGTCACATACTAAGCACTCAGTTGTTTGTTGAATGAAATAGAACACTATAGGTTTAGTGTAGGAATCAAGATTTCCATTTCAAACAAACAAAAATAAATAATATGAAAATGATCCCCTATGTACCCATCACCTGACTTCAACAATCAACAGCTCATGAAAAGTGGCTATTCTTAATTATGTTGCTGCTTCTGGTTACCAGCCTAGAGCTGAATTTCTAAGTCTATTCTGAGTTTAGCAGATGTCCTTCAATTCTTACTGATCTTGGTTTCAGTTTATATTGTTTTTGAATGGTGACCCTAAGGAGTAGATCTCCTTGGCTCTTCCAGTTAAGGTGTGGATGTCACCAATCAGACCAGACATTGGACCCACTAAAAAAGCTTTTTGGAAGGAATATGAACATTGTTTGTAGCCAATCTTCTGACATGAGAGCCTCAAAATTTTCTTTTTAAAAATTTTTCTTGGCAGCTGGCTGGTTCAGGGATCTGAGCCTATGACCTTGGTTTTACAAGGTTGTGCTCTAACCAACTGAGCTAACTGGCCAGCCCAAGAGCCTCAAAATTTTCAAAGGACATATTCATTCTTTGGGGCTATGACCAATGAAAGTGTGTACCACAAGGGAACCCTAGCTGGGCTAGCTCTGGTGTGAATTAAGAGTTCAGGGAGGACCTGCTGGCCTTGAGCATCTTAACCAACTGATTTTTGACCAGTGTGGCCAGTATTTCTGGGTTCTTCAGGTTTAGAAAGTTAGAGTTCTGGGACTTTGTAAGGAAAACTTTGGGCTGCCAGGGAATTTGAGGTGTGGTTGAAAGGTAATAGCAGACTATGAAACGAGATTAAAATATGTCTTTGAGTCTGTGAGTGTATTTATATTTAGAGACTGACTTAAATAATACATTTCTAATAAATGTTTTATCATTTAATATTTGTTTATTTTTTATTATATAGTTGTCACTTTATATGCCACACTTGGAAAAGAAGCAGTAGTTCATGGGCTAAATGAATCAGAGGCTTCCTATCTGATTACTAGTGTTGAACTTCTGGAAAGTAAACTGAAGGTAAATATGAAATTTTCTTTTAATTCATGGTAGCGTTATCTGGCAGAACAGGAAAATGTTCAATAAGTGAATCGTTGTTACAGGCCCAAATTTAATAGCTGGGTTTTCTTTCTGCCCTACAGACTGCATTGTTAGATGTCACTTGTGTTAAACACATCATTTATGTGGACAGTAAGACTATCAATAAAACAGAGTACCCTGAAGGGTTTGAGATTCACAGCATGCAATCAGTGGAAGAGCTGGGATCTAAGCCAGAAAACTGTAAGTAAAGTAGTTAAAATGAATTTATTTATCTATTCAAGGCTTGCTATTTCAGTAGGTTAGGTAATGACATGAGTGAAAGTGCTGAAGTTCTTTGATTAAAAAAAGTTTAAAAATGTTAAAAAATCTATCAAGATCATATATGATTAAGATTTTCCTTCCCTTTCTCCTCAAGATGGTAACCACTGTTTAAAATTTACTAAGTAGTTGAGATATAATCTGTGGTTCAGAATTTATGGCAGTTGCTGTCAAGCCTCTCCTTTTTAAAAAATTACTCACTATAACCTTCCAATTTCAACCTCATAAAAGGAGAAGGTCTCAGGCCTTTCATTCAGTAAACTTTTTTAATGCTTATTGCTAGTGATGTTAATGATGTTTCAGAGGATGCAAAGCTGTTTACCAGGATTAATGCTTGGATTTATTCTACCACTGAGATAGTAGTTGGTATTTCATTTGCAACAAGTAGAGACACTTTGTAGCAAAATGTCAGTTGGTCATTAGGACAGAGATGAGGAAATTAATAGTTTTCTTCTCATGTTTAATGTGAAGGTCACAGTACCCTGGTAGATAAGGTAAGGATTCATTTTGGCAGGAGGAAATGTTTGTTGAACCTCTTCTTAGCTTCTGAATATTTTACCATTAGAGAATAAAAATGTGTTTACAATAACAGGTATAGATTATAGCTTTCTACCACATGTCGAGAATGGCAAGGAGTCTGAGATTTTACCCTACATGCAGGTGAACAAGTGAACCTGCCAAATTTCTTAGGGACACAAGATGCCAGAGACAGAGATGAAGGACAGATTTTTACTCACAGCAGTAGCAGTAGCCAGACTGATGTATTGGCGTTTGTGTGTAGGAGAGGAACTCCAAGCTTAGGGAAACCAAACATTTTATTATCTATATTGTACATCCTTGCCGTTTGCTCTGGAGGGAGACATTATCTATGTGCAAAACATCCTTGAAAAGGTGGTCTGGAACAAAGTCAGTGCCTCTGCTTGCAAGGTGTGCAGAAACATGAGAGACACATCGAGAATTGTCTCAACACCAGTTTAACCCTACAAGATCAGGGTAAAGTTGCCTGGGAAATCCTGATTGTTAGGGATCAGTTGCTGATTCTGCTGATTAACCAAAGGTTGTTGGCACAAAACTGAGGGTATACCAGTCCTCATAATTTTGTGTGAGCAATAATAACTTGATAGGCCACCTATACCACATAGTTGCACATTTCTACAGTAGATAGGATACATATATTTTTGTGGTGCTTTACCTGAGTAGACTGTTGTTAGTATGACGACACTTTGCATATTTATTCAAAAATGGGCAGAAGTAAATTGTCACATTGTGTGCTTAGACTGAGAAGAACATAACATATCTACTGCTGCTGCTTCAGTTAATCATCAGAAGAGATATGTGATCCCTGTTTGCTTGGTTCAACAACTACAATAGAAGGGCCAGCCCCGTGGCTCACTCGGGAGAGTGCGGTGTTGATAGCGCCGAGGCTGCGGGTTCAGATCCTATATGGGGGTGGCCGGTGTGCTCACTGGCTGAGCTTGGTGTGGACGACACCGAGCCAAGGGTTGCAATCCCCTTACCGGTCAAAAAAAAAAAAACTACAATAGAGGATATCTTTAAGAAGCATTAGAATTAGCTAATTTAAGTATAACTTTATCTTTGGTTGTTTCAGCAGTGTATCTAGCCACTTAACATTTTTATTTTAAGTGGTATAGAAAAATCATTTTTGTAAACAGATTCTCTAATAATCTTGTTAAACTTTTATTTGATTCTGATGATATTCAAGGGTACTTCAAAAAGTTCATGGAAAAATAGAATTAAAAGATAATACAAATCTTTCTATGAACTTTTTGGTAACCCTTGTATCTGTGGATTCTTGGCCATTTTGGTGTATTCTGGGAAGGAAAGGCAGTTACTAGGTTAGCACGATACACTGTCTTGAAAGAGGAAGCTCTAGTGTGCTGTTTAAAGCTTAGTATCTTGGGCCAACCCCGTGGCGCACTCGGGAGAGTGCTGTGCTGGGAGTGCCGCAGTGTTCCTGCCGCGGGTTCGGTTCCTATATAGGGATGGCCGGTGCGCTCACTGGCTGAGCGCGGTGCGGCCGGTCACAAAAAGACAAAAAACAAAAAATACTTCGTATCTTAGAATTTTAGAGTTGAAGTCACCTTAAAGATCAAGTTCAGTGGTTTTCAGTCAGGGGGTAAATGTGAGTAACCCGTGGGGTTTTTGTTCCATCCCAAATAAATTGAATCTGAATTTTCAGAAATGGGGTTCAGAAATAGTATTTTGTTTAAGCTCTGCGGGTGATTCTGATGCATACTAGTGCTAAGAAATCCCAATCTAGTCCGACCATCTTATGTTAGAGGTGAGAAAATTGAGGCCTGAGGAGCTTACATACAATCCACTATCCTGTTTTTCCAAAGTCCTGGAAATCTTTCCACAATGCTGCTCTGCACAAAACACTGTGGAAAGGCATTGGAAAGGCATGAGCACACAGGGATTAGGCTAAACATCTAGAAAAGGGGCCAAATTGAGTTTGAAGTTTTCATTGCAGTTACCCAGAATTTGATCACTGTTGTTGTTTCATTATCTAAAGCAAATACTTTTTATTAATAGTTTATCATTATGCAAAATCTAAATATCTTACTGTTGTTTAGTAATTTAGCTTTTGACCTGAAGAAAATGTGCTTTTTCATTCATTTTAGTGAGTGTTCCTCCAGATAGACCAACTCCTTCAGACATGGCCATCGTCATGTACACCAGTGGTTCTACTGGCCGACCGAAGGGAGTGATGATGCATCATAGCAATCTGATAGCTGGAATGACAGGCCAGTGTGAAAGAATACCTGGACTAGGGTAAGAGAGAATTATTCAAGTTTCTTCTTAGAAGTCAGAGTGCCTGTTCAGTATTCTCTAAACTCAATCTAGATTAAAATGATAAAGTTTTTAATGTTTCTAATTTAAAATGTCTTTTCACAAATGGTTAAAATGTTTCTTTTCTTTTGTTTTAGACCAAAGGACACATATATTGGCTACTTGCCTTTGGCTCATGTGCTAGAATTGACAGCAGAGATATCTTGCTTTACCTATGGCTGTAGGATTGGATATTCTTCTCCACTTACACTGTCTGACCAGGTGACAAACTTTTCAGCACATTGGCATGATCATATTAAGTTACACTGTTCGGCTGAGAACATATTACTAAAATGTGAGATATTTCAGTTCGGCTAAAACTTTTTTCTTAACTCTGAAGGTAGCTTCCATGAGCAATATATAGCTGGGGATTTGTTAGTATTGCTTTATCTACATATTTTAAAATTATTTTGGAGTGAGTAATTACTTTCATCTTCTTTTTCTCTATTAGATTTTACTCTGGAGAGCTAAGATACAGAATATAAATACACTAAGCCCTTTTGACATACTATCCGTGAGCATTGGTGGTTTTTTGGGAGGAGATGTAATGGTAGGGTTGTGGTCCCAGCTTCCTCTGAATTTTCTCTAGAGGTGTGCTTTTTAATACAGTAACCACTAACTACATATTTACATAGAAATTAATTAAAATTAAATTTAAAACACCCGGCTTCTCATTTGTTCTAGTCACATGTCAACTTCTCAATAGCTGTGTGCGACCAATGGCTACCATACTGGATAGCACATATACAGAGTATTTCCATCATCACAGAAAGTTCTATTGGACAGCACTGCAGCATCTCCAAAGGCAGCCCTCAGCTTACTACACTGAATCAGAGTTCTCCCTTATCTCTTGTTCCCAGCCGAAAGCCCAAGAGTGGGTCAAGCTAACTCATATATTTTAAGCCCATTTGAATCCACACATGTAATATTGTTTACAGTTCTGTTTTATTTCTTGTTTAGAATAGTTGTTATAGAAAACCCTCAACCAGAAATAGGGGAAAAAAGAGCTAACAGGGAGCATGCAGTTGATAAGAAGATGTGTCCTTGGTGCTCACAGTTAGAAACTGTAGTACTTTTTTTTTTTTTTTTTTGGTAGAAATATCATTTTAGGGAAAGGCTAGGTAGGTTGTATAGTATTAAGAAAAAAAGTTAAATAGATTTTTTTGGATTTACTTGAGGTTCCAACAACCTTTTTTGTTTTGTTTTTGATGTTATAACTTAAAGTGCACAAATCTTGATTAAATTTAATATACACATGTAGACCTCTGTGATCATTACCATCTAGATCAAGAAAAAGAGAACATCTTCAGCACCTCAGATGTTACTTGTGTCCCCTCCTTGTCATTACCACCCCACAAGGGTAATCCAGTCTCCTTCTGAAGTGGATTTTTCTGAGAAAGTGTTCTGTTTCAAACAACTACCAACTTTGTACTTTAAGGAATACAACCTCTTTGTAAGATAGGGTGCTGCTGTATTTAAGTTATACATTTAAAATCTGCTAGAATAGTAATGGAGACAATAAGTAAACTATCAAATAAACAAATAAACAGAACTTGCTCTAGAAAAAGTCAAAATAGACCTGTGGGTAAGATTGGGCTTTAAATTGTAAAAATGATTTTAGAAAAATCTGTGGTGATTATGTTTTGAGGCAGTATAGTGGGTTTTTCTTACGTTCAGAGATATTAAAATGTGAAACACATTTCAATATGCTTGGAGTATGATTTTTTTCCTTTGAGGAAGTACAGAAGCTGGGCACTAGCAACCCTTTTCTTTTTCACTGCCTTTCTGAGAACAGTTGCCTCAGTGGGGGGAGGAAAGACAGTAAGAGTTGGTGTTTAGCAAATCCATCACCTCAAACATTTGTCATCTCTTTGTGTCGGGAACATTCAACATCTTCTTGACTAGGTACTTGAAGTTATACACAAATTTGTTGTTGGCTGTAGTCTCCCTATAGTGCTGTAGAACATTAGATCTTATTCTTCCTATCTCTTCACTTTTGTATCCATTGACCACCCTCTCCCCATCCCTTCCTCCTTCTACCTTACCAGTCTCTACCAACAACTATTCTACTCTCTACTTCTCTAAGATCAACTTTTTTAGCTTGCACATATGAGTGAGAACATGCGGTATTTCTCTTTCTGTGCCTGGCTCATTTCACTTAACTCCAAGCTCATCCATGTCACTGCCAATGGCAGAATTTCATTCTTTTTTATGGCAGAGTGGTATTCCATTGTGTATATAGACCACATTTTCCATCCAGTCATCTGTCAGTGGACATTTAGGTTGATTCCAACCCTTGGCTATTGTGAATAGAGCTGTGATAAACATGGGAGTGTAAGTATCCCTTTCACATGATGATTTCCCTTCCTTTGGGTATATAAACAGCAGTGGGATTGCTGGATCGTATGACAGTTATATCTGTAGTTGTTTGAGAAACCTCTATACTGTTTTCCATAAAGGGTGCACTAATTTACATTCCCCCCAACAGTGTATGTGTTCCCCTTTTTTCCACATCCTCACCAGCATTTGTTATTTTCTGTCTTTTTGATAATAGCTAGTCTAACTGGAGTGAGATGATATCTCATTGGGGTTTTGATTTGCATTTCTCTGATGATTAGTGATGCAGAGCATTTTTTCATGTGCCCGTTGGCCTTTTGTATATCTTCTTTTGAGAAACAGCAGGCTTTTACTTTTATGTTTTTCAGTGGGGAGCTTTATGAATTTTTTTACCTACTGATCTGACATTTGAAGTCCCAAATAGTATATATGAGAAAGAAAGAAAGAAAAAAGGAATATGCACACATTTATGCCTAAACGTGCATATTCCCACTTGGTCCCTGGCAGTGTCCTCCATATCTTACCAACCAGAATATTATCAAATTAGGATTTTTGTATGATATTACTTGATGCTCACAGTGGTGACTTTGAGGTGTGGCTTTGCCTACTGATTTACCAAAGAAAGTTAAAATTACCTTCAATTCTGTTTTAGTGTTGTCTGCCTTAATAGAGTTTTTTTTTATTGTAGTAGTAATTTATGCTATATTTCATAATATGTTATATAAGAAAGTTTGATTCACCAAAATATCTCGTTCTCTTGTCATTATGGATCAGAGTTTCTCCTCTCTGGAAGGATACAGCACTTAACACTTCAGACTTGTAGGTTATGATAGTTGTAACAGATCACAATAGAAGATCAAATCCCATGTATCATTTCTGTCTTTGTCATTAATACTTAAATTATAACATTTTTTCCTAAGGTTGGTTTCCCTAATCGTATTTACTTTTTCTTCAATGCAGTCCAGCAAAATTAAAAAAGGAAGCAAAGGAGACTGTACTGTCTTGAAGCCTACACTTATGGCCGCTGTTCCAGTGAGTACAGAATATGAATATGAACAGAAGAGGATAGTTTATAAAATTTATTGCTTACACTTGGACTTCTTAAAGAGGAATACTCTTAGATATACATATACATTTTAAAATAATTTTACTTTGTTGAAATCATGGCAAATGTGTTTCTTAAAATCTTAGATATTGTATTGGAGAAGGCGAAATGGCAAGCTTCCGAAATGTATGACTGTTAGTGTCTGTTTGAAGATTAGTACTTGAGAATTACGTGATGAAAATGACCTCGTTCAAATTACCTATTGTGAAAATTGGTCATAATATTTTAAGGTAGAAAATACTATAAAGATCATTTTGTTAAGAAACCCTAGGCCATCCTAGAGAGCTGAGGTAGCACATCCAAAGTTATGGAGCTGGTTAGTGACAGAGCTGCATCTAGAATCCAAGCCGCCTGACCCTCTTATGGTGACTAAGAAAAATTGTCAATTTGAGAGACTACTCAAGGTAAAAGAGTTTAATTTTAGATATTCAAAATCCTCATGTGAAATACTGCCATTTTAAAAAAAGATATTACATTTTATAGCTTTGAAATGATGAGTTTTGAAACATTTAATGAAGTGTTTTAAATTTGTAAAATCAAATATATTCTAGCACATTTACATTTCAAAACCCCAGGGAGACTGTGCATCAGTATCACTTGTATTACCATCATACTTATCCCAGTATCTTTCACAGAATTTCTTTTGCACATGGAAAGTGTGAGATTAGATAATGTGTTCAGACTAAGAATTACAGATGGAAGATACTTTATGGTCTTTTTAGCCTTTAATCATAAAATTACCGAATAACCGAAGAAATAGAATAGGTCAGAGAAGGCTTTGCCTTTTTACTTAGAGGTGCTCTCAGAATCAGCAAGTTTTCAAAGTGAAAGGAGAAGCTTCTGACTAAAAACATAATCAAATGATGCCAATAATAGCTAGTGTAGTACTTACTATGTTCCAGGCACTGTGCTAAGTGCCTTAGATAGATTATTTCACTTAATCCTCCCTAAGATTTTGCTGGATGGGCCCTGTTATCACCAGCTTAAAAAGACGGAAACTTGCCCAAAGTCACATTGCTCATAGGTGGTAGAATCAAAGCTTGAACTCAACCAGTCTGCTATCAAAGTCTTCTTAACCTCTATGGCTATCTATTTAGGACTGTTTCATGTAGTTGTTGTTTTGTTTTGGGAAACAATATATTGGTTTTATTACTCAGTATATATAGGACTCCCTAGTAAATCATATCAGAGAACATAGGGAGGAGGAAGGGCTGAGGTGTGAAGGAAGTAATCTCTGATCTTAGGCCTGAAAATTAAGCAGGAGTTAGCAGATAGGCTATTTATCCTCTATTTGCTCATTGTCCAGTCTCCCCTGCCCTACTTTGCCTCCCAGGAAGCTCACTTATATGGGTGAATTTCCAGGGCTTCCTTGCCTTCTGATTGTTGGTTGGATTGAGCCAATTGGAAGCACTCATGAGAGATCAGAGGGCAGGGAGATAGAGAGAGGTCTGCATACTAATTACCTTTGCTCCTTCTCTGCCAGGCTGCGAGTTTTGGCAGTTGACAGGCACCTGTTGGATGGAGTCTTTCCCATAGGCTGTAGCCAGGTGTTTTTCATGGCTACAGTCCCCATCCAGACTCCAGTGACACTTCCCTCCTCTTACTCCTTCAGGCCTAGGGATAGTAAATGGTGTCCTGTGTTGCTAGTCCATTGGTGGGTGCTTCACTGAACTTCATTGGTTCCCTTAGCTCCTCCTACTCCTCTAAAAATAGGCCCTTTAAAAAAAATCTTTTTATTGAGAATTGTTTTCGATAGATTCTGCCTTCTGAGTTTGTTTCTTTCCTGGGTCAGAATAAAAAATCAATTTAGTACTATAACATTCATACTGTGAAAATTCAGAATAAATCACTACTTCTTATAAGCAGTGACTCAATTGAATGTCATGTAATGTTAGGTTGAGATAAAGGGTGACTTGGTGTGCTAACAATAAATCCTGCCCATTCATTGCACCTGTAAATGTATAAATTTGTAAATTTATAAACATTTATAAACATTTCTTATGCCACAATTGTTATTAATTTGTGCTAAGTAATTTCAAGAAAGCATCATTTAATGTTAGCCTGGGCTGTTGGTTTCTTGTTTTTTGTTTGGTATGTATTAGCCTGGGAGTATATCTCAAACCTGGTCTTCCCTCTAATTTTCCAAGTAGTTGTGAGCAACAGTTCTATTCTTTTTTGTTATCTTTGCTTCTATTAAAATGTATTAGAAATGCCTAAATTAAATTACAGGGACATAAAGTTTTTAAGGAAATATAATGTTCTCTTCCATGCTGTATGAGAGTCACAAGGTTGTAGTAATAAAGACAGAAGCATTAGGTTTATTTTTTATTTTTTTATCTTAAATTTTTATTTTTTATTAGCATATTCATTTTTGCAAATCGTGATGTTTCTTTATGCCCTTTGCCTGACCTATCACTTCCCCAGAAGTATTAGGTTTAGATTCAACATAGTTGGGTATTTTGGTACTGATTGAGAATAAGTGAATATATTTGAAAGAAGATATTTTTTTTTTTAAAGAAATCTTTCTGCAAGAGCTGAGTGAATTCCCTGTGCTCTAGTTGAACTTAGCATATAGAACCGAAGAAACTCCTCCTTAGTCTTTTTGAAGTAGTGAATGAGAAAAGTCAGTGAAATTAATTCTGTAATTGTCCATTATACTAAAGACTTTTACCTAGATGTTGTAAGTAAGGTATCTTCAACTAATGACTGTTTCAGTTCTTTTCAGATTATTGAATATTTTATTCACCTTTTAGGAAATCATGGACAGAATTTATAAGAATGTTATGAGCAAAGTTCAAGAGATGAATTATATTCAGAAAACTCTGTTCAAGATAGGGTATGATTACAAACTGGAACAGATCAAAAAGGGATATGATGCACCTCTTTGCAATCTGTAAGTACATTTCATAGGTTTAGTGGTTTGAGCCTTTAAATCCTTTTGTGTTTCTAAATCTGGAAGATGAACAAGTAAATGGCAAGTTAGTTTGGTTTGAATTTTACCACCATAATCATAAGGTTGAATTTCTGTTTTATTCCAAACCTCATTGCTTATATAGCAAGCAGAGTCCCCTGACCTGTGATCTTGGCAATTTAACAAATTTTAATAATCAAGCAAATATTTAAGATTTAATTATGAAATTTGGTATCATGAAGAAAAACTAGAAGGGCTTTTGAATCAAGACAATTGAATTTAAAAAGTGTCATTTCTAACTAAAGAAAGTGATCTTCATAATTTATTCCGCATGAAGGTTTTTGTTTTATTGTATGTATTCATAAAATAGTGTAGTAAGTATATAAATATAACAGTTATTTTAAATGTGATGCTGGGGGTGGGGATGAGGAAGCATTTTTCATTGGAAATGAGATAAGTGACTAAATGTATGAAAGATAATTCTAAAGTTTTTTCCTTTAACCTCATCGTTTGCTTTCATTTGCTGCATGTCAGAGAAGTTTCCTGATAATGCACATTTTTTTTTCGCATTACTAAGTGTTTTTCTGGCGTTTTTAAAAAGGTGTTACCAGTTGGTTCTAAAATTTAGATGTTCAGCCAAAGTTGAGAAATCTTTCCCAGAGCTTATAAATTAGTGTATCACCAAGAATAATTTCTGCATGTATTGAAATCATTTATCCCCCTTTTTATCTAGGTTACTGTTTAAAAAGGTGAAGGCTCTGTTGGGAGGGAATGTCCGCATGATGCTGTCTGGTGGGGCCCCGCTGTCTCCTCAAACACACAGGTTCATGAATGTCTGCTTCTGCTGCCCAATTGGCCAGGGTTATGGACTGACAGAATCATGTGGTGCTGGGACAGTTACTGAGGGTAAGCATTATTAATGTGGCAAATAATTTTAACCACTACTAATAAAATCCATTTGCATTGCCTTTGGAAACCATGTTAACTTATAATACCTCTTAAGTAATATCAGATTCAATGCAAACCTACATAGGTTTAGTTTTATGAACTCAGATAATAATATCATGTGTACCCTTTACTTTTAAGCCATGTAAATATTTATGGCACATTGTTAGTCCTCAAAATTCAGTCCCTCTGGTCCTTTAATCTTTGGAGAATTGTAGTCTTGAAATGAAGTATCACTTTTATGTTCCCTCTCCAATCTGTATTCATGTCCTGGCTTTTGTTTGCTTTCTCTTATTTTCAACAGCCTAAAGCAGGGTTTCTCAACCTTGACACTATTCAGATTTTGAACCAGACAGTTCTATGTTGTTGAGGACTCTCATATGCACTGTAGGATGTTTAGCAACCAGATGCTAGTAGTAACCTGCTCTCCCCATCTGTGACAATGAAACATATCTCCAAACATTGCCAAATATCCCCTGGGTTGAGAAATACCGGGGTATAAGAATTGGTTTTGTTTTTTTTTTTAATGATTCCACTTTCACTTTAAACTCATGTCTAAAATCAATGCCTCATTCCACATCAGTGCACATAAGAAAATATGAAATAGAATCAATGCCATTATTCCCAACTGTCTCTCTATTGCCAAATTATTTGTGTCAATGGTTTCACCATCCTTAATGTCATTCAGGGTATTGGCTTGAGGTCATCTGATTTTTTCTTTTTTAGTGTCTTTAACTTTCATCAGATCTTCCCATTCCTTCATTAGGTTGCTCCTTCTCCTTCATGCCACCTTTGTCATTCAGTCTTTTATTGCTGCACACTGCTCTGAGGTAGCAGCCCTTCAACAGCTATGCCTGCCTGCATTAAATCACTTCTAATTTATCCTGTGTCCTTATTAGACACATCCATTTCACCCGCTGTTTGATAGCTGGTGGATCAAATCTAAATATGCCTTTACCTAGCTTTCAAGACTTCTTTAATCTGGCACCACTGCGCCTATCCATCTTTATTTTCCATTATTCCCACATGTATACACGCCTAACTCTTCTCTCCAGATGAGCCAATCTTCTCCCTCATTCTCATACAGGCATTTTTGGTCTCACCTCTCTGTATTTTCTTTTCGCTTCTGTTGGAATGCCCTTTTTGCTGACTGGTCACAGCCATCTTTTAGTGCCCAGCTTTTCAATAAAGTCTTTCCCAGCTATTTCATTTTACATCGATCTTTCTCATCTGTAAGGTACTATTGTGCTCACTGTCAATACCATGCAGTTTAGTATTTAAATGTTCTCTAAGTTGTTTCACATGCATTTCTTTCCAGGTAGTTTGTTTATAAGGTCATTGGGGGCAGGGTTTCCTTATTCTTTATGTGTTTTTCTCACAATATTTAATATAATGTCTAATACAATATAATAGGCTGCCCATAAATATTTGATTTTTGCTAGCAATAATCACAAATTGTAAAGGGACAATATCATCATCATCATCATGTTTGATAACAGCAGCTAACATTCATTGAACACGTAGTTTATGCCAAGAAGTGTTAAGCACTGTCCACATATCATCTCATTTAACCCTCACAGCCTATTCCTATATGAAGTAGGTTCCGTTACTATTTCCGTTTAATAGATGAGGCTTAGAGAGGTTAATCAACTTGTCCAAGTTCCACAGCCAATGAGTGGCAGAGCAGGAATTCTGTTCAAAATCTGTCTTATCAGAATCCAAGGTAAATAATGATGGAGTCAATTTTTCTCCTTCAACTGAGATTTTTATATTTAATTATCTAAAATATAACCATGAAAAGAAAAAATGATGTAACACATCAAAATCAGGCAAACTGTTGAAATGGAGTTGAAATGCTGAAAAATGATCACACTTGACACTCCCTCTCACTACAGCTTCTTTTTCGTCATCTTTCAAACTCTGGCTCCAGTATTCCTGGTTCACTGGTGCAAATCTGGAATGTTGGATGCTAATGTCTTTGTTACTTTTTCCTCTCATAGTTACTGACTATACTACTGGCAGAGTTGGAGCCCCTCTTATTTGCTGTGAAATTAAGCTGAGAGACTGGCAGGAAGGTAAGAAGAATTTTATGACGAGCTGTAGTGATGCTAGATAGGCTGAAAACCACTGTGAGCCTCAAGATATTTCTTGGAAGTGTTAGGTTGTCTGAGGTTGCAAATGATTCTTTGCCATTGCCTGTTTCCTGTGCTTGCTTTTTCCTTAGTAATATCTTTAGGTTCCCAAGAGGAAAAGAAAATCTCTTAGGGTCTAGGATTGATGATTCTGTGCTTGAGAATACTTGGTGGTAAAGAGGAAAAAAATTCTTAGTGGGGGTTTCCCTGGGTTTGGAGAAGGTGAAGATCCTTGGAAGCTCAACATTGCTAGTGAGGATATTTGGGCAGAGAAAGAAACCCCAGATTTTCAGGGGAGTGACTGATTACATACATACATACCTCAGCTTCCTTAGATCTTGACCTCAGCAAAGATTTTCATCGTTGAGACTCAACTGTTCAGCTGTTTGTGTAGTTGAATTTTTTATATGTACCTGCAGAGGCAAGCCACTTAGAGGAAAGAGGAAACCTGTACTTTATAAACATTGGTTATAATCCCTTTTGCAAATCAGCTGAAGGTGAAAATAGACAGTCTTCCAATGAGGAACTTAGTGAAAGATACTAAACACATATGAAGTGCCTTCAAAAAGTTTGTAGAAGAATTCACGTTATTTTTAAATTCCATTTTTCCATGAACTTTTTGAAGTACCCTTGTACATTAACCACAATAAAGTAGATTGTTAGATAAACAAACAATTAATAGCCTAGCCTGCCAGATAAAGGAAAAGTAATTTAAAAGCTTAAGATTTTAAAAGACAATGCAGTTAACTCTTGAACAACACTGGAGTTAGGGGCTCACTGACCCTCTCAGTCAAAAATCCACTTATAACCCCCCAAGCCCTGCATGACATACCTTACCCAAAATTTTCCAATATATTTTTAGAAAAAAATTCATGTATAAGAGGACCTGCGCAGTTGAAAACCCATGTTGTTCAACAATTTGCTGTGTTTACCTTAGGATCGAACCACAGACTAGAAATTTAAAGGACTACAAGTTACCTTGTAGGGTGCATGCTTTAGGATCTATCTAACAAACCTTAAGTTTCTAAAAGTTTCTCCTTTTTGACTTATTGCATTATTGTCAGTGTTCTATGAGCAAATAGCTCTTTAAAAAAAAAAAAAAAATTTACAAGCCAATTGCATTTCCAAGAGTTTTACACATTGGGATGAAGTCCTACTTTCTTCTATGGTAAGGCCATTCCAAGTTTACAAAGAGAAGAAAATATAGGTAGTATGTGTATATGCGTATTGGGCCTCAGCATCCGAATTGTTTTATTCAATGGGTTATTTCTTAGGCAGTGGAATCAGAGAAGCATTTGTAGTAAAACTTAGTAAGGAGAATTTTGCCTTTAATTTTTATTTTCTGCTTTCCTGGTATGCTTTAATGTCAGTTTTGGAGAGTGGTTCCACTTTTGGACATGTATTTAGAGTTTCCCTTGCTATGAAGGATCCTTGGCTTTATACAGTAGGAATGTTTTGCATATAATGGGTTGTGTCATATTGAATTATTGAATAGTTTTAAATTTATGAGAGCAGCTAACAGCTGAAAGGAATTCTGCTCTTAATCCTTTTATGATGCAAAATCTAATGTTTCAGTTTATAAATTCAAATTTTTGTATATGTTCCTTAAAGTAAGTTTTATTTAGTAATAAAGAAGTAGTGAGAAGCGATAAAATATTTTAGTAGTTATTGCCAATTATTTCAGTGTTTTAACTTTTAAAGTCATGACTGGCCACAGGCAAAATTAATAAAATTTCCCTTCTGTTTCCCAAAGCCTCCCTTTCCCTCTCACTTAATGGTGTTGCCTTTCTTAGGTATTTACTACTTGTTCTCTTTGATTAAAACCTCCTTAGGGAAAAATCTAAAAGATAGTGATAACAACATGTTAGTAATTTACTTCTAACAGCTGCGAGTGTTATCTTTCTTGGGGGTGATTTTATTTTAACAGAGATCTGTGAACTCTAAAACTTTAATGATAATCTAAGTATGAGATTGTACAGTCATGGGAATGTTTGGGATGGATGGTAGTTGGTGGTGGTTATCCTTAGGCCTTCCCTGCTGGTCCTGAAATCACAGTCACCCATTATCCTCATGTAAATCTGAATAAATATAAACTAATATTCTCCCATAAAATGATGTAAAATTTGATCAGCAGAAAAATATTAACAAAAAGGGAGATGGGGAGGAGGAGAAGGGGTGGGCTAATGGGCACAAAACTATGCTATCTAGCCCAAGTAAATCATTGTGCAGCATGTGCATGTACTGAAGCAACACACTGTACCCCACAAAAATAAATAAAATTTTAAAAAAATTTTAAAAAGAAAAATATTACCAAAGGAACTTTAAGAATTAAGGAAAGTAAATTTAGTTTTAGGATAATAACTGATTTGCTTTTATGATTTCTAGGTGGTTATACAGTTCATGACAAGCCAAACCCCAGAGGTGAAATCGTGATTGGTGGACAGAATATCTCTATGGGATATTTTAAAAATGAAGAGAAAACGGCAGAGGATTATTTTGTGGATGAAAACGGGCAAAGGTGGTTTAGCACTGGTGATATTGGAGAATTCCATCCCGATGGATGTTTACAGATTATAGGTCAGTTTATTGTTTTTGTGGTTTTCTTTAGATTTTGTAACTTCAACATACATGAAAAGGAATAGTGGTCGGATCATTAATAGGGTTGATGGTTCCATTAGTTCATACTTTGGGCAAGTTATTTAACTTATGTATGAGCTTCTCCATCTGTAAAATAGGGACAATACCGACCTTATAGGGTTGTTGTTAGGATTAAATGAGTTGATATATGTAAAATATTCAAAGCAGTACTTGAACTTTAGTATGTAGTAGCAACAGCAGCTGCATTGCAGGTAAGGGGAGTGGTTAGGGAAATAGCAGATTGGTAATGAGAAAGCAAAAAGAGCTTAGAAAAGTTCTTTTTTGGTCAACCATATGTGATTCTGTTTACCATAACTTACTCTATTCTATGCCTTCCTCACCCTTTACTTCCCTATCCAAAGGGCAGAATAGGCACTTTTTTTCCCCTGGTGGCTATTTATATGGCTCTAACTGTTCTAAACCTTAGAAAATGATGACATCAATCTTCAGCACTAGTCTGTTCTTCCGAGAATGTCAGTTGCTTTGGTATGGCCTTTATTGAGCTACTGAAATAGACCTTTAATTTCAAAAAGTGACTCCAAAATGAGCCCTTATGCTACTCACTTTAGTCAAGCAAAAGTTAAAACAAAAATTGACTAGCTGATAAGGACCACTCTGCAGGATCCCAGTAAGGTCCTTTTCAAGTTGTAAAGTTTCCTCAGTCGTATCTTTAGCGACCCATTTTAATCTGTTGCTGTACCTCACAATATCTGACCTGAATATCCTTCATCTAGAAGTTTGATCTGCTGGGGAAATTCCCAGGAAACATGGTTCAGTTGAAAAACAATAGCCTTTTTTTCTCCTTGATTCTTAATTGCACTGGAATCAAAGGTAGTTTTTGTAGAGTAGTTTCCCAGGCTGTGGGTAGGCAAATCAGCACTTACACGAAGATCCTAAGGCAACCTGATGAGTATTCAAGCCATACTGTCCTGTGTCAGCATTTTCTTAGAGCACTGTCATTTTAGCAAATTGAATGTGTTCTATATGCTAGACATTGTGCAACATCATTATCCCTGACAAAACTGAGGGTTAGAACAGGATTACATAGGTAGTACCAGGCAGAGCTACCATTCAGATCTAATGCTCCAAAGTCCTGTTCCTTCCATTAACCTTTTATGGTATTTAAGATTATAATAAGATGTTAAAGCTTTGGGTATAGGGTGTAATTTTTAGCCAGTAGTACTTTAACTAGGCATTTTCTTTTTAACTGATACGTATGGGCAAGCGTTATATACAGTAGTCCCTCCTTATCCACAGGTGATATGTTCCAAGATTCTCAGTGGATGCCTGAAACCGCAGATAACACTGAACCTTATACACAGGGGTACCTCAAAAAGTTCATGGAAAAATAGAATTGAAAGATAATACAAATCTTTACATAAACTTTTTGAAGTACCCTTTTACACTACAATGATTCTTCTCCCGGGCGGGATGGAGTGGGAAGGCATGAGATTTCATCATGCTACTCAGAATGGCGGGCAATTTAAAAGTTAACAAATTGTTTATTTCTGGAATTTTTCATTTAATATTTGTGGACCATGGTTGACCATGGGTAACTGAAACTGTGGAAAGCAAAAGTGCAGATAAGGGGGGACTACTATATAACAAAATTTTAGAAGAAGTATCTTTGCAAATAAAGATTAAGGCAGTGAGATTCAAAGAAAGTCAGAATTGTACATTTATAAAATTATACCTTTATAAAACAGACTGTGGATAACTTAATATTCTTCATGACTTGCAGATCGTAAGAAAGACCTGGTGAAGTTACAAGCAGGAGAATATGTATCTCTTGGAAAAGTAGAAGCTGCACTGAAGAACTGTCCACTTATTGACAACATCTGTGCTTTTGCCAAAAGGTAACTTTCAGAAGTTGCATTTTGTGTTTCCGATAGTTACAGTAAAAGGTTAATTCAAAAAGAATTTCATTATATATAATCATAAGGGTGGCAACAAACTCCTTAGAACTTTCATCAGAGTTGGGGAATGATACATTTATGAAAGTTCTTGAATTCAACAGCTCGAACGAAGATCATTTGAGATAACTCAGACATTTTGACTATTTATTGACACCTACTGTGTCTTACCAAATACGTATGCCACAAAAATTATTTCACTTAACATCCATAACAACTGAGAATTAGCATAAATAATTTTCCCAAGAAGGTAACATGGCTAGTACATATTGAAATGAGTTAATCCAAGTTTTTCTGTATCAAAAGCCTATGAGATTGTACCATTTTTATATATTAATGTTTTATTTTTATGGGGTTTATTTTTTAAAATTATAATTGAGTTTAAAAAACTACATAACATAAAATTTACCATCTTAACCATTTCTAAGTGTACAGTTCAGTAGTGTTAAGTATATTTACATTATTGTGCAGCCAGTCTCCAGAACTTTTTCATCTTGCAGAACTGAAACTCTGTACGAGTTAAACAACAATCCTCCATTTCTCCCTTCCCCCAGCCCTGGCAACCACCATTCTACTCTCTGTTTCTATGAGTTTGACTACTCTACTCTAGATACCTTATATAATAAGTAGAGTCATACAGTGTTTGTCTGTTTGTGGTTGGCTTATTTCACTTAGCATTATGTCTTCAAGGTTCATCTACATTGTCACATGTGTCAGAATTTCCTTCCTTTTTAAGGCTGAATAATATTCCATTGAATATATATACCACATTTTGTTTATATATTCATTCATCAGTGGACACTTGGGTTGCTTCCATCTCTTAGCTATTGTGAATACTGCTATGAACGTGGATATTCAAATATTTATTTGAGATCCTGCTTTCGATTTTTTTGGACAGAAACCCACATGTGGAAATGCTACATCATGTGGTAATTCTATTTTTAATTTTTTGAGGAACTGTATTCTGTTTTCCATAGTGGCAACACCATTTTTACATTCCCACAAGTAGTGCATGAGCATTCCAATTCCTCCACCTCCTCACCAACGTTTCTTTCTGTTTTTTTTTTTTTTCATAGTAGTTATCCTAATGGGTGTGAGTGGATATCTCATTTTGGTTTTGATTTGCAATTCCCCAATGGTTAGGGATGTTCAGTATCTTTTCATATAATTGTTGGCTATTCGTATATCATCTCTGGAGAAATGTCTATGCAAATTCTTTGCCCATTTTTAAATTGGTCTATTTGGGTTTTTTTGTTTTGTATTGTTTTTGAGTTGTAGATCTTTATGTAGTCTATATATTAACCCTTTATCAGATATATGATTTGCAAATCTTTTCTTTGATTCCATACCTTTTTTTTCCCCACTCTGTTGATTGTGTCCTTTGATGCACAGAAATTTTAAATTTTGACGTAGTCTCATTTATCTCTTTTTGCTTTTGTTGCTTATGTTTTTTGGCATCATATTAAAGAAACATGAAATCCATTGTTATGAGACTTTCCCCCCGTTTTTTTCTAGGAGTTTTATAGTTTCAGCTCTTGAGTATTTAGGTCTGTGATCCACTTTGATTTAATTTTTGTATATGTTGTAAGGTAAAGGCCCAATTTCTTCCTTTGCATGGGGATATTCAGTTTTCCTAGCTCCATTTGTTGAAGAGATTTTCCTTTTCCATTGAGTGGTCTTAGCACCTTTGTTGAAGATCATTTAACCATAGATGCTGGAGTTTATTTCAGGGCTATCTATTCTATTCCATTATTCTGTACATCTGTCTTTACACCGGTACTATGGGTTTTATTACTTCTTAATGAAACTTTACAACAAATAAGAGAAGTAAATATTTGGAATTTTCTTGACTGTTTTGTTGAATAATTTATGAATTATTTTTCATAAAATGTTTTAATTTCTATTTTATTTTCCAATTTTTTAGTGACCAGTCCTATGTGATCAGTTTTGTGGTTCCTAATCAAAAAAGGTTGACTCTTTTGGCACAACAGAAAGGGGTGGAGGGAACTTGGGTTGATATCTGCAATAACCCTGACATGGAAGCTGAAATACTGAAAGAAATTCAAGAAGCTGCAAATGCCAGTAAGTAAGAAGTTGCTAGTCTGTTGTAGTCCCTAGAAGTCATCTAATGATGTCTTGTGTATTAGGCTCTTCAGGATAATTGTTTATCTTAATAATAAAATACAGGGTTTAAGAAACCTACCTGTTTTATATATATATATATAATGAATTTCCACATTGGAAGGATCTTTAAATGTCATATAGTAAAATAACCTATCTCTATTGCATGTTATAACATACCTGCCAAGTGGTTACCTAGCCGGTGTTTGAAACGATCTATCTTCAGATAATTCTGTTATATAGGTCTACCTTATATTTGCAAAGTAGAAACTAATACATCTTTAGTAAACAGTGCCATAACCATGACTATGCTGTGCTGTTTTTATACTTTGGCTCTGTAAATGAACTGTCTCAGTTTGTGCACTAATAACCAATTGCAGAACATCTGACTGTACATTATGTGTTAGGCATTGTGTTAGGCACTAAGAATACAGAAGGTAGTAAGACATTGCTTGCTCTCAAGGAGCTCATCCAGTCCAGTGAGAGGGGCACGTTAAGAAAGACAGCAATCTTAACAGTAAAAGAAATATGAACAGATAATCATGGTACAACAGATGAGGGCACCTAACCCTACCTGGGAGGTCATTGAAGGTTTCCTCATGGATATGTCACTTCAGCTCATTCTTAAGGGTTGATCAGAAGTTACCTAGGGAAGGCGTTTCGGGCCATGGAACAACGTGAGTAAAGGCACAAAGATGTGAAAAAGATGGTGTGTGCAGGGAACTACAAGGGGTTTGGTGTTACTAGTAAAGTACAAAGTCCAAGCTGAGGCCATAGAGGTAAGCAGAGGCCAAGTTATGTAGTACCTTGTATGCCATGTTCAGAAATTTGCACTTAATCTTATAGGCAGTGGGTAGCCACTGTCAAATTTTACCAGGCTAGTGATGTGGTCAGGTTTGTGTTTTAGATATGTGCATTCACTCTGGAGGCCATGCTGAAGATGCATTTGAGGTGGACCAGACTAAGGCAGGAGGCCAGTTTAAGAGGGCTGTAGTAGATGCTCAGATGGGGGGTAGGAGTAATGAGGGCCTGAACCAGGGAATCAGGAAACATTTAGGAAGAAAAATTGGCAAGCTTTGATGATTAATTGGATCATGTAGGTAAGGGAAGAGAGGAGTCCAGGATGGCCCCCAGATTTATAGCTCAAACAACAAGGTAGATGTTGCTACTGATTGAGCTCAAAAATACAGGAGGAAGAGCCGGTATATATGAAAAGGTGATGAGGGCAGTTTGGAACATATATAGTTCAAAATGTCTGTTTGATAATCAGAGTTAAATTGTCCAGCAGGCAGTTGTGTATATTTTAGTCCCAACAGTATGGGAGAGGCCTGGACTGAACTTGCGGATCATCAAAACCATGAAGGAGGATGGGCTGACCTTGAGAGAGAATGGAAAGTGAGAATAGGAAGAGGACAGGTCCCTGAACACCCCCAGCATTTAAGGATTGGATGGAGGAAGAGGCTTGCATGGGAGGGATGATCAGCAAAATGCCAAGAGAACAAAGCCAGCACAGAGCACTGCTAAGAGAGTTTCAGGAAAGGGAGTAATCATCAGTATCACATTAGCAGAGCAGCTGGCTGGTTAGCTCAGTTGGTTAGAATGCAGCCTTATAACGCCAAGGTTGTGGGTTCAGACCCCCATACTGGCCAGCTGCAAAAAAAAAAAAAAAAAAAAACAACCAATGTCAAATTAGCAGAAAGTTCTGATAAAGCTTTCTGGAACATTGATTAGGAAATTAAGTAGATTAAAAATGAACCCTGAAGCCAAATAGTAAGCTGGTTTTATAACCTTACTTAAGTTTTAATTTTCATTTTTTTGTCAGTGTAACAAGTATACATAATTTTAAAAATATCAAATAGTATTGAGACTTGCATCAAAGAGTAGCCCATATTGTACCCCTCTTCATCCCCAAGTCTTACCCTCCTTCAACTTTAGCTGTTTTTAAATTTCTTGCATTTTCTCCATTTTTTTCTAAAGAAAGTGGTTATATTGCTTTTTCTTGACTTTTTCATTTGAGATATTATCTATGAACTTCCTATTATAGAAGATGACTTAGCTTTCTTATATCTGCTCCCCCAAAACACATACTTTCTTTCCCGATTTTTAGTATAATTTTACGTTTTACATCCATATTTATGCCATGACTGTGAAAATATTCACAGCTGAACTACACAGTGTTTTATGATTATATTTCCTTTCTTGGACAACTTTTTGCTTGTCCTGAATTTTCAAATTGCTTTTCTTCTTTATTTACCTAGTTTTCTGTATACCTGTCATTAATTCTTCCCCTAAACTGATTAAGTTGTAAAAATGCCTCTCAAATCCAGGAAGTATAGCATGTCTATATATTTTTCTTCTTGGAGACATCCTTCTTAGGGCCCTTCATCCTTGTGCTGAAATTTAGACTGTTTGCTTCCCAGGGCTTCCTTTACTATCATCCTGGGAATTTCCTTTGCCTCTCTCCTGAGTTGGATCCTGTTTCCTGGATCTCAGGGCTTTTTCCTGGTTTACTCGCTCATGTGGGTAGAGCACATCCTCCAGCAGCTTCCTGAGAAAGGTGCATAGGAGGTAAATTTTCTGAGACTGTGCTTGCGTGTCTGAATATGTCTTTATTCTAATCTCACCCTTGAGACGTAGCTTGGCATATTTTAGAATTCTAGATTGTAAATCATTTTTCTTAACACTTTGCAGTGCTCTGCTGTCTTCTAACTTCAGTGTTGCTGGCTGAGAAGCCCAGTGCCATCCCAATTCCCATTCCTTTGTGTATGAACAATTTTCTCTCCCTAATATTTCAGAGTTATGATATTAATTTCTGACATTCTGATAGTTCATAACGATGTGGCCTGGTGTGGGCCTTTTATTACTTATGGTTGTGCATACTTGCTGTGGGACTTTTCGATCTGGAGATCTCTGTTCCTCAGTTCTGGAAAATACTCACTTTTTTTGTTCGTTTGTCTTTTTCTTTATTTCCACTGTTCTCCCCCACCCCAAGTTTTTTTTTTTTGTGTGTGTGTGTGTGTGTGTGTGTGTGTTTCTGGAACTACTTTGGCTGTTGGATTGCTTGCTTTCATCCTCTAATTTGATCCTTTTTTTTTTTTTTTTTAGTTTGGTTTCTATCCCATTGTCTTCTTGTTTTATATTCTGGAAGAGTCCCCTAACTTTATCATCTCTTCTGTCTACTGAATTTCCAATTTCCACTATGAGAATTTTAATTTTCAAGAGCTCATCCCTGTCCTCTCAGTGTCCCTTTTAATAGCACCATATTGCTCTCTCATGGGAGCAATCAGTGTGTTGTCTCTTATTCCTCTGAGCATGTTAAAAAGACTCCTTTTATGTAGTTTTCTTCTCCTGTTGTTGTCTCTGTTTCCTCCAAGTTCCACCACTTTATGCTTGCTTTGGTTGTGGCCTCTTAAAAAGTGTCTGCTAATTCTTCTGTCCATTTATATTTAAGAACAAGGTCCTAAAAAGCTGGAAAGCATACTGGGCTTCACTGAAAAGCTACTCAAATATTAGTGTGTTTCCTCTTAGTTTATTCCATTCCTCCAAAGAAGACTTCTCCAATCTTTTGCCTGGGTGATCTTTGCCTGACTGCCAGTATTCTGGTAGCCAAAAGTGGGGAAAGGGCCTGTGGAGGGCCTGTGGGCTGGGTCTTACCCCCACTGAATCCTTCTGTTTTCAACCTTACTCTCTCGCTTTGTTGTGCCTAATGTCCTTGAGTCCAGAGTCTCTGTAGTTCAGTTTTTCCAAAAAGTAAGCCTGCCTCCAGCCTGGTGTGGGACAAGCAGCCCAGGGTGAGGGAGAACTGTTCTCCAGACAGGCTGGAGACCAGCCTCCTTTTTTCAGCGTTACCCTCCATCTCTGTTTCAGAGTCTTGGGGTCCTTCCCCAGGCACTGCCGTGGGGTTGGCTTGCTTCTTGACGGTTTCCTTCTCTGTTGGCAGTTGTCTTAGCTCTCTCGGCTCTAACTCAGTTACCACTAATTTGTTTGCTTTTGTCTTATAAAATATCATTGAATTCTGTTATCCGGTGCCCTCTTATTCTTGTTTCAGTTTTTTTCCTCGTGTTTAGTACCTTTTCTATTTTAAAAATTATTCTAAACTATTTAAATTATTTTCTAGGAGGAGCAGAGATAAACTATGTACTCTTCATGTTTAACTGGAAGCTATTAACCTAATTTTAAATTTTGTTTTTCTCTTAAAAGTGAAAATAGCATTTTTCTGATTCTATATTATCTATACTAACTATAAAATATTGGACAGTATAGAAAGTTTATAAAAAAGGAAGTGAAAATCACTTGATAATAGTTATCTTTGGGTGGCAAGGTTACATTCTGGTACATAAACTTAACCTGTCAATGTCATCGACATTTTTAGAATTACATTTGTCATTTTTAACAATTTAATAGCTAAATAGTATTCTAGTACGTAAGTATCCATTTAAGTCCCTGTTGGATTTTTAAGTGAATTCCACTTTTTCCCCCCACTGTAAACAAATGTAACACATATCTTGAATACTCAATTATTTTCTAGTGTAATTACTTTCTTAGTATGAATTCCTAGCAATGAAATTTCTGTGTCAAACAGAATATATAAAGGTTTTCTCCCTGTTGCCAAATTGCTTTCTCTTCCCGCAGAAAAAATGTACTGGTTTATGTTCCTATCAGAGATATATGAGTACAGCTCTTTCCCTAACTAGGCTACTATTATTTCTATTTATTTTAAAAATTATTATGTAGGTTCCACGTTGTTTTAAAAGTATAGTTTATAGTAAAAGTTTTTCAACTTAAACTTGACAAGTAATTTTTCTGCAAGAAGAACTTTTTGAATTCTGGACACTATAAGTTTTAAACAACAATTGCCTGTTAACTTAATCAGATTGAAAAGTTACTTATTTTATAACTAGACAGTGTGGCTTAATGTTTTCTTCTTCAAGATGGTATTGTTTATAGTATTATTGATATAACACACTTTTATATTAATGTCCCCGGGTTCCCAGAACTTTCTTTGATACAAACCCTGGATTTTTCTTTAAATGTATTATTTCAAAAAGTATTTCAGCCAATAGGCTAGCCATTAGAGGTGTAGTGCGATTATCCTTAGTTACACTCTGAATGTACTAATGAAGGAGAATGTGACTTGAATAATTTGTCATTGCATATTTAGCTGTATAAAAGCAACAACGTGGAAAGTCAAGCCGGATCACAATTGGGCAGAAAATGGAATAAAATTCTTGGACCCACCAGGCCCGCATAACTTTTCTGTGCTTGGAGTGAGCATGTAATTGAACAATTAATGATTTGGATAATGAATGATAATCATGAGCTAAATGTATAAATCATAAACTTTTCTATGCCACAAAAGATTTATCTTGCCAACCTTTTGCTTCAAATTATAACTTTAAAGACTTATGCAAAAAAGCATAAAATAGTCTTAATTGTATTCAGCAAATCAGTCTGAAATTATACATCTTTCATAGCAGGTCTCTTCATGTTTTAAGTATAAGTGTGAGGTTTAGGAAGTATTGTAAGAATGCAAACTAATTGTTATTTGAGTATTTTGAGCAACTACCAATGGCTATAAAAATCGACATTTGCTGCCACCTCCAGGTTACACTTCATAATGTTCTAGTTAATTCACGTAAAAATGCCACATCTAAAATTATTTTTAGGGCTGGCATGGGTTAGCTTACTTGGTAAGAGCGTGGTGCTGCTGACACCAAGGTTGAGGGTTCGGATCCCTGTATTGGCCAGCCGCAAAGTAATAAAATTGTTTTTGTTTTTCCTTCTCCTAATCTTTCTCATTTGTTGGCAATTAATTTATTCTGCTTACAGGAAATTGTGATTGTCCATTGTTCTCTGTAGCTTGTGGCACTAGGTAGTATTTAGGAGTTCCCAAAACGAAACTTCCAAAGCAGCCTTTTTTTTTCCCTTTAAATAGGAATTTAGTTAATGAAGATTAAATATAGGAATTTTTATAAATATGTTTTAATTTGCTTATGTGCCATGGAAATAAGGTACTTGGCTTGTCCCACTTTTGTCAGTGTTTCTGGGATAGGACCTATGTTAGGAGGAAAAGTAAAATGAAATTATAGATTTTGGAACCAAATCCATTTAACTGTTTCCTTGAGATCCAGATGTGACTTTGGGAACAGGTAGGCTCATTTCAGATAACTCTGTGTAACTGAACTGTAATGCATTAACAGAGTAGATATTGTTAATTCAAGCATGTTTTACGTTCCTTTACTACATTTTCAGGCATTATTTTTAGAAAGTTGGTTCTAAGTAATATTTGAAAGATTATTTTTCACGCTCAGCTTTATCTTTTCCTCTCATTTTAATGAGAAACTCACTAATCCAACCAAGCTTTCATAAAACTCAGACTAGTACTAGAACAAGAACTTTCATGAATTTGAGTTCTTTGTGCTTGTCACTGAAACCAAATTAATTCTAAAGTCATCTAAGCTGTTTAGAAATAGTTTGATTTTTCCCCCACATGCAGATGTTTGCTTCTTAGCAATTGCTGTTTTAAATAATCGCATATAGAATAAAGCTCATTTGCAGATTAGCCTTACTGCTAAGAAGCAGTTTAAGGATGACCTTGTAATAGTAATGAATAACTTGTTAGAATATAATTTGTGGAATTTGAAATTATCTAATACTGTACCGATTACATCTGTGTCCTTATTTTCTTACATTTCTTCCAACACATATTGAGTTGTCTAACTCACATACAACATGCACTACATCAATTCTATACCACTGAAAGGTGTGAAATTCACAATCTTCTTTTTGATCCATATTTATATACTGTACAATAAAGCTTATGAAGACTATTTGTCTAGAGGCTTAATTTCTGTAGAATGAATAAACTTATATGTGTTTAGTGAAGGCTCTCAGTGTAGCCCTGTGGATGACAGTAAACAAAACAAAGACGCTGCTTTCATGGAGCTTACATTCTAGTGGGTGAGACAAATATATAATGTGTTGGGTGGTAATAAGTACCTTGAACAAATCATAGCGTAACAGGATGTAGAGAGACAAAGGGACTTCTCTTTTGTGATGAGTGGTCAGGGAAGTTGTTTCTGAGGAGGTGGTATTTGAGCAGATTCCTGGATGAAGTAAGGAAGTGAGTCATGCAACTATAGTAGGGAAGACCATCCCAAGCAGAGGGAGCAACAAATAAAGTCTCTCAAGAGGAAGGGGTGTGTGTGTGTGTGTGTGTGTGTGTGTGTGTGTGTGTGTGTGTGTGTGTGTGTGTGTGTTAGAATAAAAGCCACATAGATTAAAACTTTCCAACTGAAACAACTTATGTTTACTTTGAAGAACATAAAATTAAATGATAAGATAGTGGTATCATTCATAAACCGTCTAACAAAACCATTAAATAAGTTTGCTTCATAACCTGCATCATCTAGTAAATCCTGCAAAATTCATGTTTTAATTGCTTTTCTCTCTCCTCCTCTTCCTCTCTCCCTCCTCTCCCACCCTCCCCACTCCTTTCCCCCCTCTCTCCCTTTCTCCCATCCCTCCCCTTCTCATTTCAGTGAAATTGGAGCGGTTTGAAATTCCAATCAAGGTTCGCTTAAGCCCAGAGCCATGGACCCCTGAAACTGGTTTGGTAACCGATGCTTTCAAACTGAAAAGGAAGGAACTGAAGAACCATTACCTCAAAGACATTGAGCGAATGTATGGGGGCAAATAAAATGTTGCTATCTTATGTACAGTTCACAGGAGGTAGTCTGGTGGTTTTTCAGTTCTAGAGTTTTAAGACTTCATTGAGCTGTCTGTTAGAATGTAAGATATATCATTATGAAGACATGATAATTAAAAAAAAAAAAAAAAAGAAACCCACCAAAACTGATTATAGTTGTGGAGTCTACTTTAACTTAGTTTTGCATAGTTTTAGTGAAGCTGAAATTGAAAAGTTATTTCCTGTTAGCTGAGTTATTGATTTTAGAGCAGAAATTCTGTTTTTAAAAATTAGCCTAAGATATACTTGTATTCATAAAGGAAAAATTTCGTTGTTGAACAAAATGAATTGGAGTTGGAGTAGAATGTAGTTTGAGGAAATTCCAATGTCTGTTGTCTTCCTAGCTCAGAAGCTTAAATGTTAAGCGTGACAAAAAGTATGTTTTAACACTACTTAAAGCAGAAGGTGCTACAGGGCTTTAAAATTCTCTTCCAACCATTTATCTTGAAGGGAAAATTCAATCGTAATATAATATACAGAATCAAATAATACTTTAGAAGGTAATAGGTTAGACTTAGAATCATTGTAATTTTGTGAATAATTACAGTGCCTAAAGTATGAACAGAGGAACATATACACCAAAAAATATCTAGTAATATATTTAAAGGAAAATGGAACTGCTTTTTTGAAACTTTGAGATCTAAAATCAGTAACTATAATTATTTGAATGACTTATAGGAAAGTACATCTTTTAAAAAGCACAGAAAATTGCCTTTCTGTGTTTGTTTAAAATAAAGACTGAAACCAAGAATGAAATGATAGAAAGTTGCTCAAAATTTAATATAGGAAGCATTTTGTCTTTTAGAAAAGATGATGAAATCATACATATTTGGTATTGTGACCCTTGCACAGCACTGAACCTGGGAAAGAGATTTAGACTCTGAATTTATCTTCGATAACAGGGATTGATTTTAAAATGCACTCGTATTAAATTACATTTGTAATTTAAGGTCTGTTTGCTGTTGCTGATTTGGTTCTTGATCAGTAGTTTGTATTTCAGAAAGCCTTTCATTTTGCTTTAATTTTAGCAAAGCGGGTTACAATGAATGACTTCCCCAATATCTTGTTCGAACCTACGGGTGATTAATTAACTTGGATGAGTTTTGGGAAGTTAAAGGGAAGAAAACACTGTTACCACTTTTTTCCTGTTTGTGAAGAGTTTAGAAACTGGAAATGCTGGATTTGGGAGAAGGGCAGAGTTACTTGATAAGGAACTGATGTTTGTACAGTAACTTGGAGTGTGGGTTTCTTTTTGAATCTTTAAAATCTGGGATTATATATCCTGATTGATAGATATTCCCACTTGAACCATAGTTACTGTAAAAAGCAAAAATTCTAAATACTGTCATTCTTTGCACTTTTTCTTAGTCATTTTATATATATAAATATATATATATGTTGCTTACATTGCTTTGTATACATGTGGGCCACCATTGCAAAAAAAAAATTCTTTTTGCTCTAAAATATTTATAAGGAATATTTAAATGTTATGTATATGGTGGTAATGAGGAAAAAATCATCTGGTATTATAAACGAAAGTGAAGGTTTCTGTAAAGATTTTTGTTCAGTGTTTTGCAAAGTTAATTTCCCTGAAGTTATGCATATGTGAGCATTCTTATTCTTCCCACCTTGCCTTTGAAGAGTGAAAAACCATTATTATCAAATAGACTACTGTTCGGCTTTTATTATTCTTGGCCCACTGTTTGTTTATCCTTTAAGAATGATTTTCTTAGACTTTTCCAATATGTGACTTTTTTTGCCCATTTGAAATGGTGATTTTAAATGTGTGAGTGCATGCATACTATGTTATCTCAGATACTTGCATCCTCACCCACCCCCGTCTCCCAAAAGCTAGAACACTGCCAACTAATCTGTTGTATAGGTCCTTTCGAAACATGTAATTAACTCTTAAGGTTGGGTGCTGCTAATTCTTTGCAAAAATACAAATATTGTTAAGGGACCAGGGAGATGCCACTACCCCCTGATTTTTCATCTAAAAATAATACATGTTTATGTAAACAGAAATTTTTCCATATTCATAGTGACTTTTCAAGTATTTGAGCCTAAAGATTTTAATCTCACATTTTTTAGACCTGTTTAAATCGTTCACAGTTATTATTACATGTCTGCCATCAAAGTTATACTTAAAAAATTTATTTACATGTATGTACATTTCTAAGTCAAACACTTGTGACTTTTGCTTTAATTACATGAAAGTATCTTGCCTCCGATATTTGTATTCATTTTTTGTTTTTCCTAGAGTGGAGGTATAATTGTATGGCTATTCAGAACTGAAATATAGATGAATGATTCAAAAATCAGAAGTTAAAGAGAGATCATAGGAACTGATTAGTAATCCTTGCCTATATTTTCCTGATAGCATGTGACAAATGTCTCTAAGGTAACAAGATGAGAACAGGTTAAAGATTGTGTGGTGTTTTGGAGTTGGAGAAAGTGTTTTAATTTTCAAATGTAATTACAAATTATAATGTATTCATTTTTGTACTTTCTGTTAAAATGCACGATTGTAGGATTGTTTTTTAGATTTTGTGTTTATTCTTGATGAAAAGCTTTCTTTGTTCTTGTTTTTAAGTTTGCACTCAAATCTTAAAAAATAAATTCACCCATGTTATCAAACCAGTTTGTATTTAATTATGCATCAAGATAACATCTGTAATTTTGAAGATTATTAACCAAACTTTTAAACACAAAATACACATCTCTAGGTTTATAGAATTGCATTAAGCAGTTAACCCAGTTTGTAGAATTCCCATTCATTAGTTCAGAGTATTTGAACCCAAAGCTATTACTTCGATGCACTTACTAGAGTAGAACTCCTTTGTAATGGTGATACTGTGGGACAAAACATAGTCATGTTGTATGGATTATTAGTAGCTTCTAATAAATGATAATTATTACTTTTAGGGTAATTAATATTTAGGGAGAAATTAATTTATCTGAGTTATATGAGGGTGCATATAAAATGATGTTAAGAGCTGTGCAACTAGACTGTTTTGGTCTGTTTCCTGGCCACTCACTACTTGTGTGACTTCGGGCAAGCTAATAAACATCCCAAAGCTGCATTTCTCTGTCTGGAAAAACAGGGTTTTTAGGATCTACCTTATAGGGTTGTTGTGAGGGTTAAAGTGAGTTAATTCATGTGAAGTGTTCAGAACTATAGCTTACGTTAGCTATTATCATAATCATTATTGTATCCGGACAATATTCACCAGTCAGGTTGTTTAAAATATTGACTAGCACACTTAGAGACTTAATGGATTGCCTGCCCCTGAAGATTTTGTGGAAGGAGTTCTGGATTTAGAGGTCAGGAGACGTGAGTTCATTCTATCACTAGTTTTGTGACCATGGGCAAATCTCCTAACACCCTCTTAGCCTTAGTTTCTTATTCGTATTTGTTTGTTTGTTTTTTAAAAAAAGACTGGACTCCAAAAAAGACACCCTTTGCAAAAAGGGAAAGGCAAATGCTAGAAGAAATGGGGAATGTGATAGTCCCTAAACCCCATAACATCTAGCTTTAGTATTGTGGTATTGCTGTCCCGAACTGTAGTTTTTTAATCATGCCCTTAGGTCCCATGTTTCCCATAGGTTTTTGAGGCTGTGGATGGTGCCATCCCAAGAAGTGAGGATTCTACTAGCCATAAGAAGTTTGCCACTCATGTTTTATTTTTTAATCAGGGTTATACACACAATTAAAAGCAGCGCTTCCAAGCTTTTTGAAATTGTGATCCACAGTGTGTGCACACACAGTTATGTGTGTGTATATATAAAATATTTTATGAAAATGTTTTGTGAAAAAACAATACTTATGAGATGCACACTGCTTTTCTATTCGATTTCATTTATTTTAATGCTAGCTGTGACACACTAAATTGATTTGATGACCCTGTAACATGGCGCTGTCCAGTAGAACTTTCTGTGAAGTTGAAAATGTTCTGTATCTGTGCTATTCACTATAGTAGCTACCAGCCATATGTGGCTGTTGAGCATTTGAAATGTGGTTAGTGTGACTGAGGCACTGAATTTTTAATTTTATTTCCATATTGGACGGCACAGCTCTAGAGAGAGTGCAAGTCACAGTTTAGAAGGCACAGGTTTAAGGTCTGCTATTCTACAAAGTCAGTGAAAGACAGCTATCCCCTGCCCTTACCCCTCTCCCCCATTTTCCTCTGCCTCAGAGGCAACCACTTTCAACTCTTACTTGATTGTTTTAGTATTTACTCTTGTTTCTAAATAACATGCATGTATTTGCTGCTTCTTGATTTTATTGCTATTTATTGACCTCTCACTATATGCAGGCATGCTGTTCATCCTCCTAATATAAATGTGTACTTTCATTATATTGTATTAACTATGTTATACCAAGCTGAAAATTTGGTAGGAAAACTATGATTAATTTTCCTTTCCAGCATTTTTAACCCCCTGGAGCTAGTAATTGTGTTTCTTCCATTTGCTTGGTTTTTTATGTACGTGTCACTAATTCAATGCCAGACTCTCCACCAGTTGTCTAAATCTCCTCTCAAGACTTAGAGATAACAAGAATTCTAACAATTTCATCTGGAAGAAATCTCTCCTAGAACTTTCTGGCATACTCCAGTCAAGATCATTTGCTCTCCTTTCCCTGGTAGAAGGCAATTATCTTGGGATCCACCTTCACCATCATCCTGAGATTTCTCTCTACTTTTATCGTGTATTGGATCTCCTGTTCCCTGTATCCCATGTCTTTCTCTTACTTGGATTATTTCCTCTTTTTGATGGAACACATCTTACAGTAGCTTACTGAGAAAGGGTAGATGGGAGGTAAATATGAAACCTTACTTTTTGATTCAGTTGGGTGTAGAATTGAAAATTTCCTCTCCGTGTTGAGAGCATTATTCTGTTGTCATTAACCTTCCTACCTTATCTGTCCTGCAGGACCTTTCCCTTCTATTTCACTTCTGTGTTCTCCAGTATGTCAAGGTCGTTCCTCCCAGTGGTTCTTCACCCTGGCTGCACTTAGGAATCCCATGGGAAGGTTAACAACAATAACACCACCAAAAAACTGCCCATGACTCATCCTCTCTCACTGGCCAACAGTGGCCTTCCTGCTAGTTCTTTAAACTCCTTTGTTATCACGTCTCTTTAGGATTAATCCACAAAATAATTCATGTAAGAGAGAATGGTCTTCACAGGTTACCAAGGAAGGTCTGAGACTTCTGGTTAACTGTTGGCTCCCCTAACCCTCCCCTGTTTGTATAGGATTGATTTTCCTTTTGCTTTGGCAGGTTAACTAGCTATTTCCTTTGACACGGAAAAGAATGAGAGATTCTGAGAGTATGAGCTACAGAAACAAGATGTTTCTTGGAAGACACACCTAAGGGTATGATGAATCCGAAATGGGCTTTGGGGGTGGGGGCACTTGGAAGTGCTAAACACCAACTTTTCCTAATTCATATTTTTGCCTTGGGTTTGCAAGAAATCAATCAAAAAAGCATCAAGAGACTTCTAGAAACAATGGAAAAAGGAAAAGTGTGTTGTAATTCACCCACCCATGTGTCTCTCTAGAGTGGCTTTTGCAGCAGAAATCTGCAAATGATTCTTTTGAAGTCAAGTATTTATTCTTGTTCCAGCTCTTTGCTAGCCCATGGAGTTATAAGAAGCTCAGAATCAGATACTTGTATGCATATAATATATATTACAGACATGCCCACATATATTTTCTTCTTTATGGCCAACAGCTGTTCTTACAAATTCTTCTCACGTTAGCTGTTTCTCCGGTTTTCCTTAAAATAGGGCATTCCAAGCCCCACATTCAGTTTGCAGTGATGAATAGCATGCATCAACATAGGAAAGTAGCAATGTGGCTCCCCAAGAGTGGGTAAAGGACAGGGCCAGAGAGAATAATCGGGAAGCCTTCCTGTCCGGACAGTGACTAAGGGAGCAATGTAGAGATGAGCTAGAATGCATCAAGTATGACCCCCAGCCTTCCTCTAGGTGGCATCATTTCTCATCCAGATCTGCTTTTTATTACCCCTAAGGATTCGTGATAGTGACAGAATTAACCTTTCTCAGGGAGTTCAAGTGAAGGAAAGGATACAGAGTCTTCTGTTTCATTTCAGCAGGAGTCTTTGTTTTCTCTGCAAGAGGCCCCCTGGGCTCTTTTTGCTTGTGAACTCTTCTCTTTTGCTTATGGTATAAACAGTAGCTCGACCCATCTCCCAGGGTTGTGGACTATCTTGGTTGGTCTTTGCTTTTGTTCAGATATGAAAAATTCCAAAACCGGCCTGGGGCTGCAGGGATTCAGCATCCTGTCTCCAGGAGTAAGGCTGTACAAATCTGTTAGCTCGAGCTGTTGACTTCATTCTCTCTCTTAAAACTTTGGGACTTTTTCTCTTAAAAGTTTTGAAAGACAGGTCAGGCATTAGACTTTTCTTAGCAAAGCCATTTTTGTTTTAAGGCCCTGTTAAGTTCCAATATTATTAGATATCCTTTGTCTTAAAACATGACACTAATAAGTGCTCCTGGGCCCTCTCTTGTTTAGTAGTGCTAGATGCTATGAGGAGACAAAAGAAAGTCTTGTGCTATCAGACCATGGGGATGAATTAGAACTGTGAGCTAAAGACTCTACATATGTAGGAATTTGGAAAAGACAGAGAACTTTTTAAGCTTTACTTGTATGGGAAGGCTTCCTTGAACGCCTCCAGTCTGAGGATAAGGCTGAAGAGGCAAGAGTGACTCTCACCAAATTCCGCCTAATTCCAAGGAATGTGCATTCGTCCACAACAGCATCCCCTGTGTGCACCATCAGCCTTCAAGGACTAAGTGGGGTGAGAGCAACAAGAATCTCATGGGCTTGAGGTTCAGACATCTCCAAGAGATTCCACGTGTGCCTGAGATACTGATGCCTTCTGCCCTTGGGGTGGCCACAGCTCCCTGGCAGGGTTGCTTTCTTACTCATTTATCCCAGGGTTAGTATATGTTATCTGCATCTGTTATGTGATGAAAACTGTTGGAAGACACTATTCTAGATGTATCCCTCTTCTTTGAGAGCATTGGTAACACATGGTCTCAATGCTTTGTTTTCCTCTCTGTAGTCCCAGGCAGACTGTAGGCTCTGCTAAGTTAAACACTGTCTTTCTCATTCACTGTTACAGTCATCCCTTAATGACAAAGATATATGTTCTGAGAAATTCATCGTTAGGCAATTTCATCGTGTGAACATCATACAGTGTACTTACACAAACCTAGATGGTATAGCCTACTGCATGCCTATGCTATATGGTAAAGCCGTCATAATCTTATGGGACCACTGTCGTATATGCAGTTCATCGTTGATTGAAACATTATGCAGCACGTGACTGTATATCTCCACTGCCTGCCACCATGCCTGACACATAGTTAGTGCTCAGAAAATACTTCATGAATGAATAAATGAAAAAATGAATGAGAAAATCTAGGCCTTTAAGGATGAGTAAAACTTGGATAACCTAGAAGGGTTAAGCATTTGCAGGGGAGATGAAAAACATGAATAGGGTCAGATATGGTCATGGTGTGTGCCAGGCACAATTTGGTGAGAAGTGGAGGGACCCAGAACTGTACATGTTTTGAGGCAGTGGAAATTTACGAGGCCCCATCATGCCTATTTATCACAATTCTGGATGAATAAAGAGCCACCAAAACATTATTACCCAAGAACAAAGTCAAAATTAAACAAACTGATGGTAGTGGACACAACTGGTCTTGATTTCTCTCTTAGTATCCAATTTCAAGTAAAGCTCTGTCTACCCTGCATGGGAACTTCTCAAATGGTCTGGAGCCTGATTCCAATAATTGCTAAATGTTCCCATATCATCTTCCAGCTCAGAAGCCCTCCCTGAAACCCCTGGCACCCCTAAAGCAAAGGATGCTGTGCCATCTCTCATGATGTAGGGGTGAGGGGAGGTGAACCCTGTTGTTTTCTTTCTCCTAATGTTACAGGCATTGCTTTCCACATGTAGAAAAGGATCCGAGTGGCTATTTCCTAGTCAAAACTCATCTCAGGTGCCACATCCTCAGGCAAGTCTGCCCTGAGCTCTTGGAGGTTCAGTTAAATGTCTCTCCTCTGGTTCCTACAGCACCATATGCTTATTGTTAATAATGAAATACCCACAGCCTACATTATTGAACATTTAATATGTTCCTGGTGCTATGCTAAGTGCTTTATGCAATCCTTGCCACAAAATCCTATGATAAGCACTGTTATCTCCATTTTATAGATGAGCAAACTGGAGCACAGAGAAATCTAGTGACTTTGCTCAAGATAACACAGCTGGTAGGTAGCCAAGCCAGAACCAAAAGGCAGGTCTGTCTGAGGCTGTCGCTGCTGTTCTTAAGCACTATGCTCTTCTACTTACCTCTAGCAGCGCCTTTACCACACCTTGTTGTAATGGTCTTGGTAGTGTCTGCCTTTCCTCTGCCCCACTAGAATGTTAACCCCACCACGGCAGGAACCAAGTGACCAAGTCTCACTTGGATCCCTAGCACCTAGACGTTTGAGTTGAAAAAACATTCTAAATGGAGAAAAACGTGGTAGATAGCATATTTTTGTATCCATATGCTATCTGTCCTAAGTGAATCATTGTGCAGTATATGCATGCACTGAAACAACACACTGTACCCCACAAATATGTATAAGTAAATATTAAAATTAAAAATAAATAAATAAACGAAGAAAACAAAAACCCTGAGTGTCCACCAGGTGGTGCTGTGGGAGTCTAAGAGAAAAGTGCCGGCAGGGACTCTTTCCCACTCCTTTCCCACAGAATACCGCACGTATCTTCATTGTTTTCTTTCCTTCCCCAGAGAAGACTGAATAGGTGGGAAAAACATTTTCAAGATAACGTTTAGGTAGGAATTGACACAAGTTTGACAATTTCATTTATGACCTAATGACTTGGCCCAAAAGGGAAGGTTGACCGTACTCCACCTTTTTACATTCATGCACTTCTTTCAAAGATCTCAAAGTAGTTTTCAGATCCTTGTCACAATTAAAAAGCCAGAAATAAAATCTGAATTGCCCAAAGCATTGAAGGAAGCCATGCCGTGGAGTGGAAAGGTTTCCTGATTGGGAGGCAGGCGGAGACTTGGATTCTGGTGGCTCGCCATTAACTAATGGGGGACTTCAGGCAAATCTCTTCTCCTCTCTAGACTTCAGTATCCTCAGCTGTAATATAAGGGAGTTAGATGAGACTTCCAACTCAGAAACGTTTTTCCCCCTGTTATTCTGTATACAAAGGACATTAGACAGCAGCATTTTATCAGCACCGCACTCTACCGAGTGAGCCACGGGCCGGCCTAGACAGCAGCATTTTAGCGTGGTAGTAAAGATCACGGACCCTGGTTCAAGTTTCAGCTTGGCCATGTATGAGCTACATGACTTTGGGCAAGTTACTTAACCTCTCTGGGCCTCAGTTTCATAGCCTGTATAATGGGAATGATATTGCACCTACCTCACAGGGATGTTGTTAAGGATTAAGTGAGATAATGCATGTAAAATGCTTAACAGTGCTCAGCACATAAATGTTCACTAAAAGCTATTATCACATAGAGCTGACTCACATTTTAGCAGCTTTCTGGAGTTTGGATTTACGTTTAGTAGTCATCAAAATTGGGGGAGGTTTTAAGTAATAAACCACAAACTTACTTCCGTAAGTATAAGGGTAAATGCATTCCATGGGTATAAAACAAGGCTAAGTATGCGACTGAAGCAGAGAGCTGCAAAAGTAACCACAAACGATTAGAATCCTCATACATTGTTCGTGGGAATGTAAAAAGATACAACCACTTTGGGAAAAGGCTGGAAGTTTCTTATAAAACTAAATTATATCTTTCCTATGACCCAGCATTTCCACTCCTAGGTACCTACCCAAGAAAAAGGAAAACACATGTCCACAGAAGAATTTGTATGAGAACATTCACAACAGCTTTATTTTCACTAGCCAGAAACTGCAAACAGCCCAAGTGTGCATCAGTAGGAGAATGGCTAAACTGTGGTGTAGTCACACAATGGTGTACTACTCAGCAAAAAAAAGGAACAAACTGCTGATATTTGAAACGGTATGGATGATTCTCCAAAACAGGCTGAGTAGAAGAAGTCTTATTCACAGTGGTTCATCCTATATTATTCCATTTATATGAAGTTCAATAACAGATAAAACTAATCGATGATGGAAAAAAATCAAAACACTGGTTGCCTCTGGGGATGTAGGGAGGGGATTGCCTAAGAAGGGACAAGGGAAAACTTTCTTGAGTGGTGGTAATGGTCTATATCTTAGTAGGGGTTACATTTGTCAAAACTCAGAAAATGTACAATTAATGTTAATGTATTTCATTGTATGTATATTTTACCTCAATAGGACAAAAGAATAATAAGCAAATACTAATGGCTTCGACTTCCAAAAAAAAAAAGAAAAAAGACAATGGATAGATAGATGGATAGGTGAGGAATGGATAAAACCAGTACAGGAAAATACTAGTGGTAAAATCTAGGTGGTAACAAGGTATTCACTGGAACTTTAAGTATATTTGAAATTTTACATAATATATATATATATATTTTTTTTTTTTTGGAAAAAAGTAACTGCAAAATTTCACATTCTCTACAGAGGGAAACTTTTTCAAACTTGGAAAGCTGCATTAGAGGAAGGCAGACCTGAGACCTAGGTAAATATTTCCTGAGCACCTACTATGTGCCAGGCAGGCACTGCACCAGGCAAGGTGAGGGATAGAAAGACTACAGCACCTGCCCTTAGAAGGACTGTAGGGGCCATCTGACAAGTACATCCATCACTGTTATCCTGCCCTGTTGGATTGCTGAGGAGAGTGAGATTTCATCTAGTTGAGAAAATGTCTGGCATTGAAGACATTTTGGGTAGTTATTACTGCAAGTATGGTTGGAAGGCATCTTCAAGCCAGAGCACAGAGTCCTGAAGGCCACACTAAGGTTATCATTTGGCAGTCCAGCAAACCCACTGAAGAATTTTGAGACAAACAGTGACATCCCTAGGAAGTTACTAGGAGAAAAGGGCAGCTGCAATAGATACCATTGCTTTAGGAGGGCTGTTAGGCAAGGGAGCTTTTCATGCACCTGTAATGAGCACCAGGAGCAGGTGGAAGCATCCATAAGGAGAAGGGGGGTTCAGAATGACCCAGGACAGCCCTGAAGTGCAAGGAGATGAGATCCTGGCTTGATACTCTGGGAAATGGGAATATATATATAGTCTGTGCCCCTCTCCTACTTCTTTTCCCCATGATGTTATGGCTCTGTAAGGCCATACTAGTTGTTTCCAGCCAGCATCTGTTCTGATTGTTAGTCCATTCTGATTGGTCAGTGCTCAAGACATACTGCTGTTAAATAGTGTTGCTATCACCTCAGCCCACCTCATAGGGTTGTTGTAAGGTTTATTAAGATAATGTATGTGATATGCCTGACACATGCTAGGCACTCAATAAATGAGATCCTGGACCATGTTTGGTGCTCCAGTATGGGGCTTGGATATAGGGCAATCAAAACACAAGCCCATGAAGATTCCCAAGAAGTCTTTAAGGTAGGCACTTGAAGTCCTTGAGGCCCATTTCAGCACATAGATATTGTGGTCTTTGTCAAACCCCAGTTACTCCCAAATACTGTACCTATTCCCATGAAACAACTGAGAAGCCCCAGGTGGATCTTTCTTTTTCAAACAAGGCCTCGGACTCTAGTGCTTAGAGCTTGGGGTCAAGAGTCACAATTCTCAACAAACCAGAATTCTGGCTGGCCTTCCTGCCCACTGCTCACCCTGTTCCATGTCCTGGTGCTCCCTGTTTGTCCCTAATTCACAAAGAAATGGCTGTGAGAGTTACAAAGGCACAAACTGTTCACTGATGTGACTTGCTCACCGATGTGTCTGTAGGACCTAGCACAGTGCCTTGCACAAAGTAACATGCAATAAATATTTGTTGAATGAATGATTCTTTCTCAGTTTGTAGTTGGTGCTTCATGAAGCCTTCTTTCCTCCCCCTCTTTCAGAGCCCATTCTGGCTCTGGCCAGCCTCCTGGACTCCAGCAGTGCTTACCATCTGTGCCTGTCCATTGGCAACTAGCCAAACTCAGTTCCATTCAACCAACTTCCATGGAGCTGCACTATTGGCAGGAAGTACTCACAGTCTCAAGGAATGGCGAAAGCATTTCCTAGTCCATGGCGCCTCTATTGTACTCTAAAAAATAACCTTGGCATGGAACAGAACCTTTTCTAGGACTTTTTGAAAGTCTAAATACATGATTATAAATCACTTCTCTTTGTCAACACATTGATTATCATTCAGAAAATAAGTGAATTCTAGATGATAAGTAGACAGATGATTATTCGACAGGTATGGGGCAGGTGTGGAAGGGTGGGGAGGAATGAAAACCAAACCTTGTTTGATGGATTTGCAGTTTTATTAAGTGTGGTGGGGAAAGGCGTTGGCATCTCAGCCATTCAGAGCTGGCTTGGGACTGGGATTTAGAAAAATGCCCAGCAGTCCCTGGTGTGAAAAGAAAGCCATAATCACCCCCGCATACACCTGTTGTTTTTTTCTGAGGGTTGGGCCTTTTTAAATTTGATGACTATTCTCCATGTCTATTTTCACCCTCTTCTACACATCTACCACTCCCACACCAGTCTTCTGTAAATTAGTAATTCACTTTCTCTCTGGTAATAATTTCTTTTAGTGGAATTAGAAGTACCCTTGTATGTGTTCATTAAAACATTATTTTTAATAGCAAAACCTGGAAATAACAGAAATCTTGCAATAAAGACAAATTTAAATAAATTATGGTAGATCCATAATCTGGAATACTGTGTAGACAATAAAATGATGATATAGAAAAATAGTAAATATGTTGTTAAGTGAAAAAGACCAACCGCAAAATAATGAGTGTGTGTGTACGTGTGTGTGTGTGTGTGTGTGTGTGTGTGTGTGTGTGTGGCACATGTGTGCACTATTGGTAATTTTTTTGGATGCTTTCCTGTGTTTTCCAAGTTTTATTCACTGTATGCTGCAATATGAGTTAGGGTGAAGAATCTGAGAGCACAAACAGGGGTGTCAAGCAAGGTTTCCTTCAGTCAGTGAATTTTGAGGAAGGTGAAAGGCACAGAGCATTGGAGAAGAACTCCAGGACTATGCTGTTTTTCAAGTTCAAAGGAGAGAAGGTGGGGTCTATTGGTGGTGAGGACCTAAGGTCCACCAAAGAAGACTGAACTACATTAATGAAACACTGAGGAGTGACTCTGGGTTTCTGAATATAGAGGCGAATTGATGGAAGTGGTGTTGGAAAATATTCTAGCTATAGCATTGTTGATTGGGTTGTAGGCAAGGAGATCTGCCAGGGGACTCTCAGTTTGCATATTTGACCTGAAGTAAGGAGAGCTTGGATTAAGCCTGCGGCAATAAAACCAGAAAGGAAGCAGCGGATGGATCTGAGAGACATACCAAGAAAGAATCAGAGCTAGAGATTCAAATTTGGCTAAATATATGCAAGCTGGTTGGTGAAACTATGTAAGGAGACACTTTCCAAGGAAATGGGTGTTAAAAGAGAATAGCTGAGGACTGAGTCTTCGGGGATTCCAACAGTTAATGGGAAGAGGAAAAAAGAGGAGCCAGCAGAGACAGAGAAAGATTGGGTCAGAGAGATAAGAAATTTGAGAATGCAATGCCATGAGAGCCAAGGGTAGGACAGTTACAGGAAAGAGTGGGTGGTTGATGGTATCAAATTCATCCTTGAGGTCAAAGATGCAAACTGAGCAGAGACCCTTGAATTTGGCTGGGAGGTCACTGGTGAACTTAACAGAGAACAGTTTTGGCAGAAAGCACTGGACTCTAGAAGATTCCAGAGGAGGGAGAGGAGGGGAAATGGAGGTAGCTGATGGACACCGCCCATTTGACAAGAGTAATGTGTTAGGACTGAGAAAAACAAAGTCAAACTTTATAATTCTCTCCTGCTATGTAACCATTCTGAACCTCAGTTTCCCTTTCTGAAAATGGGAATAATCCTACTAGCTCAAAAGGCTGTTGAAAAGTAGAAGTTTAAATGATTATTCTCCCCCACCAAAACCCCTACCTATTTCTGGCCATGTTTTAACAGATAAGAGGAGTCCTTTAGCTCAACAGTCATATCCCTAGGTTGGTACTGCTTTGGAAATTCCCTAGCTGTGTACTCTGGCATTCATCATGCCAAGTCATTTTAACAATTCTTCTCTGAGCCCCTCTGAGGTGAGAACACTGAGGCAGGGTGATCAGTGGTCAGGGTCATGTGGAATGTCTCTGAGGCCTGTGTAGAGGCTGTGAAGCAAGGCCTCAGGTTTGAGATCCGGGATACAGTTTGGTGCCAACCTCACCTCAACAGACAGAAGGCTGCAACACCTGAGAAGAATAGTGAGCTGAAGGGTGGCTGGGCAGAGGCACCAGAAAACCTTCCTTTTTCAACCCGTGGCGTCTACAGATTGAATGGCCCTGGGACAGAATGGTCTTGAACAGGTTGGTTTTCAAAGTGTGCATAAGGGCATATACATGTTCCTTTCTTCCCTTCTATTCTCATTTGCCTTCAATATATGAGGGTACTTCAAAAAGTTCCTGGAAAACTAGAATGGAAAGATAAGAATTTTTCCAGGAACTTTTTGAAGTACACTTGTACAACCAGACCTGACCAGCACTACCTCATTTTTTTTTTTTTTTTTTTTTTACCTCATGGTCTATAAATCAACCTTTTTCCTTTGTGAAGCCCAGCCTGCTTCCAGTTTAACATATTCTGGATTGATTTTTGTCTCAGTGGCTTGTTTTCCCCTAAAAGAAGATACCCTCTGAGAAAAAATGGCTGCTCCAGAAGCCATCAGGGCCTAGACCTGTAACCAGGCCCTGGGGAAGCAAGCACAGAGCTGTTTGCTCGCCTAGCTGGGAGTGAGGTGAGCAGATTTTCTAGAAAGGGCACTTTTCAGATCCTGAGACATCTAGACAGTGTAGTCAAAGGGCCTTTTTAATATCCCAGCTCCTCTTAATGGAAGAACTTGGTCTCATTTCCAGGAAGCTGGCTTACCCAAAGGAAACAGGGCACATCATGGATGGCACACTCACATGCTAAGATGTGTGGGCCCCTCAAAAATTGTGACACAAGACCGGAGCAGGGGTACCTTCAAGGAGGTTGGTATATTATCACAAACCATTTTAAACCCGGGAGTCTTACTCTGCATTGGCCTTCTAGCAAGTGCCGGACCACGCAGTCACCAAATTTGGCCTGAGCATCTTCTGAATAAGACGCTCTCCTCCGACCGGGGATGGGGGTGGGAGAAAGGATTGAGGACTAGAAAGATAGGCCAGGGACCTTGTCTATGGAAGTAACCGCCATAAGATGTGGAAGAGGCACGTTTAGGGGGAGCTGCCGGGAGGCAGAAGGTGTCTGTGAGTGCACTTGAGTGCCCCAGGCAGGGCCTGCCTTGGGGGACCAGATGCTTATTTGGGCCAAGCCGGGCCTGCGGGGCACGTGGCCAGAACTTGGAAAGAATTCTCTTCCGCAGCCCAGGGTCCAGGCCTGGCCCCAGCGAGCTGCCCTGCCAGCCTCTGCTGCCTGGGGCCGTGCACATTCCGAGCCCCCGCCCCCTCCGCCCCTCCCCCGGCCTCGCCCCCTCCCTTGTCCCTTTCTCCTCTCCCCCCCCCACCAGCTGTCTCCTTTCCCCGGAGCAGCGAGACAGCCGGAGCCTGGGAAGAGGCGGCCTCGGGCCGGAGGGGGCGTGGTGGGGACGGGGAGGAGGGGCGGGGGTGAGGGGATAAGGAGGCCGGCGGCCGGCGCCCCCAGCCACTGCGCGCCCGCCCGAGAGTTGGGTGCCTCCGTCGTCGTCGTCGTTGCGGTCGCCGCGCCCGGCCCGCCCGCTCGCTCGCTCGCCCTCGCGCGGGGGAAAGGTCAGCAGCGTCCTGGAGCCCCCGTGTCACTCCCCGACAGCCATGAACTGCAGCGAGAGCCAGCGGCTGCGAACCCTCCTGAGCCGTCTGCTGCTCGAGCTGCACCATCGGGGCAACGCCAGCGGCCTGGGCGCCGGCCCCGGCCCCAGTATGGGCATGGGGGTCGTGCCTGACCCTTTCGTGGGCCGCGAGGTGACCAGCGCCAAGGGCGACGACGCCTATCTCTACATCCTGCTCATCATGATCTTCTACGCCTGCCTGGCCGGAGGCCTCATCCTGGCCTACACCCGCTCCCGCAAGCTCGTCGAGGCCAAGGACGAGCTGTCCCAGGCCTGCGCTGAGCACGAATGGGCCCCTGGAGGCGCCCTGGCCACCGACGCCGAGACTGCCGCCGGCTCCCCGGCCGAGGGCCGCCGCCAGCTCGCCCCCGGGGGGCTGCCTGCTCTTGCCCAGGGCGCCGAGCGGGTCTAGAGCCACAGCCTCAGTTTGCTGGCTCGCGCCCTCCTCGTCTCGCTTATCCTTGGGCGCGGCTCCCGCCCTTTCCTCCCCTTCCTGGGTTCGCCTCACCTGAGGCCCAGACAATGATGAGAGGCCAGGAGACATTGTCTGGAAGGCCCTGGAAGGAGAAGCCCCACCCTTCTGGCCAGTTTCTCCCTCTTCTCCACCTCCCCCACCCCCCGCCTCCACCCCGACCCCGCAAATCCAACTGCACTAAACTGCCTCTGCTCTCTTGTCTTCAGACAGCCCTGACAACACGCTCCAGCCCTCTGGGAACTGAATCCAACACGTCCAACACTTGGCATTGAACGGAAGCACTGAAGTCTATCAGAACGCTGGGCCGTCTAGCTGGCAGCTGCTCCAGGGGCAGCCAGGGACTGCTCACTCTGCAGAGCCAACGGGCTCGCCATCAGTGCCAGGCCGGCTGCAGCAGCTCCAGCTTCCTGTTGCCTTAGGGACAGAGACAAAGAAAATGAAGAGACCTCAGACATCTTTTCCCTCCCTCTCCACTTCAGCAGGGAGCTAGCGGGACACTAGGACTAGTCTGTGGGATATGGACTTAATGCGGACTGAAGGGGGAGGCGGTCTATTTGGGGAGGAGAACATCTATGAATGACCCTAACTGTACGGTTTTCTTATCTCCCCAGTTGTCATCCCAAAGGTAACTTGCCTGATTTTTAGTAGCTTTGCCATCTTCTGCCCTAGGGAACGAACTATTACTGGGTGTATCACCCCAATACTTCTAAATGCCTCTCCTGCATTGATTCAGTTGTTATTGAAGTGTCTGCTTCATCCATGGGACATGAGGCTCAGATGGCGCCTGCTCTGTAACCCTGGGGAATGTCAGAGGCAGGTAATAAAGACCGTTTAAACAATAACCTAAGACTCTTCTCTCAAAGATCCCAGCCTCGAGACCCCCTGCCATATAGAGAAGAAATTCTTGCTTTTGGAAATGATGTTTGGATTTGAGGGTTGAGTTGTTGTAAAGTCTATATATCTATAAGAGGATACTTCAAAAAGTTCATGGAAGCATTAATATTACCTTTAATTCTATTTTTCCATGAATTTTTTGAAGTACCCTCATATCCAGTTTCAATACAATAGGTGTGATTGTGAGTGAAGGAAGCCGTTTGTTATATGGCTAACCGGCTTGTTTTTTTCAAGTGTTTCAAAAGATAGACCTGCTTCCCCCTCCTTTTTTCTTAATTCTGAAGCACTTTCAAATATCACAATGCTAAATAAGGATTTCCTACTTTCCTTTTGCAGTTTTTCAGGCTGCGCTTAAAAAAAAAAAAAAGCTCTCAGGCCCATCAGTATTAGCCATTATCAAAGGTAATTTTTAAAAGCCACCTTCATAACTCTCGCAGAAAAGTGGCTTATTAAATAAGAAGAAAGCCACCAAATAGTGTAAATCTGAAGTCAAAGAGAAGATGCTTAAACTAAGCAATCTTTACTACTGGTGGGTAAAGTTAGAGGCATGTTTTTATTGACTTATTCTCTTTGTCTCAAGAAGGATTTCAGAAAATTACCTGCTTAGAGCTAGAATGCTTATACCTGATGATGGCTGTTTGGGCTTCATCAAACACACGTAAAAATCACCTCTTAGCAATAAGCCAATTTGCTTAAATACAGTTGACTTTTCAGTAATAGCAGGACAAAGATATTATGGGTCACTTAAATGCATCAATAATATACAAACCTCATTCAAGGCATTGGTTTTGACCTACCCATCTGGTATTTTACTGGAGCTATTAATAATTTAAATGAACTTACTTTCATTCCTAGGATTCACTCCTTGAAACTCTACTGGCCTTGTCCCACTGGCTCTTCTCCAGTCCTAGTTCCAGCTCTCAAGTCGCCCCCTCTCCTTGTAGGTGGGGGCCAGGGATTGGGCAGTAGTTCAAGACGATGACGGAAGAGAGGGCGTGCTGTGAGAGCCATCTCTGAAAGGCAGGGAGGCCTGAGCAAGATATGGAGGGAGGGCACTGATATAGAGCAATGTCAGGGCATCTGGAGGGGACAGTCTCCAGCCCTTTGTTTTTAGTACAACAATGTCGCACATTTATCTGGCATAACTGAGGACACAAAATTATTTTGATAATAAGGCATAATCACTTCTTTAGGTGTTGAAACTTTGTAAACATATTTGTACCATTTTTCCATAGACATTTAAAAGAATATATTGCCAAAAATAAAATAAAATAAAGAAAACTGGGAGCAGTTGAGGCAATGCCCATAATGCACATTAATGTGTCAGCTGTGGGAAACAAATCCCACAGCAAAATATTCCTGCTTTTAAAGACACTTTAACCTTTTTTATGATGACTTAGAGTATCCATTAAGAACTCCCCTGGTAAGAAAATTGGCCTGGGGAGAGCGATTTACTTTACTGCCCAGTTGTTTTTTTCAAGCACTTTCAGCATTGCAATGTGTCCCAGATAATGAAGTTTCCCAGAAGACTGGACACTCAATTTTCTAGCAACGAGTTGGTATGTCAACAGCATTGAAGTGATCATATTATGGTGAGCAAAGAGAGAGAAAAACGGAAAACTAGGTGCTTGGCCAAGCCCCAGTTTTGATAATGTATCCCCGATAAGCATGAGCTGACTGTAAAACTGGGGAACTGCTAGCCTTGTCCTTAACGTAACTTCAAAAATGTTAAACATGCTAATAAAATAGAGTGATTCCCTTTTTTTTTTTTTTACCCCACCCAGCAGTCTAGTTCTCCCCTCTGCATAAGCAGATCCTGTTTCAATTCAGGTTCAGATCTTTGCTCCTTATTAATAATGAAGCAGAAGACCTGCGCTTCCTTACTTGTAACCTGAAGCTTTCACCAAAGAGGGGCTAGGACATGTTTTAAGTTCCAATGTCTGGCAGTGCTCGTTGACAGTACAAAAATAAAAGGAAACTTTTCTTCCATTACAGACAAATTTCTGTGTTGTCAATTTTACTTTTCTAGAGGGATATAAATGGAGTCTTTCTTTCATTTGTTTGTAGTTACCATCTTCTCCTTTTCAATTTGCCATTTCTTTCCAAGATGTGCACATAATTTGTATCAACAAAGAGAAAAAGGCCTGGGCTGTTTTCCAAACAATCTTGCCTAGCGGCTAGAGCAAATGTACTGGGATGTCGTGGAGAGAGGACAGAACCAGAAATCAGGAGAACCGGGGTCCAGACCTGGCTGTGCCAATTAACAGGCTGTTTCTCGGCTGATCTGCTTAACCTCTCCAGGCCCTCATCTCCACAGCTGTGGGGATTTGAGGATCAAATGAGAGGATGTATGGGAAAGAGCTAGGAGAAGTACGTGTACTCAGCAGCTATAGAAGTATAAGGTGTTGAGTGTATATTTTCCTGTTCCTTCCTTTGGGGAGTGCCTTTTGGCAGTTGGGTGGGGGAGGTGGGGGGAAAAGAAAATTCTTCAGTATGTAGAGTCTACTCTTATTGCCCAAAGAAGAGGATTGCTAATACTTAGCCACTAGCTCCCAGATTTCTGGCCTGTCTCCTGCATTCTTAGAATCTTGTCTGGCTAGAAAACTGCATAAATATCTCACCATCCTAACTATATTTCCCTTTACCGTCAGGCCCACAGTGCCCTTTAAAAAAATTATGACAGTAATACTTAATTTACAGAGTTCCACCAGGCCCAGGGTCTCGACTTTTGAAGACACGGGTCCTCAGGGATTGGTAGAAGGCATACGAGAGGGGAATGAAGGGCAAAAAATCAGAAGCTGTGGGCTTTGTGAGGAAGGTAGGAGGAAGAGCAGTCTAGAATGCTCTGTGAAGGTACGGGAACATGGCCGAGAACAGCCAAGGGTGAAGAGATTAGAGTGGTCAATAGTCAGCGTAGGTGAACTTGAACCACTCACCAAAAATGGCCTTGGGAGAAGAAATTGGATGGGAAGTCACTTTTCAGCCCTTTTGTTACTTAACACAACCTATAGCCTGCCCAGGAAGACAAATAATGTGATTAAGGCAACTTTTATTTCTGTGCTTGGCCTCAGAGCATGTGTCCAAGTGGTCCCACCAGTCCCCCATCAGCTGTGTTTTGAGGGAGAGCAGAGTCATAGTCAAAGCTGTGGCCTGTGCCTCTTCCTCCGAAGAGAGTGCAGTCAGAGCAGACAGCAGGACAGACCTCAGATACATTTCTTACGATGTGCTAAAACACACAATTTACCATCTTAACCACTTTGTAAGTGTGCAGTTCAGTAGTGTTAGGTACGTTCACATGGTGCTGCAGTGCCCTTTTAAGTCAGAGAAAAAGGCAAACAGCTGAGTTACTTCATACAGGTGTGGAAGAGCTTATCATCGCTTCAAATGACTTCCCCCTCCAAGGGTGTTCACATTTTATAATAGATCATTTAGGATAATGTAAAGGTGAAACTCAAGGAAAGAATCTCTGGCTGTGGATGTCAGTGGACTCTGGATGGAGAGATACCTCGAAATGTTTGCATGTGTTGGGGAGGGGACGGGGGGGTGGTCCTGCAATTTCTCAAGTCACATTCTGCTCTTACTATCAGATGCTCTTGGGACCCTGGGGAGGACTGGGGTGGCCATAAATGACTGAATTGCAGTACAAGTTTACTGAATTCCCACATACCTGACCCACAACATGTCCATTCATGAAAACACCTCAGGTCCCTGGAAAGACAGGAGCCTTTCGTTGCCTCTTTTTAGGATCTAAATGCGATCTAGTAGGGCTAGCAGCTCCAGTAGGCCTAGCAAGAGAAAGAATGGAGACAAAGGACCTGTTAATTTTGCTCTTACTTTCATGGGGCCATTTCTCTAGGAGCACTGTGGTCAGGAAAAGCCCTTGGCATAGCTATGGGATTGGTACTTATCTCCTTTCCCCCCTTCCTGTTCCAAGCTTCCCCCTGCCATTCCCAGTCCTAGTAGTCCCAAACTGTTCCTTCCCTCCCGCCAGGATCTAATGATCTTACTCATTTACATCTGTTCTGCTATTCATCCCAGAAACGATACAAGGAATGCATCGTTAGCAGTAGCTTCCAGACACTGGGCGAGGGAGAGAGGTACGAAGGACACTCAAGTCTGATATGGATAAGAGTTGCTCTGGCAGTCACACCATTGTGCTAAGCTCCTCAAGGACAGAACTCTTGCTTTTTGTCCAACCCCACTGCTTCTGGGGGAGTTCGGAACACTGTAACCTTCAGCCTTCTGGGAGGGCACCTGCATTTCCATGGGAGTCTCCTAGGGTGGGGGATGAGATAGGGGTGGAGACGGGAGTAATTGGGGCAGCCAGAAGGGGAGAGAAGCCCTTGGCTTGCTCCCCAGTTGGCCCTCTGTCCATCGGAAGGTTAGCAAATAGGACACTGAGAGGAATGGCTGAGGGGAGTGAGGGGAGAAAAACTAGGACGGGTCTCCTGAGGACCGTAAGGATGGAATTGTCATCAATTTCCTGCCGTCTACCTATAAGTGTGTACTAAACCAAGGCCATGGTCAAATGACAAGCCCTGTTTGTCTGCCCTGGAATCAGCTGGATTAGTCTCCATCCTGTGTCTTGAGTAACTGGCACCATCCCTTGGAAGTTTGGGATTTCCCTCTAGCAAGTCCAGGGGGCTGGTCAGTTCAAGAGTCCCCACATTTTGATTTCTCCTTCACCCATTAAAACAGAAGAGTGAGGCGCGTAGGGTGTAGGCTCAAGCGCCAGACTGCCTGAGTCCAGACCTGTGGGCTGTCTTTCACTAGCTGAGTGACATCAGGAAAGTTATTTAACCTCCTCTAAGCCTCCTTTCCCTACATACAAAATGAATGTACTAAGTAGCACCTACCTCCCCAGGGCTGTTGTGATGACTGAGTAGTTGACATAGTGCCCAGCCCAGGGTAAGTGTTCAGTAGTGCTACTACTCATTCTGTACTTCCCTCTCATCTTGACAGTTTGTTTATCCATTCACCTGCTGAAGAATATCTGGGTTGTTTCCAGTTTTCACAATAATGAATAAAGCTTCTATGAACATTCGTGTGCAAGCCTTTGTGTGGACACACGCTGAATGCAAAGAGTTTGTCTGTTTGGTTCTCTGCAGCATCCTCCATGCCCAGGCACTTGTATAATATTTATGAAATATGTGCTCACTAAATATCTGTTGAAGGATAAATGAACCTTCCTTTTTAGCCCAGGTCCATAGACAGTCCCACTGTTCCTGTGCCCACCCTAGAATCCTTCCCTACCCCTACGCTTTGTCCCATTCTTGCCTTTCCAATCTGCAGCCCTGAGTGACCCCTTGAAGGTAGCTGATTCCACTCTTGGCTTGTTGAAGAAACATTGCTTAGTGGGTTCCCTGCCAGTGCCTGCTCTCTTCCCTAAGCTGGCCCCTCTGACTGCTCAGCAATCCGTTCATTCCTCTCTTGCTGGCTCCCTATCACATTCCCTACAGCAGCTGCTACAAACTTCCTGCCCTCTCCTCAAGCCCCCAGCCCCAGCCCTCTCCCTCATTCTCAGGAGATGACTTCACCTCCTTCATTACTGATGAGTTGGAGGCCAACTGACAGAAGCTCCTTCAGCTCCCCTCTGCGCCATGTCCACACAGCCATCTCACACACTTCCGGCTCTCAGGAAGATGTGCTCCTTTACCTTGCCAAGGTTAAGTTCTCTGCTGGTGTGCTTGCTCCTAGCCCCAACATTAGTGATATTAATAACAACAGCAAGAGAGAAAATGTATTTAGCCCTCAATATAGGCCACACACTGGGCTAAGTACTGAGAAAACACTCTTTTATGGAAAAACTATGTCATTAACATGTATCATTCCTTTTCTTTTTCTAAGCTTAAAAACTCATTAATTTTTTTTTACAAAATTATTGCAAATACATAAATACTAAGCATTTTGCATGTGTTATCTAATTTAATCTGCACAGCAAGATTGTACGTAGGGTGGTAGTTTTTTTTTTTATTATTATTATTAACAGATAAGGAGACTGAGGGTCAGAGAGGTCAACTGACTTACTTTGGGTCATATAGCTAGTTAAGTGGTGGAGCTAGGATTTGAGCTAAGGTTTAAACCCCGAGCTCCACCTTTCCCTCTTTCCTCTCTCCTCCCTCTCCTCCTCCTCTTTCTTCTCCTCTCTTTCTTTTGCCTTGAACGTCAGAGGGTTATCTTAATCCTACTATTAGTTCATGGCAAATTATTATCCTTGGCCAAACTATAAAGCAATTATAAGAAAAAGTAAAATAAAGAGGAAAAGAGACACACTAGGGGAAGACATGAAGGATCTTGCCAGACTAAGGAGTTTGAACTTCATCCTGTAGGTGGGGATTCCCAAACTTTAATAAGCACTCCCGGGGGTGCTCGATAACAGGGCAGATTCCCAGGCTCCACCCTCAGACTTATAGGATCAGTACCTGTGGGGGTAGGCAAAAGCAGAAGCATAAAGGACTGGTTAGGAGGCTGTGACAGTATTCCAGAGGAGAAATGACAGTGTCCTCTGTACTATGATTATAGCAATGGAGGTAGAAAGATATGGTCAGTTATTTATTTATTTATTTATTATCGTGGTAAAATACACATAGCATAAAACTTACCATAAGAACCATTTTGAAGTGTACAATTTGGTGGCATTTGGTATATTTACATGGTGTGCAACCATCACCACTATCAATTCCAAAACACTTTTGCTGCCCAGATTGGAGAATTTTAAAAGGTAGAACTGGCAGAGCTATGTAACCAATAGAATATAGATGGAAAGCTAGAAGGTACGGTAAAGTTCACGAGGTTTTGACAGCACGCTAATGGGGATAGTGGTGATATCTAATAGAAATGTGTTATTAAAAAGTGGGATCTTTCAAGAGTAGGAATGGAGATATGAAGGCAGTTACGGCCATGGTGAATTTCTTAGAGACCTCAGGGGGAGATATGAAGCAATGAGTTGGAGTGGACCTGGAGTGTGGGTGAAAGTTAGAACCTGGGGGCCCAGCCTATACAATAGCAGACAGTTGTATGAGGCTTACTATTTGTCAGACACTGGTCCAAATGCTCTGTATACATGATCTTGATGAATCCTCATGTTACAGATGTGCAAACAGAGGCACAAAGAAACTTGCCAAAGTTACTAGCATGTGACAGAGGAGGATTGGAATTCAGGCAGACACTCTCTTGAGAGTCAGTGCTCACAGCCATTATGCTATGATGCCTCTCCCTGAGGCCATTTCATTTTGAATCTAGGAGAGTAGAGGCAAGACAAAGGGCAGAGCCTTAAGAAAAATTCATGTCTACAGGAGGAGAAAGGCATCAGAGGAACCCATTGAAGAAGACAGAGAAGGACAGATAAGGAAAGTAACAGGAAAGTGGAAAAATTGCAGAGGCCAAAGGAGAGGAGAGCTTCAAGAAGGAGGGAGCGTCTGATCCTGCAGGCATATTGCAAATGAAGGCTAAGAAGGGGACATTTGATTTCCTAGTGACTGTCACTGGTCACTTTCCAGATGGCTAGTTAGTGGGTGACAGGGAAAGCCAGAGGGAAAGGGTTAAGGAGGGAGTTTTTGGTATGTACAGAAAGCAGCTAGTGTGGACTATTCTTTGGAGAATGTTGGAAATGAAGTAAAGAAGAAAGATTATGGAATGATATAAATCTTTGGAAGGAATCAGCACAGCATCTTGGGTCATGCAGACAAATCAGTCCCTGTTCTGCCACTTATTTGCTGAGTAACTTTGGGTAAGTGTTTGAACTTCTTGGAGCCTCAGTTTCTCCATGATAATAATAGGGCCTCCCTACCTCAGAGGGTTGGAAAGTGAGATGTTGCATGTAAAATGTACACTGAGGGAGCTGGCACATGATTAGCTACTGTTATTAGTTGCTCAATAAATGCCATTGAATGTAGTTCGGTTATCTTGAGTATCTATAAAACTTCTGAATCCAGCCTCCTCAGGGTCTTTGAGATCAGTGACGGCTGGACTGGAGTCACCAACTTCTGTCAATAAAAGCAGTCCTCCTGAGGTCACCTCAGACTAGAGCCACATTGTGGGGGTTAAACTCAAATCAGAGCAGCTTAAAATAGAAGACCCTTCAACTCATTACTTCTCTGTACAGTGAAAAGGATAAAGCTTGTATAAACTTAGTATATGGGTCACTAGGTAGAGAACCAGAGTTTCCCTTTGAAGGAGAAATGACTTATCACAGACACTCCCTGGCCTGTTTTCTCTAAGCATCTAAAAAACCAAATAAAAGCCTAAAGCTTCTTGGCATTAAATTTTTAAGGAGATTGCTCACTTGTAAGATAGGAAGTTCTCTCTCTCCCTCCTTCCTTCCTCCTCCTCCCTTCCTCCCCCCCTCTCTGAAAAGCTCCCATAAACACCACACAAATATTACATCTTTTCAAAAAATGAGAATATGATGCAATGTATGCAATGCCAAAACTCTCCTAAATGTTACTGAGTTTTTCTTTCAGGATTCGGGATGCATTTTAGGACCTTGCAAGACCTCAGATGTCAGAAGACTATACAAAGTGTAGAAAAATTTCCAGAATCTTTTGCCCATTTTTTAATTGGGTTGCTTGTTTTCTTCTTGTAAAGTTGTTTGAGTTCCTTATATATTCTGGATATTAATCCTTTGTCAGATGTATATTTTGCAAATATTTTCTCCCACTCTGTTGGTTGTCTTTTAACTCTGTTAATTGTTTCTTTTGCTGTGCAGAAGCTTTTTAGTTTGATATAATCCCATTTGTTTATTTTTCCTTTGGTTGCCCGTGCTTTTGGGGTCGTATTCATGAAGTCTGTGTCCAGTCCTATTTCCTGAAGTGTTTCTCCTATGTTTTCTTTAAGAAGTTTTATTGTTTCAGGGTGTATATTTAAATCCTTAATCCATCATCAGATGAGTGGATACGGAAAATGTGGTACATCTACACAACGGAATACTACTCAGCTATAAAAACGAATGAAATACTGCCATTTGCAACAACATGGATGGACCTCGAGAGAATTGTATTAAGTGAAACAAGTCAGGCACAGAAAGTAAAATACCACATGTTCTCACTTATTGGTGGGAGCTAAAAATTAATATATAAATTCACACACACACGCACACACACGCACACACACACACACACACACACAAACCGGGGGGGGGGGAGAAGATATAACAACCACAACTACTTGAAGTTGATACGACAAGCAAACAGAAAGGACATTGTTGGGGGGAGGGGGGGAGGGAGAAGGGAGGGAGGTTTTGGTGATGGGGAGCAATAATCAGCCACAATGTATATCGACAAAATCAAATTAAAAATAAATAAATAAATAAAATAAAATTCAATCCCTCAGTCACATAAAAAAAAAAAAAAAAAAATTTCAAGAATCTGCACTGATCCTGAGTCACTTTTTGAAAGTTGTTTTCACTTTAATAAAATAATCTCTCCTGCCACCTGCTTTTCCTTGAACTTTAGTGCATCATGACCCAAAGGCAGACTTGCTGTTATTTGAGATTTCCAAGTTCAGGATCAACAGGAGTTTATCAGAGATACATTTTTCCTGGGGAAAATTCCTCTCACGCTCAGGGCATACAGCAGCGGTGATGCAGCCCATCTGCTGGGTCTGGCAACTGAGTTGAGTGCTCACCTTACAGAGCTACAGAGAACGAGTACTGACTTAATGCTCTCTGGGCAAAATGTAGGCCCTGGATTCCAGAAGCTTAGGTCCAAAAGCAACTTACATGGAAAGGGATGTTTCATTTCTCCTCTGCATTTTTCCTCTCTATCCCACCCCAGTTTCTTTATCTCCTTGTCTTTGTTCCTTTGAGGCTTTGGAGTGATCACCCACAATTACATCCTTTCCTGCTCCTCGGAGGCCTCACCTAGGTCAGCCTCATAGCCATTTGCCAACTGGAAGGACCCATTTCCCGTGGTTGATGTTGCTGCCTCTGTGTGCCTGGTGACGCTCCCCAGAGCTTTCCTAAATGGGAGTCCATTTCGGCAGAGAACTGGAATGCAAGTAAAATGCCTGGTAGGGGAGAAGTGGGAGCAGTGGTTTCTGCAGCAGATTCAGGGAAACCTGCCACCGTGCTCTGTCAGCTGATCAGAATGGAGTCCCAGGCTTCACTGAAACAAGCCTGTTCTCATCTATCTATAGAAAAGCAACATTTCTCTTCCAAGCCAAGACCCCAATCCAAATACAATATGACAGAGCCTACTTCTTATGCTGCTCACTCCCATGAAGAGTAGAAAGGGCAGTCCACAGGCTGCTGGGGCCATGTTCAACATCTGGTGGTCATCCTTTGGGAAAGAAGAAAGGATGTCTCAGGGAGTGAGTTCTGCCTTTGGAAATTGAGTGATTGTGCATGGGCCTATAAGATCAAAGGCCTCCCAGCCCCTCCAGCCTGCGACTCTGGGTCATGCTCATAGATATGCTCAAGTTCCTATGCTTCCCCATTCCTCAGCTGCTCTAGGTTGGAAGTTGACCTTCTCAGAGACCCCCGCTTCTTTTTTTTTTTTAATTTGATTTTGTCGATATACATTGTGGCTGATTATTGCTCCCCATCACCAAAACCTCCCTCCCTTCTCCCTCCCCCCCTCCCCCCAACAATGTCCTTTCTGTTTGCTTGTCGTATCAACTTCAAGTAATTGTGGTTGTTATATCTTTCCCACCCCCCCCGGTCTTTTATTTTTGTGTGTGTGTGTGAATTTATATATTAATTTTTAGCTCCCACCAATAAGTGAGAACATGTGGTATTTCTCTTTCTGTGCCTGACTCGTTTCACTTAATATAATTCTCTCAAGGTCCATCCATGTTGTTGCAAATGGCAGTATTTCATTCGTTTTTATAGCTGAGTAGTATTCCATTGTGTAGATGTACCACATTTTCCGTATCCACTCATCTGATGATGGACATTTGGGCTGGTTCCAACTCTTGGCTATTGTAAAGAGTGCTGCGATGAACATTGGGGAACAGGTATACCTTCGACTTGATGATTTCCATTCCTCTGGGTATGTTCCCAGCAGTGGGATAGCTGGGTCGTATGGTAGATCTATCTGCAATTGTTTGAGGAATCTCCATACCATTTTCCATAGAGGCTGCACCATTTTGCAGTCCCACCAACAATGCATGAGAGTTCCTTTTTCTCCGCAACCTCGCCAGCATTGATCGTTCAGAGTCTTTTGGATTTTAGCCATCCTAACTGGGGTGAGATGGTATCTCAGTGTGGTTTTGATTTGCATTTCCCGGGTGCTGAGTGATGTTGAGCATTTTTTCATATGTCTGTTGGCCATTTGGATATCTTCCTTAGAGAAATGCCTACTTAGCTCTTTTGCCCATTTTTTAATTGGGTTGCTTGTTTTCTTCTTGTAAAGTTGTTTGAGTTCCTTATATATTCTGGATATTAATCCTTTGTCAGATGTATATTTTGCAAATATTTTCTCCCACTCTGTTGGTTGTCTTTTAATGCTGTTAATTGTTTCTTTTGCTGTTCAGAAGCTTTTTACCCGCTTATTTTTGAAAATCCCCCAAAGTGACGCCTCCCCTGTGCCTATAAAACGATCTGTCAGCTGCACTCATTACCCTGCTCTCTTTCTTCTCCTCCAGAACCCATTGCCCACATTGGCTGTTATTGCTGAGGGTGGCCATAATACGTATGCTGGTGTCCATGCCTAGGGATCTGTCTGGCAACACACGCTCCTGTGGGCACCACTGGGGAGCAAAGTTATGGTCAGAGGCAGGAAAAACCATACTTTCTCGTTCTTTTCGTCACTGGGTCAGTGGAGCTCAGAGCCAGGCTTGCTTGAGCCTAGAGTCCCACCAATTTGTGAGTGAATTTTATCAGCCTCTGAGCCTCATCACTCACCCAGAAGCTCGCAAAATCTCTGTAGGTTTCTGGCCACTCTTTTCACCAGAGAGGCTTAAATTCAGCCCAGTGGACCAGAGGGGGACTAGGAGCCAGGACAGTCTTCCACGTCAGTCTCCTCTCTCCCCAGGTGAAAGCCCATTTCCCCCAGAGCAGTTCTCTCTCCCCTACCACAAGCAGTATCTTTTCTCTTCCCTTCAAGGCAAGTTTGTAGCAACTTGGTACCACAGAGGAAGTATCTCAGACTTCTCCATTCCAAGGCAGGGTCTTTGCTTTTACAGTTGCGTAATTAGAAAGAGCAACTTGGAGGACGACCTAGGGTTGAAGAAGCATGTTTGTGTTTGTTTCTATCTTTTAAGAAACTAGAGGCTTGAGCTTGTTTAAATGCTGATAGGAGAGTTAGCAGAGAGGGAGAAGGTAAAGATGCAGGAAACAGAAGGGGATAATAACTGGAGCCTGTCTTCTAGGGGAAGGGAAGAGTTGGATACCCTATGCTCCCTTTTGTGACTAGAGGGGGGAGGGAGCATTGGATGGGGACCTGTCTATTCAGACAATTTAAATGTGGTGGGATAGGAAGTTGAGCATTCCCACCTGAAAAGTTCTATTTTCTCTGAGAAATAAGAGAGGGAGAAGGTGAAGGATGATGATCAGAGGCTTGATAAAAGTGAAAAATGTTTAAAATTGTCATTGTGGAGGTGGTTTGAACAAGCTAATTAGGAAACCAAAAAGATTGTGTGACAGCAGGAAGGGCCCAGTTGAGACTGGTCATCATGACTATCGTGTCTGTCCAGTTGTGTATCTCTCCAGCAGGGGTTAGCAGCAGGCACTGAAGAAAGACATTTTCCTTCTATTAAGTGGAAATAACTCTTTATGCTCTTTTCTGGTTATGGAAAAGGTACTGGACTAGGAGTGGAGAGACCTGGGTTCAAGTTCCAGTTTCATCATCATTTGTGTGACCATGGGGCAATAAATGTGACCTTTTCACATCCCTTACTCTATCTACCTAAAAGGGCTGTTATGTGAAAGAAAGGAGATAGAGAATGGCAAAAGCCCTATGCAAGGCATGAAAATGGCAAAACCAAAGAAAATGAAAAGCAACTCTACCAAAAGCACTTTGAAAGATAAACTGCTAGAAATTTCCAAAAGGAAACATTTGCAACACATATCTGTACTACAAAGGGCTTACTATACAAATAGTTCTTATAAATCAAAAGGAAAGAAACAGATGCCCCAAGTCAGCCATGCTGGAATAGGCAGGTGCTGTGGGACTCCCAGCCCAGGCCAGTACCCACCACCCAGAGAGGCCTGAGAGCCACCGGGCCCACATGCCCAGAGAAAGCCATGCCGGAATGGGCAGATATCATGGGACCTCCAGTCTAGGCCAGTCCCTGCAGCCCCGAGAGGCCCGAGACCTGCCAGGCACACACACGCAGAGTCAGCTGTGCCTGAACACGCAGACGCTGTGGGACTTCCAGCACAGGTCAGTCTCTGCTGCCCAGAGAGGCCCGAAAGCTGCTGGGCCCATACATCCCGAGTCAGCTATACCAGAGCAGGCAAGTGCTGTAGGACTTCCAGGACAGGCCAGTCCCCACTGCCCAGAGAGGCCTGAGAGCAGCCAGGCCCACATGCCTTGAGCCAGCCATGCCAGAACAGGCAGGCGCCACAGGACCCCCCTAGCCCAGGCTAGTCCCCACTGCCCAGAAATGGCAGTCCCTTCAGGATCCAGGCCACACATCATGTTGGAACAAGTGTACCATGATACCCCATGCCACAATGACTAAACACCAAAGGAAAGATACCAGAAATATGAAAAATCAAGAAGTACATCAGCACCAAAGGAAAATAATAACTCTCAAGCTCTAATTCCTACAGAACAAGAAGTCCTTGAAATGACTGACAAGGAATTTCAGGCAACAATTCTAAGGAAACGAAACGAGATACAAGAAAACTCAGTTAGACAGCAAAATGAAATGAGAAAAAATATACAGGATCTGAAAGAAGAAATGTACAAAGAAATCAATGCCCTGAAAAAGAATGTAGTAGAGCTGTGGAGCTGAAGGATTCATTCAATGAAATAAAAAAACACAACAGAGATTATAACCAGCAGGCTAAAACAAGCAGAAGAGAAAATTTCTGACCTTGAAGACAGGCTGTTTGAATTAACACGGGCAGACCAAAAAAAGGAAAAGAATTTTAAAAATTGAAGAAAATCTAAGTGAGATAACAGACAACCTTAAGCACACAAATATCTGAATCATGGGCATTCCAGAAGAGGAGGAAAAAGGAAATGGCATTGAAAACATATTCAACAAAATAAAAGCAGAAAACTTCCCAGGTAGGGAAAGTCACAGATCTTCAGAATCAGGAGGCCCAAAGATCCCCAAACATATTCAACCCAAAAAGGTCTTCTCCAAGACATGTTGTAGTCAAACTGGCAAAACTCAAAGACAAAGAGAGAATTTTATAAGCTGCAAGACAGAACCAGCAAGTCACCTATAAGGGAGCCCCAATCAGAATAACATCAGACTTTTCATCAGAAACCCTAAAAGCCAGAAAAGAATGAGATGATATATTCAAAATACTAAAGGACAAAAATTGCCAGCCAAGAATACTTTGCCCAGCAAGGCTATCTTTCCGAAATGAAGGGCCAATAGTATATTTCTCAGAAAAACAAAAACTGCAGGAGTTCACTACCACACGACCAGCCTTACAAGTAATTCTCGAGGGAGTACTGGGTTTGATACCTGAAAAACAACCATCACTGCCATGGATACACAAGAAAGAACAAAACCTACCAGTAAAAAAAAGTGCTAACAATAAAAAGAAAAAATAGTTTATGTACCACCCCAAGAAACCAACAAACACAGAAGACAAACAGAAAATCAGAAAGAAAGAAAAAAGATACTTTGGACATCTAAACAAAAATCAATAAAATGCCAGGAGTAAATGAACAACTTTTAATAATAACTCTAAATGTAAAGGGTTTAAATTCCCCACTCAAGGGGCACAGACTGAGTGACTATATTAAAAAGATGAACCCAACATATGCTGCCTTCAAGAGACTCACCTCACCTGTAAAGACACACGTAGACTAAGAGTGAAAGGATGGAAAAAGATATACCATGCAAATAGAAATGAAAAACGAGCTGGAGTAGCTATTCGTGTATCAGATAAAATAGACCTTAAAGCAAAAATGGTAAAAAGAGATAAAGAAGGCCACTATATAATGATAAAAGGATCTATCCATCAAGAAGACATAACAATCATAAATATATATGCACCCAAAATTGGAGCAGCCAGATTTATAAAGCAAACACTATTAGATCTAAAGAATGAAATAGACACAAACATCATAATAGCAGGGGACCCAAACACCCCACTCTCAAAATTGGACAGGTCATCTAGGAAAAAAATCAATAGAGAAACACAAGATCTAAAGAACACTTTAGACCAATTGGACTTGGCAGATATCAACAGAACATTCCATCCAACAACCTCAGAATATTCATTCTCTCATCAGCTCCTGAAACATTCTCCAGGGTAGACCACATGTTAGGTCACAAAGCAAGTCTCAACAAATTCAAAAAAATTGGAATTATTCCATGAATTTTTTCAGATCACAATGGATTAAAATTAGAAATCAATAACAAACAAAACTCTGGAAACTATACAAACACATGGAAATTAAACAACATTCTATTTAATGATTTATGAGTCCAGGAAGAAATTAAACAGGAAATCAAGAAATTTCTGGAAAATAATGAAAATAATGACATATCATACCAAAACCTGTGGGATACTGCAAAAGCAGTACTGACAGGGAAACTTATTACATTAAATGCTTACTTCAGAAGAATGGAAAGATGGCAAATAAACAACCTAACACTTCACGTTAAAGAACTAGAAAAACAAGAACAATCCAAACCCAAAGTTAGTAGATGGAAAGAAATCATTAAGATCAGAGCAGAACTAAATGAAATAGAAACCTGAAAAATGATACAAAAGATCAATGAAACAAAAAGTTGGTTTTTTGAAAAGATAAATAAATTTGACAAAGCTTTAGCAAGGCTAACTAAGAAAAGAAGAGAGAAAAGAAGAATGAAAATTAGAAATGAAATAGGTAATATTACAACTGATACCTCAGAAATACAAGGAGTCATTAGAGGCTACTATAAACAACTACATGACAACAAATTTTTAAATCTGGAGGAAATGGATAAATTTCTGGACACAGACAAACTAACAAAACTGAGCTAAGAAGGTATAGAAAATCTAAACAGACCAATAACGATAAAAGAGATTGAAGCTGTTATCACAAAGCTCCCAACGAAGTAAAGTCCAGGACTGGATGGGTTCACTGCAGAGTTCTACCAAACCTTCAAAGAGGAACTGATGCCAATCCTCTACAAACTATTCCAAAAGATTGAAACAGAGGCCATTCTCCCAAACTCATTCTATGTGGCAAACACCACCCTGATACCAAAACCAGACAAAGATACATCAAAAATAGAAAACTACAGGCCAATATCCCTGATGAATATAGATGCAAAAGTCCTCAGTAAAACACTAGCTAACCGAACAAAGCAACACATACACAAAATTATACACCATGATCAAGTGGGATTCGTCCTAGGGAAGCAAGGTTGGTTCAACATATGCAAATCAACAAATGTGATACACCACATCATTAAAAGCAAAGACAAAAACCATATGATCATCTCTCTAGATCCTGAAAAAGCATTTGAATAGGAACTAGACAAGGATGCCCACTCTCACCACTCCTATTCAAGAGAGTGTTGGAAGTACTAGCCAGAGCAGTCACAGAAGAGGAGGAAATAAAAGGCACCAGATTGGAATAGATGAAGCCAAACAGTCCCTGTTTGCAGAAGATATGATCCTATATATTGAACAGCCTAAAGCCTCTACAAAAAAACTCTTAGAGTTGATAAATGATTTTAACAAAGTTGCAGGATACAAAATCAACACACAAAAATCATTAGCATTTCTATACTCCAACAGTGAACATGCAGAAAAAGAAATCAAGAAATAGCCACCAAAAAAATAAAATACTTAGGAATTAATTTAACCAAGGATGTGAAAATTCTCTGCAAAGATAACTACAAACCACTGTTGAGAGAAATTAAAGAGGACACAAGTAGACGGAAAGATATCACATGCTCTTGGATTGGAAGAATCAACATTGTGAAAAAATATCCATATAACCCAAAGTGATCTACAGATTCAATGCAATCCCCATCAAAATTCCAATGATATTTTCCTAAGAAACTGAAAAACCTATCCAGACATTTATATGCAATAAGAAAAGACCATGCATAGCCAAAGCAACCTGAGCAAAAAAGATAAAGCTGGAGGCATAACACTACCTGACTTTAAACTATACTACAAAGCTATAATAACCAAAACAGCATGGTACTCGAATAATAACAGACACACAGATCAATGAAATATAATAGAGAACCCAAAAATCAACCCACACACCTACAGCCATCTGATCTTTGACAAAGGCACCAAGTCTATACACTGGTGAAGAGACTGCCTCTTCAGTAAATGGTTCTGGGAAAACTGGATATTCATACATAGGAGAATGAAACTAGACCCATACCTCTCACCATACACCAAAATCAACTCAAAATGGATTCAAGAATTAAATATACATCCTGAAACAATAAAAGTCCTTAAAGAAAACATACAGGAAGCACTCCAGGAAGTAGGAGTGGGTACAGACTTCATGAATATGACCCCAGTAGCACAGGCAACTAAAGGAAGAGTAAACAAATGGGATTATATCAAACTAAAAAGCTTCTGCACAGCAAAAGAAACAATCAACAGAGTAGAAAGACAACCAACAGAGTGGGAGAAAATATTTACAAAATATACATCTGACAAATGATTAATATCCAGAGTATACAAGGAACTCAAACAGCTTAACAGCAAAAAAAAAAAAAAAAAAAAAAAAAAACAACAACAAATAACACAATTAAAAAATGGTCAAAGGAGCTGAACAGGCATTTCTCAAAGGAAGATATACAAATGGCCAACAGACACATGAAAAAATACTCAACATTACTCAGCATTCAGGAAATGCAAATCAAAACATTTCACTTTGAGATACCATCTAACCCCAGTTAGGATGGCTAAAATCCAAAAGACTATGAACGATAAATGCTGGCGAGGTTGCGGAGAAAAAGGAACTCTCATACATTGTTGGTGGGACTCCAAAATGGTGCAGCCTCTATGGAAAATGGTATGGAGGTTCCTCAAACAATTGCAGATAGATCTACCATATGACCCAGCTATCCCACTGCTGGAAATATACTCAGAGGAATGGAAATCATCATGTAGAAGGGATACCTGTCTTCCCATGTTTATTGCAGCACTATTTACAATAGCCAAGAGTTGGAACCAGCCCAAACGTCCATCATCCGATGAGTGGATAAGGAAACTGTGGTATATCTACACAATGGAATACTACTCTGTTATAAAAAAAAATGAAATACTACCATTCTCAACAACATGGATGGACTTTGAGAAAATCATATTAAGTGAAACAAGTCAGGCACAGGAAGAGAAATACCACATGTTCTCACTTATTTGTGGGAGCTAAAAATAAATAAATAGATAAACACAGAAACAAATAACGGGGACGAAAGAAGACACAACAATCAGAACAATTCATTGTACTTATTAAGACAAGTGAACAGATATGATGTGGAGGGGAGGGGAGAGAGGGAGGCGGGAAAGAGGAATGGGTAAAAGGTCACAAAAACCAACTACAATGTATATTGAGAAGTTAAAATAAAAATAAATAAATAAAAGATGAAACAACTTGGAAAAAAAAAAAAAGAAACAGACTGTACTCCCCCAAAATGTTTAAGTAGATGTTAAAATAAAAAAAAGAAAGCAGGAAAAATGTGTAAAAGGAATGATATGTAATTAACAGAAGAAGAAATACAAAGAACCAATAAACACAGAAATGATGTTCAGCCTCACTAATGTAGAAATTAAAATGAAAACAAACAGCAATTACTTATCTTTTTTTCACCTGTCAGATTTAAAAAATTAAAACAAATCAGTAATAACTAGTGTTGGTGAAGGCAGGGGGACCCAAGCATTCTCATCCACTGTGGGTGGGAGTGCAAACTGGCACAAGATTTTTAACCCAGGAATTCCATTTCTAGCAATTTATCCCACAGATTGACTCACACAAACACACACAGACACATGTAATGATATCTGTTGCTTCAAAGTTTGTAATAGTAAAAACAAGCCAACAAACAAAAACCTTCATGCACAACTAAAATTTCCCTCACTAGAAAAATAATTAAATTGTATAAGCATATGATGAAATATTATACAGCCACATTAAAAACAATGCCTTGAGAAAATGCCCAAGATAAATAATGCAATGATAATTAATCTGAGTGCAGAGTTATAAGAGTATCGTTATACCCCATTTAAAAAATATATGTGTATGGTAGAAAAATATGTGGAGGAATATACAACAGATTTAACAGTGGTTATTCATGGAGGTGGGGATTATAAGAACATTCTACCTTACATCTGTCTGTAATTTTTCCCGAACATTTCATCATGAAAATATTTAAAAATACAGAAAATAAGAAAGGCCTGTACAGAGAACACCTCACCACTTAGGTTCTTCCATGAACACTTTACTTTACTTGCTTTATTATTTATCTCTCCAATTATCCACCCCTTCAATCCATTTCATATTTTGAAATATTTTATATTTAAATTTAAAGTGAGTTGCTGACATCGGTATACTTTTTTTTTTCCAAAATACCTCTGCATTCATATTATTTACTGGAGCTCAATATTTATTTACAGTTTTTTCTTTTGTAATAATATTTACATGCAATGAATTGCACAAATCTTTTTTTTAATTTCCAAGTTTTATTTATTTTTTATTGTAACATAGTTGATTCTACATATCTGTGGGGTACAGAGTTGAATATCATTACCTGAATTGTACAAATCTTAATAAATGATTCAACAAATTTGGACAAATGGATACACCTGTGTAATCCAAAACCCTATCAAGACACAGAGCATTGTCATCACCCCAGAAAGTTCTCTCACATCCATCCCAGTCAATCTCCATCCCATACCCTTCTGTAACTTTGAAAATATTTAAATATACCTCTAATTTTAGAATAGTTTTACATTTAAAAAAATTGCAAAGATAGTACAGAGTTCCCATATACTCTGCACCTAGTTTCCCCATTAACACTTTACATCACTATGGTACATTTGTTACAACTGATGAACCAGTATTCATATATTATTATTAACTGTTGTCCACACGTTTTCAGATTTCACTAGTTTTTCTCTAGTGCCATTTTCCTGTTCCAAGATGCCATCCAGGATACCACATTACATTTAGTCATCATGTATCCTTAGGTTCCTCTGGGCTGTGACAGTTTTTCAGATTGTCCTTGTTTTTAGTGATCATGATAGTTTTGGGAAGTACCGGCTAAGGTGTTATAGAATGTCTCTCCATTTAGGCTTGGGTGATGTTTTTCTCATGGTTACAGTATGGCTCTGTAACTTTTCAATATTTATACTAATTATGTTTAACTTTTGTGATCAAACTAATTAAAAATACATACTGTTTAAAGGCGCATAGTGGATGGTGATGAGGAAGAGTGAGGCAGCTGACAGTAACCAGCTAAAAAGAAGCATGTCTACTTTGAGCAACTTGGAGAAAATACATGAAAATGTGGAAAGTCACTGTTGCCCAGAGTGGTTCCGGCTGACCATAGGCAGGCACATTCTGCAATGGCTATAACCTGCCTGAGAAGGCGCTGGGGGGAGGGGCGCCATGGGGGGAGGGATGGAGATTCCCCAAGGGGGAGTGTGATCTTTCCATAACAAATGTCTCCTAAATCAAGATTTTCTAATCTTGGAGGATGGACTATTCAGCACCACATCAAGTGAGAATTTCTCACCACCTTCTGTGAGGATAGTGACTTGAAGTTGGATAGAGAAACCAGTTCTGGGAATGGCCAGGCATGAGCACAGCCTCAGCACTGGGTCTATTCTGGGAACATTTGGACATATTCTGCAGCATCATATTTATACTCTGGCAAAACTAGAGGTTCAAAGAAATAATCCTTGGTTTCCCCCTTACGCCCCACATTTTTGTCTATAGAATGGCATAATCTGTGCAGAGATGGGGAGAGGGGGTTGCCGGTTAACAATTATGACACTGCCATCTGCAGGGGTCGACCTGGATTTGAAAGAGCAAGTGCCCATTATGCGGGGTTAATGGGCGCAGAGAGGGATCAAGTCAGTGAAATGTGAGAGAATCAATATGTGGAATGCTTGACCATAGCACATTGACACATTTCGCAGAGGAAGGAGGCTAGGGTTACACCCAGCAACTGCAGATGCTTGATTTAAAAAAACCAATCTTAAGCATTTGCTATTTGCTGGCTGCCTTGAGCACCCCGAAGGGCCTCACATGTGGGGTTATGTATCCTTTCTTGGTTCTCTCTGGACTGCCCCTCAAACCCCTGCAGCAGCCCACCTCGGTTCCACAAGAACATGGACAAGAGAAGGCTTGGGCAGGGGGGCTTCACTCTCCAAGTGAAGGTGTGCCCCAAGGGAATGTGTGTGTGTTTCGGGGGGAGGGCGGGCAGAGCGGGCTGGTGGAAAATGAGCAAACAGCTGGAGACACTCCAAAGCAAGATAGAATTTTAGATCCGGCATTGGTGGGGGCAGGAAGAAGAGATGGGGAGAGCTGGAGATGGTGGAAAGAGATGGAATCTAGAAGCCTCTGTGACTATTAAAGCTCAGCACCTGGTCCAGGGCTCTGCAGACAAATGACACATTAATTAACGTTCTAATAATAACTAAGATTTATTGAGCACTTAAATTTTCTAAGGCGCTATGTTTCATACGCATTATCATCTTTAATCACGCAATACCCTGTGGGAGGGGTAGTGATATTATTGTCCCCATTTGACAAATAAGATAATGAATCTCAGAGAGGTAGAGCAACTTGTCTAAGGTCACAATGAGCAAGTGGCAGAGTGGGGATTTGAATCCAGAGCCTGCGCGCTCAGTTTCTTTTCTGGTGTAAAAGGCCTCAAAGTGGTCGGTCAGGGTTGGCAGGATGAGGGGCTCACTTCCTAGCTAATGTCTCCAGCTCCAAGCTCTTCAGTCTCAGAGTCAGGCCTCCCCGTCTTGCCAGTAATACTCCTCCCCTTCCCTACCCCCCCGCCCCCCCAAACCTGCCCATCCCCAGGGTGCGGGGACAGGAGCCTTCCACCGACTCCCCTTTCAAAGGCAGGGCTCCGTGGGGGGCGGGATGGAAATAGCTGGCCTGTCTCTCTGGCCCACTCCTGTCCTCTGTGATCATCTGTGCTTCCTCACCCCCTCTTTCAGATTCTCACCCTCTTGTAACAAGAGGTACTTGCTGCATCTGAGCTTAATGGATCAAGAGGTGGGCGGCACAGCCAGAGCTTCCACAAGGGCGTCTCTAGCGAGCTGACCCCTGCGGGCGGGCGAACGGTCTCCTCGAAGCCGGGCTTCCGAGGCCTGCTCTCTTTCCCTCAGTGCAGATCACGCCTCCTTCAGGTCCTGCTTCTTCCCACGGTACCGGAGCGCCCGCCTGTCCAGGCCGCTGCAGGCAGCTGGCCGCCGCCGCGCGGGGATTAGCAGCTCCCAGGCTGCCGGTGACCAGCGCCCGGCTCTGCGCCACGCAGACCCCCTGCTCCTCAACCACTCCTTCGCCTACTTCTCTTCTCCTCTCCTCTCCCTTCCTTTCTCCTCCTCTCTTTCTTTCCCTTTCTCTTTCTTCATTCTTTTTCTCATCTGGCTGTATTGCTGCTTGCTGTCTTTCTTGCTTTTTCTTTGCCTAATTTCATTTTGCTCAATGCTTTTTAAAATTACTTGTTTGTTGTGATCAATACAAAGATATATTTAGAAAAAGTTTTCCCTTCCTATACAACTTCTGGGGTAAAACTAGTTTTGACAGTTTGATGTGTGTCCTTTCACACTTTTTTCATGAGTACACACACACACGCCCACACACACCTTAGTTTTTAAGTTTTGATACAGGCTTTCTTCAGACTTGAAGACCTAACCAAAATTGTAGATGTCTCTGTTATTTGAATACTTACCAGTGTGGCTTATTACATCTTCCTTTAATAAGTATACCTAGCCACGATATCAGAAACTTTTAACAGAAGTGAAGCATTTTGGCTTGATAAACAAGTGTACATTTACCAAATCAATGTTCAATTTGTAGTCTGTTACTCAGAACCATTTCGTGAACTACACTGAGTAGAAATTCAGAGAAGGATCTATATGTGAATGTGGGCAGATCCTTCTCTGAATTCTACTCAATGTAGTTAAATATGCATACAGATATATGTGGCCCCTTCCCCCACCTATTAAAAAAAAATAACATCATCCTATGCACAGGACTGCATCATTTTTGAAAACAACAACAACAACAATAGGTCATAGACAACTCTTCGAGTCAACAGAGAGCTATCAACTCATGCTCCATATTTTAGTTTTTAGTGTATGGCTCCTGGCTAACTTATTCAACCATCAACTTTCATTAGACCTTCAGATTGTGTGTGTGTGTGTGTGTGTGTGTGTGTGTGTGTGTGTGTGTGTGTGTGTGTGTGTGTGTGTGTGCGCGCCAATACCAACTGCAGTGAATATCCTCGGGCATAAATCAGTACTGATTTGTAAGAATAACATATTAGGATACATTTCCAGAAAAGGTATTGCCAGGTCAAAGGTTTGCATATTTAAAAATTTTGAGTTACTACCAGATTACCTTCCAAAACGGTTGAAGCAACTCACTTGTCTACTAGAGATAGGTATAAGAGAGTTGTTGTTCTGCCATATTCTTTTTTTTTTTTTTTTTTGGCAAATGGCCAGTACAGGTATCGAACCCTGGACTTGCCAGAACTGAATATTATCAACATTTTCAAATGGTGCTGGTGTGACGGGTAAAAAAATACCATCCCATCGTTCATTACATTTTATGTCTTTAACAACCTGTAAGGTTGAAAACTTTATATGCTTCTTTTATCTGTGTTTCCACTTCTGTGGTTTGTCTTTTCATGACCTTTGCCATGATTTTTGGGTTATTGGCTTTTTCATAGAAAATTTTAGGAGCTCTTTATTTTATAGGGTTATTGATCTATTTTCTTCCATTTGACTTGTAGATATTCCCCTCAGTGGGATTTTTAGAGTCTTTTGCCCCACAGGAAGTTTTAAAATTTTATGGTGTCAAATTGGTCAGTCTTCTTTATGGCTTCTAAGTTTCTTATCTGGCTCAAGAAGGCCTCCCCCATTCTGAGGTTATGACTATATTCTTCTATGATTTTCATGTGAAAATTTAAATCTTTAATCCATCTGGAATTTATTTAATGTGTGACACAAGCTAATAGTCTAAAAATTTGATCCCAGTTATCTAGCCACAGTACATTCTTTCTCAATGAAAAACAGTATCTGTTTTATCATATAACAGGCCCCTTGAGGGCCTGAGGCTTGAGAGGCAGCTCACAGATGGCCTAACCCAGAGGCAGTTACTTTAACCATCAAGACAGACACATTTTCCATTTATCCTTTTCCAAAAAAATTGTATACTTACATTTATTTTTAAATATTTTTAAATTGAAAAATAATAATAGTATATATTTATGGGGTACAATGTGATGTTTTGATATATGTATACATTGTAGAAAGATTAAATCAGGCTAATTAACATATTCATCACCTCACCTACTTATTTTTTTGTGGTGAGAACATTTAAAATCTACTTTTCTAGCAATTTTGAAATATACATTATAATTAATTATGGTCACAATACTGTGCAATAAATCACTAAAACTTATTCCTTCAGTCTAACTGAAACTTTATACCCTTTGAAATTTTATACCTATATCTGTCTTTTCTTCAACCCCCACTCCCCCAGCCCCTGGCAACCACCATTCTATTCTCTGTCTTTATGAGTTCAACATTTTTAGATTCCACATAAAAGTGAGATTATGTAGTACTTCTCTTTCTTTGCCTTGCTTATTTTGCTTAGCATAATGTTCCTCAGGTTCATTTATCTTTAACTCTTCTGTTTCATCTCTGTGGGAGACCAAGTTCATTCTCAGGGAGGCCTGCAGCAGCCCAGGCTTAATGTTACCTTTTTTACCCCCAGTATGTCCCAAAGTATTCATTGGATTTTGATAAACAATCATCAGATAGAGGTGGCTTCCTTCTTTGTTTTTAAAAGATTTTATTATTGGCCATGCCTGCTGAGTTATATCAAATACTTCTCTATTATTTTTTGATACAATTCTATAATGTTCGTCTCCTTGAATTTGTGGATGTAATGAATTATACTGATAGGTTGCCTGATTTAATCATATCTATATTCCTCGGATAAACTCTGCTTAATCAGAGTGAATTGCCTTTTTTTACTACTATGCTGGAATCTATTTACTAATATTTTATTTTGCATCTATATTCATAAGTAAAAGTGGTCTACAGTTTTTTTTTTCTTTGTGGTATTCTTTTATCACATTTTTTAAAAGGTTAGGTGTAGAAAAAATTAAGGTATTCCATACAAATCTTGCACAGTTTGAGTAACACAAAAATTACCTCTTTGAAGATTAGATAAAACTCAGAAATTTCTTATTTTTTTTCTGTGGTCATTGATCTGTTCAGATTTCCTACCAGTTCTTGAGGTAATTATGACATTCTATGTTTCACTAGACATTTGTTCATTTTCTTTACATTTTCAAAGTTTTGTTGACCAAGTTGCAGATAATTTTTATCTTATAAGTATTTCAATCTCTTAAGTGGTTATATCTCATTTCTCATACTTAATACATTTTATTTATTTATTTATTTATTATTTAATTATTATTTATTTATTTATTTACTTACTTACTTACTTACTTACACACACACATACACATACACACACACACACACACACACACACACAGCTGGCTGGCCTGGGGATCCAAACCCTTGACCTTGGTGTCATAACACCCTAATTGTGTATATTTTAATTGTTGCTCATCTTTTTTTTTTTTTTAATTAGGCTTCTGAAAGAAGGTGATCCGTTTTATAGATCTGTCTATTTTGGTTTTATTTATCTATTCTCTTTTGTGTGTCTGTGTGTTGGCGGTTTGGGGGTAGGGATTGGGGATATATACTGGTAGTTTCTATATCTGATTTTAACTTCCATCTTTATTAATTCTCTCTGCTTTCTTTAAGTTAATATTATTTTTTCTCTAATTCTTATGTTAAATTCTTAATTCATTTATTTTTTACTTTCTTTTTTTTAATAACGAAAAGTTTACCTCTGGCCACATATCACAGATTTTCTTCTATGAAGTGTTCTTCAACTAATTTCTAGATAATTTACAATTTCAGTTTTGATTTTCTATTTGATCCAGGGCTTGTTCAAAAGAGTATTATTTTCATTTCCAAATATCAATTTTTAGGAGGTTATCTTTTTTATTAATTTGTTGTCTTATTTTATTTTAGTCAGAGAATACAGCCTACAGATTTCTGCCTTTTGTAATTTATTAGGCTTTCTTTGTAGCCAAGTACATGACTGATTTTTAGAAATGTTCTATGGATATGTGTGAATAATGTGTTGATTGTGTTATCCATATTCTTTATAGTCTTGTTAATTTTCTGCCGTTTTTATTCGTTGAATATTTCAAGAGGTATATAAACTTTTCCTCTATAACTATGGCTTTCTATTAGGTTTCATTGTACTTCTAATTTTTTTCCTTGTGTATTCATTGCTACATTCTTTAGTTCATAGGGTTTGTGACATAAACTATCTGTGGAATGTGTCTTTCATCATTATAAAAACACATCCTTGTTCTGTTAATTTTCTTGGCCTTGAATTTCATTTCGTCTGATTTTAATATTGCTACTCCTGCCTTATTTTTGTTTGCACTGGTTTGGTATACTCTAGCTGTAGCTTTATTTTCAGCCATTATTTGTTATTTTTTTTTCAGGAGTATTCATTATAAATATCATGTAGTTGGATTTTTTTCAAAACTAAAACTGAGAGTCCTTTTATCTGAAGAAAGGATAATTTAACTCATCCTCACTGTAATAACAAATATATTTCATCTTATTCCTTCCATCATGTTTTGTTTGTTATACTTGTTTTTTTTTTTTTACTTGTTATTTCTCCTTTTCTTGTTTCCTTACTTTTGCTAGATTTGTCGAGTTTCTAAACAATTCCTTATTTGCCCCCTCCTTTTTTCCAAGTAATTTAGAAGTTTTCTAAATATATCTTTATTTTGCTAGTGGTTACATTCCTATTTTTAACAATCATATTTAAGCTATGTATGTTTCACTTTACATATATCAGCATTAAACAATAAGCACGTTCCCCTCACTCTGCCATGCATTTTACAAAGGTCAATGGCTACTGCAAAGTGAATTGATTAGGACTCAATAGGAGGTGAGGAGGACCAATTAGGCAGTAATTGTTGTAGTTCAGAAAAGCTTTCCCTTGGAAAATCTTTTGTTTCAAGTACTCTTAACACATACTATAGTCAATTGAAACATTTTCACATTTTTAGATTTAGCTGTAAATATGATAACCAATGTGTTTCTTGTACCTTTTATCTTTATTTATCTTGAAATATTTGTTTTGATTTCATTTTAATTTGATTGGAGTTATTTCTTGAGGAATTTCCTCAGAAAGGATACATGGACAGTAATTTTTTTGAGTTTTTGAATGTGTGGAACATGTCTTTTGCCAAGACAGATGATTGATATCTTGGATGGATTTAAAATTATTGAATCATGGACCTCTTTTCTCATTTGTCTATAGACAGTATTTCATCATTGTCTTGTTTTCACTGAGGAAGATAAGAACTAGTCTGCCTTTTTCTTTGGTAAACACAGGACCAAACTACAAGAAACCTCTTCTCTGTGTGAAAGCTTGTAAGATTTTCTCCTTATCTATGGAATTTGTAAGTACAGGGAAGCTTTTCTTCTATCATTTCCTTGGTTAACATTTTTAAACTTGTTCATTATTTTCTTTTTCCTGAAATAGTATTTGTATATCAGGTTTTCAAAATATATCTCGTATCTCTATCTCTTATCGTTTTAGTCATAATTTCAATTTACCTGTACTTGTGCTCTAATAGTGTGGGCTATTTCTCCAGTATATCCTCTGGAAAACTAATTTTGTTTTCAGTAGTGACCTTGTCTCTACTAAAGTTTTCAATTTGGCAATCATAGTTAATTTTAACCTCCAGAAACTCTTTTCTATGTCCTGTAATTACATCTACTACATCTACATTGTATTTAACATTAAATTTATAATAAAATCCAACAAAGTTACTAAGACTTTGAAGGAAAAATAAAGTGATGTTTAGAGAGAGGGACATAATCTTTAAAAGGTACTGATCATTAAACTCAGACTGCAAGTACAAAAGAGCTTAGAGAGGGAGAAGTCAATGTAGGCAGGAAAAAAGGAGTTCTATGCCATAACCTGAAAGGCAGAAATGAGTTGGAATTGGTATCTATCTCAACCTTGAAACTTTTAGCCACCATGTCACTCTCACGCCCCTGACATTCTATAAAATAAGCCACAAATTTCCAACATTGTTTTTGACAAATATTCCACCACTCCCCTGACTCCAAGATATCCCTTTATTTTATTTTCTGAACTGCTGTTACTTCCAGCACATAGCAATCCAATTAACAAATCAACGTCTTGTTTATGACCCTGCTCTAGTTCTTGGAATTGGAATGTTGCATCTAGTCTCAGTAGTTCTTGACTTTTTTCTTTCTCTCAGACTTGACTTGGACTGGACTTACTACTACTACTACAGTTACTGCTACTACTTCTTCTTCCTCTTCTTCTTTTCCTTCTCTCTCTCCATTCCTGATTTGGGCAGCTTGGAGAAGTGGACTTGCCTTTGTGACTCCTTGAAACTCACACTCTGGTCTTCCAGCTAGGACCCAGACCAGTCCACTCTATGAGCATGTGGGAATTCAGAATGGATGGATGGGATGGGTCTTTAAGATAGATAGGATATGATAGGAACAGAAAGAGCAAAGAGCTCACTATGTGGATGAGAGTGATGTGTATGTGTGTGTGTGGCGGGGGTGCTGCCAGTGAGGAGTTACCTTTTTAAAAATTTAATTGAAATGTATGGACTGTACATATTCATGGGGTACAGAGTTATATTTCAATACATGTATACAATGTGTAGTAATCAAATTGAGGTAGTTAGCAAATTCATCACATTAAACATTTATTATTTCTTTGTGATGAGAACATTTAAGCTCCTCTCTTTTAGCCATTTGACAGCATATAATAAATTATTCTTAATTATAGATGCAGGTGCTAGATTTACTGGAATATGATATTTAATATAGAGACAATGTTCAAAAAGATCCTCTAATGGGAAAAAATGGGAGGTAAAGGATGACTTGTATAGCTGGAAGGGTTCCTCAGGACCAATGCTGGTGGCATAAACTTCTTTCCCTTAGGTGAAGGGTGATGTTGAAGCCAGAGCAGTATGCAGAACCAAGGGTAAAGTAGAGAGCTGAGTCCAGTAAGGCAGAAAGGAGATTTGGGCCAATAAATCAAAATCAAGGGGTTTAAAAAAGATATCGAGAGCAAGGGTCAAGGGTTGGAGATCCAGGGTGACGAGCAAGAGGTAGCATATTAAGATAAACCAGAAACAGACCAGGAAGGTTGCTTGCCACAGTCATGGCTAATTGTTAGGTGCCTGATACAATGTGGTGTATGGACATGCTCACTAAGTGAGGGATAGGTGGGTAGGAAGAAAAAGACCAGATTGTTCTGGGTCTTGAAAATCAGACTGAGTAATTTGGATTTGAAACAGTGGATAACAGGAATCTATCAATACATTTTTGAGTGGGGGAGTAAAATGATGGAAACAATGTTTTTGTGAATAGATGTTTGGCAGTTTGGAAGGGATTGAAGGAGGAGAGACTGGAAATGATCTTGAAGATCATTTACAAGGTTCAGGTAGTAGATGTTGAGAATTTAGACTTGGGTAATGGAAAGGAATAGAGAATAACAAATCCAGGAAACATTATGAAGAAACATTTAATAGGATGTTTGGATGGATTAGATGGGAAAAGAGAAGGAATGATCAAAGGTAAACATGAGGGTTTTTTTTTTTGTTGTTTTTTTTTTTTTTTTTTTTTTTTTTTTTAGTTTGGGGAGGCTACATTGAAGAGTGAGGAAGGTTAGGCATGTTAAATCTGAAGCAGTCACTAGACATTCACTTGGTGGAATGCACTGTTTGATATTAGCCTATGGGTATACGGTCATAGTGGGTTGCTCTTGGGGTCTTAGATGTTAAACTGAATCAACACAGAAGTGATCACTGAAATTATGAGAGTAGGTAACAGAAGTGTGGAGAATGAGGGCTGTAGGGGCAGATGACTCAGCATTGGGCATACATTCATATTTTGTGACAAGGAAGAGGAAAGGAGGATATTGACAGAGAAATAAAAGACAGGAGAAATTAGAGAAACTCAAGGATGAGACATGTAAGCAAAAGGAGGCAGTCAATGGGTTCCATTACAACAGGGTTGGTGGGGGTCTGCCAAGGAGGATGATGATTTTAAAAGGCCTTGGATTTGGCTAGAACAATGATTTTCAAACATGGGTGTGCATCAGAATCCCCTGGAGGGTTTGCTAAAACAGATTGCTGGGTTCTACCCCCAGAGTTTCTAATTCAGTAAGGTCTGAGGTAGGGCTTGATAATTTGCATTTCTACCAAGTTCCCAGGTGATGCCAAAGCTGCTAGTCTAGGGACCACACTTTGAGAATTACTCACCTAGAAGAGTCGTTCTCGGTTTTTTGTTGTTCTTGTTGTTCATTCTATCCGAACACATCTGAGTGTTATGAAACTTCTATTCATAACAATTGCTCACCAAGGCAGGGATTCTCACCTAGGGCTTGAGACCAGTGTACCTGGTTTTTAAAAGCACTTCCCCCACCCTCAAATGATTCTGAACACCCTTTACTTGGGGAGAATTACTAAGCTTATACATGATATTAACAATTTTCAAAAACTAAACTAAAACAACAATGGAACCATAACGAAACATAATGCTTTCTTTGATGATGTAGAAGGAACTTAGACATTTGAGCCTCTTCAGTATGCAGCTGCATGTGGGTGTGGTTCCTTGAATTTTGTGACTCTTAAGGTGAGTCTCTAGCTATGCTGGTGGGGGTAATAGGGGAAATGAACCTTACTGTCTCTCCAGCAGGATCGCCATCCACGGGTGGATAATCCTTGTAACCCTTTCGCCCATAGTTGTTTGCAGGCAGGTATTCCTTGCTACTCCATAGTCCACAACGAGGGTGCTGTCGAAGTCCATGGAGGGAGCAAGGCAACCATTTCCCTCTTTGGTTCCCTGTTCTGCTGCCACATATGCCTTCTCTAAAGTATATCATATACCTTGGACTCTGAAGAAGGCTTAAGCAGTTCTCAGAGATCAGGTGATTGGTTCAAAGTCTCACCAAGTTGACAGTGAGGGCAGGCATTCTACCTTTAGCCTGGCTACCTCATTCTTACAAAGGCACAAGGCCTCACTGCCTTAGTCCTTGGGGGCATCACATACAGAAGCTCCCTACGCCTTCAAAGGTTGGCCATCTTTCTCTGATTTGCTCCTTTCTTTATCCCTTCCTTAAGTGCTCTCCCTTTTACCCTTTCCTTCGCTCATGTCCCTGCTTCCCCTTTTCTGGGAACATGCCCCACCCCTCCCAACAGAAATAAAGTCTTTTGCAATCTGCTGAACACCAAAAAAAAAAAAAAAAAAGATCATGTCCCCTTTTTCTGCTGTCTCTGCCCTGCCTCCGGTGTCTGCTGAATGTCAATGACTTCCCTCCCCTGCCCAATCTCTGCTGAAACTACAGAGGGGAGGGGTGAGTTCTAGACTTTCTGATTTAATTAAAAAAAACTTTCACCTGCTAGTTGAACAAATCAAGTAATATAGAGGCATATAAAGAAAAATACAGACATCTTTATCCAGTCCCACAGCCAGCCCCACTCCCTAAGTAATCAATGTTAACAGTTTGGTGTGTATCCTTTCACAGCTTTCTCTATGTGCTAACCAATGTATATATGTGCGTGTGTTTGTTTTCCCCATGGTCAATCCAATATTTAAATGAGATTATACCTTATGCGTTACTCAGTGACTTGCCCCACCAAACAATCTCCAAACTCGTTGTCTTTTGAATCTGTAAGTGGTGGGATTGAATGAACTCTGATAGGTAGGGAACAAACCTTCTACTCTAGACTGTGGATTCTATAAAGATTAATTTCCTTCTGGACCCCCTTCCTCCAATCTGGTTTGCAAGACAGATTCATATTTCCCTTTTTTCATATAACTTAGAACTTATTTTTTGGTCTAAGAGGCGTTCACCTGACCTCTCCCCTCCAGCTGCCTAATGAGCAGATGATTATTGCAATATATCACCTTGACAACTGCTTCCCTCTCCCCCACCCCCATTCCTGGCTGCCCTGAGGCTGGACTTTACACGTTGGCAGTGATCCTGGTTGTTCCCTATTACATACAGTGTGCCCTTCCAACACTCAGCTATCTTAGACAGACTCAGGATGCCCAGTTTCCGAAAGTGGACCCAATCTCCGGTCCTTGACTCCTGGCACCATACCTGTGTACCGAGTGCTTTTTTTGTCTTACTAGGTTATTCTGGGCCACCTTGTCCTTTGGTTCAACTGCACATCTGTTAAGCCTGTTTCCTTCTTCACTCTGCCCCCTACCCTAAAGCCAAGGTCAGTGGACAACCAGGACTCCGGTGCAAATAGCAGTAAAGGGAGAATAAAGCTTGTGCAGTCCTTCCTGGTGACGTTTGTGGGTATTGCCAGGAAAGGCACATGCTGACTTCATTCTCCCTTTTGCTCAGGGTGCAAATCCCCACATTATTCATAAAGTTATGACTGTGAGGTCTATTTCCCACTGACGCAGATTAGAGTACTCTTATGTTTTGGGTCCAATTTCCCCTCCCCCCACCACAAACATAGGTACAGATTCTTCCCCTCCACCTCATTAGGTTCCTCGAGGTACCCTTGGATCTTACAGTGGTCCTTTTAAGTAAGCCCCTCAAGGAGTGGGTTGCACAGTGTTAGACTGAAGATTCCCAGCACACTTTCTTGAACAGCTTTCTCAGCTTGGGCACCTGGCATTCAGGCTTCTCTTCCTTCTCTCTACTTTTTTCCTGACTCCGGCCCCTGCCGACTTTATCTTTCCACACCAAAACTTTCTCTCACTCTTTCTCTTTTTATCTTGCTTCACATCATAGAAAAACAAGATTTCCCACCTGCACCCCCTTCCACCAGGGCAGTGGTTTTGGTGATACTCCTCCTCCTACAGGGCAATTGAAAAATCTGTAGGGGTGTTTTTGGTTGTCACAATGATTGGGGGACAGTATTAACATTAAGTGGGTAGGGGCCTTGGACACAATTTCAGCAATACTTGGAACATTTTTACACATCAAAAAACTGTTCCATACGACTTTAAAATGTCCTGCTGGATAGTCAAGTATGTGTAAAACCTCATTATAATTATCTGAGTCCAGAACTTAACTCTATGTTAAATACAAACACAAAGTAGCTTTAAAAAGGTTTCAATATATACTAAATTTTCCAAGAATGTAACTACTATGTAAAATGAGAAAAAAATTGTGTTCTGTTTTGTTTGAAACTTTACCAATAATTATTTATCATTTTGGAAAAACACAACATTGATCAGTCATGGCATATATATATATTAAAATGCATAATAATAGAATGAACACCCAGGAATTCACCACCCAAGAAGTAGAACTATTTTTGCCTATCTATTCCATCCTACTCTCTCCCTAAACCCAGAGGTAACCAATGTCTTAAATTTTATGTTTATTATTCTCTTGCCCTAAAGAATAGTTTTATTACATAAGTATGCATACCTAATGAATATTTTTGAGATTTATGAAAATGACATCTTAATGAATATGGTCTTCTTGGACTTTTTAATGTCATGAACATAGTTGCTAAGATCCATCCATGTTGTTTAGTGTTAATGTATTTCATTTTTACTGCTGCATGATATCCCAAAATACATATAATTATCCATTTTCTTGTTGATGAACATTTGGGTTGCCACTGAATATTTGCTATTAAGAGAAGTACTTATATGAATGTTCTTGGTTTGGATTCCTCATGCGTATGTGCAGAACAACCAAGGAGTAAAATTGCTGGATTATAGCATATGCCAAATTGTTTCCAAAAGCAGTTGTACCCACTGACAATCCTATTGCTCCATAATCTCTTCAACATTTGGTGCTGACAGATATCTTCATTTTTGCCATGGACATAAAGCATTGTTTCATTGTAGTCTTAATTTGCATTTCCCTGACTACAAATAAAGTTTGGTATCTTTTCATATGCTTACTGGCCATTTGTGTTTCTTCTGTCAAATGAATGTTCATGGCCTCTGCCTGTTTTTACAATTTTTTTTCAATTTGTAGGAATTCTTTATATTTCTGGATAGGAATCTTTTTTGGGTTGAATTTGTTGTAAATATCTCCTCAACATTTGTAGCTTGTCTTTTCATTTTCTTTATAGTGTCTTTTGATAAACAAAAGTTCTCAGTGTAGTCTAATTCTTCAGTCTTTATTTTTATGGTTAGTGCTTTTTGTATCTTGTTCAAGAAATCCTTTACTACTTTAAAGTCAGAGAGATATTCTCTTATGCTTTCTTCTAAAATTTTTAAAATTTTGCTTTTCACATTTAAGTCTTCAGTCCATCTGGACTTTATTTTGTGTATGGTGTGTAATAGGGATCTAATGTTTTTTTTTTTTTTTTTGCCTATGATAATCATCTGTTCCTGAACCAGTCATTGAATACTAACATCTTCCTCAATGATCTGCAGTGCCACATCTCTTATATATCACAATTCCATGTATGTGTGGATCTATTTCTGAGCCCCCATTTTGTTCCATTGGTCAATTGTTCAATCCCTGCATCAGTAGCATACTATCTTATTTACTATAGCTTTATAATAAGTACCAATATCTGTTCAGGCAAATCCTCTATCTGATTCTTTTTCAGGAATAGTCTTGGCTATTCTTGGCACTTTTTTCTTCTATATAAATTTTAAACTTAGTTGCCAAATTCAATGGTGAAGAACCCTGTTGAAATTTTGATTGGAATTTCATTTAATCTAGAGATTAATTCAGGAAGAATTGTACTTGAGTGTGCCTATTTAAGAACAAGGTTCTCATTATTTAGAACTTCTTTAATGTCTTTTTATAAAGTTGTATACTTTCCTTGATTAAGTTTTTCAATCTTTTGTTATAGTTAGTCTTAGGTACCTTATAGTTTTCATTGTTATTGTAAATGGTATTTTTTTAATTGCAAAATTCTCTAATTATTTTTTGCTGATATAGAGATGCAAATGATTTTTGAATATTGTTTTTATAGCAGGTCACCTTATTAATCTCTTATAATTTATAATCACTTGTAGATTATATAGGGTTGTTTTAATGAAGATGGTTGTATTATCTGTGAACAATGATGTCTTAGTTTCTTACTTTCTAATCCATACACTCTTAATTTCTTCTTCTTATTTTACTTCACTGATTTGATCCTCCAGTACAATATTGAATAGAAGCAGTGATAGTGAGCATCTATGTCATGTTTTTAATTTTAGCAAAATACTTCCAACATTTCCCTATTAAGAATAACATTAAAAGGCAGGAGCATACCTGGGGTCCAAGGCAGCAGGTGTGGACAGCCCCCAGCACCTGGCAGAAAGCTGGAGCATGCCAAAAACACCACTTCCATGTTGTTGGTCCACCACAGCCACTGTCACAGCCACTGCCACCACAAGGGTGTCTTGCTGCCACAGTAGCAGCTGCAGCCACCATGCAGGTGGCCTGCCACCCACTCAAAGTGCATTGACACAAGGAGAATTACCAGTGGAAACCATAAAAAGAAGGAGACATCTCTCTCCTCAAAACCCACTCCAGAGTAATAGAAGAAGCAGCTGCTCTAACAGATGACCACACATCAATGTAGAGATACTGGAAATATGAAAAATCAAGAAAATATGAAACCACCAAAGAAATATAGTAATTCTCAAGTGCCAGACCCCATAGAGCAAAAAACCCTTGAAATGACTAAAAAGGAATTCTGAGCAACAATCCTAAGGAAACTCAATGAGATACAAGAAGACTCAGTTAGACAACCCAGTGAAATGAGAAAAAAATCCAGGACATGAAAGAAGAAATTTACAAAGAGATTAATAGCTTAAAAAAGAATGTAGCAGAACTCCTGGAACTGAAAGATTCATTCAATGAAATAAAAAGCACAACTGAGAGCTTAAGCAGCAGTTTAGAGCAAGCAGAAGAAAGAATTTCTGATCTCTAAGATAGTCTTGAAGTAACCCAGGAAGAAAAATAAAAAAGGAAAAAATAACTTAAAAAATTTTAAGAAAATCTAAGACAGCTAGCAGACAACTTTAAGCTCATAAACATGTGAATTATAAGTGTTCCAGAGGGGAGGAGAAAGGAAAAGTATTGAAAAACTATTCAATGAAATAATAACAGAAAACTTTCCAGGTATGGAGAGAGACACAGATCTTCAGATCCAGGAGGCTCAAAGATCCCCAAATAGAATCAATTCAAAAAGATCCTTTCCAAGACATGTTATAGTCAAATTGGCAAAGCTCAAAGACAGAGAGAGAGTCCTAAAAGCAGCAAGAGAAAAGGGTCAAGTCACCTATAAAGGGGACATGTCAGACTAATAGTAGACTTCTCAACAGAAACTCTGAAAGCCAGAAGAAAATGAGATGACATATTCAAAATACTAAAAGAAAAAAACTGCCAGGCAAGAATACTGATAGAGTTTGGATGTGTTGTCCCGACCAAAACTCATGTGGAAATCTGATCCCCAATGTGGCAGTGTTTGAGTCACGGGGGCGAATCCCTCATGAGTGGATTAATGCTCTCCCTCAGGGAGGAGGGCTAGTGATTGAATTCTCACTCTGTTAGTTCGTGCCAGAGCTGGTTGTTTAAAAGACCCTGGCACCTCCCATCTCTCTATCTTGCTTCCTCTTGCCATGTGATCTGCTTGTACTGCCTGCCGCTTTCTACCATGAGTAGAAGCAGCCTGAGGCCCACACCAGATGCAGCTGTCCCAGATCATAAGCCAAATAAACCTCTGTTCTTTATAAATTACCCAGTCTCAGGTATTTCTGTTATAGCAACACAAAACGGACTAATACAGAAAATTAGTACCAGAAGTGGGATGTTGCTATACAGATACCTGAAAATGTGGATGCAGCTTTGGAACTGGGTGTTAGGCAAAGGTTGGAGGAGTTTGGAGGGCTTAGAAGAAGACAAAAAGATGAGAGAATGTTGGGTACATTTTAGGGAATGGTTAAATGGTTGTGACCAGAATACTGATAGAAATGTGGACAGTAAAGGCCATGTGGATGATGAGGGCTCAGATAGAAATGAAGAACTTATTGGGAATTGGACAAAAGATAACCCTTGCTACACCATAGCACGGAACTTGGCTGCATTGTGTCCATGCCCTTGGACATTGTGGAAGGTGGGACTTAAGAGTTATGAACCAGAGTATTTGCTGGAAAAAATTTCCAAGCAGCAAAGCATTAAGGAAGCTGCATGGCTGCTTGTAACAGCCTATGCTAAGTTATGGCAGCAATGGCCCAATGTAAAGCCAGAATTTAAAAGGGAAGCAGAGCATAAAGATTTGGAGAATTCGCAGCCTGACCATGTGGTAGAGAAGCAGAGAGCAGGAGAAAAATGCAAGGGTGAAGCAGATAAACTGGTTACTAAAGACATTAGCTTGGCAGTGAGGCAGCCAGATGCTAGTAACCAGGACAATGGGAAAAAAGCCCTAAAGGCATTTGAGAAATCTGGGAGGGTGCCCCACCCATCACAGACCCTGAGGCCTAGAAGGACTGAGTAGTCCTGGACAGACCTGGGGTGCAGCTGCCCTCAGGAACCTGCTATCTGTATCCCAGCTGCTCTGGCTGGAGCAGCTCTGCCTCAAACAACCCGAAGTGTGGTTCATGCAGCAGCTCTGGAGAGTCATAGCCTGAAACATCGGTGATGTCCACGTTGTGCTAAGTCTGCAGGCCAGCAGGACATGAAAGCAGTGGAGGCATGGTATCCTCCACCCAGATTCTGGAGGATGTATGGAAAAGCCTAGAGGCCCAGGCAGAGACCTGGCACAGGGGTGGAGCCACTGCAGAAGCCATCTACTAGAGCAATGCTGAGCAGAAATGTGGGGCTGGAGCCCCTACAGAGAGCCCCCACCAGGGAAATGTCTAGTAGAGCCAAGGCAGCAGGGCTGCCACCAGGACCCCAGAACTGCAGGGCCAGTGGTAACGTGCAATGCAGGCCTGGAAATGCTGCAGGCACCAGTGCAGCCCACTGGGCTGTGCCTGGAAGAACTGTGGGAGTGAGGCTGCCCAATGCTTTGGATGCCCAGATGCCCAATTCTGCCCAGGATGCAGGACTTGGAATCAAAGATTATTTTTGAGTTTTAAGACACAATGTCTGCCCTGGTGGGTGTTGGACTTGTTTGGGGCCTGTTTCTCCTTTCCTCTGGCCTATTCTTCCCTTTTGGAATGGGAATGTGTACCTAATGTCTGTTCCACCATTATATCTTGGCAGTAGATAAATTTGGATTTGATTTTTACAGGTTCACAGCTGGAAGGAGTTTAGCCTTTGGGGTCAGATGAAACTTTGGACTTTGAACTTTTTGAGTTGGTGCTGGAACAAGCTAAGACTTTTGGGACTGTTGGAATAGAATGATTGTATTTTGTATGTGAGAGTGACATGAGTCTTGGGGGGCCAGGGGCAGAATGATGGAGTTTGGATGTGTTGTCCCCACAAAACTCATGTGGAAATCTGATCCCCAGTGTGGCAGTATTGGAAGCTGTTCCAGTCATGGGGGCAGATCCCTCATGAATGGATTAATGCTCTCCCTGGGGGAGGAGGCATAGTGAGTGAGTTCTCACTCTGTTAGTTCCCACCAGAGCTGGCTGTTTAAAAGACCCTGGCACATCCTTCCTATCTCTTTTGCTTCCTCTCACCACGTGATCTGCTTGTACTGCCTGCCACTTTCTGCCATGAGTTCAAGCAGCCTGAGGCCCATGCCAGACACAGCTGTCCCAGAATCATAAGCCAAATAAACATTTGTTCTTTATAAATTACCCAGTCTCAGGTATTTCTATTATAGCAACACAAAACAGACTAATACAAATACTATACTCAGCAATGCTATCCTTCAGAAATGAGGGAGAAATAGTGTATTTCTGAGACAAAAAATAACTGTGGGAGTTCACCACCACATGTCCAGCCCTGCAAGAAATCCTCAAGGGAGTCTTGCATCTGGAATCCGAAAAACAATAATCACTACCACAAACACACAAGAAAGAACAAAACCCACTGGTAGAACAAACATGCAAATGAGAAAGAGAAAGAAACGAAATCTTACCACCTCAAAAAACCAACAAAAATTAAAGACAAACAATAAAAGGGGAAGAAAGGAGCAAAAGACATTTAAAACATCCAAATGAAAATCAATAAAATACCAGAGTAAGACAATACCTTTCAATAACAACCCTAAGTGTAAATGGATTAAATTCCCTAGTCAAAAGACACAGAATGACTGATTGGTTTCAAAAGCTAGCCCAACTACATGCTGTCTTCAAGAGAAGCACCTCACCTAAAAAGACACACACAGACTAATAGTGAACGGATGGAAAAAGATGTACCACTGAAATAGAAACCAAAAATGAGCAGGAATAGCTATTCTTATATTGGATAAAATAAACTTTAAACCAAAAACCATAAAAAGAGACAAAGAAGGCCACTTACAATGATAAAGGGATCTATCCAGCAAGAAGGCATACAATCATAAATATATTTGCACCCAATATGGGAGCCCCCAGATATATAAAGCAAATGCTATTAGACCTAAGTAAAGAGATAGACCCCAATACAATGATAGGAGGGGATCTGAACACACCTCTCTCAGCACTAGACAGATCATCGAGCAAACAAATTATCAAAGAAACACAGGACTCAAACTATACTTTAGTCCAACTGAAGTTGGCAGATATCTACAGAACATTTCATCCAACAACTACAGAATATAAATTCTTCTTATCAGCACATTCTCCAGGATAGACCACATGTTAGGACACAAATAAAGAAATTAAAAAAAAAAATTGAAACCATTTCAAGTATCTTTTCAGACTGCAACAGATTAAAACTAGAAATCAATAAGAAGTGAAACTCTGGAAACTATACAAATACATGGAAATTAAACAACATGCTCCTGAATGACCTATGGGTCCATGAAGAAGTTAAATCGGAAATCAAAACATTTCTTGAAACTAATGAAAATAGGGGACTTCCAGTCAAGATGGCTGGATAGATAATATCCAGCATCGCTCTCTTCCACAATCAACCAATTTACAACTATTAAAAAGCCTCGACTGCCAAGCTAGAGCTCCTATAGCTCAGGGGAAGAGAAGGAGAGACCTATGGAGTTCATGAAGGCAGAAGAAGCTGTGATGAGAGAAAGAAAGGACCGCTGCAACCGGTTTGAGCCCCAGCTACCTCAATTGGCTATGCTAAGCACATGGAGCAAGAGCTGGCAAAAGCAGCAGCTGTGCCTACCATATGAAGTTGCTTGGAGGCTGCAGGGAGGAAGAGGGGCTTGGTGGGCCCCAGGCCAGCTAGACCACTAACAGTGTTCCTGTGGACCAACATAGGAGTGAGAGGGCCACAGACAACTGAAAAAAAGAGCCACTTAGAGGCCAGTGAGTCATTGCAAGGGACTGGCACATGGCCCATCCTATGGGAAGTGTCTAGAGTGTGGGCAGTGGAGGATATGGGCCCACTGGGTGAACATTGGGGATGGAGAGCATGGACAGCTGATCTGTCCTCCAATCTGCACAGACCCACTCAGTGGAGACAGGTAAGGAATACATAACTGCAGGGGGTGCAGTTTGCTGAAAAAACTCAGGCACAGACCAGAGTTTCCACACAAGCCAGGTATACCAGACCCCACAAGACCCAGAAGGGCTTACAAGGTCAACAATTAAAACCAGAGCTGCACTAAAAGACATCCCCAGAGAATAAGCAACAAAGCACCAATTTAGCTCAACCATAGGGCTCAAGTGCTGGTCCCCACAGGAAGTTCTGCCATTTTAGAAGTAAGAAAAGGACAAAAAATTAGTTCTAGTGCAGAGTTTAACTGGTGGGGGTAGCTAATAATCTAACCCAGAACTGAAAGAGAAAACAAAACACCCACAGATCAGAGACAAAATTTTGACATTAATCAGTAAAGGTCTATCACCACCAAAGAATGCATATAAAACCTAGATGGACTGGAAGACACCTGTGCTCCCAAGCCAGAGTGAGGAGAGGGCCAAGGGCATCAGCCATACACCCCTGACATTCACATCTAGTCCAGCAATGACCAAGCCCCTGCCAGTAGCCCCCCAAGCTCCCGAGTTGGGGTGCAGGGGCCAAGAGCCTCAGCCACACTCCCCTGATATCCATATTCAGCCCAGCAACAACCACCAGGCCACCACCAGAAGACCTCTGCTTGAATGAGGAAGGTGCCATAGGCCTTGACCACACCCCCTCCCCCTTCCTCATCCTTCTACTACTCTATCAGCCTCTCCCTTTCCTCTCTCCCCTTCCACCCGAACTGCTCTGCAACATCTTAAAATGCAAAAATGCAAAAATAAATAAATAAATAAGTAAGTAAGTAAATAAAAACACTCTTTCAGATATCTCTACAAACAAATATAATGAAAAATGTGAATTACAGTATATTTTGAAAATAATGAAAATCAAATTATAGATGCCACCCCAAACTGGCTCAAAACCTGTGGGATACTGCAAAAGCAATACTAAGAGGGAAGTTTATTGCAATAAACATCTCAAAAGAAGAGAAGGATTTCAAATAAACAACCTAATGCTACACCTCAAAGAACTAGACAAACAACAATCCAATCCCAAAATTAGTAGATGGAAAGAAATGATTAAGATCAGAGCAGAACTAAATGAAATAGAGAAGCAAAAAATGATACAAAGGATCAATGAAACAAAAAGTTGTTTTTTGAGAAGATAAACAAAACAGAAAAACCGTTAGCTAGGCTAACTAAAAAAGAAGAGAGAAGAACCAAATAACAAAAAATCAGACATGAAACAGGAGACCTTAAAACCAATATCACAGAAATACAAAGAATCATTAGAGACTATTATGAAAAACTATACATGAACAAATATGAAAACCTGGAGGAAATGGATAAATTTCTGGACACATACAAACTACCAAGACTGAACCAAGAAGAAACAGAAAACCTGAACAGACCAATAACGAGCAATGAGATTGAAACAGTAATTAGCAGTATCCCAACAAAGAAAAGCCCAAGACTGGATGGATTTATTGCTGAATTCTACCAAACCTTTGAAGAGAAATTAATACCAATTCTCTTCAAACTATTCCATAAAATTGAAACAGAGGCCATTCACCCAATTCATTCTATGAGGCCAGCATCACCCTGATACCAAAACGTGACAATAATACAACAAAAAAAGAAAACTATAGGCTAATTTCTCTGATGAACATAGATGCAAAAATCCTCAAAAAATATTAGCAACCAGGATACAGCAACACATCAAAAAAATTATACACTGTGATCAAGTGGGATTCATCCCAGGAATGCAGGGTTGGTTCCACTTATGCAAGTCAATAAATGTGATACACCATGTCAACAAAATCATGGACAAATACCATACAATATTTCAATAGATGCAGAAAAAGCATTAAACAAAATTCAGCATCCCATTATGAAAAAGACTCTTAACAAACTAGGTATAGGAAAGTATCTCAACACAATAAAAGCCGTATATGACAAACCCACCACCAATATCATCTTGAATCAGGAAAAGCTGAAAGTTTTTCCCTTAATAACAGGAACAACACAAGGATGCCCACTCTCATCACTCCTATTTAACATAGTATTAGAAGTAATATCAGAGCAATCAGGCAAGAGGAAGAAATGAAGGGCATCCCGATTTGAGAAGATGAAGTCAAACTGTCCCTGTTTGCAGATGACATGATCCCATGTATAGAAAAACCTAAAGACTCTACCAAAAAACTCATAGAGCTTATAAATAATTTCAGTAAAGTTGCAGTATACAAAACAAACATGCAAAAATCAGCAGCATTTTTATATTCCAATAACAAACTAGCAGAAAAAGAAATCAAGAAAGCAAGCCTATTTACAACAGTCAACAAAAAATCAAATACCTAGGAATCAATTAAGCCAAGGGGGTGAAGGATCTCTATGATGAGAAGTACAAGTCACTGCTGAAAAATATTAAAGAGGGCACAAAAAAATGGAGATACATTCCATGCTCTTGGATTGGAAGAATCAACATTGTGAAAATGTCCATACTACCCAAAACAATCTACAGATTCAATGCAATCTCCATCAAAATACCAATGACATTCTTCATAGAAATAGAAAAAAATAATCCTAACATTCACATGTAGCAACAAATGACCCCAAATAGCCAATGTAAACATGAGTAAAAAAAAAAAAAAACAAAGCCAATCTGACTTCAGATTATACTACAAACCTATAGTACCCAAAACATCATGGTACTGGCATAAAAACAGACACATGGGCCACTGGAACAGAATAGATAATCTGCATACTTACAGCCAACTGATTTTTGATAAATACAAAAAGATCATACACTGGGGAAAAGACTGCTTCTTCAACAAGTGGTGCTGGGATAACTGGACATCCATATGTAGAAGAATGAAACTAGACCTGTACCTCTCACCGTATACCAAAATCAACTCAAAATGGATTAAAGACTTATATACAAGACCGGAAACTGTAAAAGTCCAGCAAGAAAACATAGGGGAAAAACTTCAGGAAGTAGGGCTGGGCAAAGACGTTATGAATAAGACCCCAATAGCACAGGCAACAAAAGAAAAAATAAACAAATGGGATTATATCACACTAAAAATCTTCTGCACAGCAATAGAAACAGTTAACAGAGTGAAAATAAAACCTACAGAAAGGGAGAAAATATTTGCAAACTATACACCCAACAAGGGATTAATATCCAGAACATACAAGGAACTCAAATAACAGTAAAAAAAAAAAAAACTAGCAATCCAATTAAAAAATGGGCAAAGAAGCTGAATAGGCTTTCTCAAAGGAAGACATACAAATGGCCAACAGACACATGAAAAAATGCTTACCACTAAGCATCAGGGAAATGAAATCAAAACAAGATTTAGATATCATCTCATGCCAGTTAGACTGGCCATTATCAAAAAGACAAAGAGTAACAAATTCTGGCAAGGATGTAGAGAAAAAGGAACCCTCCTACATTGTTGGTGGAACTGTAAATTAGTGCAGCCATTATGGAAAACAGTACGGATGTTCCTCAAACAACTAAAGATAGAACTGCCATACTATCCAGCAATCCCACTGCTGGGTGTATACCCAAAGGAATGGAAATCCTCATATTGAAGGGATACCTGCACTCCCATGTTTATCACAGCTCTATTTCCAATAGCAAAGCTACAGAACCAACCTAAATGTCCATTGATGTCAACTGGATAAGGACATGTGGTATATATACCCAAAGGAATACTACTCTGCCAGAAAAAAGAATGAAATTCTGCCATTCACAGCAACATGGATGAACTTAGAAAAAATTATGTTAAGTGAAGTAAGCCAAGCACGGAAAGAGAAATACCACATGTCCTCCCTCATAAGTGGGAGCTAAAATCAAAAACAAAACAAAACAAAAAACAAAATAAACAACAAAAAGAAAGATACAACAATCACAATAATTTGTTGAACTTTCAAAAGCAGAGAACTGGACTGTGGCCACCAGAGGGGAAAAAGGGGGAGTAGGTGGAGGTGTTAGTGAGAAATTGGTAAAGGGCCACAAAAAATGATTACATTGTGTAGTGATAAATATAGGGGAAAAAAATGAAAAAAAAATCAAACAAAAAAAAAGAAGAAAGAAGAAAGTTAGCTAAAATGACACTGAATTAGCTGTAGTCTATTTTCTTTGTCTTCCAAATTCACAAATAGAAATAGTTGATTAATCCCATTCATTTCTTTGATATCACTAATAAAAGGAAGAAGCATTGATATATCAAGATGTTAACAAATATCACTGTAATTAAGTAAAAAGAAAAAAAATTGCTGCTGATCTTGTTTTGTTTTGTCTTTAGCAGATAACCTTTATCAGATTAAGAAAATTCTTTATTCAGTTTTTAACATGAGTATGTATGGAACTTTATTAAACATTTCTTTCTGCTTTTATTGAATTAATCATATTTTATTTTTCCTTTAATTAGCTTTTATCTTGAATGTCATTTTATATGTTTTCTTTTGTTAAACTACCCTTAAATTGCTGGGAAAAACCCAGTTTGCTTATGGTATATTATCTTTGTTATCAACTGCTGAGCTCAGTTTGCTAATATTTTTATTTACAATGTTTGCATTTATATTCATGAGTAAGAATGAGTTATAATTATCCTTCTCATTCGATCTTTATTTGGTTTTAACATCAAGGTTATACCTGTCTCATAGAATGAGTTGGGGTGAATTCTCCCCCACCCGCCTTTTCTATTCTCTGGAAGACTATCTATAAAATTAGGGAGTCTGTTCCTTAAAAGTTTGGTAAAACTAACATTTAAAATCATCTAGAGCTGGCAGTTAGCTCAGTTGGTCAGGCCATATTGTTACAACACCAAGGTCAAATATATATATATATTTACATATATACATATACATTTAAAAAAAATTTATAAAGAAACAGAATTTTTTTCTTGCACTTTTGGAGGCTGGGAAGTCTACGGTTCAGGGAATACATCTGGTAAGGGCTTTCTTCTTGGTAGGAACTCTACACTGAGTCCTGTGGTGACCAGGGCATCACATGGCGAGAATGGGCTAAGCAAGGGAGAGCTACCTCCTCACTCACTCTCCCTATAAAGCCATCAGAACCATGTCCATTATTCCATGAATGGATCAATCCATTCATGAGGGCACAGTCCTCACAATCTAATCCCCTCTTAAAGGTCCCACCTTTCAAATACCATAATTGGATTTACCACCCTCTTAGAACTATTACAATGGGGGTCAAGTTTCTAACACACAAACTTCTGGGGGACACATTTAACTCATAGCACCATCTTGCTTTTTAAATTCGCTTCCTAGATCCAGATCCAGATATAGATTATGAGCAAGTATTTCACTGCTTGACCTTGGCACATTGGGCATACCTTTCTTGTAACACTGATCAGACTGAGTCCTTACAGTCAAATTAAATGCTTGTGCCCCTGTAAACTATTTAAGAACAGAGATCATGCCATTAGTTCTTATGTCCCGACCATCTAGCCCAGTGCCAGGCTGTAGCTCTCCATAAATATTTTTAAATGAATATGTTAATTAAAGAACACTTTATTTTTCTCAAATAATTATCTTGTGCATGTACTCTCTTATATACAGGTCTCTGGTCCATATAGTAGTATTTGGCCTATATTCCAGGCACTTACTTTACATATATAATTTTTTCAAAGACATAACTACAGTGTATAATTACAGTTAAAAAGTCAATAATAATTCCTTAATATAATCAAACATTAAACGTGTTTAAATTTCTCCAATTCTCTCTTCCTCATACATATACAGTTGACCTTTGGACACAGGTTTGAACTGCACAGGTCCACTAACATGTGGATTTTTTTCAATAAATACTATACAGTACTATAATTGTATTTTTTCTTATGATTTTCTTGATAACATTTTCTTTTCTCTAACTCACTTTATTGTAAGAATATAGTATATAATACATATAACATAAAAATATGTGTTAATCTACTGTTTATGTTATTGGTAAAACTTCTGATCAACAGTAGACTATTAGTAGTTAAGGTTTTGGGGAGTCAAAAATTATATGCGGATTTTCAATTACACATGAGGTTGGCACCCTTAGCCCCCACATTGTTCAAGAGTCAATTGTACATTTATATATGTCCTTATCTATGTGTGTGTGTGTGTACATAAACTTTTTGTTAAGGTATAACATAGATATAAAAAAATAAAAAGGGCACCAACCATAAGGGTACAGCTTTGTGAATTTCTGGAAAATGAACACACCTGTGTACTCAGCTTTCAAATTATGGGGGTCTGATACCTGAAGTGAACCTCATTACATTTGCCCCACTAGTTTGGTGTAATAAAGTTGAAACCAATCAAAAGTAGCCTTTTCAAATTATAATTATTGTACAATTATTCAATGCAACAAAATATTTTCCAGTATAAAATTATCTAATCCATAAACTAAAACTTTCTATGAATTTACATACCATACAAACATTTAGGATAAGGGTAGAAAGCCACATTGCTTCAGTCCCCTCGTAGGTATGGTGTGCTCTCTTCCCAGAGGCTGCATAAGCCTTCACTGTGGATTGGATCTGCTATGACGGCCGTCCTTAGAGTGAATTCCAGAGTTTTGGTTCAGATAGCTGATCTTGCATTGTTAGGAGAATGGAAGAACAGCATGTATCCCTGCAGTGGGAGCAAGCATCATTGATCTTTGAAGGCTCAAGGTTTTAATAGTTACTGAATCTGAATATGCTGCTCCTAAATATGATTTAGGACAAATACTGGCTCTGTATCTCCTTCCACCAAATGGTTATGAGTTTTACATGTATACAAATTAGGAAATCATAATAGGCTGATCTTGAAAAGATACATCAAGGGACATTTATTGGTTATAGGCAGTGCTTACAGGTTGGTACAGATAAGGCACTGTGGCTCAAAACAGGACTTGGAATCATGGTTTCATTTTTTTTTATGGCTGAATAATATACAACATTTTATTTATCCATTCATTGGTTGATGGACATTTGGGTTGTTTTCAACCTTTGGCTATTATGAATAATGTTGCTGTGGACATTCGTGTACAGGTTTTTGTGTGGACGTGTTTTCAATTCTCCTGTCATATACTGGAGAATGAATTACTGAGTCATATGGTAACTCGATGTTGACATTTTGAGGAACTGACAAACCATTTTCTAAAGTTGCTGCACCAACAGCAAAGTATGAGAGCTCCAATTTCTCCACATCCTCACTAACACTTATAATTGTGTCTCTTTTATTATATCCATTTAGTGGGTATGAAGTGGCATCTCATTGTGGTTTTGATATATATTTTCCTAAAATCTAATAATGTTTATTTTTTGACATACGAATTATCTAGAATTTAAAAAATTTTTTCCAAATTCATGTGGTATTTTTTCTATTGTTATTGATTTCTAGATGAATTGCTTGCTGGTCAAAGAATGTGATCCATATAATACTTATTTTGGGGGGTTGTTAGAAATGCCTTGTATGTGATCTTTTTTTAAAAACATTCCATGTGTTTAATACATGTTCATGATATTAACCTTGTTCATTGTGTGCTTCAAATCTTATGTCTTTGCTGATTCTTTGTCTTCTTGACATCAATAATTGAGAGAGAGAGATAGGGTGAAAATTTCCACTTTGATCATGGATTTGTCCATTTCTTCCTGTAATTTTATCAATTTCTGTTTCATATATTTCAAGGCTACTTAATGTTATATATACAAGTTTCAGATTGCTATGACTTCCCAGAGAATTTTATCTCTTATGGTTATATCCTGACCCTCTGTATCTCTAACACTGCTTCTTGTCCTAATGTCTAATTTGTCTGATACTAACATAGCAATTCTAGTTTTCTTTCTGTTAGTTTGTTTGGTATATATTTTCCCAACCTTTTATTTTCAAGCTTTCTGTATTATTTTAGTTTAGATGGGTCTTTTGCAAATAGCATATAGCTGCATTTTAAAAGTTAAATTTGACAATATCTTTTACCTAGTGAGTTAAGTCCATTTGTATTTTTGTGATTATCCAGGTATTTGAGCTTTAATTTTTGTTTGTCCTGCCTTTTCTCCTCTCACTTTTTTTGGGGGGGGGTGGAGGCGGGTTGATTTTATTGTTATAATTGTTCATTTAAAAAATTCTGTTGTTTTTCCTCTATTGGTTTCAAATTCATATTCAATTTATGTTCTTCTAGTGATTAGTTCTGAAATTTTATCATGCATATTTATATTAACAAAGTTTAAAATTAAGTAATATTTTTACCTCTATCCCAATCAATACAATGGCCTAACTGATTACACTAACTGATTACACTTTCCTGACTTAGGTATTACTGTTATCCAGTATTATGGTTTGGTTCTTTTTATAACCCACCAAATGAGATGTTAGTTTTAGTATTTTATATAGGCAATATTTATTTAGAGTTACATTTTTGTTTATCATCTTATTTGCTCCATATTCCTTCTTGCATCTGTAAATATTCATATTTTACCTTCATTTTTGAATGGTAATTTTGTTGCACACAGCCTGCCTAGGACACTCACTCCTATTGCAGAAAGGTTCTGACACAAAACAATGCAATCAGTGGCAGATGACATCGGTGACTGAAAGCTTTGGGTCTGTGTAGAATTCCTGGAAGAAGCTGTCTCAATCAATGCTGCTACTCTGTACCTGTAGGGTCGGTCTAAGGTGCTGAGTTTGGGCAGTAGAGCAGAGAACAATGGATTGGGATCAAGCGAGCAGGTGAAGATCAAACAAGTGCTGGTGGAGCCAGGTAAGGGCAGGGCTTGCCAGCCAACTTCAAGGTGAAGAAGGTGGGTCTTCAGTTGCTGGGAAATATTGAGTTTAGTTATGACTGGTTTATACCATCTTAGGCCTTTGATTCTAGAACCATTCCCATGCATCTTCTCCAGCACCAGGAAACGATACCCCAGGAAGCCTGCAGCTTTCCAGTGGTTGCCCATTTTATCCACATTGGTGGCAAAAAAGCTGGGACATGCTCACTAGCTGTGAGCCCACGACTCTTCTCAAAAGGTGGAGTTTGGAGTCTCCATATGCACAGCTTTCAGAGTTGCTGCAAACACTCGAATCTGCCTAGACGTAGTTTATCCTGTGTCTCAATGTCTTGATTTCAGACTGGACATAGCTGCAGTTTTGGCCTTACCTTTCTCCTCCTCCACCTAACAATGAAAATTAAGATTGTTCATAACGCCTGAAGTTACCTAGTAGTTCTAGACTCTAAATGTCTACCCCAAACTTCCTTCCTTTCTTCCTTCTTTTCTCTTCTTGTTCTTGTTCCTCTCCCCCTCTTTCTCACTCCTCCTCCTCCTCCTCCTCCTCTTCTACTTCTTCTTCTTCCTTAGGGACTTTACAGTACAATGGGAGACACAAGTTCTTTTTCTCCTTTATTCCTTACCACCTTTACCCTTTATGTGGTGAGGGTTTTCTAGAATACTAGCCTATCAAAGTTATGCTATGAGAGGTGTTCGTGACTGTGAGAATTGTTTGTCTTACAGGAACTTTTTTCTCGAGGATGTGAGGATCAACAGCACATTGGACTTGTCTCAAATTAAACGGACAGTTGCAAAATGGGACTTTTCTACTTAAATATGAGAGACAGAAGCAGGATAAAGTCAGAGGGGGGAGAAGAGAAGGAAAGAGGAAGAGAAAAGAACCTCCAAGGACTCTGGAGTGAATGGAAAGAATATTAAAGAAACATTGCACCTTCCTCTGGATTCCAAACAAGGTATTGATTGGTTATTGGACTTTTAGTGCTAGCTTGGGGTGGGGGTAAAGGCTGACACCTTGGGGGTTACTGTGAGGACTGTTAAAGTATGGAGTGGTAACCAGCAGTACCTTACTCAGTAATGCCCTTCCACGGCAACAGAACCATTAGGCAAATAGTACTGAGAAGATGACCGATCCAGATAGCCCCAGTGTGGTGCTAGGAACATCGTTCCATAGCATTTCCATCCAAGGAAGAGACTGACATTTTCTCAGCAGTAGGGCTGCTGGAACCATTTTTCTTCCAGAAGCTGGGACTCTGTGTTTATAAAGGGGATCCCAGGAGGAAAGGTACTGCAGGAGATTTCATAGACCTTATGCTCAGAGTGATCTGGGTGTAACACTACTGTTTCCACCCCTTTCCTAACAAGAACCAGGCTCTACTCGGTTATTAGTAAATGTCTCCAGTGTGTAGTATGTCCCAATTTCTGTGGTGTAAATACTTCCACCATGGTTGACTTCAAGCTACCAAAGTGATATCACTACAACATTGAGTTGGAATGAGAAGTCCACAGTCAGCTCTCATGAGATCCAGATCTTTCTACACTAGGACCCTGGGCTGGCTTGTTGAGACAAATAATGTGGTTCACGGTAGATAATGTCAGGGTCTGAAAGCTCAGGATTTGTGTGGGGGCATGCAAAAGTTCTCAGGGGAAAAGGATTTAATTGTTGGGAATGAAAGACAGTCTCTGGATGCTGGGGGTAGAAAATGCTGAGGAAGGTACGGTAAGTTCTTGATCCCTTACAGAGAGAGGAGGAACATGGTAATAAGACTAGAGAAATGTTTTCACGTAGCAGTGGAGAAGGGGACTGTGGAATAAGATCATATGAGCAGGTGAGGATCAAACAAGTACTGGGGAACATGGGAAAGTCAGGGTCTGCTAACCATCCTCAGGCTGAGATCTGAGGTGCACAGCCCCCTCCATTTTTCTGTTTTTACTATCAAATTATGGGGGTGTGGGGAAGTGGAATGTGGGAAGGGAAATGCCAAAGATTTTAAGAAAGAGAAAAAGGATAGGATTGTGAGAACTATGTCTGAGTCCCAAGCCTATGTCCTAGTGGTCCAGGCAGGAGTAATGATAGAGCAGCACTTTAAGGTTTTGGTGGCTGCATTAAAAAGAATTAGATTCAGAAACATCTGCATGGGGTTGGAAGACCAGGAAGGAACTCCTGGGCAGCTCACTTTTGCCATTCCCACTCTCACTGCAAAAAAGTAAGGAGAAGCATACATTAGCAAATTGCATGTATCAGGAGTGCTTCCCTAAAGTTGGAAAAACATTTATAAATGCTTAGAGTGGTTTGGGAATAGGCTTGGGGCTCTCAGGCTGGAGCTATCTGGGCTCCAACAAATAATTCACTCAATTCCTCAGGTGTAGTACAACTTCTTCTCCCCAACTCCAGTTTTCCCCGAGGCTAGTGGGACCACAGATGAAGATGTCCAGCCCAGACCAATTAAATCAAAATCTTTGAGAAGGGGTCCACCATTGATACATTTTAAAAGCTGTCCACAAGATTCTAATGTGCAGCCAGAGTTGAAAACCACTGACATGGTGAAATGGTGGATGGTTTATGCCAAGATGAACCACAGAGTGAATCTCCATTAAATTTTATATTGTGGTTATTTTATGAGCAGATGGTCCCTTAGAAGAGCAGACAGGGTTAGATATTATAGTCTGAGTGTAGAGTTTCCCATGTCTAGAGGAAGTTTATTTGAGCCTGGAGTTCCTGAAGATCACAGCGGGCATCAGTGAAGTGGTAGGCACAGATGTGGTCAGATCCAGCAGGTCCCATTTAAATAGGTGAGTTAATTGGAACCAATTTTAATTTCTTTCAGGAATGGACTAGGTACGGTTTAACAACCGGCCAGGGAGCAGTATCTTGTACTCTTTTCGCTCCTGCCCTGGGCGCCAAGGCACACCATCTCATACAAGGCAGGACTCACCAGGAGAAAGTCACTGACAAGTCTCATCTAAGGCTCCAAGGAGAAAGGAGCCCAGGAACAAAGTCGAGAGAAGTCTAACTTTGTAAATTCCTCTACTGTGACCGAGGACTGGAAAGAGAAGTTGAAAAGGAAGCTAAGCACTAGGAGGAAATGTTAGTTTTTCATAAGTAGGATGTGCGGTGTGTGAAAAGCGAGGAGCCCTGAACAATGTTCCAGTTCATGTGATATTTTAGAGAACATTCTAGTAGGATGACTGTCAGAGCTCACATATCAGAGACAGATTAAAGAACTTTTTATTAATGGCTTTATATCTGTGTGTATTTTTTCCAGCTTTGTTGAGGTATAAATAATAAGTGTATATATTTAAGGTATACAATGTGATGTTTTGATATACATTGTGAATGATTACCACAATCAAGCTAATTAACATATCCATCACCTCACATAGCTATCATTTTTTTGTGTGTGTGTTGAGAACTTTAGGATCTACTCTTGTAGCAAGTTTCAAGTATACAATGCAGTATTACTAACTATAGTCACCGTACGTTAGACCTCCCGAACTTATTTATCCTGCATACCTGAAACTTTGTACCCTTTGACCAATATCTCTCCACACACCTTCCAGGCCTTGGCAACCACCATTCTACTCTCTGCTTTTATGAGTTTAACTTTTTTAGATTCCACATATAAGTGAGATCAGGTGGTATTTGTCTTTCTTTGCCTGGCTTATTTCACTTAGCATAATGTCCTCCAGGTTCATTCATGTTCTCACAAATGACAAAAGTTCCTTCTTTTAATAGGCTGAATAATATATCCACAGATATATTATTAATAGTTAAAACACGTTAATTAATACATGTTAATTAAGCATGTTAATCCCCGCTTCCAGCTATGATGGAACACTTTGATACAGAATAATGCATGAGAACTAGAGAAGCAATCAATTTGGAGGCCTCAAGAGCTGCCAAAATAGCCAGGACTTGAGGATCCAAGATCTTAGAGAGAATGGGACCACAAAGAAGTGAGCCACTGCGTTAACCTGGAGGGTATTTGCTGACTCAGTGCAGGGCAAAAGATTAAGAATGTGGACCAAGTTCTCTCTCAAGAGATAGAGAAACCAGCAGAGATTTCAGCAATCTCGTGGAGCCGAGGAGATTAAAAACTGGAGTTTAAGCTGCCAATGGACTAATATCCTAGACAGAGGTGAAACACAGTGAGGTTAGCCTGGCACTTAGTGCTTTTTCCACTCAAGATATTCACCAAATTCTTAAGTTTCAGAGGACAAGAGGCTAAGAAGCTAAGTATAAAAGTAGATTGGAGTTTTCAGAAGTCTCACTGTACTGAAGGGAAAACCTTTGAGGTTTGTACCCATCAAGGTGGGGGGCCCTAGTAAACTGCCTGGCTCTAAGTCACTGAAGGGCCATGCCCTAGGAATGGGAGTAAGCCAGGAGTAGAAGGAGACTTACCAAGAGTGAAACTCAGCCTCAAGTCAGCTTAGTCCCTTACTACGTTAAGATGGGCTCTATGCCCCCACAATGCCTAGTAGAGGATAGGGTGACTCTCTCTGGTGGAAGATAGTACAATTCAGATCTTCTGAAACTTTTCATACACAGTTTCTAGCATTTCAGTAATATATACCAGCCATACCAAGAAACAGGACCAAAAGAAAAAAGAGACAATGGAAACAGATGCATAGTGACCTGGATGTCAGAGTTACCTGACATGGACTTTAAAATAAGTGTGATTAATATGTCTAAGAAAATAATGGACAATGTAGCGAACATCACTACATGCTGGAATCCACAAAATAAATCAAATAGCTATTCTAGAACTAAAAAATCTAATACATAAAACCAAGAAACTAGAGGCTGGCCAGTTAGCTCAACTGGTTAGAACACAGTGTTATAACACCAAAGTCAGGGGTTTGGATCCCCTTACCAGCCAGCTGCAAAAAACTAAAACAGAAACAAAAAACAAAAAAACAAGAAATGAATAGATGGGTTTAACAGCAGATTTGACACAGAGAAGATGAGTGAACTTGAGGATCATGTCAGTTGAAAATAGCCAGGCTGAAACTCGGAAAGCAAAAAAAAAAAAGGATTAAAAAATATAGAAAAGGATATCAGAGACATAAGCGACATGGTGAAAATAACTTACACATGTGTAATTGAAGTTCGAAAAGGGGATAAAGAGAAAGAAACTGATGCAGAAGCAGCATTTGAAGAGCTAATGATTGAGAATTTTCCAGGCTCAAGAGCACTATAAACACAATGTATATATAGAAAGCCACACCTATGTGCATTGTATTCAAATTTCTGAAAACTAAATCAAAGAGAAAATCTTAAAAGTGGTCAGAGAAAAAAAGACACATTATGGTCAGTGGAGCAATAACAAGATATTGGCTGATTTTTCAACATAAATAATGGAAGCCAGAAGAAAAAGTGCTAGCTTTAGTGCTAAAAGAAATAACTGCCAACCTTGAATTCTACACAAAGCAAAACTCTCCTTCAAAATGGAAGGTGAAATAAAGACTTTTCCAAACTGACAAAACCTGACAAAATTTGTCACCAACTGACCCACATTAAAAGAAATACTAAAGGCCATTCTTTAATAGAAGGAAAATGATCCTAAATAGAAACATAGAAATGCAGGAAGAAATGAATAGCAATGGAAAGGATAAATCCAAATGAATATCAACTTATAAAACAATAAAAATAATACCTTGTGTGGTTCATAATATAGGGGGAACTTAAAGTGTATGATGACAATAACAAAAGTCAGAAGGAGGAGAAATGGAGGTAAAGTATTCTAATACACAACTTTCATCTCGTGATTTCCATCATATCCATATATACCTCCTCTTTAAATGTACTTCTCAGAAGATTGCACAGATCACTTCTGCTTTCATTCCAGTCACATGATCTCAAGCTAGCTGCAAGGGAGACTCAGAAATGCAGTCTTTAGCTGGGAGGCCAAGTACCTGGCTAAAACTTGGGGTTTCTATTTAACAATAGAATTTAATAAGCAAGAAGTGAAGAGTGGATATTGGGCAGGGGTAATTATCAGTTTCTTCCACATTGTCCCAAGGCCTGTGTACAACTGATTTGTAGAGGTGTAAAAATTCTAGGGTGAGGGCAGACTGCGAGCAAGCATGCATGATGCCAGTGGACCAACTCGTCAATGGACTACTGAATGGATTCTAAGATGCCCTTTATATTACAAACATAGTATCTTGGCAAGGCTATGCCAAAAGTCTCAGCCATTAATTAAACAATCCAAAACTGATCACTATTTTTTTTTTTTTTTTTTTTGTCTTTTTCGTGACCAGCACTCAGCCAGTGAGCGCACTGGCCATTCCTATATGGGATCCGAACCCGCGGCGGGAGAGTCGCCGCGCTCCCAGCGCAGCACTCTACCAAGTGCGCCACGGGCTCGGCCCCTGATCACTATTTTAACAAATGGGGATGGAGAACTGGGGCAGAGCTCAGTGGGTAGCATTAGAGTTGTAGTTGGTAGTGGGAGGGAAAGAAGGAGTCTTGTTTGTGGGGAGGACAATGTGAGCTTACTCCATTGGCATGAGAGTTCTCCTCATGGGAATGATAAAAACTATCACTAATGAATAGTCCACTTGTAGAATACTATGCTGTCTCTTAGATGGATTATAGAAGCAGATATTATAGCCTAAGAAATAAAGCCCAGATACCCGTGGACAGTGCTTTGGGGGATGGAACAAATTCTAGAACTAGTTAAAGGGGCTGCTGCTCATTTGACCCAAAATGATCAAGGACATCCAAGAAAAATTTGACAAATGGACTGGATGCATTCAGTAGGAAATATTTTCTACCAAGGAGACTATTTGGGAGTGATCCAGAGGATCGATCCTAAGTAACACTCTGGTGGAAAACCCACATCTCATAGGAGCAGGAGGGATGCCACTAGCTTCACTCACTAATTCTTGATGTTCAGAGGGAAGCCTAAGCTGCCTTGTTCTGGAAGGAGCTAGATGTGGGATGACAGCCTCACCTGTAAGCAGCTAAATTAAAAGGCAAGTTCTAGGTTGCAGATTGCCTGATGGCACTGGCAGCCTGATATAACACTGGGAACCAGAAAAAGTACTCTGAACCATCACTTACCTGAGACATAGAGGTACAGAGCCAACCACTCACTTAAATTGAGAGAGAAGGGAAATGGGGGAAACAAGGAGAAAATAAAAATATAACTTCCTATTTCAAAACTATTATCCTTCTACACAACTTAAAGAGGGAGGGAGTAAAATAGGACTGACTGCCTCAACCATGAGAGACAACTGCAGGATGAAATGAGAGGAAAGGAGAAAAAAAGGAAGACAAGGTGGAGATCAAGAGGGGGACTTCTAGGGGCTTATGTGCTGTGGACATGGTGCTGGCTAAAAGGCAGCTAATAGAAGCAGCAAAGAAAAGTTCCCTGTCATCCTCTCAATCTGAGGGTACTCAAGGCTCTATATAAGAGCATGAATTGTGGCTGCACACTCTGGAAGGAGAGTTGTCATGGAGTGCAACAGCAGGGTTACATGAATAAATAAATATGTAATTCCAAGGTGTGGCATTTTTTCTGAAGGAAGAAACAGGGTTCTGTAGCCATGAATACTTGACAGCTTACTTTAGCCAGAGTAGTCAGGGAAGGCCTCTCTGAGGAAGTGAGAATTTTACCTAAGCTCTCAAAGTTGAGAAGTCAGCCATTCAAGGAGCTGGTCAAAGCGTTTAGGCAAATGGTGGAGCAAATGCAAAGTCCCTGAAGAAGAAATGGGCTTGACATATTCAAGGAAGAGCAATAAGCCCAGTGTGGCTAAAGCAGGGTGAGAGGGAGATTAGAGTGAGAGGAAGAGAGAGGATAATGATGGAGAAATAGGTGGAAGCCAGATTATGCAGGGCCTTGTAGGTCATGGGAAGTGTGATGATTAATTTCACATGTCGACCTGACTGGGTTAAGGAATACCCAGACAGCTGGTAAAACATTATTTCTGGGTGTGTCTATGAGGGTGTTTCTGGAAGAAACTAGCATTCAAATCAGTGGACTAAGAAGATTCACCCTCACCAATGTGGGTAGACATTATCCCATTTGTTGAAGGTCCAGATAGTACCAACAGGCGGAAAAACAGCAAATTCACTTTCTCTTCTTGAGCTGGGACATACATCTACTCCTGCCCTTGGACATCGGAGCTCCTGGTTCTCAGGCCTTTGGACTCTGAAACTTACAGCAGCCACCCGACTCCCCGCCTCCCCCAGGTTCTCAAGGCTTCAAACTCCGACTGAATTACACCACCAGCTTTCCTGATCCCCCACTTGCAGAAAGCAAATTGTGAGACTTCTTGGTCTCCATAATCACGTGAGCCAATTCCCATAATAAATCCCCTCTTATAAGAGGGTACTTCACAAAGTTCATGGAAAGATTCATATTGTCTTTTAATTCTATCTTTCCATGAACTTATTGAAGTGCCCTCAAATATCTATATATATCCTATTGTCCCATTTTTCTGGAGAGCCCTGACTAATACAGTAAGGAATTTGGATTTTATTCTAAGCACAACAGGAGCCTTCCCCCACCAATGGTTCTGTGAGGGGAGTAACACAATTTGATTTACTGCTTCAAAAGATCACTCTGATTGCTGTGTGGAGAATGGATGCTACTGAGGCAAGTGTAAAAGCCAGGATAACATTCTAGAAGATATTGAAGCAGCTTAGGCAAGAAATGATGGTATGGTGGCTTGGTCTAGGATGGAGGCTGTGTAAACTCAGTGAAATACAGTCAATTCTCATTATTTGTAATATTTATGTTCTATAAAGTCACTGTGAATAGTGCATCAGTGAATACTGAACCATTATTCCTAGGAAATAGAATTAGTTTTCTGCCAGCCACAGGTCACAACATTTTCATCAACTTTTTTGATGTTGTTGTTGTTGTTTTTGTTTTTGTTTGGTGGCTGGATGGTACATGGATCCCAACCTGTGACCTTAATGTTATAAGGCTGCACTCTAATCAACTGAGCTAACAGGCCAGCCATCAGCCTTGTTTTATGTGCGTTTCTGTTTAAAGAGACTTTATTTAATATGTATTGTTGATTCATTCACATTGAACTCATGGCCAACACTACTTTACTTCAGCACTACAGTTGTGGACCATTTTGTACAGTGAAGTCACAAACAAGAAGGAGAAAAATGTGAAAAACATGGCACTAACTAGATTCCACAGAAGACACTTGTTTATAGTATGAGAGCTGCAGCAAGAAGGCAGAGCATTGCCTTGTTCGACCTCAACTGGGAATGGGCACATCAGTCAACTCATAGTTTTTGCCTCTCTGCACATTTCTGGGAATGACTGTGGAAGTGCTATGAGTACTGTTTTGAGGGTTAAAATAAATTTTAGCAAGTAGGTGAATTCACAAATATAAAAATCTGTGAATAGTGAGGATTGACTGTAGATGTTTTTAAGATGTATTCTAGATATAGAGACTGACAGGAATTCATGATGGATTGGATGTGAGAAGTGAGCAATAGGAAGGTGTCAAGGTGGAATCCCAGGTTTCTAAATGAGCAACTAAGTCAACAGTGGTGCCGTACATTGGGGAGGAAAAGGTTTGAAGGGAAGATGGTGAGTTTAATTTTGAACACGATAAGTTAGATATGGTGATTATCTACCCAAGAAGGGATGCCAATTAGACAGCTGGACATGGGAAAATGGAGCTCAAAGAAGAGATCTAAGGGAAAGGTAGACATTTGGGAATGGACAGTATATATTACACTAAGGAAGCATTTGTCCCTGTCTTAGTCCAGTTTTTGCTGCTACAACAGAGTACCACAGACTAGGTAATTTAAGAAGTTTACTTGGCTGATGGTTCTGGAGGCTGAGAATTCCAAGAGCATGGCATTGGCATCTGGTGAGGGTCATCCCATGGTGGAAAGGCAGAAGGCAAAAGTGAGCAAAAGTGAGCACACACAAGACAAAGAAAGGAAATTGGTCCAAACTCACTTTTATAATAAACTCAGTCTTGGGAAAGCTAATCAACTCTCTCAATAACAGCATTAATCCACTGATGAGGGCAGAGGCCCCATGGCCTAATCATCTTCTAAAAGCCCCACATCAATTAAATCTCCACATGAAGTTCAGAGGGGACAAACATTCAAACCATAGCACACCTCCTCTGTCCAGAAATACTTTTCAACACTGATGGAGAATGAAGGAACTAATGGTGCCTTTGCTCCCTAATCCCTTGGTTTCTCACCTGGCTCCAGAAGAGTGGTGGTGGTGGTGGTAGGTGAGGGTATCTCACTTCTCCTCACCATGCTTATTGACAGAAAGGTCCATTATGGGAATCATGAACTCAGTGCTTGCTGCTCAGTTATGACAATGGGTCCTACATACACATTCCTAAGGGTCACAGGCATACAGATGTAAAAGACAGGAGTGCAAAAATAAAGTTAGATCTCTACCTTACAGCATAACCTAATGAAAAAAAAAATCTCAGACGAATCTAAACCTTAAAAAAGTCCAGGAAAACAAATATCCTCAAACCTACATAAGTACTTGAAGAAAATATGAAAGAATATATTTATACCTGCACTTCCATGTTCATTGCAGCTCTATTCACAATAGCCAAAATATGGAACCAACCTAAGTGTCCATTGACGGATGACAAGATAAGGAAAATGTGGTACATATGTATAACGGAATGCTATTCAAGACATAAAAAAGAATGAAATTCTGCCATTTGCAGCAACATGGATGAGTCTGGAGAAAATTATGTTAAGTGAAATAAGCCAGACAAAGAAATAGAAATACTGCATGTTCTCACTCATAACTGGTTGCTAGGAAGGGAGGGAGGGAGGGAAGAAGGAAGGAATGAAGGAAAGAAAGAAAGAAAAGACCACACAATACATTGAACTTTCAGAAGAAGAAAACAGACCTAAGGAATCTAGAGATGAGAAGGGGGAGGGAGGGGGCTTGGGAAGTGATAGGTCAGGAAAAGTGTATAAAGAAATACCACGATTTGTAAGAATGAATATGCTAATAATAAAAAATTTAAAATAAAAATTAAGTTTATGTAAAAGAAAAAAAGAATATATTTATAATTTTGGGTTAGGGAATACTGTTCTATGCTTTCCATGAACACCAGAAGTTACAAAAGAAAACTGTGCCAAGTTTGACCAGATAAAAAACATAAAATATATGCATGGCTGCATTAGGGTTCTCCAGAGAAACAGAATCAATATGATACATAGAGATATACGAGTATAAGAAGGGATTGATTATGAGAATCAGCTCACGTGATTATGAAGGCCAAGAAGTCCCATGATCTGCCATTTGCAAACTGGAGAACCAGGAGAGATGGTGGTGTAATTCAGTCTGAGTCTAAAGGCTTGAGAACCAGGGGAGCCGTTGGTATAACTCTCAGTTTGAGACCAAAGGCCTGAGAATCTGAGAGCTGCTGGTGTAGGTCCCGGAGTCCAAAGGTTTGAAAATCAGTAGTCCCAATGTCCAAGAGCAGGAGAAGATGGATGCCCCAATTCAAGAAGAGAAAATGAATTTGCCCTTCCTCCACCTGTTTGTTCTATCTGGATCCTGAATGGATTGGATGATGCCCACCCACATTGGTGAGGGCAGATCTTCTTTACTCAGTCTACAGATTCAAATGCTGATCTCTTCCAGAAACATCCTCACAGATATACCCATAACTAATGTGTTGCCAGCTATCTGGGTATCCCTTAACCCTGTCAAATTGACACATAAAATCAATCATCACAATTGGACAAAGGTATAAACAAAGTAAAAAGACAAGTGATAGAATCAAGAAAATATTTATAATATAAATAAAAAAGGGTTAATAGCCACTGTCTCTAAAGGACCCCCATAAAAATCAGTAAGAAAAAAGCCAACTTCAATGGAAAAACAGGTAAAGGACATGAAGTGGCAGTTCACAGATGAAGCCCTACAAAAGGCCACACTCACTAATGTTCAACCTTGGTTATTCATTTATTCAACAAATATTTAATAAGCAGCTACTACATGCCAAGTACTGTAACAGGTGTTGGGGATTCTATAGTGAACAAAATATACAGAGACTCCACCTTCTTGAAACTTATGTTCTGGTTCGTGGAGAGAAACAGTGAAATTTAAGATATATTAGTGCCGGCCGGTTAAAGTGCAGTGTTATAACATCAAGGTCAAGGGTTCAGATCCCCATACTGGCCAGCTGTCCCCCGCCCCCCAAATATGTATCTCAGTGGTGAAAATAAAGCAGAGTAGCGATACAGAGAGCGATGCGGGAAGTCCTATTTTAGAAAGGATGGGTGGGGAGGATTGTTGATTAGATGACAATTGAGCAGAAGTGGCCTGAAGTGTGAGAATGAGGCATGAAGGAATATATCCAGTGGAACAGTGTCATGAGTAGGCACAAAGGCCATAAGGTGATGTCTTCGCTAGAGTGATCCACATTCAGCAGAGATCAAGTGGCTGAAGTGGAGTGAGCATAAGGGAGATGAGTTCAGAGCAGCAGCAGGGGCCAGACAATGAGGACATTGCAGGCCACTGAAAGGACTTTGCGTTTAACTTAAAATGAGATAAAAAGCCACTGAGGAGGTATTGAACAGAGCAGTGACATCATCTGACCTGTGTTTTTAAAAGGACCACTGGAATAGACTGGAGAGGGTGGGGTGGGCAGGATGGGGTCAGGAAGACCAGGTAGGAGGCTTGAACAATAATCTAATCAAAAGATGATAGTGGCTTAGACCAAGGTGCTATTGGTGGAGGTAGTGAGAAGTGGTCTGAATCTGTGGGTGTGAGATAAAGGGTGGAGTGGAGAATGGCTCCAGGTTTTTGGCCTGAGCAATTTGGAAGAATGGAGTTGCCATTTTCAGAGATGGGACAGTGTGCAGGTTGAGCAGGTTTGAGGATAAGATCAGTTCAGTTTGAAACTGTTAACTCCCTCCTATCTTAAATGTTATTGTTGTCCATATTTTAGTTCTACCTTTTAAAAAGTCCCCCAAATTAGTATTTTGATTTTGGACATATTAAGTTAGAGTTGTCCATTAGACATTTGAGCAGGAGTTGATTTTGAGTACACACGTGGAGGTTATGATTAGAGGCATAAAGTTAGGAATTATCACATTTTTTAACAATTAAAGAAATACGAAGTAAAACACAATACTGCTTTTTCACTAATGAGTTTGGCAAATGTTTTAAAATTAATAATGTCTAGTGTGGGTAAGGGCATGGGAAAATGAGTACTGATATACACTTTGCGAGAGTATGAATTGGTAGAGCCTTTTAGGAGGGAAATTTGGTAGTTTTAATCAAGATGAAAAATGTGCTTATCCTTTAACTCAACACTTGCACTTCTAGAACTCTGTCCTCTAGATATGCTCTCACATGTGTGCAAGAATGTTTAATGCTGTAGTTTGTAACAGCAAAAAAAAATGAAGAGAACTGGTATATCCAAGGATGACAGAAAATGGTTAAATACCTTACTGTTTAGTCAGCCTGGAGTACTACATTCTTGTTCAAAACACTGATCATATGACGATGATGATGATCTCCGTCATAATATTTTTTTAATGAGTGATTACTATGGGTCAGGTACCATGCTAAGTATTTTAGGTCTTATCTCACTTAAATTAATTTTTGTTACATCTAATCATTTCTTCTTTCTAGTCATTCATGTAACAATCTTTTTGGGGGCACCTACTATGTGCAACTTCTGCCTACTTAATCCATAAAAATAGACTCACTTTCCTTGGACCAATAGCTCCTAATCTCTTTAGAATTACAGTCCCCTTTGAGAAGCTGATGAAAGCTATAGCCCCTGTTTCCAGATCTATACTCACAAAATTTCCTTGAGGAGATCACAGACGACCTTCCTGAAACTCCAGCAGTTCTATGGATCACCCCACCCCACTCCCCATCCAGGTTCAGAATTTCTGTTCTGGAGCAATGGTTCAAGGATGCACAAAGGCAAAAGTGGAAGGTGGAGCAGGGCAGAAATCCAGGGCATACAGAAATCTTCGGCAAGTCAGCTTGTGTTTGGAAAGTACTGGTAAAGTGCAGATTTTGCTGCCAGAATGCTGACACCAAGATCCCTTAATGAATACTAACAGTGCAGTCTGGGCCAAACACTCCCATTCCCAAGCATTCCACTCTCCATCTTCTATCCTCCATCCCCCGCCCCCACCTCCCAGGCCTGGACAGCCTACATGTCAGCAAGATGCTGACAAGACATACAAGTAAACACATATATACACTGGGTGTATGGGAAACTAAGTCTCCCTCAGGCTTGACTCTAAGCATGTACAACATGGTAATTACAGTAATTATCACCATTTGTGAACTGCCTATAGTTCTAATATCAAGAAGCTAAGAATCAGAAAGGTCTGGTTTTGAATCCTTCTTCTGCCACTGAATGACCCAGGACAAGTGACTACCTCTCTGAGCCTTGATCTTCTCATTTGCAAAATGGTCATGATAATAGTATCTATTTTCTAAGGTTATTATGAGGTCATATGAGATATTGCATCTAAAGTGCTTAGCATAGCCTGTCACATCTAAGTGCATATTATCATTATTATTATAAGTATTATTCTCTCCCTTTTATAGATGAGGAAACAAAGCCTCCGATAGAAGACTAATGACTTGCTAAAGGATCACACAGCTAGCAACTGGCAGGTCCACAACTCACCTCCAGGTCTCTTTGAGTCCATAGCCCAGACTCATTATCCCACACCACAGTACTTCCTAGAGTTTTCCTAGGCTGCTGTCAAAGGGGCTCTGAAGACTAATGAGCAGCATGGGGCAGAAACAGTGTTTGGGGATGTTCTCAGCCTACTAACAACTAGGTTAGAAAGCAGCAGTGGGATGAAAGCCATTTATCCAGAAGTCAAAAGAATGTATAAGCAGTAAGATATTTGGGTGGCTATACTCATATGGTAGGCTAATTTATATTCCACAATAAATGGTATATAGAAGTTGGCCTTCTGCAAGGTATAGTTTGAGGGGCACCAAAGGTCCCTCTGATCCTCCAGTCAAACTCCTTCTGCCTCTCACACATGAAATGTCTGAAATGCCAAGATTAGTGAGCCATTCCTTTGAGTTATGATATTGTTCTAGTTGCTTCCAGCCAAAATGCAACAATCCTGAGACAAAAGTCAGTCACTTCCATAGAGAGTTTATGAGTTAAACCTAACCTGAAAGCAGAGGGTGGGGCCTGAGGGAATAACTCTAATGACAAAGAAGTTTGGATGGGATGGGAAAGGGGGATTTGAGGAAAGGGAAGGATAGGTTCACAGTATGCAACAGTGGGGGCCTTGGGAAGCATAACAATATAGGGTCTCAGAAAGATGGGTGAAAGCAGCGTGGAGGTAGGAGGCCTTCTAGTTCCTAGTTTTGCTCCTGGCCTCCAGGGATCTCTGAGTGTATATATTTCCTAGCTGTGTTACAGGGCATACTCAGCTCATGGCTGAGGATCCCCCAAAGTTGATAACAGGTATACCAGTATGGCTGCCTGCCCCCAGACAAAAATCAAACAAATATAAGTCAAATGTTGGTGAAAATGGAAGTCAGCTTCTATTCAGAAATACTGGTGACCTGAGGAGAGATGTTAGGCTAACTCATCTTTCTGGTAAACCTGAAGGAGACTGGCCAGGCTAAAGCCATCTCAAAGACTCAGGTTTACTGAGGGGCGTTTTTAAGAGGGGGATGAGGGAATGGAACATGGGAAATGAAAAGCAGGAGGGAGAAGGAAGTGCAAGGGGCCAGGTGCAGTTTCACCAAGACTCCATCTGGTTTCTGCTCTTGTCCTTGCTGTTAACTCATGGTCCTGCTGGAGGAGTGGAATCAGCATAGCTTTACTGATGTCTTTCTTAGTTTCCCAGTGTGTGGATAATATGTGAAAGTCTGGGAAATGCATGCCAAGAGAAAAGCTGTATTTTTAAAATCTTTTAGAGCCCATGTGGTTTTAGCTCCCAACATGGCTTCAGTCCTGCTCACTTCAACAACTGCAGTTCTCATTCTCAGGTGTGAGGGCTTCCTTAACCACCATGCCCTCCAAACTAACTGCCCAGGGGAGGCTATTTTTTTCTGGGTTCTCTTCTCCCTCTTTCTCCCCTTTTCAGTTGTTTGGAAAGCAACACATTCCCAACTGTCCCTACCAACTCCCCCACCCTCATCTCCATCTAATTTCTCCTCTGGTCCCTTCTCCCAGGCTTGCCTTTCCTCCTCAAAACATCTGAAGCCAATGAATCAGCTTTGAGATTGGGCCCAGATCACTGAGCATCCTGGGAGCCACAGATGGGCAGATTCATGTATAAGATAAGTCGTTCCCAGAGGCTCTTTCAGAAACAACACAAAGGGTCAGGGGAACAAAGAGCATGTTGGCCACTTTGGGCTGCTCAGGGCTCCAAGGCGGACCTGGCACCTGGGCTTCCTAGGTGTTGCAGCCTTCTCTTGATTTCCTGCCCTTGAGCAAGAAAATTGCAATAATGTTACAATCCATTTTTTTTTTCTGGTTTTCTCCACAAATACATTTGCAAGTTGCTATCATTGCTGCTCTTTAAGATCCTGAATCTCGTTTTGCAGTAAAATAGCCATCTGTATATAGATCTAATTTAGACTTTTTGTAGAGCTGGAATAGCAGTCCAAGCAGAGGCAAGGTTTAGAATGAGTGTCTGGCTGTGAACAGCAGTCCCTCTCAATTGATTTTTTTCTATAAAGAAACAATTTGGGGAGGGGAGGAAGCCAATCACCAAGCCAAAAAATATAACCATTGTATTTGTGCAGCATGTGGCACTTTTCAAAATATTTTCACGTTTATTGTCTTATTTGATGCTCACAACCACTTGATGGGCTAGGTAGGGTAAATAGTATCTCAACAAATGAAGATAGAGGCTCAGGGTAAGTGAATTGTTTAAGGTCACAAAGCACATCATGGGCACGGTGGCCTTAAAATATAGGTCTTCTTTGAGTCTAGGATAAGGACTTACCCCTTAGAGACCACCACAGCCTTTGCCAACCCAGGGTGGTTGATATACAGATGTATGAGGTGCTCAAGGAGGGAGGGAAAGGAAAAAACACATGAAACTGGCTTAAAATTTATTGAAATACAGCTTATGTAATACTAAACCATGCTCAAAAGTGGTTCTGCTGGAATGCTTTCTCAGTTCTCTGCTTGAACATCTAAAATAGGACAGCCTCTTCCCTGTTTCAACTCTTTTTCCTTGCCACTCAATCTATTCCCAGATTCTGCCTAAAGATTAACCTAATTTGCTTTCTTAGCTCTGAATTTTGGGTACAAGCCAAGGAGTGGAAGAAAAACAGTACTGCCCTTCATGGCGCTCAACAAATATGACAAGGCTGAGATGAGAAAGAAGTTTCTGATTTCTTCTAAGTCAGGGTGACTGACACATGGAACCACTTTTTGAAAGCCAACCCTATGCCCCCACTACAAAAATGATAGTGAAAATTTTATGCTTGCTCTATTTTTGTTTTTAAAACTGCAGGTACAATCCCTTAGGAAGTTGTAAAAATCAGTTGAGCAGGTTATGACTAGTATTTTCAAAAAATTAATAGAATTAAATAGAAAGTGCTAGAAACATTTAAAATGGTAAGCATCAGTTTTATTTTGGATATATATTTTTATTTATACATCTGTATGCTGGGTTGTGATATTAAATATACTTCTTACTGTGGGTCATAGAAAACATTTTGAAAGCACCCAACCTAGAATCCCAGATTTATGTTGTATCCTAAGACCCTCCATCTAACACATTATTCCAGCAATACTCTACATTTCCCTACCTTGTAGTGCTTCTCTAGAAAACTAGACTGACTGCTACAGCCCACTGACAGTCATCAAAAAATCTTGTACAGAAAGTAGCATCTGGCAAAGGGAAAGTACTTATTAATACAGCAGTCTGTAAGATGTATTTTGAGTCAAATTACTCATAAAGTATGCTGAGCCATTGCCTCAACGTTTCAGTCAACGACAGACCACATATACAATGGTGACCCCATAAGATTATAATGGCTATACCAGTCTAGGTGTGTAGTAGGCTATATCACCTAGTTTTGTGTAAGTACACTCTATGATGTTCAACACAATGACAAAGTCACCTAACAATCCCATTTCTCAGAACATAACCCATCCCTCAGAACATAACCCCATCCTTAAGTGACACGACTGTACTTGTATCACACAGAGCCAACCATCAAATGAAAAAGCCAAATATGCTGTACCATTTCCCCCTAGATATGTGCGGTTATGTTAAAGAATAACTTATGTTATTATATTACCAAAAAAAAATTAGCAAATGAAGTCCCCTTCTACCAAAATTCCCACCTCAGTTAATTTCAGGCAATAGTGAATCCAGGAAAGTTTCAGAATAAAAGAACTCACAGTACATTATTGGCTTTTATTTGATTTATTGCTCCTTTCCCAAACACTGCACTTATCCTTCAACCTCACTGGAACTATCTTTTTAGACATAACATACATTACACATTACTAGGTAATTTCCAAAAACTAGGAAAATGTTATCATGACTCAAATTCACTGATACATATGCACGCTTAAAAGCAGTCTGTGGCTCTTCCAGTCATATAAGCTAGTCATAAGATACAAATGACATTGTGAGTTTTCAGTCATGAGTTACTAGCTTCTTAAGTTTACAGCCTTTCACTTCCACTAATGCCTATAAACGCAGACCTAAGTAGATTACTTTTTATCTAGGGAAAACTCACTACTGTACTTCACCAATCTAAGATGCCATCAATTATAAGACTCACCATTATTTTATGTAGCACTGAGAAAGAAGAAAAAAAGGGTGACTAAACTATGATATGGCATCAATTTAAGATCCATACCAATTTCAGGGATGTTAAAATGTGAAAAATACAAGTATCTTAGATCAAACATGGTATTTGATTTTAAGGGCTACTTAAAATCACTCTTTCTCACTCTTCTCCAAAAGAATCTGTTGACATTTTTTAATATAGAATTAAAGTTAATGAGACCATTTCTTTCTGGAAATCAATTGTACTTTGGTTTTGCAGCCTATTGAATATAGCATTTTGGCCAGTTTCTCAAGGTTAAGATTTCCAGCTTCTCACCAAAAACTTCATTGCTACCTCAAACAGGTGATCTTGGGAATGTGAACATAAGGGTACTTCAAAAAGTTCATGGAAAAATAGAATTAAAATACTAATCTTTCCATGAACTTCTTGAAGTACCCTTATACTTGGTAGGAAAATAGGGTAGGCTATAGAAGGGACAAAGAAAAAGTCTAAGTTGTCAACCATTGTTTTTAACATTCTAACGTGTATTTTAATTTGATAAACGTCTTGTAAAGAAACAAGTACCTATCCTGGAGCTTTAAAACAAAAATCAAAAGACCTTAAATCAAGTTTGAGAAAACTTGTCACAAGGCAAATTTTACTTTATTTTTTCAAGTTACAAAAATATGAGCATTTCAAAAATACAGTCTTGTCCATATAAGAGTAGTTCCAGCCATTTAAAAGTTATAGAGTTTAGAGAGTTCACATACAAGTCTTAAAACATACAACAATTCATGAATAATACACACCATTCAATTTAGTTATTGCTAGTTATATGCAGCTTTCACTTGAGATTGTTCTCCATAAGGGAAAGGGCAGTATTTGGGTATTCTGATTGTTTCTGCTGAAGCTGTCTGTGGTTCTTAAAAAACAATCCAAAATAAGAATATGCTCACTTTGAGTAGAATATAATGTGTAAGTTTTGATCAATACTACAAGAAAGTGTAGTCAATTTCAGTTCCACCACTTTCTTGATTCTATTTTGTTAGTATATCATATGTATACTGTGTAATTTTCAGCAAGAGTAAATGAACTACTAGTTTTAAAATTAAGTGATAGGAAACATTAATTTTCATTTGCAACGTAGCAACAAAGCTGGCATAACCAGCTTAAAAACGTTAAAAAATGTTAAAGACATTTAAAGTTTAACCAAAAACCAAAGGCAGGTTTTTTCCCTTTAGAAGCTGAAATATAAAATAATCAGTTTGTTCTTCTGAAATACATCATGAAGATCTGCTATTTGCTATTTTCTCTTTAAAGACAATGAGTTAGTCACATAACAGAGATTTATTTACTCAATGCGACATGGAAGAACAAATAAAATTACACAATTTTAACTTTAAATAATTAAAGAAAAGATAATGCAGCTAACAGTGCAAAACACAAGGGAAAAACAATGACTTATTTTCGGGGTGGATAATACATAGAAGACTTTGGGCCTAAAGTTCACATGGAAGACTTAGAAGTTAAGGGTGTCACAAAGAGAAAGCAATGGCTTTATTTCCAACTTTCGTGTTAGACCCTGTTACAAGCTTAGGTTTATTGCTGACATTTTACCCCCATAAGTTCTTGAATAAGTTGAGAGACATATTGGTGATAAGTAGGAGGTGAAGTGGAAAGACCTTAAAAAATCATTCTTAGAGCAAAAGTGACATTTATGACCATTTGGTAAGGATACGTATTAACTCAAGTGATTTAAACCCTAAAAAAAGGCTACATTTTTAGGAGGTAGAAAACAAGTACCAAAATTTACCACCGAAATTTGCCACCCCCCCTTACTTTTGGCTTCAACCTTGGATTTCTACGTTTCTCATTTCCCATTTTCCCATTAAAGCTACTAGTTCTACTACCATTCATTACCTAACCTTATAGACCTGGAGCTGCCAAGAAAACCCTTTTTAAGAAGTTTTGTTTTTAAGCCACCAAATGTGCCCAATACTCAGGTATCAACTGAGGACATCTGCACCTCTCTAGGTGATTAATTCACTTCATAAGAAAACATGCCAACATAAAAAAATACTTAACATGAAAAAAGACTACTGAACATCTCCACATGCAATTCCAATATGTCAAAGTAGTTATGCAAACCTAAATTTTTACTGTTTTCATTGAACTGATTTGAAAAATATATTAAAACTACGTTACCAGTGTTAACTGAAAACAGGCACGTGTTTTGCTACAAAATTAACCTAATAACCAAAAAACCCCACTTCCTCCCAGAGAATTATGTTGTGCTGATATCGCATTTATGGTATTACAAAAGATTTCATTTTTGCGATAGGCTGGGTTCACAGTGAGTATGTTAGTACCAAGAACGTGTATTTAATACTACTATTACAATGTCTTTAGTGGAATGTATATAAGGCATGTAAAAAACTAGTATTAAAGCTCTTAAGGGCAACGATCCAAACTGGCAGCTGCTAGAAAAGGTGCTGCTAGGAATAAAAAACTATTAAGGAAATTTAGTTTCAGCACATACCAGTTTACAGTGCTTCTACAATGAAATTAATTAATTCACATAAATTTTTGTTGCTGGAACTAATGGACCAAAGAAGAATGGGCTTTTGCCCCTTTAACTACTAGCCCAATCTTGAAAACGGAAGCAATCACTTATAATTTTCCACACGTTGTTGTTAGAAGTGCACTGAGCAGTCAGCAGGAAGTTCTGGTTGAAGTAATGTTGTCTGTTTCCTTCAAACTTCACAGTTCCACTGGTCACAACAAGAACTGTGGTCTGGGACTGGGCAGCTTGCTCTTTATCCACACACAAAAAAGAGAAGAGGTCAGTTTCTATCTCTAAAAAAACAGATTTTCAGGCTTAAATTACGTTGCTTATAATCTAAAGCTAAAAATTTTTTCGTAAACTTTCTTTACTTTGAGCATAATCTTGAGCATGCATGCCCAAAGCCAGAAAACTACTCATTTCAAAGATATTAAAATGATTTTCAGTCCAGAAAGATTTAGAATAAAGTTTCAAAACAAAGAGCTTACGTCTAGCATAGGACCATTTGAATACTGTATGTATTAATATTTTATTGGGTTTCTAACAATTTATTCAATTTGCTTAAGCTATCGTTCTTTTCAAGAAATATAAAGGAAAAAAAATCACCCTAAACCAGTACTTAAGACACTTAGAACCCCATCTAGAGGTTAATATTATAAACTGCATCAATCTACCTTAAACTAAATTCTGTCTTGTCAAGTCATCCTTTCTTGTAATAGAGTAAATTTCTCTGAAATTTTAATAGGTTGTAAGATACTAAAACACATTAATCAGAGATACGGTATAATTTTTCTCTGGAGAAAAACAAAACTATCTATTTAGGTAAAACAGATACTCTCTCCTCTCCATTAACAAAAATCACATTTAGTCTCAATTGCTCATACAACTTTTAATAAGCCATAATCACACCATCTACAAAAACCTACTAGAGGTTCTTTGGAGTGAGAAGCATCTAAAGGAAGACCAAAAGTCTGACTGGATAGCTGAATTTTTTCATAATATTTAACTTGCTCAAAAACTTGCTTGCTAAAAGTTGCTTGCTGCTTTTGGTGTAAAAGCTTGGTGCTCACTAAAGAAAAACAAAGGAAGTACCTTGAGACACCATGATCTTACCATGAACTGGTTGGCAATCTAACATATTGACCTGGAACTCACTAGAAGGCAACATCTCAAAAAAATTAGTTAGGGCTTGCATCCCTGTAACAACATTTCCATTCCATATTAAAGTGGCCGTGTCCTGATACAGCCTGGTTAGTGCCTAAAAAGAGAGAAAAATTTTTAAAATGGAGTTTTGTTTCTAGGTAAGCATTTTATAGAAATGGACTAACAGGATACAGATGGTATATAAAATTTTCATGTTTCTACCTCCATCTCCGCTCCCTCCTGTCCACCGGAAACCAATGTGAACACGGTGTCTGTCTTATAATCTTGTACTTAGATATTATCCTACTCTTTATAAACTAGGCAGTTAAATATATTTTTTTCATATTTCACTTTAACCACAATGAGAAAAGCTTGCATCCAAACTGGAAGAGTTTTTAAAGTTTTGCTTTCTGTATTAAAATGAATTAAATGATTACAAGTTCAAAGCACATGCAGCCCAACACCAGTTTTAGTCTCTTTCCCATTTCTAATTCTGAGAATTAACAAAGTTGTCAATCAAGCTTCACCTGTACACTTTAATCCTAGTAGTTACATACATGCCAACAATTTAATGTTTGTATGTTTAGAAAGAATTAGTTCCTGTGTTCTTAGCATACTTAGTTCAAAAGAAGCCTGAAGGGCTGGCCGGTTAGCTTCATTGGTTAGAGTATGGTGCTGATAACAAACCAAGGTCCAGGGTTTGACTCTTGTACCAGCCAGCCACCAAAAAAAAAAAAAAAAAAAAAAAAAAAGAATCCTGAGTACCTGCTAAAGCACAACCTTTGATAAGTCAAATAAGTTAAGGCCCAAATGAGGCAATATTCAATAGGTAACTCTTTGGGGTCACAGGACACACTATTTGCTTAATTATAAAATTTAACAGGTTAAAAGGCCAACAGATATCTTGATGCTGAATGAACTATGTTGCCTTTTTTTTTTGCTACTTTATTTTTGAAAGCGGTAAGGCACAACGAACATTCAAGACAAGGCACAATAAACATTCATTGTCACACCCCCTGCCCCTGTCATCAAGGCAAGGCACAATAAACATCAATTGTCCCATCCCTTGCCCGTCATCAAACATCGCTAACAGGAAATTCTTTTATGTTCTGCCTTTAAAAAAATAGGCTTTTATAGATAAAGTATAAATTTTTGCACCTGCAGGATAGAAGTTCTCTAAAACACAGCCATATGCTAATAAGAAACCCAGGCAAGACTCATTTGATCACATACTGGAAAAAATTACTTAGAAGATATGGCTCAGGGATAAATCACAATGAAAAAGCTGATGAAGTGAGAACTTGGTCTGTTGAAGACTAAGTATCCATGCTATATGCATTTTCTTTGACAGTGTCAGCTACAGTTGTGAGATGTAATCAGAAATTACTAATATATGAAATAAAAGGGGCAAATTAGGAAACATGCCCTGGAATGGCAGACCCCTTCACTAGATAACACTACTTTAACCATACTGGTCAAATGATGGAACTAAGAAAAGGTGACATATTTTTGTAAGCATATGCTGGGTTAAGTGCAGTATTTAAAATAATCCCTATTTATCACCCTAAAAATAAAATGAGGTTAAGAGAAGTTAGCAACTTGCCCAAGGTCACAGAACTAGGTAAAGGCAAAAATGGGATATGATTCCAGAGGCCACACTCCCACTAATACCATATTAATACTTCCCTATGCAGTTCAATTTTAAAGAACAAGTCACAGTTACCACTTACGCAAGCCAGATGAATGGCTGACTCAAAATAAGAACTAGTATTTAACAAAGAGTAGTAGAACCTATAACACTCACCCATCTTCTTTTGTCCATTGTCTCATAGTAAATATTGACAAATTCCTCAGCAGCTCTACATGCCTGATCTACATAAGTTTTAAAATCCTACAAGAAAAATTTCAGAAGTGTAGATTACCACCCCTCCAACCCCTCATAAACACATAACCAACAGAAGCTGATGGTTTATTTCAAACACTTTGCAGCTCTATACACAGTCCACACTCTTCCATATAAATTAGGACACTAAAGTTTAGGGCTCAAAAGTTTACAATTTAAAAAATTTTCACTATTTTTAGGTGCATGTCTTTAGAACATAATCATCTCTCATTAGTGAATTTGATTTTATTCACCCTTCCCATATGAATTTATAATCTTTGCTTGGCAACTAAGCCTTTAGACTTTCAATATTTTACAAAACATTTACGTTAATAAAAACGACGCGGTCTGAAGCTTAAAAAGGGTGTGTGTGTGTGGAAAGGGGGGGGTGGATTGCCTCTGAATTAACTAAGAAAGTGTTGAGTTCTCTTTTCATGCAAGATTTTACGCCCAAACTCAAAATTTGAAAGAAAAAATAAATAAATAAAAATGAAATTCAACGAACTACTTGAAAAACTAGGCAACTCCACTTATGAAACTTCCTCACATTGCGTAAACATTCACTGGTATTTGTAAAAGAACTGAAAAACGGAAAACAAGAAATGCTGTTGGGGTTCACGCAGGAGGACTGAGCATTAAGTACCTTCTTCCCAAGCCATTTACCGGGCCCGGCCTTTCATTTGAATTAAAAACATTAAATCGCCCGTTTCACTTCTTTATCAGGTGATCGAAAGTGATTTTAGAGAGAGAAATAGCAAGCTATAAACCACACACCCGAACATACCCGCAACTCCCTACACCCCACTTCACGGTCCTTTCCGGGACCAGAAATCCAACGCACCGCTGTCGGTGGGCGGGCAGCAGATAGAGGGCCCCGCCCCGAGCCCGGCGGGCCAGGACCTGATTCGCCACCTGCCCACGTGACCAGCAGCCAGCCGGGTCCGGCGCCCCTCCCCTCAGCCGCCCCGGCTTTGGCGCTCCGGTTCCCTGCCGCGTCCCGGGCACTCACCACAGACGTGTTCATCGGGGATCCCAAAGCAGCGCGTTCCGTCACTAGCGGCGTCACTACGTCCTCACGTGTCTGGCGCCGATGGCTGCCAAATGAGCAAATATTTCGGAAAAGAGTTAAACCCGCCAAACGCACAGAATTTTCTACCCGCCCATTCTCTCCCGGAAGTAGCTCCGTCCGTTGTTAAAAGCATCCCGGTGTTCCAACCTTAAGTCCACCACCCTTCAGTTCCGATTAATCCCTCCCATCCGCCTTACTGATTTATTCATTTATAGTTAAAAAGAAAAAAATCACTACTTTTGTAAACAGCACACTCAAAACGAAAGCATCATTTTCTAACGATGGCGCTCTGGGACAAGCTGATAAGAAAGGGTCCAATTAGGGGGACTTCTTTACTTCAGGAGGCGGGGCTAGAGCCAGCCGAAGACCAATGAGAAACGCGAGAGACCTACCAGACCCGTAGCCTATAAGAAAAAGAGGGTGGAGCTTGGGGAAAGGCGCGCAATCATACTGGGCATGACTGACAGAAAACGATTGAGTCCTAGAACATTCTGGAAGAATCAATCCTCACCGAATTAAACGCCAACGTCCTGGCAGTATGCCTAAAATTACTCACTATTTGATTTTACACTAGTCATAGTCAACAGAAAAGGCTCATCCATGTCCATTCTGGGATACATTTTTAAATGTCTCACAGATCCCAACCAAAAATTAGTCTAAGGTGTCATTTACCACCTTTTCACGGCTTATTATTCTGCAAAGTACTTTAACTATAGCTGAAATGTTCAGTAGTGACCACTACAAGGCATTTTTTCTAAGCATTTGTATCCACATTCACTTATAATAATGCTGAGGTAATTGCTATTATTTTATCATCTCTATTTTCTAGCTAACACTATATAGTTAACACAGAGTGATTAAGTAGCCTGTCCAGGGACAAACTAGTTGAGTTTCAAGTTTAAGCAATATAACTGTCCTGGCGATATAGCTTCGCTCCCCACTGTCCCTTAAAACCGCTAATCTCTAAACCACCAAGGAGGTCAACTAGATGTCTCTGTAGTCTTACTGTGAGTGGCTGGTACTTGGCTCTTCATGATAACGGTCACGCCTTTCTCGGTGTCTTCCTCTGTCTTCCGGATACCAGTCTCTTCCGAATTTTCTCATACTTGTAATCTTATTCTTTCTCTGGCCCTCTTCGTTTCAGCCCAGCTCTAGCTGTAGCTAACGGCAGCTAACGGCAGCTAACGGCAGCTAACGGAACCTGCTTCTCGTCATACAGTCCTCCCTACTCTGACTGGCGTCACTTCCGGGGTGTGTCCCCTTTTAAAGCCACACTCCTCCCACGCGATCCCAATTGCGGCTCATGTGCTAGTGAACCTCAACAACCTATCACCAGCCCCCACGTCTTTTCTGATCTCCAATTACACATACGGAATTTTGCTAAATATGAACACTGGAATGCACTACGGGCTTCTCAAACTCCTAAGTCCAAAACTGAAACATTTCATCTGGGCTTCCAGTAGTCTGTAGTCTCTCAGTCATCCGTGCTTGAATTCTTGTAATCTTTGGTTCCCTGCCCTCCCCCCATCATCATCATTCATTCATTCAACAAATATTTATTAACCATTAACTTTGAGCTAGGCATTGTGCAAGGCTCTGGATTTAAAGTGGTGGAAAAAAAAGACATGATCCATACCACTATGAAGCTCACAGTCTAATGGTAGTGCTAGATGATAAAACATTAATGAGCTGCAAAGGAATTCCAAGTAACTTGCCTATTTCTGCCCATTCTCTAAAACCTCTTTCTTTCTCTCTGTCCCTCCTCTCTTTCCTCTATACACAAACTTTGACTTTGATTGCTCTATTCTTTTTTCCCAAAATTCTATGAATCTTTACAGGCCTACCTTAGTCTGGTCTCAATTTACCTTTCCAGACTTCTCTCCCCAATTCACCAACACTGGCAAAGTTTACTACTGCTTGCCAAAAGTTACTAATTTTTACTGCTTTATTGGTGATTTTTTCCTTCCTTCCTTCCTTCCTCCCTCCCTCCCTCCCTTCCTTCCTTCCTTCTTGTGGCTGGCCTTGGTGATTGCTTTTCTTGATTGAGAACTGGTGTTTTGTATGATTTTATTCTATCCTCACCACCCCAGAAAGACATTATTATCCAGATTTTCAATAAATTAAACTGAAGTTCAAAGAAGTTACATAAATTGGCCGAGATGACACAGCTAGTGAATCTGAGATTTCAACTCCAAACTTTCTGATCCTAAAGTCTTTTCTTTTAGACACTCTGCTATTCATGCATTTGCTTATATTATTCTTGTTTTCGAATGTTTGTTCCCTTTATTTCTACTTACCCTTCAGGGACCAGTGCAGGTGCAATCTCTTTTGTGAATCCTTCCCTTATTTCATGTCTCTTGTATCCTAATGGATGTGACCTTTCCTATGGCTATTGTTGTGGGCAATAGTGCTGGGGAATAGGGGAGTGTTGGGAGTATTGCAAACGGACACCTGACTTAGATGTGGAGGGAGGGTTCTCTGCAGAATTCTTGCACAGAATTTTCTGCTACAAAGTAGGAATTGATACATTGATGTGATGCGGAGGTGGGAGGCTGGGTAAACTGATACTATAGCAACAATGTTGGGAGGTGATTGGTCAGAGCAGTGAATTTAAACCACATAAAAACTATGTTGGGTGGGGAGCACAAATGGGAACTAGATGAATAAGACACAGAATTGCCCTTTGCTAGACAACTGCATGTGTGTAAAAAGTAGGGAGACTGATTACCCTGTCAAAGGGCTTTTCTTGGAACGCAGAAAGGCATTTTGGTTGAGCACATTGTTGCCACCCGTCTGGGTTCAAGTCCTGACCATGCTGCTGACTGGCTCTGTGACCTTGGCCAAATAACCTAACCATTACTTGCCTCAGTCTCCCTATCTATAATAGAAATAATAATAATATTGTATATTTTATAGCATGGCTGTGAGAATTAAATGAGCCACATAGTCCCAGCTTGAGGAACATTATTTTTCTACCCCTGTCAGAAGAAATTATGCAGCCACCTGTTTGACAGCATGAAGTTGGGACAGATTAGATAACTTTTGGGGATTGAGAGGCATCAGTATAGTTCAGGAGAGGGTTGGGGACCCTGAGATAACAGACTATAGGAACAATAAATTGAGTCAGTTAAGATTGCTTGTGGCTGCGCTGTGCAGCCAGATCTCTTGTTCAATTGTAGACCTAATGCAGTTAAAGTTGTTGGGAGTTATCAACATCCCTATTTGAATCTTCGCATTGCTCTGGACCTGAGCAGGACTGATGCAGAACAATCAGGGAAGTGATCTGAGCAGTCAGCCCCTTCTTCTCAGATCTCTAATTGGTAACAGTCCTGTTCACATTAAATAGTGCTTCTTAAAAAAATAGCTTTATTGAGATATAATTCACCCATTTAACGTGTACAATTCAGTGGTTTTTAGTATATTCAGTGATTCAAGCATCACCACAAAACTTTAGAACATTCTTAACACCCCCAAAAGACACTCCTTTCCCTTTAGCAGTCAATTCCCATTCCCCTTTCACCCCCAACCATCAATCTACTTCCTGTCCCTATCGATTTGCATATTCTGGACACTTCATATAAACAGAATAGTACAATATGTGCTTCTTTGTGTCTGGCTTCTTTCACATCAGAATATTTTCAAGGTATATCCATGTTCTAGCACATATCAGTACTCCGTTCCTTTTAATTGCAAAATAATAATCCATTGTAAGGGCATAGCACATTTTATTTATCCATTGATGGACATTTGGGTAGTTTCTACTTTTTGGCTATTATGAACATTTGTGTACAAGTTTTTGTGTAGAGACATCCTACGTACCTAGGAGTGGGATTACTGGTTCATATGGTAACTAGTATTTAGTGTTTTAAGATACTTCCAGCCTGACTTGCACAGTGGTTGCAACATTTTACATTCTTACCAGCAATGCATGAGGGTTTCAGTTTCTCCACATCATCACCAATACTTGTTATTGCCATCTCTTTTTTATTATAGCCATCCTGGCAGATGTGAAGTGGTATCTCATTGTGGTTTTCATTTGTGTTTTACTGATGTCTAATGATGTTGAACATCTTTTCATAAACTTATTGGCCATTTGTATATCTTCTTTGGAGAAGCATTGATCCTTTGTCCATTTTTAAAATTGGGTTATTTGGCTTTTTATTACTGAGGTTTCAGTGTTCTTTACGTATTCTAGATATAAGTTCCTAATCAGATAGATGATTTGCAAATATTTTGTCTCATTTCATGGATTATACCCATATTTTCACTACTGTGGAGCTGTGGAGAGGAATAAATGAGTAGGCCAAATTACAGCACTACGGTCTTGCTCTCCTTTTAGATGTTCAGCAGATCTTGAATAAATGCTTCTCAGATTTTTGCACATGTTTGCTTAACTTCTAGAGTTCTGAAAAAGTTGATCTTGACCATTTTTGTCTGTGTTTTCATTGCTTTTATGGAGAGGTGAATTTACAGAAGTCCTCACTCTGCGATTCCAGAAGTCCTGCCTAGATAGCTCTTTTGTACATCTTTTAAAAGGTAATATTATAAATAATGCTGCAATGAACATGAGAGTGCAGATATTTTAATGAAGTGGTGATTTCATTTCCTTTGAGTATATAGCAGCATTGTTCACAGTAGACTATGTGTTTGTGGATGGACAAATGGATGAAGAAACTGTGGTATATATATATATATATATATATGAGGGCACTTCAAAAAGTTTGTGGAAAAATGAAATTAAAAGATAATATGAATCTAAGAGCTTTTTGAAGACCTCTTCATACAATGACAGATTATTCCGCCTTACGAAAGGAGATCCCACCATTTGCCACAACATGGATGAAACTGGAGGACATTACAGTAAGTGAAATGAGCCAGACGCAGAAAGACAAATAATATTGCATGATCTCACTTTTGTGTGGAATCTAAAACAGAAAAAGTTAAATATACAGAGAGAATGAAACAGTGGTTGTGGGGGGTGGGATGGGGGTTGGAGAATGAAGAGATGTAGGTCAAAGGATACAAAGCAGATATGTAGAATGAACAATTTTAAAGATCTAATGTAACACGAGGACTATTGTTAATGATAGTGTATTGTATTCAAGATTTTTGCCAAATGAGTAGATTATAGCTGCTCTTGCCACAGAGGGAAAAATGAATAACTCTGTGAGATGATGGATATGTTAATCTGCTTCACTATAGTAGCCATTTTATTATACATATGTATCTTATAACATCATGTTGTATACTTTAAACATACATGATAAAATTTATTTTAAAAAGACATTATTATGCCTTTTATTATTTGTACATTTATTTCTCTACTAGATTTGAAGTTCCTGGAGATAACATTATGTATTTTTCATATAATAAACACTTACCTGAACAACTTGCACTGAGTAAAACCCTTACAGAAAGTAGGTGGTTAAAAACTGAGTGAGACCAAATAAAATCTCCTCCTTTTAGCTTGCTTCTATCCCCATTCTGAATCCATTCTGAAGGAAGTGAAGGTGTGAATTAGTTTCCTATAAAGGGAACTTTTTCTTCCTGTGACATAGAAATGACAGTATAATCCATTCTCACCTCATTACTTTTCAATTGCCTCCTCATGGGGTTTTCACAAGTCTTATCTTCAAGTGAGAACAATTCCTTCAACTCCCTGCTGAAATTTCTTTTTCTTCAAGTAATTATTTTCAGAAGCAAAGTGTATAATACTACTTTTGTATTGATTGAGCTTTCAGATTTTGGGAAGTCTCACTGAGACTGTGGCTCACCCAGTCTTAAAATTTCTTTGAAAAATGTGAATTATAATTGTAAAATTATCGTAATGACAGATTCAGGCAGAGACATACATTTAATTAACTAGATGAGAAACTAAAATCTGCAAGTTTCCTTATCTTATTTGATTCTACCTGGGAAGTCTTCTTCATACTAAACACCTGTTTTTTTCTTACTTTCTCCCTTCCATCTAGGCCCAAACTTCTTCTCACTTCTGTAAACTCAGTAAAAACAAAACAAAAAAATAAACAAAACAAAAAGTGAGCCCCCTACCCCCCCAAAAGAATGAAAATGCTGTTAGGGGCTTAACATAGTGACTCAGTTTTTCTCTGTTATATTTTAAGTATAATTTTTTTTCTAATATTAACATAGATCTATAAAATTTCTGTGTGGTCCATTAACATTTTATGCATAGACACTGAAACTGAATTTTATATAATTTTCACTTTTCATGAAATATTATCTTCTTTCTTTTTTAAAAAAATTTTAAATTGAAACATACTGATTGTATGTATTTATGGGGTAAAGAGTTATATTTCAATGCATGTATACAATGTGTGATGATCTAATCAGGGTAATTAACATATTCATCATTGCAAAATTTAATCATTTTTTGTGATGTGAACATTTGATCTCCTCTTTCTAGTTGTTTGATAACATACAGTAAATCACCGTTAATTATTGATTCCTGGGTCGACTGTACACCAGTAGGATTATTTCACCTATCTAACTGTACTTTTGTGTCCATTAACCAGCCCCTCACTATCCCTTTTTCTCCCTCTCCTTTGCTGCCACTAATAACCACAGTTCTCTCTCCTTTTAATGCAAATATTATTATTTGTTTAGTTTTGTTTTCTGCTCCAGCTCCCAAATGAGAGTAAGAACATGCTACTTTCTCTTTCTGCACCTGACTTATTTCACTTAACATAATTTTCTCCAAGCTCATCTATGTTGCTGCAAATGGCAGAATTTCATTCTTTTTTGTGGCTGAGTAGTACTCCATTTAGTATATACACCACATTTTCCTTATCCAGTAATCCATTGATGGACAGTAGGTTGATTCCAACTCTTGGCTATTGTAAATAGAGCTGCAATAAACATAGCAGTGTGGGTATGCCTTTGACATAATGCTTTCCCTTCCTTTATGTATACACCCAGTAGTGGGATTGCTGGGTCATGTGGTAGTTCTATCTGTAGTTGTTTGAGAAAGCTCTATAATGTTTTCCAAAATGGCCGTACTAATTTACAGTCCCACCAACAGTGCAGAAGGCTTCTGCTTTCTCTGCATCTCCACCAGCATTTATTTTCTGTCATTTTGATAACAGCCAGTATAACTGAGGTGAAATGATATCTCAATGTGGTTTTGATTTGCATTTCCATGACAACTAGTGATATTGAGCATTATTTCATATACCCATTGGCCATTTCTATGTCTTCTTTTGAGAAATGTCTATTTAGTTCTCTTGCCCATTTTTTAATTCGGTTATTTGTTTATTTACAATTGACTTGTTTGAGTTCCTTGTATATTCTGGATATTAGCCCCTTTTTGGATGCATAGTTTGCAAATGTTTTCTCCCATTGTGTAGATTGTCTCTTTGCTCTGTTGATTGTTTCCTTTGTTGTGCGGAAGCTTATTAGCTTGAAAAAATCCCATTTGTTTATTTTGGCTTTTGTTGCCTGTATTTTTGAGGTCTCATTCATAAAATCTTTGCCTAGTCCTATGTCTTGGAGCATTTCCCCTGTGTTTTCTTCTAGAAGTTTTATAGTTTCAAGTCTCACATTTAAGTCTTTAATCCATTTTGCATTGATTTTGCATATAGTGAGAGATAGGAGTCTAGTTTCATTCTTCTACACATGGATATCCAGTTTTACCAGCACTATTGAAGAGACTATAATATCCCAATGCATGTTTTTAACACCAATGTCAAAGATCAGTTGGCTGTAAGTAGTGGGTTTATTTCTGGGTTTTCTATTCTGTTCCATTGATCCAAGTGTCTGTTTTTATGCCAGTACCATGATATTTTGGGTACTATAACTTTGTAGTATAATTTGAAGTCAGGTAGTATAATGCCTCTCACTTTCCTTTTTTTGCTCAGGATTGCTTTGGCTATTTGAGGTCTATTGTTGTTGCATATGAATGTTAGGATTGCTTTTTCTATTTCTGTGAAGAATGCCATTGGTATTTTGATAGGGATTGCATTCAATCTGTAGATCACTTTGGGAAGTATGGTCATTTTCACTACATTATTTCTACCAATCTATGAGCATAGATGTCTTTACATTTTTTGGTGTCCTCTTTAATGTCTTTTATGAGTATTTTGTAGTTTTCATGTAGAGATCTTTCACCTCCTGGCTAAATTTATTCCTAGGTGGTTTTTTTTTTTTTTGTAGTTGGTAAATGGGATTGTTTACTTGATTTTTTTTTCTACTGGTTTACTGTTGTTGTATAGAAACATTACTGACTTTTGTATATTGATTTTATATCCTGCAACTTTACTGAAATTGTTTATCAGCTCTATGAGCTTTTTGGTAGAGTCTTTAGATTTTTTTTCTATATAAGATCATGTCATCTGCAAACAGGGATAATTTAACTTCTTTTCCAAACTGGATGCCCTTTATTTCTTTCCCTTGCCTAATTGCTCTGGCTAGAACTTCCAGTACTATGTCAAATAGGAGTAGTGAGAGTGGGCATCCTTTGTTCCTGTTCTTAGAGGAAAAGCTTTCAACTTTTTCCTGTTCAGGATAATGTTATCTCTGGTTTTACTGTGTTGAAATACTTTCCTTCTATACTTATTTTTTCTAGAATTTTTATCATGAGGATTGTTGACTTTAACCATGTGCTTTTGCTGAGTCTACTGAGATGGTCACATGGTTTTTGCCCTTTATTGTTGTTGCACTCTCTTTATCCTCATACCGATTTTCCAGCTCTCTCCCCTGGGTGATGGAGATGCAAAGGATTACTCAAAGCCCATTTCCTCTGAGTAGTGAGACCCCGAAGGGGTTAACTTCCTGGAAACCTCAAGAGAGAGGCATTCCTTTGGGAAATTAACCATGAACAGGGGTTCTCTCCCTGTATTTTTTCTCCAGACCAGGAAGTTACAGAAAAGAAACATAAGTGGAATTATGGCTAAGTATAGCTTAACAATAGAAGCTGGTAACATCAGTGAAATAACAAAGTGACATTCCATAATGCAATTTGCAAAAGGTTAAGTCGATCCACCAACAAAAACTTGTTCTTAGCAAATACTGTCTTTTCCTACAGCAGTTTCCTCAGTATTTTTACATAACAATAAAGCAACTTTTTAAACCATATCAAACATATGCCGTCCTTGAGAGCCAGCAACTTTGCTGTGTTACAATTCTATATCCACAACAGAGACTTTAGCCTGGAGAAAGTTTCCTGTCTTTTGCAAACTTGACATTTCTATATGTAATTTTAAAACGTTAGGTTATACCTGAAACTACAGGGCTTTGGAGGCTAGGCCCTGTGAAATACATCTGCTTTATAAATGTTAGTATACTCCACAGTTTTCTAGATGCAGTATATCACATCAATTGATTTGCATATGTTGAACCATACTTGCATGCCTGGGATGAATCCCACTTGATCACAGTGTATACTCTTCTTGATGTGCTGTTGAATTCTGTTTGGTAATATTTTGTTCAGAATTTTCGCATCTTATGTTCATCAAAGATATTGGCCTGTAGTTTTCTTTTTTTGTTGTGTCTTTGGTTTTGGTATCAGGGTGATGCCGGCCTCATAGAATGAGTTTGAGAGAATACCCTCTGTTTTGATTTTTTGGAATAGCTTGAGAAGAATTGGTATTAATTATTTTTTAAATGTTTGACAGAATTTGGCAGTGAAGCCATCCATTCCTGGGCTTTTCTCTGTTGGGAGAATGCTGATTACAGATTGAATCTTCTTGATCATTATTGATCTGTTCAGGTTTTCTATTTCTTCTTGGTTCAGTCTTGGTAGGTTGTATGTGTCCAGAAATTTATCTGTTTGCTCCAGGTTTCTTATTGTTTGTCTTTGCTGTAGTTATTGCTCTTTTGATTCCAGATGTAGGACTCCCTTGAGGGTTTCAATGCCTTTTCCTTTGTCTTTCCCTTCCAGGTCTACCAAAATTTCTTAAGTTAGTATTTGCCTCACAAGATTTTTTCCATCATTTTAGTTTCAATCTTTTCAAGTCCTTATGTTGATGTGTGTCTTTTGTAAATTACATGCAGCTGAATTTTTTTTGGCCTCACAATCTTTCTTTTTTGTCTTTAACAACATATAATTTACCTACAGTAATATTCATAAAGGTTAAGTGTACTGCTGGATAGATTTTTACAGAAGTATACACCCATGTAACCACTAACTATACTAAAACAGAGAATATATCCAGTTCCCAAAGCTCCTTATTGTTCCCTCCTGGCCAATACTCCCCAAAGGTAACCACTATAGTGACTTCTATGATCATAGTTTTGTCAGTTACTGAACTCCATATAAATGGTATCATATAGTATTTACTCTTTAGCATATGGATTATTTTTTAATCTTCATTTTATTTTTTACTATACCAGCCAGCCACAAAAAAACAAAAAAAATTTTAATTTATTTAAAATTGACAAATAATAATTATATATATTTATGGGGTGTCTTTTGATGAACAGAAGTTTTTATTCTTATGAAGTAGAATTTGTCAATTTTTTCTTTTAAGGTTAATGCTGTTTGTGTTCTGATTTAAAAACAATTGTCTGCCTGAAGATCCTTAAGGTATTCTATGTTTTATTACTTTAACTTTCACGTCATATCTATAATCCATCTTGAATAAATGTTTGTGTGTTTTATGAAACATAGATCAGGTGAACCAGGACCATCTTTTCTCTCACTAAATTGCAGTAGAGACTTTGTTGTAACTCAGGTGATTGTTGACTTTCCATTATGTTTCACCGATTTGTCTTTGTATCAATATCATACTGTCTTAGTTACTGGAGTTTTATAATAGCTCTTGAAAACTGAGAATGTAAAGTCTGCCAACTTTATTCTTTTTATTTTCACAATCATCTAGCCTATTCTAGGTCTTTTACATTTCTATATAAGTTTTAGATTTAACTTCTCAATTTCCACATAAAGACACCCTTCTGGGATTTCAGTTTGGATTGCATTGAATGTTAGATCAATTTGCAGAGAATTGAAATTTTAACGATTTTAGCTTTTCAAATCAACGCACATGGTGTATCTCTTCATTATCTAGGTCTTTTTTGATTTCTCTTAGTAATGCTTTGTAGGAGTGATCTTAAACACTTTTCATTAGATTTATTCCTGGGAAGCATATATTTTATGTCATTGTAAATTGTATTGTGTTTATAAAAATTTTTTAATAGTTTGCTGTTACTTATATATACAATTGATTCTTGTATACTTTTTATCCAGAGACTTTGTTAAATTTACTTGAATATTTATAATAATCTGTAGATTCTTTTGGATATTCTATATATAAATCATGTTATATGTGAATAGAGTTTACTTTTTCCTTTACAATCTTTATATTTTAGAATTTACCTTTCTTGCCTTATCGTACTAACTATGGTTTGTACTACAATTTTGGACAGAGGTGGTGATAGTGGTCATCTTTGTTTTGATTCTAATCTCAGGGGGAGAGTTCAATATTTCACCATTAAGTATGACATTTGCTTTTTTTAAACACCCCTCATTAGATTAGAGGAATTCCTTTCTATTCCTAATTTGGTATGTTTGTCTTTTTTAAAAAATCAAAAATAGATGTTGAATTTTAACAAATGCCCTTTCTGCATCTATTGGTGGCTTTCTCTTTTATTCAGCTAATATAATAAAATACATTGGTTGACTTTCAAATGTGAATACAAGATTCCATCACTCAGATAAACCTCACTTAGCCATCATTTATTTTATATAGTACTGGATTCATTTGTGAATATTTTGTTTAAGACTTTTGCATCTATGTTCATTGCAGATATCGGCCTGAAATGTTCCTTTTTTGTTTTATTCTTATTAGGTTTGGTAACAGTGTTCTGCTGAACTCATTAATTATAGCTGAATCATCTTTCTTTTCTGGTGTTTGCGTGGTATATATTCCCATCCTTTTTACTTTTAACTTTTCTGTATCCTTTTATTTAATGTGAGTCTATTTTAGGCAGTATGTTTTTGCATTTTTTTATATAAAAGAAAAAGCAGTCTGATAATTTTTGTGTTTAAATTGGGAGTATTTAATTCATTTTCACGTGAAGTAGTTGAATATACTTGAAGTAGTTTTATAGCTACTGTCTCATTCTCTATTTGTCCTATCTATTCATTTTTCCTTTCTTAGCTTCTGCTGTATTATTCAAGTGCTTTTATTTCACTATTTTCTTCTCTCTTACTTTTTAGCTATACGTTCCTTTACAATTCCATTTTTGGTTATCCTAGAGATTATGAAAGGCTTTTTTGACTTATTCTAGTTTATCTTAAATTAGTACTTTTACTCCTTCCTGACATGTAAGAACCACACATCAGTTTCACTCCACTTACTGACCTTCTCATCTTTTGTGCAATTGTTCAGTGTTTTATTTCTACATATGTTTAAAACCCTAGAGGAGGTAAATTTTTTGTTATGTTTATTTTACTACAATAAAAAACCCATTCAGGATATTGTTTTAAACAGTTAGTACCCTTTGTTTCTTTCTGAAGTTCCAGATTTCCATCTGTGATCATCTTTCTTCAACTCGAAGTATCAACTCCTTTTATATTTCCTGCAGTGGGCGTCTATTGGTAAAAAAAAAAATTATCTTTTATTTGTCTAAAAACATCTTTTGTTTTGTTTTTAATTGACGTTCAATTCACATAAAATTAACTACTTTAAAGTGCACCATTCTGTAGCATTTAGTATATTCACAACATTGTGCAACCACCACCTCTATCTAGTTACAAAATATTTTTATCACCCCAAATGGAAACCCTGTATCCTTTGAGCATTAGTTACTGCTAATTTCCCTCTCCTTCCAGCCCAAGTAACCACCAATCTGTTTTCTATTTCTATGGATTTACCTATTCTGAATATCTCATATAAATGGAATAATACAATATGTAACCTTTTGTATTCTGACTGACTTATTTCACTTAGCATAATGTTTTTAAGGTTCATCCATGTCGTAGCATGTATCAGTACTTCATTACTTTTTAGGACTGAATAATATTTTATTGCATAGATATATATTTTATTTATCCATTCATCTGTTGATGGACATTTGGGTTGTTTCCACCTTTTACCTATTGTGAATAGTGCTGCTATGAACATTTTTGTACATGTGTTTGTTCAGTACTTGTTTTCAATTTTGGGGGGTATAGTATACAGTTTTCTTTTATTGTGATGTCTTGGTGTTGGTATCCTGGTAATAATGGCATCATTAAATGAGTTAGGAAGTGTCCCTAGCTTCCAATTTTTTGGAAAAGTTTGTGAATCATTGGTATTAATTAATTCTTCTTTAAATGTGTGGTAGAATTCACCAGTGAAATCATCTAATCTGAAGCTCTCTTTGTTGGGAGGATTTTGGTTACTGATTTAATGTCTTAACTTTTTACAAGTCTGTTCAGATTTTCTATTTTTTCTTGAGGTAGTTTTGGTACTATAAATTTGTCTATTTCATTTGGGTTATCTAACTTGTTGGCCTACAATTACCCATAACAACCTCTTATATTCCTTTTTATTTCTGTAAGGTCACCACTCTCATTTTTGATTATAGCTATAGTAGTCTCCATTATCCACAAGGGATACATTCCAAGACCCCCAGTGGATGCCTGAAACTGCAGATTATACTGAATCCTATATATATTATGTTTTTTTGAGCTGATAACCAAGCTGGCTCCTAAGTGACTAACAGGCAGGTAGTATATACTGCACAGCATAGACATGTTGGACAAAGAAATGATTTACAGCTCAGGTGAAACAGAACAAGATGACAGGACAATTCATCATGCTAGTCAAAATGGTGCTCAGTTTAAAACTTCTGAATTGTTTACTTCTGAAATTTTCCACTTAATATATTTTGAACCACAGTTAACCACTGGTAACTGAAATTGCAGAAGACAAAGTCATGGATAAGGGGGGGACTACTGTACTTGCATTTTCTCTCTTTTTACTTTGTCAGTCTTGCTAAAGATTTGCCAGTTTTGTTAATTATTGCAAAGAATCAACTCTCTATATTTTTATTGCTTATTTCATTTATTTTTCACTCTAATCTTTATTATTTTTTCCCTTCTGTTGGCCTTGAGTTTACTTTTCTCCTTTTTCTAATTCTTTAAGGTGTAAATTTATGTTATTGATTTTAGATGTTTCTCCTTTTTTTTTTTTTTTTTTTTTTAAAAGATGAGCGGTAAGGGGATCTCAACCCTTGGCTTGGTGTTGTCAGCACCACGCTTAGCCAGTGAGCAAACCGGCCATCCCTATATAGGATCCGAACCCGTGGCCTTGGCGTTATCAGCACTGCACTCTACCGAGTGAGCTACGGGCCGGCCTGATGTTTCTCCTTTTTGAATGTAGACATTTACTGCTATAAAATTTTCTCTGAGCACTGCTTTCACTGTATCTCATAAGTTTTGTGGTTTTGTTTTTATTTGTCTCTAAGTATTTCCAATTTTCCCTTGTGATTTCTTCCTCACCTGTTGTTGTTTAAGAGCATTCTGTTTAATTTCCACATATTTATGAGTTTTCCACTTTTCCTTCTGTTATTGATTTCTAGCTTCATTGTATTGTGGTTAGAAATGATACTTTGTTCAATTTAAATATTTTTAAATTTATCAAGACCTTTTATGTGACCTAACATATGGTCTATCATGGAGAATGTTCCATGTGTGCTTGAGATGAACATCTACTCTGCTGTTGGGTGAAGTTTTCTATTTATTTCTGTAGGTCGAGTTGGTTTATAGTCTTGTTTTAGTCCCCTATTTTCTTATTAATCTTCAGTTTACATATTCTATCCATTATTAAAAGTGGGGTGTTGAGGTTTCCAACTCTTTTTGTAGAACTGTCTATTTCTCCCTTTAATTCTGACAATTTTTGCTTCATATATTTTTGGGCTCTGTTTTTTCATACATATATTTATAATTGTTATACTTTCTTGATTACAAGACCCTTTTGAATGTCTTACTTTCCCAAAGAAATACTGTACTCAACTTCTCCTCCCAGGCTTTTAGTGCAATACTGTAAGCCTAAACCACAATCTTTTGCCTCAGGCAGCTGCATATTGCTTATTTTCCTTGCAATGTTTTCAAGAAAGGCCCACCACTTTTTTACCCTGAGTGAGTTCCCAGTTAGGTGAAACACAGACAAATGCCTTGTATCAGTCCCTCATGTAGCCTCCAGACAAGTTAGAACACACAAACACAAACCTTTGCAAATAAATTCTGTTTTGCATCCTCCAGAACCCAGGACCTGGATTCCACACTGGGAATGTGGGCTGCTGTATTCAAGACATCTGTCAAGCCAGGAAAGGGGTGGGGCCAGGGTAAACAAAAATGCCTCAAAGCTTTCTTACCATTTTAAATTGCATTTTTCTTGATTTAGCATTCACTTGGTTGCTGTAAACCTATGTTTTCTATAGTTTTGACAAACTTGATTCCGTTTTTGCTTGATTTTTGTATGTTTCTGTGTGTGTGGGGGGGGTGGGCATTGGAGCTGCCTATCCCATCATTTTTACAGGGCATTCCTCACCTTTGATTTTGAGGATTTTTTTGGTAGGTAAAGAATTTTAGATTCATTAGATTTTTTTTCCCTTTAAGCACTTTAAAGATATCATTCTGTTGTCTTCTGTCTACTATCATTTCTGTTGAAATGTAAAAATAATTTTTCATTGCTCCTTTGGAGAAAATGTGTTTTTTCCCATTCTAGCTACTTTCCAGTTTTTTGGGTTTTTTTTTAGTTTTCAAAAGTTTGATTGTGGTGTATCTTGATGTAGTTCGATTTGGGGTTTATCCTGCTTGGGTTTCATACGGCTCCTTGTCAATTGTTTTATGCCTTTCATTAGTTTTGGAAAATTTTTTGCCAATATTTCTTCATGTATTGCTTCTGCCCACTGTCATTATCCTCTCTTCTGACTCTAATTACATGTATATAAAACATTTTAACATCTCCAGTTCCTTTTTTTCTGTATTTTTCACCTTTATTTCTCTATATAGCATTCAATATGGATATTTTCTACTAATCTGTCTTTTAATTCACTAGTCCTCTGTTCTGCTGTGCCTAATTTGCTGTTAAGCCCATCTAATTAATTCTTAGTTACATTTCTAGAATTTTCATTTTAACTATTTTTAAAATTGTGTTAAAAAACACTTAAAAATTTTCCATTTTAACCACTTTTAAGTGTACAGTACAATAGTGTTAACTGTATGCACACTGATATGCAACAGATCTTTAGAACGTTTCTTATCTTGCAAAATTGAAATTCTATATTCATTGAATATGAACTTCCCTTTTTCCTCTCCCTTCAGTCCCTGGCAACCATCATTCTACTTTCTGTTTCTAAGAGTTTGACTATTTTAGATACCACATATAAGTGAAATCATGCAATATTTGGCCTTTTGTGACTGGCTTACTTCACTTAGCATAATGTCCTCAAGGGTCATCTATGTTGTAGCATATGACAGGATTTCCCTCTTTTACAAGGCTGAATAATATTTCCTTGTATGTATATATCACAATTTCTTTATACATTCATATGTTGATGAATATTTAGGGTGCTTTCATGTCTCGGCTATTGTGAATTTTGCTGCAATGAGCACAAGTGTGCAAATATCTCTTCAGGATCCTGTTTTCACTTCTTTTGGATATATACCAGATTTGGGATTGCTGGATCATATGGTAACTCTATTTTCATTTTTTGAAGAACCATCATACTGTTTTCCACAGCAATTTCACCATTCTACATTCCCACAAACAATGCACAAGGATTCCAGTTTCTCCACATCCTTGATAGCACTTCTTCTTATTATTTTTTTTAAATAATGGTCATCCTAATGGTGTAAGATGGTGATTTTAACTTGCATTTCCCTAATGATTAGTGCTGTTGAGCATCTTCTCACATGCTTTTTGGCCATTTGTATATCTACTTTGGAGAAATGTCTATTCAGGTTCTTTACCCATTTTTAAATCAAATTTTTGTTGTTGTTGAGTTGTAGGAGTTCTTTATATATTCTTGTATTGTGGGAGCCCCAAATCTGAGTGGGCACACACTTAGTGTTTGCCTATTCCAAAGAACTCACCCTATATTACAATAGGTAGAGATATCGGTTTATTAGTCTTATGGGAGTTGCTGACAGAGGCTGGCCAGCTGGATATCTGCCCCGCCATGGGGTACATAAAACAGTTACATAGTGAACAGATCAAAGTAGAGGTGTAAATCATTTGCATACTTATGCACAGACCCTCACCGAATTCAGAGTGTGCAGGAGATCTGGCTGAGTAGATAAGTTAATCTACTTGCTACTCTCCTGGTGCCAAGTACTTTAACACCAGTGTGCTATTTTACTTAGGGTCCCTGCTTCCTCCAGTCTTCCATTTTTCTTAAAGGGAATGTACCTTTCCTTGGGTAACTACCTTGGCCAGGGGTAGTTTTTTTAGGGGAGGGGGAATTCTGGAACCCTCAGGGAGGGGGACTAAGTCTATGTCCAGCATTTACCCTACAATTCTGGATATTAATCCCTTATCAGGTATACCCGTATGGTATGCAAATATCTTTTCCTATCCTATGAGCTACCTTTTCTCTCTGCTGTGCAGAAATTTTTAAGTTTGATGTAGTCCCATTTGTCTATTTTTGCTTTTGTTGCCTGTGTTTTTGGTTTCATATCCAAGAAATCATTGCCAAGTCCAATGTCATAAAACATTTAGCCTATATTTTCTTTTAGGAGTTTCATAGATTCAAGTCCTATATTTAGGTCTTTAATCCATTTTCAGTTAATTTTTGTATATGGTGTAAGTAAGGTTAGGGTCCAACTTTATTCTTTTGCGTGTGGATATCCAGTTTTCCCAGAACCACTGATTGAAGAAACTATCCTCCCCCCTTGTGTAGCCTTGGCATTTTTGTTGCAGATCATTTGACCATATACATGAGGGTTTATTTCTGGGTTCTCTATTATGCTGCATTGATCTATATGCCTATCTTTATGCCAACACCATATTGTTTTGATTACCATAGTTTTACTATATGTTTGAAATCAGAAATTGTGAGGCCACTAGTTTCCTTTTTCTTTCTCAAGATTGTATTAGCTACTTGGAGTCCTTTGAGATTCAATATAAATTTTAGGATTTTTTTTCCTTTTTCTGAAAAAAATGCCACTGTGACTTTGATAGGGATTGCATTAATCTGTAGATCACTATGGGTAGTATGGACATTTTAACCATATTAAGTCTTCCAATCCATGAGCAGAAATTGTATTTCCAATTATTTGTGTTTTATTTTTACTTTCTTATAGCAATGTTTTGTAATTTACGGTATATAAATCTTTTGCCGCCTTGAGTAAGATTATTCCTAAGTAATTTATTCTTTTTGCTGGTATTGTAAATGGATTGTTTTCTTAATTTTCTTCCTGAATTAGTCATTGTTAGGGTATAGATATGCAACTGATTGTGTGTTGATTTTGTATCCTGAAACTTTGCTGAATTTGATCATTAGCTCGTTTTTTTTTTTTTTTTTTTTGATGGCATCTTCAGGATCACCTACATACAAGATCATGTTATCTGTGAACAGAGATAATCTTACTTCTTCCTATTCCATTTGGATGCCTTTTATCTCTTTTTCATGCATGATATTTTTGGCTAGGACTTCCAGTACTATGTTGAAGAGAAGTGTCTAGAGTGGGCAATCTTGCCTTGTTCTTGATCTCAGAAGGAAGGCTCTGGGATTCCCACCTAGAGTATAATATTAGCTGTGGGCTTTCCGTATATGGTTTTTATTATGTTGAGGTAAATTCTTTCTATTCCTACTTTGTTCAGTGTTTTTTTTAGTCATGAAAGAGTGTTGATTTTTGTCAAATGCTTTTTCTGCATCAATAGAGGTGATCATGTATTTCTTGCCCTTCATTCTGTTAATGTGGTGTATTACATGCATTGAATTTTGTATGTTGAAGTGTCCTTGTATTGCAGAGATAAATTCCTCTTGGTCTTGATGTATAATCCTTTAATATGCTGTTGAATTTGGTTTACTACTATTTTGTTGAGGATTTTTACATCAATATTCATCAGGGAATTTGTCTGTAGTTTTTTCTCTTGGAGTATCTTTGTCTGATTTTGGTATCAGGGTAATACTGGCCTCATAGAATGAGTTTGAAAGTGTTCCCTCCTCTTCAATTTTTTTGGACAAGTTTGAGAAGAATTGATATTCATTTTTCTTTAAATGGTTGGTAGAATTTGCCGTTGAATTCACCACTGGTTTTGTTGTTGTTGCTCTTCGGAGGTTTTTGATTTTTATTCAATACCCTTACTAGCTATAGGTCTGTTCAGATTTTGTATTTTTTCATGATTCAGTCTTGGTAGGTTGTATGTTTCCAGAAATTTACCCATTTCTTCTAGGTTATCCAATTTTGTGTTGTATAATTGTTTGTAGTACTCTCTTCCAATCCTTTTTATTTCTGTGGCATCAGTTGTAATGTCCCTTCTTTCATTTCTGATTTTTATTTGAGTCTTTTCTCTCTCTCTCTCTCTTTTTTTTTTTTTTTTGGTTAGTCTAGCCAACGGTTTGTTGATCTCTTCAAAAACCATCTCTTAGTTTTGTTTACTTTTTTCTATTGTTTTCTGTTCTCTATTTGGTTTGTTTCTACTCTAATTTTAATTATCTTTCTTTTGCTAACTTTGGGTTTCATTTGTTCTTTTTCTAGTCCCTTAATGTGTGAAATTAGGCTGTTAATTTGTGATCTATTTTAAAGCAGGTGTTCACAACTATAAACTTTCCTCTTAGTACTGCCTTTGCTGCATCCCTTAAATTTTGATATGTTGTGTTTCCACTTTCTTTTCTTTTTCATAAATTGAATCATGATTGATTATATATATTTTTGGGGTTCAACATTGACATAGGCTGATCAAATCAATATTATTAGCATATATATTATTACAAATCATACTTATTCTTTGTGCCCCCTATCCAATCTCTCTCCATCCCCTTCTACCTCCCCAATCCCACCTCTGATAACCTTAGATTTCTTCTCTCTTTCTGGAAGAGTAATAGTTAACTTTGTTGATTTGTTGCCTAGATGATCTATCCAGTGCTGAGAGAGGTATGTTTAGGTCCCGCACTATTATTATAGAGCAGAGGCTTCTTCTATCACTCTGGATGGGCTTTGTAGAGAGCGACATCCTCTTCTTTTCTTTGGTTTCCACTGGTGACTCTCCTTGTGTCAATACACTCAAGTGGCTCGTGGGCCATCTGCATGGTGGTTGTGGCATCTAGCCACTTTTGCGGCAGCCATAGCTATTGTGGTGGCTGTGGTGGGACACCCACATGGAAGTGGTGTTTTTGGTGTGCTCCTTGCTTGGTGGTGGGAGGAGGGGTCAGTCCCAAATCCATGCCTCAGGACCCTGGGCAGGCGCCATGGCAGCAGCAGTCTGCCTGGTTGCAGGAGGAGGGGTTGGTCCCCAGCTCCATCTGTTTGTACATTCTAAGTTGTTGTTGTGGAGGAGTTGGGTGGGAGGGGGAGAGAGGAAGGGGGAAAGACATAGGGTGGGAGAAGGAGGAAGGGGAGGGTGATTGAGGCCTGTGGTACTCCCCTCATTCCTGCAGGGGAGAGCAGGGGCATGTGGTGGTGGCTTGATTTTTGCTGGGCTGAATGCAGATGACAGGGAGGTGTGGCTGAAGCCCTCCAACCCCCAACTCCCTGGCTCAGGAGACCAGGGAGCTTCCAGAGGTTGTTCAGGGGTCATCACTGGGCTGACTACAGATGTTGGGGGGCTGTGGCCAAAGCCCTCAGCCTCCCACTGCCTGGCTCGAGAGCCTGAGGTGCTTTCCGCAGCTGTTTGGTGGTCATTGCTTGGCTAGGTGCAAGTGTCAGAGGGTGTGGCAGAGGTCCTCAGCCCCCACTGTCCCAGTTCAGTAGCCCAGGGTGCTTCCTGCCGCAGCTCAGTGGTCATCACTGGGCTGGATATGGGTGTCTGGCTGAGGCTCCCGGCCCTCCCTGTTTCCTGGCTTGGGGGCCCAGGGGCTTCCAGTCCTTCTAGGTTTTATAGGCATTCTATGGTGAAGTGAGACCTTTGCTACTCAAACTTTGTCTCTGGTCTGTGTGCATTTTGTTTTTTCTTTCAGTTCTGAGTTGGATTATTTGCTGCCCCCACTACTTAAATTCTGCACTGGAACTAATTTGTTGTCCTTTGCTAACTTCTAAAACAGGGTAACTTCCTGTGGGGATCAGCACTTGAGCCCTGTGGTTGAGCTAAATTGCCGCTTTTCTGCTGATTCCCTGGGGAAGGCTTTTTGTACAGCTCAGGTTTTAATGGTTGACTTTGTTCGTACTTCTGGGTCTTCTGAGATCTGGTACACCTGGGTCTGGACCTGAGTCTCTTCAGCAAACTGCTTGTCCTGCAGTTCTATATCCCTGACCAGTCTACACAGAGTGACACTGTGCTGACTGGGGGGCAGATTAGCTGTCCATGCTATGCCCCAATGTTCCCCTGTTGGGCCCATCTCCCACACTGCCTGCACTCCAAACACTTCCCATGGGACAGGTCATGCGCTGGTCCCCTGCAATGACTCACCAGCCTCTGAGTGGCTCCTTTTTCCAGTTGCTGTGGCTCCTCACTCCTATGTGGGTCCACGGGAACCCTGTTTGTGGTCCTGCTGGCTTGAGGGCCACCAAGACCCTCCTCTCCTCTGCCACCTCCAAGCAACTTCATAGGAAGGGCACAACAGTGGCTTTTGCCAGCTCTTGGTCTATGCGCTCACCAGCTCCAGCTATACAGCGGCTGGGATTTGAAATGGTAGGAGCAGTCCTTTCTTTCTCTCATCATGGCTTCTCCTGCCTTCACGAACTCTGTAGGTCTCTCTTCTTCTTCCCCTGAGCTCTAGCGGCCCCAGCATTGCTGTAGTTGCTTTTTAATAGTTGTAAATTGGTTGATTTGTGGGAGAGAGTGACACTGGCGACCATCTATTCTGCCATCTTGACCAGAATCCGTGTTTCCATTTTCATTTGTCTCAAAATGTTTTTTGGTTTTCTTCGTGATTTCTTAGACTAATTGATTGTTCAAAATTGTGATGTTTAATTTCTACATATTTAGTTTTCCTTTTGCTATTTATTTCTAGTTTCATTCCATTGTGGTTGCAAAGGATACTTCGTGTGATTTCAATCTTTTAAAATTTGATAAGACTTGTTTTGTGGCCTAATATGTGATCTATCCTGAATAATGTTCTGTGTGTGTGTTTGAGAATTGTATTCTGCTGTTGTTGGGTAAAATGTCCTGTGTATGTCTGCTAGGTTCATTAGGTTTGTATTATTGTTCAATTGCTCTGTTTCTTTATTGATCTTTCATCTGGTTGATCTATCAATTATTAAAAATTGTGTATTAAAATTTCTTACTAATACTGTGTTACTTTCTATTTCTCCCTTCAATTCTATAAATGTTTGTTTCTTATATTTGAATTCTCTGCTATTGGGTGCATTCATAGGATAATTGTTGTATCTTCTGATGAATTGACTGTTCTATCATTATATAATGTCCTTCTTGTGATGGTTTTTGACTTAAAGTCTGTTATGTATGATATAAGTGTATCTATCCCCGCTATCTGGTTACTATTTGCATGGAATATCTTTTTCCAGCCTTTGATGTTCAGCCTATGTATGTCCTTATAGCTAAATTTAGTCTCTTGTAGACAGTATATAGGTAGATCTTTTTAAAATATTCATTCAGCCACGGTATACCTTTGATTGGGGGGTTTAATCCATTTACATTTAAAGTGATTACTGATAGGGAAGAACTTACTATTGACATTTTTGTGAATTGTTTTCTGCATGTCTTATAGTTATTTTGTCCCTCATTTCTTCTCTTGATTTTTCCTTTGTGTTTTATTGATTTTTTATAGTGACATGCTTTGATTCCTTTGTCATTTTTCTTTTGTGCATTTGTTTGTGGTTACCATGGAATTACATAAAACATGGCATAGTTATAAAAACCTATTTTAAACTGTTGACCACTTAACTTCAATTTCGCACAAAAACTCTATTTCTTTACTCTCCCCACCCCACTCTATGTTACTGAGTACACAAATTACACCTTTTTACATTTTGTATTCATTAACATAGTTTTATAATTATAGTTATTTCTATGCTTTTATCTTATAAATTCTGTACTTCAATTAAAAATGATTTCTGCACCACCATTACAGTATTAGAGGATTCTGTATTCATCTATATGTTTACCTTTATCAGAGAGTTTTATATTTTTGTATACTTTTATGTTGTTGTCTAGCATCCTTTTGTATCCTCTTGAAGGACTCTTTTTAGAAATTCTTGTAAGGCTGGCATAGTGAAGATGAAGTCCCTTAACTCTTACCTGAAAAGGAAACATTTATCCAGGAAGGTCTTTATTTTGCCTTCATTTTTGAAGGACAGTTTTGCTGGATATAATATTCTTGGTTGGCAGCATTTTTCTTTCAGCACTTTGAATATATCATTTTACTCCCTTCTTGCATGTATTATTTCTTCTGTGAATCTGCTGATAATCTTTTGGCTAGTCCATTGTACATGATGAATTGCTTTTCTCTTGCTGCTTTCCAGATTTTGTTTTTGAATTCTGATAGTTTGATTATAATGTGTCTTGGTGAGGGCTTTCTTTGGGTTCATCCTAGTTGGAGTTTATTTGATGTTTTTACATAGATTCCAAGTGTCTTGTAATGATCTCCATCTTTCCTTTAATTTTCTTGAATGTATTAATTATATTATTTTTAGTTTTCTCTCTGATAACAGTAATATCTGAATTATCTTTGTTTCTTTTTCTATGGCCTATTTTTCCTCTTGATATTTTGTTTCAGTTTTTAGCATAATTATTAATTTTTGAATAGACAATAGATATTGTGAATTAACAAAAATTAAGGTTTTAGAAATCTAGATGATATTGTTATAATCCAAATAGTGTTACATTTTCTTCTGGAGGCAAATAGAATTACTGGCAGATCAAGAGCTGGTTTTAGGCTTTGTTAAGGCTATTTTATTACAGCTTTACCTTTGTGTTTAGGCTGTAGCCCTTACTCCTTAGGGTGGGCCTTTCTGGTTTTTTTTTAACAGAAATGCAGGAGTATTTACCAAGTCTTCTTCTTCCACTTTGGTGAGGCATTATTGTCTGTTTTTGTCTCCTCAGTGCTACAAACCTGTTGAGATGTCTGCTTACACTTTTCAGCCTCCCAGTTGGTATTTTCTGCTAGGACATGTTTGGTAATCCAGCTCTCCAGGGGGGTGAAAAAAAGACCTGATTTGTAGTATTTGCTGATTTCCATGGTGTAAGTAGTTCTATCATGGACACCTTCAGGTTACCAATGTGACATCATTGAATGTGAATTTGGTAAGATATGTGCACAATCACCTTTAATGAGCTGGTGTGAAATGGCTCCAACTTAGCATTGGTTTCTTGGAGTCTCACCCCGCACATGTGTAGCTTAGGAGACTTACAACAGTATGAGGAGACTTGTATGCAGATTTTTGAACTAATTTCTCTGTGATTCCCTTCTTTATATGATTTTGCTCCTCAACTTTAAGCCATTGTTAGCTCTGACCTCTGACCTCTGTTTCCTCAGCCCGGAAAACTAATACTTCTCCTTAGGGTTTTTTTTCTTTCTTTCCTTCTTTTGTCTTTATGTTATTTGTGTTATATCATGTTATTTATTTATTTATTTACTTTGCTTTGAATATATCATCTCATTCTCTTCTGAACTGTAGAGTTTCTGCTGAGAAATCTGTTGTTAGTCTGATGGGGACCCCTTATAGGTGACTTGATTCTTTTTTCTTGCTGTTTTTTGGATTCTCTCTATGTCTTTGAGTTTTGCCAGTTTGACTATCATGTGTCTTGGAGAGGACCTTTATGGATTGAATCTGTTTGGGGGATTTTTGAGCCTCTTGGATCTGAATGACTATATTTCTCCCAATACCTGGGAAGTTTCCCACTACTATTTCATTGAACAGGTTTTTACTGGCTTTTACTTTCTGCTCCCTTTCTAGAACTCCTATTATTCAAATGTTTGTGCACTTAAGGTTGTCTGAGAGCTCTCACAGATTTTCTTAATTTTTAAAATTCTTTTCTCTTTTTACTTGTCCATCTGGGTATTACAAAAAGACTGTCTTTGAGATCAGAAATTCTTTTTTCTGCTGCTTAAGTTCTCCATTGTGTTTTTTATTATGTTGAATGAATCTTTCAGTTCCTGGAGTTATGCTACATTATTTTTTAAGGTGTTTATCTCTTTGTAAATTTCCTCCTTTATATCCTGGACTGTTTTGCTCAATTTGTTGTGTCATCTATTTGAGTCTTCATGTTTCCTCAAGATTGTTGCTCAGAATTCTTTTTCATACATTTCAAGGGTTTCCTGCTATATGGGGTCTGGTCCTTGAGAATTACTGTATTCCTCTGGTGGTGCCATATTTTCTTTCTTTTTTTTTTTTTTGTATTCTAGTATCCCTATGCTGATGTCTGATAATCAGTTGCTTCTTTTATTACTCTGGAGTGGTTTTTGAAGAGAGACTCCCCTCTGTCAATGTGTTTTATTTGAACCATTGGGTATGGTGTTTTAGTTTGGGTTCCAGGTAGATGCAGCAGTATAATCTCTGTGTGGTTACTTTGGCCATATTTTATGTTGAAGTTTCATGTGAGTGCCTCCATGGCCTAGGCACTAGGGTGCTCAGTGGTTCCTTGCTGAAGTGAATGACATTGTGTTGGGTCATCAAGGTCATGGGTGAGATCCTGAGCTCTTGAGAGAAGCACCTGTGATCTCTGTCTCTCCTTGTCTAAAGTAGGTGACCCTGGGCAAACTTGCTGGCATCCTGCCTAGTGTCCTGTGACACTGGTAGGTGCACTGGTATGTACTAAAGAGCCTCAGTTTGAATGGATGACCCTGAGTGGGGTTTCTCTTTCGACTTCCCTGCAAGCAGAGGCTTCTCCTAAATCCTTGCTCCTTCCTCTTTCCTCCTGCCTCATAAAACACAGGAACACCTGAATGGGGGGGGGAGGGGATGGAGCTGGTGGCGACTGGGCTGGGTGTTGGTGGAGAGCAAGATGGACTTCTGTGTGGGGAAAGGTGGCAGTGCTCTGGGGCTAGGTGGTGGCAGTGGTGGTGGCTGTAAGGTCATACTTTCTTCTGTGGTTCAGGAGCTGGAGTGCCCAGTTGAGCTGCTGAGTTGGAGCTGAGCTGCTTCTAAGGAAATGGGTAAGGCCACTAGGTGGGGCTGCAGTGAGTGGGCACATCTAGCCACTTCTTGTGTGGTGGGTAGGACTGCCAGGCAAGCCTTCAGTGAAGTGCCCCATCCAGTTGCTTTTGGGCAGTGGGCAGGGCTGCTAGGTACATGTGCAGTGAAGGAGCCAGTGCAGCCACTTCTGGGCCTGTTGGCAAAGCCACTAGACAGGACCGTTCAGGATGGAACCACCTGGCAGCTTCTCAGGGAGGGGCAGATGCACTTTATTTTCACTGGCCTGAGGATGTATTCATTATGGTAGAGACCCATGATCCTACCCTCTGGGCAAGGGGCTCAGGTACACACAACTCAGTCAGCCAGTGGGGTTGGGGGTAGGGGGACTAACAGATGTGGTCCACCTGAAGAGGATCTGCCTGTATGCTCTCTGGTTGGGGACATGGGGGTGCGTCAGTTCAGCAAGACTAGGGCTGGCTTCCCAGACTGCAGAGCTAGAGTCCTGGGCTTCAAGCCTTAACGCTGGGGAAGCACTGTGGCTACTGGCCCAAGGACAGGGTGCACTCCTATAACAGCTCTGGTTTCAAGATGGTGTTGTCCTGCATCAGCTTGGGTCCCAAGGGTGGACAGTGGGGAGTGCACCATTTCTCCTACTGTTCTAGAGCAGGGTAGTGTGTGTTTTCTAGGGTGCTCCCCACACTTGGCTCTGGCTTGTCCTGGCAAAGGATCTGTGGCCCTTTATAGTGAGGATGGGTGTTGGTGTGGGTCCTCTGCCTACCTTTTTGCCACAAGGGAAAATTCTTCCTGTACTGATCCCAGTGTCAGAGACGTGGTGGCTGAGGCTGTGTGCCTCTCTTCTCTCTATCATCCTGGGTTTGTGTGCTCCACAGCGATCTCACCAGTCTCCTCCTGTACTCCCACACTCTCTCACCAATACTCCTGTTGATATTGAGTTGTCTGTTAGTTGTTCTGGTCCTTTTCTGTGGGAGGAGAATGCCCTGGGCACCTCTAGTCTGCCATCTTGCCCCATCCCTTTCTCTGTGAACTTTTTGAAGTACCCTCGTATATGTGTCTGTTTATTTCCAACTATTTTTTTTCTTTTCTATTTGGAAGTTATATGCTCTGTTCCTATTCTTTTAGTGATTACTCTAAACATGTTATCATGTGTAGTGTATTGAATTATGTCCCCCCAATACTCAGTGAATTTTGCATTGTGTCCTCCAAGTTTTACGTATTAGAAACTTAGCCCCCACTGTGACTATTAAGAGAGTGGGAAATCCTATTATGGTAATTGAAAGGTGGAGCCTTGAAAAAGTGATTTGGATTATAGGACCCTGCAGTAGTGAATGGATTAATAATGGTGGTCAAGGGCGTGATTCCGAGGGCTTTAAAAAGAGTGCTCCTTGCTCCACTATTTTGCAATGTAATACCCTGCCATCACTAAAGTCACCACCAAAGAAAGCCTTCATCAGATGTATTCCCTGGACTTGAGCTTCCTAGCTTCAGAAACCGTAAGCAGGAAATTTCGTTTTCTGTATAAAATAACCAGTTCCCCATATTTGTTATAAGCAACAGAAATGGACAAATACAGAAAATTCCAGAACTGTAGGGCCACTGGGCCACTGGCAACATGCAACTGGCCTGGAAAAGCCGCAGGCACCAATGGAGCACAGTGGGTTGCACCTGGCAGAGCTGGGGAAGCAAGGCTGCCCAAAGCCTTGGGGGCCCAGATGCCCTGCTGTGCCCAAGATGCAGGACTTGGAGTCAAAGAAGATTATTTTGTAGCTTTAAGATATAATGTCTGCTCTGTTGGGTTTTGGACTTCTTTGGGGCCTGTTCCTCCTTTCTTCTGGCCTATTCCTAACTTTTGGAATGGGAATGTCCACGCAATGTCTGTCCCACCATTGTATCTTGGAAATAGACAAATTTGTTTTTGATTTTTACAGGTTCACAGCTGGAAGGACTTTTGCTTTTGGTCTCAGATGAGACTTTGGACTTTGGACTTTTAAGTTGGTGCTGGAAGAAGCTAAGACTTTTGGGACTGTTGGGATTGAATAATTGTATTTTGTATGTGAGAGTGACATGAATTTTGGGAGGCCAGGGGCAGAATGATAGAGTTTGGGTGTGTTGTCCCCTCCAAAATTCATGTGGAAATTTGATCCCCAATGTGGCCATGTTGGAAGCCTTTTGAGTCATGGGGGTGGATCCCTCATGAATGGATTAATACTCTCCCTGGGGGGCAGGGAGAGTATCGAGTGAGTTCTCACTCTATTAATTCTCGCAAGCGCTGATTGTTTAAAAGACCCTGGTGCCTCCCCTCTCTCTCTTGCTTCCTCTTGCCATCTGATCTGCTTGTACCCGCCAGCTGCCTGCCCACACCAGATGCAGCTGTCCAAAAATCGTGAGCCAAATAAACCTCTGTTCTTTATAAATTACCCAGTCTCAGGTATTCTGTTATAGGAACACAAAAATGGACTGATACGGAAAATTGGTACCAAAGAGTGGGGTTAGGGTTAGAAATATGGACTGTAAAGGCCATTCTAAAGAGTTCTCAGAGAGAAATAAGAAGAGGAGGTCTGTCTCTGTCTCTGCTCTCTCTGCTTCCACCATCTTGCAATGTGATACCCCAAGGTTGCTGCTGCCACCACCAGATGGACTTTGGACTTCCCAGCCTCAGAAACTGTAAGCAATAAATTTTGTTTTTCTTATAAATCACCTAGTTCTGTGTATTTTGTTATAGGCAACAGAAACGGACTAATACATCATGTGTATTTCATAAAGTTTAAAATAAATCAATATATTTCCCATCCTCCCAAATAATACAAGGACAATAGAACACTTTAATTCTGATCATTTTGTTCTGCATTATATGTTTATTGTCCAGCATTTTTGTTCTATATTTTTGGCCCCACAAATTAGATATTATTGTTTTACACAGTCCATGTTTATTTTAGCTTATTCATATATTCACCATTTTCTAAACGTATTAGATCAAGAGGAGGAAATGTAAGATTGGTCAAGGCAAATATGTTGACAGAGGTGCAGTCTCCCAGGATTCAAGACTTAATGTGATGGAACTCAAGTAATTGGGACTGGCATTAGTATTCCACTAGGATGGCTAATCAAAGCTTGTTCTCAGTGTATCAGTGATGACCTAGTTAATAAGGCAAAAATATTTGAATTTTCCTGATGCACTCTAGAGGAAGGAGTCTATGCTGCAGTGAAATTGGATCACCTGATCAAATTGGGAATAATAAGTTCTTGGAGTGGTAGAGCCCAGATAGTGGCACTGAATCATCAGAAACAAAGGGAGTACAATCATCACAATAAACCACATGGACAGAGTGGCAACCAGACTATTTTGAAATAAAGGGAACTCTAGTGGTGGCTAATTGGTAACAGAACCCCTCAAAATGAAGAATATGGGCATCCTACTAAAATGCTGTTTGTTCTATACATGTGGAAAAAATTTAGGTTTTTGAGTCTAATTTGAGTCACTACAGTGAAGATTCACAGCCACTTACTCAGTTTTTAGACTTAAGTTTGTTAATAGACTTGGAGCTTCTCAACTGGGTAGGTGGTTGGATCCCTTTGAAGAAGCACCCTGTAACATGATCACAGGCCTATACTGCTTGTCTTTCCCGAAGCTTTACCCAGAGAGGCCTTCAGCCATGTTTCAAGGTGACTGTGCAGTGAGGAATGTAACAAACTAGAATTTTTTATTATCTATTAGATACTGGCTCTGATCCATTGGGGCAAAAGATCCATTCTATAGTTATTTCCACAGCCACAGAATGTATAATATGAATAAGTATACTTAGTAACTGATAGAATCCCTACCTTGATTCACCAACCTGAGGGATAAGGTCTTTTATGGTAGGAAATTCCCATCATCCCACTCCAAACAATAAGACAGAAATACAGTGATACCTAAGCATCACTGTATGCCTGGAGGAACTGCAGAGGTAAGACTGGAGAGATGCAGGAGTGGTGACTTCTACCACATCCCCATTTGACTTATATGATTAACTAGTACAAAAGTAAGAGAGTTTGTGGATAATGACAGCGAATTGTTGCAAACTTAATCTGATGATGACACCAACCACAAATGCAGTTCTGAATATGGTATTTTTATTAAGGCAAATCAGCACAGCTCCTGGTCCCTTGTATGCAGTTGACTTTGTAAATGCTTCCCCCTCTCATTCCTTTCAGTAATGAAAACCAAAAGTAGGGATGATCGTATATTTTTACTTGTTCCCAGAGCTATTCCATTTTTCCTGTTCTCTGTCACATTATAGTTTGGAGGGAACTTGACTATCTTGATATCCCACAGAACATCACTCTGTTCCACTAAATGGCCAATACTATATTAATTAGACTCGATGATCACAAAATAGAAATAAAACTAGATACCTTAGTAAGACATATTTATGTATATGGTGGGAGATAGTTCAGGATTCTGTCACATAGGTGAAGTTTTTAGGGCTTCAGACTGGACCATCTTGAGATATCCTTCTAAAAGTAAAAAGAAGTTGCTGTACTTTGTGCTTCCCACCTTAAAGAAAGAAGGTTAATGAAAACACTAATAAGAAAATCACATTGCAGACTCTAAAGGTTTGGAGTAAGTCCATGCTCTCCTTGAATGACAATAATTCTCCATTTGGAAAGCAAGAAAAGCAGCTCCTGTCTTGCTATTAGGCCCTGGTAGGAACTGAATTACTGACTATGATTCACAAGGAGACTATATGACCTGAACTTCCCATTATGAACTGGTTGTGTTAACTGATTTACTGAGTCATACAATGAATATATGCATCAGTTTTCTGTTATAAAATAGAAGTGGTTATACACAAAACTGGACATGAGCAAGTTGGAAAGGAATCTACTTATGCAGTTGATTCAACACTCCCATGCTACTTGCTCCTTCTGCTTTGCCATATCTCCTGCAACACACTCCTACGGTCTCATGAAGAGTTCCCTATGAGCAATTGCTATGGTTTGAAGGTTATTGTCCCCTCCAAAACTCATGTGTTGGAAACATAAACCCAAATGCAACAGTGTTGGGAGGTGGGGCCTCCTGGGAGGTGATTAGGTCATGAGGGCTCCACCCTCATGAGTGGATTAATGCCATTGTAAAAAAGACTTGCGGGAGTGGGTTCTCTTTTGCTCTTCTGCCATATGAGGACTTACTGTTTTTCCCCTCTAGAGGACTCAATGTTCAAAGTGCCATCTTGGAAGCAGAGAGACCAGGCCCTAACCTACTGACACTTTAATTTTAGACTCCTCAGCCTCCAGATCTATGAGGGAATAAATTTATGTTCTATATAAATTATCCAGTCTGCAGTAATCTGTTATCATAGCATAAAATGGACTAAGATGTGAATTGGTACCAGAGAAATGGGGTGTTGTTATAACAGATCCTTAACAATGTGGAAGTAGCTTTGGAATTGGGTAATGAGTAGAGGCTCATTATGAACAGTTTTGAAGTAAATGATGGAAGAAAGCCTATATTGCTGTGAATGGAGCATTAAGGGCGAGTATGGTGAGGACTCAAAAAAAGAAGAGAGCTGTAGAGAAAGCCTTGGTCTTAGAGATTATCTAAGTCCTTGTGAACATAATACTGGTAGAAATATGGACAGCAAAGGCCATTGTGATGAGGTCTCAGACTGAAGTGAGAAAATCTTATAAAGTGGCAAAGAACTTGGCTGAATTGTGTCCATGCCTGAGGACTTTGTGGAAGGCAGAATTTCAGAGTGATGAACTAGAATATCTGGTGGAAAAAATCCCAAAGCAGAGAAATGTTGAAGCTGCAGCATGGCTTCTCTTAACTGCTTATAGCAAAATGTGAAAATAGAGAAATGATTTAAACATAGAATTTATAATTAAAAGGAAGCAGAACATAAAGATTTGGAAAATTTTCAGCCTGGCCACGTAAAGAATAAAAAATTGTGTTTAGGAGAAAAAGCCAAGGTGTAGCCAAGCTACCATTTGACAAGGAGATTAATACGGTTAGAAGGAAGCCAGGTTCTATTCATCAAGACAATGGGAGAATAACCCTAAAGTCATTTAAGAGATCTCTGAGGCTGCCATAATCATTACAAGCCCAGATTGCCAGGGCCTTGAAGGCCAAAAGCTTTTGAGAGAGGGGCCCAGGGAGCCTGTGAGACCACATGGCTCACTGCCCAAGGCTTTCTTGGGTCTCTGCTCTCTGAATTCTGGCACAACACTCCTCAGCTATCCCAGCTGTGGCTCAGATGGGCCCAAGAATAGCCCAGGCCACTGGAAGGTACAAGTGGTGAGCCTTGGCAGTGCTCACATGGTGCTAAGTCTGCAGGCATGCAGAGTGCATGAACTGTGGAGGCATGGCTTTCTCCACTTAAATTTCCAAGGATGCTTCAGAGAGCTTTATGGCCCAGGCAGAGACTTGCCACAGTGGCAGAAATGCTGTAGAGAGTTCTCATTAGGGCAATGCTTAGTGGAGCCATGGGGGCAGGATTGTCCCTGTGACCTCATAACTGTATAGCCACCAGTGTGTAATGTCAGTCTGGGAGAACCACAGGCACCTGAATCTAACCCATTAGAGCAATGTGAGCTACACCCAGTAAAACCATGAGAGTGGGGTTACCAGTATCCTTCAAGACCCAACCCCTATCCCAGTGTGTGAAGTCAAAGAAGATTGTTCTCATGGCTTAAGGTCTAATGTAGTTTGCCTGGCCGGGTTTTGGACTTACTTGGGACCAGTTACCACTTTCTTCTTTCCTATATGTCCCCTTTGAAATGGGAATGTCTATCCCATGCCTGTCCTACCATTGTATTTTGGAAGCACATAACTCGTTTATTTTCACAGGCTAACATCTGGAGGGAAATTTGCCTCAGGATAAATTATGTTTTGACTCTAACCCATATCTGATTTGGATGAGACTCTGGATTTTGAACTTTTGAGTTGATATTGGAACAAGTTAAGGCTTTTGGGATTATCAGGATGAATGAATGTATTCACATGTGAGAAAGACACAAATTTGGGGGGGAGGGCCAGAGGTAGAACGCTATGTTTTGAATGTTTTTGTCCCAAAACTCATGTGCTGGGAACTTAATCCCCAATGCAACAGTGCTGGAAGGTGGGGCTTAATGGGAGGTGTTTAGATCATGAGGGCTCCCCCTCATGAAAGGATTAGTGCTGCTATAAAATGGACTTGCAGGAGTGGGTTCTCTCTCTTCTGCTCTTCTGCTATATGAGGACATAACATTCATTCTTCCTCTCTGGAAGACAGAGTGTTTAAGGTGCCATCTTGGAAGCAGAGAAATGGAGTTCTAACCTGCGGTCACCTTGATCTTGGACTTCTCAGCCTACAGAACTGTGAGGAAATAAACATCTGTTCTTTGTAAATTACCCAGTCCATGGTATTCCGTTATAGCAACACAAATGGATCAAGACAGCAGTTAAAGGACGAAGGAGAAATACAGGTCTGATTTAGGCATGGATCTGCACAATAGGCCATCGCCAGCTGTAAGTGGATAGTCACTGCACTGCAAGGCCCTCTGGGTGGCCCTTAATGACAGTGGAAAAAGAAATTCCTCTCAGTGAACTGAATTTCAGGTGAAACATCTGATTGCCTACTTTGTGTGGAAGCAGAGATGGCCTGCTGTATGTATTCATGGATCAGGGATTTGGAAAGAACAGAATTAAACAACTGATGACAGGTGATCTAGGGAAAATATATGTAGTTGGACTTCTTGGAATGGGTACAGAGTGTGAAGATAATTATGTCCTAAATAAATGGCCACCAGAGGGCACGTAGTCGAGAGGAGGTTTTCAGTGATCAGGTGAGAAAGATGACCCAGCCTGTGGATGTCAGCTAGACTCTCTTCAGCCACCACAGTGCTAGCATACCCATCAACAGATGGATATTCATGCGGGGATAGAAGTTGAGCTTGGGCTAAGCAGCATAAGACTCATTTAGGCTGATTCTGGGTGTTCATCCTGCCAACTGAGTTCCTGATATGACAGCATTCCCTGGGAGGACCAGCTGGCTACCTGGTGGCAGGTTGATTAGGTCAGACGTCTCCCATTATGAAGGGGGCAGTACTTTGTCCTCACAGAGATAAACACATATTCCAGTATAGATTTCCTTTTATGTTTGCAGGGCTTCTGCCCAGCCACTGTCATTCATAGATTTAGACAGTGATTAATCTGTGCCAGGGTAGCCCAGTATGATGGTAAATTTTATGTGTCTACTTGGCTGAGTATGGTGCCTAGGTATTTGTCAAACATTATTTTGGATGTTTCTGTGAAAGCCTTTTTCTTTTTTGGAAGAGATTAACATTTAAATTGTGGACTTTGAGTAAAGCAGATTGCCCTTCATAATATAGGTGGGCCTCATTCAATCAGTTGAAGGCCTTAATAGAACAAGACTGACCTCTCCTGAGCAAGAAGGAATTCTGCCAGCAGACTGCCTTTAGACTTGGACAGTAACTCCTCCCTGGATCTCCAGACAGCTGGCCTACCCTGCAGATTTTGAACTTGTACCTCCACAATCACATAAGCCAATTCCTTAAAATAAATCTTTTTCTCTGTCTATATATACACACCCTGTTGGTTCTGTTTCTCTTGAAAACCTTAATACACCTACCCAAAACTGCTTTGAGGAGAAATTCACTTTATAACATAGGAAGTAACACAGTGGGCTCACACTGTGGGCTCATACCCATGGAATTCACTGGTCTCACCATGTACGCTGTTATTCAGAAATAGCTGTCCTGATGGAAAGTGTGATGGCCTACTGAATGCTCAGTTATGGAAGCATCTGGGAGCCAATACCTTGTAAGGTTGGGGTGCTGTCATATGGGACAGTTTATGTTTAAAATCAACAACCTATGGCCAGAATGTTTAGGTATGAGAACCTAGGAGTGGGCCCTTCTCATTATGACATCCAATAATTCACTTAAAGAATGTTCTCTTCTTATATCTTCAAGCTTGGACTTGGTGTGTTTAAAGTCTTAGTGCCTAAGGGCGGAACGCATGCACCAGGATACCTGGTCATGTTTCCGATTGATTGGGAGCTGAGACATCATCTGGTCATTTTGGACATACCCTGCTACAAGCAGAGAAGGGGTCATTATTTTGGCTGAGGTGACAGATCCCTATTACCAGTGTAAAATGGGGTTGCTGCTATACAATAGGAGAAAGGAGATTGTGTTTGGAACCTAGGGGCTTCAGCGGGTTATGTCCTATGCTACTTTGCCCAATAGTTCTGGTCAAATGGAAAATGGGGCAACCAATAATGTAGATAAGACTAAAAAGAACTCATGTCCTACTGATATAGTTTGTTTTCCCCACCACTTTAAGAACCTTGTCTAGCCCAGATGCCGGCCGAAGGTAAGAGAACATGAAATGGGTGGTGGAGGAAGGCAGCTCTGATTACTTAAGCAAGCTACAAAAATGCAGATTGTAGAAGCTATGTTTTGTTACTTTTTAAAACCCTATTTTTATTCCCATTGCCTTATGTGAAGAGCACTAGTGATGACTGTTGTTTTAGGTTTCAGGTGGGAATATGACCGAATTGATATCATCCTGGGATCATGGTGTGATTCTGTGCTTGGAAAGCAAACTGTTTACCTAGGTGAAGGATAAGAGTGGATGCTCGGTGGCATAAGGAGTGGACTGCTGGATTTCTACCACTTGCTCTTTCAGATCCACTCTCTCCCTTTTTTCCACCTTGCTTTCATCCCTGACAGGCTGCTGTTTCTGCGTTACATCAACGGGCTGACTTGCCCTTTAGTTAGTTTCTAGTTAGGTGTGTCCACAGGAATCACAGCAGGATACTCTAAAGAGAGAGAAGAGTGAGATTAGGCTATTTATTACCCCCTGCTCCTTTCTTGTAGGTTAACCTAAAGCTGGTTGTGTCCATTATTGACAGGTCACAATCTTTTTCAGAGTCGTCCTTTCTACATGACTGTTTTGGAGTTCTGGTAATCACTTCCTTCCCTCATTCTTACTGCCTAGGGGTTTTTAATTTCTCTGGTATATAGTGCTATCCTTTGTGGCTTTGCTACACCCTGCCCACACTTTTGTAAACAATTTCTTTATTAAACACTCCTTGAATTTTCCTATTTTGAATGTGTCCTCTGTTTCCTACTGGGACCCTAATATGTCTCTTCTTCTTGTTTACTCTTACTCTGTGTTACCGCTTTCCTCCTCCAATTCCCCTAACTGAGGTGCTTACTTAGAGTCCATTACTAGGGTATCAACTATTACCTCTAAGCTGGTGACTCCCAAATCTATAGCTCTAGCCCAGATTTCTCTTCTTCGCTTCAACTCTGTCTTTGCATCTCCCTACTGAACCAAATAAATGTTAACATTTCCAAAAATGGAATTTGTCCCCTTCTTCCCAAGCCTGTATGCCTCCCACTGTGCCCCTAACTCAGTTCTAAGGTATGTCAAGGATAAGGGTCCTCTTCTCATGAGTGAAAATGTCACTTATCCTAGAGAAAGGACATTTTAAAACACTATTGTCACTGTCATCCAGACCTAACTCTCAAAATCATATTTAACTCCCACCCCTCCCCAACTCCCACCTCCACTGCTGCCAAACCAGTTGCTATTATGTCAATTCTACCTCTTAAATGTTTCTATACTACACTCCCTTCTCTATTTTCACGGCTACCATACTCTACAGTGTAGTGATGAAGGACATAGGCATTGGCCTCAGTCAGACCTGGGTTTCAATTCTATATATGCCACTTACTTGGATAAGTTTATTTCCTCATTCAATGAATATTTATTGGACATCAACTTTGAGCCAGGTACTGTTCTAGGCTCTGAAGATTCAACAATGAACAAGACTAAGTTTCTGCCTTCGTGAAGCTTACATTCCAGTGGGAGGAGACAGATTATAAATAAATTAACAAAACAATAAATAAGATAATTTTAGATCATGCCCCGATGAAAACAAACTAGGGAAAGTAAGTGTCATGGGAGAAGGAAATCTTAGATAGTGTCATAAGGGAAGTGTGGTTACAGAAGAAAAGAGGGTCCTGAACCAAGCCCCGGGACATGCAAAGATTGGGAAAAGGTAGCAAATCTGTTTATGGTCCTTACTAAGTACTGTTCTAAGTACATTACATACAGTAATTTACTGAATCCTTACCAAAACCCTACGAGGTATCATTTTTATTTTTATCACCATTTTATTAATGAGGAAACTGAGGCACAGAAAGGTTAAGTAACTGTCTAAGGTCATATAGAAAGCAAATGGTAAAAATGGGATTCGGCTTGGTTAAGAATCCATTCTCTTAACTACCACGCAGAATATTGCCTCCCAAGAGGAGGGAGAAGAGGAAGAACCAGCGAAAGAGACTGAGAAGTAATGCAGCCGTCATGATCTTCAGTTTATTCATCTCTAAAATGGAAATAAAAATAGTGTCTGCTCAAAGGGGTTGTAATGAAGATAAAATCTTAAATACCTGCAAAATACATATCACAGTATTGTGGGATAGTAGTCACCTAATTAATGGTAACTACTATTATTACTTCTTAAACTACTGCAATAGTTTCCTATGTAGCCTACCTGACCCCTCTCTCCTCAGTTGCCCCCCTCCACAACCCAAACCAAACAACCAGCTCACACATTCCAACTTACCTCTGCGCAGTGATGCCATTGTAATTTTACATACTGCTCACCTGCTGAATATCCTTCAGTGGTTCCCAATTGCCTATAGCAGGGGTCAGTAAACCTTTTCTGCAAAAGTCCAGGTAGTAGATATTCTTAGACTTTGGGCCATATGTTCTATGTTTCATCTACTCAATCCTGCTATTGTATAGCAAAACTATCCATAAACAATACGTAACTAAATGGGTGTGAATGTGTTCCAACAAAACCTTATTTAGAAAAACACGGGGCAGGCTGGATTTGGCCCACAGGCCATAGTTTGTCAACCACTGGCCTACAGAATTAAGTTTGGCAGTCAGGATCCTATCTACCTCTTACAGTCCTGTCTCCCATTGCTCCCAGTCATGCATTCAACACTCTAGCCAAACCAGATGACACTCTGTTCTCTTTGTTTACACTAGTTCCTCTCTCTGAATTACCCTTTTCTTCAAGCTCTGCCTGTTTTTCCTATCTATATATATTTATTATAGTCCTTTGTCAGAAAGCAACAGAACTGACCTTGGCTGTGGTATAGACTGCAGGTGCTCATCAATATCAATGTTCTCCTCTTCTTTCTGGATACCCATTTAGATTACATTTTCCTGTCCACCTTGCAGCAGGGTGTAACCATGTACCTGAATTCTGGACAATAGAACATGAGCAGAAGTTTTACGTGTCATTCCCCACAAATACCTCCCACATTTGATCCCTCCAGTTAAATGTAGAGAACTCTGAAGACCCAGAGGAGAACAGAGCCAAAGAATGAAAAGAGCCGGGGTCCTTGAGTAACTGTGGAACACAGTCCTCCTGTTGACCCACTTTGGATAGGACATGAAGGAGAAATAGATTATATCTTTAAGCCACTGAGATTTGTGGGTTAGTTTATTACTTATACAAACTGATACACTAGCTAGCAAAGGAATTTATTTGGAAGACAATGAATTAGCTCACAGAAGGTAAAACTAAACAACCAGATCTCAAAAAAAGATGGAAATCAAGGCATCTTCCAGGATCTAGGTAGAAGGAACTAATGGATCACTCTTCCAGGGCACCAGTGGCACTAAGAATCAGCTCTGTTTTCCATCTTTGCATTGTGCACCTCAAGATTCAAATTCCTAGGAGAATCCAATTGACTTGGCTTGGACCTTGATCAGAGAAGGGCAGGACATATTGATTGGCAGTCCTCAAATGCTATACACAGTGGGGGAGGGGAGTCTTCCAAAGGGAAAAACATAGTGGGTGCTTGGCATATCCTACAGGACAGCAGTAAACCTTGAAGGCTTTTTGTGGTCCAACTATAGACTTCTTAATTTTAGTTACTGTATTTTTCAATTTTAGAATTTCCATTTGATTCTTTTCAATAGATTCTAGTTTTTTGATGAAATTCTCCATGTTGTCCTTTATTTTCTTGAATATTTATAGTTCATGTCATATAATTGCAATAACTTAGTCATTATGAGTCTGTTTCTATTGCCCATTTTTTTTCTTCTTCTTGGTGCTATTCCGTGATACTTCAGTTAATTTTTTACTGACTGCCAGACTTCGTGCCCCCAAATGTATATAGAATCTAGATGATCTTATGAATCTCCAAAGGGGATTCACCCTATTTTATGCCAGGCGGCAGAAAGGCTAGTTATCTTAATCCATTCAGCCACTGAACTGACCTGAGGCTTGTTTGCAGTTTCAAAGGTTGCTCATAGGTTGCTATATCTAGTTTACCACATTCCTATGACATAGAGCTCCAATGGGTCCCAAATGAGAGCTGGGCGTGGATGTTTCCTGTGGACATGCCTCCTTGAGAAGTTCTGAACTCCAATTTTTGTCTCCTAAGCTCTGTGAAACTTCCCCAAACTCCACTCTACTTTAAAGCCACTCTACTTGGCTTCGAATCATTTGCCCTGCGCAACTTAATTGGCAATTTCCTGGAGGAGAAAGCCTGTGTTGGGCGTCAGGCTCACTATTCTGTACTTCCTCTCTCTTCAGTATCATGGCTGCTCAAATCCTAGCTGGCCTTGAAAGACCTTAAACTCCAATTTTTGTCCCCTGAGTCTTGTGATATTACCTAAAGTTCCATTGGCTTCTCTGCCTCTTAGAAGTAACCCTCTACCCAGTGTCTGGGCCAGGAATTAACAAATATACTAAGAGAAAAACAACATGGGGAAAGTTGGGCTTACTTTGGTGAGCTTCCCTTCTTTCTGGGATCTCACGTCTCAAGTCCTGAGTTTCTAATGCCTTCAAAAAGGACTTTTCGGGGTGGGGTGGGGTATTTCACCTGATTTTTGTAGTTGTTCTCAGTAACAGCATTTGTCTGCTGCAAGTTACTCCATCTTGAAGCAGAAGTACCTTGTATAGTACAATACTTTAATAAGTATCAGGCATCTAAGAATTTTCTCGTATATTAATCTCACTTATGCAGTCCACAACTGGATTGGAAACCAGATGTTTTCACCATCTCATATATGTAATGTTTAACGATGATAATGATGACAGTATGTGTATCAGTAAGGGTTCAGGACAGGAAAGACAAGCCACTCTAAGTATTGTAAGCAGGAAGGGATCCCCTCACCACTTTAATTACAAAAATGGAGTTATACAACCTGTTTCATTAAATATATCATGGCATACTTTCAGGTTATTACATACTCAGCCTATTTTTTTCTTTTATTTGAGCTATAATATTTCATAAGGTGAATGTACTGTAATAAATTTAACCATTCACCTATTGATGGGTATTGAGATTGTCTCCAGGTTGTTTTCTGCCACTGAAAATAACACTTCAACAAATATCTTTACGACAATGAGTACTTGTGCTTTTATTTCTGTGCAATAACATTTTCCAAATGAGATTACTGCATCAAAGGGTATGCATATTTTTAAACTGTAATATACACAGTTGGATTACATTCCAAAAAGTTCGTAATAATTTACAGGAAGGAATTTAAAACAGGGAATAGAGTACTACAAGATTGCTGGAAGGTCTAAAGGAGTCGGGTATAGGCTGGAACTATTGTAGGAGCATAGTTCCAGAAAAATACATAACTGAGACCTCAAGGGAACTACTACCTCTGATGTCACCGCTAGAGATCTGCCCGAATCAAGAAGCTGCCATTTTCACCTCTGCAACTGCTACAGCTCTTTCTGAATAGCCAGGGTGCTAGACAAAGAGCACCCACAGCTGTGACTCAAGCCATTAGTAACTGGATCAAGAAGATGCTGTTGCTGCCTTTGCTGGGGGTAGCAGGGGTAGCACCTCAATTTCTCTGGATACGCAGAAAGGTGGAGAATGGACACTGCAGAAAAACGTCAGATATACAGATAGGACTACTCTTTCTAGTTTGTCAGCTCACTTTCACCTGCCAAACTTCACATAAGTACATCTACTTGGGGATATGTAATTCACATGTAAAATCCTAGCTTCAGGAGATTCCAGGGTGGAATGGAAGTGGACTAAACCAATCCATAGTATTAGTATTAGCATAGCCTATGAGTACTATATAGTATTTATTACTAACTATCCATTTCTGCATAAGGCTGTGAAAAACACTACTTTTGGGGTATTCTCTGCCTACCACTGGAACTTAAAAGCAGGGAGGGAGACAAAGAGATGATTCACAAAATAGAAAATGCCTATGGCTTACAAAACTATGGGAAAATAATTTTTGAATAACACACTAATAATAAAAACAGCATATTAACACCAAACATTTCTTGGCTCATGAAATTGACAAAAATAAATTTGAGACAAACTGAAGTTGGTGATAGTGCAATAAAATGGACACTTTTATTCACTGTTTGTGGGAGCATAAATTGGCCCAAATATTTTGGAAAATAATTAGACCATATATGTTAAGAACCATTACTGATATTCATGCACTCTGACCCAGTAATTCCACTTATGGGAATCTATCCTAAAGTAATCATTCTAATATACTGAAAAAAGGTTTATATTTAAAGATATGCATTTCAGCATCACATATAATAGGGAAAAATTGGAAGCCACCTAAATATGTAATAATAGAGAAATGGTTGAGTGCATTTTGGAACATACACAAAATTAAATATTCTGCAGCCATAAAAATAATGTGTAAGTGAAATGATAGTAATGCTAGCCAGAAGTTTTACTTTAATCTATTAAGCACTACAGATGCAATGCTTAAGGTTTATGAAATTTTCAAAGGACCTGCAAAAGGGCTTGAAACTTGACAAAAATTATTGGCTTCAAAATATGAAGATAACTGCAAGATCAAAGTCAATAAATGTTTAAGTAAATGCTGAAAAATGTAAAAATCAATTTTATAAATTATTACATTTTGTATTCAGAAAAATTTCAATACATTGGAAAATTGTTGGTTAGATTATATCAGTTTGTAAGGATTCTTCAGTATAACTAATAATAAATTTCAAAAGCAAAACTAAAATTACTTTGAATTTTTAGCAAAAAATATGTTTAACATATGATATGGGTACATGTCAAAGTATATATGATAAGATGTGGGGTGAGGCCTCCAAAAGCAAGAGTGCAAGGGCTGAGCATGATCTTAAGATAGTCTGGCTAAGAAACACCATGTTTTGAGCACCTACTGTGTGCCAGACACTTAATATACAGTGCTGGACTGTAGTTCTGTTTATCACAATTTCTTTCATTTGAGGAAACCTAGGCTTCAGGGAACGTAAACAACTAACTCCAAACCAAACATGTAGGAAAGGTGGAGCTAGAGTTTGAAAGCTGGTCAGTTTGATTCCAAGTCCTGTGCCCTTAACGAGACCATATGTATGTTATATGTCAAATTAAAAAAAAAATAGAGTTTACGAAATAGTATACCGTACCTGGTTTGATTATAATTTTAGAAAAAATAAAGCATTCAATGAAAAAATATTTTTATGCTTTTTATTGTTTTGAATTTTCTAAAATATTTTTATGACAATTATGCAACAAGTATTTTTATTTTAAATTGATCTTATCTCTACAATGAGAACTACAAATCACTGCCAAAAGAAATTAAAGAGGACAGCAAAAGATGGAAAGACATTCCTTGTTCATGGATTGGAAGAATCAACATAGTGAAAATGTCCACACTACCCAAAGAAATCTATAGATTCAGTGCAATCCCCATCAAAATACTAATGACATTCTTAATAGAAATAGAAAAAACAATCCTAACATTCATATGGAACAACAAAAGACCCCAATTGGGCAAAGCAATCCTGAGCAAAAAATAAATAAATAAATAAATAAAATAAAGCCAGAGGCATTACACTTACTGACTTCAAATTATATTACAAAATTATAATAACCAAAACAGCATGGAACTGACATAAATACAGACAAATGGACCAATGGAAAAAAATAAGGAACCCAGAAATCAACCCACATATTTACAACCAACTGATCTTTGACAAAGTCACCAAGAACATGCAATGGGGAAAGGACTGCCTCTTCAATAAATGCCGCTGGGAAAACTGAACATCCATATGTAGAAGAATAAAACTAGACTTGTACCTCTCACCATATAACAAAATCAAACCCAAAATGGATTACAGAATTAAATATAAGACCTGAAACTATAAAACTCTTGCAGGATAACGTAGGGTAAACACTCCAGGATGTAGGCTGGGGCAAAGACATAATGAATAAGAACCCCAAAGCACAGTCAATAAGAAAAAATGAACAAATGGGATTATATCAAACTGAAAATCTTCTGCACAGCAAAGTGAACAGTCAACAGAGAGAAAAGACAACCTACAGAATGGGAGAAAATATTTGCAAACTATGCATTTGACAGGGGATTAATATCCAGAATATACAAGGAACTCATGCAACTTAGCAGTAAATAAATGATCTGATTAAAAAATGGGCAAAGGAGCTGAATAGACATCTCTCAAAGGAGGACATACAAATGGCCAACAGATACAAGAAAAAAATGCTCAACGTCACTAAGCATCAGGGAAATGCAGATCAAAACCACATTGAGATATCATTTCACCCCAGTTAGACTGCCTATTACCAAAAGACAGAGAATAGCAAATGCTGACAAAGATGTAGAGAAAGGGGATCACTTCTACACTGTTGGTGCGACTTTAAATTAGTACAGCCATTATGGAAAACAGTATGGAGGTCCCTTTAACAACTACACATAGAACTACCATATGACCCACAGGAATGAAAATCATCATGTCAAAGGGATACCTTCACTCTCATGTTTACCACACCTTTAATTACAATAGCCAGGCTATGGAACCATCCTAAATTTCCATCGATGGACAACTGGATAAGGAAAATGTGGTATGTATACACAATGGAATATTACTTAGCCATAATAAAGGATGAAATTCTGCTATTTGCAGCTACATGGGTGAGCCTGGAGAAAATTATGTTAAGTGAAACAAGCCAGACACAGAAAAAAAAATACCATGTGTCCTCAGTCATAAGTGGGAGCTAAATAAATAAATAAATAAACAAGAAAGAGAGAGAGAGAGAAAGAAAGAAACAACAATCACAATAATATGTTGAACTTTCAGAAGGAGAGAACAGAACTGTGGTTAGTAGAAATGGAAAGGGGAGGAGGAGGGGGGGCTATTGAGAAATTAATGAGAAATTGGTTAACGGACACAAAGAACAATTACGTATTGTAATTACGAATATGTTAACTCTCCTGATTTGACCATCACATAGTCATACAACTATTGATAATCAACTTTGTAACCCACAAATATATAAATGATCAATCATGCTTCAATAAAAAAATGTTAAAGTGTAGGTAATATAGTAATACATATTTGAAAGTGGATTGGTGTATAAATGTAAGACTGCTGTTACTCTTATTTTATATGAAAATATGGTTAGGAAAAAAAATTGATCTCAGAGGAGTTTAATAACGATTGTATAGTAGTGACATCCAGTGGCTTTATGGGGTCATTACAGCCTCAGCTTTCATTTCAGTTTAGGAGCTGACTATTAGAGGGCAGCACTGAGCTGTGTTCTGGTCAAGTTTTCTGGGATGAATATGGCAGAAAGCTGGCTCAGGATTCCACTTCTCCACTCAAAACTGGAGAAAAACAAACCCATTCATAATATACATATATTATATATTATATATATGTGTATGTATAATATATAATATAGGTATATATGCGTGTGTGTGTGTGTGTGTGTGTGTGTGTGTGCATACATACACACAAAATACCCTTCAATAGCTTCTTTGCATATCAAAGCGATATAGCAAAGTTTACTAAGTGCCAGCCTCTGGAATTATGTTGCCTGAATTTGAGTCATGACTCCACCATTTACCAGCTGTGTAACCTTGGCCAGGTCACGTAATATCTCTGGCCTTTTTCTTTTTCTCTATATGTAAAGTGAGGATAAGAACCTACGTCTTAGGGTCCCTACCTCTTAGGGTTGCTGTGAGAAATAAATGAAATAATACATTTGTAGTGCCAGTTAAGAGGAGGTGCTCAATAATTGGTGATTATTATATTGCCTGTTGCCTGAAACTATCTTACTTTTAAGAACCATCGTATATCTTGTTGAGAACTATAAGCAGAGAAAGAACTTTGTTGTTTCTACTGAATTCACAAAAGAGATTTCAGTGAGTAGGGTTATATGAAATATTTAAAGGAGAGTTGAGAATTGCAATTCAGAGCCCTCACTGGAATCAGGAATAATGATGAACATTCTGGTGCTATAGGTCAGTGAAAATACTGAGGGCAATACTTAACCAGATAGTGTAGTTGATGTCTCTGACACAGCAGTTCTAAAAGGTCTGTGAGAATGATCCCTAAGTTTGTAGTCATGAATGGATTTGAAGTACCCATATATTCTTAGACTCATAAAGACCTCAAATGGTTTTGAATGTCTTTCCTAAAGTCATCATAACTATACTGTAATTAAAACATAGAGATCTAGTGGGAATTTCTGAGCATATGGATACATTTAATGGCCCCAACACTGTGATTTAAGAGGCAGTGGTTAGGAGCCTTGACTCTAAAGCTAGAACACTTATTTTTATAGTCTGGCTCCACCATATACTAGCTGTGTGCCCTTGGGAAAGTTACTTAATCTCTCTGTGCCTCAGTTTCCTCATCTACAAAATGTGGATAATAATAATATCTACCCAATAGGAGTGTTGTGATGATTCAATGAACTAGTGTATTTAAAACCATAGAGCAGTGCCTAGCACATAGTAAACCCTCAATAACTGTTAGCTATTATTCTTAACACACAGAAAGACAAGTATTTGTTGAACTCTTAATCAAAAGAAACAAATTTACTTTAGAAGTTTTATTTTATGCTAATTGTCAGCTACTCCAACCTGTGCATTTGGAATCTCATATCTATTTAGGATTTTGGAGCATTCCTTGAATGATGGTCCCTTGAGCATCCTAGTCCTCATCAGAACCTGTTTGTGAAATACCTGCTGGGGGTCAATCACGGCAGCACGCACCAGTAGATAGAAAAGGCTAGGAGGCCTTCATTTGCACCAGTATTTCCATCGGGTCATCTGAAATTCTACAGTTAGGGATTGTTTCCTTTAGGTAGCCATGGTGTTTTCCTTGGAGACCCTGTTAAAGTACAAGTAGTCTTGGAGGGGGTAGCACAAGAGGTATATTA